>NC_136068.1:1199369263-1200725513 GCF_964261635.1 Lissotriton helveticus | reverse complement strand
AAATTCACTTAAAAACCATAGGTTTCGGGCCTTATATAGTTAGGAATTAGCATTTAAAAAACCATTGAAATAGCTCCTATATAGTTAGTTGTACTAACTATATTTCGTGCACCCGCAATCCACTGCTGATGATGTCACATATTACATCATTCATGACATGGTCAGTGACATCACTGATGACATCTCAAATGACATCACTGATGACATCACTGATGACATCTCATTTGACATCACTGATCACATCACTGATGATATCATTCATGTGATAATACGATGCACCTCCTCACACTCTAATATAACCATTGATACACCCAGCGTTAAATACAGACTACCATTCTTGAAACCATTGACACACCAATACCAGTTACTACATACGCACTTACTGATTCCTAGGTCTACACACACATTCACTCATTCACCCATAGAATCACTCATACATACAGGCACTCATCAATACAACACTATCATATGCACTCATACACCTATACAGACACTCACACACTGCCACTCATCCATGGAGTTACTCACACACCTAGTCAGTCATGCAAATAATCAATCACACTTCTGTTTCCTCAACTATACAGTTATACACACAACACCTTACTTATGCAAACATATACTAACACATACTTACTCTCTTATACAATCACTGATACAAGTACACAATGATCCATATAGCCACTCGCACATTCACTGGCTTTCATGTATAGTCATTTATATACCATCTCTCACATGTACTGTGTTTTACATATGTACTTACTTGCACATGTAGCACTGAGATATCCATTCACTCACCAACACACTCATGCACACAGTCAACCGCCCATATAGCTGTTTCCACATGCACTCTTGAACTCATACACCTAATGAATCAACTGCTCACACATCTATGCACAGAGTCACACACCTCCCAGCCACCCACACACACACACTCAGTCTCCCATTCAAATACTTGGGCAACCAATCAATAACCCATATAGCCACTCATATAGCTACTGATCAACACATGCCGCAGCTTACACAACAACAGACATACTGATGCACACATCCAGACAGTTTGGTCACTAACCCATGCATTTAGTAAGACACATTTAATCTCTCACTCATACAGTCAGTCACGCACCTACTAAATCCTTCATCCAGACACTTGTACATCCACTCATTATTCAATATGTAAAACATATTTAAACTTTACTGAAGCACACAGTCACTGGATGATGTCAAATGAGATGTCATCAGTGATGTCAAATGAGATGTCATCAGTGATGTCATTTGAGATGTCATCAGTGATGTCACTGACCATGTCATGAATGATGTAATATGTGACATCATATGACATAATCAGCAGCGGATCGCGGGTGCGCGAAATATAGTTAGTACAACTAACTATATAGGAGCAATTTCAATGGTTTTTTAAATGCTAATTCCGAACTATATAAGGCCTGAAACCTATGTTTTTTAAGTGAATATATATATATATATATATATATATATATATATGTATATATATGTATATAATCCAAACTCGCTTCAAAGCAAAAAAGTTGCGCACTCAGGAAAAGTTCAGCAGAGATGATTTATTTTCAGTAACCACGCTACGCGTTTCGACACAGCTTGTGTCTTGATCACACGTGAACCACCCAGGTCAGTGTGGCTTGATATGCGCAACAGTAAACATGGAAGAGGTAACTTATAAAAACAAGGTATGTAAACAACATAAAGGTACCGCCATTTTGTAGTGGTGTAATCAGTGTAGATAATATCTACTTGAATGAAAAATAAACGTTTACATAAGCCCATATGCTAGCTATACATGTGGAAGTCAGATGTAAGCATAACGGGAATAAGTAAATTGCATTGTACTGCAATGGAAACATCAATATTATCATTCTTTTCTAGGTCTAGTGCCTAACATAAATGTAAATATCATTTCATGCAATTGAAAGTCACAAAGCAGGTCATAGTTGTGAAAAAACACCAAATTAAATCTTTCTCTCGGTCTAGTGCCAGTGAGAACTACGATCGCATGACCGGGGCTGATATTGTTAGATATTCTTGGTTATCTCTTTGCAGAAAAAATACGCATAACCCAAGACCTACATCCCTAGGTAAGAGTGCACATCTAAATAACATGAAATGCAACTTTCATACAAGTGAAGGTGTCTTTCATCCAGGTGAAGGAAAACTATAGGTCCAGGGACCGTGAATTGAAAGTGTCGGAAATAACTTCTCTCTTCAAATTTTTTTTTTTCCTACAAAAAACATATAAACATACAGTTAAAATATCTTCATTAAAATCATGCTTATAAAAGAGTTTATACAGTTTTAAAGTTCAAAAACACTTTTGAGCATACAAAGTTCTACTATATCGAGCCCTGTCATCTTATGTTGTAGTTCAGTAACCGCTAAACGGCGTAATTATGATGAAAAGGGGAGGGAGGTGGAGAGAAAGAGAGATAATTTAATCCTCGTGGAGATGCGTGGCAAGTTCCTCATCAAGTTTGTGCCCACCCGGGAACTTACTTTCGAGCTCCATTATCCATCTGGATTCCTTCTTTCTAAGGGCTAATTCCCGATTACCACCCCTTCTTCCTACGTTTACTTGTTCAACAGCGTAGTAGCGCAGGAGGGAATTGTTCGATTGGTGGCACGTTTGAAAATGTCGCGCCATAGGGTATTTGTCATCTATGTTTGTAGTGCTCCCTACATACCGAAGTTTGCATGGGCACTCCAGGACGTAGATGACAAAGGTGGTATTGCAAGTCAGGAACTGTTTGTTTAACCTTTGCTCTTTTCTGCCCGGAATATCAATTGCTTTGACCATGGTACTTGATTTACATGCCTTGCAGTGGCCACAGGGGTAAAAGCCTTTGAGGCCTTGTATATGTTCTTTCTTTTTCGTGAAACCTATGTTTTTTTAAGTGAATATATATATATATATATCTGCAACGTCAAACTTTTTTTGCTGTTTGAAGTAGGAAAAGGCACATACGAAGGGTCTAAAGCCAAAAATGCTTTATTGGTGCAGACCCCCCCCCCCATCCTTTGATAGACGTGTTTCGCCTCACGGCTTTCTCAATGTCAAATTACAAGTGCCACTTCGCAGTCATTTTAAAACCAACATACGTCATAGATGTTAGTAGACATAAAAGACGGACTTCTGCATATGTTACTAAAAAATCCATGGCAGCCATCTTGTAGTGTGTTTTAAGCAAAATTGATTTACCAAAGTATATAAAGCGCTTGTGCAAAATCCAAACAAAATAATAATCATGATAATCGCAATACCAATAGTGGTCAATTTGTATGGTATTTTGCTGCAATCATCCAGCATAGGAAAAACAAATATATGTACGTATATGTACATACAGGATATACTTAATCATAATACAAAAAATATATTTTTTTTTATATACATTTCCTAATGCTGTTTCCATAATTGTGCCCTGTATGGGCATAACCATCCTCCAGTTTGTTTTCCATTTTCCAATCTCCTAGCGCAAATGCATTTTCAATAGTAGGAAAGATTAAATGGAAAAAGAAAGGATGGAAGTTAGAGAGAAGACCAGAAAAGTTGCAGAATAGAAGAAAATTGACTCAAGATATTCCCATCTCTTTCTTGGGCAAATACTTAAGATCAGAATAATTTAATTTTACTATTTTTATTCCAAACGTGTCCACAAAAAACAAAAAAAATATATATATGTCTGTGTGTGTATATATGTGTGTGTATATACGTGTGTGATTGTATGTGTGTGTGTATATACGTGTGATTGTTTGTGTATGTATATATGTGTGTATGTATATATATATATGTGTATGTATATGTGTGTATGTGTCTATGTGTGTCTGTATGTGTGTGTGTGCGTGTATGTGTGTGTGCGTGTATGTGTGTGTGTGCGTATGTGTGTGTGCGTATGTGTGCGTGTGCGTATGTGTGTGTGCGTGTGTGTATGTGTGTGTGTGCGTATGTGTGTGTGTGTGTGCGTATATGTATGTGTGCGTATATGTATGTGTGTGCGTATGTGTGCGTGTGTGTGTGCGTATATGTATGTGTGCGTATATGTATGTGTGCGCGTATATGTATGTGTGTGCGTATGTGTGCATATATGTATGCGTGTGCATATATGTGTGTGTGTGTGTGTGTGTGTATATGAGTGTCTGTATGTGTATATGAGTGTCTGTATGTGTATATGAGTGTCTGTATGTGTATATATGAATGTGTATATCCAAAAGGGCAGACCAATCAATATGCAGCGAAGAACGAGTGCACGCCTTAAATTGTAGCAAAGTGCCTTAATGTGCAAGCCTCCAGGCACTGACAGACACTTTTTGGCACGCCTTTTTCAACGCCAGTTTGTATCTTTTCACTGAGCTATTTTAAAAACAAAAAGTGCATCACATGAATTCATCGAAGTGAAGATGGCCAAAATGGTTTACATTCATAGGTAACAGCTACGGCCATCTTGTAACATTTAGGAAACATGAACATGTGATTTCAGTAAGTCTCCTAAGTTACACGATATGCTAGTAGTAACTCGAACAGTAAGAAAACACTGTCAAATATAGGGATATGAAAACAATCTCATGAACATTCATTGTATAAAATGTGTGTATTTCATGTTTTCTTTTAGAAAATAAGAAATCAAATATAGGAACTCGGAAATCTCCCACATTTTCTCATCATAGCGCCCTGAATGGGCAATCAGACTACAGTATGTAACGGAAAACATGTACGCAATCTTAATTATTGAATTTGCTGCAGGCAATCATTCTAATCCAGATAGATATATCTTAAATAGAGACCAAAATGGGAATCAGTACAGAGAGTTTAATAGTCCCCGTAAGGGAATCAGATGAACATGCAATGGGGCTACCCCCGAACAAGATATTCAGCTTTTATTCCATATGTACCCAAAGTTCCTCTTCATTATTGAGACCTTTCGTGGCCTTTGTCTGTAGGTCAATGATGTATTTAGATTCTAACACATGTAGTCTACTGACCCTATCGACCCCTTTTTCATCTTTAGGAACCTGGTCAATGCAGAAAAATTTGAGAAAATCACGATTACGGTTATGGGCAATTTCAAAGTGACGGGCACTGGATAGCTAGGATCCAGTGTTCCGCATATGTTCTAAAATTGCTTTCTTAGTACTTACCTGTGCTAGGCTTGCTTTGTTCTAAGAAATAAATATAACCAAATAATATTTTTATACAAACAAAATTGGTCAGTCTTTGAGTGTGTGACATCATTTGCTGATTCAGTGTGTTCAACAAATGCTGAACCCTACCCTCTGATAAAGCCTTACGTCTCGCCACACTACCACAACTAGAGAGTAAGGTGCTATCTACTTTTACCTCTGCCTACCTTTAGGGTTCCATTGGACTCTGTGCACACTATACCTCATTTGGTATAGTATATACAGAGCCAGACCAGGTATCTAAGGGCAGTGACTGGGATTCATTCACCAGTAGGTGGTGGAAGTGTCTACTCCCCTCTGGAATCTGCAACTCTATACTCCTAAGTGGGGGGGTTTATTGAAACAGAAACCCAGCTTCCTAGACCCTCTGAACCAATATGTAAAGCCTGTTTGCAGCGCCTCACATGGAAACCTTCTTTTCTTGTTGTCATCATGACAACCCGACGGGTAAGTCAAATTCAAACCCTAGGTTCGAAAAAGCTGTGCTCAGTTTTTCATTTCAATAGTGATGATAACTCATCGCAGTTTTCTTTCAATGGTGGTTTGACTTGCACACACTACTTACTTTCTACCCTAACCCCTCCAATCCAGTTAAAAGATTATTTTCTCTGGATATTTGAAGTCAAATTAACTTTATTAGGTCTATTAAAATATACTATAAAGGTAAATTACAAAAGCAATAAATAATGAGAGAAAAGAATGCAAGTAATAGCCACACCAACAAAGATAAAATCATGGTGCGCACATATTACCAGCACCGCGTTCAATACATAGTGTAGTGCTGCAAATGTAAAACATCTGCCATTAAAGTGCTAAAAATGCAAGATTGAAATACAACACAGCAACAAACGAGGAGCAGAGTTGGACCAGCTCTACCCGCCCTTCTAAGTACAAAAGCATATAGTCTGCATATAATGATATGGAATGCACCACATGATCTGAGATAAAAGGCCCAGTTGGCTCTTGCTGTAGGTGATGAACATAGCAGTTTCACACATTGGATATAATCGTGGGGTATCCCATAGTGACCCAGTACTGCGAGCATAATTTCCCAACCTAGAGTGTCAAAAGCTTGTTGGATATCCAGGGAATTTGCACATGGTTCTTGCAGTGAAACCTAAGCGCCGAATGGGCTCAGTATAAGAATGCCAAAATTCCGGTTTAAAGGGAAATGGCTCAAGATCTGCAGTGGTAGTTGTCAGTATCCAGCTTACACGCTGCAGGTAGTTCTCCCTACCCCATAAAAAGTTGACAGCTGTGTCACTGCTTCGTTTGAAAGGTCATCTTAAGGGAGGTGGATATTGGGGACCTCTGGTCTCAAGCAGAGCACCAACTCTAGATCAGCCTTATAGAAATTCAGGCGCTCTATCTGTCCCTTAAAGCCTTCTTGTCATCAATCTGACAGATTATGGTGCAGGTTCTCACTGACAACACCGCAGCCATGTGGTACTGCAACAAGCAGGGATGTGTGGGATTCTGGACCCTGTCCTTGAGGCCGTATACCTCAGTCGCTGGCTGAACAGAATGTCTTTCTGGTTCTCCAGTATTGGATCTTTCATAGATTCACATGCTTGAATCATCCCTGTCGTCGTGGGAGTCTCACGGTATACATATAATAACTGTAGATAATACTACAATAGGCTACAATGCAAAGAAGAGTCACTGCAATAGCCTATCCATTTTCTTTTGTAAAAAAGAACCAAACTTGAGTAGCAGCCAATCAAGCGACGGCATCCTCTAGAACAATCCCAAGAGAGGCTTGGTTCCTCAGATTTTCTACCGCACGTTGTATGAAAGGGAGTTTCCCTGAGCTCTGCTAAGTTTTGCAGCATGAATCCTTTTCTGGATTCACATGCTGTGCATCATTCCGCCATCTAGTGGTTGGGTCCAGAATAGTTTTTGTATTCTTTTTTTATTTTTTCTTCTTTCTGTTTTGGGCCTAGTCGCCCATCATTTGGTGCCAGGTACATCCCCTGTGTGATGTCAGACGGCGCCCTGTTGGTTGTTGTATGTGGTAACCAGCTTCAGATTCTTTTTTCCGCTGTTGGGTCTGGAAGGAAAATGGGAGTCTCTGTAAAATGTTTCAGGAAAAGCCCTAAAAAGGAAATAAAGGACAATATTTTGATTAAAATACACCGTTCTTCGACACCGATACTGGAGAGAGAGACCGAACTACAAGAACGACATATGGGTCGACAGACGGCGAGGTAAGGGCCATGGAAAATACCCCCTTCAAGGTCTCCCCCGAGTGCCACCCCAAGTTTGCCCAACGCAATCCACACGAGGTGTGTAACCTCTGCCTGCCCAGGGACCATCAGGACAAGGACTGTGAGGCCTATGTGGTGTTCCAACCGAAAACTCAGGACAGCAGAGGGATACCCACTACGCAACGATGTCAGACTTCGAAGAAAATTTCACTGAAGGACCTAGGTTTTTCCAGTGATGAAGGCCAAGGAGTCTCCGGCAGAATCGATACCCCAAGGCTCAGGCGTCAAAGTTCTAGAAGGCGACTCTGAAAATCCACCCACCCGCAGGAAACCGGGTGAGATCGAGAAAAAGATGGAGAAGGTAAGACACCATAAACTTCTGCCAGATCCGAAGGCCCACGATAGCAAGGCCAGCCGCGATCAAAAGAACCCCACGGAACCCTTCCAAGGGAGACGGTTGAGGGGAAAATTGCACAAGGGGCCGAAGACATGAGTCGAACATGAGACCCCAAAGGGAAGCATAACGTTGTCGAACTCAGAGGCAAGCGCAAAACAGGAAATAAAAGTCTCCGGCCTCTGATGCAGAGAGAGCCCTCAAGGTCGAAAAGAAGAGGCAGCGATTCGAAGCCAAAATGGCAACGCTTCTCCAAAAGAAGAAAGATTTCAATGCTTTGCTGAAGCACTTCCGAATTCCTGCGGTCACAGCTGCTGAAAAAGACGTAGACGCCGGAGGGATGACAGATGCCAAAGGGGGGGGAAAGAGGAGATTTTTGATTCTACACCAACTCCAGAACCTTGTGTGGAAGATCCCGAGGAATAAATATATGCTCCTGGAGAGGAGTATGACTGAGAATTTTGAGGACACATGGAATGACCTAGACACCCAAAGCCCCGAAGAGGAAATGTGCTTCTATCCCTCGAAGGCATCACCACCAGATGATATCTTCTACAACGGACTGGTTAAAAGGGCAGCAGACACTTTCGGAGTCCCCCTCGAAGAGGAAAAAGGAGACACATGTTTCCTCGTGGAGACATTATCCCCAGCCAACAAGGGGACTTAATACTTGCCAATGCTGCCAAGCATTCTAGACCAAGGCAAAGAGACCTTTAAAGAACCAGCCTCAAGCAAGGTAGTACCACCCAAGGTCGAAAAGAAGTACAAAGATTCCTCCAAGGACCCAAAATATATTCAAGGAACGCTGTACCTGACTCAAATCATTGTTACCACTGCCAGGAGAAGGGCAGATTCCATCTCTAACAGTGGACCACCACCAGAAAAGGAAAGCAAACAAATTGACATGGTGGGCAGTAAGATGGAAAAAGAGGCAGCAATGCAGTGGCGCATCGCAAACTCTAATGCCCTACTACACAGATACGGACACCAACTATGGGATGAGATAAAAGAACACATCAACGTGCTCCAGAGGAGGACAAACAGAGAAGTAAATCTATTGTCCAGGAAGGCAGAAACATCGCTAACACATGCCTTAAATCTTCCCTGGATGCAGCAGACTGTGCCAGCTTGCAAATGTGCACAGGTACAACCTTGAGAAGACATGCCTGGCTAAGAATTTCTGTATTGAAGCAGGAGGTTCAAACCTCCTTCATTAACAGAGAAAGCACTGTTTGGAAAGGAGGTGGACGAATCACTCCAACAAATAAAAAAGGATAATGAGACTGCAAGGACAGTGGGAGCTCTGCAGCAAAGAGGAACATTCAAAAGAGGTGGGTTTAACAGCAGAAAACCCGCAGAAAGCATAGCTTTTACACAGTCAGCAAATATCGCTACAACAACAAGGCCAGGGAAGTGGCCAACAAACAGGATATCAAGGTTGGCAGCAACAGCCCAAGCAGCCCTTTCTAGGTAGAGACTGAGGCCAGACCTCAAGAGGAAGAGAAAATAGCTCTAATTGACTCAAACACGGACAAAGACCCACACACAACACCAGTGGGAGGACGAATTACACAATACCTGCTTCAGTGGAGACAAATCACCCCAGACAAATGTATTGTACATTTGGTAAAATACAGTATTGCATAGAACTAACAAAAACACCACCTGCACTGCAAATCTACCAAGGAAAAAGAAGTTCCTCACATCAGAACTCAAACAGTTAAATGCAGAAATCAAATACCTTCTTTAAAAACAAGCAATCGAATTGGTACCAAGAGAAGAACTTTTCAAAGGAAATTACTCACCCTATTTCATGGTTCCAAATCCGGATATAACAATGCAAATGCAAAAAACAGGATATAAACAGGATTTATCACTAAGGCCAATCCTGGACCTAAGGTTCATAAACAAATTCAATTTTAACACAACGTTTCAAGATGACTACTCTACAGGAGACAATCCCGCAAATCCAAAAAGGGGATTACCTGGCAACAATAGACCTCGAAGAGGCCTATTTGCACTTACCTATGAACAAAAAGCATAAGAAATATATCAGGTTTCTGCACAACGGAACACACTACCAGTTCAAGGTTTGCAATTCGGGATAAAATCTGCTCCACTTGTTTTTACCAAGTGCCTAGCTGCAGTTGCAGCACAACTGAGAAGGGAGGGAATGCATGTCTATCCTTTCCTGGACGACTGGCTCATAATGGTAAGCACAAAGCAGATGTCTCAGCTACGTTCACACAGCAGTCCACACGCTTCAAGAGCTAGGATTCTCCATAAATCACAAGAAATCCTCAACAAGGCCAGAAAAAGAAAAGATTGTCCTAGGTGCACTGGCATACCCCACGCAAAACAGGATATAAGCTATCAAACAGCAAACCTCCCTCTACCAGAGGGTTCAATCTCTGACAACGAGGAGACTCATGAAACTCATGGGCATGATGGAGTCATGCATCCCACTCATTCCTCATGCCCATCTACATATGTGCCCTTTTCAGGAATGGCTCACCAACCACTAATCCCAAGTCACAGGGAGTTGGGAGGATCTAGTAGTTGTTACACACAAGCCGAAACACAATGGTGGGCATCCATCAATATAGCATAGGGGAGAACTTTTAAATACCCAACTCCTGTGACCATAACGGGCGCATCCCTCAATGGATGGGGAGCACACTTTAAAGAACTGAAAGTAAGAGGCCAATGAAACAAACAAGATTCCATAAAGCACAACTATTACTTGGAAATGGAAAGAGTATTCCTAGCATTGAAAATGTTCCAGAAACACATTAAAAAAAGAACTGTCCCGATTCAAACGTACAATACCACCACAATGTTCTACCTCAACAGACGGGGAGGTACAATATAATTTCCGATCAGCAAATTAGCACAAGAGATCTGGCATTGAGCAATACTTCAAGTTAACGATACACCTACCAGGACTATACAACACAACAGCAGACCTACTGAGCAGACCGAACAGCTGCCCCCACAAATGTGAATTGAAGGACATGACTGCCGCTCAGCCTGTGAACAAGGACAAAATGAATGTCTGAAACGCGTAAGGCAAAGCAATTGATCTTGTGCAGAGGAGGGACTGTGTTGCAGCCTGATGTTACTGTTGTAAGCAGATGGAGAGTGCTTCCTAAAGCTTTGAGCACCTGTGAAACGTTATAAATTACTCTGCAGCTCTGCCGGGGGGATTGCACCACCGCATTGAGCAAAAGCGGTCCGGCGGGCTCTTCACGGAAGGAGCCTTATATCGGTCCATCTTTGGGGCGTTTATTGATGTGCAACGGAGTCTGCCATGTACGAGAAGCCCACTAATGGCTGTATTGAACTCTATTAATTTTGAGTTGACAAAGCGAGTTTTATGATGAGCTCTGGTGTTATAGAGACTACGGATACCAGAATGCTAATGTGTGATCATGTGACCTCGTAACTGTGGGTAATTAAAGGAACTGGTGATGTTATCCTAAATCTCTACCATTTATTTTTTGCCGCTCAGCCTGTGAACAAGGACGAAATGAATGTCTGAAACGCGTAAGGCAAAGCAATTGATCTTGTGCAGAGGAGGGACTGTGTTGCAGCATGATGTTACTGTTGTAAGCAGATGGAGAGTGCTTCCTAAAGCTTTGAGCACCTGTGAAACGTTTTATATATATATATATATATATGTATATATATATATATATGTATATATATATATATATATATATATATATCTATATCTCATCAGGAAGAACCATCTTAAGGATTATAGACTACATCACAGGGAGAAAAAAGATTCCAAAGATGACTAGCGAGTACAACGACCAACAGGTGCTGTCTGACGTCACACAGGGGACATACCTGGCACCAAATGGTGGTCTACTACGCCCAAAACAGGTAAGAAAAGAAAACAGACTATTCCGGACCCAACCACTAGTTGGCGGAATGAATGATGCACCGCATGTGAATCCAGAAAATTATTCAAGCTGCATAACTACTCCTACTGGTAAGTCACCATTTTATTTTGCAGCGTGAATCCTTTTCTGGATTCACATGCTGTGCATCAGATTATGTAGCGTTTCTCCTCTTCTGGGGGTGCTGTGGTGAGAGGAAGATCTTGCGAACATGTGTGGATTCACATGCTGTGCATCAGATTATGTAGCGTTTCTCCTCTTCTGGGGGTGCTGTGGTGAGAGGAAGATCTTGCGAACATGTGTTTAAGTACTTTCTGTCCAATTTGCGCTTCCTTATTCATTTGTTTTCAACCACTCTGTTAATGATGAACAAAGTGCAGATCCTGCATCCGCACCCAGCTTCTCTTCAATTGCATGCCTGGAACCTGAGTTGAATGAGTGCAAAGATTTAGTAATCCCTCAAGACTGTGAAGACATATTGTCGAGAGCAAGAGCTGAGTCTACTACTAAAATGTACAGACTAAAATGGAAACGTTTTTGTTCTTGGTTCCTTCGGAATGATATTCACCCTCTTCTCTCCTTTCCCGAACAAATCTTGCCTTAGCTCTAATCTCTGCCAAAATCAGGTCTGGCGTATGCTTCAGTAAGGGTCCACCTCGCAGTCCTCTCCCGACACAGATGCACGTCCGATGCCTCTTCTCACATCAAGCAGTTCATAAAGGGTCTATTCAGACCTTTTCCCCCTTTTAGGCCTCCGTCAGAATGGCACCTTAATGGGGTCATTGTCTCCTTTAATGAAATTACAGTTTGAGCCAAACCACAAAATAGACCTCAAGTTTCTCACATCGAAAGTGGCTTTGCTTCTTGCGCTTACTTCTGCTAGAAGAGATCCAATACTGAAGAAGAAAATGAGTTACTTACCTGTACTTGTGGTTCTCCAGTATTGGTATCTTTCATAGATTCACATGCGACCCACCCTCCTCCCCAGAGGCTTCCCTTATTCCTCAAAGTGTATAGTTTCACATGTGTGCTTGAAAATCTGATGAAGCTAGCCTCTCTTGGGATTGTTCAAGAGGGTGCCGTCGCCTGATTGACTGTTACTTAAGTTTGGTTCTTTTTTACGAAAGAAAATGTATAGGCTATTGCAGTGACTCATCCTTGCATTGTAGCCTATTGAAGTATTATCTACTGCATTTATATGTATACTGTGGGACTCCCACTACGACAACAGGGATGATTCAAGCATGTGAATCTGAGAGATACCAATACTGGAGAACTGTAGTTACAGGTAAGTAACACATTTTCTTGTCAACCATCAAAGAGGGTAACGTGAATGCCATAGGGGACAAACTAACTGCATTTATTGACTTGATTTGCAGACAGAGTTTAAAGCATTGTTGCTCATGATTGTCACAATCTTCAGCTTTTCAAGTAGTTTCCCTTAGAATGTTCCATTATAACCCTCTAAAAGCTTCATAACTCCTTGTTGACTGGGCCTTATTTCTTCTAGGTAAATGTTTGCTTTGTGATAACGCTAGGTTATGCATGACTCGGGCCACCTAGAGCTGTTTTCTGCTTTACACCATTTCTCTTGTTTCCTTTCTTAATTTATTTTTATTTTTATGGTAACATTGCTCCAGGATTCCTAATGCAGGAAGATTCATACGAAGGAGCATTAGTATTAAAAGTTAAAAAAAACACTTTCCTTATAGAGCAGCCCAGAGCAGAATTATTTGCTGTGCATTGTGTAAATGAAACTACAAACTGGTGGTTTTACATATTTCACCCTACTGACCAGATACACATAACTACACACACTACTTGCTTTTAGTTCAAAACTTGCATAGGACTTTTCTTTCATCTTCTGAAAACACCAATGCCATAGTAATTCCTATAAGAAAATGTGGGTATGGTTCTGGTCTTTGCTTTTTTCCAATTCAGTTTAAATCACAAGTGTTTAAATTTGAAGACCTACAGAAGTTAGAGTGCCAGCAGACCATTTGTCACTACGTATTGCTTTTCTTTTATAAAGGCGTTTGCAGTTACTTGACGGTGAATATGAAGTAGCCATGCAGGAAATGGAGGAGTGCCCAATGAGCAAGAAAAGGGCAACATGGGAAACTATTCTTGATGGCAAGGTATCATATAATACCATTCACGTTTGTTAAAGATACAAAATGTTTGATAACTTTGTCATGCCCATTAAACATTAGCGACCTCTTTTTTGTTTTGACCAGCATTCAGCCATGTGTCTGATTTCTTACTCTGCCTAACCACTTTCACTGAAACTTAAGTATGCTATTCATATGTCCGACACCCAATGAATGGTAACCAGTATGTGGATATTCTTAAATTATGAGCTTAGCTGGGGACAACTGAGCGCAGTGCTGGTTGGTGGCCAGCATTATGATCTAGCATAAGGAAATGAGGTCACAGGTACCTATAGAATGTTTTTAGGTGCCTAAAACTAATTAAGAAAGTAGGAGTATGCCATAGTCGCGTAATAGAAGTCTAGGATAATAAGTTGTATTGAAATCACTGAACAGTCGCTCTTTTGTTTGAGAGGCTGGTTTAATACTACCCATATTGATTTTTCCTGTGGATCCCATTATTGGTTACCTCCCACCCACATTTTCTAGGTTGGGCCCCCAGTCTGTGCTTAACTAACAGCCCCATCCTGATTATGACTTCGCAACAACCCTGACGTCGAAACAGTCGACAATTGACACTAAAAACGCTCCACTGACCTCCACTAATTCAAATATGCTTCTGAATCCAGAATCGTTGGTCATTTTATGTATGCACATCCTTTACTGTTGCACTGTGTGATCACTGGTCTAGCATTCAATTGAATTTATAATTTACCCTCTGAAAATAAATGCTTTTGATATTTTTTCTTATGGTTGGTTCTTGCAAACTGCTTTAAAACATTGAGAATCGTTCATTTGAATATGCTTTAACTGGATGGAATATGAATAAATTTAGAAATTCTTTTTTCTAAAATAAGACTGCAGTGAGCCACTGTTTTTAAATATTCTAGGTGCCTAGAAACACAAGAGTGGATTTCTTTGCCTCTCCCATGACTCTCATACATTGCCACATGGTCGCACTTGAGTCCGTTTTTTTTTTTTTTTTGCTTTGTGGGTTGGTTGGATATTATCTCCTCTTGTGATTTGTATTTTAGAATTGAAAGGTTTTCGATCGAACTCCTATGGAAATTGTTGCCTTTTGAAATTCCACCTCTTAATATACTTTGTTGAATTAATACTCCTTTTTTTTTTTTAAACTAGGTTTAATAATAGTGGAATGCTATTTTGACTTGGTTCAGTCTGTACCCTCTGCCACATTAGGTATTAAAAACCTGTTTACTTTCTGGAAGACTACATTTGCCTCTTTCTTCCAGTATATCTACCTGCTAAGCCAGTTACAGGTTCTTTATTTTCCCAGATTGTGCAATTTCTATCTAATTTGGCATGGGGTTCTGTAGTTTCCAAAAAGGGCTAAAGTCTCAATATTTTGAGTTCCTACTTGAAAAACACAGTCCATTGATGCTACCATGCCCGTTACCTAGGTTTCTAAAAATTGCCTGTACTGTTAGTTTCAAGAGTTTCCATAGCATGCAAGAATCTTCTCAAACTGTTGATTTTTTGTTCCCTGCTGGAGGGTTTCTTGTCCCACGTCACTCTTCATTCTCCTGTAAAATTGCTGCAGACCTGTGGAATGAAACATATCCTAGCTAACGTAATGGAAAGTTTCAATTCTATTAAGGACTCGGAGGCGAGGATTATACATTACTTTCTTCACTTTAATTTCATAGAAGCTATTTTAATAACACCAACAAAGCCGCATTTCCCAATGACGTTGGAGAAAACAAACAGACAAGCACATCCATGAACGGCATTGTCCAGTCAGATACCAAGATCCAGCATATAGCCTCCCTTCAGTGTCCTGGTCTTCCTCTTTCGTTGCTTGAGTCACGCCATCCGTCACAAGTACCTAAAACTGTTCATTAACTGAAATACAATTCCATACCAAACTGCCATCAAAATTAGGTCAACATGTCAAATGAAACAGAGAGAACACTGCACTTATTCCCAACGGGCAGGCAATCCGGAACCTCTCCGCGGGTGGGATAATCCTCGCCTCTGAGTCCTTAATAGAATTGAAACTTTCCGTTACGTTAGCTAGGAAATTTCTCATTCTGTCGGGATCGGAGGCTTCAAATTATGCTAGTTTAAAGCTTACTTACGACCAAGCAGGCCATATCAATAATAGGTTTGAAGTAGAACTTTTTAAAGGTTGAGTCTGAGGACCAATCCAAGCCATCGCTCCCCTCGAAGAATGGGCCCCAAACTGCAGCAGGTTAATACCCACTCCTGCATGACCCACCGCACCCAACGTGCAATCGTGGGAGATGACACTTCCTTATGCGGTTCCCGGAGGTCGATCAAAAGCTGTCTCTCCCCTGGAGGTCTAAGCTCCAAAGACCTGTCATATGCTTTTAAGCAGTGCACCACACACAGTTTTGGGGAGTCTGGAAATTTGGGGTACTCTGTTACTCTAGTGTGACATTTGGTTCTTCGACGAATGGTGAACGAAACACCAATAGGAGAAAAAAACCCTGCCGTGATATCCAGGGCCCTAAAATCTGAAACTCGTCTACACGAGATTAGGCAGAGGAGCATCGCCAGTTTAGCAAACAACTGCTTCCTTGACAAGAACTCGTTGGATTGCCAGGACAAAAAAAGTTAAGAACTTTGTTGACATCCCATAACGGAGTATCGCGGTTCAGGAGGTAGAGACAACCTGAGCCCCCTCAGAAGCCGACATATGAAGGGTTGCCCCCCCTACAGGCGCCCCTTAAACAGGAACGTGCCTTGCCAAAATGGCAGACTGAAAGGTATTCACCGACCGGTAGGCCAAACCTTGTTGGGCCAGACTCGCCACAAAGTTCAAGATCTGCCCTACGTCTGCGTCCACGGGATTGCAACCCCATTGCACACACCGACACCATCCCTTCCAGGCTGATTGATATCTCTTGACCATGCTATCAGACCAGGCCTTGGACAAGAGGTCTTCAGAATACGCGGAAAGGCCTGGGATCGATTCTCTACTCCTGTAATCCTCCACTCCATTAGGTGTAGGGACCTGTTAAGCATCATCTGATGCGGAACCTGATCCAGATTGAGAAGCGGCTCTGAAAACTGGGGGACACGGATTGGAAAATATCAAGAAAGTTGCAGTAGAATCAGAAACCAAACTTGCAACCTCCAAATAAGGGTGATGAGAACCACCTCTGCCCGTTGCCGCCTGATCTGAGCCGAAGCTCTTGTGATAATCGCAAATGATGAGAGCTCATAAGCTTGCTCCTGGGTCCAATCCTGCAGGTAAGCATCCGTGGCCACCGCCAGAGGATCCGGTCTCCAGCTGAAGAACAAGGCCACCTGATGAGCCAGTCTGGAAGCAAAGAGATTCACCGAAAAAGGACCCCAAAGTTTCTGCACAATGGCAAAAACCTCTGGGTACAACTTCCACAGACTGGATTCTCGAAAGTGGCGCAAGTGCCAATTCGCAACCTGAGTCTCCCGTCCGGGAGATACTCCGCTGTCACCGAAATCTGGTGACCGAGACAGAACTGCCAAAGGCTTGTCGCTAGGTCCGAGAGAACCCTCAACCGAGTGCCACCGAGGTGATTTATGTACCTGACTGCCGAGACATTGTCCATCTTCAGAAGGAAACACGATTTACCCCGGTCTCTGGTCCTGTGACAGACGACGAAGGACCCTGCCAAAATCTCCAAACAATTGATATGCAGAGACTGCTCCTGCGGTGACTAAGACCCGCCTGTGGAATAATCCCCACACCTGGCGCTCCAGCCTGATATGCTGGCGTCTGACTCGATAACCAGGACTGGTGTAGAGCCGAATATTTCCCGTCCATTCCGTACCTCTATATGAGTAAGCCATCAGCGAATCTCTTCCCATGCTTTGTCGGACAGGAGCTCTGGATGAGAGTAAGGAAGCCCTTTCCGCAAGTGTCTCGCTTTCAGCCGCTGCAGGGCCCGATAGTGCAATGGGCCCGAAAAAATGGCCTGGATCACGGACCCAAAGATTGTGACCTTCTGAGCCGGAACCAGCAGCGACTTCTTGGTGTTTATGACAAAACTCAGCCTCTCTAACAGGCTGACCGCCTGCTGCAATTGTTCTTGTAACAGTGAGGGATCTTAGGCCAAAAGAAGCATGTAGTCGAGGTAAACAATGAGGCGTGTCCCCCGAGCTCGGAGGTGCTCTACAACTGGTCTCTACAAGTTATTCAAAGAAGGGGTTTGGCCCAGCAAAATTAAGGAGGGAAGGTAGGGCCGATTAACAAGAAGAAAAAGAATGTACCTTCACCACCAATTTTTGAAAAATTATTTAAACAGAAATAAACGGAGATAAATACGTTTATCCTAGCCGTAGATTTTGGCTAATTAGTTTTAATTATTCAACATGTTTAAAACAAGAGGAACATGTAGTCTACTCCACAGAGAATCCATTTTGGTGCTGTCTTACTAACAATACACATAAAAATACAATTACCTCAAATCAATTACACAATACAGGCAAAAAAATATGACAAAAATTCACAAATCTATTTAACAAAACTGATAAAACATATAATAACAATAAATGACGAAACCACAATAGACAGTGAAACAGTTGAGATATGAAAAAATAGAATCACTCTTGCATAGTTAAACAATTCATCTTTAACAAAAATGCAATTATGAAAAAAGCCATTGTGAATTTATGCAAAGATTCCCATAGTTCAGGATTTAGGCTATACTTAATATAGTGGCCGACGCGTGTCAAGTCCCGGTTTTTTGAATTGCCGGACTCTCATCAGGGCTGGATGAGTCTTTTCGTGGTAAACCAACTGTTTATAATAAAAAAACAAAAACTGATTCGAACTGGACTTCCTAAATCGTCTTTATACAAAATAACGCATTCATTTAGGCAAAAAAGCTCCATACCTGGCCTTTAACCAGCGGAAAATGGGGGCCTTCTGATGTGAGTTCATGCAGTGCTCGCCTAAAGATGACAAGGCAACAAAGGCTAAGTCGTATTGTTAATCTACCGGGAAATTCAAATGGTCTTATTGTGGCAACAAATTACCTAAAGGCAGCTCCAATGGGGCGTGTATTCTCAAATCTTCTAATGCATTAATTGCAGTCGTGGCGCGTTTCTTTTTCTTCTTCTACAACTGGTCTCAGCACCTTCGTAAAGCACCAAGGAGCAGAGGAAAGCCCGAACGACAGAGTGGTAAACTGGTACACCCGCTGGCGCCAAAGAAACTGCAGGAATTTCCTTTGAGGTAGAAAATTAGGGATTGCGAAGTATGCATCTTTTAAGTCCAAGTGGACCATCCATTCCGCTGTGCGTAAAACGTCCCTCAAGAGGTGGATTTCCTCCATTTTGAAATTGGGGTAACACCCAAGCATCGGTCGTGATGGTTTTCCACACATGCATAAACCTGGCCAAACGACCGCCCACTTGCACAAGGGAAGCAGTGGAAACACTTACCTGCATTAGAGGCGTTGTCACCACCTCTGAAGCCCCGACCTCTTGATCGGCGTCCACGGGAGGAGTAGAAGTTTTGATAGCTAGCATGATTTTGATACTGCCCCCACCTGGAGACTTGCCCTCTTGAGTTTTGGGGGGCTAGCCGGTTGAGCGGCTCTTAACTCAACCGTCCCCACGGAAGCCCGGGAAGAGAAAACCCTCTTGAAAGAGGACTGGGCCTTATCTAGGGGCGTGAACATATTCACAAATGTGCCGAGCTCCTTGATAAAAGGCTTGCCAAACAATCCTCTCTGGGCCACTGCCCCAGCTTCGGAATCGGCCAGGTCCCCCAACTTTGCGCTCCTCCATGGGGGCCATTACCTCCTCCACAGCTCTATAGATTGCTGCGTCTACTGCGTCGTATAAATAATCGTCCCAAAGAATCTGGGCTAAGGGATCGTCGTCCCACTGCAGGTCTGCCTGGTCTGACCTGCCTCACAAAACACAGTAAACCACTTAACTAGGGCCCTTTGATGCTGCAAACCTTAAGCTGCTTAAGGCTGATGGGGCAGCTGAATACCTCCAGCAGTCCTGGGGAAAAATTGTCTAATGGGTGCTGGGGACCAGCAGTTGTTAATATGTATATGTAGGTAGTGCTCCAAAGGGATCTGTGCCCCTGGGACACTACCCTGCTCTATGCCAAACTTGTTAAATACAACTACCAATAAAGTCCAAATACTTCCCTGGGAGCGTGTCCCTTCCAGATCAACCGTAGAGCCTGATTGAAAAAATATACACCCACGCAGTGTCTATTAGAACACACACACCTACCCAGAGCAGAAGCCCAGGGCATCTGAATAACACAGGCTTCACAGCCTGTACCGACCCTACACGAGGGCGTTACTCTCCAGGGGCTCATGGAGGCTCTGGAAGGCGGCGGGTGTAATCTGAATCGGAAAGGTAATTCAACCATAGAGAGTGCTAGCTCACGCAGCGCCACCAGCGGCTGGAGGTGTTCACTACACTCCACAGCAAGCGGACCCGCAGCGGCCTACTGTAACCTGCAAAACCAGGGAAATACCAGGAGAAAAAAGTCGCGTAGGACCAGCAAGCCGTCCCGTGACTGTCACCAGAAAATCATTAAACAGGCATATTGAAAACAAAAGCGCAGACAACAGTCTGGTAGGACCGGGTGGGTAGGACCGGTCATTGGTCCCGCGACTGCCGCATAATAAATCAAAACAGCATTAACATGTCAAATACAATATTCCCACAATCAAAGTGTCACGGAAAAAAGGGGAAAAATACTCACCTGTGGCTGCGAGCCTCGAAGAAAGAGGGTGACCAGGACACTGAAGAGGGACTATATGCTGGATCCTGGGTTCTGATTGGACAATGCCATTCATGGATGTGCCTGTCTTTGTTTTCTCCAATTTCCCTGGACTTCTGGGAAATGTGGTTTTGTTGGTGTTATTAAAATGGCTGCTATGAAATTAAAGTGAAAAAAGTAAAGCATAATCTGAAGCCTCTGGTCCTGACAGCTTTGCTAGCTATCTACATGTTTTTGCCCAGAAGGCTGTTGCATCATTGCGCTTGAGCTGTCATCCCTATCTACCCAGATTCATTTGACGCTTAATGTCCTTATAGTTACCAAACCATTTTTTCCAAGTAACCATCTTAGTCAAACAGTATAAGTGATAGTACAAATATTTGCAATTGTATGAACAAACTGTCATGGGAGTTTGGACTGTTGTAGAAAATAAAACGACAAATATGAACATTGCCGGCGCCATCTTGCTTAGTGAGGGCCTTTACGAGCGTGTAAGCAGCAACCATTTTACACATCGCAGCCATTTTATACTCTGCTGGTCACCTGTGAGTCACCCCGACCTCGCTATCATCCTCCACGCACGGGCAAGCCCCATTTGATAACCTCATTCCCTGCACCTGGCCACTCAATCCGGTCCCAGGCACTAACCGACCCCTGTGGACATAGTTTATTACCCGTGCACTGCAGGGCTTGTTTCACCAACAAAGGGGCCTGATCTAATCAAAGACACGAACCCTTAGATCTGACCGATCCTGTCGGAATGTCCAGCTGCGAGATAGCGATCATCTGTTAGATCTGGGTGGAGGGACAATTGCTGCTGGGTTTGTGTGAGAACTAGCTTGAGGCGGGGATTCCAAGGATGTTTGACTATGCAATAAACTGATGCCAGGAATGTTTGACCATCTAATAAACTAACGAAAAAGCATATAAAAGGCCATGCCACAGAGATGCAATTAGAGCACCTCCTGACGATAGCCCCGGTGTCTGATGTGATCTGTTCTCCTCTAGAGAAATAAACCTGTTCTTCGCCTTCCAGTTCCCAGCGCCTGCCTCGTTATTTTGATCTCTAATCTTAGGGTGAATTAGAGGTGGTTTGCACCAAACGGCATCGAAAGTCTTGGGAGTCTCGCTGCTTTTCATCAATTCCCTTGCTCACTGCTCCATCAGGATTCAAGCAAGCCGGGCCGACGACGTCTGAAATGGCAGAAACCGGTCCCCGGAAGCTTGTCTCCTTTCTGGTGAAGAATTGGCTTGGTAGTTTGGTCTGCCCTGTTCCCATGACGCACTGGGCCAGGGACAGACTAATTTGCATATAGCCAGGTTCTGAGCTGGGATGGGGCAGTGAGCTAAATAACGGTGATGGATCAAGCCCTGATCTTTGGACTGGGTAAGAGTGGTCTGCTTAATTCAGACACTCTGTTCATCACCACCCCCTTTTCTGAATCAGTTTGGCCACCATAAGCGTGGAAGGGTATACTCAGACATGAGTCCCTTGCTCACTGCTCCATCAGGATTCAAGCAAGCCGGGCCGACGACGTCTGAAATGGAAGAAACCGGTCCCCGGAAGCTTGTCTCCTTTCTGGTGAAGAATTGGCTTGGTAGTTTGGTCTGCCCTGTTCCCATGACGCACTGGGCCAGGGACAGACTAATTTGCATATAGCCAGGTTCTGAGCTGGGATGGGGCAGTGAGCTAAATAACGGTGATGGATCAAGCCCTGATCTTTGGACTGGGTAAGAGTGGTCTGCTTAATTCAGACACTCTGTTCATCACCACCCCCTTTTCTGAATCGCTTTTCATCAATTGGCGCACCAACGTCGGGGCCCATCAGCGACACTTGGGTCCGGTGAGAGGTCCTAACGACGGAGTGAACATCTAAACGATCGGGAAGTGCACCTGCCTGAAAGAGACCCTCGTCTGGTGGCCGATCAACTGAACTTCACCGGTTCTGAACGGACCTCTCTCGAGTGACCTGCTTTCCTGACTGGGACCTTACAGGAACGCCGCATTGTTGGAGTGAGAGGTCAAACCGGCGCTGGAAGTGGACGACGAAGAAACTGTCCATAACGATCCGGGTAAGGTCGTGATATACGACAAAACTGATTGTTAGATTGTATTGAAATTGTTTGCTCGAATACTAGTATTCCGCTCTTTGAAGTTATTGGTAGTAATAGAGACATTCCCTCTTGCAAACAACGTACAATAGGAATATTCCCTCTTTGCAGGCAGCGAAGGACCGGTAGTGCGGACCTTTGTCCACGACCTATTGAGATTTTTTGTTGACCGCTTGTACGTCATGCCTGTCTTCTCAAAATTGTTTGATTGTTTTGGACCGGACCGTTTGTTAGAAGTCAGTCATCCAGCACCGGCAGAAGGCACCCCTAACAAGGACATGTATGTTAAATATGGAGTAGCCATGGTTGCTTATAGCAAACTATGGCACAAATACACTAGAAAAGACTGGGTAAATCAGTGGCCACTGACGGGATCTTTTGATCTCGCTAAAATAGAAATCTTAGAAATAGCGCTCCACAAAAAGAAAGCTACGCCAGCCATGCTTGACAACTTCGGTCTGTGGCAAAAAGAAGCAACCGAACGAAAGAGAAGAAACAAAGCTAGATTAGATAATGAGATGCGAAAAGCAGCTCACCAAGCTTGTAAAAAGTTAGAAGAAGGTATAAAAGAAAGAGAGACTGATAGAAAAGAACAAGAGTCAAAGATTTCAGGTCAATATCCGGTTAGAACGCCCTCGACTCTTTACCCTGAGTTACCAACTAAACAGAAAGTAGATGATGATTTGTTTTTAGGCCCTCCGATCATCTACATGCCACCTCCTTATGCCCCCACTCATCCTGTAATACAACGTCAGGAATCCCAAAGCATAGTCGAAGGCAGCACCATTGCCTTGACTCCCATAGCCTCAGCACCAACAGTCTCTTGTGCCTAATGCCTCATCAAAAGGCGGGTCAGTAGAAGCTGAATCAAAAGAGAAAGGGTTGCCGAGGATGCCACGATTAAGTAAAGACGAACGAGCAGGTATTGATAAAATAGTTAAAACGCTCGTAGATGGGAAAGAGACCAAAGAGTATATAACCGACATATGCAACTCCTATGTCCAAAACCATAAGCAATACTTCATTGTACGCCTCTGTTATCACACACTCACTGCTTGCGAGGAAAAGTACAGAGATGTAGGGCTCGAGCGACTAATGGCTCTTTATAGAAAGGTAGATACGGGAGATGAAAATAACTGTGATGTAGCGGAACTCTTCTCGTACACACTAGAGGTATTCCGCCATCTCATAGAACAAGGACGGGTAGTTAATGATAAGACATCTACAATGACAGGGCCCCCAACAGAAATTACAGATACCATGATGCCATGATGCCAATAAAAGAAGCTGCCCCTTATTGGGTCCCCCCTAGAGGACAAGGGAACAATGATGACATAAACCACCAGGATGTGAAAGGAAGGGTGGTCTAAAAGTGGGTATATCAGCCATGGGACAGACAAGACATCCTGGCGTTCCATAAAACTTTACCGGATTTACGTAAGAATCCCACCGCATTTTACACAGAATTAGGCACCGCTCTGGGATCAACCATCATGACACTCGCCGATATCGACTTATTCTTTGGGCTATGTCTGCCAGCGGACGTGTGGAAGCAAATTAGGAAGGTAGACCACAAAGAGCTGCTCGGCCATACCTATGAACAACTCGGTGTTTTAGATAAACAGCGAAACCCCGGACAAAAAACAGTAAAAGCCATATTAGATCTCCCCAACAAGATAGTACAGAAAGTAAAAACTATGATCCCGGAGAAAAAGATTGATTGGTCCATTGTAACCGCATGCCGCCAGAAACCACAAGAGGATGTCTCGGAGTATTTCTCCAGATTCTTAACTGTGTTTTCCGATTACAGCGGACAAGACATGTCCACCGCAACTGGACACCACTTGTTTGTCCAGAATTATGTTAAGGGACTGCTATCGGAAGTATCGCAAAAACTGCAGACCAGCGAAAGCAGATGGGCAGCCTCTAAACCAGCGGCCATCCCCCAGATGGCCCAGTACTATGAACACCAGAAAAATGAAATTGATAGGGCTACAGAAAAGAAGAAAGATTTGAAAGAAAGGGTAATGATAGCGCAGCTCCAAGGGGTGAATACAGGAAGAGAACAATATAAAGGAGGATGCCAACAGAATGTCCCTAAAGTACAGCCTCCTAGAAATGACTCATTGACACCATATGTACGGCACCAGGACTTAGAACAGGATCAATGCGCATTTTGCAGGGAATACGGACACTGGAAATCCCAATGCCCAGCCTTATCAGGAGCTGGTAGGGGCAGAGGTATAAGGGAAATAACAAATGAACTGAGAGGAAGAGGACGTGGGAGAGGGTACGCAAGTGAAGCTAGCAAAGGAAGGCCAGGAAGAGTGAACTCATTTGACCGCCCTAGACAGAACCAGTGTCAACAGACAGATTACGACAACATGTATGACTTTGCATAGGACAGCCAGGGGCAAGGGAGGGATCCAGTCGAGCTCTATGTTGATCAGCAAGGCCCTTATGTTACCGCAAAGGTCCTGGGCACAGAGTCGCCATTTTTGGTAGACACAGGAGCAACACGTAGTGCGCTATCCAAACGACTGATTCCAAGGGCACCCTTGTCTGGCTCACATATAACCTCAATAGGATTTGACGGTACGCCCTCCAACAACCCTTTGTCCAGACTGATCCCCTTCAAACTTGAAAACAATGTTATCGACACAACGTTCCTTTTCTCCTCCAACACTCCAGACGCCATTATGGGTCTCGATCTACTGAAGCATTTTCGTGCGACTATCAGATGTTCGCCAGACGGAGTACGAGTCATTTTATATGACAATCACCAACACCCGAGATATAATCCATCCCAACACATGTATCCCATTTCTGACACAGACACATCCCTATTAGACACTTCACCCTCGCATCTGTGGGCTAGGGCTGGTTCAGACGTAGGACGAATGATGATTAACCCAGTACACGTGACAATACGACAAGACGCAACCTTACCGAAAATACCTCAGTACAAGATATCGCCAGAGGGCGAGAAAGCCTTGACCGAAATCATACAGTCACTAGTAGAGGCAGGAGTGGTAGAAGAGGTAGTGAGCAATGTTTGTAATAGTCCTATTTTACCGATCATAAAGAGACAGGGAGAGGGAGATGGAAAAGCCTACCGCTTCATCATCGACCTGCGGGAGATAAACAAAATAGTAGTACTACAGTACCCAGTAGTTTCTGACATCACCACCATCCTGACCCTAATTCCGTCAACTGCTACCACTTTCACCTTTATCGATCTCAAGAATGCCTTCTTCTTCATACCCATTCACCAAGACAGTCGCTATCTTTTCGGATTCACTATAAGATCCCGCTCATATAGATTTTGTCGAGCACCCCAGGGGTACACCGAGAGCCCGAGCATCTATAGCCAGTCGCTCAAAAGACAGTTAGATGCCGTACAGTTATCAGACGGGGTGGTGTTGATACAGTATGTAGACGATATCCTTCTAGCAGCAGACACCACTCCACTAGCCGTCACAGCCACCATCCAACTCCTACACTTCCTTGAAGAAAATGGCCACAAAGTTTTTCGAAAGAAATTGCAGTTCTGCAAACCACAGGTAACATAGTTAGGTCACCGCGTATCGGAAAGAAGGGAGGAAACTCACACCGACAGGATCCAGGCAATTCTAGACACTTCAGTTCCCAAGAATCAGAAGCACGTCCGCTCTCTGATAGGCCTCACCTCATTCTGCCGACAGTGGTTACCGAACTTTAGCCTCATTGTCAATCCCCTTCTCTCCCTCCTAGCCAAAGACACACCCTCACCTTTCCCCTGGACACCCGAAAGCCAGGCAGCATTCAAAGAATTGCGAGATGCCCTTTGTTCGGCACCTGTTCTAGCAACCCCAGACTACTCCAAACCATTCTTCCTCTACACACATGAAAGGGGGGGATGTGCATTGTCCATCTTAACACAGTCAATTGGTCATGAGCATCGCCCATGTGCATATTTCTGTCACCCTCGACCCAGTAGCTAGAGCGTTGCCAGCTTGTTTGCGCGCTGTAGCAGCTGCAGCAGTATCGATACGCCAGAGCGAAGGAATAGTGCTCTCCAATCCTATCACCGTGTTAGTACCACATGCAGTCGACACGCTACTGAACCAGACCAAAACCCAACACTTGAATAGCGCACGACTGACAGGTTACCAGTTGACCCTGCTAGCACCACACATCACTCTGAAACGATGCACCACTCTCAATCCAGCCACATTGTTTCTTCTACCCGAAACTGACCCTGGTGTGACTCCACTGCATGACTGTGTAACCCTCACTGACGAACAGACAAAGAGTAGAGTAGATCTCCGAGACACTGCCTTTCCAGAGCCAGATGGGGAACTATGGGTAGACGGCTCGTACATCAAACTTCCCGATGGCACCAACTCAGCTGCATATGCCGTCACCACAGCCCGAACCAGCCTAGAGACAGCCCGCATTGCCCAACGATCCACCCAAGCAGCTGAGCTCATTGCCCTCACGCGAGCATGTATTTTAGCAGCTGGGTTCAGTAAACATATGTTCGAGGCATGTGGGCTGCTGAATTCATATCTATAGCATAGATCGCCGCCTAGTGTTGGGTCCGGATGATTGCACATTGTTGTCCTGGAAGAGTCTTCGAAGTATCACGAGATAGGTGGCTCCTCCCCATGACTACTGTGCGCATGGGCATCGACTCCATCCCCAGATTGTTTTTTTCCGCCATTGGGTTCAGATGTAATTTCGTTATCTCCAGTTCGGAATCAACATAAACTTTTTCGAGGCCCGAAGGCTTTTTTTCGAACCGTCTGTATTGTTTGCGGTCGGTGCCCAGTTCTGTTCCGACTCAGTTCCCGAGTTGGACATCCGGGGAGTCGCGTGGCTCTTCGGTGATCGAGGCCCAGTCGACGCAGCAAGACCTTCCACGACACAACATGGAACGGAGCCCGTTCAAGAAATGTCCCATGTGTGGATCGAAGTATCCCCACATCGACGTCCACCCGGTGTGCAACAAGTGCCTGTCGCCGGACCACGAAGCCAGCTGTATGGCGTGTTCCAGGTTTCGTTCGAAGAAGACGATTCGGCTTCGGCGCGTGGCGCGTGGCGCGCATGGAGGCCCGGCAGTCGGCCTCGGCACCGGTGGGCATCTTCGTCAACGAAGAAGCAGCCGAACACTAGGTTCAGCTGCAGGTTTCACCTCCAGCGGAGGAAATAGACTACGACTATGAAGCGGATGTCGAAGGCCTAGAAGTAGAAGAAGTCGTCGACGAGGTAGGAGACGACAATGAGGCCTATGGGGCCATTGAAGATAGCTCAGAGGAAGAGCTATGCCCCGTTCGAACAATTACAAAGGCTCAGGTCGAGGGACCGCCACACGGCCTTTCCCAAGACCTTATACCAGGATCCACGGCCCCGCCTCCAGGCCCGGCTACGGACACTTCGGCGGAGCCGCCATTGTCGAAACCGAAAGTGAAACCATCGGTGTCGACAAAACCGAAAGTGGTTGAGACGCAATAGAAACCGAAGACGTCTGCTCCTCTGTCGACACCCTCGTCTTCCGAGGTGTCGGGACAACCCAAGCCGAAGAAAGCTATCATCCCGGTGAAGTCGGGCAAAGGCACCGAGCCGAAGGTGGTCAAGGGCATCGAGCCGAAGTCCAAGAAGGGCATCGAGCCGGAGTCAAGCAAGAGCGTCAAGCCGAAGTCCAAAAAGGGCGTCGAGCCGAAGTCCAGCAAGGGCGTCGAGCTGACAACTGGGGCCCCGGAACCCGTAATCCAGGCCGTCGATCCGAAACAGCCGGCGTCGCCGTCTGCTGCCACGGAAGGAGAGCGTAGCGCCCCTAAGAAGGATGCTCCTACGCCTCGGCCGGAAAAGCCCAAATCATCGACGCTTGAGTCTTCACATGTTGGTGGATCGAGATCGTCTGTCGGGTCGACGAAGCCGTCCGCTTCCTTTACGAAGCAGGTCTCGGACTCCCTAAAACGCATCAGGGACAAGGCTTCGGCGGAAGAACCAAAGACACCTTCCACCCCGAAGCAGTCGGTCCCAACGCCAAAGTCTTCGACGCCAATACTCTTCACGTTGCCGCCGAAGGTGGCACCTAAGGCCTTCGCACCACGATCGGTGCCCGAACCGCACTTGCAGGGATCTGCGGGGTCGAAGCCAGCTCACCCGGCTGGGGTCTTGAAGCATCGACCACCCTTGGTGGAGGAGCAGTCGGAGCATTTCATCGATGCCGACACCGGGAAGCTAACGCTTTACAAAAGAAAGATCACGGCGACACAGCCTTTGGAGTCATACACCATTCCTCTAAAGCGCAAGAAGCCTGATTCAGATTCACCAGTGTTGGTCGAGCACTGGTTCCTCGGACTGCACGACTTGCCACACCCTCACCCACTTATTCTGATGTGGAGGATGCTGGGGATGAGGACGAGGAATACAACTTTCCTGCCAACACGGATCCTGATGAACAACAGGACTCATGGGTGGGGGCAGGAGAACAAGGGGATCAGCACACCGCCCATGACCCTCAGGTGTACAACGTCAAGACCTCCCCCACTGAGGATTCTGCGGCATTTAATGCCTTAATTGAAAGGGCGGCCAAAAACCACGACGTGGAACTCCACGCTGACCCTGTGGAGGTGGACTTCCTCTTTGACACTTTTTCAACAGCTGAAAAGACTGTAAAGACTCTCCCGATGCTAAAGGGAGTCCTAAAACATGCTGCGGACATTTTTAAGGAACCCACGCGGTCAAGGGTAGTCAACCCTAGAATTGAAAAAAAATACAGGCCGGCACCTGGCGATCCTACCTACATCAAGGGCCAGTTGCCAAAAGGACGAATTCGCAAACCACTGGTGAAGCTCCTCCCCCGGACAAGGTGTGCAAAGTGTTTGAGGCATCAGGAAAGAGAGTAGCGGCTCAGGCGGCCAATATCTGGCGTATCTCTAACACGCAGGCACTCTTGGCTAGATATGACAGGGCACACTACGACACACTAGAGACCCTGTTGCAACATCTCCCTGACCAATATAAAGAGGCAGCGGAGATGCTTATCCAGGAAGGGAAACTCATCTCCAACGCTTCCATTAAGTGTGCGCTAGACGTTGCGGACACTGCAGCCAGGGCAATTAACACCAGTGTGATGTTGAGACGTCAGGCATGGCTCCGGATCTCCGGGTTTAAACCGGAGATACAGACTACCATCCTCAACCAGCCGGTAAACCCTGACAGATTATTTGGTCCTGAGGTGGATACCACCCTGGAAAAAATAAAGAAGGATACCGAGACTGCTAAGTCCATGGGAGCTCTCCAGTCCCAACAGTTTAGAGGGAGCACTTTTCGTCACTCAGGCAATAGAGGTGTTTCCAGAGGCCAAGTGTCCCAGCAAACGCAATTCAATAAAGGTGGGGCGCAATCCTCTTACACCAAGCAAAATAGAGGAGGATACCGGGGCAACAGCGCCAAGGGCAGAGGTCGAGGAAACAACAACTCCCGCTCCTCCGCCACCAACAAACAGTGACGCCCTGTCACTGCCCCCCGACCATACTACACCTGTCGGGGGGAGACTCCAGCGGTTCCTGCCAGTCTGGAAATCCATCACCACAGACAGGTGGGTCAGAACACTTATCCAGTTCGGTTATTGTCTGGAGTTAACATTCACTCCACCCAACATGCCACCAAAACACTGTCCTATGTCCACAGAGCATTTGCACTTATTGCAGCAGGAGGTACTCGTCATGCTGCAAAAAGGGGCAATCGAGCTCGTGCCGGTGGAGGAAGAAGGCACGGGAGTGTACTCCCTGTACTTCTTGATCCCGAAGAAGGACGGGTCCCTCAGACCCATACTGGACCTCAGACCCCTAAATCAGTACATTCTATCAGAACACTTTCATATGCTCACACTACAGCAGGTTCTCCCGTTGCTCAATCAGGGGGACTTCCTCGCAACCTTGGATCTCAAGGATGCCTATTTCCACATTCCACTGCATCCATTACACAGGAAATGCCTCAGGTTCACCATTCAGGGTCACCATTATCAGTTCAAGGTCCTCCCTTTCGGAGTGACCACTGCGCCCAGGGTGTTCACGAAATGCCTGGCGACAGTGGCGGCGCACCTCAGAAGGCAGAACGTTCACGTTTACCCTTATCTGGACGACTGGCTTGTCCAAGCAAAGTCGGTCCAGCAGTGCGCCGCCAACATGTCCCACACCATTCACCTTCTTCACGATCTGGGATTCTCACTAAATTACCCAAAATCGCACCTTCAGCCAGCCCATGTGCGGCAGTACTTGGGCGCAACTATAAATACTCTGGCAGCCACGGCTCAGCCGAATCCTGTGAGAGTCGACAGCATTCAGTCACTGATCCGGAAGTTCAGACCGCAACACTCGCTTCCAGCGAGAGTGTTCATGCAGTTGATAGGCATGATGGCCTCCTGCATCTTCATAGTCCCGCACGCGAGTCTACATATGCGCCCGCTCCAAGAATGCTTGGCTCATCAGTGGACTCAGGCTCAGTTGAACGACCTAGTGTTGGTGACCGGTCGGGCATACAACTCTCTGCATTGGTGGAATACACACAACCTTTGCAAGGGCCGACCGTTTCAGGAACCTGTGCCACAGATTACCCTGACGACGGACGCATCTCTCCAGGGATGGGGAGCTCATGTACTCCACTACACGGTGCAGGGACTATGGACTACGCAGCAGAAGAAGTTGCACATCAACTACCTAGAACTGATGGCAATCTACATGGCATTGAAGTCTTTCAAAGTATATCTGTGCAACAAAGTCTTGTTGACCCGGACGGACAACATGACTGCCATGTACTACATTCAAAAGCAGGGAGGAACGCACTCCCCATAGTTGTCTCATCTGGCTCAGAGCATGTGGAAGTGGGCCATTCAGAGGAACATCTTCCTCATGGCGGAACACCTCCCGGGCACGGACAATCAGATGGCGGATCTGCTCAGCAGATACAGCCACCAAATGCACGAGTGGGAGATACACCCATCGGTACTCCGCCCGTACTTCCAGCAGTGGGGTCATCCAGAGATAGACCTGTTTGCCACGAAGGAAAACGCAAAATGCCAAAGCTTTGCCGCCAGGTTTCCTCACCCACAGTCGCAGGGCAATGCGTTATGGATGAACTGGTCAGGCAGATTTGCGTACGCTTTTCCCCCAGCACCTCTGATACCGCTGGTGGCACGAAAGCTAAAGCAACACTCGATGACGCTCATCCTGGTTGCTCCAACGTGGGCACGCCAACCATGGTACACCACGTTTCTAGAACTCTCCGTGGTACCGCATCAACGGCTACACCTCACGCCCAGGCTTTTGACGCAGAGCCATGGCGACATTCAGCATCCAGATCCGCAACAGCTCAACCTGACGATCTTGCTCCTGAAGTCTTAGAGTTTGGCTACCTTGCCTTGCCTCCTGAATGCATGGATATCATACGGGAGGCAAGAAAGCCCACTACCATAGCTTGCTATGCAGCAAAATGGAAGCGGTTTGTCATTTACTGTACTGAACACGACATCAACCCGCTAGATGCATCCACTCCCAACATCATCTTTACAAATGCAATCTAGCATACGCTTCCATCAGGATACACTTATCCGCCATAGCGGCTTATCTCCAAAACAGGCAGCATCTCTCCGTTTTCAGAGTGCCTGCCATTAAAGCCTTCCTAGAAGGCCTAAAGCGGGTCATCCCTCCCAGGACCCCGCCAGCTCCTGTATGGAACCTCAATGTGGTCCTCACCAGGTTGATGGGCCCACCTTTTGAGCCTCTACATTCATGTGAGATTCAGTTTTTAACATGGAAGGTGGCTTTTCTCATTGCCATTACGTCTCTACGACGTGTTAGTGAGCTACAGGCGCTCACTGTACAAGAGCCATTCATTCAAATTCACTCCAACAGGGTGGTGCTGCGCACTAACCCTAAATTTCTTCCTAAAGTGGTTTCGCAGTTCCATGTCAATCAGACCATTGAACTGCCCCCGTTCTTTCCAAACCCAGAGACAGTAGCCGAAAGAATGCTCCACACTCTTGATGTCAAACGAGCTTTGATGTACTACATCGATAGGACCAAAGACTTTAGGAAGACACAACAACTCTTTGTTGCCTTTTCAGCCCAGCACAAAGGTAGCCCCATTTCCAAAGCAGGTATAGCCAGGTGGATCGTTAAGTGTATTCAGATTTGCTATCACAAGGCTAAGCGCACTTTAACGGTCCCCCCCAGAGCCCACTCCACCCGCAAGTTGGGGGCCTCCATGGCTTTCCTTGGTAATATCCCTTTGGAAGATATTTGTAGAGCAGCCACATGGTCTACACCACACACATTTACTAAACACTACTGTGTAGATGTGCACTCCAAGCAGCTGTGGGGCAGGCTGTTCTTAAGACACTTTTTCAGACGTCTGCAGCTGGCACAGGCGGCCGCCGTTAATGGAGGGACGGCTATTTATTCTATGCTATAGATATGAATTCAGCAGCCCACATGCCTCGAACTGAATATGCCCAAAATGGTGAACCAGCCCGAAGGCGTACTGGCTGTCGGTGTTAAATATGCTACTTACCAGTATGCATCTGTTCTTGGCATGTAGGGCTGCTGACATTCATATCGCCCGCCCTCCTCCCCGGCGCCTGTAGCGGCTGAAGAATTTACACTTACTCTTAGCATAGTCATCGCTCACACTGTTACAATCCATCTTCGCCACAATGGCTAAAAAAAATCTGGGGATGGAGTCGATGCCCATGCGCACTGTAGTCCAGGTGAGGAGCCACCTATCTCGTGATACTTCGAAGACTCTTCCAGGACAACAATGTGCAATCATCCGGACCCAACACTAGGCGGCGATCTATGCTATAGATATGAATGTCTGCAGCCCTACATGCCAAGAACAGATGCACACTGGTAAGTAGCATATTCAACACCGACAGCCAGTACGCCTTCGGGCTGGTTCACCATTTTGGGCTCCTGTGGAGAGAAAGAGGGTTCCTGACTTCACATGGTACACCCATCCTACATGGAGATCTGGTCTCCGCATTGACAGAAGCAGTCCTTCTCCCCAAGCAGCTAGCAGTGATTAAATGCCAGGCACATGAGAAAGTGACCGACCTCATTGGACAGGGAAACGCATTAGCCGACATTACTGCCTGAACCACAGCCCAGGACAGAACCACGACACAAACTTACATGACCAGGTCACAAGCAGAACAATGGACTGACGCTAGAACGACAGTAAGGGACATACAAACGACAGGCAGACAGGACGAACTGACTGGATGGGCTTGGGTGGGACTGAAAGATGAGGAAGGCTGCTGGAGGACAGAAGAGGGAAACAAATGGCTGCTACCTAATGCCTATCTGATCCCCATATTGACCATGGCACATTTACCAGCACACATAGGATCTACCCCCATGAGCGAACTGATCACCAGAGAATGGCATAACAGCAAGATGGCAGAATCAGCAAAATGCCTAGTACAGTAATGCATACTATGCCTGCAACACAACCCAGGGAATGGGACCATAGTTCCACGGGGAGGGTTTGGAGTCACTGATCACCCCTACGAAGTCCTCCAGATGGATTACATCCAGCTAGAGAGGTGCCATGGTCTAAAATACGTTCTAGTGATCGTAGGAGCCTTTAGCAAATGGGTGGAGGCCTACCCCACCTGTGACAACACTGCCTTAGCTACTGCGAAGGTATTACTGAAGGAGTTCTTCCCCCGATATGGCCTTTGTAGAATTTTATGGAGCGACAATGGCCCCCACTTCGTAACAGAAGTAATACAAAATATACTGAAAGGGTTGGGGGTAAAGCAAAAGTTCCATGCAGTTTTCCACCCCCAGTCAGCGGGTCTGGTAGAAAGACACAACGCCACGTTAAAACTGAAGCTAGCAAAAATAGTCGCCACAACTGGGTTGAAATGGCCCGACGTCCTCCCACTGGCATTGCTGTCAATGCGCTCCACCCCAACCAAACACCGACTGACCCCTTACGAAGTAGTCTTCGGCAGGCCTATGAACATTTGGGCGGCACCAAAGCCAACCTCCATTAATGATGTCCCGGACATACTAATGTCCGACTATTTGTACAAATTAACGAACGAACACTTATCCACCAACAGGTGCAGCAAGCCATACCAGACGTATCCAGGAGCCCAGGACACAATAGCAAGCCTGGGCACTTCGTGCTGACGCGAAATTTTCAGAGGTCGAAGAGTCTGGAACCCAGGTGGACGGGCCTCTGGCAAGTCTTGATCACCACCCGAACTGCCCTTCGAGTGGAAGGAAAAAGAAACTGGCTTCATGCGCACCACTGTAAGAAGATATCTCCGACACTGATGGCCCCCGAAGAAGTGAACAGCCAAGAAGAGCTCCTGAAAAAAAGACCGACCAGCCCTGAGTTGCTACCCACAGACAGAGACACTTGAACTGGCAGAGTTTCCAGACCCCACGGTACCATCCAAGAAAGGGTACAATTTGAGATCGACGAAAGGAGAGTGCTCCGACAAGCAGGCCACTAACTGAGTCAAAAGTCTCAGAACGATAGCTAACACAAATGCTACCAGGAGAAACGCTAGACGAAAGTATGTGGTCCTGCCAGTCGTCAAGCCTCTTGAAGGTGATGGAGGAACCCGGACGATCGAAGAACCACCGCGACGACTCCAAGCTTGCCAAATTGCACAGTACAAAGACAATAACCCTCGTGGCAGCATCTCTTCACCTGCCTCTTGCTGATGGTCACAGTCTGGATCGTTGAAGAGAGTGCTCCCGCTTACAGGACAATGTCATCCACCATGCAACCCACCACTAAGAAAGAACACTATCTGGTGTCACTGTCACCGCGCCTCCGAGAATGACGCAAAGAATTCTGGAATAATTATTTCGTATAATTATTGCACCAGCACAATCTTGCCGCAAATGCCACGAACTGTTGGATCTGTGGGTTGCTACCTCATGCCACTGAACATTCCATTCCTTTCATCCCTTCACCCTTCTCGGTTTATGGATCTTGCCTCGCCTGGTTAATGCTCCTGCAAGAGAGCTACAAAGACAATGCCACATCCGATGGGACAATCAATTTTACTACAAGTTCTGGCTGAACAAAACGGGAAGAACATCCGCTCTCTTCTGCCCTCTGACTTCAAATGCAACCTCTCCAATGAACGAGTTGAAATGCAAGTGTACAACAACCCAGCCAGACCTACCTTTTCCTATCTAAAGAAACGAACTGCCGCAACTCTGACAGTGGCCCTATCTGTGGTGAACGTCTTAGGCCTTGTCTGCATCGAAGGCCATGGGATCGTGGGTCACAGCTCTTGCCAAATAACGAAGACTCTGAACACTGCCGACCCGCCTTCATTTGTTGCATCACCCAACATGTACTTCATCTGTGGTACCAAAGCCTACACATGGCTCCCAAAAGGCTGGGGGGGGGGCACGTGCTACATCGCTTTTGTTCTGCCTCCAACCTACACAGCACCTGCAGACCATCACAGAGAAAGGCGTTCCAAAGACACAGAACAAGCAGACTCTGCCACATCACAGTTCCTCGATGCGGCAAAAGGACTCTTCCCGCTATGGGGTCCGATGGCAAACAGCCGAGCCATCCGGCACCTAACTCAAGCAGTTGAAACAGCCTTGAACGTCACTGCTGGCATCCTCACCAACAACACAGCTGAGCATCAGGCGCTCTGCCTGGTGGCTTTACAGAACTGGATTGTTCTAGATGTGGTACTAGCGGATCGTGGAGGAGCATGCCGCATCATCGGAGCCAGTTGCTGTACTTACGTCCCTGACAACTCAACCAGGTTTTGGGGCATTTTGAAAGAATGGGGCTGGAAAATAATGATGATCCTCTAAGTTCCAATATTAATATGTGGTTGTTGTCTGGGGATACATTGTGTACCACTTTTGTGTTCTATTTGCCTGAACTCCTTGCACCCTAAGACTATGGACACTGAGCTCACGAAGATGAGAGTAATAAATGCTAGAGAGATACAGGACATTATGGACATTGAGATAGACTAGCAAGCTGGCAGGACTATGTTCAAAGGGAGGACTGTAGAAAATAAAACGACAAATATGAACATTGCCGGCGCCATCTTGCTTAGTGAGGGCTTTTACGTGCACGTAAGCAGCAACCATTTTAGACATCACAGCTATTTCATACTCTGCTGGTCACCTGTGAGTCACCCCGACCGTGCTATCATTCTCCACACACGGGCAAGCCCCCTTTGATAACCTCCTTCCCTGCACCTGGCCACTCAATCCGGTCCCAGGCACTAACCGACCCCTGTGGACATAGTTTATTACCCGTGCACTGCAGGGCTTGTTTCACCAACAAAGGGGCCTGATCTAATCAAAGACACGAACCCTTAGATCTGACCGATCCCACGTACTTTTAGATCCTGTCTGAATGTCCAGCTGCGAGATAGCGATCATCTGTTGGATCTGGGTGGAGGGGCGATTGCTGCTGGGTTTGTGTGGGAACTAGCTTAAGGCGGGGATTCCAAGGATGTTTGACTATGCAATTAACTGATGCCCGGAATGTTTGATCATGTAATAAACTGACGAAAAAGCATATAAAAGGCCATGCCACAGAGATGCAGGTAGAGCCCCGGTGTCTGATGTGATGTGTTCTCCTCTAGAGAAATAAACCTGTTCTTCGCCTTCCAGTTCCCAGCGCCTGCCTCGTTATTTTGATCGCTAATCTTATGGTGAATTAGAGGTGGTTTGCACCAAGCGGCATCGAAAGTCTTGGGAGTCTCGCTGCTTTTCATCACTGTTCACATGAGGAGCAGGGTCAAGACTGATTTGCATATGGCTGGGTCCAAACTGAGGTAGCATGTTGAGCAAAAATACGATTAGAGTGCTACCTGAGCAATTGCCAGTGGTTAGACCTATTGCAAGCAGCCTCCCATCACCTTTTTTCGTTTCATATATAAATAATCTGTCTCAGTTGATCACTAAAGAATCACTATGTCTCAGTACATCTATAATAGCAGATAGATTGATATTGGGGACCTAAGCAGACTACATACAAGTGTAAGATATTGTGTTTATTGCAGTAGTACTTAAATCTGTGGGCCTGGCATAATGACTGATCTACAAGTTTTAAAGGTTTGATCTTTAGCATCTTCCATATTGAGGTGATCCATTATATTTAGTATGTCAACTTTTTCTTCATTTATTATCTAATGAGGAAAAGGAATGTGGAGTACGCTAGAATCAATACAAACAGCAATTGATTATGTGAATAAATTGCATATACTTTTAACTACATGTGACATAGTTCTGGATGTTTAATGATTCAACTATCAACAGGTCACCTTAGAAATCAGATCTCCATTATAGATCTGTGTTAATAAGACCACACTTGAATTGTTTCTTTGGAGACCAACTGCTCTATCAATTATTATGTTTGTGGTTAGCTATTCTGGTCTTTAATCATTTTAAATATTGTAATGTTTTAGGATGGATCAGGAAAGAATAAAGTATGTGATACTTAAGCAATATCACTGAAGAGAACAAGTGTAATTCTTAGTGGCTGTAGAAGCATCTCAAAAATGGATAATCTCAGCTGCATAAGACCCTACTGATTTAGCCACTCTTGGCTTTGCCATGGTCTTAACATGCAACTGTTTGCTGACCCAGACTCCCAGGCTTGACACCAAAACCCCAGTAGCCCATCTTCAACTCTTTTACAGGAATCACCTTGTACGATGTGCCCAGTGACAATAAAATGCGGCTGATAAAGGCACTGAAAGTGTTAGCGCTGTAGGCCTGAAAAATAAAAATGAGTACAGAATATATCCCTTCACGTAACATGAAAGCCATTTTACAGCCTAGCTTTAAAACTTCACCTCCAGAGGATCCCTTGCATTATTGCCAACTGACTGTCCCCGGTTTCCACTTAATGTGCCAACATATCTTAGCAAAATCTTCATCCACCATAGTTTGGGTTCAACCTCGGCCACAGAATGAGGTAGTTTTCCTCATCGATGTTAAGCATAGGCCCACAATGCCAGGGTACGTGGTCTGTCTTCAGATTTTTTTTTCCAGATTGTTGGTTCAGAAGTGAAAATGGGAGCTCCACATCAGAAACACAGCCCAAAGAGAATTCACCAGATCCATGTTACTGGAAGAAAACAGTGATTGCCAGTGAAGTCAATGAAGGAGAGACAGTTTTTTCACAATAGAGAAGTGTAAGAATGTTTCAGGGTTTTCATCATATCGAAGTTTTGCAGTGCTGAAACAGGTCTAATAGTATTGGAAATACTGTGTAATTTCTCTACATTGCGACATTGGAAATTGTCAAACTATTACAAGGTATAGAACCTTTGTTAACCTATAAACAGTGAAGTCAAATCCCTTTTGGTTTCCCCCCCAGTTAAAAAAACATTGCATAAAAACTGTGAGCACATTACCTTCTAATGCAATTCAAACAGCAGAATATGGTACAATTGAGGTTTGCGTATGCAGATGGTTCAGGGGGATCGAAGGTGCCAGTGAGGCTCAGAACAAATTTGTGACTTGCTACGGAGATAGAGCTCTGTTAGTGTTAGACCCTACCGAAACATTGACAAAAATATTTTCAGTGTTGAAAAAGCATAGGCCTACAATGCCTTGTTAAAAGAAGTCGTTGAGGCCAAAGGTGTTAGACTTCCAAAGTGAAAGCAGTTTAACATCAAAACAGTCGACAGTCAAAGCAAAAACAAACAAAAAATACTAAGTAGATCAAAGCAAATATGCATGTGTTATACAGATAGAAAAGCAGAATGCGGCTGACCACGGTTCAGCACCTCAGTTTCTAAGTAAATAGATTAGTAAATTGTCTGTGCAACCACTTCAGGAGTTCACCGCACTTCCACTCCACTGGAAACCAGATAAATATGTTCATAAAGAGAAGGAAGGTGCACCAGATTGAAGTCAATGAGCTTCCAATGTATTCCAAAATATATCCTTTATTGTAGTTTGTTTAAAAGTGGACATCAACCAACGCGTTTCGTTCCGAATGGAACTTCTTCAGCGCTCAAGTTACTTGAACTTGGTGCAATTAATTTGTATACAAAAGTCAGTAGAGTCCGAAAGGTCAGTCCAAGTAGGTGGAATCCTGGGTTCCCAATTCGCAAATACATTTCAAAGTCCCACAGTCTTTCAAACAGATACAAACAGTCCAAAGAACGTAGACCCAGGTCCTCCGTATCCACAGGGAGGCTAAGTCACAAACACTAGTAACTCTGAATATCGCAAGGGCCAAGGTAGTGACCAGCAATCCTGGTCAATGTCGACGCGTTCTCTAGGAGTAGCTCATCCGGACTGCTTCAAAAGAAAACAGAGAAAAAACAAGGAAAAACGCTGTTGATAACCGAAATATGCGGAAATCTCTTAATGTCAAAAGTGAGGAGAGACTGTGTAGGAAAGCTGCATTGTTACCCCCTCGTTTTGCCTGGTATTTGATGGGATTTTGATCTGGAAGTGTACTGTGTCCCTGCTAATCAGGTCCCAAGTGCCAAATCTCTTTCCCAAAGCTGTGCATTTGTTTTCCCCAATTGCAATATCTTTAACACTCTCTAAGTCCCTAGTACATGGTACCCCTAATACCTAGGGCATTAGGTACTAAAGAAGGGTATCCAACAGCAGCAGCTCCAATTGTGCGTCAATAAGGGACCCCCAAAAACACATGCAACAGTACCATTGCAGGCTGCTTGTTTTAGTGCAGACAAACGTGAAGGCATGACACACAACCCTGTGTTCCCGGTCCCCTTACACTGCATGTAGTATTTTTTAAGTCACCCCTACAGCAGGCCTAAGGCAGGGAGGGTGCCTGCCTGAGCAGATATGCCCCTGTGCTGGTTAATCTAATTACTGCAAGTGCAAGTGAACAGGCAAGCCATTATAGCACATGTGCTTGTGTAGTGTAGTTCCTATAGTACCCTTCATGCAGGACCTGCGCTGTTTACGAACAACATATTCTGTGGGATCTGGTGGTAGACTGACTCTGTACACCCCCGCTGAATACGTTAGCCTATGTTTTGAATTCGCTAGCTCGCCGTGCGTTTGCATGTCGGAGCCGCAGCGTCTCTGGTCAGTGTGTCGGCCTTAATGTCTTGGTTCCCTCCCGCCTACTTTAGAAAAGGTTTTATGCACAATTTTGGGAAAAGTGTCCTTCAAGCTTGATTAACCAACAGCCAATAAATTGGATATCTCGCCTACTCAGCTCTGGTAGAGTTTTCTTTTTTGCCTACACACTCCAGTCGTCTCTGGGTTTTGGGAGTATGGTCTCTCAGAATAAGCACGACTGAGCTACCCGGGTTCTACTGTTAAATAAGTACAAAACCAAGTGGTTGGGTGCCATTAAACCACGTTGGGCGCCATGTAGTGTAGTTCCCATAGTACCCTTCATGCAGCACCTGCGCTGTTTATGGATAACCTATACTGTGAGTCTGGTGGTAGACTGACTCTGTACACTCCCGCCGAATATGTTAGCCTATGTTTTGCATTAGCTAGCTCACAGTGCCACTAGAATTTCCTATGATCTGAGAGATTCGTTTTTGGCAACCTTGGAAAACAACAAACCCTGATTACTCCGACTCGTTGAAACAATATACTACTTTTCACCCAGTCACTTGTGCTTGCTCGTTTTGCTTTCAGAGAGATACACAGAAGTAACAGTCTGGTGTGTGTACAATTAGAATTTATTGTACTGTTGGGTCTTCTCATGTAAAATAAGTGTGTTGCTACATCTGTGACACAGTAGCAGAGATATAACCAGCAGTACAGTGAATAAAAAGCAATAGAATTGTTCTACCATTTTACAATAGTCATGAACACATACATGAATATAAAATGCATTTATAAATTCAAGTGTGTACTCCTAAGATGCCTGTCTAGATGTACCTAAATGTACCTAGCATGTGAGTAGGTGTGTAAGAGGCGAAGAATCTAAGAGTCAAGAATCCCGCTAGGATTTAGTCGAACCCCATTACCTGAATAGTGAGAGTTTGGGACTTCGTCCTGGACTTGAGTTGGACACCCCGCAAGGGATTGTCAGACCACTGTCAGCTGGAGCGATTGCATGTCGGAGTCGCAGCGTCTCTGGTCAGTGTGTCGGCCTTGAAGTCTCGGTTCCCTCCTGCCTATTGACAGCAAGAGGTGCTGTATTTATACAGTCTATGTGCCTGTGTTACCCATTGTTCAGTATGAGGATGATGTTGGGGGTTAAACCTTGGGTGTCGATGGGAGAGGTGAAGTATACCTCCTGGAGAGTGTACTCATAAATTATTCATATTTGCTAAGGATGACTTCTTAGCAACCTTTGACAATGCCATCCACTCAAGAGGGAGCGAGATAGAAGGCCAAGGTTTTGGAGAAAGTAGACCCGTTGACGCTAAAGAAGAGGCAGTCTCTCAAAGCCGAACAGAAGTTGCTCAAAGTCAAACGCATGAAAAGAGGGCGCAAGTCGAAATGGCTGCCCACCTATAAAGGAAGGAGGGAGGAGTGCAACAACTCCTTGAGGGAACTCCCTATTCCTGTGAAGCCTTCGTCGACCGAGTCCTAAGACCAGTCTTCTTTGAAGGCCCCAGCAACTCCAGAGCCTCATGAAGAGGAGCAGGATGAGTTCTACGAACTCGTGACAGATGAAGAAGCTACAGGGTTTAACAAAGAACCATGACACCATTTCGACACGGATCTCCAGAAGGAGTAGATTACTGCCCTTGGAGGCCATCTCCACCAGACATATGAGGTCCAGTTAGAGGAGGAAAAACTAAATTCATGCTTTCTCCTGGAAACCATAATTCCCTCCCACAAGGGGAGCCTATATTTAACCATGCATGTTGGACCAAGGGTAGGAGGCATTCCGGGAACCAGCCTTTGCAAGGGCTTAAACACCCAGAGTAGAGAAGGAAGACAAACCATTTGCTCAAGATCCTAAGTTCATCCACGGAAACGTTCTTGCAGACTCAATAATTTTTGCAATAGTCAGGAAAATTAACCAAGCTCATACATCCACCACTTGGAAAGGAATTAAGACGACCCTAGTGGGAAGGAAAATGAAGAAAGACATGGCAACTCAAAGGAGGATTGCCTATTACAGCACCCTCTTGAACAGGTATAGACATCAACAATGGGACAAGATGGAGTCCCTCATGCAACACTTCCAGAAGGAGTACAAGAGAGCTAAGGCAGTGATGCAAGAGGGGAGGCACATCGATAATGCCTGCCTATAGTCGGCCTTGGACTCAGCAGACACTGCCAGCAGGCATATCTGCATCAGAACACTAAGAAGGCACGCCTAGTGTCCATTTTCAAGCCAGAGTAAAAAGCCTTGATAATTAACATGCTGTTCACAGGAGATGCACTGTTTGAACGGGCAGGACAACCAAACATAAAGGCAATGGGGGCAGTCAAATTCAAGTATTCCTTTCGGAGAGGAGGAACAGTATCCTGAAGGCCCACAAGCAGAGCACCCTTCACATTGTGCTAACAGCAGCAGCCACAAGGCAACTAACACCATGCCATGCAACAAACCACATACCAGCAGTGGCACCACCCTGCGAGGCAGCCCCTGCATGGAAGGGGGAGAGCCCAAGCTCCCAGAGGGGTAGGAATAGCAGGCAAGTTACTTGCACAACAGCTTCGTTATAGAACTAAACTGGGGCCTCCATTTCGGCCAGTGGCTTCTAGTCTTTTGGGGGTGCTGTTGGAACTTCACGTCATAAAGAAAACATGGGTTCAGGGACAAATCCCTGGGAACAGGACATTTTTTGACTTTTCATTAGAACCCGTCCCTTTTGACTTTAGACACGGAGACCTGGGTGCCTGTTTTTCAGTACTTTGGGAGCTGCCCGTCCCCTCGTCAGACCTCCCTCCCCGTGGTGTGATAAGCCAACCCCGCCCTGTGGGTTCAGCAGTAGAGTGGGCCTTGGCACCCGCAGGCACCCTTAATGACAAACTTTAGTGAAGATACAATATTGACAGAACACATACAGAAGCCCTAAATCCCCAGATGCAAGTAAAGTTTGTATTCCCAACGTTGTCTCATTGGTCTTTCTTTTGGTTTTGGTACAGTTAATATTTGGGATGGTATTTTAATCTGGGGTTTTATCTTATTACACATTTGGACTCTGTGTGAAGGCATTACCTCCCCAGGCAGTTACCTCTCCCTGTCGAGGCTGTGGCTCTGGTCGCTGTTGGGGTCTTTGTTGCCACATGTTTGTCCAACTACCTGATCCCTGTTGCGGTGGTGCAACGGCTGACTGACCTCACTGCGGCTAAATGTGAGGCACATTCGGGTTTCCATGGGCTTGATTTTGTGCATGAGGATTTTGTGGTGGCTGGCCTTGGCCTTCTTGATCTCTGTTCGTGGTATGCTTTTGACCGGCATCTATCTGCCAGGTGGCCCATCCTGTGGCAATAGTAACATTCCCTAGGGTTTGGTTGCTGCCAACCTCCCTGGACTCTGCCGCAAAAGCTAGGTTGAAACCCTCTGTGGTTTTGTGGTGGAGCTTCCTTTAAGACTTGTGCCATTTGCTCGGCTCTGCTGATGACTCTGCGTTTAGGGGGCAAAGCCGTTTCTTTTATTGCCCCTAAATATTGGAACTCCCTGCCAGAAGCCTTGCGTAAGTCCTGTGGTATATAAATAAATAATACCGGATCTAGGTTTTACTGGACATAGCAATAACAGATAGCTCAATAAATAAGAGTCAAGATTCGAGGTAGTAGGAGTTTGCAGGTTTAATACAGCATAAAGGACAGGAACAGGACAACCTGCACGGGAACAGGATGGCAGCGCTGCCGGGAGCAGGATCAGAATCGGCGTAACATTTAATAACATTGCACAAATATATATACTAAAACAGTTACATTACAATGAATTACAGTAGGCGGAGCAGTGGGTGTGGTCAATAGCAGTCGCGAAAGATAAGGGTGAAAATGGGTGTAACAGGGGCGTATACATAGACATGTGATGCAAACGTAGCAGAATATGTCATAAATGGGGCGGAAACATGGAGGGGGCTACCTAAGGAGCCGGGACCTCTAACCTAATGGTGCGCGCAAACTGACAATGACGTGTTACTAGGAGAAGCTGGGGGCTATGAACTCTGTGCTAGGAGCAGAGACTGAAGTCTGGAGAGTCAGGGCGACATGTACCTAAACAGTATCTAGTATCTGATGTTTAGAGAACATGTTGATAGAATCCTAAAGTTATCGGGGTAAAGGCTAACGGACTCTAAGACTGGAGCATGCATTATTCTACATGTAGTGCGTGATGAAGAATATTAAATGACCATTAAATGCAGTATTTCTCTTACATGGAGACGTAAAGGCTAGACAATGACGGAAACTATTGATGCGATTCAGTAGCTTAGGAATGCAGAGAAGGAGGGCTGGACTGATAACTAGAATCATAACATACTCTTGGCAGACTCAGAGGCAGAGCCAGGCCGAGCCGGGCACTGCGAGGCAGGAAGTAAGTGAAGGTTCGAGGATACAGGTGGGGGCTGTATCGCTCCTCAGCGAGGACTCAGAAGACAGGAGCTGAATCTGGTGTCCGGGCCCTTTCGAGGCCTAGAAACGGGGACTTTACAATAAAATAACGTGCACACTGAGAAACGTGGCAACGCAACTTTACATAGGCCTAATATTCGTAGTATTCACGAGAACTGGAAACTGGCATACTAAAGATGGACACAACTGTAATTGCGTCTTTAATCAAACATGGGGATACATATGCATATTTAATCATGCACACATAACATAAGATGGAGGACACGTAGGGACACAGAACATGGCAAAATTTACTTTTCCACATTCCCTCCTTGTCACTACGTTTCCATCAGGAAACATCAATATTCATGATACCATCTATCATTTCATACAGTATCATTTGCTCGTCTCGAATTTTCTTGGAACGGGATTTAGGACGGGACTTGGGACTAGGAACACAAGATGTAGCACAAATGCCGCAAATCGCAGGGCCACATTGTAAACAGAGGCAGCAACTGAATATGATCGCTACTGCAATACCCAGAAATGACAATACTTTCCATCCCCAGGCGGAAATTATATTCCAGAACCAACCGGACCATGTCCAGGTGCCTGGATCTTGGTGTAACATATGGGCAATTTTATGGAGTCTGGTAATAGCTGAATAAACAGACGGTGCGTTATTAGGAATGAAAATGCAGCAACTAGATCCGATGACTCTACATGCCCCGCCCCTATCGGCCAGTATGACGTCAAGGACGAGACGATTCTGGAGCACGACAATTCTCATAAAGGATTGTTCTTCGGTTAAGTTACCTAGAGCAGAAGTAGTCTCAATCACTACTGCTTCAAGTGTTCTGGTTAATCTACGTATCAGTTTACTATTTACAACAGTACCTAAGTAGGGGAAGACACCTTTATTGATATCTATGTATTGTTCTAGAGCAGTTTCAGTATAATCGACAATCGGGAGATTTCTCTTGTGTCTAGTATGTACTAGGTGGGAATTCCTATGATAGTCAGGTGGGGCTAGGAAAACTGGTGGCAGTAGGAAGGCAATGTAACATGTACCATCCCAATCAAGGGGCAGACGGACATATGCGGTCTGACCACAAACAAAATAAGAATGACGTGAAGCTTTGAAAATAGATTTCCTACTGTCACTATACTTGACAATAGTAGTACAATCACTATGGCCTACATGTACGGAACCATTATTTCGGACACATAATTCACCTTTGACTGGTAGTACTGAAATAGCAGGTAAGTCTGGAGTAGAATCAGACTGAACATTCAGGACAATAAAATTCGAAGAATAATTACCCAAATTATAAACTTCATTTTCTAGATCTAACCCTGTTCTGTGGGGAAGACCTTGCTTGTCTGGGAAACATGTACTGTTCAGAAAAGACATATCTGTTGAGGATGACGTTAACGTCGACCATGCTCCACACGAACCATTATGTGAAAATGGATAAGGAAAGAGTGGCAGAACTCCCTTCGGTGTCTGGAAAGGGGGGAGTCGACCACACACCCAACAATTTGTGGCATTGCTGTGTAGTGTAGCTCCTATTTTCCCAATAGGCTCTGCGCATTGGAATAGTACCTACAGCAGTAAAGGCCTAGGCCAGACGTTAACTAGGTCTACTACTGTCGATACTAGACTTAATTTTTGGGTTTGCCAGGTAAGCTCAGAGTTCGCTAGAAACTTTCTCGAATGTTCAAGGAAGGATTAACTCCCCTGATTAGACAAGAAGGGATTTAGTTTCTGACAACCATAGAACATGACAACTTTGCTCTCCCCTAATCAAGAGTCAATCTCAAGAGTCGTGTGAGCACAAGGCAATTATTTTACTCAGTCAGTACGTGCATTCTTAGTCTCATCAGAGTGTAGAGAAAAGGAGGAGACGGGCGTGTTCAATAAAAGATGTTATTTATTGATCAGTCTCTTTTCTCGTACAAGAGAAATGGATCGATATTATTGCAATACTTATAGTTAAGTAAAGTGCATACATTAAAAGCAATAGTATAAAATAACACTGTAAAAACATTGATATGGTTTCTGAGCCATATGATGTTTAAAATGATTAAAATATATTTACATACACATATACATTTGACTAAACGTACTCAACTGGTGTTTCTAAATACGCCTACCCCGTGTACCTGACCTAAGTCTAATACGTGGGCGGGAATAGAAAGTTACAGTTTAAGTTAAGTTTGTTTTTGCCAAGTGAATAACTAAAGAATTCTCTAGGAGGGGTTATTCAGTTCTGTACCTGGAATTTAGGATGAATGAGGAATGGTATCTCTTTCTCTGCTCTCGATATTCCAGGCTGCCTGCGAGGGCTGCCCAGAAGCGCCGGTGCTGGGTCTCTCGGCTTGAGATAGCAGCGCGTCTCTCAGCGCGTCAGGAAGGCGGGGCTGCTGCCAGCGGGGTCTGCTTCTGCTCTCGGCTTCGGCAAGTATGGCTGCTCAGTCTTGTCACCACGCGTGTGTTTGCATAGGGCAAGGTCGGCAATATTTATACCTTAAAGGTGCCGGGATTGACGTAAGGATGGACATAGGTACGTCAATAAAGATGTCATACGACTTGCTCGTTAGCACATTCTTTACTAAAGTTCTCTGTGAAATCAAAACAATGGCCGCACGGATTATCCAGGTTGTCATAGGTTTGATTTGTTATGAGAACGTCGTATGCCTTATCAGGGGCTGGAGGAATGTCGCTTGTCTAATTAGATCTCAAGCGTTATGACCTAATCAGATAACACGTTCCTGTGCCGTAGTGTGACTGCGTCAGATAACGGTATCTGCATCATGGGGGATTTCTTGCCTCATGGGCTGACTGTTAGTTAACTAGCTAGTAAGTTTAACCAGAATAGGGTCAGGAATAGGGGGATCGATTCAGAACCTATAGAAATACACGACACCCACTCCACGCTAACTATGGTCATATCTACTAATCTATGCATAGTATAACATAGTACAACATACTATAGAGTATAGTGTATACCTTACCACCCCAAAATACATAAATGCATTTTGAAATTTTCAAATATACTGAAAAATTGCAGTCATATATATTGTATGCACTTAAGCTATGAATTAAATGCAAAAGTAAACACGCATTGTTATGCATTATTGCTTGTTGGTATATGAGAAATACACATGAAATGGCTCTTAATATGGCTATACAGAAAAAAAGTCGAAACCATTTCATCACATAAAATATATTGTGAACATACCAGCGGGCAGCTAAAGTCTATATAAAGTATCTAAAAAAAATAGAAATCTTAGTTCTCTAGGAATAGTTTCTTACTTTAAGCAGAAGATCAGTGTCCCGGGCAAAAAATATATAGAAAATTTTTTAAGGGCTTGCTGAAAAAAGTTGCTGTCCGTGAACTGGATTGTAATTGTTCATGTGACTTTATTTTTAAAGTTGAAGGCCGAATTCAGGGAACGCCGTGTGCGAGTTTACTCAAAAGTCTCTATTTCTGTTCCGGAGAGAACATCATATCATTCAGGCTTTCGAAAAAACTGTCAACAGCTTCATGGGAAAGTTCCATTAAGTCGGAAATAGGGGTAACCATGCATTCATGCGCATGATTGTCTGCATTGACATTCTGATTTGCATTGCTGACAGAAGGTCGTACCTGTTCGATGCTGCTTTCATCTCGTACTTCACTACTCTTCAATCGCAGTGGTGAAGATTCCAGGAATGCCGTCATCAGAATTGGCAGCCTTTGAGGGCAGCACAGTGCGTGAACCTTGGTAGGAACCAACAGTGTATCTGCATCCACCGGCGCATCCGATTGTAGCGTCAGACAGGTGTCTAACACGCATTCTTCTCCGCATAGCAGACACCTTAGTACAGGTAAAACACACCTTTGCCACATTGGTCGAAATGATAGAAACCAAGTCATGTTCAGGTCTCTAAGCCGGGAGAGTCCCAGGATTTTTGATATCCGGTCCCGGTATCCAATGGCTAGGATCGTATCTTCCATTGTCGCGAGAGTTTGATCTGTGACATGGGTTGCCATATCGAAAAATAAGGACTAGGAATAGGATTCCTGCAATTAGTCCTAGTATTAGGGGAAGTCCGCCAAAAATTGAATGGACGAAATCTGGAAAAATACCCAGTATGGCTTTGAATGGTGTTAATGCCATCGAAAATACTGTCTTAAATACCTTTGAGACTCCTGTGGTATCAGAAATATTTAGGATTTCCGCGAAATGTACGGGGGAATTGGTTGATAATAATGTATGTATCTCTGCAGTCGTCCTTGCGACTTGTAGATCATACGTTTCTTTTGATGACGTGAGCCTTGTAGGCGTCTGAAGAAGCACTGTTTTCATTCTGCTTAAAGTGTCTATTCGAATAGAAGTAATTTTCAAACTGGGCCATGCCCTCGCCTCCCTGTCTGGAAAGGAGCTGGGGAACAAAGAACGTCCACAGCACTTGACCTTCGCCGTCGTAGTGACGAGATAAGGAGTCCCGGGCATAAGACTACAGCATCTGCGGTCTACAATAAGAATGTAACTCCCATTATAGAGTCTTTGAAAGAATGGTTCTATTTCAGTTGCAGGTGCGCCTTGCTGGTGACATGAAAGGTTGTATGAATTCCCTTCACAGGCTCCGTGCAAACTAATACCGTTACACAGAAGCGTGCCGCTTAGTGACATAGCACAATTGTTGCCACTAAGAAACACTTTCTGTCCTTTGTTACTGACACATGCATGTGAATAGGGCAGGTTCCAAGTTGTTTTAAGGTACCCCTTTCCCAATTTCTCGTACATGCCAGCCTGTATATATTTTTGGCAGTATTGAAACCTGAAGGTTGATATTGGAATATTTATGATTCCGTGGATTATCCATTCACTGACAGGTCGTTCTGACATTGTCAACGGTAATCTTTCTAGTTTTTCAATGCTCAAGATTGTATAATCAGCACCCTTCTGCACCATACCGATTTGTCTATCAGTAAGGTTAAAGATTTGGAATAGTGACGTAGTGTTGATTAAACGCCAAGGCACATAGCCTGAACGCAGATTTTGTAACGTCCAGCCAAGCTGTACGATAGAACGCAATTGTGACTGACCATGTTGTAATAACAGTAAGTCTTGCGATAATATATCGATTGCTGAAGACACAATGCTGTCCAATGAAAAAATTCTGGAGGACAGAGTCATTAACCCATTGTCCACTACAGAAAGTGATTTTTCCAAATTAATACGGTCAATTTCCCATATTCTTTCTGCTGTCTCAATTTGAGTAACCTTCCAGGCCTCATTATATGCTGCATATACAGAGGCTGCTATGAAACGCTTTTGACGCTGTTTGCGTGGTCCCATTATGAAATCACGCAAGTCAGCACCATCAGTAAGTAAAGTTAGGTGTTGCTTAATTTCAGGCAGTGTGGAAGTTTGTAGCCATTGAAGGCATAATTTGCCCACACTGTAGGTTGTTATTATCCCTGGGTGATGTATTTGGGGATATCTAGGGTCTGGCCTGGTCATTTTGAAACCCTGTGTTTTATTCAGGAATCTATCTTGACAGTGATTTGTATCTGTGGGCCAGATCAACCATTGTTTCCAATCAGGATGTGTTCTGTTTTGGTTAAGTATATGGTTTACGTCTATTTCTTCATCTGTATCAGAGTTATTGCTAAACATTGTTGGCTTTGGAATAGACGGGTTATTTAAATCTTTGATTTTGGCTAAGCCAAGACAGGTGGTTTGTTGAACAGTGTCATTTAAAAATATCATTTGTTCTGGGATCATGCAGGCTCTAAACAAAGCTTCTAAACCCTGTACTTGCCATTCTTTTGTGCCCCAAACACTTTTCAAATCAACATTTTTGTCCCAATAATCGAATCCAAAAGTATTCATTTTTTCAAAGAATGAATCAGAATAAATCAATTTTGTGTTGGTTATCATGGTTTTGGTCCCTGTCTTGTTTGACAATTTATAATAAAATGTTTCAGCATTACTAGTGTTAAAACCTTGAAAGTATGAATATTTGTCATAAACGGTTCTAGAGCTCCCTTTTGGAGGTGTAGCACAATGTTCCCATTGATTAAAATTTAAAACATTTCTAGGTTGTGCAGATTTATGCAAGAAATGGTTTCCATAGTGGTTATAGCAATACATACTATCATAATTTGTAGAACCTTGCAAATAATCATGTTTTGTAAATTTAGCAGACATTACTAAGTCAGACATCATATTGTTTATACTTTCAAAGTCCCAATCATCAGCAAATGAGTTTGGTTTTGCAAAGTCACTCAAAGAGATCTTAATTTGGTGTGGATATTTCAGGATCTCGACCGGACCATAAATTTCATAGTCAGTGTTGTCCCAGGCTACCCCACCAGGTATTGGAATTGCTGTGAAGTAGGCTGAAGAAAGTTCTGAAGAAAGTTCTCGTTTCTCGACGTGTGAAGATGTGTGTGGTTTGAGGACCAAGTTGATGTTCTGACTTGCTGTGTCCATTTTAGCATATTTTCCCTCAATGAAGCGTCCCAAAGTAAATACCATGATGAGCCAAAGTATGAGGATAAATGCACCAAAACCCACCCAAAATTCAATCCATGGAGAAATCAGATATGTTTCTTTTAGTTGTTTCAAAAGTTCCTTCGCTTTGTCTTTAAAGGATTTTGATGATGGCTGTGTCTTTTGTTCGCTGAAGCCTTCAGAGGAATCATCGAAGTTGATGAAGTAACCGGATGCAGTTCTGTCAATTGTTCCAATTGGTTCAGGATTTTTGTTTTTTGCATTTTCACTTGGTACTTCAGTATAGATTGGTGTGTCTCTGCTAAATGTCTTTATTTGGGTTTTCAGAGGTCTAAGTTCTATTGCATTGTTGCATAGTCCTTGTTGTTCTTCTGTAGGCGTTTCGAATGTGATGAGCCTTTGTTAGGACCTCTGTACTGGTAGCAAACCTTGGTGTTCTGCTACTTATTGGGAGTCCACTTGGCCTACTGTTTGTTATTGGCCACATGTTGTGGTTTTACCAGGTCGATGGATACAACTCGGTTCTCCTTTTTTCCAGCAAGTGGCGGTAGTACAACTGATCTTGTCCCGTTGACAGACAAGACAGGAACTGCTTTTCTGTAAGAAGGCCCAAATTCCTTCTTTACCGCGATCTTCTCCCTGACTAGATCCCCGACTTTTGGAATCCAGACAGGTCTTGCTGGGACAGGTGGTGATTCTTCAGTGGTTGTTGGCTGTTGTTTCAACTGTATGTTGCTCAGGTCTTTTCTTGTTTTGTTTAAGTCCTGCAAAATAGCCAAACGGTCTTTGACATCAAAGCTTTTTTCTGTTACCACTGAAGTCTGACTATCAAGGTCAGAGATCAACATCCTAGTTCCGAATAATAATTCGTACGGACTGAATCCCTTCAGAGAATTTCTTGGCAAGTTATTTAGACTACGTTGGACACTTATTAGATGTTTGACCCACCCAGCTCCCGAACCTAATATCCTTTCTATTATAGATTGCTTTCTGTCTTGGTTTTTTCTTTACACCATCCCATACCCTCAGGAAGGAAGTGAGAAGATTCCCGCTGGGCTGTGCTCATTTGGTCATTCTTTTTCCCCCCAGGCTGGATTGCCTGAGAAAAAGAAAAAAAAAAAATGGTCGAACGTAGCATGCTCTTAGCGTATATGCCATTTAGACTCGCAAATCTTGTATAACAGTCCGGACGTCAGCTGAGTGCTGTGGATCTACATTATAAGTGGGAACTAGCCTGTATATGTTAATCGCAAGCCATTCTTTTTGCTGGTAACATTATCTGCCTTGATACGACGAGGTATTAAACTGCTTCTCTCCCCACTGCGATCTCTGTTGCAGTTTGGGCAGTTTTTTACAAAGATGGTAAGATGGAGGCTCATGCCTGGCCACCAGTACCGTGATTGTAAATCTTCCAGAGAATCTTTTAATTTAAGGTGTCTGTGACCCTCGCCCATATGTGCGTCTGCGATTAACAAGTTTCTCCTGTCCTTGTTTGGAATCACTCTATCCCCCACTCCAGGGATTCGAGCAAAAGGGACGGAGTTTGCATCGATTATGTATGTATAATTGAGTGGATAGTTGATCGGTAACGCTGAGCAGTCGCCTTTTGATGACGTTTTCACCGCTAGCAATGTTTCACCGTCAATGTATTTTAATATATGCTTTTTTCGATCTACGGGAGCCGATTTAGTGGCTGCCGCTGCGGCTGTCTCAGCCAATGAATTCCCCACAACGTGAACGCCATCACGTTGATGACTCAGTGAGTGAGTCACGTGAGTCTTTGGTAGTTCTTTCTTCAAAAGAGCTACTTGTTCCCAGAGAAGTTTCTGCTTTATTGGTGCACCTGTGTCATCTTTGTAACCGTTCTGAATCCATGTCTGCAAATCCTTGTTATATGCTTTGACGCAGAAATATGAATCTGACACTATAAGTGTCGGGAATTCGCGATCCGCATTATCTAGCGCCATTTTCAAAGCTATTAATTCAGTTTGCATTTCTGAATTTGTTTCTACTGAGTGTGATTTTGTTAATAGAGGTCTTAGTTTACCTCCGCGCCACACTTCTTTTGTGATCTCACATGTGGGATTGTATGCATGTTCTCCCCAAACGGAGGGTTGAGCATGTCCGTCTGTATAGATTACACAGGCGTAATGTCGTAGAGGCAGAATGTCGATTGGCAGAGGATACGTTTTTTCATTTTTTAGATTTTTTAATTCTTCTAGTTCTGGATCAAAGAAGTAGTATACTTTGTCCGTTGTGATTGAATTTACCCATTGTAACCATTCTGGATCCAATGTTGTTGTTGGTAAATTACACGGTGTTGTTAATGCTTCAAAGGCTGATTCAGCTGTTCTGACTGTGATATGTCTACCGTCAGCTATGTCTTTTTCTCTAGCTATTGCGGTTTGAACTGCTTGAACAATTTTTCCTTTGTTGCTGAATCTCTGTTCAGCTTTTGTGTACAAGTGTGATCTGAATGCAATTGGTACCTTTTCTCCCTCATTAGAGGTCAGGTATGTGAATCCGCATCTCCCTGGGATGACTCGGATCACAAGGTTGCGTGTATTATCACGGGTTTCTAATTTTGTTTTAATTAGCATGTCTGTTTGTAAGGATCTCAAAATTTCTGTGTGTGTTTGAGTCCAACTGGATCTTTTAAAGTCTGGTTTAATTAGATCGTAAAGGGGTTTGACCCTTTCTGCGTAATTTGCAATGTAAGTTCTTCCGAAATTTAGGAAGCCTAGAATTGACTGTAGGTTTTTTAGTGTTTTAGGAGCTTGGATTACGGCACATTTCTCTAGGAAATTGTCTGCCAGGCTTTTGCCTTCACTTGATCACTCATATCCTAAGAATAGGACTGTCAGATGGGCAATTCTGGATTTTTTGAAGTTGAATTTGTAACCCTCTGCAGCGAAACCAAGTATTATGGTGTTCACTCCTTTCAAGTGAGTTTCCAAGTCATCATCTGTTAAGTAAATGTCATCGACATAAGATAATGCTTCATCATCATATTGTTGTAGTAATTCTGTTACTCTCGCTGAGAATACCCCCGGGCTATTCTTGTACCCCTGGGCTAACCGACAGAATTGTTTTTGAGTGCCATTTACTGAGAAAGCTGTTAAATATCTGCTCTCTGGTGCTATGTTTTGACAAAAGAATCCGTTGGAGATGTCCAAGGTAGTTTTGTATTTTTTGCGCACTATGTTATTCATTAGTGCAGCACTGTGTGAGTTTTGCACTGCAAAAGTTTTGCAACATGTGTTAATGTGTCGGTAATCCAAAACTAGACGGTATGAATTGTCTGGTTTGGAGACCGGAAACAAAGGATTGTTCATTTGTGAGGTGCAAGTTTCAATCACCCCCTGGTATTCTAGCTGATCTAGTATTTCATTTACTTGTTTTTTAGCTTCTTGCTTAATTGGGTACTGCCTTTGTGCAGTTGGTTGTGATTTTAACTGGATTTTGTGAGGAGGAGAATCCTCATCCCATCCTACATGATTTTTATATAAAGCAGGTGCTAAGGCCACTGCCCACTTTCTAGCAAGTGTGTATTTTTTATGAATCGGGATTTGATTCGAGAAGGCAGGCATAATTACTTCTTCGCCATGAGGGCACTCCCTGACAAACTCTGGTGGCCAGTCTTTTTCAGCTAGAAGTATGTCATAACCCTTTGAGAGGTTATCCCAAAATAGTCCCCTTATTTTCCTAGTCTTATCTCCCTCTATACGTAATGTTATCTCGTATATTTTGTGGGGCTTGCTAACTCTGGTATCTGCAGTTTCCACTTGAAGGTATTCATTCGTGTCCACTGTCTCCAGATGATCCATAAGGACTTTGCGAGCTATGCTCACCTCTGCTGCGCTGTCTAGCATTGTCTGAGCCCACTCTCCGTTTTTCAATTGTGTCCTCAGTATTCTCGGCATTGTTAACTACCTTGATACTGGCTACCTTCTTTTTTGGAAATTGTGATTTCTTTTTCAGTTGAGCAGGTTCCTTGTCTTTGGACTTGGCGTGCTCTTCTGATCGTCCTCTTCTTTCCGATTTCTGCGAGGAATTCTGAAAAGATTGAGAGGGACGTGTATCAATGTCTTGATATCTATCAGGTTTTTTAATATTATCCCTATTTCTAAGGTTATATCTATTCCCAGAGGGTTCACTCTGAGGTGACCTTTGTCTCGGGTTTGGTGATTTCTCTCTTCGCCTAGGAGACCTTCCTCTGGACTGGAATTTCTTTTCTTTAGGATTGGATTGGTTTTTCCCATCCCAGTTCTTTTTTGGTGAATTATTATTATTATTAAAAAACATTTTTTCTGGACTTGTAGTCAGTTGCGGTTTTACTGGTATTCCACCTAGACTATCTCTGCCTAGTTCTTCATAGGATTTTTCTATGATTCTGGCAATTTCAGCTGGTTGGTCTGCTATATCTGTCTCTTTTAACCTCTGGCGGATCGCCACGTTTGCTGCTTCACCCTTTATGTTGGCTAGTAATATAGCCGATACCTGCTTGAAGTCTTTTAGTAATTTCATACCAAGAGTTAAAGCGGGTTCTGGACCGTATTCATCTTGAATTTGTTTTAGCACATCTGGTATTACCGAAATGGATGGAACACCGTGCGTTTTTGTGTAGATGGAAGCAAAGACTGTACCCCAAGTGTCACAGTCCTCAATGTGTGGTGCGATTCCCATTGGGAGACATATAGTCAGAATCCTGTGTTTTTCTAATGGGGTGGTGTCAGGAAACACCGCCTCTATTCGGGTAATTTTCTGTGCCAACCAGAATGGTATTTGTTCCCGTTTAGCTGGAACTTTACCTAGGCAGGATTGGATGTTCTGTGGTGTAATTTTATTTGTGTTCCCCTGGTGAGGGGTCAGCTGTGGAAGTTTAATCGCTGGCTGTATTGTTGAAGTCCGCATTACATACTGAACTAATTGTCTGTGAATTTTTAGTAGTTGTTTTAGCTGTATTAGCAGCTCTGCTGCAGGCATTCTTTCGATGTCTGGATATGGTGTGTATCCGGCTAAGACCGGCCACGTTGCTCCTGGTCTTCCTAAAGGACCGAGCCTTGTAATGTGATTATTATGTTTTAGGGCGCCATCAAATAAGAGCAAATGCTCTTGGAATTTGAGTGGTACTTCCACCTCCTCGAAAGGAGTGTACTCATTAGGAGGTTCCTCTACTTTGTAATAGTGGAAGTACTTTGTTATAGTATTAGCTGCTGGAAAATGTATCCATGTATAGTATACCTCTGTCTGCCGATATTCGTGTGCCTCGATTACGAATATGACTGTGCCACCTCTAGGTGTCAGTCCATTTTCTATAAGTTTTAAGGTTATAGATCTTCTTTTGGCGACCGGAATGAGTATTATATCTGCGTCTGCTGCTTGCATGGTAGCATCAGCATCTGCTATTTCAGTAGCTAATCTAGTAACCTCTCGTTCTTCATCGCTGTCCATTTTGCTGACAGGATGGTATTATGTTTATTTGCAGATCAGGTTCCTTTATGGAAACAGAGATTAGATGCACAATATTTTGGAACACTGTTTATCCTTCAACGTTGACTTAGACCAAGAACCATACATAGGAGTTCCCTCCTGCGAGGTTTTGGAGGATATTATAACCTTTCACCCACTCCAGACGTCTTTGGAGTATTTGGGAAAAGGGGTCTGAGTGAGAAAGCACGACTGAGTTACTCTAAATGTCTTACGTTAGTTTTATCGCCCTTTCCAAACACGTTGGGCGCCATGTAGTGTAGCTCCTATTTTCCCAATAGGCTCTGCGCATTGGAATAGTACCTACAGCAGTAAAGGCCTAGGCCAGACGTTAACTAGGTCTACTACTGTCGATACTAGACTTAATTTTTGGGTTTGCCAGCTAAGCTCAGAGTTCGCTAGAAACTTTCTCGAATGTTCAAGGAAGGATTAACTCCCCTGATTAGACAAGAAGGGATTTAGTTTCTGACAACCATAGAACATGACAACTTTGCTCTCCCCTAATCAAGAGTCAATCTCAAGAGTCGTGTGAGCACAAGGCAATTATTTTACTCAGTCAGTACGTGCATTCTTAGTCTCATCAGAGTGTAGAGAAAAGGAGGAGACGGGCGTGTTCAATAAAAGATGTTATTTATTGATCAGTCTCTTTTCTCGTACAAGAGAAATGGATCGATATTATTGCAATACTTATAGTTAAGTAAAGTGCATACATTAAAAGCAATAGTATAAAATAACACTGTAAAAACATTGATATGGTTTCTGAGCCATATGATGTTTAAAATGATTAAAATATATTTACATACACATATACATTTGACTAAACGTACTCAACTGGTGTTTCTAAATACGCCTACCCCGTGTACCTGACCTAAGTCTAATACGTGGGCGGGAATAGAAAGTTACAGTTTAAGTTAAGTTTGTTTTTGCCAAGTGAATAACTAAAGAATTCTCTAGGAGGGGTTATTCAGTTCTGTACCTGGAATTTAGGATGAATGAGGAATGGTATCTCTTTCTCTGCTCTCGATATTCCAGGCTGCCTGCGAGGGCTGCCCAGAAGCGCCGGTGCTGGGTCTCTCGGCTTGAGATAGCAGCGCGTCTCTCAGCGCGTCAGGAAGGCGGGGCTGCTGCCAGCGGGGTCTGCTTCTGCTCTCGGCTTCGGCAAGTATGGCTGCTCCGTCTTGTCACCACGCGTGTGTTTGCATAGGGCAAGGTCGGCAATATTTATACCTTAAAGGTGCCGGGATTGACGTAAGGATGGACATAGGTACGTCAATAAAGATGTCATACGACTTGCTCGTTAGCACATTCTTTACTAAAGTTCTCTGTGAAATCAAAACAATGGCCGCACGGATTATCCAGGTTGTCATAGGTTTGATTTGTTATGAGAACGTCGTATGCCTTATCAGGGGCTGGAGGAATGTCGCTTGTCTAATTAGATCTCAAGCGTTATGACCTAATCAGATAACACGTTCCTGTGCCGTAGTGTGACTGCGTCAGATAACGGTATCTGCATCATGGGGGATTTCTTGCCTCATGGGCTGACTGTTAGTTAACTAGCTAGTAAGTTTAACCAGAATAGGGTCAGGAATAGGGGGATCGATTCAGAACCTATAGAAATACACGACAGCTGATCTGGTGTGAATAATGTAACATGCGGATAAAGGAGTTATTACGCATAGCAAGACGATATGAGAGTTCATGAGGAGGCAGATCACTAAACGTGTGCTCTACTGTAACATTAGCAGACTTATTTACATGAGAAACTGGAAAGTACAAATAAAATGCATAACTGGTGCAGGAAATCATAATGCTGAAATATAGCAGAAAACATAAAATAATAGTGCAACTTCTAGAGTTCTCACTAACTCTCTCTCTGTGGGGGTCTATTATATACATGTCAGAAACCGGTCTAACCGTTTCACCTAGGGGAGGACTTAGACAATCAAACTGGCTGACTTATTTTACTAGACCTTAGTTTAAGCTTATACTCCTGTTGCGGAGTTTTCTCTAACAGGGAAGGGTTCGTAGCAATGTCTTTTGCGGGACAGTCCTTAAGAATAGTACTTTGGCAGTCTTTAAGATCCTCGGAAATGTTCTTTGAAACAGGTTTCAGTCCAAAAAATCTTTTCACATGTGACAGGTGGACCCAGCCCTTCCTGCCTTCCAGCTTGACGGCAGTACGGGTGGCCAGGAGGACCTGTCGGGGTTCCTTCCAGCGAGGCTCCAGCGGACTTGAACGATCAAAATTCCGGACAAGAACCATGGATCCGGGAACGATTTCATGCGGTGCCACCTCGGTATTGTCTGGAAATGCGGCAGCAACCTGTGAACGACAAGAGTTGAGGGCAGACATCAAGGAAGCTAGGTAATCTGTCAGCATATTACTTGAAACATCGGTAATACTTCGGGGTCTAGGTGTACCCCACATGTTAGGGGGGCGGCCGAATACGACCTCATAAGGGGACAGACCTGATCTGGAATGTGCGACCATGCGCATATAAAACAAGGCAACTGGCAGAGCTACTAGCCAGTCTACACCTTTCTCTTTACATACTTTTGCAATTCGGATTTTCAGGGTCTGATTATGTCTCTCTACGAGACCGGCTGCTTCTGGATGGCGTACGCAATGGAACTTCCACTGGTACCCTAACAACAGGGAAATATGTTTCATAAGCTCGGATGAGAATGGTTGGCCGTTGTCTGAATACACGACCCTAGGGAGTCCATAACGGGGGAAGAATTCACGAACCAACTGCTTGGCAGTGGTCACGGCTGTGTAATCTGGGACCGGATATGCTTCTGTCCACCTGGACAAAGCGCATACAACTACGAGGACATACTTGAAACCTCGACATCGCTCCATCTGAATATAATCCATCTGGAGGACTTCAAAAGGGTGGTCAGGGGGCTGGAATCCACCTTGTTCCACCGGGACACTTTTACCTGGATTAAACTGGCAACATATCATACAGGTACGGACTTTCTGCTTGGCTGCAGCTCGTAAATGCTTGTTGAACCAAATGTTCTGAATACTGTCTAACATAGCTTTTTCTCCTAAATGTGCTGGACTATGTGCGGTATTGATAATGACTTGAACCATAGAGTCGGGGAGAAACCATGTGGCTTTACCCTTCGTTACCCATCCCTGATCTGTCTGGACCCCTCCTTGTTCGGACCATTTCTTGATTTCCTCGGGAGTAGCATGTAACTGGATATCTATGACATCTTGAGTAGGGTCCTTAACTGTCATACAGGTAGTCGGATCTGGAGTGTATGTCGGTGTCGGATTAACTGGAATGTCTGGTGTCTGTGCTGTAAGCTTGGCTGTGCGATCTGCTAGATCATTACCTTGAGAAATAGTGTCAGTAACTTTCGTATGTGCTTTGCATTTCATGATAGCAATAGATGTCGGTAAGTGTATGGCATCTAACAGAGCTTGAATAAGGAGACCATGCTGAATCTTGGTTCCATGAGAAGTCATGAAACCTCTCTCCTGCCAGAGCACTCCGAAGTCGTGTACGACTCCAAATGCGTAACGTGAATCTGTGTAAACATTAACTTTCAGGTTCTTGGCGTGTATGCAGGCTTGAGTCAGAGCAACTAGCTCTGCTGCTTGAGCAGACAGGGTGTCAATACGGTGTGTTTCAATAACTTCAGTGTCAGTAGTCACTGCATACGCGGCTACTAGTTCTCCTGTACTTGTTCTCATACATGAACCATCCACATAAAGTGTCAGGTCGGGATCTGGTAATGGAATATCTGTCAGATCTTGTCTTGGCTTAGTCATAATGTTAACTACTTCCACACAGTCGTGTGTGGCAGGATTTGAATTAACTGACGGTAACAGTGTTGCAGGATTTAGAACGTTGCAGCGTCTGATTTCTATGTGTGGCTGGAACAGTGTCAATTCATAACCTGTTAAACGTGCAATTGTCAAGTGCTGAGTCTGTGTTCGGTTTAAAAGAACTTCCACGGAGTGTGGAACTTGTACTGTCAAGGAATGTCCTAATACTATGGAATCACTTCGTCTGATAGCTAGTGCTGTGGCTGCAACTGACTTGAGGCACGCAGGCAGAGCCTGGGCTACTGGATCTAATGTGCTCGAAAAATAAGCACAGGGCTTGTATTGTCCTGCTTGATCTTGTGTGAGAACAGATAATGCTGTACCTTCACGTTCAGTGACAAAAAGTGTAAAAGGCTTACTGTAGTTCGGTGTAGCTAGAACTGGAGCTTGGCATAGGGCTTTCTTTAATTCATTGAAACTAAGTGTATGTTCAGATGTCCAAGGGAGGACAGTCGATACGGCTGCCTCCTGTGTCGTTAACTGTATCAGTGGTTTAGCTAGAAATGCATACTGAGGAATCCATTGTCTGCAGTAAGAAGTGAGGCCGATAAAAGCACGTACCTCCTTCTGGGTCTTGGGCTGAGGAAGACTCGCTATTAACTGGATACGGTCAGGTGTCAACTGCCTACCCCTCTTGGACAGCAAGTGGCCTAAATAGATCACTTGCTGGACACAGAATTGAAGCTTAGAAGGGGACACCTTGTGCCCCATCTCGGCAAGGAAATACAAGACTGTAAGAGATGCTCGCTCGCAAGCACGTTCAGAACGGGCTGTGATCAGTAGATCATCGACATACTGGAGCAGGGCAGTGTCAGTTGGCATGTGAATGTTGTCTAGTTGTCTCTTAAGTGCTTGACTGTAAATACTAGGACTTTCTGTGAAACCTTGAGGAGCTCGTGTGAACATATAGCTCCTTCCATTTAAACAAAATCCGAAAAGGAACTGGCTGTCTGGATGAATGGGGACACTAAAAAATGCGTTCTTGAGGTCTATGACTGAAAAAAATGAGGCTTCAGAATCAATGGCTGTCAATATGGAAGAGATATCTGGGACAACTGGGTACTGGGGAATAATACATTTGTTAAGTTCCCGGAGGTCAATCACTAATCGATATACTGGGGGTGCATTTGGATCAGTACGTTTCATGACTGGAATGATCGGAGAATTACATACATTGGAGTCAGTTTCTACAACTACTCCTTGAGCCATGAGCTCGTCAATAATTTTGGATAAGGCTGCTACAGCCTCAGGTGGCAATCTGTACTGTCTGATTCGTGGTAACACTACACCTGGCTTGAGAGTCACACGATGGGGTGTGATTTGCATATAACCAACATCAGTTGGACCTTGCGCCCATAGATGCTGCGGAACATTAGACAATCTTGGATCAAAATCTCGTAATACATAGTGACCCTTGAAGTCACGTAGAAACAGTCGTATTCCCTCTGGGGAGCAGCATATGACTGCACCTAATTCTTTCAGTGTCTTAATGCCTAACAGATTTTCTGGACATGACTTCGTAAGTAACAGATCAGTAGTGCGGGACAATGGACCTACTTCTAGAGTAACTGGCTGAGATATCTCATTTACAATAGGCTTTCCTGAAAATCCAAGGGAAACATTTCTAGAGCCTGAGAGCGGAGCCCCTGGAACTTCGGCGTGACTGATGGTGGTCCTACTTGCCCCTGTATCAATCAAAAACTTTCTGTCCTTCCCTAATACTTGACTATGAACATAGGGACCCTCTTGATCTACAGGTATCTCGATGAGAGGCAAGCCTACCTCCCTCTCTAGGCTGTTTCATGAGTATGGCTGATACTTTGGATACTCGGACTGCGCATACTGGTACATCTGCTGTGTAACATGCTGTGTTGCAGCGATAGGCTGCGGTGCTGGAACTGTCTGTTGTGCATTCTGTGGCTGAGAAGTCTGTGAAACTTGTTCTTGTCTAGGCGGACGTGGTCTTTCTTTAGTCTTACCAGTAGCTATATTGTGTTTCAGAACTGCACACTCGTTTATATAATGACCTGGCTGTTTACAATAATTGCAGGTCCCTTTAACGGGAACTGCAGAATGACTGGCTTGATTCGTACCCCTCTTCTGACTGTCTTGAGGAACAGATTGTGCAACTAGTACTTTCATTTTCGTGTCTTTCATACGTTTCCTTTCATGATCTTGTTCTTCTCTGATTCTATTCTGGTGATATTGAAGCATCTGTAACATCTGGGACGGGGTATTAGCTTGCCAGGTACTTTCGACTTTCAAAACTCGATTCTTAACTTGTGGACTTGAATTCTCGACTAATTTAGTAACAAAAAGATGAGGATATGACTCGCTACTTGTCTTGAGGCCACTGTTGATACTAAAGCATTTCTCGAATCTAGAATAAAAATCACTAGTGTCTTCGTCTTGTTTCTGTTTACAGGCTGAGATTGCATCCCAGTCTTCCTTTTTAGTGGCTAATAATCTTGGCAAAACTTGTATTAACAGTTCTGGTAATTCTTTACATTTTTCTCCTAGACCGGTACCTGGTACTCGTATCTTATCTTCGGCTTCTAGAACTGCCCAATCGATCTTTTTCTCTCCCACCTCCCAATCTTTTTCCTTGAGTTTTTCATATACCCCTGCGGGCAACAGGACCTTTAACATTTTAATTATATCTGGATACGTGTATTCTCCCATACGGAGCATGTCTTTTAATTCTCGGTGGAACCCTGCTGGATCTTTGTCATGACAGGGAATTAATTTCTTCATCTCTAAGAGTTCCATCTTTGTAATCGGAGTGTAAACAAACACTCGTTGCATTTCACCATCTGTTGTCCTGACTGGGTGTACTTCTCGTAACGGATTCTGTCTGTCTATGTGAAACGGTTTACTTTCTGGAGGTGAGACATGAACAAAATGCGGGTTCAAAAACGTTCTATATTTGTGGCGCTGTTCTAGAATGACACTAATTAAATCGGTACCTAGACCTTTCCATCTATACTGGAGTAACTCGTTCAGGACATCGTGTAACGGACCTGGGTCAGAATGTTGACCCTCATACAGAGTAATGAGGTGCTGGATCATATACATACCCACCAGTCGTTGCTCGGCTGGAGGCAGTTTCAGAAACATTTGTGCCACTATTTCGTCTGGAAAAGTGGTAGAATCAGTAATCCATCGGACTGCTGATCGGGCTAGTTCTTGTTCATGCATGGTACTTAACTCACTGTAACCGATTCATGATTTCAGAATGTGATCGGTAGCTTGAAATACTTGTTCCAGAGAACCTTGTTCTGGTGCTGGATGATGTAAAACTGACTTGTGTTCTAGGCGCAAATGGCGATCTGGAAATCTAGATTTTCCTACATACGCTATTCTAGTGGGATTCTCGTCCTCTACCTCTTCAGTAGAGTCATTTTCTTTCTCGCTTACTTGTGCTGCTTTACGTTGTTCGTGTAACTTTAGTATTTCCTTACGAATTTTCTTGTACATACTCTCTATACTACTGATAGTCTTGTGTTTACCCTCGGCTATATTATCACTCCACCTTGTCAGAATTTTCATTTCGGCCGGATCTTTAGTCGGGGAATCTTGTTCTCTTATTAGACAATTAATCAGGAACTTTAATATCATAAGCTGGATCTCAGCTTTCCTTTGAGACATGGCTTCGCCAATACTTTCTGGATCATCCCCTGTACGGATGAAACGATATATTCTGTCTAGATCTCCTTTCATATCTGGTAGGGTGTCCAAATACCCGGTCACCCGTCTTACACGGATGGAATATATTACAGTACTATCATCACCTGCCACTGGATCATAGCGGCATTCAGTGAGAGCTCATCGGATGTCTGCAACGGACTTATATTTGGGCGTACGCTGTAACGCACATTCATGTAACTCGGCCAACGTTCTACGTTGGTGTGGTGGCGGGGTACCAGGAGGACCTCCTCCTGCGGCCCCTAAACTGGAATCGTCGACTGATACTCTTCGTACTAGCGCGGCGGGAAATTGTAATGTAGGCTGGACCGGGGGTACCGTAGCGGGTACTCCGGTGACTGGAGGAGCAGGATTTACATTATTTACAGGAGCTGGCGGAACAGGATTCGCATATTCTGGGACTGTGTTATCCAAATAGGACGAGATGAAAATATCAGCTGCGGTCGGTTTGTGACGTAGCTTAGTCGGAACTAGTGGTGGCGGATAATTTCTGGATGCCTCCGGGGTCGCTTTTGGCAAGCCCTCGGCAAGAAGAGGATACATACCCTTAATAAGGGCATGCCTCTGTCTGTCTGACTGTTCTGTTTTAACTCGTTCACCTATCTCGATTAGTTCCCTTTCTTGGGCTCGTTCCAAAGATTCTCTACTTAGTTCTGACTTTCTGATTTCTTTTTCGGTTCTTTTATGAGATTCTTTGCGCCATAACTCGATGGCATCTTTCTGTGACTGTCTGGCTTTCTTTTTCCATAATGCTTCTTCTACTCTCATGATGCACTCGGCATCCCATGTGCCTGATACAGGCCATCTATACTTTTCTTCTAACTGTTTGGTATACTCTACCCATAAGTCTAGATATAATATGGCACTTATGCCATGCTTCTGATACATAAAATGACCTGGACTGTCCCTAGGCGGGACAGGAACTGCTGCTTCTAGCAGACCTTTTCTGGTTTTTAGCTGACGTAATTTAGAGAATAAGGGCATAACTGAACTGTAATCTAGACACAATACAATACACAATGAACACGATACTTATTCCCCATTCATACCACGACATTAAAATACGTGCAGAACATTTAAAATAACAGTTCGAACAGAATACTACCTGGAATACTGAAAACAGAATACATGAATTTCTTCGAGAACAGAACTGACTAGAACAGAAACTAGATGCACTGTTGAAACAGTACGAAACTTACCGGTCTCATAAAGAGACACGTCAGGACCCGCATCCACCGAAGTGGACACTTCGTTTTGGGTCTGTGTACCACCAACCCACGGACCAGAGTCAATTAGATTGACCCTGTCTAGATACTACCCCAGCAATGGTACTCACCGGGCAGCAAGAACGGAAGGCCTCGGACTGGACTGGACTGCTTCGACGCCGGACGGACGAACTTCGGACTTCTGTTACGGGTGGGCCTCCGGATACCTCGGACCTTGGACTCTCGGCTTGGGCTCTGGTCGGGACTCGCTGCGTTCCTCCACCGCCTCGTCTGGATGCTGGACCGCCACCTCCGTCTCCTCCGTGGGCCTGAGGGATACTTGAAGCAGAAATATCTGCACGTGCACGGTATGGTTCCGTCACGGCTGCAGAGGGTCAGGGGGCCGGCGTGGCTTCACCGGCGCGTGGGGAAAGGGCAAGTTCCTGTTCGGGCGCCATTATGTGGTATATAAATAAATAATACCGGATCTAGGTTTTACTGGACATAGCAATAACAGATAGCTCAATAAATAAGAGTCAAGATTCGAGGTAGTAGGAGTTTGCAGGTTTAATACAGCATAAAGGACAGGAACAGGACAACCTGCACGGGAACAGGATGGCAGCGCTGCCGGGGGCAGGATCAGAATCGGCGTAACATTTAATAACATTGCACAAATATATATACTAAAACAGTTACATTACAATGAATTACAGTAGGCGGAGCAGTGGGTGTGGTCAATAGCAGTCGCGAAAGATAAGGGTGAAAATGGGTGTAACAGGGGCGTATACATAGACATGTGATGCAAACGTAGCAGAATATGTCATAAATGGGGCGGAAACATGGAGGGGGCTACCTAAGGAGCCGGGACCTCTAACCTAATGGTGCGCGCAAACTGACAATGACGTGTTACTAGGAGAAGCTGGGGGCTATGAACTCTGTGCTAGGAGCAGAGACTGAAGTCTGGAGAGTCAGGGCGACATGTACCTAAACAGTATCTAGTATCTGATGTTTAGAGAACATGTTGATAGAATCCTAAAGTTATCGGGGTAAAGGCTAACGGACTCTAAGACTGGAGCATGCATTATTCTACATGTAGTGCGTGATGAAGAATATTAAATGACCATTAAATGCAGTATTTCTCTTACATGGAGACGTAAAGGCTAGACAATGACGGAAACTATTGATGCGATTCAGTAGCTTAGGAATGCAGAGAAGGAGGGCTGGACTGATAACTAGAATCATAACATACTCTTGGCAGACTCAGAGGCAGAGGCAGGCCGAGCCGGGCACTGCGAGGCAGGAAGTAAGTGAAGGGTCGAGGATACAGGTGGGGGCTGTATCGCTCCTCAGCGAGGACTCAGAAGACAGGAGCTGAATCTGGTGTCCGGGCCCTTTCGAGGCCTAGAAACGGGGACTTTACAATAAAATAACGTGCACACTGAGAAACGTGGCAACGCAACTTTACATAGGCCTAATATTCGTAGTATTCACGAGAACTGGAAACTGGCATACTAAAGATGGACACAACTGTAATTGCGTCTTTAATCAAACATGGGGATACATATGCATATTTAATCATGCACACATAACATAAGATGGAGGACACGTAGGGACACAGAACATGGCAAAATTTACTTTTCCACAGTCCACATCTTACCTTGTCTTTAGGAAACTATTGAAGGCTTTCTTATTCTAATATATTTCTGCCGCTTTGGATCCTAATTTTTTCCCTTTCAGGTTTCTGTCTAGTTAGCGCTGAGATGCCCCTGGGTGAGTCATGCGCGTTATAAGAGCCCTTTAACATATAACATTTGCATGCTTGCAGCCAATGCAAGGGTGGGCTTTTTCAATTTGTGTTGGACCAATTTAGAAGTCTCTCTGGGCTATCTCCTGTTTTTCTCTGTTCTTCTCTTGCTTCTTTTTGTGGTAATGCACTATATGGCCCTACCGAAGATGGTACATAAGTATGTTATAAGGACAAACTGATAGCAAGAAGTGCTACACATTTCCTCTTATAATAGCAGATTACATTTTTTAAAGATGTTACTCCCATTCAGCTGCATAGTTCATAAATAGAGGAATACAATTTTTTGTAAACAAAGAATAAGAACTTAGATATTACTATTCTTTTGATAGTGGTTCAAAAATATGTATATTACCACACATATGGAACACAGAACAAGCACTGCTTCAAAAAAAAAAATTGTATGTCAACAAGCGACCTCGCACAATAAAGATAACGATATGCTTATTCAACGGGTATACACCAACACGAGGCGTGAAAAAATAATTTGAGAGCTTGCACACACACAAGGGAGGGGCTGTAGCCCTAACCAAAATCACCTGGTTTTACACACACCCATTTAAAGTAAAAAAGGGATCTGAAAGAGACAATTAGCTGCAAATTCCTTCACGTAGAATTATCTCCAGACGCGAGACTGTATCTGGAAGCTTTTTGCCACAGCATCCCTGCGCGCTGGGGCGCATCACGCTACTCCGCCCAAGCGTCGTCCGCGTACATTACGTCAGCGAGGTTACATGAACCCCGCCCCGGCGCACCTACATTAGTTTTTTCCTTTTCCGCGTGCAACGCGGATCCGGTCCTTGTTACTGGCCTGTTTGGGGCCCTTTTTTCTCCTCATTGTCTCTTCTTTTGTGGAACAGTGTGTGAATGCCTTCGGGGCTTCAAGACTTGCATGTCGTGTGGGCGTCTTATTTTGGCGACGGACCCTCAACTCATTTGTATGTGGTGTACTGATTTTGAGGAGTGCCAACAGTTGAAGCTGAAGTCGCAGTGGGAGCACCAGATGAAACTACTCTCGGCGTGTCTCTCCAGGTCGGCGTCCTCCCCTCGGTCAGCTTTGGCGGACATCTTCAAAAACTGCCTTGGTCGTCCTCTTCCTTCTCTAATGTCACGTGAGCTTCGCTCCCCGGTTGGTGAGTGTCGCAGTTTGTCCCCGGAGGCTGGTGTCCGGCCTGCAGGGGCGTGGGCTCTCCGTGGGTGAGGCGGCCCCGCGTGTCGTCCTATCCACCGTTTCCCGCTGATGGGGCGTGGAGAGTCCAGATGGAGACATACGCAGCGGCTTGGCAGGTCTCCTCCTCCTTCCCCTCCTGGGGCGTCAGCGAATCCCTTGTCTTGCGTGGGGCCCTCCGCGGTGCCGCCGGCAGCACTGGCCCCGGCGCCGACTGGCTCGGATCCAGGCTTGGAGGATGTAGTACTGTTGGTGTGTGGCCCCTCTGGAGTCCCTCCTTCAGACCACGGTGCCTCTGCCTCGCCGCAAACTCCCGCGGTAGTCCCTGTGGTGTCGCGGGAGGTCGCCGTGGCTTTTGCCACATCCCGAGCCCCTCTCGGTCCTTTGACAAGGTGGTCTTGTCTAAGGCCGAGGTGACGCCGCTACGGCGCTGGCAGCTTCTGGACCGGGCGGTGCCACAGGGCACTCCTCATCCCGCTCTGAGTCGAGGCTAGGTGGGGACCCCTTGTCCCTCTCTGGGCCCCTCTCTTCCCTCCCCGCAGGCGGCTGCCTCGTCGGAAGTTGAATCGTGTCTGGCGCCGGCACATGGGTTGCCGGGCCACCTCTGCCACATTCTGGGCAGAGGCTGGCGGAAGGCTTCGTCACTCCCAAGGCCCTTCTCGTTCCTCAGGCAGGCGGCTGCCTCGGCGGAAGTAGAGTTTGTTTAGTTCCGGCGTCGCCCCTTGGCCAGTTTGGCTCCGGCTCCACTCCGGTCCCCGGGGCGGTGTGACTTAGAGGAGCCCTGCCCAGCGACACTAGTTGGTGTCGGCGTCCTGCCTCAGGTGGTGGATTCTACGGCTCCGCGCAGCGGTCATGCCGCGAATTCGTCTTCGGATGCTCCTTCTCCGGAGGCTGGATTTATATTGGTGTTGTCCTCCCCAGAGACTGGCTGCAGTGTGGTGTCTTTTTCACCGGTGTTGTCGAAGAGCGGCTCCCCGCCATTTCTGAGGCAGTGGTGTTCATCAGAGGTGCTCGTCAGAGGTGCAGCAGGTCCCCCATTCTATGGTTCCTTCTGACTTTCAAGTCTGCCCTATGCCTGTCCCGCTAGGCTTTGGGGATGGCCGCCTTAGTTTGCAGCCGTCGCCCATGGAGGAGCTGCATTCTCCACCGCAGGGCTCTACGGAGGCGGGTGCGGTCTTCGCTCACGTGGTGTCCACGGCTGTGGGCATTCTGCGCATGGGTGACCCGGTTACTCACTTTCCAGCAGACCATCTCTTTGATTTTCTCCACCAGGGCTCTGGTGAGAGGGAAATCTTGCTTCCCTTCGAGGGTTCCCTCCTTTCTTCCCTGACGGGGGCTTGGAGGCGTCCTGTCTCAACATCTTCTGCACCGGCACTTTCCGGCGCCACGTGACCCGGCGTGTCTATCCCTCCACCCCTCTGGCGCCAATCCACTTTTAGGACTGCTTTTCCCTCCCTGTTTCCACTGTTGACTCTGCCATCCTGGGAGGCCAGCTGGCTGGACTCTTGGGAGCGCAACATCTTCGCATCGACCAGCGCTGCGGGCCCTTAACACCTTGTGTGTTCTGGCTAGGGTCTCCTCCTGTTTGTGGGACTTGGCTGAGTCTCTGGGATCCGCAGCTTCCCAGGAGACTGTTCAGGTGGACTTATGTTATCATGCATTGTATGGCCGGGAGCTAGCGGCGTTTATTCTCTGCTCCGCTCTGGACATCTGAGGGGTGCTGGGCCTGGCTATGGCTTCCTCAGTCGCTCTCCATCGCCATGCTTGGCTTCGGGACGGAGTGTTCCCCGAGAATATTCGGGAGCGACTCCTTGATCTTCCGTTTGATGCAGCCTGTAGTTCCATGCACCGGCTGACTCCGCCGTCCAAAGGTTCTTGTCATGGGTCTGTCCTCCTTCTCCTTCTCCTCCTCCGCTTTATCCTCCTCCTCCTTCCCCTCCTTAGTGACTGCTGAGTTGAGCGGGTTCTGTACCTTCTTTGGGTGGTTACTCTCACTGTGGAGTGTATTTTCTGCACGGCTGCTGGACGGCCCTTTGGGGGGCGGGGGGGTTTGTGTGTGGGTGTGTTTTTTTTTTTTTTTTTTGCTGGAATTGTTACACAGATGTGGCCCTGAGATATGAGGCCTTCTGTTTTTTCCATTTGGTCTGCTCATCAAGCCTTTTGCTGGGATGTTCCCTGTGGTCTTTTGTTTTTCCTCTGCTGCAGAAGTTCTTCCAAAGAGGATTTGACGTACCCTATGTGGGGTAGTGGTAGCTGTTATGTAATTTGCGCTCTGCTGGGGAGTTCTGGTGGCCTTTGGTGCCTGCCCTCCTTGGCGTTTGTGTATGTTGCTTTTCTTCTTGAGGTTTTATGCGCGACCCTTATGGTGGTGTATCCGGCCATTTTCTCACCTCCCTGCTCCTGTCCTGCGGGCTGGGATGCTTTTGTGTTCTCCCTTGTCAGGCGTCGCCTGCCTGGTCTTCCTGGGGCCCTGGGCTATTTTTTTTTCTTGCTTCTGGCGGCTTATGTCTGTTGGCGCCGCTCTGGCTGGGGTGTACTCGCCTTCTTCCCTCATCTCCTTTGGCCCTCTGAGCTCTTCCCCTGGCTTGGGTGGAAGCTTTATTGCCTTGGAGGGGTGTGGGGTACTTCGGCATCTCTGGCCTTGCCCTTGGTTCCTCTATCGTGAGTGTGAGGGCCTCTTCGTTCCCTCTCTTTACTTCCTCCATCCCTCTGGGGTCGGTGGTGTTCTGCTTGTGGGGGCTACTCTTGCCTGGGAGGGACCGGGTTACTTGCCCGGTCTGCAATTGTGGTCCCCTGTGAGACCCTCTGTCCTGTCATTGCTGGTGGGGTCCTTTCGCAGACCCTCCTTCCCTGTGGTTAATGCTAGGGTATCCATTCTACGTTATGGAATCTGCGGCTAGTAGTCTCTATCAATTGTACAGTTACTTACCTTCAGTAACGATGTACCTGATCAAGACGATTCCAGCTGCAGATTACTTCACTGCCCCCCCCCCCCCCCTTCCTGCGAGGACCCTTGGGTTGGTCTTTGGCACTCTACTCCCCGGGGGGGGGTAGGGGGGGGTGCTGTTCATTCCTCTTCTTGGTTCTTTGTAGGATGGGGTTGCAGTGCTCCTGTACACCGCTGCTCTGGCTGCTCCAGGTTGGGTTCGTTGGCCTTCCATTCTCTGCCTCCCCTTACTTCCTTCTCTCTTGCTGCGTGGGTTCCTGCCCCTCTGCTAACCTCTGAGTTGGGGTCATCTGGTCATGCCTTGCCCTTGTTTCTTGGGGGGGTCGTTGCGCTCTATGCTGGGGTGGCTTGGAGGTTGGTTGTTCCTGTCCGTTTTGGTACTGGTTCCCCGCTGATTGCCTCATACACAATAACAATGGGCCAGTTTGGGGTGTTAAATTACAGCATGTGGTGGGCCTCCTCCTGCCGCTGTCCAGGCCAGGGCTTTTTGCTAGGGTTAGATGGAAGAAATATACAAACCAAATGTGCAAAGTTAAAAAGAAGAGGTTATAGTTCTTACATAGTCTATTCATCTCCGAGCTGAAGCATTTTTATTATTATATAAACCAAAGCCATAATTGCTGCTTTTTTATTTTATGCAACTAACATCCATTGACAAAGCCAATAGTCATGGCTTGTTGTAGGTCTAATGTTACTGGATGCTATGATAGAAACAGCAAAATACCAATCGGGCAGCACATTATGCTCAACACATATTTTTAGCTAAGGTGTTAAGCCATGTCCTTAATTTCATCACACATGCCACTTGGAGAGATCCCCAGTTTTTTCATCCCACTTAAAGCCCTGGAAGCACCACCATGTCACAGTCACCTCACGTCCTGGCACTGTGCATCATGCATGACTCATGACTGCGTATATGCAGGGGCATAGTGAACCCACCCCACCCCTTGCTTTAGGAACTACAGCGAGGGTGAAGTTCTTGATGGGCCTCTTCTGTCCGCAACTGCGTGGAAGGGTGAAGCATGGATGGGTGGAAGGGTGGCTCAGTGAAAGGGGAATGGAGAGAGAAAGGGAGGATGGGTGGCTGAGTGAAAGCATGGATGAATGATTGCCAGAATGGCTAGGCGAATCAATGCATGGATGAAGTGAAAAGAAGAATGTAAAGATAGATGAGTGAACGAATGCATACATGAGTGAAAAGGAGGGTGGAGAGCTGGAAGATAGGATGGATGGATAAGTGAAAGGGTGAATGGATCGACGGATGAGTGACTGGGTGGATGGGTGAGTAAGTGAAAGGATGGGTGAAAGGGTAAATGGTTGAATGGATGAGTGAATGGATGGGTGGATGAGTGAAAGGATGGATGAGTGAAATGATGGATGGATGGAAGAATAGATGATGGGTAGGTTTGCAAATGGTTGAAAATGTTTGGATATTGATGGGCACACAGATGGAAGGACATAATGATTGGTTAAAAATTTGGATGATGTATGAAAGAAGTAATAGATGACGGAATGTAAATTTGAAATGGTGGATATTAGGGATTTGATGGCAGGATGAATGACTAGATCCTTGGACACAAGAGCTCTTCTGGGGAGGGTTGTGATGACTTACTTTGTTTTCTTGGTGCCATAAGAGCTATAGTTCAAAGTGGGCGGTATTTAAATTGTATAGCTACTCCCTTGCCGATGAGTTACTTTTCTGTATTTCCTGTCTGCTTATGTGTGGCATTTATACATAATGCATATGACATTTTGAGTGGCACCCAACTGCTACTTGAATGTCACACTAGTAATTGTAAATGTTTGCATGTTTTGTTTTAGGTATAAGGTTTTAGGGAGAGCCTTATAGTGCCATGAGCTGTGCTTTAGATGTATATTGTGTTTGTAGCAATAGGCAAGGCGTAAAAAATAAACGATATAATAGTGTACCAACAGTGCATTCTTTAAGAAAGTTGAAGGGAAAAGCACCTTTGTGATTTCCGTCACCTTGTGCAACTATCTGCGAAGCCCCCATAAGCAAAGTCAGATTCCATATTTTCAATTCCACTTGCTGAAACACCCATAATGCGTACCCATAGTGGGTTCATCACAGTAATCCTCCCTTTGCCGCTTTACATCTCACAATGGCCCTCAGATTTTGTTACTAGCATCTCATATCTATCTGAGAAGATCTTCCTCACCACTTCTTTCACCAAACTTGCCTGCTCAGGACCATGAGTGGTAAACTAAATATCAGACTTGACAACCCAGTGCAGTAATCATATGAACAGATTATTATCATATGAAATACCACAAAAAGACCTGCACAGTTGCTCAAAGCTGCATGTATACCGAACAACTGTGAAGTGCACGATTGTCTCAACCTATTATAAAACTTATTTTGACTTGTACTTAAGTGGTTGTCTATTTACTTACTTTTATACTATCACACAACTTCCTCTGATGTATCTGTAAAACATACCTTTTGTCCGAAAGTTTTGTCCTGAATTTTTACTTACCATCCTGAATTTGCACCCATGCCAGTTGGTCACCCTAACTACACCCCATGAGGCTGACTGCTACTCTGGATAGCAAAAATGGCATCTGCAGTAGGCACTCGGATGGAGGGGAGGGGGGCTTACCCCACCCAGTAAGCATAAGGCTGTAGTTGCAGCACACAGATGAAGGTAATCACTTGCTGTGACCTGGCTGGGCGCTACTGTGTCCTCAGCAGTGGAACCCCCAAGCAGATTACGGGAGGGAAGGATGCCAAGGGCTGGGGCCAGCCAGTCAACATAAAAGCATGCCTTCGTCCGTCTGCAAAAAACACCGTTCAGTCCGTCACCGACTCACCAGAAGGAACGTAGGAAAGGCACTGCATGTCTTGTGGCTCTTTGTAGGTCAGGGGCCAGTGCCCAATTTAGAAAAGGGGCCGAGTTCCACCACGGAGAGGCTGGATACCTCCCAGATTCGCACATGTCCTGTTTCTAGCTGTGTCCTGTTGCTGGCCCCCACAGCACGGGATGCTAGGCAAAAGGTGCAAGTGCATGCGGCCTCTTCTTTGCACCATGTCTGCTAACCTACATGGGCCTCTAATTAGCCCTCACTTCAGGCCCGTAGAGGCCGTGGGGGGGGAAGGAGATCAGGATACCATGCTGGTGCTCCAACCATGGGGCTCACAGGCCACCTCCGATATGCCGCAGTTCGGCAGCACCAAAAGGTTGGGCTCTTCTGAAGGGCAGTACCTGGAGTAATCCGATTCAAAACGTTAAACAAGTTGAATGCAGAAATTGAATTTATTCTATGTCATAAATTCCACTTTAAACATGTGTCGCCACATGGTCTAGAGAATGGATCGTTTAGCGTGGTACGCTCTGGGAAGCTCACGACTCAGTTTACACTGGTGTTGAATATTCCCCTGATGAAGGGCTCCCACAAGCCCGAAATGCATTGGGACCAATAAACTGCAATATATGTTTTTGCTTCACTTGAAGATTTACATTCCCCAGACCGTGTAGCAACACATGTATAACTATGAATTTATGAAATGGAATAAATCCAATTTCTGCAATCAACTTGTTTATCATTTTGAACTGGATTACTCCAGGTACTGGATATAGAAGCAGTGCACTGAGGGGACGCTCCCCCTGGGGTGGTGCTGATTATATACTTCATTAATGCTTGTGGATCAGTGAGCGATAGCTGATCTGCACGCATAACGCTGTTGAATTTGATACCAAGATTGGAACTTTCCTTTTCTTAAGAAATGTGCATGAACCACAACCCTGCCCTCTTCTGGAAGTCACCGCCACCCCTACTGCACCTACAAAGGTTTGGCAACCCCCTAGGGGACCACTGCTCAGAGACTTGAGGTGTCTGGAATGGTGTATTGACTTCTCTGCCAAATCTGAGTGACGGCCACAAAACCACTTGGGACCTCCTCGTACAGCAGATTCCTGAAGTCAGTCGGCCACTTGTATGGCAGCCAGATTCCCCCTATTCCCCTTCTCTGTTTGTTACACCCCAATGAAACAAATTTGGCCCTCACATTCCTCATGTGTGCGTCCGTTGAGTCTTTACACAGTAGTTCTCTTGCTCTTTACCCTCAGGGCTATTTTACTTGTTGCCATCACATCAGAGGCACCTGAGCAAGTTACAGGCCCTGTTTGTCATCCTTCTCTACACCACTTTCTACCCTGACTAGCTGGTTCTGCGAACTCAAGCCTCCATCCTTCTGAAGATAGTGATCCCATTTCATGTCAGGCAGAGCATTAGTCTTCAGCTTCACCCTTCTGAGGAGGAGAGACTACACCGACTGAATCGGAGGAGACTCCATAATAATCATTTTGCATTCTTCTGATCCTACAGTGTTGGCTGTGAATGAGAACTCTCCAATAACAGCTAGACAGGCAGTGGAAACCGATCTCAAGCTAATCAAATGACTTCATTGGAATAAGCATGGAGATGAAACAGGCCAGGACTTAGTGGGTGACGAAAGAAAAAAAAGAAATATATACACACACTGGACAGGACGTTTACAATGTAGGATAAACATTCCTTGTGATAAAACTCCTTAAGGAAAGGCTGAGGAGTGCATGTAAAGAACTTGTCCGTAAGCAGCTTTTGGACTCCTCAAAGACAAAAAATGTGCATAAACTTTCAAGAGTTAAGGCGATTTAGGCTGGCCATGAATAAAGTCTTTCCTGTCACTGATGTCGGAATAGGGACAGACAATATGACAACTCTATACTAGCTATGGAAAGATGGAAGAACCAAATCAAAATAGGAGTCACTGGAAGCTCATCTGCTTTGGTACATGGAGCTGGGGCACAAGATCAGTCTGAATGTGGAACTTGTTCCAGGGTTACAGGCATCAAATGCCTTAAGCAATAAGCATGTGGATTGCCCCAAGTGCAAGTTGTACTTAAAACAAAGGGAATTTCAGAGATGATGTGCACTTTCTCTGGATCTCTTCACCACATCAGAGGATGCCTAATGCTGAAGATAAATAAGCAGGTGGTGGTATTTTGACTCCCAAAGAGAAGTGTTTTCAATTTCCTTGTCATGGTCCTCCGCCTTTGATCTCACTAGCCCCTACAGTGTGATGAAAGTTGAAAACAAAAACCATATATACCAATATTAATCGCCCCAGCGTGGGCCAGGCAATTTTGGTTCACAGACCTGTGGGATCAGAAAGTAGATAAAGTTCAAACCAAATCATGCCTTTTCTATTAAAGTACCTTTGCCAATCATATCTAGATATCTCACTGCCTAACTGCCACACTGTTTTCAGCTAGAGTGCTAAAGGAATTTGAGAAGTGCGTTTTACACTTTATTCCACTAGCAAACAATACACCAGTGAGTGAACTCAGTGCTGTGCTAGGAGCTCTAATCAAAGACCTTTTGAGCCCTTTCCTGGAGCATATCTTCAGATTTTCTATTGGAAGACTGCCTTCCTATTAACAATAACATCTTCAAAATTTATTGGCGAAAAATATTTTCTATAAAGTTTTCTTACCCAAGATTTGATAAGAACAAAATCACTGTCTACAAACCCCAGATTTAAAAACTTGATGTACTGACTTTGTTCCAGTTGAACAAGAAAATTCACCGACCAGTGATTTTAACCAAAACTGTCTCCTGCTATAGAAAGATTGCTTCCTTCTTTGGTTTGCAAATAATATTTAAGTAAACCTCTGGTGGTAAAGTGTTCATTTTAACACATGTACATGCCCCATTTAGGAGATATAAAGTTAGCCCCATCTTCGTATTTCTTTTTTAATTTGTGTGGTTAATTTGGGCTAGTTGGCACTTCTGCCTTCCACCCTCCTTGTTTGATGTAATTGTCGGTTTTTGAGCGGGTTTCCCATATGGTTGGTGCTAGGGTTTGAAGTTTTAATTCATGGCTAAATCCTGGGACTTTTTAAAAGTCTGCAAACTCATTCATTATGGGTGGGATCAAGCGTCCTTGGTTTATAAAGGGAGATTACCAAATAAGCAACTCTTGTGTTATGGCCATGCAAATAGAGTCCCCTTGATGGCGCCTTATTCCCTGATTTTTTTTTTTTATGTCCAGCGATTCAACCGCCAAGGTAAACCGGGAAACTGGCTTGCGTAGACACCACCTGTGGAAGGGTTTCTCAAATGGGACAAGCTAGACATCTCCAAACTAGGGGAATTTTGGGCACATGTGCTTTACGTTGACTAACTGACTTTAGAGTATGACTAACAGGGATCACAATTATTTCTATACTTATAACTCACACGTGGGAATGCATCCAGTCCACTCCCCAACCATAATCCCCTCAAAACCAAACTTACAATGGGCGTCATTGGGAGCAAAGGCATATCTCAACTATACAGGACCCTGGTGCATAACACTCCCAATACTATGACTGCCCTGATAGACAAATAGGCCACTGACATTAGAGGATTGGAGGAGGAAGTCTCTGTAGAAGCCAAAATGGGAGTCAAGTATTTTGTGATTCCTGTGTGCCTCAGGTTAATCCACTTAAAATTCCTCCTTAGGGCCTACTTTATTATAAGATAAACACATGAGTTTGATTGGAAAATTTATTTTATTGAAATGCTGGAGCAGTCATACAACCCCTAGCAGGCCAATCTGTTTCTCCCCACACTCCAGAATCCCCAGCCTCTTCCTAGAACACAGCTGCCAGTTGAAATACAACACATCTCACAATTCATACAATTCAAATAAATGTTACTTTTTTCATAATAAATGTACATCAGCAAAAGCAAAACAACAAGCAAAAGGAAAAACCAAATACAATATTTCTAACAACTATATAAAGATAACCTGCATATGACAATGATATAAGAATTAGTAACCCACGTAATCATCAAACCTACTTGGCCTCTTCACCTCATGCATCCTCACACGTCCCATAGTGACTTGGGTATCTTCTGCTTTTTACCACACTTAGTTGCCTCACATGAGTTTGCTTTTTTCCTTGCCAGACATGATGTTCTAAACCATTACTCTTTATTACCTTCCTCATATTCTACTTCTTTCCATTTGCCAACCAGTGTTTCCTTTCACAGCACTTATTTTCTTGGGACTTGACCACTTAGAACATTTCTTTCACCCAAGCATCCACCTTGAACCTTTGAGGACTTTTTTTCACCAAGTCGTTGTACCTTCCCAAATACTTGTTCTAGTACTCCCCTACTCTCTCCTTTAATTTGGCCTCGTTCAGACTCGAAACATCCACTCTTTCCATCGAAACAGGTGCCACTTTTGGACATGCAACCCTTCCTTGTAGCAAAAGGAAAGGCGTTTTTCCCAGAACAGAGTATGGTGTATTTCTGTAACCCCACAACATGTTCTAAACTTCACCTTTGCAATGAACCTAGATCCAGCAGCCAACTGTACACATTTCCTCAACACTCCATTAAATTGCTCCCTAATACCTTTTTCCCGGAGACAATATACTGCATTCTTGTGAGGCTTTATACCTTGTTTTCCCAGAAATTGCTGAACTCCTCCGCTTCAAATTGTGTACTGTTGTCAGAAACTGTCCACTCTGGATAACCCTATCTCCTAAAAAACCTCACAAAGTACAACCACATTAGATGCCCTAATCTCTTTATTGAATGCCACCTCCAGCCACTTGAAATATTAGTCCACCAGCACTACAGCATATTTTCCTTCCATCCCTCCACCATTGAAAGGACCTCATATATCTATTACCAACCATTGTCATGGTCTGGTGAGAAATTCCGTTGCTGTAAGGTGAGTTTCAAATACTTTATAAGATTTATCACTTCCATGTGCACGCAAGACAATCATGCACACACCTTTCAATTTCCCTGTCCATTCCCTGACACCAGAAGTCTGCATGTGCTTTCCTTTTCATGGCTGATATTCCAACATGTCCTTTATGCAACAACTCCACTAATCTATAGTGTACTCAAACAGGCACAACCAGCCTACAGAATCTTCCAACTATACCATCCACAAGAGATAACTCAGACCACACTGTCTTATAGTCACTCATTTTCTCTCTTTCCACCTTACTCAGTCCACCAGTCTGTGACCAGCAAGATATGGGCAGCTGCAGATTCTTATTGGCTGTCACATCCTGCCTCTAATTATCTTCGGAAACAGCATCTCTGCATGACTCTTCCACATTGGCCACCACCCACTCATCTTCCGTTCCATCCTCGTACTGAATAGGCAAATGGGACACACAATCTGCATTCAAATTCGCTGCGCCCGGGACATACTTGATTTCAAAATTGTATTCCTGAAGTTGATACAACCTTTTGGCTATTCTAGTAAGTGCTCTTTCCACCCCTCTTGTGGAGACCAATTCTATGAGAGGGTTGTGGTCAGTGCGTAGTTCAAATGCAATTTCCCACGCACAGGTCTTAAAATGCTGCACACTCCAACAAGCGAATGCCTCCTTCTCTATAGTGTAGTATATTGGCTCCTTTTAAAGTTTGTGATGCAGATGCAGCCACCCTTTATTGACCCCGCCCCCCTTCAATTGCATAAGCACAGCTCCAGGAGCATACGCCCTCGCATCAACGGCCACTATGGTCCTGTCCTGTGGGTCAAACTGTTTCAAGGTCACAACCTTGACAATAGCTTTGTTAACCGTTTCAAATGCCAACTGACACTCCTTGGTGTAGTCTTATACCTTCCCCCTTTTCTAATTAATAGGCGCTGCACATAAATCTTATCCGAGAAATGTTCTACAAACTTGAAATGGTATTCGGTCAACCCAAAAAGGAAAGAAGTTGTTCCTTGCCCGCAGGTAAGGGTGCCTTTTCAATGGCCTCTACCAACTTCAACTTGGGTTTGATACCATTCCAAGATGATGTATGTCCCAAATACTCCACTTCACGTACACCAGATTTACATTTCTCTCTGCTGACTGTCAATCTCGCAAGTTCCAACCTTTCTAGCACTGCATCCAGAACATCATTCAGTCCCTCTTCATCAGAATGTAAACACACCTGATTTGCGCTTGACAAGTCCAAAGACGGGTAGTACTTAGTACCTCTGACCTTCATGAGCATCTAATTAATACATATGATAAGTTGATGGTCAACCCAAATACTCTTTCAAATCTCTTAATTCCATCTACATACTCCATTTCCGATTGGATTTGGCCTCCAGCGCTGTTACACTTGAGTGACTGAGGACTCAATTAATTCAGTAACACCTGAAGCGCAAAGCCCGTCCAGCTCTTCTTTCAACATACCTGGCAAGGATAAAGGTACTTTCATCACTTTGTGTACCTTAGGATGACTTCCTTCCTTTAAAATTATGCGGTGTTCAAATTTCTTCAGGCACCCTAACTGATTAGCAAATAATTTTGAATATTTACTGTTCCAGAGCTCACTATTTTCTTTGTTGGTGAGCAACACCTGATCAGGATGATTGTGTAATCAACATTACACCCAAATCCTTATGTTCTTTCCATCCTAACAACTCCTTCCCTTTTTCAACTACATACACTCTCACATGCAGATCTGTTCTTATAGTTCAGCTTGCCAACAAAATACCCCATAATTGGTAACTTCACCCCACAGTAGCCTTCAAATTCCACATATGTAGGAAGAACCTCAGAATTATACAGTTTTTCTCCAGATAGTTTGATCTACTAAGGTGTATGGTGAGCATGAATCTACCCACACGGAGATCACGTTGCTGGTGATTTTTTTATTACATTTCGTGGGAGGAATATCCGTAATCGTTTACCCAATGACCCATTCGGAATCCTGATGATTGTTTTCATTCACAAACAGTACTTTCACTCTGCCATCATCAGACCAAAACCCGTCCTCGTGATAGTAATGTAATTTCCTGCACCACATTAACATTTTGTTTATTCCCACCATGCACTTCAGACTTGCACACTCCAGAAAAATGACCAACCTTTTTGCTTTTAGAACACTTAGGTGAATCAGACTTTTTTCCTGCATCAAAAGTTAAGTGTAGCACACTCCCACAAAGATAACATACTCGTTTCACATTTTGTCACAAAAGGGTTGGCGTTGTTCTGTGTCCTTTGTGCTAAATGAATTTTATAAGAATCACACTCTTATTTCCTGATGCCCTCATTAAGCTCCGTCCTAGACATGTTTTCCATATGTCATGCAACGGTGATTGGTTCTTTTTGCTTCTTAAAATGAAGGATCTTTCAATTCTAATAATTTATCTTGAATTCTCATGTTCTTAGTCCTTGTGATAAACTGGTCTCTTATGATTTTTTCATGCATATCTTTAAATTTGCATGTCACTGCTAAAGTTCTAATAATAGACACGTATTGCTCTAGTCTACACTTTCTCCCGGCAACTGAGCACATGAAAAAAAAAATTGCCTTTCCAATACAATGCTCACTTTTCCCCCGAAATTCTCCTCTAAAGCCATCATAACATCCGTATATTCACCATCAGGCACTTCATCCTCATCAAAAACCTCTTCATTGACCGCACTGTTCACAAGAATAGGCAACGTTTTCAATACCTTCCTTCCCTCGACACCCAAATTATGCCTCAATATGGCCAACTTACGTTTGGCAACAAAAACATCCCTGCCCACAGCCTCTAAATAAGTCTCAAACGACTCGCTCTAAATCCTCTCATTGCATCAAAGGACGGCCTGCACTTAGCAGAAATTTGGGAGGTGGAGCAGCTGACTGAACATCAATCCCGATCTTTTAAAACAACAAAATGAAACAATAAAAGTCCTCACCGTTGTCTAGACACAGAAAAGAAAGAATCCCTGTTGCTCACTTTTCATTCATGTGCCAGGATCCAACAGCTCCAAATTGCTTTTATCCCTGTAAAGCGTGACTGCTTGCTGCCACCAGTCCTTTTAGGTTTCGCTGGAGGGCGGAGCTCTTAGCTCCGCCTCCAGAGATCTCTTGATTTCAGTAAGGAAAATGGAATACGCCCCCCTGTCCCATTGGCTAGCTCCATCAATGGAGGCTAGCCATTGGAACAGAGATCTGTCCGTCAAGGCCGGACCAGATTCGGGGGCGTTCCCGAGATTTTTTCCCAGGGCGGAGTTACGTTTTTTCCGTTCCTTCCCCTTTCACTGAAAGTCTGTCCATTCCCGCCCCCTCCGTGTGCCTTTCCGCCCCCCCCTCGCTGTCCTGTGCACGTTTCCCGCCGTCCGTGTCCTCTCCCGCCCCCTCTCGCCGTCCGTGTCCTCTCCCGCCCCCTCCCGCCGTCCGTGTCCTCTCCCGCCCCCTCCCGCCGTCCGTGTCCCCTCCCGCCGTCCGTGTCCACTCCCGCCCCCTTCCGCCGTCCGTGTCCACTCCCGCCCCCTCCCGCCGTCCGTGTCCACTCCCGCCCCCTCCCGCTGTCCGTGTCCACTCCCGCCCCCTCCCGCCGTCCGTGTCCACTCCCGCCCCCTCCCGCCGTCCGTGTCCACTCCCGCCCCCTCCCGCCGTCCGTTCCCCACATTCATTTACTTATGTTTATGCCTTTCATAACGAGTCTCAAAACTACCAGACCTGCTCCAGATGACTGTAAAAACGATTGTCAGCCTGCTTCAATCACAGCAAGCCCTCGTCAGTCAAATACTGGAGGCTGAATTTACATTAATCCAGTATTTTGGTTACCTCTTAACCGAGAGAGGATTTCTGCTTGTCTCTCCCTTCAGTCCTCTGTTGTACACCTTCGAAAGTCATGAAATGGGAAGTCCTGAAAATTCGTATGTTGACTGGAGAATAGAGCTTGTTCCTTACCAGGAGAGAGGTAAAGAGTTTTATTCTCGATCTCTCTTGTGAAGCGAAACAGAAGCCAGCCCTCGAATGTGCATATACCCTGCCAGCTGTTAACTGTAAATTTAGACTCTTTAGTAGGAAATCTGATTAACGGCAACTCGCATGGCGAACAAACGCGCCATGGTTTGGACAGACTCTGCAGATTTATTCACCGTCCCTCACAAGTGGACTCTGTACCTAGCAGCTCCAGAGTTTTTCAAGTATCTAGTTACCCACATAGACTTAATTGCAGCCTGGAGACAACTTGGGTCTTTTCTTTGCATAGTCATTGGAATAATACCTTGCTGCCCAAATAATTGTTTGCTGCGTCGTCACGCGATCCGCCATCTGCTGCCTAGTTCCTGATTAAAAGATGATTGCTAGCTCCAAAGCATCTGAAGTTTCTAACTGCTGCACGTGAAATGCAGTTCAGTGGTGTCACCCTTCCGACTTCAACAGACCAGTATTTTTCTTTTGCATCTTTAAAAAACAGTTCACCTGGGGTTTAATATGATAATGTTTCATGCAGAATTCTGAACGAGCCAGTTATTTTTGGCGGGTTCAAAGATTAGAACGCTAAGCGTGTCGCATTTTTGTAATTCTTGCTGTCTTGACACTGGATGCCTTCTGGTGTCTAGCATAAATAGGTAATGTGGAAAACCGTACAACATTGCTTCTGAATACGAATTTTAGAGTTCCCATCTGCAGAGAAGAGGGTGAGCCTTTTAGTGCAATGAGCAGGTACATGTAGGTTGGTTTTTGCCGAGTGTAGCACTCTCTGTGCTACACTTTACTAATGTACTAGTAAGCACTATACCAACAAAGTACCTTTGATAGAGGTGTGTGGAAGACCAACGTATTAATTGACGTTGTGCAGTGCTTTTAAATTATACCTGCTAAAGGGGTATGTGGTTTTCTTTATTGAGAAATTTGAGTATTCTGCAGCAATTATGTCCAGTGTAGATCCTTAGTGCCAGACCAGATGTTCAGAATACTCCCGCCGTCCGTGTCCACTCCCGCCCCCTCCCGCCGTCCGTGTCCACTCCCGCCCCCTCCCGCCGTCCGTGTCCACTCCCGCCCCCTCCCGCCGTCCGTGTCCACTCCCGCCCCCTCCCGCCGTCCGTTCCACAGGTTCCGCAGTGGAGAAACTGTCAAAAAAGACCCACATTCATTTACTTATGTTTATGCCTTTCATAACGAGTCTCAAAACTACCAGACCTGCTCCAGATGACTGTAAAAACGATTGTCAGCCTGCTTCAATCACAGCAAGCCCTCGTCAGTCAAATACTGGAGGCTGAATTTACATTAATCCAGTATTTTGGTTACCTCTTAACCGAGAGAGGATTTCTGCTTGTCTCTCCCTTCAGTCCTCTGTTGTACACCTTCGAAAGTCATGAAATGGGAAGTCCTGAAAATTCGTATGTTGACTGGAGAATAGAGCTTGTTCCTTACCAGGAGAGAGGTAAAGAGTTTTATTCTCGATCTCTCTTGTGAAGCGAAACAGAAGCCAGCCCTCGAATGTGCATATACCCTGCCAGCTGTTAACTTAAATTTAGACTCTTTAGTAGGAAATCTGATTAACGGCAACTCGCATGGCGAACAAACGCGCCTACGTCTGGGGCTCCTTCCTGGAGGCGCTACCTGCCAGGCGCTACCTAGAGTCTCCGGTATCCTGTCTGCTGAGAGGGGTGGCTCTTATCTCTGGCAGACAAAAACAGCCAATGTCGGAGCCCTTCAGTCTCTTCATCGTAAACACCCCCCAGACACGCGTTTAGAGCCTGACAAGTGCTGCTTTACAGTGAGAATGATTGATGCTGGCTGGTGCTACTGCAGGTTTAAATGTTTCTCGTGTGTGTGTGTGTTGGGTCATATCTCTGGGCTGAGCGTTGTATGTCAATTGTTAGTGAGTCACCTTTCCCGAGCTACTTCGGGTATTTCTGAGGGACATGGGAGTGAAAGGTGACCTTGTAAGTTTTCTGCAAGGGGCGAGAGATGACCTGATTTTCTTGCGAGTGCCAATGTGAGATGCAAGATGGTGTGTGAGCAGATATGCCCTCTAAATATGTTTGAATGCATGTCTGAGAGATGCCCTTCTTGTATTGTTGTATGAGCATCTGCCAGATTCCCTGTTGTGTGTGAGGATGAGATGACTGAGTGATATTGTTACATGTGGGTTTGAGACACACCCTGCTGAAATATATGCTTGTGGGTAAGAGTGGTGCCCTTTTGAAATTGTTGCATGCCCTCTTGAAAGATGCATTGATGATACTTTTGCATATTGGTACGAAAGATGCCATGTTCCTGTTTTTACTTGCGGGTACCAGTCGCGACCGGTGCAGGTGAGAGCTGTGGGGTGTGGTGGGGGAGGAAGTCAACAGATGACAGAATAGGAAAAAAGAAATTAAAAAAAGAAATAAAACTACTTACCACTCGGCCGCATCGCCGACTCCAAGTAAGTGGTTTTATTTATTTTTTACATTTTATTTTCCACATTCTGTTGTCTGTCGACTCCCCCCTTTGCCCTGCCTCACCACTCTTACCTGCACTGGCCGCGAATGTCAGGTACGCGACATACCCTTCCTTTATTGTTGTAGGCGGATATGACAGATGCCCTTTGAAGCTGTTGTGTGTGAGTATGAGATGCACTTTTGGTATTGCTACAAGTGTGTATTAGACACGCCCGATTGAAATTACTACTTGGCCGTATGAGTGATGCCCTTTCATTTGTATGAAAGATGCTGGGGTATATTCTTGCATATGGGTATGAGAGATGCGATTTTGTTATTGTTACGTAACTGGTATGAGAGCCTCCCTCCTACTAACGTCGAATGCAGTTGCGACAGATGCCCTGTAGATATTGTTACGTGTGGGTATGAGAGATGTCTTGTTGATATTCTTACATGCCACTGTGAGAGATGTCGTAAACATGTTGTTGCATGCCACATGGCCTGTCGACATTGTTACATGCCAGTATGAGAAACTCCCTGTTGATATTCATATATGGTGATGTTATTGCAGACAGGTATGAGAGATACCCTATCCATATTGTTACATTCAGGAATGAGAGATGCCTTCTGACACATGTAGAAGTGATGCTGTGTCTATATTGTTACATGGGGATGTGAGAGGTACCCTATAGATATTGTTAGAGACAGAATCGGAGATGCACCTTGTGTGGTTGCATGGAGGTGTGAGGGCTGTCCTATGGATCTTTTCACCTGGCGGTATGAGATATCCCGTAGATATCATTACAGGTAGGTATGTTGGACACCTGATAATGTTATATTGTTGAATATAGTTTTATATATTGATGTATAGCGGCATGGTCCGGCCGCAATTCTGCACCACCAGCAAGTGCTCCATTACTACCTTTGAGGACCGCTTTTGGAGGAGAGTCGTGAAGCGACACATGGCAGAGGAGCCGCCGTGAGTCACCGCGGCTTGGATCTATATAGCCCGTATGTTACGGAGCTGTGAAATAGAACGATATTGGGGCCGCTACCTTTCAAAAGTATTTTATGTGGCCCACTGGGGCTAAAAAACTGTTTAACACTACAAAGACCATCATGCACTTCAACCCACGAGGATAACCACAAGGGGGCGCTCATTAAATATGGAATAGAACTTTGGTGTCATTTAAATAAGAGTGCCGTTACTTGTGAACAAGGTCAGATGAGAACGAAATGCATCGGGTAATTACAGCTGGTGACTTGATTTAAATAAAAGGATTTCCATGGCCATATCGTGAGTGCAGACTCCTTTCTTCTTTTGGAGGGAAATTTGCTTGAGATATATCTATATATATATATATATATATATATATATATATATATATATATATATATATATATATATATATTTACCAAAGTTGCTCCGTCTGGACTGCTTGTGGCCCCGTGGGAGGTGGCGCGCACTCCGGCGGAGCACGCCAGAATTCAAATTCCAAAACAACGACGTGATCAAGGCTTGTCAAAGCCGAAACATGTTGTAGGTGTAATAAACACCCTTGGACTTTGATCTAGTGCGTGACGTTTGGATTTCTGAGAGCGTTGCTATTGGAAAATTTGTTTTGGAATATATATATATATATATATATATATATATATATATATATATATATATATATATATATATATATATATATATATATTCATATTCACAAATCCACATATATATAGTCCTGTAGGCGCGTCATGTGCTCAAGGCCTGCATAGGCCGAAACGCTTCATGGCGGCACAGCGCACAAAGCAAAAGAAACAATAAAAGGTTTGCACAAAATAAGAGGTGTCCGTTTCTGTTTCTGGTTCCGAAGGCATTGAAGCGATTAAGAACAAGCATTTACAATGCAACGGTTTCGCCTTTGGAAAAGTTTGAGCTATTGGCATTGTAAATGACAACATTTGTATTCATGTGTTGGTTTTGAAAACAGATAAATAAATGGCATTGTCATTTACATTGCAAATAGCTTTAACATTTCCAAAGGCGAAACCGTTGCATTGTAAATGCTTGTTTCTATTTCCATGCTCCTGAATGTCAAAATCACTTATGTGCAGCCTCCTTCCCAGAATCAGTACAACTTAGCAATGTGAGTCTCCAGTTGTTGCTTGTCCTCCACCTATATTTATACCGCTGCTAGTCCTCTTCCTGTGCCTTTCACAATAATATCTGGAGGCTGGCCTTACACGCAGGCAGAGAAATCTCTTTGATGGCCACACATGTGGGCAGAGGAATCTCTTTGATGAGAAAAATGACCCCACCACCATTCTGATGTCAGGTGAGAAATCTGTGGTACTGCAGCGGCTAGGCAGGCGCTGACTATTCTCGAGCTCAGGGTACCACACGACCCGCTCAGCGACCTGACCCTGGCTGCAAGCACAGCAGTTGCTCGAGCAGACACATATCGATTCTTGAGCGCGGAGTAATGCCTCAGTCCATGCGGCGAAAACCAAAGTTGCTATGGTAATGGATTTGTCCTCAAAAAGAATTAAAAAAGAATGCAAACCTTCTCCTTCCTTTTTTCTCTTTGCTTCAATCCACGGTGAAAGTGGGTCACTGGTCCTGGCACTCAGCTCCGCTGTCTTCGGCTATCGATATGCCTCTCCACCTGCCCATCGCAGTCATATGTGATGATTACTCAAGTATAGAAATAACCCACAGGTTGTCAGCTGGGCAGAGCCCAAACCCCAAGGTGCCTCCATTGTGGCACCCCCACTGGGTACTGGTTCTGTATGGAAATGCCTGATCATACACAAATACTGGGAAAGAATCATCTTCATACTGGGGGAGATGATAGGCTTCCCAGTAGAGTGAGGCCTCAAAATAGGTTTATTGGGAGTATTTCTGGGATGGGATGGCCTCCAGGGACAAAGGACTCTACATGGTTTTGGGTGCGTAGTAGCCAAACGAGATAGCCAAATGCTGGAGATCCATTACACCACCCTACTGGTGCAGGAGTGGATTAGGGGCATAGACTATTGATCGATCACTGAAAAGGCGGTTCATAACTCATGCGATTGTCAACATGAATACATTGAGATATGGGGCCAAAGGATCTGCCACCACCTGAGTCCGGGCAGAGGAAATGGAAACTGGGGTTGAGCCTTGGGGCGATGTTAACCTGGATGGAATGCCTACCACTGTGGGAGGTTCAGGGAATAAAATGGGTTGAAATATGGTCATGCTATATTGTCCTGAAACAGACTAAATCCACAATTCAGCAAAGTGTAATGCAAATGTGCCCTGTACCGGTTATCAGGTTTTGCTGTCGTAAAATAAAGACTTAATAAAAAAAAGAAATTGCCTTCCAGTTGACAGTGCCCTTCTTGGGTCCTAAGACAAAACATGCAAGAATGGCTTCTGGGCAGTGTTGGGCACATAAAGATTAATAGAAATATAAGCTTGATTATGCCACTTATTCTGGAGTTTCATAAAGCAGCCATCTTTGTCTCTCTTGCCAATTACTTCCTCTCCGCCAAAGTGTGCTTTTGTAAGGTTTGGCCTTTCTACCGTCTTAGTAGCTGAATCCCAGAGCTGGTGGGACTTATCTTCGTGTTGCATGTGGTACATGTATTTTTGTATAATGGTGGGTCTTTTGTAAAACGATCAGCAACCCTCAATCATAGCATTTTGTATGTCTTCAGATCTGTTATTATTTTTGAGAAACTTTACAGTTAGTAGGATTTATTCCTTGTTCTTTCTCTAGTTATTATCCGTAGTACCTTTAACTTCCTATAACCCACCATTATCCTTGCTACAGCCAACAGGCCAGCATTTCTTCTCTTATCCCGGCCATAATTACTTCTCCGTACTTTAGGGGTTGTGTGTATACTTGTGCCCTCTCCGTTTGGAACCGAGATACTAGTTCAAGTGAGGTGTGAGCCAATTTTCATCTAAATATGATCCTTCTTTGTGATCAAATTTCTGCCCTCCCACTCACTGCTTCTTACCTCCCAGGCCCCTTCTGGTTTCTTGAGTTTCCTAGAACTTGGTAGTCAATTGTTTAATTTCTCTGCATCATCAGCTTTAATTCCTGGATTTCCTGGGTTTTATCATTGTTTTTTAATGTTCCAGAAAATCCTTTTTTTCCTGGCCAATTCATGATAGCTTTCTTGGTGGCCTTTTGCACGTGCCATACTTGGTGTAAGTTAGTTTCCAGTGCTTCCTGCCATTTCTCATGTTTGCCTTGCAATGTCTGTGTTTCAGTATTCTCACTCAATCCAAGGATTTTCTGTGCTTCTCCTATGGAGCGTGTCACTTTTCTTTGGCCCTTGAATTGAAGAGGGTACACAAATGGTACAAAAAGGGTGACTCCATTGGTAAGCTATCATAAGGAAGTTGGTTATTCATTGGGATTCTTTCTTTTAGTGGAGCGTTTTAGTGGAAAGTTCTTGTTATAACTGTATTTTATAGATTTTGTATAGGATTTCTTAATTTGTCCTTGCTTATTTTATAATGGTCTCCTATATTTACATAAATAGAATATCTCTGGGGAGATCTTTTTGTGGTCTTGGTGATCGTACTATATGAAGTGATGTAGTTGGATTCATGAGAACTATGGATTGCTGTAGATGAGATGCATAAGGTTCTTTTTTTTAAGAACTTTATTTTTGGTATTTTTACATATTTAAACACAGTACAAGTTCACATCTCAAAACACCCATCAGCATGTTACAGTATGCAATTCCAAGATTCATAATGTTCTTAAGAAATTCTTGAATGCTTTTCCCCTCTGTTCACCTAGGGACGTCCCTGTTCATTATGTTTCTGCCGGAGTGATAATGAAGACCCACCTGTCTAGCTTGTAATTTAGTGTTTTGCTTCTTCAGTCTTTGAATTTCTGCCTAGATTTGTTAGTGTTCTTCTGTATGTGTCCAACATGCGTTCAGGGATGTCCACCCTATCCCATAATTTCAACACTGCTCCACTGCAGCTCTTTGGAGGCAAGTTAGTCAGTTAGTGCAGGCCTTTCCCACTTTGGCTTTGATATCTATTAAGAAGTTTACCAGGAACTCCTGTATGATTCCTCTCTCCCTCTCTCTTTTTGGGATGGTTCTTCTGATTCTCTTCTTGATAAATGATTGCTTTTTGCCATGTTCATTCTTCGTACTCGTTCGTGGCCAGCAATTTTATACCGATGGTCCTCTTTATTTCTTCCACTCTGCATTACCCAGCTTTTTTCTTCCTCTCCGCATAATCCAGCTTTTGATTTTGTGACCCTAAGTAGATTCAGAGGATACTGCAGCTTGATATGATGATGCTCTCTAAGCTCTGCTCTGATGTTCCTGTTCATTTTCTCCCGTTAGTACTGTTTGAGCTTGCTATATTTCTTTTATTTCAAAAGTGGTTCACTTCCGCTCTGGTGTTGTGGCGCCACATTCCCTTAAGCTGATCTTTTATGGCCCAGTTCAATTGACCCAGTTCTTTTGTTCAATTTAACTACTTTTCCCCATCTCTCTAGAGAGGGGGATCCTTGACCATCTGGCCTTTGTTAGGTTGTCACATGTTCCTCATAGGGTCCCGCTTGTTCTGATGTATAAGGTGCAGATACAGGGTCTTCTGTGCTTAGTTCCCCTCACCAGCTACTTGCACTCTGCTCTTTAACGAGGAACCTATCTCTCAGTGGGAGATGGTCTGAATACTCCATAGACTTCTTAATGGACTATCTGTTTATTTCTCTCCTCCCACTCTCCTGCGCCATTGGATTTCCAGTTACCAGCACAGGTGAGGGAGGGAGGCCCCTCTTCTTGTATGCCATTCTTGTTCTTTTCCAGTTCCTAAGCATCTCCTGCCTCTACCACGCCTATTCTTTTTTGTGTGGATGTCACAGCCAATTCCTGAAAATTGCTTACGTTCAGCTTCTCTGGGACCTCCATGGGCACGCTGGCCTACACTGTGGCAAGTTGTTCTCTTCCCACCCTCCAGGTAGTTCTGGCTACAGTTACTTTTCTGGGGGGCAGACTTACCGCTTGAGGCCCTGGTGTGAGGGGTAACCCCCACCCCCTCTATTGTTCTTGGCTTCTTTGCAGATACTACATTTTCCCCCTGCCTTTCCTGAGAAAAAGAAGAGTCCTACTTTTCTAATCATTTATGCACCACCTGCGTTGAAGCTTTATCCTCTTACTACCGTGGGATGGGGGTGAGGAGTTTGAGGTATCGGTCACTGACACTGTTTCATACCCTTTGTCACTGGCCCATGCTTCTTTCACTTGCTCACTCGAAGCCAAACAATGCTCTGACAGCACCCTAGGCGGAAAGAAGAAATTTAGAGCTCACACTGCTGCTGGTGAATAAAAAGCTAGCAGCAGGACCAGTTTTGTTTTGTGGTTAGTTACTGGGTGATTACACCTTGGTACCTCCCTCAACTCGCCTTAGCTTAGCCGTGTCACACTAGTGCCTGGTTATTCATGGGGAGAAGGGGTTTGTTGGTGCATGGGCAGCATGGAGCGAGAGGGAAATGGGAGTGGAGAAGTGTGGCTCACTGGTTAGAGCAGGCAGACCCTGAAGCAGAGGTCAGACCCAGGACCAGGGTTCAATTCCCGACGCGGCAGGGTCTTGAGCTCAAATGTCCATGGACTCGATAATTCTCGCTTCGGCGTCTGACCTAATCATGGGTTCACACTCTGCAACTCTGGGCATTAAGCTTGCTTAATCTCCACAACGGCCCCCCCTGCGGCGGGATGCCTGGCTTTCACCTTGGGGATGCCCTGTAGGGGCTATCTCACAGGGAAAAGCCAGGACGGGTTCCCAAGGCAAGCGCGGAGATACCCCTTCGGGGGTCGATTCAGGCGCTATATAAGAAACATAATAATAATAATAAGGAAGGGGCATCATGGAATGTTACAAACATCACCTGTGGCAAGTAAAAATAAAATGATTTTTAGTAGTTTCATCGGAATCATTTGAGACAAGTGAGAGGGGCGCTGTGTTTGCAGGACTCTAATGTCGACAGCTTTACGCAACCCTCTAACGAATGGTTCCCAGAGCCTAGCTCTAACTCGTCCATGCCAAAAGCCAGGTAACTCCACCATGCCAAGCTGCTCGATCCTCCCCTAGAAGAGATTATTCTTTGTGGGCACTGTTCACTTTTTAAAGCTATGCAATATAAATATCAAAGTATGAACCATAATAATGCAGCCTACACCTGAAAACAATGCTGTCTATATAAAACAAACAACTGTTTGTCTTTTTCTCTGTACACTTGCAAAAGAGATGAACATTATTGGAATGTTTGGTTGTATGGTATACATAATAACCACTTTGACAGGATGTTTATGTTATGAGTAGTGAACAGGATGACCCGTGAGCATCATGAAATGGAAGATGAAAACTGGTAATAATTTGTGTGATAGCACTGTACTTTTGAGAGCAGACTGCTGTTTTTAAACTTATGGTATGAACAGTATTCATTATTCCAGATTAATATCTTATTTGCCCTGTTTCTTTTTTATTTTACTTTGCAGCGCTTACCACCCTTTGAAACCTTTTCCCAGGGGCCTACACTTCAGTTTACCCTTCGATGGACAGGGGATTCAAATGATAAATCTACTGCACCTGTAGCCAAACCTCTTGCAACTCGAAACTCTGAAAGTCACCCTCAAGAAAATAGGCTTAATCCACTCAAACCTACACCGACCATAGGTAAAATAATACTCTTTACAGTTCATCATATAAGATTGTGTTTTTGAAGGTTGTTACTGGTCTGAGGTGCAGGTTTTAGTGTACAAATTAAATTTCATTTGTGTTGAGCTCCTTGAGCCCATTTATTTTTATGTTTTCTATCACGTGCAGACTCCTCACCTCTTGAATTTTCTCCAAGCACCATACTGGGTCTGGAAAAGTTGAAGTAGATCTCCCACACCAGCAGGGGTTACTCATGGCAACAACTACTTTGGCACCTCCTTCGGACATGACATAATGGAGCCGTATATGGCACGCCCATTGCACTGATGTCCATTACATTTTTGAAAATAATTTTTTACACACCTGGATCTGGAGCTTTCTCTTTGTTGCACGACTTCTTTCACTTTTTGCAGTGCTACTAAGGACATGTTACCGCCAAAAGCGTTTGGGTTCTAGATAGATGCTTCCTGTCAAAAGCGTGTGTACATTTCAAATCCTCAACATTAATCTCTTGTACCAGGGTCACAGGTATTCACTCCGCAGAGTGCGACGAGTATACTAGCATAAGGCGATCAATTGGCAGAAAGCAAAGCTTTTTATGATGAGGCCGTCACTGCTCTTGCTCCAAATCTGTGTTGGACATCCCTACAGTAAAGTTTCTGAGCAGAATTCTTTGAAAGCCTGCCTGCAAAAACACATGAGAAGCACCGCATGAGGGGTTCTGTTTCTCTGTATCGTTTCCATTTGTAGGGCAAGACTGTGACAGCAGCACTATTCCCCAATCACAGCATCTACTGAGCCTCCCCCCACTCCCCATTTTTGAGAATTATATATTTTGTTTATTTTGTGACTTTGTGTCCAGCTTCGTTCGAGGCTTTGCTGGACTTTTTCACCCCCCGCCCCAGCCCCCGCTTCTACTTTTGATGTGCCTTCGGGGTTCCGTGGCACCTGCAGGACCTTTGACTGTGCCTCTGCTGATGGGCCACTTCCTGACTTCACTTGACCACCTATTGCGGTGCTAAAATCTTGTTGCCACTGAATTCCTCAATTACTTCTGATAGCAATCAAAGCACCAACTCAGATACATGGCTAAAAAGAGCTCAACATGCCAATTTTTAACATTTGGTTAACATTTCACGGGAGCAGTCTGCGAGGCACCTTAGGGAAGTTCCCAAGGTAAGCACTGAGCCTCTCTCTCCCCCACCTTTTTGTCTCTCAGCCCCTTCATTCGTAACGTTTTTAATGTTAACTTCAATTTCATTCTCAGTTGAGATTGCCTTCTCATAACTATGGGTAGTCTGATTCTAAAGAAACCCTCTGCCCCTGGCTATACTTTTTAACTTTTCTGTGTGTTTGTATAACATAGAGCATTAGCGAACTAGTTCCCCAACAGAGCACTGCACTTACCACTACCCTCTGTTGCTTGTTTTTTGTTTCCTCTAGGTCGCTTACATATAGCAGGACCAATTGGCCTGCTCATCCACAGACCTATTCAATAAGGTTGTCATTTGTAATTTATTATTTTTCACTGTGTAGTACTCAACATCCTGGTCCTGAAGAATTGCCATTATGGCAAGAAACATGTTGACCTGACCTGAGGTAGTAGATATCCTGCTCTGCAATCTCTTTGCATATATCTCCCCTCCCACCCCTTTTAACCAAGGGAGTCAACCACGCCAATAAATTATATTGTGGATTGATCTACCCTTTTTTAGTTTACACTCCCTTCACTACTACACTTTCCCTGCCCTCTCACACGCATGCACCATATGGCTGGAACAAAAGATCTCCGATAAAGAGCCCCGGTTTCGGGAGCCCATCAGACATTGCAGCGCCAGTCTGACGAGGAGCAGAATGATGAAGCATGACACCTAGTTTACTGGGTGTGTGAGGGTTTTAGTTCCAACAAGGGAATCCCCCCTTTTCCCTTTTTGCTCTTTACTGCACTCACACGGCCTATGTCCTTTCTTTCATGGGGAACTTTGTACCCTCTTTTGTGCTACTAACATTTCAATGACCTGTTACAGTTTATAAAAAATATTTAATTCAACTGAAGAGTACACAGGTTTATTTGAGGTTTCATATATGGGTTATTGACATTAAAATGCAACCATGAAGTGCAATAAGTTTCCAATCACAGAATGTCCCTTATCAGTGGAATCACGAGCCACTTGTCTTCAAGCCATGTAGTTTTGTTCATCCACGTTTCTTCTGCCTTTTCCCCAAAATTTTGAGCACACAATCCTGGTTTAAATTCACCCGATTTTTATGAACATTATAGAAGACAAACGATTGACTGATAGAGTTCCTCATTCAATTGACTAAAGCCATATTCACATTCTGGAGTGAATGTACCAAAGGTCCCCATAATGTGTGCTAATGGTTTCAGGCTGTCAGAGATGCAATTTGTATTTGTTTTTACTCTCTGAAACTAATGATGATATTTCTGGTATCAAATAGATGTAACCTGCTACAAGGATTTGTATTTCTTCCCCACTAGATCAACTTCTTTGCGGTTTGGTAGCAGCTGCTTACGTAGACCTTGGCTTCTGAGGCCAAGTGGGTCTGCCCCTTAAACTGAAGACTGCCCCCAGGAACAAAATCCGGTTGGACTAGCTGTTAGGGCTGAACCACTCTAGGTTACAGCTACCGCTGCTAAGTGACTTCTGTGGTCTGGACAGCCTTCCTCTGGAGTTGGAGGCTGCCTCCAATAGAGGTGCCTGATGGAGTGGCCCTGTAGTCCGAACCTAGGCTGTGAGACCTAGGAAGTAGGGTTACCACTTGGCTAGCATGACCAGTTTTATTGCCCCAGCTTGTACAAACATTAGGAAAATCTCCCGAGTCTTTCATTTTCCCACCTAAAATATATATTTCAAACAAAAAATATAAAAAGAAAGCACTTTAACAAATGTTCTACAGCGGCGTTAATGATCCCAGACTAATAATTACAGGAAACAAAGGCAGAAAGATCACGTTACAAATTAATATATACGAATTTGTCTAAAGCCATTTCGAAGGATCATGTTTGGGCCTTTGCAGACTCATACAACATGAACAATTTGCCAGTATTTCTCTTTTGGAAAGGTGGCATCCCTACTAGGCATAAGGCAAAAGAGGGCTATAGAAAGGGCTCTGGATGACAAACCGGTTTGGACATCTAGGGTCCTCTCCCTACTGCTTCAGAACAAAGGATTTACATTCCCAATGATGAGCCCAAAAATAAAGTGCGGGTTAGGTCTTGGGCGGGGACACTAATGATCCTGACTATTGTATTTGTCACAATCCCAGTTGGGGCCCACAGTTATGGTTTAAGTCATTGTAAAGCTGTCACAGGTAGAAACCTTTGCATGCATTTGCTAAGATTGTGATTGACTGGCCCTATAGTACAGCAGTGAAGCAAATACAGAGGGGTAGGGAGTTGTGGTGATGGGTGAAGCCATGCTCAGAGTGCAGAACTCTAGGCCATATTTAGACACTTTTAGGAAAGAACCAACAATCCAGTCCTGGGACACAGTTCCTTTTTTATATTTAAAGTAGGAGAACAGACTTTAAGAAATTAAAATAGGGGCACGCTGTGCCCTGCAGATCCCGCCTACTTGGTACAAGACACAGAGGTGCTGGCGATATTCTGCCTGTAGAGAAAAATAAGGTATGCTTGCAGGGGTTTCACATCCTTTTGTCCTCTTCCTGGGAATCAGTGCTGCCCTTCACCAAGGTACTTCAGGGTTGTATCTTTGTTACACTTCTCAAACTGGCCTCCATTCCACAGTGAGCCGCCAAGTTGCTCATTGCTATTGTGCGGCTACAGACAACCCCAAGTTTATATTGGCTCATCCTTCACCTGCAAGACTGGTGGGCCTCCTCTTGTATTGAAGTTAACCCAAACTTGTTTCTGTCTGCTCCCCTGAACAGTGAATCAAAATGTATAATAGCCATGGGCTATTATACGGCAAGAAATTATTTGTTCGAGGCATATGAGCTGTAGATCATATGCTTTAGCATAGATCGCCATCTGGTGTTGGGTCCTGATGTTTGCCCTTTATTGTTCGAAGAAGTCTTAGTCACGAGGTAGGTGACTCCTCCTTTTGATGAAAGTGCGCATGGGCATCGACTCCATCCTCAGATTGTTTTTTTTCCGCCATCGGGTTCCGATGTAATTTTGCTATGGTTCGGTATAGTTTTCAAACTCGTTCACCGCACAATTCTCTACCCTCAATGGTATTGTCTATCGATCACGGTTTCCATTCGACGCGCATCGTCTAAAATCTGAAAACCTTAGATCGGAAACTTCGAGGCGGGCCTACCCGTGCAGACCACGCCAGTAGTAGATGGAACGGACTCCATTCAAGTTATGGACTCCTACCAACTGGATCCAAAAGCCGAGGAAGAACTACTGGTCTGCGTGTCCGTAGCCGATTCTGACATGAAAGAAGAACCGACCATCACTCTGGGTCAACATACCGTGAGTACAGATCCCCCTGTGCCCACTCACCCAAAAACTGCAGCTCCTGTATCACCTTTACCCTTGGGCACAGGTCGGCACCGATGCAAAGTTTCAGACACCACTGGCTCGGCTATGAAACATAAGCTCATGCCTTCGGGCTCGGGCTCCAGCCAGCCTCATTACGGTGCCGAACCAACACCTTCAGCACGAAACACAAACACAAGGCTTTGCCAGTCTCCACGACACTGGCACTGAAAACAACATCGATGCCCAAGTCCTCGGAGCCGAAACCCGCCAAGCACAAAGACCCGGAACTGAAAGCCTCCAAGCCTGAAGCTTCGGAGCCCAAGCACACACCTAAAGCCTCGGAGCTGAAATCCACACGAAAGCCTCGGAGCCGAGATCCACGCCGAAAGTCTCGGCTCTGAAACACCCCACTCCTAAAGGCTCGAAGCCGAAACCTGCCAAAAAGCACTCGGACTCAAAAACTCAGCGCCCAAAGATCCTCAACCTAAATTAACTCCATCCAAAGAATCTCTACCCAATCAGCCACCTTTGGATCCCAAACAAAAGAGACTCCGCATTGACCCTAACACTGGACACCTCAAGGTAATTCTTCCCAAAAAACGGAAGCTGGATCTCAGAGGGTCATCCTATACCTTTGAAAAAGGACATGAGTACTAACCCCTCTCCTCCTCCCAAACCAAATTTCTAAATTTACTCCGTCAAATTTACCATCACCTGACACACAGGACGAGGACTATGGGGCTGGACATGGGGATGTGGACCATTATGTACCACATGATATACCACAGGACCCTGATCCTTGAGACAACTATGATAAAGATCAAGACCAGGATAACGATCCCGACCTGTATCCCTCCTTTCCCTCCCCACCTGTTAACATCGGTTTTGCGCAGCTTATTAACAGGGCTGCTCAATATCACGGGGTGGAACTGTACTCAGACCCTCTAGAAGAGGATTTCCTAGTGGAGACATTCACACATTTACAAAGGTCTACTAACACCTTACCAATGCTCAAAGGCTTTCTAAAACATACTGACCGAGTTAGAGCCAGAATGCTAACACCTCGAGTGGATAAAAAATACAAACCCGCTCCTACAGACCCAGCATATATTAAGTACCAATTGCCTCTAGACTCTCTTGTTGTAACTAACGCCCATAAGAGAGCTAATTCTCAAACCACAGGCGACGCCCCTCCTCCTGATAAGGAGTCCAAACTTTTTATTGATGCCTCAGGCAAAAGAGTGGCTTCCCAAGCGGCTAACCATTGGCATATTGCCTGTGCTCGGCACGCTATGATAGGGCTCACTATGACGAGTTGGACAAACTCATGCAACATCTACCGGATCAGTACAATACTAAAGCTAACGACCTCATCCAGAAAGGGAAACTCATCACCAACACTTTCATAAAATGCGTGCTAGATGCAGCAGACACAGCATCCCGCACCATCAACAATAGCATACTCTTACGCAGACATGCTTGGCTTCGAATCTCTGGATTCAAGCAGGAGGTACAATCCTACATACTTAACCAGCCCTTTGATTAAGAGCATCTATTCGTGCCATCAGTAGACACTTAATTAGAGAAAATGAAGAAAGGCACAGACACAGCAAAGTCCATGGAGGCCACTCCTTTTATATAGGGGTGGCTCAAAAAGTGTCATCAGAAAATCCCTCCTCCCCGTACAAAGGTAACAACCAATCTAACTCCCCCAGAGGAAATAAGAACAAGGTAAGAGGCAGAGGTAACTCTACCCGCACTTTCCCCGCCAATAAGCAGTGACTTCCCTCTGTTACTCCCGATCATCCCACTCCTGATGGGGGACGTCTCTCACAGTTCCTACCTGTCTGGAATTCTATTATCAAAGACAAGTGGGTAAGACAAATTATCCAGTATGGTTACTGTCTGGAACTTACCAGCACTCCCCTAAATATTCTTCCAAAGCAACGTGTAATGTCACCAGAACATCACACTCCTATAATAAGAAGTTCTCTCTCTCTTACAAAAACATGTCATAGGACCAGTCCCGTTCCATCATCAGGGAACAGGAGTATACTCCCTGTACTTTTTGATTCCAAAAAAGGATGGCTCTCTAAGGCCTTTAGTGGACCTCAGACAGCTGATTCTTTATATTAAATCAGACCACCTCCACATGGTCACCAACCAGTAGGTGCTCCCACTGCTTCAACAAGACGACTTTCTATCCACTCTGGATCTAAACGACGCCTACTTCCATATTCCCATCCACCCAGCTCACAGAAAATATCTCCGGTTCCTGGTGGGCGGACACCATTATCAATTCAAAGTTCTCCTCTTCAGAGTAACTACGGCACCCAGAGTATTCACCAAGTGCCTTCAAGTAGTTGTAGCTCATTTAACCCCATCGCCGCGGGGCTAATTCCCCCGCGACGCGGTGGGGAAGGGGGGGCCGCGCTGAAGGTGAAACTTGGTGAGGTTTGCTGTGAAGCACAAGTCGTGAAGCATCTGTACTGTTTTGTACGTGTGGAGTATGCAGCTGTGTTGTGATTTGGCTTTTATTAGTCCGTCGTCCAGGTAAGGTAAGACATGAATGTGCTGTCTTCTTAACTCCTTGCATGCTGATGACGAGCTCGGCTCGTCATCAGCACAGTGGGGTAATTATCCCCGCGTGGGCGTTCCGCGGAGGCCATGACGAGCTCAGCTCATCACCAGCACTCGGCCACCGTGCTGCATGACGAGCTCAGCTCGTCATCAGCATGCAAAGATTTAAGACAGCACATTCATGTCTTACCTTACCTGGACGACTGGCTAATAAAAGCCAAATCACAACACAGCTGCATACTCCACACGTACAAAACAGTACAGCTGCTTCACGACTTGGGCTTCACAGTAAACCTCACCAAGTTCACTTTCAGCCGTCTAGCATATCTAGGAGCTACAATAGACACTTGCAAAGCCCTAGCATACCCCAACCCAGTCAGGATACGCAACATGCAAAATCTGCAGTGTTCCCTGTAAGCTGACCCCGAGCGTGCAGTGTCCCGAGTGAAGCGCGCACACATCCTGGCAGAGCATTCGTGAAAAACTGTCCTTTTCAGGTGCCATGGTCGAGTTCTAAAGCAAGTGTCTCCTGCACTTGCTATACTTTTTCTTTGTTGATGGGCCATGGCTGCAGACTGATTGTGGGCCATTTTGAAAATATTCCTGTTAATTGCAGCGCAGTAGGGTGTTGCAATTAACAGGAATACATTCACAAGTGCCCACAATCAGCCCGCAGCTGCGCTCTATTAATAAAAAGGCATGCATCAAGTTCAAAAGCACGATGTGTAAAGCGCACGCCGTGCTTTTGGGCTTGCGGCATTTCTTCTCTAAATGGAGCGTGGCTGAGGGCTGATTGTGGGCTCTTGTGAATGTATTCTTGTTGATTGCAGCACCCTACTGCGCTGCAATGAACAGGAATATTTTCACAATTAGCCCTCAGCCCTGCTCTGTTTGGCTCTCCTGTGAGTGCCGCCACCGAGGCTGCTGGGCAGTCTCCGTTTGGTGGTGCCTGCTGCCTGTTATGGCCCGTGTGTTGTATGTAGCACGACTGTCTTTCATCCACTGTTGGTTCCTCCTGCCCACCCCCACATCGGTGGAATTAGATTGATGATCATAGTAGTTAACCTACTGAATACATAGATACATTTGGGGAGTTTGTTTTAAAGCCAGGACATATACCCAGGAGCATGTTGAGTTTTAAATACATTGGATTTTTTTTGTCCATCGCACAGCAATTGTATTGTGCCTCAGTATTTTTATAGGAGGTGGACTGGCCAAGCTGAATGTTACTTGGGCTGAGCATTTACACTAAATAAAACCAGTATTGTTTTCTGCCCTTCCCCCTTACTTGCTTGCATCTCCATAATACTATTCTTTGATCTAGTTTCACTTTGGGTCTGCCTACTCACCAGAAATGCGACTCATCTGATCTACCCGTCCTGGAGTCACTCACCACATAAGCACCCCCCAAGAGTGCTGCCCTGCTTCTGTTTTTTTCGGCACTGAAGGCAGAATATTAAAAGAGGAGAAGGTTACCATTGCAACGGGGAATTGTAAAAATACAACACTGCAACTGGGGAACCCCTTTTTAGGCCCAGGATAGAATTATGTTCCAGCTCTCCCAGGATGGGCAAAGTAAGTGTGTGTCTGGAAGCATATGGTGACACACAACCACATGGCCACCCCGTTTATTAATCAGATGTCCAGTGGCGAGCAGCCCAGTCTTTGGGAGCTAGGTGTGGTGTAGTAAGCTAAACACATCACTGAGATTTTGTTTTTTCCTCTTTGTTCAGCCAGCACTTCTAAAAATCCCCCTTACCTGCCCTCTCAGTTCTTTGAGGCAGACTACGGTATGAATAACTAGCTTTACAGGCAACCGGAGTAGCCTCCTACTCTCTCTAAAAAGTGAAAATGAAAAAAACACAAACTTTCTTTGCAGCTGGGCGTCTGTTGTTTGACACTGCAGGAAGCCGGCATCAAATCTCCCCTACAGCCAGCTAAATATACATTTAAAACAGCAATTTAAAAATGAAAAAACACACAATCTCCACATGATTACAGAAAGAAATTCATAGGGTTGATTTTTTTTGTCACTGTCAACTACTAATAGTTTGCAACTTACTGCTTTTGATACACTTTTGATACCACATCAGTTTCATGCCATAGTGAAACAGGCTAGCCTCCTGACAAAAAACACATTTTCTGGGGGCATTAACAAACCATTTGAGCGTCCCACTTGTATTTTTGTAATTAAATATTTTAACCAATGGAAAGTACAGATTTTTATCCAAGTTGTGTTGTGGTGCTGCAAAGCCATCGCAGGATTTAGGTGAATTGCACACTTCTCCTCCTTGGGGCTCCGTAATATACTATCCTGTCACTACAACCCTTCACTGTCTTCAAAGGAAGATGATAATACCCATTACATTTTACACGTTTTTCTTCGTTACATGTGCCCAGTGGTTAATTTGAGCCGGTGGTCTCACCCTCACTCGTTTTTTGGGGACTGGCATTTATTTTTCCTCATCTCGTATTGACCGTGAGCAAAAGAGAGAGAGAAACACACCAACTAGTAAGAAGGAGAAAGACAGGAAAACAGGCACAAAAGGAGAAAGCAGAGACAGGAAAGAGTGGAAATTGGTATTTTGCTACATCTTTCGGTCTCTGCATCCAGATTTATAATACACCTACAGCAGTAAAACCTTATGATGGTACCACCATTGGAATCTTGTGCTTTTCTAAACTTGAAGTGTATTTGCCTGTGTCACCAATTCATGTCATGGCGGGTTTATCCAAATTGCAAACCTGCCTTAAGACCTTTAGCGTGGTGCTATATTTGTGGAAATGCACCGTCTTTTCACTTTTTTAAGCAAAAGTTTGGAGTAATATTTGGCGCTGCACCCACACGTGCAGTCTGGTTCCTGGCGCACAAAGCCATGTCTGCAGTGCAGAGAGACCCTACACTGGCGCATACAGAGGAAAAAATTAGAGGAAACATTGAAAATCTGATATTACAATTTCAGGCCCAACACTCACTACCAGCCCGAGTGTTCATGCAATTAATCGGCATGATGGATCTTGCACTCTTATTGTCCCTTATGCAAGATTTCAGATGCATCCCGTACAGGAATGCTTGGCATGTCAGTGGAACCAGGCACAAGGTCAGCTAACCGATCTGCTGTTGGTAGACGCCCGCACCCATCGCTCTGTGCAGAGATGGAATACACAAAGCCTTTCCAAAGGGCGTCCATTCCTCGATCCGGTGCCACAGATGGTGTTAACAGCGGACGCATTACTCAGTTTGGGGAGTTCATCTTCAAAAACACACTGTTCAGGTCACATGGACCCTACAACAGAAAATTTCAACATAAACTATAGCTACTAGCAATTTTTCTGGCATTGAAAGCTTTTCAACTGCATCTAGTAGGCAAAGCGGTCTTAGTCTATACAGATAATATGACATCAATGTACTGAATACAAAAACAGGGAGGGACGCTCTCTAAAGCTCTCACGCCTCGCTCAAAGCATATGGAGATGGGTCGTACCTCAAAAGATATATCTCCTTGCGGAACACCTCCCAGGAGTAAACAACCAAATCGCAGATATGCTCAGTCGTTAAAAATGACAAATCCACGAATGAGAACTACATCCTCAAGTTCTAATTCCATTCTTTCAAATGTGGGGCTATCCAGAAATAGATATGTTCGCGACACACCTCAACGCAAAATTCCCAAACTTCACGTCCAGGTACCCACACCCATCATCCAAATGCAATGTGCTATGGAGGAATTGGTCAGGCAGATTTGCTTACGCTTTTCCGCATCTCCCGCTAATTCCATTAGTGGTTCGGAAGCTCAAGCAACAGTCCCTCACAATGATACTAGCGGCTCCCACATGGGCTCGACAACCCTAGTTACTCCAGTATTGGAGCTTTCATAGATTCACATACCTGAATCATTTCCCTGTCATCGAGACTGGAGTCTCCGGTACATAAAAAAGCAATGGTTAGCAGTATAGCTAACTGAAAAAGGCCTAGGCCCATTTCCCTTTTGCAACCCATAACCTTTGTTATGTAAAAAAGGACCAAACTTTTCCCTTAGCCAATCAGAGCCACTCACCCTCCAGAGAACCTTTTGTCCCTCAGATTTTCTACCGGCACATTGTGCTAGGGAGTCTCCTTTGAGCTCTGTTCAAACTCTGGATTTCCAACTGGATAGAAGCTTCATTATCAGTCTATTTCTTGTGGATTTGAGAAGTTTATAATCTATTTCTCATCTACATCCTTGAGAATGGCGGAAAGGAGAAAAGGGTCTTTTTAGAACCTGTGCCACCTGCTCTAAAAAGACTCTACACCGATGACCCACATAAAGACTGTATATACCCGGACCACCAAGCAAAGGATTACAGCGGCAAAAAGATTTCAGCTACCAATGAAAACAACTCAAGCAGAATGTTTTCTGTATGACTTTAAGGAGCCCTATCAAAAATCAGTCAGGTCTATACCAATTATTGACCACATATGGAAAGAAGGATTACAGGTCATGACAACTCCAGCAACGGTTACACCGGTACCGGCGAAACTGGACAAAAAGTATATGGCGCCAGAGAACGCCCCAGCGTGTTTACTAGGCCATCCTAAACCGGACTCAATCATCTTGCAGGCAACGCAGCAAAAGTCAAAGAATCTAGCAGCACCTATTGCAGCACCTCCGGACAGGGAGGGACGGCGTTTAGATAACGCAGGTAAACGGTTCTCCTCCATGTCAGCGATCCTGGTGAGAGCTGCTAATGCCCTTGCCATCCTGGGCAGATATGACAGACAGATGTGGTGCGATATAGCACCCTATGTTGACCTCCTCCCGGAAGACTCTAAGCAGGAGGCGAAGAAAGTTCTGCAGGAAGGGGAGAGAACTTCGGCTGAAGTTATTGATAGCGCTATGGACATAGCTACCACAGCCTTTCGTTCCCTCGGAGGAGCAGCAGTTTTAAGGCGCCAAAGTTGGCTGAGGGCCACTTCCTTTAGGCCAGAGGTCCAAAATAAAATTCTGGACCTACCCTTTGAGGGGGAGGATCTTTTTGGGTGCCTGGTGGTTGAGATCCTTCAAAGTATTAAAAAAGACATGGATACAGCGAAATCCTTGGGTGCGTTACAGTACCGGAAGGTACCTTTTCGAGGCGCCCGTGAAAAAGGACAACCCTCGTATAGAGGTGGCTACCAGCAGGGAAGATACACATCCTACTCTTACTCTTCGCAGCCCTATCGGCAGCAATATGGACAGAAACATTCTGGGGGCTACTCTAAGTCCACTCTCGGAGGACGAGGAGTTAGTTCTGGAAAAGATAATAATAAAAGACAATGACCACCTACAGATTGCAGGTCCTTCCCCTCCTATCTTGTCAAATGTTCCCCTGGGTGGAAGAGTGACTTATTATTTACCAAAGTGGCAGACGATAACATCGGAAAAATGGGTCCCCCATATAATACAATTCGGACATACATTGGAATTCCTCCACTTTCCTCCTCCCACGCCACCTACATATCAAGAAGCAAAACACCTATCTCAGATATGTCGGGAGATTCGGGCAATGCTCCGAAAGGGAGCAATAGAACCGGTGCTGAAGTCCCAAAGAGGACGAGGATTTTATTCCTGTTTCTTCTTGATCAGAAAAGATGCTCTCAGGTGGCTTCCAATCTTGGACCTTAGATCCCTAAATGCCTATCTCAAGAAACAGTCATTCAGAATGGTGACCCTCTAAGATATTCTGCTGCTCTTACACCCAGGAGATCAGATGACCTCCCTAGATTTACAGGATGCATATTTTCATATCCCCATCCATACGTCCCACAGAAAGTTCCTTAGTTTTACAGTTTTACAGTGGCCAAAGACCATTACCAATTCAAGGTGCTACCATTCGGCTTAAAATCTGCTCCGATAATATTTACAAAATGTCTGGCGCCAGTGGCTGCCTATCTAAGAAGACAAAAACAACAAGTATTTCCATACCTGGACGACTGGTTGGTAAAGGCACCAACGCAACAGGCAGCTCACGCTTCAACTGCGGCTTGCATAGAGTTATTTGCGGACCTGGGCCTGACCTTAAATGTGGACAAATCATCTCTACAGCCATCCAGGACAATCAGGTTTCTAGGTGCAATCCTGTATACATCACAAAACAAAGCATTCTCATCCATAGAGAGACAATTGGGACTTGTTTCTCTAGCCAAGGAATTTAGCAAAAGAAAGTCTCCTTCAGTCCGAAGATACAAATCACTTCTGAGGACAATGTCCTCATGCATACTACTCATTCCCCTATGTCGCTTACGGATGCGGCCGTTACAAGAAGAGCTAGACCTACAGTGGTGCCAAGCAAAGGTATCTTTCGAGGACAAGATAAAGATCACACATCCAATGTTGCAGGCAGCAAAGTGGTGGACTCGCAGGAACAACATCTCGGTGGGTCTTTCCTACCTAATAGAACTAGCTCCGTGGTAATTACCACGGATGCCTCTCGGAGGATGGGGAGCAGTCCTACAGGAGTTACAGGTCAGCGGCCGATGGAACAAACAGAAACAACAACTTCACATAAACCTATTGGAATTAAGGACAATAGGATTGGCATTGGTGGCCTTCCTGCCAAGAATAGAAGGGAGATCAGTGTTAGTGCAGCTAGACAACACAACTGCAATGCACTACATTAACAAACGGGGAGGCACAAGATCTCTCTCTCTATCAAGAGAAGCTCAGAAAATATGGAAATGGGCGATAGATCATGGAGTGACTCTGAAGGCCATACATCTTCCAGGGGATCAAAATATAACAGCGGCCACCCTCAGCAGACAGAAGACGACCTGTCACGAGTGGGAACTAGATCAGGGCACGCTGATGACCATCTTTGCCAAATGGTGAATACCAACGATGGATCTGTTTGCCACAGCCCGAACAAGAAATGCAGATTCTTTGCAAGCTGGCGTCACCAAAGGAGATAATGGGGGAATGCGTTTTTGATGGCATGGTCAGGCGTCTTTGCCTACGCCTTTCCGCCGATTCCCCGCCTGCCACGAGTACTCACGAAAATGAATAAAAAACCGTGCAAGATAATACTGATAGCCCCTTGGTGGCCCAGGCAGCATTGGTTCACAGAGCTGCTCCTTTTATCAGAGACCGAGCCAGTACGTCTTCGGCCAATACCAGCACTACTTACTATGGAGAAGGGACAAGTGCGGCATCCAGACCCGACATCATTGCAATTAGCGGACTGGCTCCTGACTACAGAGAATTTCATCACTTGAAAATTCCAGCAGAATGCAGAGAAATCCTGGCAAAGGCAAGAGCAGAAAGCACTGATAGGACATACAGGATGAAATGGAAAAGATTCTGCTTCTGGTGTCAGGAGAATTAATTGCATCCTCTGCGGGCAGAGGCGCATCAGATCATCCCATATTTACTGAGGCTGGCGAAATCTGGATTAGCCCATGCCTCTATTAAAGTACATTTGGCGGCGATTTCAAGATGCAGGAGAAATTCGGCATGTCCTTCTCTGTGGTCGGAAAGAATTGTGAAACAATTCATGACGGGGTTGTTTCGAGTTTACCCACCCATCAGGCCTCCACCACCTTTATGGCAACTGAACATTGTCTTATCACAACTGATGAAACCACCATTTGAGCCAATACACGAAGCTGATCTGAAATTCCTATCCTGGAAGGTGGCTCTATTAATAGTTTTAACATCAGCCAGGAGGGTGGGAGAAATACAAGCCCTTGTGACGCAAGACAGAGAAGACAGATTAATCCTCATAACGAATCCAAGATTCATCCCGAAAGTACCAATGGACTTCCATTTAACTGAGCCCTTAATCCTAAAAAGATTCTTTCCTCAACCATTGACGGCGGCAGGAAAGACTCTCCACACTCTGGATGTCCAGCGTTGTCTAAAGTTTTATTTGCAAAGGACAAGACCTTTTAGAAAATCTACACAATTGTTTGTGGCTTTTAGTGCCCCCAGTATCAAAACGGGGAATCACACGATGGATCTCAAGTGCCATTCAGTTCTGTCATCAAGCAGCGGGAAAGCCAAGAGCGGCATCAACCTCAACTGCTCTATTTTCAGGCGTCTCCATTCAGGACACCTGGAGGAGTACGCATACCTTCACTAAGCATTACTGCCTAGATGCTCATGCAAGAAGCGATGTAGCAGTGGGACAAGTAGTACTAAGGAACCTTTTCCAATAACGGTGAGCCTCTTAAACATCTCTCCTTCTCTTGTTTGGTAAGAAAAGCACATTTTATTGTTGATTGATATTGGATATGTCTTGGAGGAGCAATGTGTCTATGTATATATTAATACGGTTACTACTATGTTTAAGTATCATGGGTTGCATATTGGTGAAAGGAAGGTGACAAAAACAAAATGTGCTATAATTTACTGCTTGCTATTCTGATTCAGGTATGTTAATCTATGAAAGCTCCAATACTGGAGTAAGAAAACAAGTTAGTTACCTGTAACTGTAGTTCTCCGGTATTGGAAGCTTTCATAGATTCACATACGCCCACCCTCCTCCCCCGAGAGTCTCACCTCGGATTTGGCACGAAAACTATTATAGCACAAGTGCCCGAAAATCTGAGGGGCAAAAGGTTCTCTCAGGAGGGTTCTTGAGGGTGAGTGGCTCTGATTGGCTAAGGGAAAAGTTTGGTCCTTTTTTTACATAACAAAGGTTATGGGTTGCAAAAGGGAAATGGGCCTAGGCCTTTTTTAGTTAGCTATACTGCTAACCATTGCTTTTTTTTTATGTACTGGAGACTCCCGTCTCGACGACGGGGAAATGATTCAGGTATGTGAATCTATGAAAGCTTCCAATACTGGAGAACTACAGTTACAGGTAAGTAACTTGTTTTCTTCACAACCCTATTGGAACTATCAGTAGTTCCTCCCCAAAAGAGACACGGCGGTCGGCACCCTGGAAGGACTGGACTCGAGCAACTACACAAAACAGTTGCGGCACATATTGCCTTCTTTGGCATTACAAAAACTTAAAAAGAACGGATAATATGTTATAGGGAACACTGCCTCCTCTGACATAGGAGCCTCATATGACAACTCCTCAACTCCCATTAAGAGCAAAAAAGTAAATCCTCCTTAAAGACTAAAAGACCAAAGCCAGATATGGACGTGACCGTTAAAGAATTGTAATCAGCCGCCAAAACTAAACGCCTTAATAAAGCCACAGCAGACCCATTCTACTCTACGACCTTATACACTAAGATTAAGAGAACCCCATTGTTTCTGACTATTAGCATACATTTGCTTAGTCCAAGTTGGCCCTGAAGAAGGTGAATCAAAATAAAATATCACCGAAACGTACGTAGGCCGTACGCATACAAAGACCCTCGAATATGACAAATTGAAAGATCATAAGAACTAAATTGGAAAGGAAATCCAAATTGAGATTACAACAAGAATATACAGATTGTTTCATGATTTAAGACAGACTGAAACTACACCACAAGGAGTCTTGTATTGGACATTGATAATATATCACCACAAAGTTTGCAATAATGTATGTATTTTGTCACTGTTGTTTGCATGTGAGTAAGTGTGAGTATGTATGCTGTGATGAATGTTCATATCTGCACATAAGAGAAAAATGAGGGGTTCCATCTAGAACAACAATTTCAGCTAACATGTTGCACCTCAACAAGCGCACGTTAATTGGTATTTAGTTGTATTTATTATGTTTTTTATGTGAAAGAAAACTGCAGAAAATTCAAAAAAGTATATATTTTTGTATAATGATGAATAAATTGATAAAAAATAACAAATATGTGAGAAGTCTATTGTGTCATGAGATGCATCCTATGTATAACTAATTGACTTAATTGCCAAAAGTGTTGAATGATATTCAGGTCATAATAAGAGGTTTTTTCCCTGTGTTTTTGTACTAATTGTTACTCCCACCTCTTGACCACAAACAAAATACGGAGTACCCTTGTTCCTATTGCTGTTCCTCCCCAAAAACTACACCTCTCCCCCAAGGTTCTCACTCAGAACCATGGCGAGATAAAACATCCAGATTCCAGTCAACTCAACCTTGCAATCTGGCACCTGAAATCATAGTTTGGCTACCTTAATCTCCCGCCAGGCTGCATGAACGTCATTAAAGAGGTTAGGCGCCCTACCACTAGAGCATGCTGCGCTGCAAATTGGAAGCGATTTGTAATTTACTGCACAAACAATCAAATCAATCCACTTGATGTCTCAATCCAAAACATCATTTGCTTCCTATTACACCTACAGCGTTCTAATTTAGCCTATATATCTATATGGTTACATCTTGCTGCAATAGCCGCTTACCTACAAAACATACAACATTTGTCTTTGTTTCGAGTGCCCGCTATCAAGGCTATCGAAGGTCTTAAAAGAATCACTTCTCCTAGACTCCAATGTGGAATCTTAATATAGTCCTTACAAGACTCATGGGCCCACCATTTGAACCTCTACACAAATGTGAGCTACAATTTCTCACTTGGACAGATGCCTTTCTTATAGCCATCACATCTCTCAGAAGAGTTGGTGGCTTCTAAGCACTAACTATACAAGAACCATTTTTACAAATTCATCAAAATAAAGTGGTTCTTTGGACTAATCTCAAATTCTACTCAGTCATTTCTGCCTTTCATCTCAACCAGTCTGTTGAGCTACTCGTATTTTTTCCTCAACAAGACTCGGTGGCAGAACGTGCTCTTCACACATTAGATTTTAAAAGAAAAATACTATATTAAACAACTTTTTTTTTTTTTTTTTTTGTTTTTTTAAAAAAAACCTTTATTGAGAAACAGGTATAAGTACAAGCGCAGGCCTACAACCACAAGGGCCGGCCGCAAAATCAGGAGAGTCAAAAGAGAACAACATTAATGTGTACGGTAGGATGAATACAGGATAGACGAGTAATGAAATCGTTACACAGTAAGCGCCAGGATAAGAAAGGTTTCATTTTATGATGTATAGAGGAGGCAGAAGCCATATCTACCCGTGTGTCATGCAACATACTCAGAAAAAGAGGGGGGGGACGAGAGGGATGCAGCCCCCTACGCAATCAAATAACCACAGTAGAGCAAAGCCCAGATACATCCAATGCCCATCAAAGGTTCAAAAATAAAGGACAAATCGTAGCAAACAAGTAAATGGGTCACCGCATAGACCGCCCTCCCGCCCCGAAAAAGGAGAAAGTGCAGACACTTACGAAACGAAGGAGAAAGAACAAAGGGACATAGCCCACCCCCTAGAAAGAAAGCAAAAAAGGGACCATAGAAGAAAACAAACTAAAATAACAAACACCCCCCCCACCCTACATCACTGTAATGGCTATGGCCTATCCCACTAAACAGCGTGCCTGTCGCCCAGAGTCACCCGAAATATAGAAGAAAGAGAAAGGGAATAATAACGAAGGGAAAAAGAGAAAGGGATAAAAGGAGAGGAAAAAGAGGGAAGAGAAGGAGAGGAGAGAAGAGAAGAGAGGAGGGGAGCCAGCGATCGAAATACAGAACACCACCCCACCCGCAATAACGGATCACTAGTCGAGGTCAAAAAGGGGATACTGAGAAAAGCCTACATAAAGGATGAAGACAGGAACTGTCCAAATGAGGAGGCACGGAGATGGCAGTTAACAAAACAAAAGTCCCGCAGGCACCCAGGCACGATCACCCCTGGCCACTTCTATGAAAAGCAGAGCTGCCAGACCCCGCCACGGCCAGGAAACAGCATGATACAGTGGGTCCATACCAGTCAGGGAAAGCAAGTGGGATCTTCACAGAACACCGTCTAGGCGAACAAAAAGCAGCCAGGAAAACTCGGCAGCAGTCAGAATGCAAAAGTAACCCAAAGATCCACGTGGCCAAGCACAAAGTCCGGGCTGTCCAGCACAAAGCAAAGAAATCAGGATGTAGGAAATACTGCTGCATCGGCACCGGGTCCACTTGATCCCATGGAATCGAACACCCAGCCGGATAGCCCAGCACAGCAGCTGGAGAAGTCTCAACAAGACCAACTCGGGGAGACGACACCGCGTCACAAAATGGCTGAACAACCATGGCGGCGATCCGCAACTCCAGGTCCCGGCAGTGCAAGGACAGGTCGATCCGCAGAGCACCCAGGGCGAACAAGACAGCAGTCCGTGTAGGGGCCGCCCGAATCAAACGAGGCCTGGGGAGAGCAAATGCAGCAACGTCCCTGTCTCCAGGAGGAAGACACTCCGAGGGGCCATCCGCCATCTTGTGCTTATCGCCCGCCGCCATTGTCGCATCCGCCGCAAAGCCCACCAGGAGTGCCGGAGGCCCCAGGACACACAGCCGATCCGCGGCGGATGGCGCTCGGCGGAGAAAGGAGAGTCACCAGAAGAACGGGCGTGCTCCCCACCACACTCGGGGGAGCCCTGCACCGTATTCCAGGCGGGACAATCAACAGGAGTGGGCTCCTCACCCAAGGGGTGCCGGACAACGCGGCTTCTCTTCTTCGGGTCGGCAGACAATCAGGCATGCGGGGTGGCCCACCATCGGGGGTGGGCCCACTCCGGTGCTTCCGGCTCGCGGCTCTCAGGCTCCCACCATCGGGTCTCTTCAGCGGTTCCGGGCCGCCGGCACTCCGAACACCTCCGGGCAGACACCGCACTCGAGGCCCCGGCGTCAGGGCCGGGAAGGCCAGCAAGGTTACAAGGGCAGAACGAGGAAACCACTGCACGCCAGAGCCCCGGAAAAAGACGGTAAGTGAAGGCTCTTCCCAGGTAATCAAATTCGGAACACCCCGATCAGGATGAAAGACAGGATAGGCGGCGGGGAGGAAGGGATCTCGGAGCGAGGCGTTTATGCGACTGTTCCGATCGCCATCTTGGCTCCTCCCCCCCTTAAACAACTTTGTTGATTTTTCACCACCGCATATAGGCAATGCCATATCAAAAGCAGGTATTGCACGGTGGATTGTTTCATGCATCCAGACATGTTATATTAAAGCTAAACGCACATTAACAATTTCCCCTAGGGAACACTATACACGCAAACTAGGGGCTTCTATGGCATTCTTAGGGAACATACCCTTAGATGACATCTGCAAAGCAGCAACATGGTCTACGCTACACACATTCATAAAGCACTATTGTGTAGATGTGTTAGCAAAACAACAAGCTAATGTGGGTCAGGCCATTTTAAGAATACTATTTCAAACCACTGCCACAGACACAGGTCACACACCGCTTGGGAGATAACTGCTTTATAGTCTATGCTAAAGCATATGATCTACGGCTCATAAGTCTCGTACAGAAAATGCTACTTACCCAGCATGCATCTGTTCTTCGTATATACAGCTGTAGATTCATATGTGCCCACCCGGGTACCTTTGTCTGTTGCAATTTCATCTTACTTAATTACAATATACATGGACATCTTTCTACTCTTACTCACTCCATCATCACCCTTACAACAAAACAATCTGGGGATTGAGCCGATTCCCATGCTCGCTATCCCCAAAAGGACGAGTCACCTACCTCGTGACTAAAAGACTTCTTCAAACAATAACGAAGTGCAAACATCCTGACCCAACACCAGATAGCGATCTATGCTAAAGCATATGAATCTACAGCTGAATATGCCAAAAACAGATGCATACTGGGTAAGTAGCATTTTCTTTATCAGGAAGTGTAGCTCTTTGCTGTTATAATGCCACATGCTTATTAAACACATTATTTCCATGCTCTTTGGGAGGTGCCCAAATGGTGGTTTCTAGACCATTTTTGTTAACACTTTTCTTATCTTGTTTGTGATGGACAAGATGTAGCCAAGAAGTCCTTAACACATTGGATCCGGTTGCCAGGGCTGTGGACACTTCAGCGGCTCTGTCATGTCAACATGCATGATGTACTTCATTGAGTTTTCTGGGGATGCCTAGGTCAACATGATGTGCATGCCTTTGAATTTTTCCTGTTTAGTTCTGTTAGAAGGCCAACCGAGACCTTAAAATATTCAAGCAGATTGCTCCACTGCTTGCTGCTAGGCTTGGCTTTTTAGCTGTCACTATTTCACCAACAATACTTGAAGCTGTGCAGTTATTGCCAAAGCCAACTTTATTGGAAACACAAGCCCTCCCAGCTGAAAGGGCTGGCTTACATTTTGCCTTTTGTTATGCCTCAGCTGAACGTTATTTTGGTGGTCACCTTTATGACAGTTAAATCGTTTAATACAAGTCTGTTTTTCTGATTGCCTCTGCTTTGGTGTCAGTGAACCTCAGGCTCTGTCTGTGCACCTGCCTTTTACTTGATTCTTACCAGTCAAGCTGGTACTTTGGAAAAAGGCTTCTTTCCAAATGAGATGTATCCTTTCTAGTCAATTGCTCCGTCTTCCTCTGCATCACACCAAGAGAAACAAAAGGCTGCTAATCTGGTTTCTCACAGGACTTTGTTTCTACTTCAACAAGAATTGAGAGCGTCCGCTCTTCTTGGCAATACTAGTTCCACGAAGGGCAAAGCAAAATACACAAGCAGACAGTTTACTGCTTTATAAACTGCTCCTTCAAAATTAGCCATGCACTTGCCAAAACGGAGCCCACTGTGGGCATAAGGGCCCATCCCACCATGGCAAACTCCTTTTCAGTGTTACAGTGGGGTGTTTCGTTTATAGATATCTGCTGGACTTTGACTTGGGCTGCAGTCGACACCTTTGCCTGGCATTTGTGTCTCAACTCTTAACTCTACATGGATGGCCATTTTGCCATATCTGTGTTGTACGACTTCTTGGTTTCATCATCTCCTTAAAGACCTATTTTACTTTGAATCAAAATTTTGATTCAAGAGGTGTGGAATCTGCAGATAAAACCATCTATCAAAAGAACAAATTATAATCTTTCTGGTGGGTACCCTATCTATTTTCCCATACCTCACCAGCATGCCGGTCTCCCAAATCTGAGCAACAGGCTTCCAAGTTGATTCTTTGCATTGCATTCCTTTTAATTTGCCAGTCTCATCTCTGTCTCTAAGGATGTGGAATAAAGGGTGAGAACTGATGTCCATGTGCATAATGTTGCCCTTTATGCCTCTCTGATATCATCTCTATGGAGCTGCTGTAGCAAGTCCCAGTCCAGTCTGATACCTAAAAGAGATTCTTGAGTTATGAAATTTGCAGGTATGGACCAGGAAGGTGATTACACATGGTAAGTAACTTGTTCCTAATCATTCTTTCTACATTAAAATGAGTAGAATAAAATAACTTACCATGGTTAAAATATCAGTTTAAGAGCAAAATAGTTTGCTTGTGGTGCCAAACAATACAAATCATATTACCAATCCAAGGTCACAGTGCGCCATTCAATTAAACATATAGTAATAAGGCAAGATAGAAAAATGAATACAATTAAAATTGTAAGAACTATTAAGAATTTCTCAACTGGCCGTCCCTATCACTCAGAATCCTAGGTGTAACCCACCAAGTCTCCCTCCTCAGCTAATAAATATATGAATGTATATACTGGAAATATGAATCAAGGTACTCTGTTTAAATCCTTAAGACACTAATCGTTGGCCTTAGGCGGTTCAGATTTTAACAAATGTCTGAGAGTCAGCCACATAGAGAACAAGAATTTTGATACTTCGACCACATAAAGTGGGTCGGTATCAGTCCTTAAGATCCTGAAGAAATCACGGTAGTTTCTAACACCCAGATTCCTGCAGAGTTGAATGATCCATTTACGCCTTGGGTGTTTATAAGCTTCACAAAATAGTGTCACATGGATTAAGGGGTTTGCTAACTGGTATTTTTGCAGCGTGAATCTTTCTGGATTCACTATGCTGTGCATTATTCCGCGGTCTTGTGGTTGGGTCCGCAATCGTAGTCTTTTCTTTTTTTTTTTTTTTTTGTAGCCCAGGTGGGCGTCGGCGTCACACCTCCTTGGGTGCATATCCGGTGACGTCGGCATGCTTCCTGCGGAAGCTCCCACTCCTGGGCGCCATCTTCAGATTCTTTTTTTCCGCGGTCGGGTCTGGATCGTTCCCGTTTGGGCTCCAGACATTTTTGGAGAAAGAAGAGAAGAAAATACAGAAATAACAAAGGAAAGTCATCTGAAGACTCCAGGGGACTTCATCGACGAGGAGTCTGCAAAGGAAAAGGCGAATTCATCGAGATCCTCGACGACCGTCGACGAACACGCGACCAGGGAGGACCTGAGCGCTCGATGATGGACAACACGCCGTTCAAGTTCTGCCGTAACTGCCACCACAAGTACGCGCAGAAGGACCAGCACCCGGTATGCAACCTTTGTCTACCGATGAATCACGTAAGCGAGGACTGCAACGCCTGCTCCGCCTTCACCCGGAAGACGTTTCGTGTGAGAGAGAGACAGAGGGTTGCCCACGCCACCCTGCAGGGGAAGGCCCCGACTCCGTCCCTCTACGACCTGGGGATGTCTTCCGAGGAAGAGAACAACGCTGCCGCCGAAGACGACAGCTACACGGTCGTAGAGACTGATTACACGAAGACTTCTGATAAGGTAGGAGACTCTCCGGCCCCCAAGAACCCGAGAGACTCTGAGTCTCGAAAAAACGAGGGCAAGGCCTCGAAAGCGCCGACGCCGAAGCACCAGGCGTCAGCGAGTACTCACAGGCCCAGCGGATCCTCTGAGAAGGAGTCCCCGGCGCCGAGAGCTGTTGAACAGCAGAAGTCGTCGAAAATCGTCCCCGAAAAGGATCGATCGACGCCGAGGGACAAGGACCCTAAACTACCGACGCCGACCAGAGACCCAAAATCCGGTTCGACGTCTAAAACTTCGGCACCGAAAGGCACGGCGCCGAGCCAACCGCTGAAAAGAGCGGCCGAACCATCCGACGCGGAACACGTGGACGAGATGGAGAAAAAGAGAAGGCGCCTCGAAGCCGAAATAAAAAACATCGTGCAACGGAAGAAAGAATTCGACGCAAAGATGAAAGCTTTCACGATACCTCACAAGACCAAGCCACCGGTGGTGGAGGTGGTCGAGGAGGAAGACGAGGTCACCGAAGAACAAGACCAAGACCCGGACGTCGAGGTGGTAGACGACCAGGAAGAGTACGAGAATCCCTACGATAGTTACAACTATGGGGAGGAAGAGGACAGCAGGACGGACGCAGACTCGGCCCCCTCTGACCTACAGGAGGTGGATTACCTCGATGTCGAGACCGACAGCCCGGAGGAGGCGGTCGACACGTATCCCTCGAGGCCCTCGCCGCCGGACGACATCGGGGCCTACAATTCGGTGATAAGGTCTGCCGCAGCGGCATTCAAGCTGAAGCTCGATGAAGAGAAGCAGAAAGCAGACTTCCTTCTAGAGACATTGCTCCCAACACAAACAAGGAGCCAGTACCTGCCAATGCTCGACAGCGTCTTGGTCCAGGGGAAGGAAGCATTCAGGGAGCCCGCAATATGCAAGGCAGTAACTCCCAGAACAGAGAAAAAATACAAACATTCCTCAAAGGACCCACCCTACATTCAGGGGATGGTCTCCGCAGACTCCATTATCACGGCCACAGCAAGGAAGAGGGCCCACTACCTCTGGACCACCACCGGATAAGGAGAGCAAAAGGATGGATCTGGTGGGCAGAAGGATCGAACGGAATGCCGCGACCCACTGGCGCATGGCTAATTCCAACGCCCTGATAAACAGACACATGTACCAGATCATGGAGGAGCTGGGGCAGTTGGTGAAGGACCTGCCCCAGGATGCCAAGCAGAAGGCCGAAAAACTGGTTGAAGAAGGGAAGAACGCGGCAAATTCTTGCCTTAAGACGGCCCTGGATGGAGCAGACACCGCCAGCAGGCTCATGATGATGGGTGTCACTGAAAGAAGACACGCATGGCTAAGGATCTCAGGTTTCAAACCAGAGGTGCAACACAGCATTCTGAACACACCGTTCAACGGCGACACGCTTTTCGGAACAACAGTTGATGAGAGGCTCAGCCAACTGAAGAAGGATAACGAAACAGCAAGGTCCATGGGAGCATTGCAGTTCAGAGGCAACAAAAGGGGCACCCCGTCACGGAGGCCTGGCGGGAGAGGTGGAAACCAGCCAGGTACATCACACCAGGCTTTCCAACAAACGCACCAGACAGACTCGCAGGGTCAGCAGAAGCAGTCCTGGCAATACCAACAAAGAGGCCAGTCCTTTCGAGGGAGAGGAAATGGACGTGGCCAGTATAGAAGAGGGGGACAGCAGCCCGCCTCTAAGTGACTTAAAAAAACTCTGTGTGCCCACCCACAGAAAAGATCCCAGGGGGCAGCACGTACAGAGGGATCAAGACAAGCTAGACACCTACGACCACATAACACCAGTGGGAGGAAGGTTAAGACTTTACCTCCAGGAATGGAGAAAAATCACATCAGACAAATGGATCCTCAACATCATCCAATTCGGTTACTGCATAGAGTTGGAGGGGAGGCCAGTAAGCAGAAAACCAAAGAGAAAACAACTAGCAAGCAAACAGCTAGAGTGTCTTCAGGAAGAGGCAAAGGAACTTCTGCGGAAGCAGGCCATAGAACGGGTACCCTTCAAGGAAAGAAACACAGGAATATACTCAACGTACTTCCTGGTGCCAAAGGTAGACGAGACAATGAGACCCATTCTGGACCTAAGGTTCCTGAACAAATTCATAAGAACGCAAAAAATTCAAAATGACCTTCCTGCAAGAGGTGCTCCCGCAATTGCAGATCGGAGACTTCATGGTCACAATAGACCTCAAGGACGCCTACCTGCACATCCCAATGAACAGAAAGCACAAGCATATGCTCAGGTTCACCATCGGAGAGAGCCACTACCAGTTCACGACACTAGCCTTCGGGCTAAAATCAGCACCAAGGGTCTTCACAAAGTGCCTCGCTGCAGTCGCAACGCACCTACGAAGGCAAGGAATACACGTATACCCTTACCTGGACCGGCTGGTGAAAGCAAATTCATACCAGAAATGCAAGCAGCACACACATACGGTGACGAGCACGCTCATAAGCCTGGGGTTCTCCATCCATTGGAAGAAATCATCAATGGAGCCGGAACAAGTGAAGATCTTCCTGGGAGCACAGATCAACACCTTACAGGGCAAGGTGTTCCCCAGCGAGAAGAAGGCAGGGCGCTGGTGAAGGAAACTCGCCTTTACCGGAAGGGACACGCTCGGACAGTGAGGACTGCGAGCAAGATCATGGGGATGATGGCATCATGCATCCACCTGGTACCCAATGTACGTCTCCACATGAGACCCATTCAAGAATGGCTACAGGAGCAATGGTCACAAGCTACAGGCAGTTGGGAGGATCTAGTGGTTGTGACGCACGCAGTGCAGAAGGAGATGACATGGTGGACCATGGAGAACATAACAAGGGGAAAGCCTCTAACACCCCCAACGCCAACAGTGACCATCACCACAGACGCATCCCTGAAGGGATGGGGCGCTCACATGGAGGAGCTCAAGGTGAGGGGACTGTGGACGCCAACAGATGCGACAAGGCACATCAATTACCTAGAATTGAAGACAATCTTCCTTGCACTGAAAGCTTTCCAAACAAGACTGTACAAACACAAGGTGCTGCTACAGACAGACAACACCACCGCGATGTTCTACATCAACAAGCAGGGGGGCACACAGTCAGCCCCGCTTTCAACGCTGGCGCAGGAGATATGGAGATGGGCCATCCCTCTCAAGATAGACCTGCTAGCCATACACCTACCAGGGAAGGACAACGTATAGGCAGATTGGCTCAGCAGACAGACATCAGCATCCCACGAGTGGGAGCTCAACGCTCAAGAGACAAAGTGGCTGTTCGACAGATGGGGAGCACCATCAGTGGACCTGTTTGCCACACGCCGGAATGCAAAATGCCAAAACTTCGCATCCAGACAGCCCGAGGAGGGGTCACTGGGGAATGCCCTATGGATAGACTGGTCCGGGACATTTGCTTACGCCTTTCCCCCGATACCACTGATGCACAGAGTGCTGAGCAAGTGCAGAGCGAGCAACATGACCCTGATACTGGTCGCGCCACAGTGGGCCAGGCAGACATGGTACTCGCAGATCATGGAGATGACACAGTGTGCACCCCACAGATTTGGCAGGAGGAAGGACCTACTCTCCATGCAGAACGGAGAGGTGCTACACCCAGAGCCAGAGAGCCTGAGCCTAGTAGCGTGGCTCCTGAGGACATAGAGTTTGCACATTTGAGACTGCCAGAAAGCACCCTGAGGGTCCTTCGGGAAGCACGAAGGCCCAGCACTCGGAAGTGCTACGTTGCGAAATGGAAAAGATTCACAATATGGTGCAGGAAAGAAAGACTTCACAATAAAATGAAGGAGGACTCCACAGTGCTAAAGTACCTGACACACTTGCTGGAAAAGAACCTTAGCTCATCCTCGTTAAGAGTTCACTTGGCAGCGATAGTCGCCTACACAAGGGGAGAAACGTGCAGGAGTTTCTTCACATCACAGGTGGTGAAAAGATTCCTAGAGGGAGCAAAAAGGATAGCACCACCCAAGCGGGTGCCGCCACCTGCATGGAACTTAAACATAGTCCTAACGGAACTCATGAAGGAACCCTTTGAACCACTTCACAAGGCCTCCCTAAAGATGCTAACTATGAAAACAGCTTTCCTGGTTGCAATAACGTCCTTACGAAGAGTAAGCGAACTTCAGGCGCTAACGCTACAAGAACCCTACATACAAATACACAATGATTGGGTTGTGATGAGGACTGACCCACACTTCATGTCGAAGGTGGTATCCAAATTCCACATGAACCAGTCTATACAGATACCGAGGTTTTTCCAAAGACCAACAACTAGCGCAGAGCGAGCTCTACACACCCTGGACGCCAGAAGGGCAGTCATGCACTACATTTAGAGGACGAAGGGACACAGGAAATCAAAACAGTTCTTCGTGTCATTCGCCAACAGTTTCATGGGGAAGGCAGTAACAAAAAAGACTAATGCACGGTGGATCGCACAGACAATCCAACTCTGCCACAAACATGCAGGACAGGAACTAGTAGAGGGGACACATGCCCACTCCACTAGGAAAAAGGGTGCTACAATAGCCTTCCTGGCTAACACACCCATAGAGGACATATGCCTGGCGGCAACATGGGCTTCGGTGCACACGTTCACGAAGCACTACTGTGTGGACATACAGATGAACAAGGAAGCACAAGTCGGACAAAAGGTGCTCCAGCACATATTCAATAACCAACGCTCATCTTCCACCCAGCCGCCACAGAGATGAGAAACCGCTACAAAATCTATGCACAGCATAGTGAATCCAGAAAGATTCACGCTGCAAAACGAATAGTTTTCTTACCTGTCGGTGTAGTTTTGCAGCTTGAAGATCTTTCTGGATTCACTAGTGAACCCACCCACCTCCGCCAGAAAGATGAGACTGGAGAGAGAAGAGGTGGTTAAAAAAGAAAGGACTTAAGAGTACAAAGCGGTAAAATATCACCTAAATAGAACATTGCCATTACTTCGGAAACGAAAGAAACACGGAAAAAAAGAACCCGAAGATGGCGCCTAGGAGTGGGAGCTTCCGCAGGAAGCATGCCGACGTCACCGAAAATGCACCCAAGGAGGTGTGACGCCGACGCCCACCTGGGCTACAAAAAAAAAAGAAAAGACTACGAATCCGGGCCCAACCACAAGACCGCGGAATAATGCACAGCATAGTGAATCCAGAAAGATCTTCAAGCTGCAAAACTACATCGACAGGTAAGAAAACTATTCGATCTGTGTCAGTTTGTATTCTTTTAATACCTTCACCAAGGATTTCTGAGATATTGCAGGGCACGATGCTTCGGGGTTAGTGCATAAGTTTTCCCTACCAATAGCCATAAAGGAATGTTTTACATAGGAAAACCAGGGTAAGTTGTCCGCCCCCAGAGTGGACAGCACTGTTTTGAGCTCATCTTTATAACTGGCCAATTCAGGGGTACTCCACAATCGCCGCCAGTATAAGAGTGGTCGGTTGGAGATAATATCTGCAACAGAAATGATATTTAAGTCCAGCCTTAATGGAACAAGCGGTTTGTTTTAGGCAGAGTCAGAAGCTGCCTAAGGAAATTGTTTTCGGTGACTGTAAGGTCCTTGTGGAGCTTATGCCCCCACAGTTCTGCCCCATAAAGAGAGGCTGATCTTGCTTGGACCCTATAAATTTCCAATGGTGGGCTAATGTTTTTTAAAACACAGCTCTTGTGGACTTTTAAAATACCCCCAATTGACTGGGTGAGTCTGAGATTGGCCTTGACTATCTGGGGGCCCCATCCCATTTTTTCCGTCAATGTAAGGCCAAGATAATCAAAGGTGGGGACCCTTTCAAGAACTCCCTCATCTAGCATAGGTTGTGGGGGGAAACAACCATTACAACGCAACTTTTACAACGCACTACCATTACAACGAAACTTTTACAATGCAAAAACCATTACAACGCATGTATTTACAACGCATGTTTTTACAACGCAGGTACCTTTACAACGCATACCATTACAACGTAAGTATTGGTAAGTATATAATTATATTTTACATTTTATATGTTTTGGTTTTTTAAGGGGCATTTTTAGGGTTCAGGGTCAGTTTTCAGTTTTTGGGTAAAGGGGCATTTTTAGGGTTCAGGGTCAGTTTTCAGTTTTTGGGTAAAGGGGCATTTTTAGGGTTCAGGGTTCAGTTTTTAGTTTTTGGGTAAAGGGGTATTTTTAGGGTTCAGGGTCAGTTTTCAGTTTTTGGGTAAAGGGGTATTTTTAGGGTTCAGGGTCAGTTTTCAGTTTTTGGGTAAAAGGGTATTTTTAGGGTTCAGGGTCAGTTTGGGGTTTTTGGGTAAAGGGGTATTTTTAGGGTTCAGGGTCAGTTTGGGGTTTTTGGGGTACAGGGGTATTTTTAGGGTTCAGGGTCAGTTTTGGGTTTTTGGGTAAAGGGGTATTTTTAGGGTTCAGGGACAGTTTTGGGTTTTTGGGGTACAGGGGTATTTTTAGGGTTCAGGGTCAGTTTTGGGTTTTTGGGGTACAGGGGTATTTTTAGGGTTCAGGGTCAGTTTTGGGGTTTTGGGGTACAGGGGTATAAGGTAAAAATAAAATTAAATTAAATTTAAATTAAATCAATTAAATAAAATTAAATTATATTATTTTCAATTATTTTAAATTAAAAAAAAATAATATATACTTACCAATACTTACGTTGTAATGGTATGCGTTGTAAAGGTACCTGCGTTGTAAAAACATGCGTTGTAAATACATGCGTTGTAAAAGTTTTTGCGTTGTAAAAAATTCGTTGTAATGGCATGCGTTGTAAAAGTATGAGTTGTAACGTCATACATCCGTTGCGGGCAATTGATTGATCTAGCATTAAAAATCATGTATTTGTTTTTATTAATGTTGATCACAAGATTCCGTTTATGGAAGAACTGTGCAAATTGATTGAGGACACGCTGCATTCCCCGCGCTGACTTTGACAACAACAGAGTGTCGCCTGCAAACATCAGAGCGGGGAAGCGGGTTTGGGACAATTTGGGAGAGTCTATATCCTTGATAGCTAGTAGGTCATCTATCAGAACGTTTAAAAAGAGGGAGAACAGGGTGGGCGCCAACACACAACCCTGCCTCACCCCTTTATCCACGGGGAACGGGTCTGTCATTTGGCCGTTCCTGCCATATCTAACTTTGGCAAAGGTACCTTCGTGAAGTTGTTTGAGTAGATGGCATAAGTAAGGTGGAACCCCCATAATCAGCAAGATGGTCCACAGCTGGCTACGGTCCACCGTATCGAATGCAGATTTTAAGTCAACGAAGGTTAAGTATAGTCTCCCACCTTCCAACACAACGTGCTTCCAGTAAATTAGCTGGAGCCAAAATAGTTGTCTATCGTAGAAGTTTTTGCCCTAAAGCCCGCTTGCAGGGGAGTAAGGATGTCGTGATCGCTGATCCAATCCTGCAGACGTTGCAAAAGTACCCTAGCGTAAAGTTTTTGGCAAACATCGATAAGGCTAATTGGCCTGTAGTTTGCTGGGTCCATAGGCGAACTTTTTTTAAAAATGGGAATAATCTCTGCCCCAAACCAGGTACTAGGTATTTCGAGTCCCCGGAAGATTAAAAAGGGAGTAGAGATAGGGAACCCACACTCCTAACTCGCTTTAATACAGGTCTCCTGGAATCCTGTCTAGGCCTGGGGCTTTGTTCAGTTGGATCTTACTCAGTGCCAACTTTACCTCGTCCGCCGTACAGGGTGGGATAATCCAAATAGGATTGGGTGATAGAGGTACTACGGGCGGCTCATGTTTCTCATTTTGAAATACAGTATATAAGTCTTTAAAATAAAGGCGCCAAGATTCCTCCGAGATATTAGGTTCCACACCAGTCTTGCCCTCCATGCTCCCTGTGTGGACCAGATTCCAGAAGGCCCTTGTTTTTTTTTCTTCAAGCGCAATTTTAATATCTAGCCATCCATGTGTTTCCCAATCAGATTTGGCAATGGTAATAACTTTTTTAAAATCAGCCCTAGCTGCCTTGATAGTTGCGGAGTCCCCACCCTTCAAAGAAACTAGGAGTGATCGCTTAGCAACCCTACAGCCCTTGTTAAACCATGGATTTTTGTCGCCTCGTTGTTTCTGATTGTTTGATTGAGGGCGGAAAAAAATCAGCAAGGGTTAAAATATCAGTTTAAGAGCAAATTACAGTATGGCTATTAGCAAAATAGTTTGCTTGTGTTGCCAAAGAATTACAATTGATGACCTTTCTAATCGGATGAATGGCGAAGTACAAGCTTAATAGTCATAGTAGAAATGCAACATACAATCAAAACTCAAGAAATGTAGTAGCAGACATGTGGAAAGACAAGAATCCCACATCTGTTAACTTTACTAGTGTAGTCTATTGTTAGACATGGAATGCCAAACTTCCATATGTTGCGTGACCCTAAATATTTGCTGGAAATTTCTTATCTTGATGAGTAGTACAAGGTAATTCAGTTCTTCATGTTTACTGCAAGATCAATCAGTAGCACATACTATTGCATGGCATCAATGTCAATGGTAAGGTCATTTTAACTCCCCAGTGTGGTAAGCGATGATGTCCTTTGTGATGTCCTGAGTGAAGTATAAGGTTATGAAAAATGCATTGGAGGGGAGTTATGGTTAACCGTATTCATCAAATTTATTTTTTCATTTTTCCAGTGTGGGGAGATTGACTACCAACTTCCCCTGCAGAAGCTTAGTAGTATGCAAAGATTTGTCTGAAAGGAACTTTGCTAATGAGTCCTGTGCATGTGAGACACATGCCTTGGGTTTCTTCTGCATGGTTTTTTACCCTTCCATTAACTTTGTTTCTCCTGAACTTTGCTTTGTGGAGTCTATGGCCCATTTTATCTCAAGCTTAACAGGCCGCACGACTATCTAGTTGCAAAAGACATATTGTGAGCTTACCAAGAACATAAAGGAGTTTGCAGCCTGCTCATTGTTGACTATTGGTTGGCTTTACCATCGCTCATTTGCTTACTGATTCATTGGCTTGCCTAGCCTGTCTGGTGTCTATCTCACCCATGTAGCATTGTCAATGTACTTGTCCTTCCACCATTCACTTTTAGAGAACTACTTTTTTCTTTTACCTTAAGCACTCTGTGCACGTTTTTCATCTAGCTGTCCCCCATAGTGTGAATCTCTCCCCCCATCCACTTTGCTCTCTGTGTTGCTATTTCATCCGTGTGCTTCTCCCCTGTGATACACTAACCCTTGTGTGCTTCCCTTACGCGTTCCTTTCTCGCCCATGTGGTCCCCCCAGCACCACATTGCTCTTACCCTTATGCTTTTCTTCCCTTGCACTCTGTTCCTCTCTTATGCTCCCATTGTTCTTTGTGCCCCGCCACCTGTGTGCTTCTTGTTGCTTCTCCTAACTCCGTTCTCCGTGTAATTCCATCACCATGCTGCTTCCCTAATCCTCTTGTTGCTTCCCCACCAACCTTAAAAATAAAATAATGTTTCTTTTATGCAGAGCGGTAAATGAAAAGGAAAAAGCCACTGCATCGTGGGCCTGTAAAATGATGCAGACAGCCATGTGATAGGTTTGTTTGTATAAATATTCTTTAGCCATGCTGCACAGCATTTGGGATCGCTCTGACCGGGGGATTTTTTCGGATGTTTGAGACTTTCCAGGGGAGTCAGTCCTCAACTGACCTGTTCCCTCTCTGTGCAACATTAAAGGCATTGGGAGTAATGAGGTGGCCCTGCTTTATTGGTCCCAGCAGGTGCTTGCTGTTTGATTAATATATGCATGGGCCTGATCCCCTATCAATCATTGCATTTAGTGACTCATATTCCATTGTAGGGTATTTCCTTTGTCCCATTTTGAGGGAGATGGGGAAATCTGGTAATTACCCCTGTGCCCACGCATACTATGTCGAGTCACATCATGTCTAGCCCCCCTTTCACACAAGCCCACACCTAAAGAGCCCAGGATTGTGCAGTGTCAAAGCTCCTCCTTGTCCTCCTTCTCTCCCTCATTGCTGAAACGTCTGTGCCAACACTTTCAGGTCCTCTATCAGTTTTGAATAACTGGGAGTGGCCAGAGAGCCATGGTGACTCCACAGTGCTGTGTGCTTGCTCAGCTACTACCCAGTAAGGCTCCGATGTGGCCTAATATTTACCCACTATGTATTTCCTCCCTCTACCCAACCACCGCCACTATGGCTCTCTTGTTTTCAGATGATATAGAAAGTTGGTGGTAGGAAGTAGGAAATTGACGCTCTACGGTCTTGTCACAAAAGAGTTAAGGTTGACGGTGCACTAAGGTAGGGAAAACCACAAGATCCCCGAATGTGTGGTCAAAATGGCCACTAAACAGTAAATACAAAATCTCTGCACACGTATAATAATATAGGATCCAGGTATGTTAATAATGAAGAAACCACAATGTCACTACAGTCACTTATTTTTCAATGCACCGTCATGTTGCCAATAGTCACACCATGCAAGCTCAATTTCAGTTAATAATGCAGTTGATAATGAAGAAACCACAATGCCACTACAGTCACTAATTGTTCAATGCACCGTCAGGTTGCAAATAGTCACACCATGCAAGTTCAATACAGTTCTTATCAGACTAATATGGAAACGTAAAATATTTAGTGGCACAGACTAACGTTCGCATTTAGAGATCACTGGAACAATCCGGCATTAACTAGTTTCTAAGGACAAATATTCCACGCCAAAGAAAACGGTCGATACCGAAGAACTTTTTCTTCCCGATCCAAAGCAAACCACCATCTTAATCCATCCAACGACTGGTCACATAATTACCAAACCACCTGCAAAGAGGAAACCAGAACTTTTACCACAGGCACCAGTTCCTCCAAAGAAATTACATATGGCTAATAATACTTCACCACCACCTTCACCCACTCCACCAATTAACCCTAATTTGCTCATTTTACCACTACATTCTCCACAACCACTGGATAGTGATGATGCACATGAGGATGGGTAAGAAGATGAAGAAATAGTGCCAGTAGATCCTGATGATCCACCACAGGAACCAGACCCATGGTATGACTATAATATGGATCCTGATCTAAATAATGATCCGGACATCTATCCCTCAAAAGCATCTTCACCAGATGACAATGTGGGGTTTGCCCAAATTTAATCAATAGGGCTGCAACTTACCATAAAGTCAAACTTCACTCAGACCCTGTAGAAGATGACTTTCTTTTGGAAACTTTTGACCAGCCACAAACATCTACCCACATCTTGACAATGCTTAAAGGGCTTCTTAAACTTGCCCCTGAGGTGTTTAAAGACCTAGTTACAGCTAGGGTTCTTAACCCCAGGATAGATGAAAAATACAAAGCAGCTCCCACTGACCCCATATACATCAAAGGTCAGCTTCCTTTAGATTCCTTAGTTGTAGCCAATGCACGTAAAAGAGCAAACTCTCAGGGGTCAGGTGACACTCCACCTCCTGATAAAGAATCAAAATTACTAGAAGCATCAGGCAAACGTATGAAGTCTCAAGCTGCAAATTCATGGAAAATAGCTAACATACAAGCCAGTCTGGCAAGGTATGATAGGGCTCACTATGATGAGCTAGATAACCTCATTCTACACCTACCACAAGAATATAAGGACAAAGCCAATGACCTACAAGAAGGCAAACTTATTATTAATGCATCCATTAAATGTGTGCTCCACGCTGCAGACACCGCGTCCTGCGCACTAAATACCAGTGTCTTGCTATGCAGACATGCCTGGTTCAGGCTATCTGTCTTTAAACAAGAGGTACAAAATACCATCCTTAATCAACCTTTTGACCAGGAGCACCTCTTTGGCCCTGCAGTGGATAAATCTTTAGAAAAGATAAAAAAGGACACAGACTGCCAAGTCTATGGGAGCTATACAGTTACCTTATAACAGAGGCTTCTTTCTATAGGGCAGGCTCCAAAACAAATACAACAGAACACCCTTTCTCATCCTCCAAAAGTCCCCAACCAGGGCTCCAGAGGACACAATAGAGGAGGTTATAGGGGTAACAACAACAAGGGCAGAGGCAGGGGTAGTAACACCCGCAGCTCCCCTAATACCAAACAGTGACTTCCCCATGCTTCCCCCGATCATTCCACTCATGTCAGGGGACGCCTCTCACAGTTCCTACCTGTCTGGGATTCCATCACAACAGACAAGTGGGTAAGACAAATTATCCAGTATGGTTACTATCTGATAGACGTCTAGCCGCAGATTCCTTACCTTAGACTATCCCCAGGCGTCAGACTGGACCTGGAAGATCTTGCGCAGCAGCACATTTGCGCGCCGGGGTCTACGGCTCTGCCCTGACGTTGTCCATGAACGAGACGTCAGCTGAGCCATATATGCCCCGTCCCGGCGCGCCAACATAAGTTTTCTTCTTTTCCGCGTCACGATGCGGATCCTGGAAACCGGCAGTTCCTGGCCTAGTTTTGGGCCTGCTCGGCACTGCAAGTTTCATACCAGAACAGTGTGCACTGCCCTCAGGGTTCAAAGCCTGTGAGGCATGTGCCTCACAGGCCTCACATACCCTCACATACCCTCCATACCCTCCAGGAGTTGGAACAACGCACGCCCAAATGGAGGCCTACTCCTGGGCTCTTTAGGCCTACTTCGAGTCCCCCTCTCTCCCTGGCACGCCTTCGGGCCCCACAGAGGCGGAGGGTACTCAGGACGGGCCCTCGTCGGCGGATCCTTCCCTGACCAGGGCTGTGTGCACTGACTCAGACGCCGAGGTGAAAGCGTTGGCCTGTGGTCCAGACCGTCCTGGTCACTCTAGCACACACCGCCAGTCAACTCATAGCCCTGTGTGGCTTCCTACGCTGACGGCGGAAGCAGCCGAAGCCGGACTCAAAGTCCAAACCCACACCCGGCTCTAAGCCTGATCCCACATCTGGAAAAGCATGATCCGATGCCGGTCGAGGTAGCGTCCCCAGTGGAGGCCTTCGATGTCCAGTCGACTCCGACAAGGCACCCACCGACGCAGATGTTGACGCATCCATCACCGCTGATGTCCATACGTTTGACACCGGCGTCCATGCCTGAGGTTGTCCTCCCTCCGGATTCCTCACTTCTGACTCCTCAGCGGTGTCCGGCGACACCAGTGTCTGCTGCAGTCCTTACGGAAGCTGCTGCTTCCCCTTGTCGGGGCCACTGGTGCAGGTCCCTAGTGTGGCATGGCCTTTGGGTCATTCCCCGGCCCCGCTCTTCATGGCAACTGGGAGGATTAGTCCCCAACCGTCTTCTGCAGATGGCCTCTTGTCCCCTCCTAAGGTGACTACTGAGCTAGGGGCCGCCAATGCGCGGACTATCAACAGGGCAGCTGCTATCCTCGGCTTTCAGCCTCCTGTGGTACCCCTCATTCCCGATCCCTTAATGGCTCTGCTTCATCTTGAACCCGTTACCGTGGAGCCCTTCATACCCCTTGGGGGTGCTTTATTCGAAGTCCTGCGTGGCTCATGGGGATGGCCCTATTCCAGAGCCCAGGTTGATCGTCCATTGCTAGTAGGCACCGTCCTGCCCCGGGGGATCCACTTTGCCTGTCCCTCCACCCTACGGCTCAGGGCCTGGTAATTCAGGCTGCTTTTGGGTTACAAGACTCCTCCACTTTGCCTTTGTTTCCTCCCACCCGGGAATCCCGGTGGCTAGATGCATGTGGAAGACAGCTTTTTGCTTCTTCTAGCGCGGCCATCCGCGCTTTAAACACTGCATGCGCGTTTGCACTTGCGTCTTCCGCACTCTGGGACTCGGTGGCTAACCTTCTTCCTTCCTTTCCGGAGGAATTGCGCTCGGCGTTTCTCCGTCTTGTCCTTCACGGCAAGGAGATGGCATATTTTTCAATACACTCCTCCCTGGATACCACAGACTCTGTGGCTTTGCGCCGCCTTGCCTGAATGTGGGACAGTTGCTTCCCTGATAATATTCGGGAGAGCCTCCAAGACATGCCATTTAACGGAGTAGACCTTTTTGGGTCCCACACGGACTCTGCGATCTCCAGGCTTCTGTCAGGGCTACTGTAATTCTGCTCTGCCACTGACTGACTTTTCTTTCTGGTTGCGGGTCTTCCTATATAGCCCAGTTTTTATCAGAGGCAGGTTGGTGTATCCGTATTGTCTAATACAAAACAATTAACATACAGCTGACTCTACGCTGTGCACATCAATCATGAAGTCCCTTATTAAGTGAAGTCCTGTGCCAGCCCACCACGGGACCTACTGCAGCTCGGTCCCACTGGAAATCCAGAGACAAAATTCAATATAAAAGGGAGGCAGCACCAGAGATGAAGTCACAAACTGGTCATTTTATTTCCAAAAGTTCTTTATTTTTCTTCATAAAAGCAACTTGCATCCAACCTATGCTCTTAAAGGCAACCCCATATAGACAAAGACAAGGTTTGTCCCAGAGGTAGACCCCCCCGCTCATCACATGGTTAACACTATCACAAAACGCTCTCAGCGTCCATCAGTGCATAACAGCACATATGAATTGATCACAAGAACTAACAAAAAAGGAGAAAGGGAAGACATTTTAGGTAAATATATATATATATATATATATATATATATATATATATATATATATATATATATATATATATATATATGTACAATCACCTTCCAAAAGAAGAGTCTGAGGCCACTTGGGGGGAATACAGCGGAGAATCTTTAATGCAGCACAAGCACAGTGTCGCGGGCGGGCGTATGCATTTCGGCCGTGTGGCCTCCTCAGCGCCCAGCGTGTAATACGGGAGATGAAAGTGCCTCTCAACAGTTCTGCCCCACCACGCTCAGGTGAATACTCAGATTAGCTCCACCCCCTAGCCGTAATCAGTGTCACCTGCTCGGGTTTTCCAAAGTGGATAGGAACTACTGGTCCCAGCATGCAATGTTCTGCCAGGATCGTCGAGTGTCAGCGGGGATGGCAGGACTGTAGGGCAGCAAAACTCCTCGTGTCCCGCACTGCCGGCCACAGCCAAAGACCTCCTTGTGCCCCCCGTTACTGCACAACCATCACATCCAGGTACGTTAATCCACGGGGACTCGTGCGGCAGTGCGCCGAGTCCAGAGCAGAGTTCAGTGACTCTGCCACCGCGTCTCTTCCTCCTGTGTGCAGTGGTGGGCTTGATGCTGTCCGAAGCCTCGGAAACAAAGGAAAGATGCGCCGGAGCACATCGTAGCCAGTATGATCAAGCCAGCAAGGGTGCAGGGGCCCCAGTAGCACTACACTGGCAAGGTAGTGCAAAATATGTCCAATCACCTTCCAAAAGAAGAGTCTGAGGCCACTTGGGGGGAATACAGCGGAGAATCTTTAATGCAGCACAAGCACAGTGTCGCGGGCGGGCGTATGCATTTCGGCCGTGTGGCCTCCTCAGCGCCCAGCGTGTAATACGGGAGATGAAAGTGCCTCTCAACAGTTCTGCCCCACCACGCCCAGGTGAATACTCAGATTAGCTCCACCCCCTAGCCGTAATATATATATACAACAAGCAAAAGTCCAAAGAGGCCTAGGGGAAAAAAACAAGACTCCTTAAACCAAAAAAAGGGAAAAATGATCTAATACAACAGTGACAATATGTAATACAAAATCTAAAACTCTCACCAAAGAACACAGTGTATGAATATATTCGTAGAGTGGACCCAGAATACCGGCCTTGGGCGTTGTAATCCTAAATCCCTTTTTATTTTTCCTTATTACTTCTTTTTTCAAAAACCCATATCATGAAAATTCTACGATAAATAAGACCGGGAAAAAGAGTTAAGGATAGTAAACCAGTCAATGTGTCCACACAGGGAGAAATATAAAGAACACTTGGATCCAGGTACCCAAAACATTATTGGACAGAGACATGTCCAAACAGCGCGATATACGAATAATCTGTATTGCTCGGCCTAATGTGCTCACACCCTATTCATCTATCAGCACTACGACAGACAGATCATTGCTACCCAAAAGGGAGCCCATATCCTCACCTTTTCTGTATTATCTGTATAGCCGTATGGCTGGGTTATTTTTGTTTTCAGTCCTCTTATTGTCTGTTTTGCCAAGAGGAACCCCTTCTTGCCAGGGGTTGACCCTTGCCCTATGTGGGGTATTGGCTGGTGGCAGGTGTCTGCATTTGCCTTCGTATGCTCCTATGGAGTTCTTATTGTGGGTATCCCCCTGGGGCCCATGTGCACCCCTTTACTGCGTTCCGCAGGGTTGCATCGCTCTATTGTCTGTGGTGCTATGATTCCTGGTCTATGCTGTGTGGTATCTACCTCGCATGTCCTGGCATCCTGCTTTTTGTCGTATGGTCCGTCTTTCGGCGCCAGCCCCTTCTGGGTTGTTCTCGCCAGTAGGGAGTTGCTGTGGGCCTCTCTGTTGTACGTTGTTATGACCTTTTGGCTTATTCACCAGCAGTTTTCTCCACATCCCAGCTACTTACGCGCAGTAATATCTACGTTCTGCTGTCATTCTTAATGTGGTGGACTCGTGGAGCCCGTTCTCCTTTAACTCCTCACTACCTGGCGTCTAGGACCCGTGAGTTGGTCCTGAGTACTCCCTTGTTAGGCTCGTCTTTTCTTCTAATTGTCCTGCGAGGGGACTGTTCTCTCTTCCGGACCGGAGGCAGACGCGGCTTATAGCCTGGACTAGTTCCACTTTCTGTATAAATGCGGGTACTTTTGAGCGTACCCTAGTCCCTGGGTTTGGCCAGGTTTCAGCATCCTCTTGAGGCTGTTTCTGCGCCATGTTCTTCCTAATGGATTGTGCGGGCTTTCCTGCTTTGGTATTGGCCCTGTCCTCTTACATCACCAGATCTTCTATGGTGTTTGTGACCCATTGCCTTATTGCTATTGTGCGCTTCTCAGCTGTTCCTGCTGTTTTGCTTCCTGGTGTTTCTACTGGCCGCGTATGAGCGTCCTTCTGGCTGTGTGTGGGCATCCTTTCAATGCTCTCACACATGTCTGGTTGGCGAGGGTCTCTGCAGCACTCTTCCTCTGTGGTACATGTGGGGGTGGTCAGCATTCTCTCCACCATACCACTAACCAGCCTTTTGGGTTGGCTTTGTCGACTGCTGCATCCTGCGGTTCTTTCACACCATAGGTTCAGTTCTACTTCCTGCAAGGTGCTGAACTCCCTTTTCATGCCAGTTTCTTTGCTAGGTGTGTTTTTGTTCCATGTCGGCCCGTACTGGGCAGGGGTCAGTATCCTGCTGCATTCGTATCTTTACAGGAGCAGGTTCAACAGCAAGGTTCACTTTCTAGACTTGACTTTGTATGTGTGGAATTGCGCACAAACTTGTGCAGAAAACCAACTGCTGGTAATACAATTTTACATGCTTCCAGTTCTCATCCAAATGCTCTTAAATGCAGCTTGCAGAAAATGTGAGGATAAAGAGAAGTTATAGTCCAGAACTTAATGAGACGCAGGATGAACTAGCGCAGTGTTTTCAACAGAGTGTATAGCAAGTAAATTATTTGAGAAGTGAAGTGGAAAGCCGGTTTGATCAATCATATAAAGCTCCTCTTTTATCAGTAATCAGAGTCTAAAATTAAGGAGCAAGAGTGTCGTCTGAACACAAGGTTTAGTCAGGACTAAAGAGCTAAATCCATGAAGCAATAAATGTTCAGAAGGGGTCCACAAGTTATTCAAAGTAGAACTTGATTAATGAGTGGCAGTGGTTTTAAAAGATGTCACAAATGTAAGGCTTTACAATATGGCATCAACACAAAAGAAAGAGTGTCACAACTTACAAAAATACACAGCCACAGAATCAATAACAAAATATCTCAAGTCATGATCATTATTGGCATGGTTTTCCCGAAAGTGAGGAGCAACTGGACACCTTTAGTCCTTATTTTTTCCTGGCTTGCACATGCTGCAATACTCTAGTAAGCCTGAAGAATTGTACTGCCAACATTTAATTTTGTACAAGGGCAACTGAGATTGTGAAGTACAAATTCAAATGAAGACATGCATTGCAAAAGTGAGTTTGTAGTTAACATTCTCAGTTGCCCTTGTACAAAATAAATGTCGTTGAGTACTGTTTGAATTTTAGAGACTGGAGCAATTATGCAACGCTCTCCATAAATATTTCTCTAAAATCTTTCACTTGTTTGAGATAGTTATAGTAATTGTCTAGCATCATCTGAAAGAGACTATTATTTATAGATTCATTACCTTAGATTTACCCCCAGGCATCAGACTGGATCCGTAGAAATTGTTTTGTAGCAGCACCACTGATGCAGATCCGGAGAGAGTGGTAACTAGAGTCACTTTTTTACTCAGTTTTTGTAACTTTTGTCAACACCTTTTTTGAGTCGATCGACTCCTGGTGCACGGAGGTATGTCACGTTGGACTGGCTTGAAGGCTTACGACTCCTGTCACAAATTGATGTCGGTCACGGACCCGCACCTCGTCTGCCTTTGGTGCCTGGAGCACCACCATGACCGGAAGTCGGGCTCTAACTGCCGGGCCATGAACCCGAAGGCTTTGTGGGAGCGATCCCGAAAGCTTCTCGAGACCCAGCAGTCTGCTCCACGACGTTTGAGAGAGAGGTCGCGGGACCGATCGCAGAGCCACCACCACCACCACCACTCGTCATAGAACTCTTAGTCTTCAGGTAAGTCGAAGCACAAGAAGAAGGTGAAGAAGCGTAGCCACTTTTCGCATTCTCCCCATCCGTTGGCAGACGGGAAATGGAATGTTGTCGTCCGGCTCTGCCCGCGGATCCTTTTGGGTCGACTCCAGCCTTCCCTCCCTTTCCGGAAGCAGAAGAGACCCCTGCCCAGCTTCAAAGCTTTTACGAACCCTTGCACTCCATCTTTGGGCAGCCCGACTCCTCCTGCGCGCCCTCAGGCACCGCGGACTCGGTTGGGGGCTCTAGGCCTTCGATGCTTGTGGCTTACGCTCCGGTGCCGCAGGGCCCCCAAGGATCGGCGCCAGTCAACCTCGTGACACCTCCTCGGGTGCCGAATCCAGTGACGCCCTACTCCGCCTCCAAAGCCGGTTGTGTACCAAGCCGGCGTCGGGCCCTGCCTCCCCCTCGTCGTGCACACGGAGCCGGACCGTTGTCGTCCGACGTCGGCTCCAGCGCCGACCGGTAGTTTTGTACCCCAGTTCTCCCATGATATTTCCTACCACCCTGAGTGGCCACCAGGCGAGGGTGAGGAGGACCGGAAGGGGTCTGTGGACCCTCTTACAGACCAGTTAGAGGAACCGTACTGGAGAGATGAGTTGGGTGAACCCAGTTGTCTGGACACCTCCACAGACCATGGCATGCTTTCTCCCCCCTACCGTGGCTACGGAGGAGGGTGCGCCTTGCGCAGTGGTGTTGCAAGGGGCAGCCGAGGCCTTAAACCTTGAGTTTCCTACAGTGGCGGTCAGGATTAACCTCCTTCTGCTTCAGCCAGCAGCGGCCTTTTCGGAGCCCCTGCTGTCGTTCAATGAGACCCTCACGGCCATCCTTTTGGGCACTTGGTCCAAGCCAAACACAGGGGCTCCTGTGAACAGGATGATTGCCAGACGCCACCGCCCGGCCCTGGGTGACCCCATTTTCCTCTATTTCCATCCTACCCCAGAGAGCTTGGTAGTCCAAGCCTCAACGTCGAAAGGCACATTCCCCAACGTGCCACCTGATAGGTAATCCAAGAAGCTAGATCACCTTGAGAAGATGTTTTCTTCCTCCTGGTTGGGACTGCGGTCATTGAACACCGCATGTCTATTGGGCCGTTACTCCAACTTGGTGTGGGACACGGTTGTGCAGGTGCTGCCACAGTGCCCAGAGGAAGCCTGGGCTATGCTCTCCCGTGCTGTTGCCAAGAGGAGAGACACAGCGAAGTTCGCCATCCGGTGTGGGCTGGACACCGCCAACTCACTGGGCAGGACAATTTCCATGTCTGTAGCACTGAAACGCTACACCTGGTTGATGTCCACTGGCTTTTAGGGTGATGTCCAAGCAACCCTTTTGGACATGCCCTTTGATGGCCGTCACCGGTTTGGCGACGAGGCAGACAACGTGTTTGAGCAGTTTAAGGAGTCTATGGCTACGGCCAGATCCTTAGGGCTCGCTTCCACCTCCCGCCCAGCGCAGTCTGCTTTTCGCACCTTTCGTCGCTATGGAAGGGGTGCCCGCCACGTTCCGCCCAGAGCCACAGGCCGGCACAAGCTGTCCAGCCTCTGCGTGGCTGTGGGCGTGGATCCCACTGCCGTGGGTCAGGGGGCCAGCGGGCGGGCCAGTCCACCTGCACCCCCTCTGCAGCAGCCTCCAAATCCTCCTATTCCAGCCTTTCAGGCCCCTCAATCGCCAGTGGGTGGCAGGATTCGCCATCATTTCCCCCACTGGCAAAGCATCACTTCGGACAAGTGTTTTTTGCAGATAGTCCGAAGGAGCTACTCCCTCCCCTTCAAGACTACCCCTCTTTCCATTGCATCTCAATTCCATCGCATGTTGGAGAAACACTTGACCCTTCTCCGCCAGGTAGTTGTGGCTCTCTTGGCCAAGGGAGCCATCGAGCGCGTCCCTGTGCCATAAGTTGGTCGTGACTGCTATTCCCACTACTTTCTGGTACCCAAGAAGGACAAGGGCCCACGTCTTATCTTGGACCTCAGGGACTTCAATCCCTTCCTCCAGAAGGAGAAGTTCAAGATGTTGACTTAGGCTCAGGTTCTGTCTGTCATCGACCCTGGAGACAGGATAGTATTGTTGGACTTGCAGTACACCTATATCCACATCCCTGTCCTGCCAGCCCACAGGCTTTACCTACGGTTCACGGTAGGCCATGAGCAAGCATTTTCAGTTCACCGCGCTCCCATTTGGCCTTACCAGCACCCCTCATGTGTTCAGGAAAGTGGTGTCGGTGGTCACAGCTCATCTGCACAGATCAGTGGTTCCAGTCTTCCCCTATCTGAATGACTGGCTGTTGAAGGCGGGCTCGCCCCAGGCTGTCTCCCACCTCCAGACTACAGCGGACCTTCTGCATTCGCAGGGTCTCTCTATTAACGTGCTGAAGTCGCACCTGAGTCCCTCTCGGAAGCTCCTCTTCATTGGTGCGATTCTGGACACAATACAGTTTCGGGCCTATCCTCCATCTGCAACCTCTGGCCCTGGCCGGAAACTGCGAATCTGCACTACTCTGCCCTCGCCGTCCACTGCCCGAGCTCGAGTGGGCAAACACCAAGAAGAGGTCCCCGTGGCGATCCTGACCCGAGATCCGGCGACCCCTGACCTGCCTCAAGCCCCCAGCTGACGCCTGCAGCCTAAATCCAGAAGGTCCCCCCAACCGCGACCAGAAGCTGGTAAGAAGATCCCACCACAAAAGGCACCCTTGCACCTGACAACCCACTGCCTTGGGTTGCCAAGCAGACAGTGCCTAACCAACCCTAGCTCCCCAACTTACCTCTCAAAGTGGTGGTCGCACCCAGAAGACCTTCGTTCCCGAGACTGTAGTGCTTTGGCAAACTGGAGACTCCCCATTGAAAGCCACAGGTCTTCCGATGACAAAACAGTACTCTGCACCAGGCTGCCCAAGTGCCGCTGAGGGTGCAACTTTTGTGCTGGCCTAAACCCCCATTTGCACTGAGCTTAAGTCCAGGAGCTTTGCTCACACAACCCAATGGCCTGCTCGTCAGCAGTCACCAGTTGGAAACCCCCTATCCCCCATTGGAGAACATTGGGCCTCAGCACTCCGCATCCGGCTGCCCTAGTGCCGGTGAGGGTGCAACTTAAGAGTGCATCCTTGACCCTGGGGGACCCCTGAGTCTACCCCCCAGAACCTCAGTTCCCACTACCGAATACTTAACTCAAACAGATAACACTATTTTCATCCATAGGATAACATTGACTGTTTTTCTGTGAAAAGTTTTTTTTAAGTGTGGAGTTTGAAAACCTAAAGAAATTCTTTAAAAGTGTACTGTTTAACAAAAACGATTTTAATTACATGTTTACAGGAAATGTCCCAGAGTAGTATCCAGGTATACTACTCTGTGTAAGAAAAGTCATCTCAAAAGTAACTAACCTGTATTCTTACTGAAATTCCCATTCAAAGTATATATGCTGCATTCTGAAAAGCATTGCATTATCAGTAACACTACTGTAATCATATCAAAGTACATTTACAATTGCAATCCAAACTGTTACAATCTGTATATTTACTGCAAAGTACTTATCGCTTACCTGTGCCAGGCTTGCTTGGATCTAGGAAATAAAATAATGAAAACAATATTTTTATACAAAAACAATTGGTCCGAAGTTAAAGTGTGTGAATTCATTTGCTGACTGAGTGTGTACAACAAATGCTTAACACTGTCCTCTGATACTGTCTTACTACTCGACCACATTACCACAAATAGAGAGTGGGGTTATATCTAATTTTACCTCTGCCTACTAATGGGGTTCCAATATACTATGTGCACACTAAACCTCACTTTGGTATAGTATATACAGAGCCACTTCCTACATGGGGTAGCTATTCTAATGTAAGGAATCTATAACTAATAGTCTCTTACAGATGAACAAGTTACTTACCTTCGGTAACAATATATCTGTAAGAGACATATATTAGTTATAGATTACTTACGGCCCCACCCCTCCTCCCCGTCCTGTGAACTGACTTCTAGGGTTAAGGTCTTCCTTTCAGGGCCCTAGTTTTGTGCACCAGTGGTCAGTGTCTTGCATGGCTCTGCGCTTCTGGTGTGGAATGTCGTGTAAAGAAATGACGTCAACGTGCAAGCGCGGCGCCTAAGTAGATACCGCGACGACATCCCGGCGACGACGAACGCGGAGTCCACCGACGCCAACTATCGACGCGCAGGGGTACTACTACGAAAGGTAAGGAATCTATTACTAATAAATGTCTCTTACTGATATATCGTTACCAAAGGTAAGTAACTTGTTCTTCACAACATTTCCCCATAGTTATTATATTTTAGAAACATTAAATACCTTCCACACCTCCTCCAACATATGTTTGAGTTACCTCCGCCTCACTGATAAGATCTCATGTGTATAGTACCATCTCAAGCAGTTTGTAAGAGGCTTCCTTACCAGCCACACACTCTATTGACCAATACAAACTCACTACGTTGCACAATTCTATGACTTCTAAGACTTGTACAAAACATTTTCCCATCCCATTTCTTGCAGTTACCGCTCAAACATATTCAGGGTTGTTGCAGCTTCCTTCTTAATCGCTAGCAGTTTTATCCATGTTCACAGTTCGATATATCTGAAAGATTCAGGTAGTGAAATTGTTCATTCTTTTTGATTTATTGAAAGTATTTAACAGAAATAATCAAACAGATCTCAGAGTTTTGTACTTTAACAATTTTAAAAATAACAAAATTCACCAGGTGGTTATTTACTAGACGCTGTTACAACTTGGCTTTTGGAATAGCCATTGAAGTGATTAACAATTCGTTCATGTGAGTATGACGAGCTAAAATGCACACTTAACATAGGAATTATTTTTATTACAGCTGTGAAAGAACCATTATCAACAGAACTGCAAACAAGAAAAGAAAGAGAATTTTCAAATGAACCTCGACTAAAGTGTCGGATATTTTACCAGGTACTGCGATCTTAAAAAAAAAAAAAAAGGTGTAAAGCTCATGAAAGTGTATTGCTTAGCAGTTGAACCTTTCCTCTGTCTATTAACATTAAGCATGACAACCTTTTCATATTTGTAGGATGTTATTTAATTGTATATCTTACCACTTTTACTACTCAGTTCTTGTATGCTGTGTAATGTGAAGAGAAGTGGTTGATTTAATCTTGTATTTGTCATCTTTTGGCAACCGTGCATACTGTTTTTATGTAACATTGACGTCTTGGTGTTGCTAGCTACAGCTCTTCACAATAAATGCTCCTTAAAGTGATAACAGTTGTCTAATGTTAAACGGCATTCATCCACTCTCCTTTTAGTTTGTTGTAAATGTCCCCTCTACTGAAACCTAATTAAAGTGCTCACTTTTTTCACATTGTGCTAAATATGTTAGTTTATTTAGTAACACTGGGTCCGAGGTATGAACATTCTTTCACATACCAGAATTTCCAGTGTGCTCAATGACTGGTTTGAGAATGGATGTGCAAATGTTTATGCTACATGAGAACCAATAGGTCGCATTGCAAATTTTCCTTTTGCAAGGTGCCACAAAACAGCCTGCCTGTTGAAGGTTAATTAGGCAAGCTATATATTTCAACACCTTGTAAATGGCTGCGAATGTGCTGGTATGATGGCTTGCAAGGGGAAGCAGAATTCCTTCTCCGCATTAGCATTCCCGTATGAGAAATATTTTGCATATAAAAGCATTCACTGCTCATTAAAGGAATAGGTTCTGCTTTAAAAATGTTTTCCACATTTGCGGAGACCTCGGCTTCCGACGCAGTTCCTAAATGGGAGTCTGTCCCACAGCCTGTGTGTGCAAGAATCTCTCACAAAAGACTCATTTGGGATTTTCTAACTGATGCTGGTTGGACATCTTGAGGATTCTGCAGACTGATCGATAGTAATCAAACAAAGATCGCAAGAAAAGTCCTCTTTGAGTATCCAAATAGAAATGTATTCAGCAGACCCCACAGATCATAATGGTTTGTTTGTAGGTAATGGTGATTTTTTTGGAGGAGTTTCTAAGTGAAACAGAGATGTACATTTACCTTTCCTACTTCTGACAAAATCTCACTTGGAACCGTACAAAGTACTAATTCTCACGATTAGCTTTTATGTATTCTGGAAGGGAGCTCTGCTTCCTTCTTTCTGACTTAAAAAATTCCTTAGTCATACTTATAAATATTTTTTGTGTTAAGCTAGACCATTTTGCTCGACATCCCCAAGATTGACTCCTTCCTTTGGGGATCGGTATTTCTTGGTGGTAGCACGGAAATGGAACCAACTGCCTACTGAGTTATGCATGCTCTCGTCTCCCCCAATAGTTAGGAATAGTATACTAAACTTATTTCTGAAAACTGCTAAACTACACTATTTTCTCTTATTGATGTATTTCAAATTTAGGCCAGTTGTGTTATAACCAACAGTGCCAAGAAAATATGGTGCATGCGCGCTCTAGAAATGAAATGCAACCTAACCTTAACCTCAGACCAGTTTCCAACCTATGATGAAACGAATAGCCTTCTGGGAGTGCAGGCAATATCCTAATCGGTATTGGAATTCCATAAGCCAGTGACAGGGCCCATTTAAACTTCTATTTTTATTGTATGCTTGCCTGCCACCTCTTTCTCTGTTTGATAGAAAGTGTGACGTTTGAACATGCACACGTGTTGGCATCATGTATGCCAACTATCTAGGCTGATCTATTGTCGTTTATATTAAGGTCGCTGCCATGTTAATATGGACACTTGCAAAGGAGGATAAAATGTCACCATGTGAATTGAGGTGATAGTTATTGACTTTATTTTGTCTTATTGGTTCTTTCGTGTCACCACACTAATAAAAATTGGCAGTTTGGTTCTATTTGTAAAACAAATGTGTTTGACCATAGGGAGGCGACAGTTGTCTGTAGGTCCGAACCCTGGCAACAGGCCCTGAATGCTTGTTAGACTGTTTTTTTTATTTATGTTTTACTTTATTTTGTTTCTTATAAGTTAACATTCAACCATTATGAAACAGCAAATCTGGCACAGGCATGTCATTATAAGTAAAGACAAGAATCATTGCAATTGTATAAGATGCAAGCTGATGGCCAGCGAACAGATATAGGAAAGTACATGTAGCAAACATCACGGTAACACTGAGAAAAGCGAAAATATTCAGAGCATGCGCGTCCGCATGCGAACGCGCAGCGGGCGCGCCAAAGGCAAGCCCGTCTGCGCCCGTCCACGGCAAGGGGCACCCCATTATGCCCAATTTTTAACCTACCCCTCTGAGGAACTTTATCTCTAACAAGGCCCTTATACCCTAAGCCCCCAAACCATTGCCATAATTGTTAAACTAGGCCTTACCCGGCCTCACTCCACTTCCCTCCCCTCACCCGCCCCGCCTCCTTCACCCCCCCATTCCCTCCCTCCCCAGAACCCCCCCCCCCGTCATCCAGATCAGCGTCTACGGTTTCGGCCTTCCTTTTAAACACAAGATCGGCAGTCAAGCACCACCCTGAACTTTTTGTGTTCCTTGACTCCCATAAACCTGATCTTTAGTTCTTGACAGAAACTTGGTTCTGCTCAGATTCTCTCCCTAATGCCCTTGCAGCCCTACCTTCCTCCTACTATGTCCTGCGGGCCGATCGGCCGGCAAGGCAGGCGGAGGCGTTGCTCTGATTGTCCGTTCGGATCTTCATTTCCAAATACTTTCATCCCCGACCATCGCGGCAGTCGACTGTTTAGTGATGCGATCTACCTCCTTCAAAATTCCTATTACTTGTGTCCTTGCTTACCGTCCCCCCCCACTCCACCCCTCACTTCACTAGTGAGTTTCAGGAACTGCTTGCCACACTAGCAGTGAACAACTCCTCCGTCCTAGTACTTGGTGATTTTAATTTCTGGCCATCCGATCCCGCGGAAGATGCGGCGCCTAAAGACTTCACGGATCTTCTCCATAGTTTAAATTTCACTTCACGCGTACTCACCCCCACCCATATCAAGGGGCATACCCTGGACCAAATTGTGTCATTAAATATTCTGGTCACATCCCCAATCATCACGCCCTGTCTCTGGTCCGATCATTTTCTGATTATATTCTTCCTAGACCTCAGCCTGACTAAACGCCCCCCCTTCCCCAAAAATACCTGGGCTCGTAATTGGAACAAGGTCGACATTCCCTCCCTTTGTTCCTCTCTACAAGACGCCTATCCTGCCCTAGAGGAGCTTACCCCTTCATCTCAGCTAGCTGCCATCAACGCTTGGCTCTCTAGGACATGTAACCAAGTGGCCCCCTTGAAACGTGTCACAGTTAAAAGTGCTCATAACGCCCACAAATGGTTTATTGATGACCTCAAGGGAAAGAAATTAGCTGTGCGTCACGCCGAGTGCGCCTGGAGGCGCGCCTATTGCCCAACACTGAAAACCCACTACTCCCTCATGCTTACATATACAAAAAGGCGATTCTCCTGGCTAAAACCAACTTTTTTTCGGGCAAAATACTCTCGGCCGAAAATCGGCCGAGGGAAATTTTTTCCACCGTCCACGAGTTGGCCTTATCAGACAGAACCTCCCTCAAACCTCCCCCTTCGCAATCCCTCTGTGATTCCTTAAACAATTTTTTCATTGAGAACATTGTAGCCATCAAGGCTAACATACCTCCATCTTCCTCCTTCCCCCCTGCCGCTGACCCTACACCCAACAGGTTCCATTTAGATCATATACCTCCTCTGACCAGGGAAACCTTATCTTCCCTGTTGGTCCGGGTTAAATCTGTTTCCCCCTCTGATGTTTGCCCAGCTTTTGTTCTGAGAGAGATCTTTTTAGCCTGCCCACCCCCCCTTGGCTTTCCTCAACGACTCCCTCAGCAAAGGCTCTGTCCCTGGCTTTCACAAAGCAGCAATAGTAATTCCCATCCTGAAAAAACCTGGTGCCGACCCCTCTTCCCTTCCTAACTATCGCCCCATTTCCCTTCTCCCCTATCTGGGTAAAATCCTGGAATGCCACATCACCACGGTCCTTGGCTCTTTTGTCGAGGACAGTGGCTGTCTGGCCTCCTGTCAGGACGGCTTTCGCCCCCTCCACTCCACCGAGAGGGCTGTGGTCTCAGTCCTGGACAGACTCAGGGAGGGGATGGATGCCAACCAGCCCCAAGCCCTGGTCCTCCTTGATTTGTCCGCTGCCTTTGACACAGTTGGACCATTCCATTCTCCTCACCCGTGTCGAGGCAGCGGGCATCAGGGGGCCCCCTTTGGCTTGGCTTACTTCCTTCCTGAAAGACTGCACCCAGGCTGTTCATCTAGCAGATTTCTCTGCCCCTCAACGAAAGGTGCAGTGTGGCGTCCCTCAGGGTACTTCCCTTCCCCCCTTTTATTTAATTTGTACATCTTCTCCCTTATTTTTGCTTTACAGCAACTGGAGGTCACAGTCTTCAACTATGCAGATGACCTCCAGTTGATCTTCAACCTTTCCCTGTCCCCTGAGTCCACCCACAATTTTCAATCGGTTATGATTTTCATCAGGGACTGGATGAACTTCAACCACCTTAAACTTAATCCAGATAAAACTGAGGTGGTTCTCACAGGTGGCACTTCCAGTCCCTGGACCCCCACGTTTTGGCCCCCCTCACTTGGTGTGTCCACCCCCCCCCCCATACCTTCTCACTCAGTTAAAACCCTTGGGATCACGCTGAACCAACATCTCACCCTGCACTCCCAGACCAGCCTGGTGGTATCATCTTGTTTCTTTACCCTTCGTATCATCAGGAAAATTTCCAGATTCTTTTCCCCCTCTGCCTTAAAACTCATTCTGATGGCAATGGTGTTATCTCGGCTAGACTACAGTAACATCTTGTATAATAGTGTCCCGGCCTATGCCCTTCGACGCCTTCAGCTGGTCCAGAACCAAGCCGCCCGCCTCATTTATGGTCTTCCTAAATTTCACCACGCCACCCCTCTATTAAAGGACTTGCATTGGTTGCCCATTAGAGAGCGGGCCCTCTTCAAACTGGGCTGCACCACGTTTCAGGCCCGAACCGGAACTGCACCCGTTTTTTGTTAAATTCCGAAATCAAAAATTACACCCCGGTCAGAGAACTCCGTTCCTCTACCCAGTCTCTCCTTTCCGTACCACGTTTCAGGAAGACCAGGATGGGAGGGATGAAATTCGCGGTACTTGGTCCCACTTACCTTTCTCCCACTATTAGATCTATACCCTTGTACTCTGACTTCCGCAAGGCGCTCAAAACTCATCTTTTCCTGCAAGCCTTTCCGTCTTAACCTTCTGCACCCCTCTTACTGGGTTTAATTGCATCCTGAGCGCCAAGAAACCGCTAGGTATATGTGCGCTTAATAAATGCTTTTTAAATTCAAAATTCAAATTCGGGGGTAACCATAAACAGTGTAATGTTATAGAACAGCAACCAGCATCTATACCAAAAGAGTAGACTTGGCATAACCTAATCCTACGCAGACCACCCACATAGACAGTCGTCCGTAGTATCTAGTCAGGCGTGACTATGACTAGGCACTCATCAACCAACCTCACTCTGCTCCATCTGTGCCGCACCTGAATTCTGGGTGAGCATCAGGTACTCCTAATATGGGGCCCCATGTATCTTTAGGGCGGCTGCGTGGTGGCATCAAGTCATGATATGCGTCTGATTGGGTGTTACAGTATGCCATGTCAGTAGGCCATTCATCACGGTAGGTAGAGGTACCTTCATCCAGAGCATCGCTGTCTGATGGTGTACAAGCAGGAATCTTTTAGCTGCAATGAGCCGACTACCCTAAGGGATGTCTTTTTCGTAACCCAGCAATGCTGTCCAGGGTGTATGAGGTATCCCCACCCGCTATCTCCCCCATGACACGACTCAAAGCATATCAACCAAAAGCATTGCATACTGAGGCATATACTCGGTTGAGGTACTTAGTTCACCAAGCACTGGTGTCCAGTCAGTGACATCGTGCGAACTACAGAACAGTGTGCCCATTGAGTGTCGGTGATGGTTATGCCCAGGTCCTCTTGCCAGTCGAAGCGAGCCTTCACTGCAACAGGCTGCAGGACTCCCTGCGAGTGGGTGAATAACGTCGCAACTGCACACATGTGGAAGGATACCTGCAGGAAGTATGTGAGTGCAGGCAAGTTCAGGGGTTCAGATAGTGTTATCTAAAAGGGCCTGTATTGTGACGTGCTCTGTAGTGGAAGGTAATCAACCTTTATCCCGCATTTTTTTTCCCGCATACTATTAATCCGCAATGTCATTCATCCCGCATTCCATCATCCCGCATTTTTTTACAACGCATGTGCTTTTATCACGCATGCCTTTACAACGAAATACTTTGTAAAGGCATGTATGGTAAGAGAGATGTTGAGAGAGGTAAGGGGGTTTGGGTTAATTTTTAAGGGTGGGGTCGTGCTGGGGTAGTGATTGTGTAGTGTAGTGTTGTGTTAGTGTAGTGTAGTGTTGAGTTGTGGTTGTTGTTTAATGTAGGGTCGTTCTGGGGGAAGTGTAATAGGGGTTAGGGTAGTGTTGTAGTGTTTGTGTAGTGTAGGGTCATGCTGGGGATAGTGTTTTAGGGTAGTGTTGTAGTGTTTGCGTAGTGTAGGGTCATGCTGGGGGTAGTGTTTTAGGGTTTAGGGTAGTGTTGTAGTGTTTGTAGTGTAGGGTCATGCTGGGGGTAGTGTTTTAGGGTTTAGGGTAGTGTTGTAGTTTTTGCGTAGTGTAGGGTCATGCTGGGGGTAGTGTTTTAGGGTTTAGGGTAGTGTTGTAGTTTTTGTGTAGTGTAGGTTCATGCAGGGGTAGTGTTTTAGGGTTTAGGGTAGTGTTGTAGTGTTTGTGTAGTGTAGGGTCATGCTGGGGTGTAGTGGTCTAGGGTTTAGGGTAGTGTTTGTGTAGTGTAGGGTCTTGCTGGGGTGTAGTGGTTTAGGGTTTGGGTAGTGTTGTAGTGTAGGGTCATGCTGGGGTGTAGGGGTCTAGGGTTTAGGGTAGTGTTTGTGTAGTGTAGGGTCTTGCTGGGGTGTAGTGGTTTAGGGTTTGGGTAGTGTTGTAGTGTAGGGTCATGCTGGGGGTAGTGTTTTAGGGTTTAGGGGAGTGTTGTAGTGTTTTTGTAGTGTAGGGTCATGCTGGGGTGTAGTGGTTTAGGGTTTGGGTAGTGTTGTAGTGTAGGGTCATGCTGGGGGTAGTGTTTTAGGGTTTAGGGTAGTGTTGTAGTGTTTGTGTAGTGTAGGGTCATGCTGGGGTGTAGTGGTTTTGTGTAGTATTGTAGTGTTTGTGTAGGGTCATGCTCGGGGTTGTGTTTTAAGGTACTGTTGTAGTGTTTGTGTAGGGAAGTACAGTGCTTTATGGTAGTGTTGGGGAGTTGTGCTGGGTAGTGTAAATGTAGAAAAAGGACTGTGTGTCAAGGGTGGGTGGTGCAGGGGTACTACATTAGAATGTAGGGTAGGGTACTTTTACTTACCTTTACATCTTTTACAACGACATGGCTATATGCAAATCAGTCTGACCCTGTGCCTCATGGGAACAGTCCAGCCCGAACTGCCAAGCCATGCCTTCCCTGGACCGGAAACAAGCTTCCGAGGACCGGTTTCTGGCATTCCAGCCGTCTTCAGCCCGGCTTGCTTGAATCCAGTGGCAAAGTGAGCAAGGGACTCACGTCTGAGCATACCCTGCCACACTTATGGCGGCCAAAACCAGTACAAAAGGGGGTGGTGATGGGCGGAGCATCTGAATCAATCAAACACTCACACCCAGTCAAATGATCTGGGTTTAATCCATCACTGTTCTTTAGCCCACTCTGCCACCCCAGTTCAGACATTGCTATATGCAAATCAGTCTGACCCTGTGCCTCATGGGAACAGTCCAGCCCGAACTACCAAGCCATGCCTTCCCTGGACCGGAAACAAGCTTCCGAGTACCGGTTTCTGGCATTCCAGCCGTCTTCAGCCCGGCTTGCTTGAATCCAGTGGCAAAGTGAGCAAGGGACTCACGTCTGAGCATACCCTGCCACACTTATGGCAGCCAAAAGCAGTACAAAAGGGGGTGGTGATGGACGGAGCATCTGAATCAATCAAACACTCACACCCAGTCAAAAGATCTGGGTTTAATCCATCACCGTTCTTTAGCCCACTCTGCCACCCCAGTTCAGACATGGCTGATGGATCAAACCCAGATCTTTTGACTGGGTGTGAGTGTTTGATTGGTTCAGATGCTCCGTCCATCACCACCCCCTTTTGTACCGCTCAGAGGTCTACCAGGCCAGCGTGCTCAGCAGTTGCTAATATTGCTCGGGCCGCAGGTTACGGGTGCCGAGGTTGGCCCATGAGTGGTCCAAGGCAGGCAACAGAATGCAGTTAAAGTTACCACCCAAAAGCTGAGGCAGATTACTGTAGCGGTTTAACTTGGCTATCAACGTGTGATAGGATTGCTGGTCATCATAGTTTGGGGCATATACCCCCACTAGCAGTACAGACATGTATTCGATGTGACACATGGAGACAGACACTACCCGCCGTTACCCCTCTAACCAGAAGTCACAGGAGGGCCACGTACACTCACCCGATAGCTGATTTACAAGTAAGGGCGATGGGGACCAAGACCGCAGTTGCCAGTTCAATGACCAGGGTGCACTCCCACGCAGTGATCCTCAGGTAGCCCAGTACATTTTTATCAATATGTAGAGTTGCAAAATGAAAGCAGGGAGGCTAAGCCACTGAGTCTGGATGGGTGCAGGTTGTGCAAGGCAGCCACATGGGCAGAGCGGTATAATGACAGTGGGTCAGTAGCAGAGAGTACAATCTTAGTATAGAGCAAAGTTACACTGGTCACATAGCAGCTATTAGCTGATCAGTAGTATCCCGCAGGCCACACCGACGGGTCGAGATCGCCTTAATGTTAGGAACCATTGAGGCTGCAGCATGATGACCGTTCCCAAGTCAGGCTTCATGCTTCAGCAGAGGCCCTGGCCACCCCAGCCAAAGCTCCTTGAGCTGGAGGGACCATGGGGCCAATCGCTCCTCACTGGTGCAGCTGTGTGCTTCAGCGCAACAGTCGGTCCCATGTGGGTCACAGGCGAGACGGCAGCCCGCATGAAGGAGGCCCAGGCAGTCCAGGCCAAGCCCTGCACCAGGGCCTCGGGTCATACAGCCATAAATCTTGCCGCAGGCGTGCGCTTATCCGGCTTGATAACCAGGCAGGTTGCCTCCAAACAGGTGTCATATGGCAACCAGCCCGGATGGGCCCCTGCTATCCGCGCCGAGCAGGCACAGCACGGTTTCAGCTCCTCAGGGCCGATTCAGATGCCGATCACTGTCAGGATGCAGGGAGTCTCCAGGGGACAGCTGGTCAGCCACCACCGAGGTGTGTAGACACCAGCAGATGGATACCACAGGAGGCTGGGGGAGGGTGGATGCGAGTGGAGGCAAAGGGCAGCCTTGCACAGGTCTCCAGCGTCTGCACCTTCAATTCTTCCAATAAAAAACTGTAGCCAGGCAAAGCTGGATCATAACCCAGCTTCCCTTTTTGGTTGAGCCACCTGACTCCATGATTTGCAATAAGATACCAGTGCAAGTAATTACCTCATTAATACACTAGCAGATTAATTATCCTTAACTTGTAAGCATTATGAAAGTGAGCTTCAGCAGCCTGGAGAAGGATAAAAGATCATGCCAATTTTTGGAAATACATAGATGTATTGAATATATTGCTTCAGTATGGTCTCACTGCCACAGATACACTACCGCTTTTATACCATCCCTTTATCCGTTCCTACAGACATTTTAAGAAATTGTCCTCAATGTTGACTGGCCTAGGATAATTAGGCTGACTGTAAAACAAAAAAAAATGTAACAGTGGAAACTTAGAAATGTTATATTAATGGTAAATGTTCTGCCTAATGTGGTCTAGGATGTCTATTACTTACGGTGTAACCTTTGCACCAACCTGCACTACACTCTCAAAACCACCACTTAGGCATTACATTATTTAGGTAGATCATGAGGATGACAGGTAATATTCTATTACCTGAATGTCCTCATTATCAAACTGTGGTAGGCTTTCTGGCACAGCTAATACAAATGCTCAACAGTTAGTCTGAGGGATCTTTCAGGACCTTGAACAAATTGATTCATAGACAATCCAATAGAGTAAATTAACCCAGCTAGGTGATTGAACATTCGAGAGATGTGTGGCATTTGAGACATTAGCAAGATTTGAAAGACACGAATGCCAAGAGTGTGGATTTCGTAAAACCCTTTCTAAACAGTCTCCTTTGTTACTCCGTATCTTCTCTAAGTTTGGACTGCTAAGTTAGGACATCTGGAAATGCTCTCAGTAATGTTATAAATGGGGTTTTTGGGAGGCTAGGGCATTTGCCAAAGCCAGGCAGAAACAACCACTCTAGTCAGGATGAGGGAGTTACACTCCTGAAATAACCCCTGATACACCCCCTTGGTAGCTTGGCACGAGCAATCAGGCTTATCTTAGAGGCAGTATTTAAAGCATTTGCACATAACCAGCAGTAATCCAGTGTAAGCACTACAAAAGGACACCACACCAGTTAAGAAAAATATCCAATATTTTTATATACTTAAGACAAGACCAAAAACGATAAAAATCCACAATTCGGTTCTTAGGAATCTTCAGTTATCAAAATAACTGTGAAAAACAGTTCCTTGAAGTCGATCTCTCCATCCGGGGCCATCACGGCGTTAGGGAACAAACAAATCCTATCAGTTCTGGCTGACCACGGCGTCGCGGACCAGCTATGGTGTCGGGAAGACCCGCAAACAGTACATTTTAGAAATGCAGGGCGTCGGCGACCTCTCGTTGAACTTCCAAAAGCAGGGCTTCTGCAGGTGTCAGTTCCAGAGGTTTGTGCAAGAGTTGTTGGGGCCCTCAAAGTCACACGTTTCAGATCGAACTCCTCTCTGTTGGAGTCAGGAGAGCTGGCTTCTGTAGGCGTCGGGTGCTGCGGTGCGAAGTGCAGCGGTGTGTCATGCGGTGCCCTCAGGTTGCAGTGCGAGCAGCATGTCAGTGACTCCATCGGTGAGACCAGGGTCGCGGTGCGAAGTGAATGCAGTGGTCGTCGAGGTGCTGGCAGGTTGCGGTGCAAGCAGCAGCGTCGTCGTTGCTGAAGCGCTGTCTTCGGCTAAGGAACGGGCATCGCTGGCGTCAGTAGGCCATGGCTGCGGTGCGTGATGAGGGCCCTGTGTCGTTTAACTTTACAAGATGTGACCTTGAACCACAGTGCAGCAGCGGCATAGATTTCAGCATGGAGCGTCGTCGGGGATACCAAAGGGTCGTCGTGAAGCGAGGCGGTGCAGAGTACGGAGCCCATAGGTCGCGATGCGAGCAGCGGCTCGGTGGTGGCGTCGGCGGTGAGACCATGGTTGCGGTGCCTTCAAGACACGGAGTCAGCAGCGGCGTCGGGTTGCTTCTTCTGTTGCAGCACAAAACACACAGTCCCCAGTGCTGAGGGCAGAAGTGGGCAGAAGAGCTTGAAGTCTTTGCAGTTTCTGAGACTTCTTGAACAAGGGGCAAGCTCTACCTTAAGCCCTTGGAGAAACTCACAAAAGTAGATAGAAAGTCCAGTCCAATCCTTTCACTGCCCAAGACAGAGGCAGCTACTGCAGGCTAACACAGCAAAGTGGTAGTTCCTCCTCACAGCTTCTCCAGTTCTTCTTCTTGGCAGACTTCTTGGTCCAAAAGAGTTCTAAAAGTCAGGGGTCTGAACCACAGTATTTGTATCCCAAAATCCTTTGATCTCTTAGGCAGAGTGTGCCTATGCACAGCCAGAATCAGTTCTGACTTCTCTGGTATGATTTCCTGGCAAGAGGTGGAGACAGCATGGTCAGAGGCAGACCAGGCCCTTTGAGGTGCTAGGAAATCTCCTCCCCGTTCCCCAATTGCAGGCGAGGTCTAATAAGCCTTTTCCTGACCCACCTAGACTATCTGGAGCCACTCCTGCTCCCCAGCCTTCTGTCATCTAAAACCCAGACAGGCAATCCACATTCCAACAGAGGCACACGGGATGACTGAGCAAGAAAATATCTACTTTCTAAAAGTGGTATTTTCAAACACAGAATGTAAAACTCACCTTCACTAAAAGATGCATCTTTAGATTCAGTTCAGGCATACTAAACTTTATTTTCCTACCTAATTCCCCAGACCAGCTATGTTTATAAGATGTTATAAACAAACTCCCCATTCTGTCAAATGGGGAACATGTAGCTTTGCAATAGCGAAAAACGAAATTGGCCGTAATTTGCTATCAGGACATGCCACACACTCCAGGGCTGGTCCTACCTTTCACATACACTCCACCCGGCTCACAGGGGTACCTTGGTTCTACCTTAGGGGTGGCAGACATGTAAGAAACGGGAAGGTGAGGGACTGGTAGGTGTGCGCACTGGCCAAGTCGACATGGCAGTTACAAACTGCGCGCTGACTCCACAATGGCGGGTCTGAGTTACCTTTTCAGGGCTACTCATGTGGGTGGCACAATCAGTGCTGCAGGCTCACTAGTAGCATTTGATTCACAGGCCCTGGCCGACTCAGTGCACTTTAGTAAGGACTAACAAGCTACTCACATGGGTGGCACAATCAGTGCTGCAGGCTCACTAGTAGCATTTGATTCACAGGCCCTGGCACACTCAGTGCACTTTAGTAAGGACTAACAAGTAAATCAAATATCCAATCATGGAAACACCAATTCGTAACACAATTTACCACAAGAGCACTTGCACTTTACCACTGATCAGCAGTGAGAAAAGTGCGCAAAAACACTACGCAAGCAAAAACCGGGAGGTCAGAAAGCAAAAACTCAGAGGAAACACGCCAAAAAATTCCAAATCTAATACTGGTTTGGACTTTTTACACAAATGAATTATAGGAATAAGTTTGTATTTTCTTGTTCATTTGTTTGAGTTATGATTAATTCTCATTTGTACCCTATGAATTTTTTAATTTCTTTGTCTTGAAATCAATATAAAAGAAAATACTTTTTCATATAAAAACTTCCTGTGTTGCTTTCCTTTTATTGTCTACTTAAGTAGCGTTACAATAAATGTTTGACACCAATTCAATTGGGACAGATTTATATAGGTATTTAAAAAAACGATCTGTGATAAATACCTTTAAGCAAAATCCCTTGCTGGCACTTCTTTATACTTACTAAGTCTAACACTACATCATTGTTTTATAGCCGTCTTGAGGACACATGAGTGGAATCCTTATTTAAATAGTATGTACGAGGTAAGTGGGCTGCTGAATTCATATCTGTGCACAGATCGCCGCCTAGTGTTGGGTCCAGATGATTGCACCTTGTTGTCCTGGAAGAGTCTTCGAAGTATCACGAGATAGGTGACTCCTCCCCTGGACTACAGTGCGCATGGGCAACTTCTCCATCCTCAGATTTTTCCGCCATTGGGTTCGGATGTTATTCCTGTCCTCCAACTACGGAATTGAAACTAAACTTTTCTAGAGGCCAAAAGGCCTTTGACTTCGACGGTATTGTTTTAGCTCGGTACTTCTTGACTCGATCAAGCTTTCCATCTCGACTCGGTCGTCGACGCGGGCCGTTGGGCCTTTTCGACGCCACGTGGGCCTGCTGTCGGTGGAAAAGAGCCCGTTCAAAAGGTGCCCACAATGCCACTCCAAGTTCCCGCATACTGACAGACACACAGTATGCAACAAGTGCCTATCACCAGACCACAAGGAAGAAACCTGCCCAGCCTGTGACCAGTTCCGTTCGAAGAAAACGATCCGGATTCGACGGGCCGCTAGGCAAGAGATGCAGCGACAGGCACCGGAACCAGACAACATCTTTGAGGATGAACAAGAACTTCCAGAAGGGGAAAATTCGGATCTAGAGATCGTTACCGTCGAGGACCACTCGGACTCCGATGACGAAATCCCACCAGGGCAAACCGTGAGTACATTGCCCCCGACACCAATTACCCCGTTACCGAAGGCTCCGATCGAGGCATCGCCTAAAGCCCTTAGCCAAGATCCAAAACATCATTCGGCAGCCCCGCCATCCGGCTCGGCTTCGAAAACAAATACTAAGCCTTCAGACACCCCAGGTCCAAGTAACGTTACCCCAAATAAGGTTCTAGAACCCAAAAAGGTAGTCGACCCGAAGGGCGTCGTCCCAAAGAAGGCAGCTGCTTAAAAAGGCGTCGAACCAAAGAAGGTCTCCGAAACAGAGGGCGTCGTACCGAAACCTGCGGCCCACCCGAAAAAGGTAATTGAGCCAAACAAAGGCACCGACCCAAACAAAGGCACTGACCCAAACACAAGTGCTCCTAAAAAAGCGGTCGATCCAAGAAAAACCCTCGACAAAAGACAGACAACCTAAAAAATCTGTCGAGCACAGAAAGCGCATCGAACCTGAAGATCCGGTCGATCCGCAATCAATCGTCGAGCCGGACAAAGAGCCCGAGCCGAAGAAGAGCAATAAGGCACCGAAAGTCTTCGAACCAAAAAAGGTTGTCGACCCGAAGGCAACGGTAGAGACAAAAAAGACTGAGCCAAAAAAGTCAAAGACACAGCCACAGAGGATCAGGCAAAAATATACATCAACCCTGAGACTGGTAAAGTCACTATTTTACACAGGAAAAAGAGGCCATTGGACACTGAGCCTCATTCCCCCATTCCTCTGAAGAAAAAGGACTTTGGGACTTCTCCCTCTAGACCCTTCATTCCTTTCTATCCTACTATGCCTACTACGCCTTTTGCTCCTTACTCTCCTACTCACTCTGGGGACAATGAGGGTGACACAGGGGAAGATCCCCAATATGATATTAACTATCCAGAGGATCCTAACCCTCAAAATGAACCATGGGTAGAGCCCACTGATCCATATGACACACATCCCATCCCTGACACATCCTCATACCCAACAAGGCCGTCACCTACTGACGACACCATTGTCTTCAACCAGCTAATAGATAGGGCAGCGCAGTACCACAACGTAGACATGCACAATGAACCTATAGAAGAGGACTTTTTATTTGACACATTCCCTACTACTGAGAAAAATGTCAGAACACTTCCTATGTTAAAAGCGGTCCTAAAACACGCCCCAGACATATTTAAAGATACTGCCAGAGCACTTGTAATCAATCCCAGGATTGAAAAGAAATATAGAGCGGCCCCTACAGACCCTACTTATATCAGAGGTCAGTTGCCATTAGATTCACTAGTGGTGGCCAACGCACGCAAACGGGCCAACTCACACAGACAACAGGAGAAGCTCCACCTCCTGATAGAGTCCAAAATACTAGAGGCCTGGGTAAAAGAGTAGCATCCCAGACCTCCAATTCATGGAGAATTGCAAATACACAAGCTCTACTAGCTCGTTACGACGGAGCACACTACGACCAGCTTGAAAGTTTGATGCAACACCTGCCTGAGCCTTTCAAAGCACAAGCTACTGACCTCATACAGGAGGGGAAATTTATTACAAACGCCTCCATTAAATGCGCGCTTGACGCAGCAGACAATGCAGCCAGGTCCATTAACACGAGCGTCTTATTACGAAGACATGCATGGCTACGCATCTCTGGCTTTAAGAACGAGGTGCAATCCACCATTCTTAACCAACCAGTCAATCAAGACTTCCTTTTCGGGCCTGCAGTCGACACCATTTTAGACAAAATGAAGGAGGATACGGAAACCGCAAAATCAATGGGTGCATTGCAGTTTCAACAACAGAGGTTCCTTTCGACGCTCCTCATACAGAGCAGCTGCACGAGGCAATACTTCACAAACGTCATCCACATACAAAAGCAACACACAAGGTTCCTTTAACAAGAACTCCAACAGAGGAGGTTATAGTGGCAACAATAATAAAGGACGAAGACGTGGAGGCAATAACACCAGAGCCTCCACTGCCACAAAACAGTGACTTCATCACACTACCTCCAGACCACCTAACACCGGTCGGAGGCAGAATCCAACAGTTCCTACCTGTCTGGAACTCTACCACAGACAGGTGGGTGAGACAAATTATCCAGTATGGCTATTGCCTAGAACTCACCTCTACCCCACCAAACATACCACCCAGGCACCGTCCTATGTCCAAGGAACACATCACCCTGCTACAACAAGAGGTGAGATGCATGCTGGAAAAGGGGGCCATAGAGCCAGTCCCTTTCCAACACCAAGGGACAGGAGTATACTCACTATACTTCCTTATTCCCAAGAAGGACGGTTCACTCAGACCAATATTGGACCTCAGACCCCTAAATCAATACATACTGTCGGAGCACTTCCATATGATCACACTACAGCAAGTGCTCCCGCTACTCCAGCAAGAAGACTTTCTAGCGACATTGGACCTCAAGGATGCGTATTTTCACATAGCCATCCATCCAGCTCACAGAAAATACCTCTGGTTAACAACAGAAGGTCAACACTACCAATTCAAGGTTCTCCGATTTGGGGTAACCACGGCTCCAAGAGTGTTTACAAAATGCTTAGCGACAGTAGCTGCACATCTCAGGAGGCAACACATACACGTGTTCCCATACCTAGACGATTGGCTAATACAAGCAAAATCGTACGAACAGTGTGCAAGAGACACGTCTCAAACACTTCAGCTGCTACACAGCCTAGCCTTCTCGATAAACTACCCAAAATCGCATCTACAACCATCCCACACACAACAATATCTGGGAGCTACTGTAGACACCTCAGTAGCAAAGGCATATCCAAACTCAGCGAGGATAGCCAGCATGTAGATGCTCATTCGCAAATTTCAGCCACAACACTCTTTGCCCGCTCGAGTCTTCATGCAGCTCATAGGCATGATGGCGTCGTGCATATTCATTGTCCCCATGCCCGACTACAAATGCGTCCATTGCAAGAATGCCTAGCATGGCAGTGGAACCAAGCTCAAGGACAACTAAAAGACCTAGTGTTGGTAGACAGTCGCGCTTACAACTCTCTGCAGTGGTGGAACCCACAAAACCTTTCCAAGGGGCGACGGTTCCACAACTAGTACTAATAACGGACGCATCACTGACAGGTTGGGGAGCCCACCTACTTCAATACACAGTACAAGGGCTCTGGACTATCAAACAAAAGAAACTGCATATCAACCAACTAGAGTTGCTAGCAATATTCCTAGCTCTAAAAGCATTCCAAAAATACCTGTGCGGCAAGACTGTGTTGATCCGGACGGACAACATGACAGCAATGTACTATATCCTGAAACAGGGAGGAACACACTCCCCACAGCTGTCCCACTTAGCACAGAGCATATGGAAGTGGGCAATTCCAAAAGACATCTTTCTCCTGGCAGAACACCTCCCAGGGAAAGACAATCAAATAGCGGATCTGCTCAGCAGACACAATCAACAACTTCACGAATGGGAGATTAACCCCCAAGTTCTCCAGCCATTCTTCGAACAGTGGGAGCACCCAGAAATAGATCTGTTTGCCACAAACGAAAACTCAAAATGCCGGTACTTTGCCGCCAGGTTCCCACATCCGCTGTCACAGGGCAATGCGATATGGATGAACTGGTCAGGCAGATTTGCGTACGCTTTCCCCCCAGCACCACTGATCCCGCTGCGGCAACAGTCACTCACACTAATCCTAGTTGCTCCCACATGGGGGAGACAGCCGTGGTGCATAACATTCCTGGAGCTTTCAGTAGTTCCTCATCAAAGGCTACGCCTCGCACCCCATCTTCAAACTCAGAACCATGGAGAAATCAGACACCCAGATCCCAATCAGATGAACCTAGCGATCTGGCTCCTGAAGTCTTAGAATTTGGATACCTTAACTTGCCTTCGGCAAGACGACCGACTACTAGAGCATGCTATGCAGCTAAATGGAAGAGATTTGTTATTTACTGCAACAATAACCAAATCAACTCATTAGATGCTTCCATTCAGAACATTATATGTTACCTACTGCATCTTCAAAGATGCAACCTAGCCTACTCTTCAATAACACTACACCTTGCTGCTATAGCAGCATACCTTCAAAACAGGCAACACCTTTCACTATTTAGAGTACCAGCAATCAAGGCTTTTATGGAGGGTCTTAAAATGGTGTTACCTCCAAGGCACCCACCTTCCCCAGTCTGGAACCTAAATATAATACTTACCAGACTTATGGGGCCTCCTTTTGAACCTTTACACTCATGCGAATTGCAATTTCTAACATGGAACGTGGCATTCTTGATTGCCATTACCTCACTCAGGCAAGTTAGTGAGCTACAAGCATTAACAATTCAGAAACCCTTCATGCAAATACATGCTAACAAGGTAGTTCTTAGAACAAACCCCAAGTTTATGCCAAAGGTCGTATCCACGTTCCACATTAATCAATCAATAGAACTGCCAGTGTTCTTCCAAAATCCACAGTCAGTAGCTGAAAGAGCCTCTACACACACTGGATGTAAAGAGAGCTCTGCTTTATTATGTGGACAGAACGAAATCATTTAGGAAAACAAAGCAATTATTTGTTGCTTTTTCACCACAACAGAAAGGGAATCCCATATCAAAGTCAGGAATAGCCAGATGGATAGTTAAATGCATTCAAATTTGTTATCAAAAAGCAAAACGCACTTTAACTGTACCCCAAGAGCACACTCTACGAGAAAAATGGGGGCATCCATGGCTTTCCTAGGAAATATCCCTCTTGAAGACATATGTAGAGCAGCCACATGGACTACCACACACACTTTCACAAAACACTATTGTGTAGACGTGCAAGCAAAACAGCAAGCTGCTGTAGCCCAGGCTGTCCTCAAAACACTCTTTCAAACTGCTGCAGCTGGCACAGGTAACCACCGCTAGAGGAGATACTGCTATACAGTCTATGCACAGATATGAATTCAGCAGCCCTCATGCCTCGAACGGAATATGCTACTTACCAGTATGCATCTGTTCTTGGCAAGTAGGGCTGCAGACATTCATATCGCCCGCCCTCCTCTCCGGTGCCGGTCGCAGCTGCAGCATTATCTTTTGCATGGCCATCTCTTACTTTACTATCTCCAATCTCTTACTTTACTATCTCCATCTCTGCCACAATGGCGAAAAACAATCTGAGGATGTAGAAGATGCCCATGCGCACTGTAGTCCAGGGGAGGAGTCACCTATCTCGTGATACTTCGAAGACTCTTCCAGGACAACAATGTGCCATCATCCGGACCCAACACTAGGCGGCGATCTATGCACAGATATGAATGTCAGCAGCCCTACATGCCAAGAACAGATGCATACTGGTAAGTAGCATATTCCTTTTGGGGGCAAATGTATTATAATTTCTACTTTAAGGAGACATTCAAGATGACTTAGCACAGGTTGTGTCTACTTTAGACCCTGGAGACTGGGTGGTATCTTTGGACTTGCAGGATCCATGCTTCCATATTCCTGTCCTGCCTGTCCACAGACACCACAGTGGGCTACGAGCATGGTCAGTTTGCTGTGCTATATTTTGGTCGCACCAGTGCCCCTTGGTTGTTCACCAAGGTGATGGCAGTGGTCGCAGCCACCTGCTGAGGTGTAGGGGGTTCCAGTCTTCCTCTACCTCGATAATTAGCTTTTGAAGGAGCATTCGCCCCAGGCAGTCTTCTACCTCCAGATTACGACGGACCTCCTCTCTCAGATGCTCCCTTTCATCACAGCTGTTCTGGATGTAGTTCAGTTTGACTGGCCTATCCCCAGGCACAGTGCTTCCAGTATATTCAGTTTGATTCTGATTTTTCAACCTCTATCCTGGATTTTGGTGAGCCTGACCCACTGGGCCTCATGGCCTCCTGTTGGTGGCTCATGTCTGCTGGGGTATGTGGGCTCTTCGATGGGCACAGCTTCAGGAGAATCTCTCCAATCTGGCTCGGAATCTGAGGGAACAGCTAAAGGACTGCAGTGGTGGCTGACGAATCACGATTGGGTTAGCGGCAGTCTCTGATCCTGTGGCACGCAGAGCTGGTTGAAGTGACAGATGCGGCATTCTTGAGCTGCGATGGCCATCTTTTGGATGTGAAGCTCAGAGGACTCTGATCTCCAGCGGTATCTCAGCTCCACATAAATCTGTCAGAGCTGAGAGTGATCCGACTGGCTTTGAAAGCCTTTCTTCCTTCTATCAAGACCAGGCTCGTTCGGGGGTTCACGGACAACACCACCGCCATGTTATATTGAAACAAGCAGGGCTGTTGGGCTTGTGGATCTTGTGTCGATGCCCTGCTCTTCTAGATATGACTGGAACATCTGGGCATTTTCCTGGTGGTTCAAGATCTGGTGAGCTCTATGAACACCAGTTAGCTGTCAATGCCTAGTATATCATGTATGGCAGATCCATCCAGAGGTGTGGCAAGGTATCTTCAGAGATTGGGGAGAACCTTGGTTAGATTTATTCGCCACCTTGGAGAACTGCAGTGTCAGTACTTCTGTGCGCTGGAGTTTCCAATGCGACTCCCAATCTGAGATGCCTTTTATTTTGAGTGGAGCTCAGCCTCCTGTACTCTTTTACACCAAACCCACTCCTGCCCAGAATTTTCAAGAATATCAGGAATGACCGGGCCCAATTTATTCTTGTGGCCCCAGATTGGGCAAGGAGGTTATGGTATCCCAAACTCATAAGCATGAGCATCGGTCCTAAGATCAGGTGCCCTTTCGGGGGTGGATCTACTTTCGCAACCACAGGGACAGGTCTTGCATCCACAACTGCGCACACTCCACCTTCATGCTAAGATATTACCTGGCGGCAATTGAAACTTCATGATCTCCCTGCTGGAGTCTGTAATATCATTCTAGCAACCAGGCGTCCCTCGACCAAAAATGTATACGCCTGTTGCGACAAATTTGTGACTTCATGCACTACCAAAAAGGTTGATTCCCCTTTCTGCACCTCTGTAAGAGGTCTTGTTACTTGTTCTTTCATTAGTCCGGGAAGACTTTGCTTTGGGTACAGTGAAAGGGTTTCTTTCGGCCATATCAGAGTTTTTGTGTTTGCTGGATCAGCCCTCCTTTTTAGGTCACCTGTTCTGACTCAGTTCCTAAAAGTTCTACAACATCTGATCCCTCCAATAACCTTCCTCATGGTCCATGGGATTTTAATCTGATATTAACCTTCTTGATGTGTGCGCTCTTTGAGCCTCTCCACAACAGCCCTTTCTGCTTTCTGACCATAGAAACTCAATGTTCGAGGCATATGAGCTGCAGATTGTACACTTTGCATAGATCGCCATCTGGTGTTGGGCTCGGATGATTGCATGTTGTTTTTGTCTTTGAAGAAGTCTTGTAGTCACGAGGCTGGTGACTCCTCCTTTGGTGGACAGTGCGCATGGGCTACGGCTCCATCATCAGATTGTTTTTTTCCAACATCAGGTTCGGATAAGACTTGCTGCGCTCCGGATCGGAATCGTTTTCCAAATCCCTTCGACGCGCAATCACATTCACCGACGGTATTGTCTCAATCGCGTGCCTTTGACGCGCACCCTCGACAGCTTCCATTACTCTTCGACTCCTGCGAACCTCGACGCAAGCCGTTGGGCCTACCCACGCTGATAGAGACGGACGTCGATGGAACGGACTCCATTTAAAAAAATGTCCAGTGTGGTGCTAAATTTCCACACTCGGACCTTCATCCTGTCCAAAAAAGACTATCCAGGATCATCGAGCTCGACGCCGAGACATGCAGCGAGGCACAGGCTCCATTCCGAACATCTTCAATCCAGATCACGATAACCTTCCGGAGCCAGAAGAAATCCTTGACTATGAAGCAGACGTCTCCGACGCCGATGATGACATCACTCCGGCTCAAAGGGACGTGAGTACTGAAACCCCGGCCCAGCCCACACCAATGACACCGGTAACACCTTCGGGCTCAGGTTCACACCGTAATAAGACTTCGCAAAATACAATCCTGAATCAACCATTTGATCAAGAGCACCTTTTTGGACCTGTAATTGATGCATCTTTAGAAAAAGACACAAACAGCAAAGTCTATGGGGGCCTTACAGTCACTATCTGCCAGAGGTTCCTTTCTGCAGTGCTTTTATAGAGCAGGTTCCAAAACTAACACATCAGAACACCCTACATCGTCCGATAAAAGTCCCAACCAGGGCTCCTTTTCTAGGGGATACAATAGAGGAGGTTACAGAGGTAACAACAATAAGGGTAGAGGCACAGGTAATAACACCCGCAACTCCCCTAACAATAAACAGTGACTTACCTACGATTCCCCCCCGATCATCCCACTCCTGTCGGGGGACGCATCTCACAGTCCCTACCTGTCTGGAATTCCATCACAACAGACAGGTGGGTAAGACAAATTATCCAGTATGGTTATTGCCTGGAACTCGCTTCTACACCCCCCAACATTCCTCAAGACCGCATCCAATGTCATTAGACCAGCTAACGCTACTCAAACAAGAAGTCTTGGCAATGTTACAAAAAGATGCAATAGAGCCAGTTCCTCTTCTTCATCGAGGGACATGAGTTTACTCCCTTTATTTCCTAATCCAAAAAAAGGACGGCTCTTTAAGGCCAATACTGTACTTCAGACCGCTAAACTTTTACATTCAGTCAGACCACTTCCACATGGTCACTTTACAAAAAGTGCTTCCACTACTTCAGCAAGGCGACTTTCTCGCCACTATAAATCTAAGATGCCTATTTCCACATTCCAATACATCCCGCTCACAGGAAGTATCTCAGATCCAACCGTCTACAATGCAACAATATCTAGGGGCAACAGTGAATACTCTCACAACCAAAGCATATCCCATTCCCATCAGGATAAATGCTATGCTAACAGTAGTTCAAACATTTCAACCACAACACACTCTAACAGCAAGAGTGTTCATACAACTAATAGGAATGATAACAAAACAGAACAATTGCCAATACTGAGCAGCACTCCTAAACTTGTTTGATTACCAGAACCCAAGAAGGAAACATATAGGTCCGCACTTTTTCTATGCCATCAATTATTTTATTTGGCAGCTATATTTGAAATCTCGTTATCAACAATACTTTATATACATGTGCATCAACAATGAATACAACAAGCATTGGCATAGCCAATAGGTCTCGCCTTTGGGACATTAGCCATGCAACAGTTAATGTTGCACCAAGGATATTATGCTGCATAATTAAATACTTGCAAGGTTCCAAAGGCGAGACCTATTGGCTACGCCAATGCTTGTTTTGCATTTGATACCTAATGGAAGGGTTTACCCCTTTATAGGCTTCGAGATAAGCATAATGGTAGATTTTATTTCTACAGTCTCATGGTAGGAGACACAGAAAACAGACAGTCCAAAACTTCGATGGGAGACTTCATCACACAGCAGCCATTTTATGCTGTATCAGTTTTGTTTTGGATTTCTTGTATCTGTAGTTATCCCCGACTGACCCTGATTCAACTCAAGAAACAGGCAGCAAGCTGGTCCTTTGCAAATAACTCTCCTTGTGCCTCCTTCGACATTTTTTAAGGCTGATAAATATAACAATTTTAGGTCAGCAAAGCTATTTGAGGCGGAAACAGATTTACTAAGGGAACAGTCTTACCCAAATGCGTTCCTGGGATGGTGGTACAGTTGTTAACGCACACAATTGTAATGTGCAAGCGCACTGTGTACAAGGGGGCGGGGCGCAGGTGACGGTGAAAGGAGACGACAGAGGCTGAACGCAGGGTGGAGCAAATGTATATGGCAGCAGATTAGAAGAAATGGGAGTGTAAAACACAAAGAGGGAAGTAGCGAAGAGTTGAAGTGGAAAGAAACAGTGGCCACACAGAGAAAGTAAGAGTCACTGACAGAGTGAGGCAAAAACTGCTAGAAAGAGTAAGGAGGAGAGGGAATAGGCAAGACAGGTGAAGATCGGAGAACGAAACCCAGAAGCAAGCAGATACAGGATACCAGCTGCAGTCTGTGGAGGGCATGACAGCTCTGTTGAGATTAGGCGGGCGGTACAGGGAGGAGGAGCCTTCAGGGGATATGGTGAGCGTGAGATTGGACATAGTAGCATTAGCCGGAAGAAGAGGGCGGAGTTCTATGCGAGCAATCCAGAGTGGCCGTACTTTGAGTGAGATTAGCTAGAAGGCTGAGGCGGATCGGACAGCATCCGTCTGGGAGACAAAAAGAAAGAACGGGCAGATAAGAGATAGGGACAGGTGAAAAATAGAGTAAGGAGAAGTAGGAGACGAGAGCAACGGGGAGGCCAAAGAGGAAGAAAGGATGAGCAGAAAGAAGGGACGAGAGAAAACATGAGAGAGATATAGACAACAAGAGACGGCCTGGCGCCGTCAAAGTGAAAGTACGGCTGGCCGTCTGCAGTGAATAAATTAGGGAGGAGAAATGCCTGAGAGTGCGAAATGATCCCTTTGAAGTGAAGCTGCTGGCGGCAGATGGCTGTCTTTCCTGTGCACGCGCCTTTCTATGTCAATGCGCTTGCGCATTGAGCTCCTTTTCACGGGCATTGCATGGAATCGCCCGATCTCGGTAAGCTCTGTTTAAGCCCCTTTATCTCTCGCTCCGCTCAATGCGCATGCGCATTGAGACAGGTCACTCGACCTAAAAAGGAGGGGAATTATGTACACAAGACTAAATTTCCTCAAAATCCAACAATCACCAAGACACCACCACACAATCAATGCAAACCTTCAGACAAACACATTCCTTAACACACTTATACCAGGCACTCACACCATCCAACCGCCACACCAGGACGGGTCTAGCCACATTACAATAACTTTTACGTAGCCCCAGACCTGGTGGACCACACTCATACTGCCAAGGTCAAACAACCAAAATAAATTAGATCACTTTCCTGGATGTTCAAGTCTACCCGTCAGAAGGGGGACTGGCGACGACTTTGTTTAGAAAGCCAACGGATAGAAACCTAGGCGCTCCATTATACTAGCAACCATCCTAAAAGCTTGAAACAAAGTCTGCCCTTTGGGCAATTTCTTAGGATTCAACGCAATTGCTCCTTTAAAGATGAGTATTTTTTCCATGCGAATCACTTAATGGACCGTTTGGTAGATCTGGCTACTCAAAAAAATTGTTGAAGCACGCTCTTTGTCGTGTATGGTGGGTACCGAGAGAGACATTATTGGAAAGAAAAGTCAAACCACAAATGGATAGAATTGTGTGTGTTACAACCTTCTGCCCAAATGCAAACCAGTTTAAGAAAATTGTCAACCAAAACTGGCACTTCCAGAAAAATCTGGACAAAGCACTGCTCCAGCCCCCACTATTTGCCTTTAAAAAATAGAAAAGCATTGCAAATCATATTGGTAGCGCAGCCCGCGCTACCAAAATCAGAAGGAGCCACTCTAAGGAGCATGATGGGATTAGCACCGGTGATGGGCCCCCATAAATGCGGATCTTGTTCTTGCTGCGATCAAACATTCGAAGGAGTTGTATTCTCACATGAAGGAATTAACTGGAGACATGAAACATTCACAAACTGTAAATCAAAGAACGTGGTTTATGGAATTTTGTGTCCATGTCCAAAATTGTATGTGGGAAAAACTAGTCAGGAAGTCCGTCAACGAGTTACGCAGCACAAGTCAAGACTTAGGAGAAATGTTGCTAACGCCCCTTTAGTGAACCATTGGAAGTCAAAAGAACATTTGGAGAAAGATTTTAAATGGACTGTGATCTCCAAAATCGAGACAGATATTCGGGGAGGTGACATTGAGGCTAAATTAGGACAACGAGATGCACTATTTATTATGAAGTTCAATATGGCAACACATGGACTGATTGAAGTTTCTGAAATATTCAAACCATAATTTGCCATGGCCACCCTGTGGAGGCTTGGATGGCTCAGTTAGGCTGTCGGTTGATTAGGGTATTTAGTTAAAGTTGCATGGGGCTGTCTGTCCGTCATCTGAAATTTGCAAAGTTTGACACCCTAGGCTCAAACACTGTTACTTTTATGATGCACATGGAGGGTCGGTTGACCCCCGCCATAGATTATGAAAAATGTTATGGGATGTCTGCTTACATGTGTGAGCTAACTGAACAAACAGTTTGCACAAAGTAGTATTGTTGATTTGGTGAGGACATTATTAATTACATCGTTTCTTTTCAGTCCGCCTGGCAAGGGAAGAGTGATTGGGTATTGTTGTACGATTTGTTGTAACCTAAAGAATGGGAGATACTATTAACGATTTGTAACCAATGAAGTTTGATTATTTGAATGGGATTTAGGATGATGATACACTGATGGACCAGGATCTTCGATACGTACATATGCAGTAGATATTTTCAATATGGGGTAATGCCCAACGGAAGAGACAATAAAGCCTTCGAGCCAGTGATAATGGTTTTGCCGGTAGGCTATTTCGTGCATTAGGATGCCCAGCCACGATTCACCTCCCAAACATCTAATGCGGGAATTTCAGGGACTCTCTGCAGTCCGGATAAGTCTGACTTGCTCCACGATGAATGATCAATAAAGCTTTTTAGCTTTTCCTTTGTAACCATGACTACGTGGCTTAGATATGGATGGGCGTTGCGGACCCAACGAGTATTTGGCAGCGCCCAGTGGGCGGTCCAGTGATACCCGTAGAGTTAGTCGGCATTGGCTCGCTGGCGGGGAGTTTAAATACTACTATTCCCAGCCACCCCTCACATCCCACCATTCAATGCAGGAGCGGGCGTCACACGCCATACTTTGAGGACGTGGACGTTGTTTCTCGAAAACGGGAGATTGATTTTTCAAGGTAACAAGCTCGTGGCCCACTAAAAAAACATTTCTTGGCCATTAAGGGAATTTGCATACAAGTAAATGTTTAAAATCTCCCCTATAGATCAGCTTGCAAGCTGGAGACGTGGTGTAAAGTGTTAACGGGCATCCCGATGTGCTGCTGAGGTAAGCCTCGCTTTGTTGGATATAACCAGTATGACTCGCACAACATTTCGATAAGTACTAATAGTCCGCCACTCTCTGGCAGGTTACTCTGAATCGCCACCAAATATCAGGGAAGACATACACAAGATCCTTATCTGGTACGCGACCTTTGTGAAGTCCATTGCCACGTTAGAACAGTGCTTTAGTTTGACATCCGATTTAAAGTTTGTTTTGTGTCCTTCTTTGTCTTTTACAGTATAATAATATCACTGTGGTTCAGAGGCAGCAGATTTGGTCTGCATATTGAATAACGTAGGCGAAATGCTGGTGTGTGCTTTTTTTCAAGCAATGGTCGTAGGGTACCGCTCATATTAAGAACTGGTGTTTTATTTCTTTCTTTATAGAAGTTCATGGTTCTCATGAGAACCCTACAAAGAGTTGGGTTCGTAATGCGTCGACCTTTTTCTGCTTTGTCAAACAAACCATGTTGTGTAATTGATCCACTGGTGTAGTGAAATAGTTGTTGGATTTAGGAAATAGTGATCAATTAGAGTCATTTCTGCACTTCAGTGTGAGTGTGTAGGATTTATTTTGGTTGTTTGACCTTGGCAGTATGAGTGTGTTCCACCAGGTCTGCGGCTACGTAAAAGTTATGGTATAGTGTGGCTAGACCAGTCCTGGTGTGGCAGTTGAATGGTGTGAGTGCCTGGTATAAGTGTGTTTAGGAATGTGTTTGAGGTATGTCTGAAGGTTTGCATTGATTGTGTGGTGGTGTCTTGGTGATTGTTGGATTTTGATGAAATTTAGTCTTGTGTACATCATTCCCCTCCTTTTTGTGTACAATCATTTTGTTTTGTTATAGTGACTCAGCCTTACTGAGTAGAGTCAAGGCCCTCTGGTGTTTCTTGACTAATAGGAAAGATGGCATCATGCATTTTTCTCGTCCCTCATGCAAGGCTACAAATGTGCCCATTACAGGAATGTCTAGTACATCAGTGGAACCAGGCTTCAAGGTCAACTAACAGATCTGGTGTTGGTGGACGACCGCACCCATCGCGCTCTGCAGTGGTGGACCACAAAAAAATCTTGCCAAAGGGTGGTCGTTTCTCGAGCCACTTCCACAGCTAGTGCTAACAGATGTTTAGCTCACCGGCTAGGGAGCATATCTCAAAAACCATACCACTCAAGGTTTATGGACCCCTCAACAAAAACAATTCCACATCAACTACCTGGAATTGTTAGCAATATCTCTAGCGCTGGAGTCGTTTTAACCACAACTCCTCAACAAAGCTGTCCTAATCCGTACAGACAACATGACAGCAATGCATTACATACAAAACGAGGGGACACACACCCCCTCCAGTTATCCCGTCTAGCACAAAGAATCTGGAGGTGGGCCATTTCAAGAAATATATACCTCCTAGCAGAACATCTACCAGGAGTACTTAATTAAATAGCGGATCTGCTCAGTAGTCAAACAAAACAGATCCTCGAATGGGAACTTCATCCTCAAGTTCTTTTTCCATTCTTTCACATGTGGCGACACCCAGACATAGATCTGTTCGCCACACAAAAAAAACACAAAATGGCCAAACTTCGCATCCAGGTATCCACACCCATTGTCCAAAGGCAAGGCCCTATGGATGAACTGGTCAGGCAAATTTGCCTATGCTTTGCCGCCTCTCCCACTCATTCCATTGCTAGTGAGGAAGCTTCAACAGCATTCCCTTACAATGATCCTAGTTGCTCCAACATGGGCAAGGCAACCATGGTTCACAACTCTGTTGCAGCTATCAGTAGTACCACATCAAAAACTGTACCTCTCTCCCAAGTTTCTCACTCAGAACCATAGAGAGAAAAGACACCCAGATCCCAATCCGCTCAACCTGGCGATCTGGCTGCTGAAATCCCAGAGTTTGGATACCTCAATCTTCCACAAGAATGTATGAACGTTATCAAAGAAGCCCAACCACTAGAGCGTGCTACGCTGCAAAATGGGAAAGGTTCGTCATTTATTTCTCCCACAATAAAATTGACCCAATAGATGCTTCTATTCAAAACATCATCTGTTACCTTTTGCATCTACAACAATGTAACCTAGCGTATGCATCCATAAGATTACATGTAGCTGCCATAGCAGCCTACTTGCAAAACAGACAACAATTGTTGTTGTTTAGAGTTCCCCCAATAAAAGCTTTTATGGAAGGGCTTAAAAGAATAATTCCACCAAGAGCTCCACCCTCCCCCGTGTGGAATCTCAATATAGTCCTTACTAGACTAATGGGCCCTCGATTTGAACCTCTACACAAATGTGAACTACAGTACCTTACTTGGAAATTGGCAATTTAGTCGCCATCACATCTCTCAGAAGAGTGAGCGAACTCCAGGCATTAACCATACAGGAGCCATTTTTACAAATTCATCATAACAAAGTGGCTCTTAAAACAAATCCAACATTTTTACCAAGGTAGTGCCTGCCTTCCATCTAAACCAGTCTGTTGAACTACCAGTGTTCTTCCCTCAACCAGACTCAGTGGCAGAAAGAGCGCTACACACTCTTGATGTTAAGAGTATTGCTGTATTACATCTAAAGAACAAAACCCTTTAGGAAAACCAAACCACTTTTCATAGCTTTCTCCCCACCTCATAAGGGCAATCCTATATTGAAAACCGGAATTGCAAGGTGGATTGTAAAATGCATACAAATATGCTACCTTAAAGCCAAACGCATATTAACCATTCCCCCTAGGGCTCTTTCAACCCGCAAACTAGGGGCATCTATGGCATTCTTAGGGAACCTTCCCTTAGATGACATATGCAGAGCAGCAACTTGGGCCACTTCACACACCTTCACAAAACACTATTGGATAGATGTGCAAACAGAACAACAAGCTAGTGTGGACCAGGCTGTATTAAAACACTTTTTCAAACTACTGAAACAGATACAGGTAGCCACCGCTAAGGAGGATACTGCTATATAGTCTATGCCAAGTGTACAATCTGCAGCTCATATGCCTCGAACGGAAAATGCTACTTACCAGTATGCATCTGTTCTTGGCATGTAGAGCTGCAGAGTTGTACACGGCCACCCTCCTCCCCGGATACCTCTCTCTGATCCAGTATTATCTTAATTGGATACATCACGCATGGACACTTTCTATTTCTCACTACTCCATCTAACCCTACTGGCAATACAATCTAACGATGGAGCCGAAGCCCATGCGTACTGTCCACCGAAGGAGGAGTCATCAGCCTCGTGACTACAAGACTACTTCGAATACAAAACATGCGATCATCCGAGCCCAGCACCAGATGGCAATCTATGCAAAGTGTACAACTCTGCAGCTCTACATGCCAAGAACAGATGCATACTGGTAAGTAGCATTATCCTTCTACTGGTTATGGAATCAGCCAGGAGGGTTAGCGAACTGCACACATCCTGTCAGCGTCCATACAGGACATTTTTTAGACAAACTAGTTATGCGAGCACGTGCCTCTTTCCTGCCGAAAGTTGTGACGCCCTTTCATGTCGAACAATTGAGAGAGGGACGATTAGGGCAATCTTTAACGGGTCCAGCGTACAAGCCCAAATGCAGCTAAACAAAGCATGGTACGCAGTTCCCCAATCAAGGAGGTAAGGTAGCTAGGGTAGTGAACCAGGACGAGGGTGGAGGCACACTTAGGGGGAAGGGGGGGAATCTCCCCGTCGGAACTAATACCCTCAGACACCAAGCAAGCTAGGTGTCCAGCTTCATCATCTGGGTTTTCTCCTCGTCGGGTCGGCGGTGCAATACCCGACGGGCACCCATATAGTGGCACTTTGGCGGAGATCTTTTGTTCCTGCCGTATGGTGCCGTGGGTGTGAGGGCCCTAGGGGAAAGAGTGTAGATGTGGATGGGTAGTGAATTAAAAAAAGGTTAGATAGTCCACTGGGTAAGTTTAACCCCTTCCGTGCGGTTCACGTTCAGCGGATGTCGCGTGCACTACCTCGGTAGTGCTGCGCACGTCAGATGAACGTTCCGGCCCCGTCCGCGCAATAGAACGTTCCGCATCAGCGCGGAACGTTCGGTGCAGCGGAGGGGTTAATAATGTGGTAATCTACCTTATTAAAATCGTGAAGAGAGGCTGCTCGCTGGTGCATTGATCAAGGGGGGCAATTCTCTACTCTATTTTGCTGGTCAACATGTTTCATGCTAAGTGTTCAATATGATACAGTGCAATTCGTCAGGACCAAAAAAAACTATCTACACCATGGTATGGTACATGAATTCTACCTACCACTGGATTCAAGGGGCGGACACAGGGTCCCGCCACTTCTAGTGATACCTTATTGTGCTGACTAGTACGGTCTTCTCAGCATGGAGCACCTCAAAAGTAGGTGCCCTGTCCGTTTGAAGGACTAGCTCTTCAAAACCTACCTGTGAGCTGGATTAAGCGAGAAGCCTTTCATGTCGGCCAGACCATCACACTGCTGACCTTCTTTGCTCCGTTTCACCCTTCCAAAAAGGAGCGACTCCATTAACCAGACCCAAAAAGAGCTTTTCTTTCTACATTGATGGTACTAAAGAACACCTTTGAGGAGGGAGCTTTGGAGGAGGACGCTACCAGCTCTTCGTAAGGGTTCGCTGGAGTGAAAGGCTATGCAGAAATGGGCGATCTCGTGATGATTGTACTCTGCATTAAAATATGCTCTGCGCTGGCCAAAAAGCAGGGCCCCCATGCAGGGCTTGAGGGCTCAATCCACCAGAGCCAAAGCTGCAACCACTGCGTTATCATGCAGAGTGCCTGTCCTGGACATCTCTATGGATGTGATATGAGCATCACTGCACACATTTACCAAGCAATATAGATCTGACTGCTGGACAGTCAGATCCACCGTGACAGGCACTTGTCCTTTCGGTCCTCCAGGACTTCTTGATCTAAATCTGACCCACCTCCAAAAAGGTATTGCTTAGGTATCTATTCCAGGGCAAGGAATCTGCGGCTAGAAGTCCCTATCAGATGATTACGTTACTTAGAGTCTCTACAAGGTAAGTTATTACCGTAACTGTCTAGCTGCAGTTTACTCAAAGATCCTCCCAGCTATTGGAACGGATTTCTCCATATAGTTTTAACACTTAGAAGGTACTCAGTGTCTGCACACAGATATATAAGCAAGCTTTGTGGTTCCGTGCTTCTAGGATGGAAAGGTTGCGAAAAGTAATTTGTCAGCGGCTGGGGTTGGCGCCTACATAGGCATCGCACACACCACTCTGGCACAGGTGACGCAGAGCCTTTTGACTCCACCTACCGACGCACAAAGGCACTGCTCAAAAGGTTTCTGGATTCAGTCTCACACATGGGTGTTATTTTAAGGTAGGGAAACTGCAGCTAGATATAGTCTCTACTTGATAAGTGTTACCAAAGGTAAATAAGTTGTTCTTTTTTTTTTTTTACCTTTGAGTGAGGGGAGGGGCCGCGATATTGGAGAGGCGAAGCCGTAAGTGACTTGTGATGCCGGTCCTTCAATAATTTTAGTAAATGAGTGTTATGCTCTACAGACATGTGTATATGGCTCATCCTGTGGTATTGTTTAATGTTTACTTGTTTTAACAACATATATTTAAAGGATGCAAGAGGTTTAATTTGAGCAGTGCAGTAGAATCACAATAAAGAGACAGCATGACTATTAGAAGAGTTGTTTCTTCTTGTAAAGTAGCTGTTACATTCAATCTGTGAGGCAGTAAAACGTTTTTTTACAGTCATTTTTGCTGCAGTGTAGTAATGAACTCTTAATTTGATCTATGCTCTGTAGTGATAAATGTGTTTTATCAGTACAGTTGCTCTAAATAACGTATTCGTAGACCATAATTATTTTCACCGCTATGGTGTGGCACAAACCTATATTTGAAATTGTGGAAGATTTCAACAATTAGCGTGAACAGAGGAAAAGCTGAATGTCAACGGGCTGAAGGCTAACTGTACTTAGTAGTTATATAAACATATGATACTAAAATGACGCAGGATTCTTACCCTGATGGCTGGAAATATTCCAACCGTGTGAATCTGTGAAAAATGTCCATGCAAGAGAACCACAATAATATTTTAGTCTTCCTCTCTTAAATATTTGTAATTGTGCTTGTTTCTCTAACCTTGAACTTGACCATACTAGAGGTAGGTACTGCCTGTTCGTTTAGAAAACTGTATGATACTTGGGGCTATGTAGCTATGCATAGTAGTTTCAGTTAATAAGCTTAGTTTCCAGAAAAGCATGAGGGAATCTAGCAATGAAGCAGTCAATTCCATTATAATGTTTGCACTTTTTGATTATGGGACCTGCAGAGTTTCAATTGTATTTATTTTTCTTTAGATAGAAAATCATTTAATCAGTATGAATTAAGTTAGTGTGTTTTACTGCCAATTACCTATTTTATTAAGTAACTATATTTTTCTATCTTAGTTCTTATACAACAACAATACGCGACAGCAGACAGAAGCCAGGGATGATTTTCATTGCCCATGGTGTACACTGAACTGCAGAAAACTCTACAGTTTACTTAAACACCTTAAACTCTGTCACAGCAGGTTCATATTCAATTATGTAGTAAGTATTTTTGTTCTTTTTTTAGTTACTGATATTCGTCAAATTGTAATGGTGGTCATTCACGAATATTTTACATTGTATGTGTTTTTTAAATATAGCAGTTCAGATGCTGCTCTTTATTTTAGTTACTCATTCCATAAATGGCAACGTTCATGTAATCTGCTTTTGGACGATTCAGTTAGCAGAAGTTAAAACGAGTCCATCAATAACAAGATGTAGTTAATTTACTAAAACGTAGAAAGAATAATGTATCAAGATGAGGAGTGTTGCTGTAGATAATCTGAAAGGTCTGACAAGGGAGGAGACACTTACAGATGGTTTTTATGTACATCACATACTTGTTGAATATCAACACTAAAGCATAGTTAAAAATATCTGAAAAAGCACTGATAAAAAGATGGGCATGTAACAGGTCTTTTATTTATAAAGCAAGGAGAGGAATATTAGGTGCTATTAACACCGTTATTCAAGATTGCTACCTGTACCTTAGTTTCTCTAACCCTACCTACACTCTAGTTACACAACCTGCAGTGCAATATCTCTGTCCTGCCTGCGGTGTGAGTAGGGTGGTGGCAGCTCCCTATAACCTCTGCTGAGCGTGTGGCCCATAACTCGAGCTCTACTTTATTAGCTGCTCATTTAAGAAAGAAAAACGCCGATTTTCGTAAAATTTTAAAAATTGTATTTTCACTTGGATTAACCTTTTTTGTTGTGCAGGTACATTGCGGGGGTGCTTTGACTTACCCACTTTGCTCCTAGTGTCTTTTCTGGCCCCTTACATCGTGCAGGCTGTTTACAGTCGAGTGGAGGGCGGGCGGTCATCTTAGGGGTAGTCCTTCTCCCCAGCAGAACTGGTGGCAGCGTTCTAGCTGGTGGAGAGAGGACTAGCTATAAATTTAGCATGCCTCCGGTAGCGCGCAGCAGTCGCGCATGGCGGGCGCGCCTTAGTAGAGATCTTGGAACTGGCCCAACTCAAACAATGGATGGAAGGTCCGACTCATGTGGGGAGTCACTTACTCGACTTGGTCTGTTCCAACTTTCCCATTGTGGCACTTAGGTCGGATAGAGTGACGCGGTCCGACCACAAGTTGGTCAGTTTTGCCTGGCAGGTGGATGGACTCGATAGTGAGCACGGGTCCGGTCCTGGACCTCCCTTCAAAGATCAACATTGCCTCCTTTGAGCGAGCCTTAATTAAGTCCTGACCAATAATCAGCGGGGAGCTGGTAGAGGCGGTTAGTAGCTTTAATGGGTGGATGGAATGTGCAGTCAAAGAATCCACAAAGCCTAATGCCCCGTCCCGACCTCGCTGCATCCCTTCTCAGCCATGGTTCTCGCCCGATCCAAGGGATTTGAAACGTGGCTGTAAGAAATTAGAGCGGGCTTGGAGACGAGACTATCAGCCAGAGGCTAAAGCAATCCTGAGGACTGCCCAGAGGGAATACTATACCGCCATCAGATTAGCTAAGGGTGGTTACTATGCTGGGAGGATTGCTACAGCTAGTAACAATAGCCGTGAGATCTTTTCTATTGTTAAAAGCTTTTTATCCCCTGTGGCAGACTCACCATTGCTTCCTTCTTCTTCTCAATGGTGCGAGGAGCTATCCTTTTTTTTCAGTGAAAAAAATTGAAAAAATTCAAAGGGATTTGCTCGCTGCCTTGCCCACAGGCATTATTCTGATGACTACTGTCGCTCAAACAGTCCACTGCCCCTCACAGCAGTTTCTGGATTTTTCAGTGGCTGAGGAGCCTGATGTTCAGGCTCTCCTTCAGTCCCTGAAATCGGGCTCGCCTTCTGACCCTTGCCCTGCCCGGGTTCTCTCTGGAGTGGCGTCTACTGTATGTACTGAGGTCACCCAGATTGTGAACCTTTCACTGTCTTCTGCCACGGTCCCGGGATGCTGGAAGCAAGCTATGCTGCTTCCTTTACTGAAGAAGTCAGGGCTTGAGGCTACGGTACCGGGAAATTATCGCCCTATATCTTTGCTACCTGCCCTGGCGAAGATCTGTGAGAAGGTGGCTTTTCGCCAACTGGACAGCTTTATCGAGAGATCCAATGCCCTGCACCCGGCGCAGTCAGGGTTCAGGGCGGCCTTTAGCACAGAGACAGCTTTGGTGGAGGTGACGGAGGCCATTCGAGAGTGCCTGGATGGTGGCGGCAGAGCGGTCCTGATTCTTTTGGACGTCTCTGCCGCGTTCGATACCGTCCCCCATAATCTCCTCCTTGCTAGACTGTCTGGGATTGGCATTGGCGGCAGGGTACTGGCGTGGTTGTCATCCTTCCTTTCTGATAGGACGCAGCAAGTATGGATGCCGCCGTCCAAACCACTCTGCACGGGGGTCCCTCAGGGCTCCACTTTGAGCCCGTTGATGTTTAACGCCTACATCACCCCTGTGATATACCTGGCCGAACAGCTTGGGGCTAAGGTCATCGGATACGCCGATGACACCCAACTGCTCTTTACCTGGCCGGATGACCAGTTGGATACAACGCTGTTCACCTCTGTCTTTCCTCGGTGTTTCATTGGCTGGCGATGGCCCAGCTTAAATGCAACGAGGACAAGTCAGAGGTTCTCTTCTATCGGTCCTTCCCCTCCAACTTTAAGAATGATTAGTGGCCCCTGGATTTTCCTAGTCCCAAGGTGATGGGAGGCCTGGCTAAGAACCTCGGAATTTGGTTCGGAGAAGACCTCAGATTTGAGGACCATATCAAGAAGCTGTCAGGGACCCGTTTTGCTACGCTAAGGGCTTTAAGAAAATTCTTCCCTCTGCTGCCCAGAGAAGCTAGGGAAACGGTTGCGCGTGCCCTCATCTTGTCCAGATTGGACTATGCTAATGCACTGTTTTGTGGTATCCCGGCGTATCTGGTCAAGCGACTGCAGGTTGTCCAGAACGCCGCGGTCCGCCTCTTGTTTAGCATTCCGAAATGGCAGAGCGCTCGGTCACATATGCGTGCGCTCCACTGGCTCCCTGTAGCCCAGAGAATTATGTTCAAATCTCTCGTGCTGTCATTTAGAGCTGTCCATGACCTAGGCCCCGGCTACCTGAGGAAGCGCTTTTCCTTCTACACTCCTTCTCGCTGTCTCAGGTCGGCCTCGATGGCCAAACTGACTCTTCCCCGCTACAAGCGGGCTAGGCTGGGCGGCCAATCTATTTCAGTGGTAACTGCGAAGGCTTGGAATGCTCTCCCTCTTAATTTGCGTACCGCCCAGTGTCTATCCAAGTTTAAAAAGGATCTCAAGACCCATCTGTTTGTTTGTCAGGCCTAGGCTGTCTCTCTGTGTTATGTTTGGTCACCTCCGCAACGTGCCTGGATACTCCCCAGTAGGAGAGCGCGCTACAAAACTACCTATAATAATAATAATACTGTAGTATAGCTGTTATGTTAGCTTTCTCCCTTCGTACTCTATCACAGTCTCTTGCCTAGTTTAATTACACTTGTTACACCCTTTAACTTTAATTCCTAGTACTTTCCCTCTTGATTACCCCTACCTCTGTTTCTCCTTTCCCACTTTTTATGCCATTTTCTTGTTCCCCTTTTAAATTGCCTTTGTGATGATGTTTTCTCAATATTTGAGGAAAAGGTATAGCCTCATTTTAGAAATTATCTATAATTTAATTTTATAAACCCAAAGTCCGCCAGACGGCTGATCTTCATTTTGGTCTCTCTGAAATTAGGATCCATTTCCTCATCTTTTACAGAAACTGATTTTCTGTTTTTGAAGATGGTCTCATGTTTCCTTCAGTTATCTTTAGGCTTCTTGAATTATCATCTCAAATGTGGTGGTATGATGACAGTGGGTATTCTATTAATGCCTATTCTGTCTGATTGACACAGAATTGATCAGTTCTAGTACTGCCGTGTTTTGCCATTGAACATCTGGTCATTCGTGCATACGTCCTTTAAGGTGTCAATACAAAAATGTACTGCTTTTCTTGGATACAGCCTGTGTAACCTCTCCTCCTCCATGGTAGGCTAGGGTAAGTATCAAACCTAACTGCTAGAGAGTTCGACCTCGAAGCTGGGGAACCAGGTTAGAGTCTCAGCAGAGACGCTCAACATACTGTGATCCTGGGCAAATCATTTGATCTTCCTGTGCCGGACAAAATTAATGTGTCCGTCTATAACGCAACTGGAGCTCGTGTATGATGCTCTGATACCTTTGGGTTGAGTTTGCGCTATATAACCTCCCATGCAGGTCGAGGCTGCAGGTGTCATCTTGAAGTTTGAGCCACGTTGGGTATCACCAGATTAGGACCACTGGGGAGACCTAGGCATGTTAGTGTTGCCTAAGACACTTTACTTTTGTTTTCTATGCAGTATTATGTGTCTTGGGAAATGAAATCTTCTCAAGTTTGGAAAGCAGCTAATCGTGGTTCTGCTGATGCAGTATGTATTGACGGAAAAACAAGGGGCGGATTATGCAACTTTATTTGCCATGGATGTCCTCATTTTGGGCGAATACTTTTTGTGCCTTAGCCCATTCAAGATTTCTACCTTCAGACTTAGTATTGTATTTTGAAACTCAAGATCTTCCCGCGGGGCAAGTCTGAAGCTGTATCTGAAGTCTTTCTGAAACAGGACACCTTTGCTGAAAAGTTCCACTGAAGAGCTAGAGGTCTCTTGAAGTGAAAAAAAGTTTTGAAGTTCAACTTTTCAGACTTTCTGGAGCTGCTCCTCCTAGCCACCTCTAAGGCTTCCAGGAACTCAAGGACAGCTCTTAAAGGTCAGGTCGTATTCCATTTGAGGCTATCCAACACAGTGAAGTCCAAGTACAGTAGTAAATTGTCAATCTCTCCAGCAAAACAAGACCTCTAGCAGCTTAATGCCCGGTAGCCAGATAGGAAAGCAGCCAGCTAATCCTTGGGAGTCCACTTATGGGTGCAATTGAGAGCAGATCCAGCCCTTCAGGTTTTAGATGAGGTGCTAATTTTGTTTAATTAATTAGACGATGGGTGGAAATAACCCCTGCACATTTGCTGCCCTGTGGACAAAAATTTCCACATTTGCTGCACATCCTTTTTCACTGTAAAGTAACTCTCAGTGCATGATTCTCAGGAAATTCCAAGGTGGTAAAACCTTTCTGCCCCTGGTGGGTGCCTGTGGCACATGTCTGGGTGTGTCTCAGGTAATGAACCACTCTTAAGTTAGCTCCCTCTTCCACTGAGACTAAAGTCGAGGCACTAAAGTGTGTTTAGGATCAAAAAAACCTTCTCCTCCAGGCTTCGGGTACCACTTAGCAGTAAAATGACAGTTCTCACCTGTTCCCTTTTAAGTTAGTGAAGTTCCTGGACACTAGTAACTTGCCATGCTTGGGTTAAACTCTGCCATATTCCTCCCCAAACCATCCTGCCAAACCCTAGCCATTGTTTCTGCTCTTGGAACAGTATGTTAGAGGCATATGAGCTGCAGATTACACACTATGCATAGATGTCCACCTAGTGTTGGGCCTGGATGTTTTCAGTTTGTTTTGTTGTAGAAAAGTCTTTGGAAGTCACGGGATAGGTGACTCCTCCTTTGGATGATACTGCGCATGGGCATCGGCTCCATCCCCAGATTGTTTTTTTCCGCCACCAGCATCGGATGTGTTTACAGCGCTCTGTGTTAGAGCCAATTTCCTTCGGCGCACAATCCTCACTAACTTCCAAAACTTAGTTTCGAATGCTTTCCAGTACAGCGCTACTCTTCAACATCGAAGATCTCGATTCCGGTCGACTGCCTTAGGGCCTAGCTAGGCATCGACTCCAGCTCATGGAAACGACGCCATTTAAAAGGTGTCCTCAATGTGGGTCGAAGTTTCCCCACACTGACCTTCATGAGGTGTGTAACCACTGCCTCTCTCCGGAGCACGAGGCAAAGGACTGTTCAGCTTGTGCCTCTTTCCGCTCCAAAAAGACTATACGGGACGAAGAGCGAGGAGAACAATAGCTCAAAGATCTTCAGCTACGATTCTCGACGACATCTTCGAAGAAGGTGTCAACGTTCCAGAACAACACGGCGTCGACAGCAGCTCCGAGGCAGAAGATTCCGAGGTCTAGGACATCATCAGACGGGGCCGGAGCACATCTACCGGCACCGAAAAAGACAACGGCACCGACTACACCTACATCCAAACCATCTGCGCCGAAACATACCACTACTCCTTCGCACCGAAACCCAAGTCGGAACCAAGCAAACACGCTTCGGATTCCAAAAAAACACTGTAACCGAAAAAACCATCGGATCTAAAAACCATACCGAACCGAAAAAATCTTCGGAACCGAAAAAAGCCTCGGAGCCGAAAGACATTGCCAAGAAACCTAACAAGCCATTTCGGTGCCCAAACCTTCCTCCGCACCAAAAGATCACCCTCCTGCAGAGGATTTACCTTATCCAGACCCTGCTCAAAAGACTCTAGCTAAGGATCCACTCACTGGACACTTAATTTTGGCTTCAAAAAAGCGACCACTGGACACTCCAGCTCCGCATTCCAAGAAGGAGGACATGGCTACCTCTCCCCTAAGACTGCTTTCCCCCTTCTCTTTAACCTGTACCATCACCACATCCTCCCATACCACAGCATTCCCCAGCATCCTCCATCATACCAGATGGGGATGATAGCTCCTATGATATGGGGGGGTAACATACCTGATCCAGCCACGCCTAAAGGATCCCCTGACTCGTGGGATGATTATACCACCCCAGATGTCACAAATGTCCCTCAGGATGATTTATACCCCTCAAGGCCTTCCCCACCAGAAGACACTATAGGGTTTAATGAATTAATTCACAGGGCTGCACAATATTATGGAGTAGACATGCATACAGACCCTGTTGAGGAAGACTTCCTAATGGACACCTTTGATAATGCACAAAGGTCCTCATCCATTTTACCAATGCTCAAAGGAGTCATCAAGCATGCCCCTGAAGTCTTCAAGGACCCAATCAGAACTCGGGTCATCACCCTGGTATATAGAAAAAATATAAGGCTGCTCCCTCAGACCCAGAATATATTAAAGGTCCAGTACCATTAGACTCACTTGTAGTTTCCAATGCATGCAAGAGGGCAAACTCACAGTCATCAGGGGAGACTGCACCACCAGATAAGGAGTCTAAGCTACTTTACGCATCAGGGAAAAGAACAGCGTCTCAAGCAGCAAATATGTGGCGTATCGCCAATACACAGGCATTATTAGCCAGATATGACAGGGCATATTATGACGAGCTAGAGTCATTAATGAGGTACCTCCCTGACAAGTACAAGGATAGAGCAAACAAGCTTAACCAAGAGGGAAAAAACATCACAAACACCTCTATTCGGTGTGCACTCGATGCAGCAGATACTGCCTCTAGGACAGTTAACACCAGCGTCTTACTACGCAGACACGCCTGGCTACGTATATCAGGGTTCAGACCTGAGGTACAAAGTACCATTCTTAATCAGCCCTTTGATGAGCAACACCTATTTGGACCCAACGTAGATGTATCACTAGAAAAAATGAAAAAGGATACAGACACCACCAAATCTATGGGAGCCCTGCAGTCGCAGGCTCCCAGACGTTCATTTCGTTGCTCATCCTATCGAGGTGCCACCAGGGGAGATACCTCAAACAGCTTCTAACTCATACAAAGCCCCTACACAGTCCACTTACAACAAGGGCTACCAAAGGGGGGGTTAGAGGGTAACAATAACAAAGGCAGAGGTAAAAATAACAACTCCCGCTCTGCCTCTACCCCTGCCCAATGACTCCCTTCCCCTTCCCCCGTCCCATTCCACTCCTGTCGGGGAAGACTCCCACAATACCTGCCAGCCTGGGAAAACATCACATCAGACAGGTGGGTGCTCCAAATAATCCAATCAGGTTATTATCTGGAAATAACATCTACCCCCCACCCACCCCCCCTCCCAAACATACCACCTAAGCAGCGCCCAATGTCACAGGAACATTTAACATTGCTCAGACAGGAGGTAATATCCCTCCTGCAGAAAAATGCAATAGAAATAGTTCCAGAGCATCACAAAAACAAAGGAGTATACTCCCTATATTACCTAATACCAAAGAAGGACGGATCTCTAAGACCCATCCTAGACCTCAGACCTCTAAACATTTACATACAGTCGGATCATTTTCATATGGTCACACTCCAACAAGTACTTCCAATGCTGGTACTAAACGACTTCCTTGTCACTCTAGATCTCAAGGACGCCTACTATCCACACAGCGCACAGAAAATCTCAGATTTGTGCTAGACGGGCAGCACTACCAGTTCAAAGTGCTCCCATTCGGAGTCACAACAGCGCCAAGGGTGTTTACCAAATGCCTAGCAGTAGTAGCAGCACACTTAAGAAGACAACATATTCATGTCTTTCCATATCTGGACGACTGGCTCATAAAAGCCAGCTCATACAGCCAGTGTGTGTAACACACTCAAGCTATTCAACTGCTTCCCGACTTGGGATTCACAGTAAATCACACCAAATCGCACCTTCAACCTTCGCACATACAACAGTATCTCGGCGCTACAATAAACACCCAACTAACACTAGCTTATCCCTCTCCAGCAAGGATAACAAGTGTACAAACTCTCCTAACAAAATTCAAACTGCAACACTCGCTACCAGCTCGAGTGTTCATGCAGCTCATAGGGATGATGGCATCTTGCATATTTGTAGTACCTCACGCAAGACTGCAAATGCGTCCACTTAAAGAGTGCCTAGCACGGCAATGGAACCAGGCTCGGGGTCAACTGACAGACCTAGTGTTGGTAGACGGTCGGACTCATCGTTCTCTGCAATGGTGGAACACCAAAAACCTTTCCAAAGGGCGACCGTTTCTAGAGCCAGTTCCTCAAATAGTCATGACAGCGGACACATCGCTCTCCGGCTGGGGAGCTCTCCTACTGCATCACACCATGCAAGGCAGGTGGACACCGCAACAGAAGCTACTCCACATCAACCACTTAGAGTTGCTAGCTCTAAAAGCATTTCAAACTCAAGTGTCAGGCAAAGCCGTCTTAGTCCGCACAGACAATATGACAGCTGTGTAGTACCTAAACAAACAAGGGGGGGACACACTCTCTGCAGCTCTCTGTTAGCACAGCAGATATGGAGATGGGCTATACCACTAAAGATCTTTCACTTAGCCAAACACGTCCCAGGAGTGCAAAACACTATAGCAGAACTGCTAAGTCGTCAAACACAGCAGATCCACAAGTGGAAACTTCATGCGCAAGTTCTTCATCCGCTCTTTCAAATGTGGGGACAACCTCAGATAGACCTCTTCGCTACCCACAAAAACGCAAAATGCCCAAACTTTTCCGCCAGATAACCACACCCATTGTCCAAAGGCAATGCGATATGGATGAATTGGTCAGAACTATTTGCGTACGCTTTTCCTCCTCTCCCACTACTTCCGTTAGTGGTACGCAAACTACAACAACATTCCCTAAAGCTCATCCTAGTTGCTCCAACTTGGGCCAGGCAACCGTGGTACACCACGCTGTTGCAGATGTCTGTAGTACCACACCAAAAACTAAACCTATCTCCACGCCTATTAACACAGAACCATGGAGAGATCAGACACCCGGACCCAGCTCGACTCAACCTAGCGATCTGGCTCCTGAGGTCATAGAGTTTGGTTACCTCAACCTTCCCCCAGAATGTATGAATGTTATCAAAGAAGCTAGACGCCCCACTACTAGAGAATGTTATGTCGCTAAGTGGAAACGGTTCGTCATATACTGCCAAAACAACCAAATTAATCCTTTAGACGTGTCTTTTCAACACATCATAAGATATCTACTACACCTTCAAAAGTGTAACTTAGCCTACACATCTATCAGGCTACACCTCGCTGCCATCGCAGTATTCCTACAAAATAGACAACACCTATCTCTTTTTAGAGGACCAGCTATTAAAGCTTTTATGGAAGGACTCAGAAGAATAATTCCTCCCAGGACGCCACCTGCACCAGTGTGGAACTTAAACGTGGTTCTCACAAGATTAATGGGACCTCCCTTTGAACCATTACATAAATGTGAATTGCAATTCTTAACCTGGAAAGTAGCTTCCCTAGTAGCCATTACTTCTCTCAAGAGTTAGTGAACTACAAGCATTTACCATTCAAGAACCCTTTCTGCAAATGCTTCGTACTAACCCTAAGTTCCTTCATAAAGTCATTTCACCATTCCATCTAAATCAATCTGTTGATCTGCCCGTATTTTTTCTCGCAGCCTCACAGTCGTAGAAAGAGCTCTACATACCTTAGATGTCAAAAGAGCATTACTATACTATATCGAAAGGGCACTAGCTTTTCGGAAAACAAAACAGCTTTTTGTGTCTTTCTCACCGCCACATAAAGGCAATCCCATATCAAAATCGGGGATCGCTAGGTGGATTGTTAAATGCATACAAATATGTTATTACAAGGCCAAACGTACATTAACAATTCCTCCAAAAGCCCATTCTACAAGGAAAATAGGGGATTCAATGGCATTCTTAGGGAACATTCCCCTAGATGATATATGCAAAGCAGCCACATGGTCTACACCGCACACATCCACAAAGCATTACTGTGTAGATGTGCAAACTAAACAACAACCCTCTGTGGGCCAGGCTGTACTAAAAACTCTGTTTCAAACAACTGCAACAGATACTGGTGGTCGCCGCTAAAGGTGGGTACTGCTATACAATCTATGCATAGTGTGTAATCTGCAGCTCATATACCTCGAACGGAAAATGCTACTTACCAATATGCATCTGTTCTTGGCATGTAGAGCTGCAGAGTTACACACGCCCACCCGGCTACCTTTAACTGTTCCAGTATTATCTTAATTAGATACAAATCACATGGACATCACTGCTTCTTGTACAGCTCCATCACTTCCCTAATGGCGAAAAACAATCTGGGGATGGAGCCGATGCCCATGCGCAGTATTATCCAAAGGAGGAGTCACCTATCCCGTGACTTCCAAAGACTTTTCTACAACAAAACAAACTGAAAACATCCAGGCCCAACACTAGGTGGCCATCTATGCATAGTGTGTAACTCTGAAGCTCTACATGCCAAGAACAGATGCATACTGGTAAGTAGCATTTTCCTTCACACCTCATCAATGAGGCACTAACATTTTAGTTGCAGAAAAACTAATTTCTGATAGATACATCTGCCGTTTGAATTCCTCACATTGTGAATATCCCCTTGCGTCAGCAACATTTGGAAATTCTTTTCGTAGCCTCGCGCCGACGTGGACTTGGACGTCATAGAGACACGGCATCGCACGCTACTCCGCTGACGTCACCGACGCCTATAATAGGCCCACGCCGGCGTGATGACATCAGTTCCCTTCTTTCCGCGTCGTCGACGCTAACTGTTTCGGGAATCTCAGTGGCCAACTGGTACTTTGTTGCCTTTTTGTTACCGTTTTCTGCTTCTTTGTTTGTCTCTTTGACGATGTCGACAAAGAAGACCGGCTTCAAGCCCTGCAGGGAGTGCGGAAAAATGATGTCCATAACTGACCCGCACGAGGACTGCATTTGGTGTTTGAGCTCTGATCACGATGTGGATGGATGTTCGTCTTGTCGGAAGATAAACCCGAAGGCCCTGAGGGAGAGAGAGACCAGGCTCCTGGTAGCGAAGCTTAAGGCTGGAAAAGGAAAATCTTCGAGGTCTCGTTCTCGAAGGTCGAGGTCAAAGTCAAGATCCGGATCTCGAGAGGAGTCGTCTTCGAGGTCCGCTTCAGATCATGCTTCAAAGTCGAAGAGGAAGCATAAGAAGAGGAGGCATGAGTCCCGACGTCGTTCCGGTAAGGAGTCGAGGTCACCGAAGAAGGTACGTTCTAAGGTGGTTACGCTGGATGTCTCTGAACCTGAAGGTGAGGCCTCGCCTTCGGAGTCGCTGGTGCAGTCGCCGACTCCGGCTTCGAATCCGTCTCCAGCGCCGTCCCCGGCCCGAGAAGAGGAAGAGGTTCAGGTGGATGCGGATTCCGCACCTACCGAAGAGCCGAATCCGAACCCTCCACAAGACCAGCCTGAGGGTTTTCAGCCACCCTTTCCGTCCCCAGGCCAGGACCCATCCGCGTTTCTGAACGCTATGTATGGTGTCTTTTCAAGGGCGTGGTACCCCTCTGGCGCACCTTCGGGTCCCATGGGTCCTCTGGCTTTCAATCTAGGAGTCCCTCACTCCTATCCTCCTGCTCCATTCATGCCCTATATGCCAGCTGTAGGAAGGTGGCTACCTGACTATGGTTACCCCAGATTATTTGCCTTGTGTTTAGCTGGTTTTTGACTTAGTTGGCCTGGTTCCCTGCTAATCAGGGCCCCAGGCTATCTGCTCTCTCTGTAAAATGGATTCCATGTACCCTAGGTACATACCACAATTGGAAATGGACTCCTTGTCAGCCCCTGTACCATGCACTATAGGTGCTCAGGGCATAGGTGCCACCAAGGCCTACCAGGGGCTGCAGCATATCTTTTGCCACCCCTGGCTGGTTCTTAAATTGACACAACTGGCTGATCACTCAGCTGGGGCAAGGTGGTGTAATCACCTCTTGCTTAGATATAGTATACCTATATCTAAACCTATATCTGGACACATATAAACCTGTGAGCCACTCCTATGGAAGGCCTCATCAATCCTGGAGGCAGAGTGTGTGGTTTAATGTGAGATGGAGCTCTAGCATGAGCTGAGCCTGTCTGCAGCTGTCTGGAACAAATCCCTAAGCTGTTTCAGGATAATGCCATACCATATACTATTAAGTGCATTATAATCCTCGCGGTTATATAGCAACTTTGGTTTGGCTTTATAAAAACATGTTGTGTAAGGTGTCATACGATTTGGAATACTATCCCCTCGCCAGTTCTGGCGACGGGGATAGCATTCCACCCCTCTAGAGGGAGAAGACATGTTACTTTACTGAAATGCGGTTAATTTCTAAAAGAGCCTCAGATGCACAAAATGGATGCTTCTGCCACAGACACAAGTCTGACCCCCTGAAGCTGACCGAAACTCAGCCAAGGGGGCCTGGACAAAGGGTTTCCTGTCGCAGGGAGGTGTCACACCACCCCAGACAGGAGTTAGTGGATTGTAGCAGGGAGGTTTGAAAGAAACCAGACACTGCATGGGGAGCACAAGGCTGCCCCTTGCATAATCCGGTCAAACCGGTTCTGGGGCACACCAGCCCCAGTTCCAGCGCGGCCTGGATCAAAGGAAAGGGGTGTATCCACCCCCTTCCTGGGTCCCACCCATAGTGTGGTAAATAAATAAATAATACCTCTATTTTTGGGTTAAATAAATGAATAACAGATAGCTCAATAAATAAGAGTCAAGATTCGAGGTAGTAGGAGTTTTGCAGGTTTAATACAGCATAAGGACAGGAACAGGACAGCCTGCATAGGAATAGGATGGCAGGGCCCTGGCAGCGCTGCCAGGATCAGGATCGGGACAAGGGGAACGGATAAGAAGGAAGGAAGGAAGGATAACTTTTAATAACAGTACATGAGCATATATACATAACGCAAACACATAGCATTACATTGCAATAGGCGTAGCAGTGGGTGGAGCAGAAAGCGTGACGCGTAGCAGTCGCGAAAGATAAGGGTGAAAAGAGGTGTAACAGGGCGTATACACAGACATGTGATGCAAACGTAACAGAATATGTCATGAATGGGGCGGAAACCATGGAGGGGGCTACCTAAGGAGCCGGGACCTCTAACCTGATGGTGCGCGCAAACTGGCAATGACGTATCACTAGGAGAAGCTGGGGGCTTCGAACTCTGTGCTAGGAGCAGAGACTGAAGTCTGGAGAGTCAGGGCGACATGTACCTAAGCAGTATCTAGTATCTGATGTTTAGAGAACATGTTGATATAAACTAGAAGTTATCGGGGTAAAGGCGAACAGACTCTAAGACTGGAGCATGCATTATTCTACATGTAGTGCGTGATGAAGAATATTAAATGACCATTAATACAGTATTTCTCTAACATGGGGCCGTAAAGGCTAGACAATGACAGAAACTATTGATGCAGTTCAGTAGCTTTAGGAATGCAGAGGAGGAGGACTGGACTGATAGCTAGAATCATAACATACTCTTGGCAGACTCAGAGGCAGAGCCAAGCTGAGCCGGGCACTGCGAGGCAGGAAGTAAGTGAAGGGTCGAGGATACAGGTGGGGGCTGTATCGCTCCTCAGCGAGGGCTTCAGGAGACAGGAGCTGAATCTGATGTCCAGGCCCTTTTGAGGCCTAGAAACGGGGACTTTACAATGGAATAACGTGCACACTGAGAAACGTGGCAACGTAGCTTTACATAGGCCTGATATTCGTAGTATTCACGAGAACTGGAAACTGACATACTAAAGGTGGACACAACTATAATTGCGTCTTTAATCGAACATGGGGAATAACATATGCATATTAATCATGCACAGATAACATATGATGGATGACATGTAGGGACACAGAACATGGCAAAATTTACTTTTCCACATTCCCTCCTTGTCACTACGTTTCATCAGGAAACATCAATATTCATGATACCATCTATCATTTCATACAGTATCATTTGCTCGTCTCGAATTGTCTTGGAACGGGATTTAGAACGGGGCTTGGGACTAGGAATACAAGAGGTAGCACAAATGCCGCAAATCGCAGGGCCACATTGTATACAGAGGCAGCAGCTAAATATGATCGCTACTGCAATACCTAGAAAAGACAAGACTTTCCATCCCCAAGCGGAAATTATATTCCAGAACCAACCGGACCATGTCCAGGTGCCTGGATTTTGGTGTAACAGATGGGCAATTTTATGGAGTCTGGTTATAGCTGAATAGACAGACGGCGCGTTATTTGGAATGAAAATGCAGCAACTAGATCCGATGACTCTACAGGCCCCGCCCCTATCGGCCAATATGACGTCAAGGACGAGACGATTCTGTAAAACGACAAATCTCATAGCAGATTGCTCTTCAGTTAAGTTACCTAGAGCAGAGGCAGTCTCATTGACTACTACTTCAAGGGTTCTTGTTAACCTACGGATCAGCTTACTATTCTGGATAGGTCCTATAAAGAAGAAGAAACCTCTGTTGAAATCTGTATACTGTTCTAGGGCAGTTTCAGTATAATCGACAATGGGGGACTCCCTTCTATGTCTAATGTGTACTAGATGTGTGTTTCTATGATAATCAGATGGGGCTAGGAAAACTGGTGGCAGTAGGAAGGCAATGTAACAGGTTCCCTCCCAATCGAGGGGCAGACTAACATATGCGGTCTGACCACAAATAAAATAAGAATGACGTGAAGCTTTGAAAATAGATTTCCTACTGTCACTATACTTGACAATAGTAGTACAATCACTATGTCCTACATGTACGGAACCATTATTTCGGACACATAATTCGCCTTTGACTGGTAGTACTGAAATAGCAGGTAAGTCTGGAGTAGAATCAGACTGAACATTCAGGAACATGAAATTCGAAGAATAATTACCTAAATTGTACACTTCATTTTCTAGATCTAACCCGGTTCTGTGGGGGAGACCTTGCTTGTCTGGAAAACACGTACTGTTAAGAAAAGACATATCTGTTGAGGATAACGTTAACGTGGACCATGCTCCACACGAACCATTATGTGAAAAAGGATAAGGAAAGAGTGGCAGAACTCCCTTCGGTGTCTGGAAAGGGGGGAGTCGACCACACACCCAACAATTAGTGGCATTGCTGGTCTGGTGTGAATAATGTAGCATGCGGATAAAAGAATTATTTCGCATAGCGAGGCGGTAAGAGAGTTCATGAGGAGGCAGATCACTAAACGTGTGCTCTACTGTAGCATTAGAAGACGTATTTACATGAGAAACTGGAAAATACAGGTAAAACGCATAACTGGTGCAGGAAATCATAATGCTGAGAAATAATATGAAACATAGAAAAACGATACATCGGATTGAGTTTTGACTAACTCTCTCACTATGGGGGTCTATTTTATACATGTCAGAAACAGTCTAACCGTTTCACCTAGGGGAGGACTTAGACAATCAAACTGGCTGACTTATTTTACTAGACCGGAGTTTCAACTTATACTCCTGCTGCGGAGTTTTCTCTAACAGGGGAGAGTTTGTAGCAATGTCTTTTGCGGGACAGTCCTTGAGAACAATATTTTGGCAATCCTTCAAATCCTGGGAAATGTTCTTTGAGACGGGTTTCAGTCCATAAAACTTCTTTATATGTGAAAGGTGCACCCAGCCTTTGCGACCCTCCAACTTCACGGCTGTACGGGTGGCGAGGAGGACCTGTCGGGGCTCCTTCCAGCGTGGCTCCAGCGTGCTTGAGCTGTCAAAATTCCGGACAAGGACCATGGATCCTGGAACGATTTCATGCGGTGCCACCTCGGTGTTGTCTGGAAATGCAGCGGCAACCTGTGAACGACAAGAGTTGAGGGCAGACATCAAGGAAGCTAGGTAATCTGTCAGCATATTACTTGAAACATCGGTAATACTTCGGGGTCTAGGAGTACCCCACATGTTAGGGGGGCGGCCGAAAACGACCTCATACGGGGACAGACCTGATCTGGAATGTGCGACCATGCGCATATAGAACAAGGCAACTAGCAGAGCTACTAGCCAGTCCACACCTTTCTCTTTACAAACTTTGGCGATGCGAATTTTCAGGGTCTGGTTATGTCTCTCTACGAGACCTGCTGCTTCAGGATGGCGTACACAATGGAACTTCCACTGGTATCCTAACAAAAGGGAAACATGCTTCATCAACTCAGATGAGAATGGCTGGCCGTTGTCAGAATATACGACTCTAGGGAGTCCATAACGGGGGAAGAACTCACGAACCAACTGCTTGGCAGTGGTCGCGGCTGTGTAATCTGGAACTGGATATGCTTCTGTCCACCTGGACAAGGCGCATACAACTACAAGGACATACTTGAAACCTCGACATCGCTCCATCTGAATATAATCCATCTGGAGGACTTCAAAAGGGTGGTCAGGGGGTTGGAATCCACCTTGTTCCACCGGGACACTTTTACCTGGATTAAACTGACAACATATCATACAGGTACGGACTTTCTGCTTGGCTGCAGCTCGTAAATGCTTGTTGAACCAAAGGTTCTGTATACTGTCTAACATAGCTTTTTCTCCTAAATGTGCTGGACTATGTGCGGTATTGATAATGACTTGAACCATAGAGTCAGGGAGAAACCAAGTGGCTCTACCCTTCGTTAACCATCCTTGATCTGTCTGGACTCCTCCTTGTTCGGACCATTTCTTGATTTCTTCAGGAGTAGCATGTAACTGGATATCTCTGACATCTTGTGTAGGGTCCTTAACTGTCATACATGTAGTCGGATCTGGAGTGTGTGTCTGTGTCGGATTAACTGGAATGTCTGGAGTCTGTGCTGTAAGCTTGGCTGTGCGATCTGCTAGATTGTTACCTTGAGAAATAATGTCAGTAACTTTCGTATGTGCTTTGCACTTCATGATAGCAATGGATGTCGGTAAATGTATGGCATCTAACAGAGCTTGAATAAGGAGACCATGCTGAATCTTGGTTCCATGAGAAGTCATGAAACCTCTCTCCTGCCAGAGCACTCCAAAGTCGTGTACGACTCCAAATGCGTAGCGCGAATCTGTGTAAACATTAACTTTCAGGTTCTTGGCGTGTATGCAGGCTTGTGTCAGAGCAACTAGCTCTGCTGCTTGAGCGGACAGGGTGTCAATACGGTGTGTTTCAATAACTTCGGTGTCGGTAGTCACTGCATACGCGGCGACTAGTTCTCCTGTACTTGTTCTCATACATGAACCATCCACATAAAGTGTCAGGTCGGGATCTGGTAACGGAATATCTGTCAGATCTTGTCTTGGCTTTGTCGTAATATTAACTACTTCCACACAGTCGTGTGTGTCTGGACTTAAAGTAACTGATGGTAACAGTGTAGCAGGGTTCAGGATGTTGCAGCGTCTGATTTCTATGTGTGGCTGAAACAGTGTCAATTCATAACCTGTTAAACGTGCAATTGTCAAGTGCTGAGTCTGTGTTCGGTTTAAAAGAACTTCCACGGAGTGTGGAACTTGTACTGTCAGGGAGTGTCCTAAGACTATGGAATCACTTTGTCTGATAGCTAGTGCTGTGGCTGCAACTGACTTGAGGCACGCAGGCAGAGCCTGGGCTACAGGATCTAATGTGCTCGAAAAATAAGCACAAGGCTTGTACTGTCCTGCTTGATCTTGTGTGAGAACAGATAATGCTGTACCTTCACGTTCTGTGACGAAAAGTGTAAAAGGCTTACTGTAGTTTGGTGTAGCTAGAACTGGAGCTTGGCATAAAGCTTTCTTTAACTCATTAAAACTGAGTGTATGTTCAGATGTCCAAGAGAGGACAGTCGATACGGCTGCCTCCTGTGTCGTTAACTGTATCAGTGGCTTGGCTAGAAATGCATACTGAGGAATCCATTGTCGGCAGTAAGAAGTGAGGCCGATAAAAGCACGTACCTCCTTCTGGGTCTTGGGCTGAGGAAGACTCGCTATTAACTGGATACGGTCTGGTGTCAACTGCCTACCCCTCTTGGACAGTAAGTGTCCTAAGTAGACCACTTGCTGGACACAGAATTGAAGCTTAGAAGGGGACACCTTGTGCCCCATCTCGGCTAGGAAATACAAGACTGTAAGGGATGCTCGCTCTACTGGAGCAGGGCAGTGTCAGTTGGCATGTGAATGTTGTCTAGTTGTCTCTTGAGTGCTTGACTGTAAATACTAGGACTTTCTGTGAAACCTTGAGGAGCTCGTGTGAACATATAGCTTCTTCCATTTAAACAGAATCCGAAAAGGAACTGGCTGTCTGGATGAATGGGGACACTGAAAAATGCGTTCTTGAGGTCTATGACAGTGAAAAATGAGGCTTCGGAATCAATGGCTGTCAATAGGGAAGAGATATCTGGGACAACTGGATACTGGGGAATAATACATTTATTAAGTTCTCGTAGGTCAATCACTAATCGATATACTGGGGGTGCATTTGGATCAGTACGTTTCATGACTGGAATGATCGGAGAATTGCATACATTGGAGTCAGTTTCTACAACTACTCCTTGAGCCATGAGCTCGTCAATAATTTTGGATAAGGCTGCTACAGCCTCAGGTGGCAATCTATACTGTCTGATTCGTGGTAACACTACACCTGACTTGAGAGTCACACGATGGGGTGTGATTTGCATGTAACCTACATCAGTTGGACCTTGCGCCCATAAATGCTGCGGAACATTAGACAATCTGGGATCAAAATCTCGTAATACATAGTGACCCTTGAAGTCACGTAGGAACAGACGTATTCCCTCTGGGGAACAGCATATAACTGCACCTAATTCTTTCAGTGTTTTAATGCCTAATAGGTTTTCTGGACATGACTTAGTAAGTAACAGATCGGTAGTACGGGACAATGGACCTACTTCTAGAGTAACTGGCTTTGATATTTCATTTACGATAGGTTTTCCTGAAAATCCAAGGGAAACATTTCTTGAGCCTGAGAGCGGAGCCCCTGGAACTTCGGCATGGCTAATTGTGGTCCTACTTGCCCCTGTATCGATCAAAAACTTTCTGTCTTTCCCTAATACTTGACTATGAACATAGGGACCTTCTTGATCTACAGGTATCTCGATGAGAGGCAAGCCTACCTCCCTCTCTAGGCTGTTTCATGAATACGGTTGATACTCTGGATACTCAGACTGTGCATACTGGTACATCTGCTGTGTAACATGCTGTGTTGCAGCGATGGGCTGCGGTGCTGTAACTGTCTGTGGTGCTGTAACTGTCTGTGGTGCATTCTGTGGCTGAGGAGTCTGTGAAACTTGTTCTTGTCTAGGCGGACGTGGTCTTTCTTTAGTCTTACCAGTAGCTATGTTATGTTTCAGAACTGCACACTTGTTTATAAAATGACCTGGCTGTTTACAATAATTGCAGTTCCCTTTAACGGGAGCTGCAGGATGACTGGCTTGATTTGGACCCCTCTTCTGACTGTCTTGAGGAACAGATTGTGCAACTAGTACTTTCATTTTCGTGTCTTTCATACGCTTTCTCTCGTGTTCTTGCTCTTCCCTGATTCTATTCTGGTGGTATTGGAGCATCTGTAACATCTGGGACGGGGTATTAGCTTGCCAGGTACTTTCGACTTTCAAAACTCGATTTTTAATTGGTGGACTTGAATTCTCGACTAATTTAGTAACGAAAAGATGAGGGTATGACTCACTACTTGTCTTGAGACCACTGTTGATGCTAAAACATTTCTCAAATCTAGAATAAAAATCACTAATGTCTTCATCTTGTTTCTGTTTACAGGCTGAGATTGCATCCCAGTCTTCTTTTCTAGTTGTCAATAATCTGGGTAAAACTTGTATTAATAATTCTGGTAATTCTTTACATTTCGCTCCAAGACCGGTACCTGGTACTCGTGCCTTGTCTTCAGCTTCTAGAACTGCCCAATCGATCTTTTTCTCTCCCACCTCCCATTCTTTTTCCTTGAGCTTTTCATACACCCCTGCGGGCAACAGGACCTTTAACATTTTAATTATATCTGGATACGTGTATTCTCCCATACGGAGCATGTCTTTTAATTCTCGATGGAACCCTGCTGGATCTTTATCATGACAGGGAATTAATTTCTTCATCTCTAGGAGTTCCATCTTTGTAATCGGAGTGTAAACAAACACTCGTTCTAGTTCGCCACCCGTTCCTCTAACTGGGTGGACTTCTCGTAACGGATTCTGTCTCTCCATGTAAAATGGTTTACTTTCTGGGGGTGAGACATGAACAAAATGCGGATTCAAAAACGTTCTATATTTGTGACGCTGTTCTAGAACGACACTAATTAAATCGGTACCTAAACCTTTCCATCTATACTGGAGTAACTCGTTCAGGATATCATGTAACGGGCCTGGATCAGAGTGCTGACCCTCATACAATGTAATGAGGTGCTGAATCATATACATACCCGCCAGTCGTTGCTCGGCTGGGGGCATTTTCAGGAACATTTGTGCCACTATTTCATCTGGAAAAGTGGTAGAATCAGTAATCCATCGGACTGCTGATCGGACTAGTTCTTGTTCATGCATGGTACTCAACTCACTGTAACCGATTCGTGATTTCAGAATGTGATCGGTAGCTTGGAATACTTGTTCTAGAGAACCTTGTTCTGGTGCTGGATGATGGAAAGTAGACTTGTGTTCTAGGCGTAAATGGCGATCTGGAAATCTAGATTTTCCTACATACGCTATTCTGTCGGGATTCTCGTCCTCTACCTCTTCAGTATCAGAGTTACTTTCTTTCTCGCTTACTTGTGCTGCTTTACGTTGATCGTGTAACCTTATTATTTCTTTACGAATTTTCTTGTACATACTTTCCATAGCACTGATGGTTCTGTGCTTACCCTCGGCTATATTATCACTCCACTTTGTCAGGGTTCTCATTTCGGCTTGATCTTTGGACGGGTAATCTTGTTCTCTTATTAGACAATTGATCAGAAACTTTAATATCATGAGCTGGGTCTCAGCTTTCCTTTGAGACATGGCCTCGCCAATGCTTTCTGGATCGTCTCCTGTACGGATGAAACGATATATTCTGTCTAGATCTTCTTTCATATTCGGTAGGGTGACTAGATACTCGGCCACCCTTCTTACACGTAATGAATATAAAACCATATTATCCTCTCCTGGGACTGGATCATAGCCGCATTCATTAAGGGCTTTTCTTATTTCTGCTACAGACTGATGTCTGGGCGTACGCTGTGACGCTTGCATATGTAATTCGGCTGTCGTTAAACGCTTATGTGGCGGCGGGGTCTGAGGAGGACCTCCCCCTGCGGCCCCTAAACTAGAATCGTCGACTGATCCTCTTCGTCCTGGCGAAGTGGGAAATGGAAATGTAGGCTGGACTTGTATGGCGGGCTGGACCGGGGGTACCGTAACAGGTACTCCGGTGTCTGGAGGAGCGGGAAGTGCCTGATTTACAGGGACTGGCGGAGCGCGAACAGGATTTGCATATTCTGGGACTGTGTCGTCCAAATAGGACGAAATAAAAATATCAGCTGCGGTCGGTTTGTGACGTAGCTTGGTCGGAACTAATGGTGGCGGGAAATTACTGGATGCCTCCGGGGTCGCTTTTGGCAGGCCCTCGGCAAGAAGAGGATACATACCCTTAATAAGGGCATTCCTCTGTCTCTCTGATTGTTCAGTTCTAATTCGTTCACCTATCTCGATTAATTCTTTTTCTTGTGCTCGTTCTGAGGATTCTCTACTTAATTCTGACTTTCTGATTTCTTTTTCGGTTCTTTTATGAGCTTCTTTGCGCCATAACTCGATGGCATCTTTCTGTGACTGTCTGGCTTTCTTTTTCCATAATGCTTCTTCTACTCGCATGATGCACTCGGCATCCCATGTACCCGATACGGGCCATCTATACTTTTCTTCTAACTGTTTGGTATAATCTACCCATAAATCTAGATATAATATGGCACTTATGCCATGCTTCTGATACATAAAATGACCTGGACTGTCCCTAGGCGGAACTGGAACTGCTTCTTCTAACAAACCCTTTCTAGTTTTTAACTGACGTAATCTCGAAAAGAGAGACATTGTAAACTTGAATCGGAACACAATACAATAGACGAGGAACAATAACAATTGGGAGAACAATTCAGGCATACCACGACATTGGAAATACATTGAACAACATCATAACATAACAGTTCGGACAGAATATTACCTGGAATACTGAGAACAGAAACACAAGAATTTCTCGAGAACAGAACAGACTAGAGTTACTGGATGCACTGCTGAAACAGTACGGAACATACCGGTCCCATAAAGGGACGCATCAAGACCCGTATCCACCTAGGTGAACACTTCGTTTGTGGGTCTGTGTACCACCAACCCACGGACCAGAGTCAATTTAGATTGACCCTGTCTAGATACTACCCCAGCGACGGTACTCACCGGGCAGCAAGAACGGAAGGCCTCGGATCGGACTGGACTGCTGCTACGACGACGGACGACGAACTTCGGACTTCAGTTACGGGTGGACCTCCGGATACCTCGGACCTTGGACTCTCGGCTTGGGCTCTGGTCGGGACTCGCCGCGTTCCTCCACCGTCTCGTCTGGATGCTGGACCGCCTCCTCCGTCTCCTCCGTGGGCCTGAGGGATACTTGAAGCAGAAATATCTGCCGGTGCGCAGAAGAGTTCCGTCACGACTGCAGAGGGTCAGGGGGTCGGCGTGGCTTCACCGACGCGTGGGGAAAGGGCAAGTTCCTGTTCGGGCGCCATTATGTGGTAAATAAATAAATAATACCTCTATTTTTGGGTTAAATAAATGAATAACAGATAGCTCAATAAATAAGAGTCAAGATTCGAGGTAGTAGGAGTTTTGCAGGTTTAATACAGCATAAGGACAGGAACAGGACAGCCTGCATAGGAATAGGATGGCAGGGCCCTGGCAGCGCTGCCAGGATCAGGATCGGGACAAGGGGAACGGATAAGAAGGAAGGAAGGAAGGATAACTTTTAATAACAGTACATGAGCATATATACATAACGCAAACACATAGCATTACATTGCAATAGGCGTAGCAGTGGGTGGAGCAGAAAGCGTGACGCGTAGCAGTCGCGAAAGATAAGGGTGAAAAGAGGTGTAACAGGGCGTATACACAGACATGTGATGCAAACGTAACAGAATATGTCATGAATGGGGCGGAAACCATGGAGGGGGCTACCTAAGGAGCCGGGACCTCTAACCTGATGGTGCGCGCAAACTGGCAATGACGTATCACTAGGAGAAGCTGGGGGCTTCGAACTCTGTGCTAGGAGCAGAGACTGAAGTCTGGAGAGTCAGGGCGACATGTACCTAAGCAGTATCTAGTATCTGATGTTTAGAGAACATGTTGATATAAACTAGAAGTTATCGGGGTAAAGGCGAACAGACTCTAAGACTGGAGCATGCATTATTCTACATGTAGTGCGTGATGAAGAATATTAAATGACCATTAATACAGTATTTCTCTAACATGGGGCCGTAAAGGCTAGACAATGACGGAAACTATTGATGCAGTTCAGTAGCTTTAGGAATGCAGAGGAGGAGGACTGGACTGATAGCTAGAATCATAACATACTCTTGGCAGACTCAGAGGCAGAGCCAAGCTGAGCCGGGCACTGCGAGGCAGGAAGTAAGTGAAGGGTCGAGGATACAGGTGGGGGCTGTATCGCTCCTCAGCGAGGGCTTCAGGAGACAGGAGCTGAATCTGATGTCCAGGCCCTTTTGAGGCCTAGAAACGGGGACTTTACAATGGAATAACGTGCACACTGAGAAACGTGGCAACGTAGCTTTACATAGGCCTGATATTCGTAGTATTCACGAGAACTGGAAACTGACATACTAAAGGTGGACACAACTATAATTGCGTCTTTAATCGAACATGGGGAATAACATATGCATATTAATCATGCACAGATAACATATGATGGATGACATGTAGGGACACAGAACATGGCAAAATTTACTTTTCCACAATAGGAGGGGACCTAGCAGGTAATCCAGCCCCCCAGATTCGAATAAGAATGGGAGCAGTGCCAATGCACTTCAGATTATCCTGATGAAACATAAGAAACGAAACTCTGGACCCTTCGACATCCTACTCAACGTAGAAGACTGAAGAATCTCCCTTGTGGTCAAGGAGTGACCACCCTGTGCAATCAGGCACCATCCAGCATATCGACGTCTGCTTTGTTGCAGTTCCCGCCGGAACTCGAGCGAAAGAGATCGACGAGATCAAGCTTGCCTGCCTTCTAACAGCCCGATCCACAGTCCCTGTAGAGCTGAGACCCGTGGAGGCGACCGGAAGCGTGGGGCACGGCATCTTGAAAAGACCACGAGACGCTGACCGTGCAGCCCACGAGTGACCCTCGAAGCTGTACACCGGGGTTTGAGAAGCCCCAACCCTGAGCCACTCTTGCACCGAAGTTCAGCCCTCCACACTCGACGAGTGCTGCGTGGGGCCCATCTGCTTTCTTTGGCTCAACGCGTTGGCCGGTCACTTGCCAGCTGGCTTGTGGTCCCTGTGCCGACGAAAACCGAAATACGACTTGTGAATCTGGTTGCTCCAGATTTGCACCTGCCCTCCTGAAAAGGAGAACCCACTCTGACCCTCCTGGACCGAGTGAGAAGCAATCTTCCAGTTCCGCGTGGATTGCTTTTGCCAAGTGTTTGCTTCAATCTTGAAGCCGACCGCGCCGACGGCGAGAGCCTTCGTGGGACAGATCGTGACCTGCTCCTGGACTTCGTAGATGCCCCAGAGCCCACGTGACAGCGGAGAGAAGCTCCTCGACAACCACCTGATTGCGCCCGACATTGCCTGGTTCCGTCCTGGTTCCACCCTGGTCACTGCTGAGTGACCCAGACTCTGTCCCCTCTGCTTTCAGGTACTTTTCTAACTGGATCCACCCTTGGATCCCACCGGACACTTCTCCTTCCCATCGCCTGCAGCATCTTCAGCTTCAAGCACCAAGAACCTTCACGACGAAACCCAACGCCACTTCGACCCTATGCACCCGCTTCCTGTGGGTGAGGTAACATTGCAACGCCGGTGTTCCCACACTGGTACACACCTCTAGGGTCTGTGACTAAAGTTTTGTCCTTCTAGGTTCAGCAGAATTATCCTTAAACACTGCTTAAGTAACTTTTACGCACCATTGACTTGCATTGGTGCATGCGTGTGCTTTAAGCACTGCACCCGAATCCCGCCGACTTCAGCATTGCTTGTCCCGACTGCTCCCAGCGATGCCCTAGGCCTAACCACTGTTCGATTGGTATCTCTTATACCACTTTCTTAGTATATGGTCTGAGTGGCCCCTCGCCCTCATCCATAATTGTGCAACTTTGTATGTTATACTGTGCTTTTGATTTAACGCTTGTGCCCCTTTGTTCATAAAGAATACTGGGGATTATTTTAAGTAATAAATACATATATTTTTATAATATATACTTGTGTGGTGTCCTTTCATTTGATATTACAGGACTGTGATTGGTAAAACAGCTCGCTTAACACGACCTCTTGAGTTAAGCCTTTAAGGCTGCTTAGTCTATGCTACCCTTAAGATAGCTTGTCTACAAGGTTGACTTACAACCAGACACCATAAGGGATTGTTTGGACTGATACAAGGTGATTCCAGAATTGGAAGCATCATATATCAGGCCAACTTCTGACGCCGCCATGGCAATTTCCGGCTCCGCCGAAGCCGTCGACGCCGGTTCCGGCGTCGCCCGCTCCAGATCGACCTCGAGAGCATCCTGCTGGGCCATCGGATTCGATACCGACGTCGATCCCGGCTCCGTCGGAGCCGTTGGTGGATCCGGCTGCGAGGCGTGTGAAGGAGAGGTCCAGAAGGGAGGCCCGACGCCTTTTGCAAGAGCGAAGGTATATGGAGTCACATCCTGATATGGAGGAAGGTGAATTGGAGGAAGACTGTTTTGAGGAACTGGCTGACGCTGGTAGGTTGGATTTCTCTCCGGAGTGGGAGTGGCCTTCAGGCTCTGATACACCTTCTAAGGATGTCCAGCCTTATCATATGGTGATGAGGAAGGCTGCAGAACTTCTGCAATCGACTTTGCCAACGGTGGAGTTTAAATCCAATCTTCTCACAGAGGTTTTACATTCGCCTAGTTCTGTGGTAGAACCATTGCTTCCATTTAATGACTAATTAACGGAGCCCATTTTGGAGGTGTGGAAGAAACCACTGTCAGCTCCTGCAGTTTCTAAGAGTGTGGCAAGAAGGTACAGGGTTGCAACTGAAGACCCTGCTTTTTTGACGTCTCATCCATCACCAGAGAGTCTAGTCATTCAAGCAGCCTGCTCCAAAAAGAATGTTAGTGCCTTTCCCCAGGTCCCCAGTGAAAAAGAGGCAAAGAAACAGGATCAGGTGGCTAAGAAGACCTTCTCCTCTGCAAGGATGGCGTTGAAGTCGACTAATGCCACTTGTCTGATGGGGAGGTATGTGCATGCCCTTATGGATACTTTGCGTACTATTGCTCCTAGGATTCCTGATGCCAACAGGAAGGATTTTGAGGAGGTAATTTCGGATGCACAGGCAGCTGCTCGCCAAGTGATAGAGTGGTCTGGACACTGCGGACTCGGTGGCACGTATCATGGGCACTGCTGTCGCCACTAGAAGATTAGCTTGGCTGAAATCCTCAGACTTTTCGGTGGATGCTCAGGCGACTTTGCTAGATCTGCCGTTTGATGGATCTGGTCTCTTTGGGGAAAAAAGCTGATACTGCCCTGGAGAGATTTAAAGACAGTAGGGCGACTGCTAAATATTTAGGTCTCCAGATCAGAGGCTCTTCGACCAACAGGAGATTCAGGGGTTTTGGTCGCTCTTCCTTTCGGAATTACCGACAAGGACAGCGGCAGCAGCAACAACAGCAGCAGCAGCAAAATTCCATGTACAGATCTTACAGGGGAAAGCAAAGAGCGCGTCCTTGTGGACGTCAAGCCTCTTCCTCCTCCACTTCCTCCAACCCTCCAGCCTCAGAAAAGCAGCCCTAGATCCGCCATTCAGGATCATGTGGGTCCGGTGGGGGGGTCGGCTTACCCATTTTCTACAGGATTGGGAATCGGTTACATCAGATCTTTGGGTTCTCAATCTTGTAGAAAATGGGTATGCCCTTCCCTTTCGGGAATTTCCTCCCAATTACCCTCCTTGGCAAGGTTTTTGCACGGAGGAACATCTGTTGCTTCTGCAGGAGGAAGTGCTGACTCTGTTAAGAAAGGGTGCGATAGAGGTGGTCCCAGAGCAGGAAAGGGGTCAGGGATGCTACTCCCGGTATTTCCTGTTTCCCAAGAAGGATGGCAGACTTTATCCATTCCTGGATCTCAGGATCTTGAATCTCTATCTGAAGCAAGAGAAATTCAATATGCTCACCCTTGCTCAGGTTCTTCAAGCGCTGCTAGAAGAGGACTGGATGGTGTCGCTCGACTTGCAGGATGCCTACTTTCACATCCCAATCCTGAAGTCGCACAGGAGGTATCTCCGTTTTACGGGTGGATCGCAACACTATCAGTTTGCGGTCCTTCTGTTTGGACTTACTACTGCGCCTCGAGTCTTCTCCAAGGTGATGGCGGTGGTGGCAGTGCATCTCAGAAGGTCGGGGATTCCAGTATTCCCCTATTTGGACGACTGGCTGATCAAAGCAGAGTCGTCAGAGAGAGTGCTCCATCATCTGCAAGACTCAACCCAGTTGTTGTACAGGTTGGGTTTTTCGATAAATGTACCCAAGTCTCACCTGGTGCCCTCCCAGCGCAACCTGTTCATAGCTGCTGTACTGGACACAACTGTATGTCGCGCATTCCCTCCTCCTCAAAGGATTCGCGACATACAGGAAATGATTCCTTTATTTTACAATGAAGCGGTCGTTCCAGTCCTGAAGGTCCTTCGTCTGCTCGGTCTGATGGCTTCCTGCATTCTATTGGTCAACCATGCACGCTGGCACATGAGGGCGCTCCAGTGATGCCTCCGCAGGCAGTGGTATCAACACAACGGAGATCTCAGGGAGTCAGTGAGGATCTCCAGAGAAGCTGCGGCGGATCTGTCTTGGTGGGGCGTGGAAGGCAACCTTTCTCAGGGGAAGCCTTTTCAGCTGCCTCCTCCGGTGGCCACAGTAATAACGGATGCATCCACTCTAGGGTGGAGTGCTCATCTGGGGGATCTGGAGGTCAAGGGTCTTTGGTCTCCAGAGGAAAGGTTGCTTCATATCAACCTTCTAGAATTGCGGGCGATACGTTTGGCGCTCAAGGCCTTCCTCCCTTCCCTTCGCGGTCGGTCGGTCCAGGAGTCTAGTCCGATTGTAAGTTGAAGAAAAAACATGAAAAATATATAAGCAAGGCTCAGCCGCTTCCCTCCACTCTTGAAAAGGTGCAAGGGCATCACCACGCTTCTCGAATTTGCTCCTGAAGTCATTATACCTCGGAGCCCACCCCATAACTTTTCCAGCACAGCCTGAGATTCTGGGGCAGTCTCCATCACGGACGCAGATTGAGGAGTTCCGCAAAGCCATGCTCTGACTCTTGGAATCCCTTCCAATTCCCTCTGGTGCACCTGCAGGACCCAAGAAGCAGAGAGGCCTCCCTTCTTGGATGCCACTGGTGGGTTTACTCTCTGCGACATTTCAACCCTCCAAACCCATCACAGGGCCTCTCCCTGCTCCTGCACTGACTCTGGCTGCATGATCCATGCCAGTTCCTGAAGCATTGACTTTGTTGCTGACTTCACGGGTGTCTGGAGATAAAGTGCTCATTTTACTTTCCATGTCCGCGCTACTCTGACCTCGATTGAGGCTGTGTTAGGACTCTGCCAAACTGCAGCCTGTTCCTTTGATCACCTTAGCATCTTACCTCCACAAGGCAGATCTTACTCGCTACATCATTGTTTGGGACAAATTCTGATAATTCCTGTGATGCAGGAGATGAAAGTGGCCAACCCTATCATGATGAAAACTGGCATTATGGTCTCAGAGGTGCCAGTGTTCTTGGCACCTCTCCTGAGTCGAACCTTATCTTGCCCTCTGGACCTTCTTTAGAGGTCAAAACCAATTTCTGACTGAAGGACTCCAGCCTTCAGTCACCCCTATTTCCTTTTTGTGGGGAGCTCACTGGTACCCTCCTAGGGGCCACTGTCAAGCCTTGCTCTCGTGCCCCAGTCAACCGACAAATTGGGAGACGCTACCAACCCACCCTTGACGACCCCACCTTTTATATCTGCATCCTTCTGAAAGCATGGTGCTGCAGGCTTCTACCAGTTTTGTCCCTAAAGCTTGGTTGTGCAGACTCCTACCAGTTGGACGAACATGAATACTTTGACTACTTCACCCGGCTGGGGAGTCCAAGAGAGTGGAGACCTTTGGGAAGAGGATATTTCCTTCCTCTAGTTTGGCCCTCCGGTCAGGCAATGTCTGTTGCCTGCTGGGCCTCTATTCCCATGGTCTCCAAGACTTGTTGCTAAAGTCGTTCCTGGTGTCCAGCTCCCTGTCCTGACCCAAGTTTGTGACATTACCATATTCATGATTGGTTGTGGTCTGTATACTGCAGATTTCACTAGGTGAGCAATTGACACTAATGTTGCCATTAGTCACTATGCCTGGCTGCGGTCAACAGGTTTTTGGGGGGCATTCTCCAGTTGTCCCTTATGGGCATGCCCTTTGACGGGACTAGTCTTTTTGGGAACAAGGTAGAATCTGTTCTGGAGGGCGAAGAGGAGAGGAGGGTCACAGCACGCTATCTGGACTTTTCTACCCCGACTGGCCAGTTGAATCAACCCCACCATTTCTTTTGCAATTTCGGCAGAGGTACCCATACAGACTAACAGTTCACCCTCAGCTGCCTGTCCACTAATTTTGCGGCTGAGGCCAATAAACCCACCAAGGGACAGGGAGCCAGTCAGTCTACTGGACCCCAAGGCCCCACCTTTCAAACACTTTTAGATTGTGCTTAGTGGAGCATAGCCACCCAGTTGGAGGTAGGATGCAATGATTCTTAACAGTTTGGCAGACTCTAACATCGAAAGATGGCTCCTTCAGGTTGGCCAGTAGGGATACGCCTTACCTTTTACAGCCTTTCCACCACATCTTCTGCACTGCAGGAATGACTGACAGGACTATCTTGTCTATCTTACGACAGGAAGCACAAATCCTTTTGGCCATTATTAGGTTTCCTGTGGCAGAAATGAGTCGTGGTTGTTATTCCCACTACTTTCTAGTGCCAAAGAAGGATGGAGGCATTCATACTCTTTGGGACTTGTCACAGTCCACGCCTTCCTGAGCAGTCAGGCTAAGATCCACATCTTTAAGCCTCTTACCTGAATTTCAGTGAGGTAGAGACTGATGGCCTGCTGCATGTCAAGCATGCCAGTGGCATAGGCAGGCTCTGATGTGGTATCTGGTGTGTCCATAGCCCCAACAACTGATTAAGTCCAGATTTTGGATGAGACTGTGAAAGACCTGCCGTGGTGGTTACTGTACCGCGATTGGGTTTGTGGCAGACTCTTCTCCTTTATCCAGAGCTGGCAGTGGTGACCGATGTATCACTTCTGGATTGGGACAGCCAACTGTAGGAGGTGGCAATTAGAGGCACCTAGTCTCCAGTGGAGCCTTGGCTCTAAATCACACTTCAGGAGCAGAGGGTCAGCCACTTGGTGTTGAAAGCCTTCCTTCCATCCACCAAGGGGATGCTGATGCTTACGGACTATATCACCGCCATGTGGTGTTGCAATTGACAGGGTGGGATAGGATCATGGACCTTCTTCCAGAAGGCACAGCACCTCTAGAAGTAGCTGGACCGTCCACGAATTTTATAGGTGGTGAGCCACCTGGCAGGATCTTTGAATGCCAGGGCGAATAAGCTCATTTGTTGATGTCTAGCAGATCACAAGTGGCTATTGCACCTGTAGGTGGTGCAAAATCTGTCACGAATGAGGAGAACTGTGGCTCCGTATTTTTGCCACTGCTAAGAACATGCAGTGTCAGCAGTTTTGAACATTGGAGTTTCCAAGGTGTGACTCATTGGGAGACTCATTCAGCCTAGGGTGGAACTCTGGACTCCTGTATTCATTTCCGCCAATACCTCTCCTGCCTCAAGTTCTGAAGGAGGTCGAGACTGACCGGGCCCAAGTCATTCTAATATCCCCGGATTAGGCACAAAGCGTATTGTGTCCAGAGCTTCTTTGAATCTGTGTTCTGATCAGACTGCCCCTCAAGAGAATCTGCTGCAGCAACAGTGCAGAGTCCTGCGCCCAGGCCTTCACAAGCTACATCTTCATGCTTGGTGATTGAGTAGCGACAGCTGAACACCTTTGACCTTACTTTGCAAGTTTTTTTATGTCATCTTGGCAGCAAGGCGTCCCTCGACAAAGACATCATACCCCTGTCATTGATGCAAATTAGTAGCTTTGTGTGGCACACAGCAAATTGACCCCTTCATGGCAAAATTATCTGATGATGTGTTTCTCATTCGGCAAGGCTTTACCCTGAGCTCAGTTAAACAATATATTTCGGTCTTTTTGCAGTTGCTGGATCAGCCCTGGTCACGTAAATCACCTATGTGGTTTTATTGAAAGGCCTACAACATCCCTCCTTACATCAGGCTACCGTGAGACCTTATCTTGGTCCACACATTTTTTATATGTATTCCATTTGAGCTGCTTCACAGCTGCCCTTTGAGGCTTCTCACCCTCAAGACGGTGTCCCTCGTCACCATAACATTTGCACAGCGTGTAAGTGAGCTTCAATCTCGGTGCAACCCTGCTGTACACCAACTTTTTTCGAGACAAACTGGTTCTATGGGCGCAAGCATCCTTGTTGCCGAAAGTTGACAGTTCCACATCGATTAAATGTCACCCGAACACTGTTTTTTTTGCTCCGCCTCACCACTCTAAGGGGAAGGACCGACTCAATCGCTTGGACCCCAACTGAGCTTTTACATCAATCACACCAGCACCAGGTGGACGATCAGCTCTTTGTGTAAAGACAGGGCCGCTTCCCGCTGGTCCGTGCTCTGTATTAACATCTGCTACACATTGGCCAAAAAGGAGCCTCCGGAAGTGCTGCAATCTCATTCCAACAAAGCTGCTACCACTGTGTTGTCTTGCAAAGTTTCTGTCCTGTACATGTCAGGCAGTGTCTGACGTGTAGCTATGTGATTGTCCCGCCATATGTTCACAAAGGTCTACTGTCTGGATAGCCAGGTTCACTGAGAGGGACATTTTGCCTGCTCGGTCCTTCAGGACTTTATGGTTTGAGTGCGTTCAAATACCCACCTCCAAATAGGACATTCTAATGGCCAACTGGTCAAAGCCAGAATCTTGCCCCCAATTGCAAGTTGCATGGTAACATAGACGTGTCTCCGTGGGTTCGACTTTCTTATTCAAAAAACACATTCCCCGGACATGCCACCCATCTCACATTGCCTTAAATGATCACCACTTGCCTCTACTCCAAGGCAAAGGTCAAGCTATCTTGGCAAGTGGAGCCATAGTTAGGGTGCCAACATCAGACATCTGGGCTGGCTCTTACTCCCGTTGTTTCTTGGTGCTGAAAATGGATGGAGGCCTCAGTCCTATCTTCGATCTGCACCCTCTGAACTTTTCTCTGGAAGGACATGTTCGAAATAATCACCCTGGTACAAGGTATCTTTGCCCTGGAGACTGGATGATTGTGATGGATCCTCAGGACACCTATTTTCACACCCGCTCTTTACAGCCCCACTTAAATTACCTGCTGTTTCAGGTAGTCTAGGAGGCATTTCAGTTCTCTGTGCTCCCTTTTGGCCTTACCTGTCCACCTCAGGTGTTCACCAATGTGAGGCTGGTGGTCCCAGCCCATCTGCAGAGGTTAGAAATAGTAATTTTCTCATTTCTCTACGACTGGTGGTTGAATTCCGTCTTGTTTTATACAGTTGTAACCCAACTTTGACAATGGTCAATTTGTTGACATTGTGGGGTTTTCCATCAACGTATTAAAGTCGCACCTCCTTGACAGTAACTCCCTTTTATAGGAGCCATCCTGGACATGGTGCTTTTCCAAGCCTTTCCTAAACCTCAATGAGTACAGGACATCTAGTCCTTAACCCAGGTCTCTGTGAGAGCGGCTCAGAGGCTTCTTGGCCTCTTGCATTCTTGTGCACCACGCCAGGTGATACATGCGGCCCTGCAGTGGGATCTAAAGTTTCAGTGCGATGAGCACCAGGGGAATTTGTCAGTCAACCCAGGTGTCGAAAGAGACTCCGACAGACTTGCAGTGGTGGCAGCTTGACCACAACTGTACTAGCAGCAGACCTTTTTCTCTATCCCACCCAGAGTTAACTGTTGAGACGGATGCATTGTTTCTGTGTTGTGGAAGTAGCTGGGAGAGGTGGAGAGCAGAGGACTCTGGTCTCCATCAGAAATTCACCTCCAAATCAACTAACTGGAGTTGGCACAGGAGTTTCTTCCGTCCATCTGGGGAAACTGGTGCAGGTTCTTACAAACAACACGACCAACGTGATATTGTAACAGAGGACTGCATGGGGTTGAGGATATTGTGCCAAAAGGCGCTACATCGTTGGAAGTGGTTGAGCACTCAAGGTATCGTCTTGATTACACAGCACCTGTCCGGTCTTCATTTTTTTAAACTGTTTTTTATTGGTAGCGTTGTTTCACGTTACATCATATAGCTTTATCCGTGCTGGATACTTGTAAACCTTGTGCAGGTGGCTGCGTGTGTGTAATGTCTTTATTACCCTGGGTTACTGCTACTGTCGTTTCAGTTAACATTTGTCCCCAAACCATCAAGTCACTCTCAGTGTTTTCGTCCACACATACTGCCCTAAGGTGGCTTTCTTCCGCCACACCCCACATACGCACATCTGCTGTCCATTTGTTCAACATGGGTAGTGTGAAAAGAATCCAGTGAATTGCGATCCTTCTTTTTGCCAGGCCCATCATTAAGAACTTGTGTTGTATCTGTGTCCCCATTTTTGGTGTTGGGAGAATACCCAGTAAGCACTGTTTTATAGAGACGTCTATACACACTGCTGTTGTTGCGCGGAGGTTCTGTACCACCTGGCTTCAGTATGATTGCAAACGTATGCAGCTCCAGGTCGTGTAAAAAAGTGGCAGGGCCTGTTCCACATCGTGGACAGGCCGACATGGCTCCAGGTGTAAATTGCGCCCGATGCTGTGTTGTTACGTATGTGCAATGCAAGTAATGGAATTGGATTAGCTTAAATCTAGCATTACTTGTCGCTTCAGCCACCTGCACTAATGCTCTCTTCCATTCCCCGTCTGTTAGTGCGGTATGCAAGTCGTCCTTCCATTTCCCCCTAATGGCCAATAGGTCTGCCACGCGGTCTTCTTTCATCGCTGGGTATATGCGTGAGATCAGACATCTGCAGGAGCCCGGAGTGTCAAGAGTGTACATGACTCCTGCGGCTTTTCCGGAAAAGCGGTCCACATCTCCCTGACCGCGCGCGAGACCTTTGCGTACTGCAGGAAATTACCTGCCGGTACCTGGAACCAGTTTTGCGCCTCCTCAAACGTGAGAACGGCTCCATTCTGCTATAGATCCCCAGCCCTTTCGCATCCTCCCTTGTACCACCTAGAGATGTCCATTGTTGCCTGGATATTTTGAAACCCCTGTCACCACCGAAACGGCAGTGCCCTGCATAGTACTAGCTTGACAACCTGTTCCCAGGCCTCCGTCACCTGCTGAAGTATATGGAGGCAGTCCTTTGGATCCCTCGATTCCATCATGAGGTACCTCTGTAGTTGTAGGCCCTGATTCCAGTCCTTTAGGAGCTCTTTGTCTACCGTGCGGCCCTCAAAGGACCATTGTACTGCATATTGTAGTAGGCCCGCTAGGTAATATATCCTGAGGTCCGTTAACCCAAGGCCTCCCACATTCATGTCTTGTTTAAGTATTTCTAGCTTAACTCTACTTCGGCCTCCGGTCCAAACCAAGGATATCAAAAGGCTATTTAATGTATCAAACGTGTGTTTTTGAATTTTACAGAAGGAATTCTGTAGGACGTATAATCAGTGGGGCAAGACCACCATTTCAAATAGAGCCACTCTTCCCATAATCTAGAAGGGGAGTTTATTCCAGAATTGTATGGACGCTTTTATTCCTGCAAGAAATTTGCCCATATTGAGGTCGAACTGAGCCTCTGGCTGGTGCGCTATCAGAATGACCAGTTATCTAAAATAACCGCACTTCCAGTCCAGGGCTACCACGGGGAGGTCCTGGGGGTTCCCGTGTGCAAAGGTTCCCAGCGGGAAGAGTATTGTTTTCTGTTGGTTAACTCTCAGACTCGAGACCGCACCGATAGCGTCCAGTACCCTAAGCAATATCGAAATCACTTCCTCTGGCTGTTAGATATACAAGAGCGCGTCATCAGCATATAAGGAGACCACGTGCATGCAACCATCTACCTCTACACCCCATGGTGCCATATCCCTCTGTAGTCTCACAGCCAGTTGCTCCATTGCCAGAGCAAAAAGGAGTGGGGACAGCCTGCACCCCTGCTGTGTGCCCCTTTCAATCTCTATAGCCTCTGAAACTAGGCTCCTATTTCGCACACGGGCTCTCGGTTGACAGTATATCAAAACTTTGCCACTGGATTCAAGCTAGCCTGCTAATGAAGGGTGTCAACCAAAACCGGTCCCAGGATGCTTGCTTCCGGTTCAGGGAAGACCTGGCTTGGCAGTTTGGGCTGGACTGTTCCCATGAGGCACAGGGTCAAGACTGATTTGCATATAGCTAGGTCTGAACTGAGGTGGCCATTGAGCTAAAGAATGATGATGGATTCAACCCAGATCTGTGACTGGGGATGAGTGTCTGAAAAGTTTCAGCACTCAGTCTATCATATCCTTGTGTTTGCTTAGTATAGCAATTTGACCTATGAAATATATTCCTCTCCAAATCCCATTCTCCTTAGTACTTCCCAGAGGAACTCCTATCGCAGCGTATCAAAGGCATTTTCTATATCCAAGGCAACCACCGCAGCGCGGTGTTCACTTTCGGCCACCGATTGAATGACATGGGACAGCCTTCTTAAGTTCATATGTGTGCCTCTCCCAGGTATGTACCCACACTAATCTCAATGCACTAATGATGTTACTACTATTCTCAGCCTGTTTGCCATGACCTTGGCTAGTAATTTGGCATCCACTCCCAGCATCGACAAGGGCCTATACGCTGCCGGGTCCTCCGCGTTTCTACCAGGCTTGGGGAGCTTTATTATCTGTGCCTCCTGCATGGATTGTGGCAAGCTTCTGGGTTTTTAGCTTCCTGCAGTGTTTCCAGTAGCCGCATGTGTATGATAAATTTCTACCGGGAGCCCATCCCAGCAAGTCAACGCCGTCTCCTCCTCTGGCTTCCACACCCTCCGCATGCTTCGCAAGATCTACAGTTAGACCCCACCGGAACCAGAAAGACGGTCACCCAGGCCCTCGTCACCAGTAGGTTGGACTACGGCAACGCCCTCTACGCGGGTACCACAGCCAAACTCCAGAAAAGACTTCAACTCATACAGAAAGCCTCTGCATGATTCGTCCTCGACATCCCCTGCCAGAGCCACATCACTGCCCACCTGAGACCTGCACTGGATCCCCTTCAACAAGAGGATCACCTTCAAGCTCCTCACCCACGCTTCAAAGCACTTCACGACGCCGTACCTACATACCTCAACAAACGACTCACCTTCTACACTCTGAACCGCCAGCTTCGCTCCGCTGACCTCGGCCTCGCCACTGTTCCACGCATGCACTGAAGGACCACCCGCAGCAGATCCTTCTCCTACCTCGCCGCCAAGACATGGAACACCCTCCCTATCCATCTGCGACAAACCCAGGACCTGCTGACCTTCTGGAAACATCTCAAGACCTGGCTGTTCGAGCAGTAGCAGCCCCCCTCCCCTTAGCACCTTGAGACCCTCATGTGTGAGTAGTATGCTCTACAAATACTTGATTGATCTGGGCGTAGCAATTTTTTAGCCATGCCTCATAAGGCTTCCTGCAGTTTCCCTAGCTGAAGAGCTGCCTCTAGGTCTTCTTGTTGATCGTCAATAAGTCGTGGGAGGGGGACATCAGATAGATACCCATCCACTGAGATTCTGTGACCGGGGTTCTTGCGATACATGTCGTATAGATGCTTAAAGAGTACAGTGTTGACCCTGATCTGAGTGGTGGTCTTGGTTCCATCAGTGTATTGCAACATTAATATCAACGGAGAGGGGCGTTCACATTTTAAAAGCCACACCAATAACCCCCCAGATCTATCCCCCTCTCTATGGAGTAGTTGTCTATATTCTCTCCGAACTAAGCAGTCTAATCTATCCCAGATCTCCCCCACTCTACGTTGCACCTTCAGGAGTGAGTCATTAGGGGGCACCACATCCTGCACTTTTCATTGAACCCTCGCCAGTCTATACTCTGCCTCTTGTCAATTCTACCTCTAGACATCTTCTGGTGCTGCCCACTCTGGACAAACAGTCCCCTCTAGTAACCACTTTGAAAGCATCCCACTCTCTACTCATGGTTGACCAATTTGTGGCGAAGTACCCTCCGACAACCTCACTGAGTTCTTCTCTGAATACTGGATCACGCAAGATTGCCGGTTGAAATCTCCACAGTGGAACCCTTGGCCTAGTTCTCTTCGGTGCCCCATCAGCAACACCGGGTGTGATGCAACAGGAACCGACCCAATACTTCGGTTCATCTCACCTCATCGCATGCCTGGAGAGAGAGCAGGAATCGGTCAAGTATGCTCTGTACCTCACGGGCATGGGTATAGCAAGTGTAGCCTCGTTACCCCAAATGCGTGTCGCGCCAGATGTCCACACAGTGGAGTCTGCCCATCACCTCTCCCAAGGCCGACGCCATGTGTCGTTTAGTATGTAATTTTGGAGGGCATCTATCCAATAGGCCATCAAGCAGGCAATTAAAGTTGCCCACACATACCAACGGCATCACAATGTACGGGAGAAGCAGGGTTTCTATATATTTTTTTTAAAGTCCCAGTCATCTATATTCGGGGCATATATGGTAACGAGGCACAACTCAATACCATCAAGTGTACTGTGACGTACCTGCCCTCCACATCTGAAAGAAACAGGTTAGTATTAGATTCCTTACCTTAGAATAACCCCAGGCGTCAGTCTGGATCCGGAAACTTTTGCGTAGCAGTACCCCTGCGCGTCGGTAGGCGTCGTCTGCAGGCGTCCCCTGCGGCTCCGCGTCCGTCGTCGGAGTCGTGCGCCGTGATGACGTCGCCGGAGTATATAGACGCGGCCTCCGCGCGCTGACGTCAGTTCTTCTTTTTTCCGCGCCGGTTAGCGCAGATCCGAAGAGCAGTACTCCGGTCTTTTGACCAACGTTTTTTGATTAACTTTCTAACTCTAAGGTGCCGATAGGATGCCCGGGTTTAAGAATTGTGACGGGTGTGACCGCACGATGTCGGTCACGGACCACCACCGACTCTGCCTCCGGTGCCTGGGCGCGGACCACGACGTGGAGTCCTGCGTCGACTGCCGGGCCTTGACGAGTAAGGCTAGACGGGAGCGGTCCCGCAAGCTACTCGAGCTCCGGGTGTCGGCCCCGCGTCAGGAGCGGTCCCGGTCCGGCCGTAGGTCGAGGGAGCTGTCGCGGAGCAACCACGAGCGCTCCGGAAGTCGTCACCATTCCTCTGGTTCCTCAGGTAAGAGGCACAAGAAGTCGGGGCGTCGTCATCGTACCCCCGACTCCCCCCCGACGCTCGCGCGATGCGGCCGGGGGTTCGGGTGGCCCCACCCAAGCGGCTCCGCGTGGGTCGCCGACGCTGCCTGCTCCATACCCGACGGTCCCTGGGCAAGGCGCGTCGCGAGAGGAGATAGAGGAGTTCCTCATGGCCATGAGGGCGCTGTCTCCTCCGACGGGGCCTACGGCGCCTGCGGGCCCGGTGGTCCCGTCCGGGGGCCCGAGCGGTTCGGGTGCTCCTGCCCCGACGCCGTCGGGTGCTCCGGCCCCGACGCCGCCGGCGGCTCCAGCCCCGGCGCCGCTGGGCCTTTCAGGGTCGACGCCGGCTGGTCCACCGGCCTCTCCGACGCCGATTCCATCGGGGCAACCCATGGTGCCGCCTCCGCGCGGCGCCGGGACTACGACGCCGGCCGGCGTCGGGGCTCCGGCTCCGGGCGGCGCCACCCCCATTCCCTCTCCTACTCCAGACGCGGAGTCGGACCGGCGTCGTCCGACGCCGAGTCCGGCGCCGATGGGGCCCATTGACCCCGAGGAGCCGGTCTACATCATTGACTCCGAATATGGTGAGGATGCAGATTATGGAGAGGGTTGGGAGGGGTCTGAGGACCCTCTGTCACGCGAGTGTCAGTACGACGTGGACTGGACAGGTGACTTGGGTGATGCCAGTGGTCTGGACGATTCTCCTAACCCTGGTTTTGTCTCTCCTCCTACTGTTACCTCGGAGGCTGGGGCTGCTTATTCAGTGGTGTTGATGAGGGCTGCCAAGGCCTTGCGCCTTGAGCTCCCCGTCGCGGTCGTGAGGGCTAACATCCTCACTGAGGTCTTCAAACCTCAGTCATGCCCACAGGAGCCTCTGCTGCCGTTCAACGAAGCCTTGACAGACGTTCTTTTGGGCACGTGGTCCAGGCCCGCTTCAGGTTCGCCTGTTGATAGGAACGTGGCCAGACGCCACCGTCCGTGTCCGGATGACCCCAAGTTCCTGTCCACCCATCCCACCCCTGAGAGTCAGGTGATCCAGGCCTCGACTTCCCAAACCGCATTCCCGTCGGCCCCGCCCGACCGGGAATCTAAGAGGTACGACCAGTATGGGAAGAAGGTCTTCTCGTCCCTGAGTCTGGGACTGCGGTCTTGCAACACCGCATGCCTCTTGGGCCGCTACACCCACTCTCTGTGGGATACGGTCGCGGAGTGTCTGCCACAATGCCCGCAGGAGGTACGGGCAAAGCTCGGTCAGGCTATGATTGAAGGCCGAGACGCAGCACGATATTCCATCAGGTGTGGTCTCGATACGACCGACTCGCTAGGCAGAGCGATGTCCACGACGGTGGCGATTCGTCGCCACGCCTGGCTGAGATCCGCCAACTTTTCGCCGGATGTCCAAAATACTTTAATGGACATGCCGTTCGATGGCAGTCGCCTGTTTGGCGACAAAGCGGACCACACGCTGGAGCGCTTCAAGGACTCCAGGGTCACGGCCAAATCCTTGGGTCTCTCGACCCAGCGCCAGCAAACGGGTTCGTTTCGCTCCTTTCGTGGCCACGGAAGGGGCGGTCCCACACGTGCTGCCAGCCACGCACCGCAGAACACTTCTCAACGCGGTGGCGGCCGTGGCTTCCGCCGTGGAGGCGGTCGGGGACAACGGCGAGGTCAGACCACACCTCCCCCCGCAGCATCAGCCTCCAAATCCTCCTAGTCCTAGCTTTCAGGCCCATGTGACGCCAGTGGGTGGCAGGGTTCGCCATCACCACTCCCGCTGGCGCACCATCACATCGGACAGGTGGGTGCTGCAGCTCGTCCGAAGGGGCTACTCCCTCCCCTTCGAGAGCACTCCTCCAGCCATGCCACCGCAGAACCACCGTGTGTCGGGGGACCACTTGACACTTCTGCAGGAGGAAGTTACGGCCCTCTTGGCCAAGGGGGCCATCGAGCGCGTTCCTGGGCCAGAAGTAGGGTGTGGTTGCTATTCCCACTACTTTCTGGTACCCAAGAAGGACAAGGGGGGCCTACGTCCTATCTTGGATCTACGGAACGTCAACGGCTTCCTCCGGAAGAAGAAGTTCAAGATGTTGACTTTGGCTCAGGTCTTGGCTGCTCTGGACCCACAAGACTGGATGGTGGCGTTGGACTTGCAGGACGCGTATTTTCACATCCCCGTCCTGCCGGCCCACCGACGTTACCTGCGGTTCACGGTAGGCCACGAGCACTTTCAGTTTATCGTGCTCCCATTCGGCCTTACCAGCGCCCCACAGGTGTTCACGAAAGTGATGGCGGTGGTCGCAGCTCATCTGCGCCGGTTAGGGGTTTGTCTTCCCCTACCTCGACGACTGGTTGTTGAAGGCGGGCTTGCCCCAGACAGTCGTCCACCACCTTCAGATGACGGTAGACCTCCTGCACGAGCTGGGGTTTTCCATCAATGTGCCGAAATCACACCTGTGTCCCTCTCAAAAGCTCCTTTTCATCGGAGCGGTTCTCGACTCGGCGCAGTTTCGGGTTTATCCTCCGGAACGGCGGGTCCGGGATATTCAGGCTCTGATTCCAATCTTTCAGCCGTTATCCCGGGTTTCGGTCAGGTTGACGCTGCGGCTGCTGGGGCTGATGGCTTCCTGCATCCTTCTGGTGCATCATGCCCGGTGGCGGATGCGGGCTCTGCAGTGGGACCTGAAGTTTCAGTGGGCCCAGCATCAAGGCAACCTATCCGACCATGTCCTGATCTCGGAGGGCACTGCGAGCCAGTTGCAGTGGTGGCTTACGGACCGCGATTGGGTCAGAGGCAGATCCCTCTCCCTTCCCCAACCGGAGCACGTAGTTGTGACGGACGCGTCCCTCCAGGGCTGGGGAGGCCACTTGGGAGAGGCGGAGATCAGAGGCATCTGGTCTCCGGCGGAGTCCCGGCTCCATATCAACATGTTGGAGCTGCGGGCGATTCGCCTAGCACTGAAGGCATTCCTCCCCTTTGTCAACGGGAGTGTAGTGCAGGTGTTCATGGACAACACCACCGCCATGTGGTACTGCAACAAGCAGGGCGGAGTGGGGTCGTGGACCCTTTGCCAGTAGGCTCTGCGTCTCTGCAATGGCTGGAACGTCAGAGCGTGACTCTGACGGTTCAACACCTGGCAGGTTCTCTGAACGCCAGGGCGGACGAACTCAGCCGTCGGTGCTCGGTGGATCACGAATGGCGTCTGAACTCGGACGTGGCGAAAGGCCTCTTTCTGCAATGGGGAGAGCCTTGGTTAGATCTATTCGCCACAGAAGAGAACGCGCAATGTCATCAGTTCTGCGCGTTGGAGTTTCCAAGACGGCACTCGCTCGGCGACGCCTTTCGGCGCGAGTGGAGTTGCGGTCTATTGTACGCCTTTCCGCCTATACCACTTCTGCCCAGAGTGCTGAAGAAGATCAGGCGCGACCGGGCCCAAGTTATCCTTGTGGCTCCGGACTGGGCTCGAAGGTACTGGTATCCCGAGCTACTCAGCATGTCAGTCGGTCCCTCGATCCGCCTGCCCCTTCAGGAGGACCTTCTGTCGCAGCAGCGGGGGACGGTCCTCCACCCGAACCTGTCCAGTCTCGACCTCCATGCGTGGAGATTGAGCGGCGACAGTTGAGGCCATTTGACTTGCCTCCTGAGGTTTGTGATGTGATTCTGGCAGCCAGGCGTCCCTCCACAAAGTCGGTATACGCCTGCCGGTGGAACAGATTTGTGGCATGGTGCACAGCAAAGGCTGTGGACCCTCTCTCTGCCCCTCTTTCCGAGGTTCTCCTCTTTCTTCTCTCTCTTGCCCAGCAGGGCTCTGCTCTGGGCACTATCAAGGGCTACCTTTCTGCCCTTTCGGCCTTTCTAAGGCTGCCTGATCAACCTTCTTTGTTCAGGTCCCCTATTGTAACAAGATTCTTGAAGGGCATCACGCACATGTATCCACCTGTTCCGTTCGTGATGCCTCAGTGGGACTTGAACCTAGTTCTGACTTTCTTGATGTGCGCTCCCTTTGAGCCACTTCATTCCTGTCCTCTCCGTCTCCTGACTTTAAAGACGGCCTTCCTGGTTGCCATCACCTCTGCCAGGAGGGTGAGTGAGCTCCAGGCTCTTTCTGTCAAACCTCCTTTCATGTCAATTCATCCAGACAAGGTGGTTCTGAGAACTAGACCTTCTTTCCTGCCCAAAGTAGTCTCTGCTTTTCACATCGGGCAGTCCATCACCTTACCCTCCTTCTTCCCGCCTCCGCATCCTTCAAAGGATGAAGAGCGGCTCCATCGTCTGGACCCAAAAGGTGCGCTTTCATTTTATATGGATGGCACACGCCAGTTCCAGGTGGATGACCAACTGTTTGTTGGCTACGTGGGTGCGAAGAAAGGACGGGCGGTACATAAACGGACCATTTCTCGGTGGGTCGTTCTGTGCATCAAAGCGTGCTACTCTTTGGCTCGGAAGGAGCCTCCTGTTGGGCTGAGGGCCCATTCCACTCGGGCCACGGCGGCTACTACTGCCCTGGGCCGGGGAGTCCCTTTGCAGGACATTTGCCAGGCGGCTACGTGGGCCTCGCTGCACACCTTTGCGAGGCACTACTGCCTGGACAGTCAAGTCCGGAGGGATGGCTTCTTTGGCCGTTCGGTCCTCCAGGACTTTCTGGTGTAGGATTGTATTGGTTCGCAGACCCACCACCGGGGTTGGAATTGCTGGGGTATCTATTCTAAGGTAAGGAATCTAATACTAACCTGTTTCTTTCAGATGAACAAGTTACTTACCTTCGGTAACGATATATCTGTAAGAAACAGTAGTTAGTATTAGATTCCTTACCGCCCCACCCATCCTCCCCGTTCTGCGAACTGATACCTAGGGTTAAGGACATCCCTTTCAGGGCCCTAGTTTCAAATGGCACCAGTGTTGGTTCTCGCATGGCTCTGCGTGTTCTGGCGCGGAAAAGCTATGTACAAAGAACTGACGTCCGCGCGCGGAGGCGGCGTCTATATACTCCGGCGACGTCATCACGGCGCACGACGCCGACGACGGACGCGGAGCCGCAGGGGACGCCTGCAGACGACGCCTACCGACGCGCAGGGGTACTGCTACGCAAAAGTTTCCGGATCCAGACTGACGCCTGGGGTTATTCTAAGGTAAGGAATCTAATACTAACTACTGTTTCTTACAGATATATCGTTACCGAAGGTAAGTAACTTGTTCATCTGCCTCGTAAGTATGTAATTTGAACGGTACCTGTGGGGCCACCTATAAGGCCACCTCCCTAGCCATAGTTAGAGTAGGTGGACACAAATAATTGCCCTCTCCACATCCTGTGGAGTTTTTGCGTCTCAGTGTCTAGCAGGTGTGTCTCCTGTAGCATGTCGATCTGAATGCCCTTTCTCCGCATATGTTTGTATTCTTTACCACATAACAAAAGAATGTAAACCCCCTCACCTTCCACGTTATAATTTCGTATTGCCCCATATCATCCAACCGATGACTGTCTTATCTATTTTGTAGGAGTGTTGTGTAGTGCCCCTATTGCTGCCGGCGAGACCCTGAAATTGAACAGTTCGAACATCCCACCCCCGGGTAGACACATTAATAACAAAGCGTGTATCCCCATTTAACATACAACCCCACCACTCCCGTCCCTACCCTTGAACTCATGAGCAAACATACTTCCTTTGCTATAACATTAATACTGCAAAACGAAGGGAACATCACATTTCCACTTTTCATATCTCTTGTGCCTCAAATTGACATACATGCACTCCACATCCAGTCGTCCAATGAAAGCTTATGCCAGGCCAGGAAATTACACTTCCCTGACCCCCATGTGTACCTCAGCTACGCCCCCCCTGACCATGGACTTCACACACACACACGCTCACTCTACCTACAACTGATCCTATCCACTCATACTCCAAATCATTCAAATATTTAAGAATCTGAATAAATAAAAAGATAAGTCTAGAGAAAGAAAGAACACCAGAAAAATAATGAGATCATCAGAATAAAAGATGATTAGAATAATTGGCTGAAGTAGGAGGCTGTGTAGGCAGCCCGTCCGGTGCCAGTGCCCAGCCTCCACTAGTCAGGAGGCGAAGGAGACCAACTTTACTGCAATCTGGCTCTATGCAACAATGAAGTGTCAGTTTCCTAAATGTGGCCCCTGTGCGTCCAGCCACTTAGTTCAGTTTTCTTGCTTCTGTCGTTTCGGTCCATTGATTTCTCAGGAGCCTCCCTGCTGCAGAGTGTCTTCAAGCAAGTTCCCTCCCCACTGGTATCGGGAGGCCCTGAAATTCGGTATAGGAGTCTAGGGAGGATATTCATCTTCACCGCATTAATTCTCCCTATCCAGGAAGTGTAGGTCATTTTCCACTGATTCAGGTCTGCCTTAATTTGTCTCAGCACCGGTAGGAAATTAGCCTTGTAGAGCCCCGACATTTTTTAAGTGAGCTTGACCCGTAAGTATGTAATATCCTTGTTTGTGCAACAGAAGGGAGGGAAGTCACTTTTAGTCGATCCCACTCCTCTACTGGTAGAGTGAGATGGAGCAGGAACGACTTTGCGCCATTCTCCTTAAAACCCGACACTCGTTCAAAGCGTTCAAGTTCCACTAGAATTGCCGGTAACGAGGACTGCGGGTCACTGATGGGAAGGAGCACGTCGTCCGCGAAGAGAGAGATCTTGTGGGCGTCCCTACAGAAGGTTACCCCCTTAATATCTTGGTTCGCCCTCATCCTCACCGCTAGGGCCTCGATGCGGAGAGCAAACATGGGGCACAGAGGGCATCCCTGTCTTGTCCCCCGCGCAAGTGTGAAGGCATCGGAAGCCGCCCCATTGACCCAGACTCTCAAAGTGGGGAAGCAATAATTGTCCTATATCATGCCAATAAACACGTCGTTGAACCCGAAGCATTTCAGAGTTTGCGCAAGAAAGGCCCAATCTACCCTAACAAAGGCCTTCTCCGCGTCCAGCGAGAGGAGGAAAGCGGGGATGCCTTTCTTCTGTACTTTTTAAATTATGTGCACTATTCTGCGAAGATTATCATGGGTCTGGCGACCCTTAATAAACCCCGATTGATCAGGGTCAATCAGTGCTGGCAGGAGGTTTTTAGAGTACAATTTTGGCATCTAAGTTCAAGAGGGCTATAGGCCTATAAGAGGCGCATTCTTTAGGATCTTTTCCCAGTTTGGGTATGACTTTTACCAGCGCTTCCCCATAGTATGTTACCCTCTGGGCAGTCGCTATTTCTTTAAACAGGACCACCAGATGGGGTGTCCGTTCTGGGCAAAGGTACGATAGAAGTGGACATTAAGCCCATCAGGGCCTGGTGCCTTCTGCAGTTTCAAGGCATCTCGTTTTTCGGACCTCCTCCCCTGTGATGGGCCTGCTGAATTCCACGTTGGGGTGGGTCGAGACCTGGGGAAGAGATAGGGACTTCAAGTAGCGCTCTTGCACTGGGGTGTCGACTGGGTCTGCAGACTACAGGTCTCTGTAGAATTGACCAAAGGCATTTGCTTTATCCTCCTCACTCCAGTGGGAGGCGCCTGTGTCTTCCACTTTCTGTTTACTGTATTCTTTTTCTTGTTTTGCCCTTAATTGAAGTGCTAATAGTGTGCCTATCTTATTACGCTATTATACCCTCTCGCTTGCAGTCACAGTATTGTGTGCTCTGCCCTATTAGTATATATAGCTTTTAATTTACTCTTCAGGGAGTTGACTTTACGGAGCGTTTGGCTTAATGGGGACTCTTGGTGGCTAGTTGTAATTCCTGTTCTAGAAGGAGCCTCTCCCCCCTCTGCTGGTTTCTAAGGGTGGTGGCCAACTCAATACATTTGCCCCTAATAACCGCCTTAAATGTGTCCCAGCTGTTGGCAAAGGAGGTGAGGGCTGGGTCGTTATTCTGAAAATACTCCTTAATTGTCGAACGTATGCCGTCCCTGAAAAGTCTATCCCTGCTGAGACTGTTGGGGAAAAGCCATCTACTGTGTTTTGACTGCGGCGCCGGCCAGTTGAGTAGTATTTCTAGCGGGGCGTGATCTGAAAGGCAAATCGAATGAAAATGTGCATCCCCCACCGCCTTGAAGAGATTAAATGAGGAAAGCATGGTCTATTCTGGAGTGGGTTCTGAAAAATCAGTATCAGTAGTATCGCCCTCTTCTCTGTCCAACATCAGGGATTCGTGTTCTATAGACAACCATCACATGGAATCTAGGATAGTATTTAACTCCCTGCTTGCAAATTTAACTACTCATGCCATTGTAATTGGAGCCTCCGAACCTGCAGGAGTAGCTCAATCATTTCAAAAAGTCGAAGAAGTGGACGATTGCATTGTGGAAGATTTTACTTTGCCCAATATCAATCCAGAACTGCCTCATATGAAGTCTGTTCAGAAGCACACCAAGTGCGTAACTCAGACTCTATTTTGGATTCTGTTCTGTCACTGACAAAAATGATTGCAACTGATAAAAACTTATTGCTAGATAAGGCCTGCGCATTTTCCCTCTGTACACTTAATGAGTGGGAGGGAATAAATATTCCTCTTCTAAAGAATGACTCTGACAAACTAAATAGTATCCAAATAATTCCTTTCCACAGGTTAAAGGGCGAGACTTTGGCACTCAATTTGGTAAGCCTTTCCTCTTCACTAGAAATAATAAACGCAAAAAGAAAGTTAAAGTTACGTTCTTCTACCTTACAACAACTTTTTGATATAGTCTTTAGTAACATAGGTTGATTCTATGTCCCGTCCACATCCTAAGACTGAAAACACAAATCCAAACCCAAGACAAAAGGTTTTTCCTATCTTTCTAAAAACAGGCATAAATCCATCAAAACAGCACTCAAAGGAAGGACATAATGTCGGAAGTTCTCCTATCAAGGAAACGGAACTCAAGACCAAAAATAACTATGTCTGCAAGAAAAAGGTGAAGAGAAAAACGTAGAAGGATTACCAAAAAAAGGTTTAAACAGTTAAGCTTTGATCCTAACGCTATCCACACTATGTCTCCAAAGCTAGATTTAACGGTTACAAATACAGAAAATGGACAAACTGAACTTAACCATTTTGGTTCCAGCTCCATCATTTTGAACTCAGATGGACTTTGTAATCTTCCCAAAGCAGTTGCGACATCAGATAAATGTGCTTCTTTTATGGCTCAAAGTGCACTGAATCCTAATGCTACATTATTTGCTTCCTGTCAAGGTAACAACACTATTTACAACTCTGAAAACTTCATCTCCGAGGCACCTAGCATAGATATTAACTCCCAGCCTGTCCCTTAGAGTCTGGATTTTTTGTTTATTTTTGACCACATACCTTTCATGAATAGGTCCTTCTTGTTGGGTTGCTTTGTTGAGATCTCAGGCCTACGGATGATTGAAAGTAACACTATTGTGCTGTTTGAGGTTCAAAAATATAAAACTCCTCGGGGGCAAGGGTAACCTTTGCTTCTAAGGCCATTTCCCTTCTAACAGTAACTCACTGTGATAAATGACGTCGTTGTGGCATTAATGTTTTAGTACCAGAAGTAATGTCATGCTCAACAGTGGCCCAAACAATGCCTCCTTTTTCTGATTTAGAAATCAGTGCAAATGACAAACCGTTGTCAGAGAAAAACACTACTATGCAGGTTCTTCTTGGTAAAGAAGGTAGGAATATGCTGTTCCACACAGGAAACAATAGTCATCATGGGTCCTCTTGAGAGGAGGAAGATAAGAAATGGTGCTGGGTTGCAGGTGTTTTAAATTAAATAGGCCCTGGATCTCTAAGAACTGGTCTACCGAAGATTACAAAGTGCTAAGCCGGCCTGCACTTCCTGCGAACAGAGGTCACGCCAAAGGAGGTATAGCCATATTACTAAGTACGAGCCTTATTTGGTCTTACAAGGAAATCTCCCATCCTTCCAACCTAATGCACGCGATCAAATTAGATCATATGGATGACCAAGTTTCCTTGGACTCCATGTTACTTATAAATGTTTACCTGCTACCTTATGCCTCTTATTCCAATCTTTTACAAGATCTATTCCTTTTTATTTATACCAACTTGGATAACGAAGATTGTAACAAATGACAGAATTCATTGGAATACTCAAACCACCGCTAAATTAAAAAATACATTTATTAACCCTAATAGGTGATCAGCAGTGCTCAATAATGGTCGAGGGTGATCTCTCACAATCTGATCTACTTGCCTTCTTCTCTGTCAATATGGGTCTCCTGGCTAAATCTTGTAAATCAATTTGTGCTCCTGTCAAACAGAGAATATATTTTAACCCACTGCTCACCTTAAATATGAAAATAAACAAATTAGTGAGGGCTCAGTTTTTGAATTTCTCAAGTGAAAGAAATAATCTAATAAACCTATTAAAGAGGAAAAACAGAGGAAGAAATACTCGTTAAGACAAATAACGGAGGATGGTGTTTGGATGCAGCTAAAGGAGGCAGCCTCTAAAAATAATTGCAAAAGGTATTGGGAAGTAATTGCAGATTGTTGTGGTACTAGAATTAAATCTCTCCCTATACCTATAAAAGAAGAGAAATGAAAATCCCATTTGTTAGATTTGTATTCCACTAATCCTTCAGTTTTTTAATCATACATTGCGGCACTTGATCAATCTAATACTTTTTATTCCAACTACGCACCCTCAGTTAATGAAGTGACCAGAATCATAAGAAAAATTAGGTCTTCAGGAGCAATGGGCCCGGACGAAATCCCAATGACGGTTATTAAAAAGGAGCCGCTTTTGTGGGCTACCTACCTTGCTCCATTAATGAACTCTTGCTACTCCTAGGGGAAGACTCCACCCTCTTGGTCCGGAAGTGTGTTAATCCCTCTGTACAAAAAGGGCCCTAGAACATACCAAGGTATTTATCTGCAAATCACCTTATTGGACGCAGTAGGAAAAATATTTGTGCGTAGAACCCTTATTCACCTTACAGAATGGGTGACGGGGATGAAAGTCCTTCCCTTAGAACAAGCAGGATTTCGCAACAGTCATTCCACTCTAGACAATATATTTATGTTGAAACTAATTGAGGAAAAATAGACAATTACTCGTATATCTAATGTGTATATGGCTTTCATAGACTTTTCTACAGCCTTCGATAAGGTAGATTGTCCGCCTTTATGGAGAAAGTTGCAAAAAATAGGCTTGCCTCCACCCCTGTTATCCTTAAGTATTGCTCTTCATTCCCAACCTTGGCGCCAGATATTAATGGGTGGAAGCCAAGGTCTAGCTGATATAATCACCACAGAAAATGGCCTGAAACAAGAATGCCTGCTAGCACCGCTGCTATTCTCTCTATATGTAGCGGATTTACCCGACTGTTTTGCCCAAACCATTGGAGATGCACCTAAGATAGGCTCCCGTCCTTTTGCATGTCTTATACTCAGGCGGCATTGTATTAATGGACCTAACCCTATCGGGTTAAATAGAAAGCTGATATCACTACATAAATACACAGTAGATCATTTCATGAAAATAAATGTTTCTAAAAGTAACATTTTAATTATGAAAAGTTCAAAAAGTAGGAAGTCATGTAACTTCAAATGGCAAATTAGTCCTGAAAAGTTGGAGGTGGTAGACTCATACCTCTAATTAATGAAATTCTTAACAGGCAGTTCAAAGAACAAGCCTCACATTGATCATAGCATTTGTAAAGCTACGTCCCATGCTAATGGCTTGAGTATTTTCTATTGTGCTACGGGCAGAAGACATTTTTTACACCTTTTGGCGTTTTTTAAGGCAAAAATTCTGCCAACTCTGCTCTATGCAACTGAATCAATCCCCGTTTAGGACTGGAGTTATTTAGATAAGACTGAAGGTCAAATATTACATAAAATTTGCAATTTCAGCACAGACATTCCAAAGACAGCAATTAGATTAGAATTTGGGCTGATAAGCTCTTATATTCAAGGCTTATCTAGGGTTTTACATTGGGGATATCAACTAAAAAATAGTGAACCGAATACACTAAGAGGTCTTTTATGTCATAACATTTTTAATGCAAAGGCAGGTAAATACTCCTTTGGTCAGGATTTCTTATTGGCACAAAAACCTTTGGTATACAAGAAGACTCAGGGCTTTCACTCCCACCCTTAGTATTTAAATTTATCCCAAAAACGTATGTGGCAAAATTTGCTTTAATAAAGATATTAAATGTTGTAATTCTAAGGAAAGACTAAAGCTAATAGCCAGGACTAGCGCATTGAGAACTCAAAAAAAAATAGGTATTCTGGAATTTAGAACATGGAATTTAACACCTGCTAATTTTATGCCGCATGAATCTCCTACCTCTAAACGACTTAACTGCAAACTGGTCTCGGAATATGAATAATGGAAGAATTTGTAATTTTTGTAACCTGAGCACCCAGACTTTAGATCATGTTTTGTTTGCTTGCCGGTATTGATCTCGTCGTTATCGTTGGCTTCGCCGATGTTCTTGCTAAACATTGTAAAAAATGTAGAATGAGCCCGAGACTATCGTTTTTGTCCAAAAAATGAAGCCGTATGGGTAAAACTTTTTAATTACTTTAAAGAATTTATGTATATATTTAAAATGTGTCATATATAGACATACTTATTTAAATTGGGTAATTAACTTTGCTTAAGGAAATCTTTTGAAGTACTAGTATCTTGCTCTTTAAATTGTATTTTGCACATTACTAGCTGCTATTTATTGCTATTTTGCACATTAGGGATATGTTGAGTAAATGTCCCACTCTGACCTTTCGGTTATTCCTCAAAATTAATTGAAGTGGAATTTTGCATGCATTTTGCACATAACTTCTCTGCTAGTTCATGGCTTTTCCATAACTTCTCTGCTAGTGTATGGCTTTTTGCATGGTTCGGGCTACGCTTAGTTACTCTGTTACCATGCTGCTATTCCCTAAATTATACTTAAATAGGATATCTACTCCCTTTTGTACATTTGAATATTTAGGAGATGCTTTGTTTCCTCTCTCGCCTGGTGATTCATTTTATCATTTTTTTATTCTAAATAGAATTTTGAGTTTTATATAACATAAGAAAGGGTAGCTATTTGATGTTTATGCACTTTTAAGGATATTGTTTGTTATCTTATCCCTTATGCCGCAAACTTTAAATACCATTCATAGTCAAATTGTTTACGTGTTGCTGTGGTAAATTTTATGATGGCATGACGAGTGAGCCTTGTTATGTTTTGTTACCTATAATACTATGCAAGTGATCTTATGTGGACCTCCTAGGAGTTCCAAATCTTGATTAAAAATATTGAATTAAGTGAAGGAATAGTACCTCGCCGTGGGGTGAGTTTCCCTCGAAGCGTCCAGTAAGCCTAGACGCTGAAGTGTTGCTTTGAGAACTTTACTGCATGTTCTTCCCGCAGCCCGCTGTGGGTGAATCGTGTCCAGTGTGGGATCCCAGATCCGGTTAAAGTCCCCCAACAGCAGAATATCTCCTGCTGCAAACCCATCCCAAGTGGTAAGAAAGGATTCTAGGAAGTTCAGTTGCCCCATGTTAGGTGCATAGGCTGTAGCAATGGTGCAAGCTCTCCCTCTGAACTCTCCCTGAACCATTAGAAAGCACCCGGACATATCGGATTTAGTAGCTTGGTGGTTAAAGGGGATCGAAGCATGGAAGAGGAGAGCCACTCCATTTTTCTGCATAGCGGCTGAAGATCGGAAGATGCTTGTGTTTCAGCCTATCCTCCTCACATTTCTTCAGGTGTGTTTCCTGTAATGCAGCTATCAGAATCTGGTGGTCCATTAAGTATTTCCATAGGGAGTGTATTTTATTGGGGGAGTTTAGTCCCCCTACATTCCAGTAAAGGCAATTAACTGCCATATTGCAGGATATGTCCTATCCCGCCCCCTCCCCCCTCCCCAAGGAGGCTTGCCTATGTATTCTCGCCTACCCATCTTCCTCCCTCTCCCCACTCACCAGAGCAAAGTTAAAAAGCACCATGATACACAAGTATAACAACAAAGAACTAAAACTGTGAGTTGTGGGGACCTCCATCCCAGAGAAGGACCTCCTTTCTTCAACTCTAGGAGCGAACCCATTTCCGCTCCTTGAAACCCCTACTAACTTGTTACAAGGGTACTAACGCCATCTCTGCTATATTTATAACAAACACCCCCTCCCTTACTCCTTCTCTATAACCCGGGATGCATGCGTACGGCAGGCCAAGACTCTCAGTGAGTCCTTGGGGGAATGACAACCCTTCATATCCATGCCCTTGACCCCCGTTACCATGCCATCAGAGCGGGGCCAAATTAGGTTGTTCGGACCAAGTAGGAATATTCGCAAGGTGTCAGACTCGCCCCACCTCAGTCTGGTGTTTTTTTGCTCTCCCGTCTGGCTGCTCTCCAAGGACCTGCGCCTCTCCGGTCCTTCGCCTGGGCCCTTTCACCGCTCTTTGATGTGGATTCTCTGTTTGAGGGGAGGTCTGATTCCCAAGAGTTCCGCTGCTTCCTCAATCTCAGTACAGTGGAATTGTTTGTTGTCTATATGGAAGACAATGCCGAAGGCGTAGGTCCAGCAGCACTTTGTGTCTCTCTCAAGGCTTCTGTGATCGGGCTGAACTGCTGCCGTCTTGCCAGGGTGGCTTGCGCCTGGAAAAAAGCGAACAAGTGGTGCTTTTAAAGGAGACTTTCTCGGTTCCTCTTGCTTTTTGTAGCACCAGCTCTTTAGTTTTGAAGGAACTAAACTTTGCAAGGACATCTCGTGGCCTTTTGTTAGAGCCGGACAGCCTCAGCCCCACTCTGTGGGACCGCTAGAGTCTCAACTCTGGACCTCCCTCCCCGATGACTGTGGAGAAGAGACCCACTAGAAACGCCTCCAAGTCAGTGCCCACACAGCCTTCTTCCAGGCCTCTGACCCTTATGTTATCTGGCCGAGAGCAATTCTCCAAGTCTTCACACCTGAGAGTGGAGGCCTTTAACTGTTCGCGAAGTTCCGTCATGCCTTCCTCCAGTGGCGACAGTCTATCTTCCAGCTCCTGTCATTTCGCCTCCACATCTAGTGTGAGCGTTCCCACCGAGTCCACGTCAGCTTGCACGTCTTCCCTCTCATCGCTGCTCTAAAGGATTCAAAAGAGGCATCCTTATCTGCCTTGATGTCTTCTCTTAATTCCTTTTTAAAGTCCCTAAGGGATGCCAATAAATCTTCACGGGTGAGCGCCATGTTGTCCTCCTGCTGTCTGTCCCGTTCCTTGGCTAATGTTGTGCCCGTCTGAACAAAATAGTTGGAGACTTTATTGACCGTGACATATGAGGATCGAAGGATCGGTCGCCTCAGGCTTACTATGCTTATGAGCACTCCGATGGACCGTGTCTGTCCTCCTGCGGAACAACTCTTCCGGACCCATGTGTTCACCAGGGCCAAAGTCTCCATCAACCCTCGGGAATCTCTGCTAACCTGCAGGGTCCTTTACTGTTTCACTCCCTGCTTGCTGTGACCCTGGTAGTCTGTTCTGTGGCCAGCGAGCGGTTCGCAGCAGCCCAGCATCGAGCAATACAGCGTCCATTTGTCCCTGGAATGTTGCACTGGAGGACTCAATTGCCCCAAGTATCTGGGCCCGGTGGGTTCCAGCAAGGTCGGCCTGCCCCTGCTGAGTCTGTTCACGGTGGGTCCGACCTCAGGGGTACTCCTTGCGCAGTGTATTGGTCCATCTTCATCTGTTGCGTAGTTCTTTGGGGTCTGTCCTTACCCATTTCGCAGATCAGTACCTCACAGGCGCCCACTGTATTGTTGTCCTTCCAAGTTGCCCGAGGTTCAGGGCATTGCTTCGCAGATCCCACAGCAGGGGGGGGGGGGTATGCATGCAACGTCTGTAGATCTTTTTTTGCGTTGCTGCCTCTGGCGTTCCTGAGCATTCTTCTAGTTGGGTGCATCTTAATTGACTATGATCCAACACCGTGGGGGAGGTGAGATCAGGACCCCCTGACGTGGCTCTTCCGATCCCCCTGCCGCGGTCCTTATGTGTTTTTTTTCTTACATAAGTTCCATGGGGGGGGGGGGCCCACAGTCACAAGTACTGTCTTCTCAGACCTCCCCTCTGTGTGCCCACGTGTCGCTCGTTGCCTCCAGCGGCATCGGAAGGACCAGTGCAGTACGCTCCCTCGGGTCCCAGGCTCTCTTCTGGGCCATCAGCAAGTTAGGGCCGCAACCAGGACGGGGCTAGCCCCAAGGCCTCGCTTCCAGAAGTCACTGCACCGTTTCACGGTCCCCCCGCAGTCGCCACTGAACTACTCTGCTCAGGGCAACTCATCTCAGGGGAAGACCAACGGTCTGACTGCTGCCTTCAGTCCTCAGGAGCACCTGCTCCAGTACACCGCACGGGCAAGGGATTCCTTTGTCTCACCCCCTGGAGCCTCTGCGATCTCCGAACTCCTCGGTCTCCGTCCCTCTGCGCGGATTTGCTTTACTGGGGACGTGCACCTAGGCCACTACCACACCACCTGCGCAGCTTCCCTAGGCTTCGGGGGCTCCTTTCAGCAGGGATACCGTCACTCCGTTCGCAGGGCCCGATCTGACCCTCCTGTTAACTGCCTGGAAGTCTCTCGTGCCCCGCCTCACAACATCACTGGTGAGGCGGGTGCCACAGCATCGTCCTCACCGCACCTGGGTATCACGCTGGACCCTGGCTCCGACTGCCAAGGCAGGTCCGGCCGCCCCCCCCCCCCCTTCACCCCGCCGCCGCTCCGAGGGGTCTCCGGGGTCAGGAGATCCGGCCAGTGGTCAAAGTGGGGACAAAAAAGTAGGGGAACTGTAGGCCGAGACTCAGGGGGTGGGAAAAAGCAGAGGATTGGATTAGTGGGCGGAGTCGGAGGTGTGGCTAGAAATAGCAAAACATACCAATTTTTAGTGCATTTGGCATTTCACTGACCAGTTACAGCTTATAACGGTATTTAATTTAAAAAATCGATAAACATGTTTATTTTAGGTTTAATATAGAAGTTGTTTATATTTAATTCATTTACAATGTGGGACATGTTTCCAATCACAGAATATTCCAAATACGCTTATAAGTGGAATCATAAGCCATTTGTCTCCGAGCCATGCAGTTTCTTTCATAGGCACTTCTCCTCCCTTTTTCTAACCATTTCTGATCACCTTTCTCACCGCTGCATTTGCATGTTACACTGGGATTAATGAGGTGAAAGCTTTCCAGAGACTGTTAGTATGTGTTGAAAACATGCTCCTTTGTCTGGTGTGCATGCAAATCTTGCATTACAAATCCCTGGTGAGTTGCATTAGTACTACTGGAACAAGGCCAATGGAGGCACCAATGGGTGAGGTGGACTGGCCTCAAGGGTCTGTGACCTCTGTGACAAAGTCACTGCTGCTCTAGGGTGTGCTGCTTTGTAGGCCTGCCCGCAAGACTGGAGGTGAACATCAGTATGGATTGTGGTGGACAGGGCTTCAAGGTTAACCAACACCAGGCACCGGTAGGGTTCATCTGCTGGTGCTAAGAGACCAGTTCTTCTAAGGTCTCTCTTGGGAATGTGCTCCCTCAGAAGTGGTCTGATGGACTAGGCATGAAGGCTGAACCAGGTCCCCCAGTTCCAAATTTGGTGGCTCTGGCCATAGTGCCACATCCTATCCCCACTGAACACCCTTCTGCCCCACTGAATGAAACTCGCACTGTCTTCAGCTACAACCCAATTCTGCCCCGTTATAAAAACACTCAGGAACTCTCTATCATATTGAACTCCATAAAAACTCTAGTGTCTCGGGTACAATTCCAGAAACAAAGGAAGATAATTAAAATTAGGTTAATAGAATTTTGGTATCAGCAAACAGGTTGGCGCAGGGACCCTACAAAAGATGGTACACAGTCTGATAAGGTGCTGCCCCGGGGTTGCCAAACAGGTACAGAGTAATTAGCTGCTGCGAGTGGAATAGCAGGTGGTGCTGACATAGATGCATGGCCCCACAATACAGATGAGATTTAGGCACAAGAGGCGGGTGTATGTCGAGGTGTCATCTGTACATCTCACGATGCCACTACCAAGCCCTGATTCTGAGACAAGATATGCCTCTAGCAGTATTCCTGCATCCAGACGGTGGGATAGTGTAGTATAAAGGTCTCCAAACATTTCTCCGGTGAGAGCTACTTCTGATAAATGAAAAACATTCTGAGCTACACCCTAATATGGATGAGATATGGGTACGTAAAGGACACACAACTTAAATGCTGACGTTTTAGTTTCCAGTTCTGATGTAATTGTCACAGGAAACAAGCATGGGGTTGGCTCTGATAAGCAAGGCTGAGCCTATATATCAAGTAACAAAGAAAAATGCCAATACTGATAACATTTATTCATAAATACAACTCATCATCCACATCAAGAAAATCGATTCAAGAAAGGGTATTGCTACTTAGTCGCAATTTTATTTTTTTAGAAATTCAACCGTTTCATAAAAAAGAGAAGCATTAGAGAAACTAGAACAATTACGGACACATCACACTAAATTCAATAACTCCATCATGTCAGTCAGAAAGCATTCACCGCATTCATACCGGAGTCAAACATACCACATACTGTTATTACAAAGGAAAAAATGCTGCTATTACAAAGGACAAAAAATACTAACTGGATCTGCATCGATTATACGATAATTCAATGCAATTATTTGAAAATGGTACATTCCATTAGATTCTTGAATTTTATACCATTCAATAAGAGATTAATAGGTAATGTACAAAAGATTGTAAGGAGTCTGGAGATAATAAGGACTCCTAAGCAGACCAGTAGAGGAATGGCCTACGCGTTTCGAATCTCCTTCTAATCAGGGATTCTCATCAGGGCCTCACAACACTGCAGAGGTGGAGAAAGACAAAAACATGGAAGAATTGTTTAAGACAGAAAAATGCAGAGTGGAGAAAAGTTCAATTCAAAACTGAAGAGGCACATCATGAGTCTAACAACTTAGCAATGCACAATGGCTGGATTCGCACTAGATTCCAATGAACTTTAGTTGGAAGACCTCCTAAGACTTCGAAGAAATATGACCAACTTCTCTAGGTTTTTTGGTTCCGCTACATACAGGTGGTACCTATTTCACACTGGGTTTTCTGAGTACTTACCACCCAACGGACTGTACGTAGATCCTATGGGGGTAGGAGCAGAATAGGCTTCTCAGAATTGACACAGCCTAAAAAAATGGAATAATATGACTCAGATGGAAAAATTCAAGCTTTTAGCATGACAAGGGAGGGGAAAGTGAAATTCTTACCAATAATTAACTGAAGGTGAGCACCAGTTGGTCAAGATTATGGTGTATACTGAAATATACGTGGACCTGTGTGGAATGAGACAGACCATAAGAATGGGGCCCAATGGTACAAAATGGCTAAGTCGAATACGTCTATGCCGGAAGAACCTTATGTAATATAAAATCGACCCATGGGTGCAAATACCTGGTTTGCATTGAATCCAACCGCCAAATATGCAGGGGGAAATGGCCGCGGCGCGTTGAACGGGGGTTGTCTCCGTCGCCGTCAGCAAGGGTAACAACAATGTATGCCCGATAACATGAGGATCACAAGTGCTGTAAAATATTCCTGCAAAAGGAAAAGGGAATAAAATATTTGGTGTAAAGGCAGTTAAGTCGAAAAACTCCGGGTGGTGTGGGGGTTTCAAATAAATCAAGAAACCAGAATCTTATATTTATATCACCTTTAGAAAAGGTAGAGCGTGGGAGGCTATTTCGGACTTCGTCTCTGTGGCATTACGAGGAGGGGCAGCGTCAGCACATACCCGCTTGAACGCGTGTGCTGAAAAAAGAAGAAAGGCAAACAATTGGAATGCCGTGAACACAATTTTGGTTCAAAATAGCCAAAGCTAGGGGCACAAAGAGAACATGGAGAGGTCCAAGCTTAACGTGGCCGAGCATAGGTTCTTACCGGTGTACTTGAATCCAACGGTGTCTCACTACGTGGAGGGGTCTGTCGGCGTCTAACTACACGCTAGTCTCTCGCGCAGGCGCGTTACCTAGCCGCGTGTAGTTCTCCTTTATAACGCATGTGCATTGTTCTTTTCTACTACTATGATTTTTTTGTTTAAATGAAAGCACTTTAACAAGTTTGACTGATGCGTATTTGGTACTTTAGAGGCTTTCTGTTAGGTGTTTTAGTAAATGGCAATTGGAGTCTTACCTTTAATAAAACCTTTCTGTTTTTATTCAACATTTTGTAGTGCAGGAAGTGCTTGCTACAAAAGATTAATCTGTGGTTTGTGGACTATAAATGCCAGGTTACTGAAATCAACTCAGTGACACACTTTCATCCTTCTGAGACTGATAACATGGATGATCAACCTGCTGGAATCCAAACTGCTGCAGTTTCACATATATGTGTGCAAGGGTGTCAGTACGGGCACACATGCCCATCTACTTAAAACTGAATATTACATGTTTGAGATAGAATGATTGATGCTTTTTAGCTCATGTAAGAAGAATGCAATCTTTCTTTAGCTCAGATTTTTTTAGATTGCGCTGCTCACTATCATTGCTCTTACAGGTCAACAAAAAAACCACAATATTCAAATATATGTTCAAGGGCGTCGGGATACTTCTTTCTGTCAGCTCCTTGTCGCTGTATTTTATTTGCCATTTGATTCTTTCGTTTCATGAAATTGTTGAAAGGCACCTCTATTGTTTATTTGTAACCAAAGGTTTGACATGTATGGATTTTAACTGCCTGCAGTGAGCCTGGCATGGTTGTGCCGCCAACTGCACTGGCCTCTGAGTATGGCACTACACATTGGCAAAAATAACAAAAAAACAGCAGATAGGTGGCGTCTGTGAGTCTGCTTGACACCAAAGCCTCCTTATGTGACCATAGTCAAAGGTCACAGTGGGGGCAGGCAGGCAGCGTCCTCACAAATGAGGTGTGAATCACCGCTCACGGCAGCAGCAGGGCCATCAGAGATAGCCGACACTGATGGCCCTTTCAGTCTTACTTTGCAGGCCCCTGGACACAGCGGGGAAGTGGAGGAGGTCGGGCGCACTGCAGAGGCCTTCCTCAAAATGCACGTTGCACCACACATGCGGAAAAATAAGTGTAATTTCAAAGTACGGCTATTCCTACAGTCCCGGTACGCTTTTTCAAAACCAAGAAGTAGGGGAACGGACTAAGATCATTTTTAAAAGTAGTGGCACGCCATGCTCTTCCGTTCCTGCCCACTTCATACACTGGATCCGGCACCCAAGCCCCGCAGCTTCTGCACCCGGGGTATCCGCAGCAGCCGGGGCTCCGACAGGGAGTACAGCGGCCAGGCGGGCACTTCAGTCCCTCTATGGATCTCGCATCTCGATCAATCTCAAGGCAGTGCAGGCCCAGTACGGTCAGCGCTTCTCCAAGACATCAGGGACCCCCAGCGTTCGCAGGCAGTTATTTTAATGTCTCATGGACTCGAGTGAGCAGGATTTTTAAGGATTATTAGACGGGCAGACTTCGGAGCTCGATAAGCTGCGTCCTCTCCGGTCGCCATCTTGGCCACACGCCCCAGGCAGGATCTTTAAATGCCGTAGCTCAGATGACTTTGCCTAGCTGATCACCAATGGCAGTTAAACTCTGAAATGGCAAAGTGGATCTTCCAGCTATGGGTATAACACCGCAGAGGACGCAAAGTATCCAAACGTTTGCCCATTGGAGTTCCCTTGGCAGGTTTGTCTTTGCGATACCTTTTCTCTGGATTGACCTTCTGGAATTCTGTACGCCTTTCTGTCCCTGCCACTCCTGCCTAGAGTGCTGAAAAAGATCAGTAAAGACCAGTCATCCTATAGGCTCTGGACGAGGCAAGTGTGGTGTCCAGAACTTCTTGTGGGCATATGTCCTCCGATTTGACTGACTGCCTCTTCGGGATTGCCTCCTGTCACAGCAGGAAGGCACGGTCATACACCTGAGTCTGCACAACTTCTCCATTCTTGGCTATTCAGTGGCAACAATTAACTGCCTTTGATCTTCTTTCCGTAGGGATGTATGACGTTACAACGCATACTTTTACCACGCTTACCATTACAACGAAACTTTTACAACGCAAATACCATTACCACACATGTATTTACAACGCATGTTTTTACCACGCAGGTACTTTTACAACGCATACCATTACAACGTTAGTATTGGTAAGTATATAATAATTTTTTTAAATTTAATTTAATATAAATTATTTTAATGTAATTTAATTTTATTTAATTAATTTAATTTAAATTTAATTTAATTTAATTTTTATCTTGTACCCCTGTACCCCAAAAACCCAAAACTGACCCTGAACCCTAAAAATACCCTATTACCCAAAAACCCAAAACTGACCCTGAACCCTAAAAATACCCCTTTACCCAAAAACCCAAAACTGACCCTGAACCCTAAAAATACCCTCTTACCCAAAAACCCAAAACTGACCCTGAACCCTAAAAATACCCTTTTACCCAAAAACCCAAAACTGACCCTGAACCCTAAAAATACCCCTTTACCCAAAAACCCAAAACTGACCCTGAACCCTAAAAATACCCCTTTACCCAAAAACCCAAAACTGACCCTGAACCCTAAAAATACCCTTTTACCCAAAAACCCAAAACTGACCCTGAACCCTAAAACCCAAAACTGACCCTGAACCCTAAAAATACCCTTTTACCCAAAAACCCAAAACTGACCCTGAACCCTAAAAATACCCTTTTACCCAAAAACCCAAAACTGACCCTGAACCCTAAAAATACCCCTTTACCCAAAAACCCAAAACTGACCCTGAACTCTAAAAATACCCTTTTACCCAAAAACCCAAAACTGACCCTGAACCCTAAAAATACCCCTTTACCCAAAAACCCAAAATTGACCCTGAACCCTAAAAATACCCTTTTACCCAAAAACCCAAAACTGACCCTGAACCCTAAAAATACCCCTTTACCCAAAAACCCAAAACTGACCCTGAACCCTAAAAATACCCCTTTACCCAAAAACCCAAAACTGACTCTGAACCCTAAAAATACCCCTTTACCCAAAAACCCAAAACTTACCCTGAACCCTAAAAATACCCTTTACCCAAAAACCCAAACATATAACATTTTAAATATAATTATATACTTACCAACACTTACGTTGTAATGGTATGCGTTGTAATGGTATGCGTTGTAAAAACATGCGTTGTAAATACATGCGTGGTAATGGTATTTGCGTTGTAAAAGTGTCGTTGTAATGGTATTGCGTTGTAAAAATTGCGTTCTAAACGTTGTATACCTTCCGTAGTAGTGGGTGTCAACCTGGCACCCAGACGACCTTCCAAAACTATGTATGCAGGATGCTGGGAGAAGTTTAGGTCTGGTGTTCCTTCATCCTTTGACATCCAGCCTTTCCGGGCACAATTATCTGATATTTTACATTTTGTTCTTTTTAGATAGCAAGGACTTGCTGTGGCGACTGTTTTAAGGTTATTTTTTTACCTTTCTGCAGTTAACCGATCATACATCCCTTTTCAAATCACTTTAGTTGTTGCGTTTTTTAGAGATTGATCCGTATGTTCTTGCCAACACCTTATGTGTTGCTGCCGAGGGACCTGAATTTGCCTCCCATCTTTATGTGCACTCCCCTCAAACCAATGCACAGCTGTTTATTTCTGGACTATGAAAATAGTGTTCCTAATTGCCATTACTTCGCTCAGCGAGTAAGTAAGCTTCACATCTTGCCATTCAACAGTCATAGCATCTTTCTTCCGAGTCAAACTATTCTTATGGACAAAAGTGGTATACTACTGAAAGTGGTCATGCCCTTCCACATTGGGCCATCCATCACTTTGACAGTTTTCTACATTACACCTCATCCCTCCAAGGAGGACGAACAACTTCACTATCTTGACCCATTAGAAGGCACTTTCTATACAGTCGCGGCCGGCATGACTCGCGGGTGGAGGGGATTACGTGGGGGGATTGTAAAATAAAAACGTGCCTTACCGGGTCCCACGTGGCCTCCGTTCCTGGCCGGGTCCACGTCTTCCTGCTGTGCCTCCTTTCCTGCTCTCTGCAGGCACAGGTAGAAGGCTGCCTCCCCTAAGCCAATCACAACTCTGCAATGGCAGCATTGTCATTGGTGAGGACGGCGCCCAGCCAGGTTCCTATGGGGAGGCCATTTTCTCTATTTAGGCTGCATGCAGAATGCGCATGACTGGTTTGATTGGCCCCAGAGGGACAACCAAACATTCAGGGCCCACAGCATTGGGCAAGCCACTCCTCCCTGCCCACCCCCAACCAGGCATACCCTTCTGCGTTCATGCAATACCATTTTATGTTTCTGCTTCTCGCCTTGCAAGAAAGCAGTGTGGGGACTCTCCCACACCCTAATGGAGAAGCCGCCCCTGTTTCTATATCGTTTGAACCAGAGACAATCGCATAGGTGATAAACTTAGCCATGGGCTTGTCTGGACCAAAAAAAGGATAAAGGGAAATGTGATGCAAAAGAGTACCATTACCTGATGGATTGTTTCGTGTATTAATATCTGATAAGAGCTGGCCAAGAAAAAGCCTCCAGAAGAAATACACGCTCATTTCAGTGGTTGCAGGTGACATTTGAAAGTGATAGGGCATAAATGTTTGGTATGACCTAATGTAGTGAGCGACGCAAGCAAGCTTAATGGACAAACGGAGTCCAGGCTGGATCCTGTAAGAAAGTGCCCTCTTTATGCATGGTTGCCCCCACTTTTTGCTAAACTGTTGATGTACTTTGACTGAGTGTGGCCTGGGTTCCTGCCAACCAGGTACCCAGGGCCTGCCTATGTTCTTTCCCTAAACTGCTTTGAGATAAAATTCAATTGGCACTCTTTGGTAACATGCCAGTCCCTTGTAAATGGTACCATAGGTACCAAGGGCACTGTGGCCAGGGAATGCCTCTAAGGGCTGCAGCACTTACTGTGCCACTCTTAGAGGCCCTGTACATACATACATAGATACATGCATACATACACCCATACACATACACACACATACACACCTGTGTGTTTTGGTGCAAAACAAAGTGAAGAATCGACATGGCACACATCCCTGTGTGCCATGCCTACAACCTACTGCCCTGGCATAGATCAGTCACCCCTCTAGCTGGGTGACCTATACCAGTGGTGAGGGTACAGGTGCATGAGCCCTTCACCCGTACAGTGTCTAAACTAATTCTTAGACGTTGTAAGTGCAGTAATGTCATTAAGAGTATATGGTGCTAGGAGTTTGTCACTACGAACTCCACAGCACCATAATGGCTTTACTGAAAACTGGGAAGTTCATCAAACTTCTCAGCACGTTAAACCCACGCTGATGCCAGTGTGGGATTTAATGAAAAATGCCTACAGAGAGCATCTTAGTGATGCCCCCTGTAAAACAACCTAACTCTGGTGTCCTGGCTGAGTGGCTGCTCACCAGCTGCCACCACAAGACATGTTTCTGGACCTCTGCGTTGAGAGCCTGCTGCCCCTGGGGGTCTGGAGCAATGCACATCCTGGGACGAGGTGCCAAGCCTCCCACAGGATGGGCAGGGTCCATGAAGGAGAAGCTTCAAAAGCCTTTGTAAGTTACCCTAGTCATTTGCTGCTTCCAGCAACTGGCCCCCACCGGTTGGCCAGGAGAATCGGTGGGAAAACCAAGTGAAGAAGGGAGGTGGGCCCACCTTTGCTAACCCCACCCTCAGTTGGGGGAGGTGAAGTGAAGCACAACTCTCAGTCCCCGCCATCTTGCAGATGGGGGGACCCAGCCAACCAAAGAGAGGCATATTCCTCCCTCCCATTGGAGGGTGGCATAATAGGTGGTGTACCCACCCCAAGGAAAGGACTCATTGGTCCCGACCTTTACTTAACTGTAAGCCCCTGAATCTAATATTTAGAGGCAACCCTGAACCTTGCCTCCTCAGACAAGAACCGACCAGAAGAAGAGAGGAAGGACCAAAGAATCCGTGCTGAAATAAGAGGAAGGCGCCTACTGACTGGTTACCAACCCTACCCACCTTTCCCCACCTTGAACCTGCTCCAGCGAAATCCTGGTGTGTCCTGCAGCCAGCAGCCTCAAGAACCCAAGGACATGCCCTGCCTTCCAAAACCAAGACTTTGTCTCCTGTAAGCACTGGATTTTCTCACTCAGAGTTCGAGTGGCCCAACACCACAAGGAGGTATCCCTGACTATCCTGGCCTGAGATCTCATGGTCCCTGACCAGCCTCGAATCTCCAATCAAACCCTGCCACCCATTTCTGAAGGACCCCCCCCAAAACCACGACCAGAGTTGGTTAGAAAAAAAAAACCTGACGCCGAAAGACACCCCTGCACCCGACGTCCCACGGGCTTGGGTGGCCCAACCGACGCTTTGAGAGCAGCCACAGGCACCCCAACTTACCTCTCCAGGCTGCAGAGTTTGCTGCAACTGGAGAATCCACATTGAAAACAGGGCACCCGACCCCCAAACCAGCACCCTAGACCCGGCTGCACCTGTGCTGCTGTGGGTATCTCTCCAACTGGTGGTCATCTCCAGAAGATCGTCATCCCCGAGGCTGCAGTGTTTGTTGCAACTGGAGAATCCTCATTGAAAACAGGGCACCCGACCCCCAAACAAGCACCCTGGACCCGGCTGCACCTGTGCTGCTGTGGGTACACTTTTGTGCTAAACCGGATCCCCTTTTGCCCTGAGCCTAACACCAGGAGCTTTGCTCCCACAACCTTGTGGCTTGCTCATGAGCAGCCACCAACCTGTGGCCGCTATCCTCCATTGGATAACATTGTGCCTCAGCACTCTGCACCAGGCTGCCCTAGTGCTGCTGAGGGTGTTTCAGCAGTACACCGTGGACCCTGGGGTAACTCTGGTTCTAATCCCAGAATACCAACTCCCACAAATAAGTACTTATCTGCAAAGCCTTAACTTAATTTCCCCCAATAGGATTGCATTGGCTGCTTTTCTTGAAAATTGTTTTAAGTGTGGAGTTGGTTTGCGTGAAACATTGAAAAACTGCATATGTACTAAAAGTGAATTACTTACTTTTTGTCTAGGAGATGTCTCAGTGTGATATCTAGGCAAATCACACTGATTAGCAAAAGTAATCTAAAAAGTAACGTACACAGTAATCTGTAAAGTAACTAAAAAGTAATTTTGAACTGTTGACTTACCTTTAATTGAACCAACTGCATTTGAACCTGCATTCAACTATAAAGCACTACATAAGGTTTTGCAAAGTATTATTTCACTTACCTGCACCAGGCTTAGCTTGGTTCTAGAAATAAAATAACTAAATAATATTTTTGACACAAAAGAAATTGGTCTGAGTTCAGTCTTTGAGTGTGTGACATCATTTCTTGCCTGAGTGTGTACAACAAATGCTTAACACTAACCTCTGATAAAGCCTTACTGCTCGCCCACACTACCACAAATCGAGAGAAAGGTTCTATCTACTTTTACCTATACCTACTTTTGGGGTTCCACTGGACTCTGTGCTCACTTTACCTCATTTTGGTATAATATGTACAGAGCCAGCTTTCTACGGGCCCTCCTCCAGAGAACAATTTGAAAGATCTGCTAATGGTTCGTTTTAAAGAAAATTAACGTAGTGATAAATCAAGGCTTATAAAGCGAATAGTCTTGAAATATTAAACACATTGAAAACTCCCATCCATCTTACTGTATTGACATGTTTAATAGTTACTGTAATGTTCAAATTGTACAACATGACAACTTCAGCCTTTTGACATTTCTGCTTGCCCATTGTCTTTCACTGCATGCAGCATCAACTGTAGAAGAAAATGCTCTAACCAGGCTTCAGGAAGGATCCACAGCGTTGACTGCAATCAGTCATATAGAAATATATGAAGACAGGTCTTTAAGTGGGATGAAAAATGTGGGAGCTCTCTAAAAGGGAACATGTAAAATAAAGTTTTGTGATTAACATAGTATGCTAGTCGACCGGTATTTTGGTTTCTGTCTGAGATGTAATTTCCTCCAGATATAAAACACGACAACTGACATACACCTAAAACCTGTCAGTACGATTGGCTTTGTCAATGGTTGTTTGCTGAGTAACAGCAAGGATTTGTTATAAATAATTGCCCTTTAAATGTTTCAGTACTGTAATTTCAATAGTATTGAGGCCTGTGGAAGGAGTTTTAGCCTTCAGTTATGTGTGCTTGATGTTAGATGTTTAAGCCCTTCATTGCTACACGCCGCATCTGTACCGGGAACCTCATCCCCCCCATCAGCACTAGCGCCAGGAGCCACCAGCGTGGTTTCCCCGCACCCGGAGGCGCATAATGACAGCTCGGGGCTCCCTCAGCGCAGGAGCCTTTCATTGCCCCACGCCGCATCTGTACTTGGGACTCCATCCCCCATCAGCACTCGCCCCAGGAGGCGCCAGCGTGGTTTCCCCGCTCCCAGAGGCTCATACAAACAGCTTGGGAGCCCTTCATTGCCGCTCGCTGCATCTGTACTTGGGACTCCATCCCCCATCAGCACTCGCACTAGGAGGCTCCAGCATGCGCGGGACATACACGGGTGTGCCCGGGCTGCGCCCCGAGGAGGTTGGGCTGGGCAACCCCTCTGACATTTGGACATCCACACGCCCTGTAAGGCGAACATTATCCGGTACTGCTTTCTCATTTACATGTGCATAGCGAAGCCTTGATACGAAGGACTTGAATCTGTAGTTTAAAATACCCTGGGGAAGTCTGACATTGGCATAAGCTCTGAATCTGTTCCGATTCCCTTGTGGCTACAACCGCACTTCATAATAAATGTTTTGTTAAATTGCGCTCCCACTTCCCTGAAGAATGTAGGGCTAAGAGAACCCCACTAAAGAACCTGTGTCAATGGTTCATCGATGAATGTAAAATGTCCTGTAGGCAACTTGGAGAAGCGATCAAATTGAAAGAGCCAAGCAGTGTACGGACCGCTAAGACAAAGTATCGGAGGGTCCAGGAGAAGGCAAAAAAGGAATGGGATCAAAGCAGATGGCAGACCTCGGATTGGCATGTGCCAAAAACTACTCCCAACAATTCTGGAATATGGTTAAATGGGGTAGGGTTGGACATCAAACGCAGCCACAGAATCATGTAGTTCAGGATCAATGGGTTAACCATATTGAATTACAAGATGCAATGGTGCTGAAGAGGCAAATGCTCTAGCGCTCCCTCACTTATACTATTCTGATAAGGTCTTCGTCCCAAGCTGATGTTAACACAGCTTTCTGAGCAATCACGGGGGGCAGAGCGCCAGGTATAGAAGGTATTCCGGGTGACATCTTTCTCCATGACAAGATCAAGTGGAATAGGTATATCCTGCTATTGGCAAATGTGATCACCCTTGAGGCCTCTGTCCCCGACTCCTGGAGAGGGCTCGAATTTCTTCCAGTGTATAAAAAGGGTGACAAATCCCTCTCAGGCTAATATAGGTCCATTAGACTAATCGACTCCATCCAAAAGGTGGTAGCTCGACTGGTTCTAGACAAGGACCAAGACTGGATAGAGGAACAGGAAATTCTTACTCCTTTACAGGCGGGCTTTCGGGATCATATTAGCACTATTGACCAGGTGTTTCGGTTTAGGTTAATAAACTGGCGGACCATGGTCTTAGGCAAGGGCAGCATGCATGCTGCCGTTGTCGACCTTAAGTCAGCATTTGACCTGTTCTCGTGTAGTAAACTCTGGGTTGTGTTGCAGGAGCTGGGGATGCCCCCTGAGCTACTTTCCCTTGTAGCTCGCCTCCATGAGGATAATTTAGACCAAATACGCTGGGGCACGCAGGGTAATGTTACTAACCTATTTTCTGTAGAGAAGGGAGTGCGCCAAGGCTGCGTCTTGGCCCCTAGATTATTTTCTCTCTCTATTAATGGGATCGCTAAGTTTTTAACATCCGTCCCTACCGATGCTCCGGTCCTTGCAGGCATGCAATCCCCATTTTAATGTTCGCTTATGAAACGCTATTTATTTCTCAAACCCCTAGTGGTCTACAGCGAGCCTTAATCTCTTTGAAAAGTTTTGCACTTTGCGGGGCTTTGAATTTAATGAAGAGCAAAGCAAGTTAATGACCTTCAATCAACATAGAAGATTTAAAGGAGGCATACTCCTGGGCAGGTGGCCACTGGAACAAGTCAGCGCATTTACATACCTGGGGGTTATCCTTCAAAAAGACAGGAGATGGGATTGTCAGATTGATACTGCCACTCTGAAACATCAGCAGTTATTTGGTGTCTTACACGCTGAGGTTAATGTCTACCTAACCAAGCCAGTCAGCCCGATCCGACAAATCTGTAACATGAAATTAGTGAGCTCGATGTTATATGGGGCGGAACTCTGGGGGTTTGAGAATCTGTCCCAGTTAACCATTGCTGAAAATAGGTTTCTGCGAAACATCACTAGCCTTCCTCAAAGTACCCCGGTACTACTTATGTTACAAGACCTAGGTAGGAAAGCATTTGTTGATCTCGCCAGGCTACGCCCCATTTTGTACTGGCGTTGAATCTGGCGTACACCCGCACTGTTAACATACGCTACAGGTCTTAGGGATAAAATCAAGGCAGATAGCTTCCACCAGATCAGTTGGTTACGAGAGGTAAGAGTTTCCCTACTTAATATTGGCATGTCAAATCTCTGGGACAATCCAACAAGCTCCCAATTTCCCTCCAAAGAGACCATAAAGGAAAGATACTGGGAACTGGTGTACCATAACAGACACCCCAAACGTGAGAGCTCAACTCTAACGGGGGCTTTTTTTAGCAGTTAAACCATGGCCAAACTTGGAACAGTATTGGGACATTATATCCAAACCCTTTGACTAGAAGTTCTACTTCCAATTCAGAGTGGGAACTTTGCCTTTAAGAACATATACCGCAAAATGTGTAAATAAGGCAACAGTAAATGCCCCTTTTGTGAGGTTTTGGACAAATCCTGTGCCCATGTCCTGTTTGTCTGCCCTGCTTACGCTGGTCCTTGTAAAGCACATTTTATGCCAATTTGCAGGAATCTGGGCGCCAGAATGAGTAGCTTTGCATTAAGAATATTGTTCACTGACACATTGCCGTGTATTACAATCGCAGTAGCCAAGTTCTTGAGCTGGACATGGGCAATTAGATCGGACACTCTTTCTGCAACCTGAAAAACCCCTAGGTCCCACTTGTGTCAAAGTCTTAGACCGCTGAAGCAAGGTGTGCAGTTTATTTCTTTTTTTTACATGCATCTTAAATGGCTGAGTAGTGAATTAAAAAAAACTCCTGCAGCTATTTCTATGCGCCACTGTTTTAACTCTTACCATGACACAAACTTGCTCTTTTTAATCATATAAAAGTGTCTTGTTTTTGATTATGCTTGTTATACATAATTTTAAATGTTTTTTTACTTCTCTGCAACTATTGTATTTTTATGGTTGGAAATTATTTGTTGTTCTGCTTTTACGACATGAGTTGTTGAATAAAGCTTTTGAAATTGGATTGGTATACACCCTTTTTCTCTGCACATCTCATCCATCTGCACATCTTCGACCGCCTCTCCTTTTCAGCGCCCTCTTTTCATTCTTCCCCAAATGCACTTCCTCACATCTCTCTCAGTTCCCCACTTCCAAACACACACTGCACTCACTCACATTTAAGCAATTGATTTGCTTTTGCTTGTGTCCTGTAAATATTTTACCATCTGTGCACCCCTTCAACACACTTTCACAGAATTGCATTTACAACTGAAATCGATGACCATTGTTCTTTGTGCTCTGCAGAGGGGCCAACCCACTGACAGGCACTTTGCTTTTTCTTCAGCGTCCGAGCTCTCAATCAAATCCCCTCATAAACACCTAGCATGGCTCGAAGTTGAATGTATGACATTGTTCTGCATTCTGTTTATCAAGTGGTCTTATTGCGTTTGTCACCCCGAGTGGGACAGGTATGCCCAGACGTGGGTCCCGTGCTCTCCATGCCACGGAGTCGAACTATCCTGGCTGATGAGGGCTGAAAGCCCGAAACCGGTCGTAGGATGCTTGTTTCCAGTCCAGGGAGGACCAGGCCTTGCAGTTCGGGCTGGACTGTTCCCATTGGGCGCAGGGTCAAGACTGATTTACATATGGCTGGGTCCAAACTGGAATGGCATGGTGAGCAAAAGAAACAATGGATTTAGGCTCAGATCTCTGTACTGGGGTGAATGTATGACATTTTCTGCATTCTGTCCATCAATTGTTCTTTTTGCATATGGCTCTAAGTTTTCACATGTAAAAAATTCAGAAACACATGATTTAATAGCGATCTCTTGAGGAAGGCAAGATTAAGTAAAACGTGAAATAAGAGAGGAACTAAATCGCTGATATTCATTGCCTTAACGTTTTTAACATTCATTGTTCTTAAATCAATCCATTTTTGTTACATAAATGTTACGGGCATGAAGATAGGGCCAGTCATACAGCAGATATCTGGCTACTGTAAGCACAAATCTCTTGCTTTACGCTTGACTCTGATATTTGAATCAACTTCACATGGGAACAAGAACCCTTGCCTGCTCGACTTTTGGATCAATTTTGCAGGGAAATAAATGCAGCAACTCCACTTCTAATGGGGCTAGCAACATGCAGCCAGGGCCTAGGATGTCCCAGTTGAGGTAATTAGGATGGTGAGGGGTCTCAGCACAATATACATTACAGAAGATTAACATTCTAACACTTCCCATTACTAAGAACAAGGCACCAAAACGCATGTGCTTGTATCCTCTCCTGTGTGTGTCAAATGGGAAAGGTTGGGGTCTATGCCTGTAAAAGACAGCTTCTGCTCTCACGCAGGGACGGAGACTCCAGCACCCGAAGACCATGATGCTGAAACTGTCACTGACTGATGGTGGACACTGCCATAGACTACAATGGCAATGAAGGGCTTTTAGAACAGTAAGCCTTGCGTTGTGCGTGTCAGTTCTGAAAGTTGATTTATTGCCTAGCTTCCGTCTCCTGCTTCCAAGTGAGGCTGGACAGGCAGCCTGGGACAGACAGCTCAGACTTAAGTACATCAATTTGTTTAGAAATACAATTGTATCTCTAAATAAATCAAACTGAAACTGACGTCAGAGCATGGAAGTGGTGGTGATTATAGTGGCAGCTCTATCTCATTCAGGGGTGGAACTGGCTTGACGCTGAGCTGCACAACTCAACCTACTGATGCACAAAGGAATTGCTGTTAAAAATTGTGTAGCTTGGTTCTGGCGCCTGGCGATATTCATAAGGTAAGGAATCTGCAGTTAGATTGTCTACCAGAAAAGAAATTACGTAAGGTAAGTTGCTACTTAGCTAATTGGCTTACCATGACCAACAGGAGAGGTAGAGCATTCACTTCTACTGCTTCGATACCAAAGAGCACCAAAAAAGTAAAAGTGCGGCAAGATCTGGTGTTGCCCCAGTATTGGACTTTCATAAATTCCCATGCTTTGTATCATTCCCCGTCATCGGAATAGGAGCCTCGGTAACATAAAAATACCATAGCAGTAGGTACAAAAGAGAAAGAAAGGCCTAGGCCTCATCTCATTTTGTAGCCTATCCGCTTCTTTTTGTGAAAGAGACCAAAAAATTGTAACAACCAATCAGAGTAGCCTCACCCCATAGAACCTTCCTGAGAGAGCCTCAGCGCCTCAGATTTTCTACCGCACGTTGTGCTTAGGGAGTGTCCACTGAGCTCTGCTCAGATTTCTCTTCAGTTTGGAATTTTTTCCATTTCTTCAACTTTACTATGTCTGACAAGGAGAAGAAGGCATTATTTAGAGCTTGTGCTACCTGTTCTATGAGGAGGCTGTTTGTTGAGGACAAGCATAAAGACTGTATCTACTGCTTGTACCCAGATCACAAGGCCACAGATTGTAAGATCTGCAGAACATTCTCTACGAAGACCTTGAGAGACAGGGAAGGCCGCTTGTTGACTTGGTTGCAGAAAATGAAGTCACGCAAGGAGGTTTTGTCATCTGACAGTGAGGATTCTTCCTCAGCTGTGTCCTCCAGAAGATCCAAGAAAAGGCGTAGGTCCTCCCTTTCAACTTCTACTGAGCCCCCTGTTAAAGCCTTACAAAAGACCTCTGATATATCTGAAAGGCCCAGTCCCAAACAATCTCCTCACCGAGGTGTAAAGGAAAGGCTGGGGCAGACTGAGGAGACAGTCATCTAAGGAGGTACAGAAAAGCCTTTCTGTTGCTTCTCCGCCATCTGAAAAGGAGAAGGGATTCAAGAAACCTTCTGCTGTCCCTCAGGAAGGAAGATCGGACAAGAAACCACGTCTGTCAACAACAAAATCATCTGGTACGTCGACGACAACTTCCAAAAAGGACTTGGGTTCGGGTACAGCTCCGTCGACGGCGGCTACATTGATATCTTCGTCGACGTTTAAGGTAATGGTTTCCTGCTCGTCGACGATGGTGTTTACATCTTCGACGTCAACGATAATGGAAACGAAGATAGCGTCGACGACAGCTATGATGATTCTGACGACGAGCTCGTCGGCGATCAATCCTCCGTCGGCGAGGTCCATCTCTCCGTTGACTGTCCCATCGACGACGATTTTGCCGGCATTTACGTCGACGACGAGTCCGTCGACGATTCAAAGGGTCCATATCTCTATAAAGGGGCAGCAAATCACTCCAGAGATGACATCTCCTTGCCGTGTAACACCCTTACCTCCAACTTTGCTTCTTGAGGAGGAGTCTTATGATGATGAAGATGGTCCTTATGGGGATGCTTATAGCCCATCCGAACTCCAAGTAAAATATCTTGATTCGGATTCTGAGGAATACTATACACAAGAACGCCATCTTGTTCAACAAGAGTGGCCTCCACAAAAATCGCATCAGGATATGGTGGCAATGCCGTCCTCTCTTATAGCGGACTTGCAGATAATGCTACAAGACTACAGGAAAAGGTTTCCATCACAAGCCTCGGACCAGCAAGGGCATCCTCCTTCTCCATCTGCTCCGGCAGTTGCAGTGACGCCTCTGGTTTCTCGAGTTTAGGAACCAGAACCAAGAGAAAGCCATCAGGAGGCTGTGACTATTAAGGATGATAATGTCTCATCTGATGAAGATCTTCAGGTAGATCCACCTCATGACCCGGATAGAGGTTGGGACGATGATGATGTTCAAGATCCAGCTTCACTAGTGCCGGATACTGCTACCTCCCCTCCAGCAGACATTGGAGGTTTCCATAATCTTATGGAGAGGGCGTGCAAGAGATGTGGCCTTCCGATTATGACAGTGTAATCAGACTGTTTTCTTTATGACTTCAAAGAGCCTTATAGAAAATCCATCCGTTCAAAACCGATAATTGAACATGTGTGGTCGGAAGGTACTAAGGTGATGCAGAATCCTGCTACAGTCATCCCTGTTCTTCCCCAGAAAGCAGTCCTGCTTGCCTGAATGGTCAACCGAAGCCGGACTCAGTTATTTCCCAGGCAGCGCAAAGTAAGTCCAAAAATCCATCGGCGCCCCTTACGACACCGCCTGACAAGGAAGGGAGACGTCTGGACAATGTGGGAAAAAGGTTCTCTTCTATGGCTAGCCTGATGGTTAGAGCTGCTAATGCTCTTGCTATCTTGGGTAGATATGATCGCCAGATGTGGTGCGATTTATCCCAGTTTGTTGACCAACTTCCGGATAGTGCGAAAGATGAGGCCAGAAAGATACTGGTGGAAAGGGAGCCTTCATCTTCAGAGGTGATAGATTGTGCTATGGACATAGCAACTACCGCTTTCCGAGCTCTAGCAGGTTCAGCAGTTTTAAGGCGTCAGGGCTGGCTGCGGGCAACCTGGTTTCGCCAGGAAGTTCAAAATAAGATCTTGAACTTATCATATGACGGAGAAATGCTTTTTGGAAAGCATGTAGATGATGCCCTTTCAGAGGTGGGAGAGGATTTTCATCGCACAGAGGGGGCAACCAACAGCGTTACTCTTCTTACTCACAGTCCTCTGTCATACAAACCCCAATACTCAGCGCCAAGGTCAATCAGCGTCTTTCTCTCGTCAACCACCAAGAGGACGACAGGCACGTCAGGGGAGAGATACGCCTAAACGTCAATAGCGGCTTCATGGCTCTCTACTGTTCCTCCCCTCTAGTAACATCAGTGGGGGGCAGGATATCACAATACCTCCACAACTGGAAAATTATTACATCAGATCGGTGGGTGCACAACATCATAAAATTCGGACACACACTTGAGTTTCAAGAATTTCCACCATCCAGAGCTCCTCACACCACGGAATCGAAACATCTAAATATTCTACATCTTGAAGTTCAACAGCTTCTCATCAAAGTGGCGATAGAATTGGTTCCTCAGACCCAACAGGGGAAAGGATTCTATTCCAGGTTTTTCCTGGTTCGCAAGACGGAAGAAAAGTGGCGCCCAATTCTAGACCTGAGGGAGCTCAACACCTATCTCATAAAACTCTCTTTTCGGATGGTTTCTCTCCAGGGTATATTGCGTCTCCTAAATCCTGGCGATTATATGGCAACTCTAGATCTAAAGGATGCATATTTTCATGTTCCCATTCATCCGGCCCCCAGGAGGTATCTGCGCTTTACAGTAGCCAAGAGCCACTTTCAGTTCAAAGTCCTACTTTTCGGACTTAGCTCTGCACCACGGATATTTACAAAGGTATTGGCACCAGTGGCAGCTTTTCTCAGAAGGCAGTCTCTGCAGGTGTTTCCCTACCTGGACGACTGGATGATAAAAGCTCCTTCTTCTCAGGAAGCTTCAAAAGCAGTCGAGGATTGTATTCAACTATTCAGTCATCTAGGTCTGGGTCTAAACAGAAGCAAGTCGGTTCTTCTTCCGTCCAGGTCAGCAAGATTTCTGGGTGCCATTCTGGATACTGCTCATTGCAGAGTTTTTCCTTCAGAGGAAAGGAAAAACAAACTGATTCTTGCTGCCAACCGATTTCAAAAGAGAGAAATTCTTTCAGTCCGTCAGTAAAAGTCCCTCCTAAGGTCGATGTAATCTTGCATTGCATTGATTCCGCACTGCAGGCTTCACATGCGTCCCCTGCAGGAACAACTGGACATGCAATGGCATCAAGCAAGAGGGGTCCTTCGAGGACAAGATAAAGATAACTCCTATCATGAAGAGAGCAGTCAGGTGCTGGACTATAGCAAGCAATATCGAGGAAGGTCTCTCCTTCATGGTTCCTCCCTCTCCGTTAGTTCTAACCACAGACGCCTCTCTGGAAGGCTGGGGAGCGACATTACAGGATCTTCAAGTGAGCGATCACTGGTCTCCAGAGCTTTGCACATTTCACATCAACTTACTGGAACTGCGAGCAATTAGTCTGGCTCTACAGGCTTTCCTTCCAAAGATTCGGGGTTCTACGGTTCTAGTGAGTACAGACAACACGACGGCCATGCATTATGTGAACAAGCATGGCGGAACAAAATCCAAGCTTCTTTCAAGGGAAGCTCAAGAGATCTGGGAATGGGCTATTTGTCTCTCTGCAGAACATCTTCCAGGTTCCCTCAATGTGAAGGCGGATTCATTGAGCCCCCTAAGGTCGGTCTCCCACGAATGGGAATTTGATCAGAGGACTTTCGAAAGGATATTCTCTTGTTGGGGCACTCCTCTTATAGACCTGTATGTGACCCCAGAGAACAAGAAATGCCAACTCTATGCAAGCAGGTATCTCCATCGAGGGTCATTGGGGAATGCCCTTTAGATAGCCTGGTCAGGCGCATTTCTTCACGCTTTTCCACCGATTCCTTTGATACCAAGGATACTGAGGAAAGTCAAGACGGAACCCTGCACCATGATTTTAATAGCCCTGGCTTGGCCCCGCCAGTTTTGGTACATAGAGCTCCTCCTTCTGTCTCGGGATCAACTGGTTCTCCTACGCGCCATTCCTACCCTGCTGACGATGTCCCAGGGCCAAGTAATGCATCCGGACCCGAGCTCTTTGCAATTGACAGCTTGGCTCCTGAACACCAGGAGTTCAATGCGTTAGATATTCCTCAAGATTGCAAGGACATTTTAGCTCAAGCTCGGGCTCCTAGTACAAACAGGTCTTATCGAGCAAAATGGAAGCATTTTTTGCATGGTGCCAAAAGGAAAACCTTCATCCTTTTACTTTGGCTCCTCATAAGATCTTACTGTACATATTGTCTTTGGCAAAATCAGGTCTTCAACACTCCTCCATTAAGGTGCATCTGGCAGCGATCTCTAGGTTCAGGCGAACAACCTCTGGTCCTTCTCTTTGGTCTGCGAGAGTGATCAAACAATTCCCGAAGGGTCTATTCAGAGCTTTCCGTCCGGTGAGACCTCCTCCTCCGATTTGGCAGCTCAACCTGGTCCTTGCCCATCTCATGAGGGCTCCTTTTGAACCAATCCATAAAGCTGACTTGAAGTTTGTGTAATGGAAAGTTGCTTTTCTTCTAGCGATAACAGCTAGGAGGGTTGGAGAGCTTCAAGCTCTCACGATTGTTGAACCTTTCTTACAGTTCAAAAAGGAGTCTTTGATTTTACAGACAAATCCCAAATTTATCCCAAAAGTCCCTTTGGATTTTCACCTAAACGAACCTATAGTGCTGAAGTCTTACTTTCCTCGACCTTCATCTCTGGCGGAGAGGTCTCTCCACACTTTGGATGTCCAAAGATGCTTAAAGTTCTGTCTTCAACGTACCAAGGCATTCAGGAAGACATCGCAACTTTTTGTTGCTTTTGGCGCTCCAGGAAAAGGTTTACCCCTGTCAAAGCAGGGGATATCACGATGGATTGCCAGCACAATTCAGTTCTGTCATCAGGCGGCAGGGAAGCCGCTGAAAGGACGGATCAAGGCTCATTCTACGAGATCAGTGTCATCGTCTACAGCTTTGTTCTCTGGTGTCCCTATCAAGGACATTTGTAGGGCTGCTACTTGGAACAGTGCCCATTCGTTCACGAGACACTACTGTTTGGATTCTTCAACAAGAAGTGACGCAGCAGTCGGACAAGCACCCCTGAGGAATTTATTCCAGTGAGCGGTGAGCTTTCCCTTCTATCCCTCCTTCCTTTATTGCACATTTTGTATTTGATGATAATGCTTATACTGTGTTATGCTGATATGCATGTATCAAAATGTGCATTTGTGACTTACTGCTAGCTACTCTGATACAAAGCTTTGGAATCTATGAAAGTCCAATACTGGGGCAAGAAAACAAGTTACTTACCTGTAACTTTGGTTCCCCAGTATTGGTACTTTCATAGATTCCCATGCGCCCACCCGCCTCCCCTTGGAAAGCTCAGCCTTCAGCAAATGTAATTACTTTTACACAACGGCTACGAAAATCTGAGGCACTCTCAGGAAGGTTCTATGGGGTGAGGCTACTCTGATTGGTTGTTACAATTTGTTGGTCTCTTTTACAAAAAGAGGTGGATAGGCTACAAAATGAGATGAGGCCTAGGCCTTCCTTTCTCTTTTGTACCTACTGCTATAGTATTTTTATGTTACCGAGGCTCCCATTCCGATGACGGGGAATGATACAAAGCATGGGAATCTATGAAAGTACCAATACTGGGGAACCAAAGTTACAGGTAAGTATTTATTTATTTTATTTATTTATAACAGTTTTCTATAGCGCGAACTAGACCCTTGGGTATCAGAGCGCTTAACAACACATGATCTATAATAATAACAGCATTGGCAATAACACACATAAAGGTAGCCAGTAACAGTGTAGTATATATCAGAATGAACCTATAAAGGGCAGATGTAAGGCTGCCGTCAGTGTCTTCTTGCTATGGGTCATTATCTATATGATTCCCAGTATGTTATCTTAATGACCCTCACTGTTTAGTCGCTGATGGCAAAATGTCTACCTACTGGAGGAATTTGTTCATGAGAAATGTCCTAGTTTCCTTCTTGAATGTTGCAGTGTTCGAGATCTTTCTGATGTAACTTGTTTTCTTTTCCAGTTTGTACTATAAAGTAAATATTTCAATGTTTTTTTATTGAGCAAAATCAAACTATGTTTGAGGCCTGTGGCTACACATGCTGTGCATACTCTTGCCATCTAGTGTTGGGCCAGGGTGTATGCAAGTTGTTTTTCTTCCAAGAATTCTTTTGACTCACTAAATTATTGTGACACTTCCTCTTGCTGGTAATGCGCATGGTTATTGACTTCATTGTTAGATTGTTTTCTTTCCGCCGTCTGGTTCGGACATGTGCTTCCATGCTCCAGTCCGGCACCATCACAGTGCTCTATTCGGTCTACAGGGATTCCTCACCTCTGTAGATATTGTTCTTTGATCTCGTCTCACTTTTTTGTCTCGGGCCGACGGTTGTATCTTCGCTTGAGCGGGGTTTTGTATCTACTGCAGCTCTACTTGGGCATTGCCTGTCGGGGCCTACCACTGTCTCCGCTTCATCTCTCCACCATGCCTCGATAATGGTGGAATGGACAGCTTTAAGATACTGTCCTTGCTGCTACACATAATACCCTCGGAGCGACCTCAATCAGGTCGGTAATTTGTTCCTCTTACCTGAGTATAACGAGTCCACGTGCGATGCCTGCAGTTTGTTTCTGTCCAAAAAGACTGTTACCTTCAAGCTTGTCACCTCTAGATGTCACACAAGGGTGGCGACAACACTCCAGGCCCCTTTGGTCCCAAACACATCAAAGGAGAATATCATACACAGCCTTCTGCTGCCGTTTAAGAAGCATTCTTCCTGAGGACAGCTCCGGTTCCAAGCTCGAAATCGAAAACCTGCCGCAAGCCAAGCAATCTGTGAGTGCAGCACCCCCTCCCCCTTGACACTGCTCTCAAGTCGAGCAGCCCGCCTCCAAGAGACACACAGCCACCCAGGCGTTCAGACCGCAATTGCCTTCGGGCTGTGGATGGCACCGAATACTTACTTCAGACGCTCCGTCCAGCACTGAAAAAGCCCTTGAAGCCGACCGCTTAGGCGCCGGCTACTCAAAAGATCACCAAGTTGACCTTCGGTATCAATTGCATCTCCCTCAGCGCCAACCAGAATTTCGGCAGCCAAGCCTACTCGTAGCTGTGGCCTTCAGCAATCAACCAGCAAATCGAACATTTGTGCTGGCACTGTCAAACCGATCCCCCACAAGCTGCAAGAGGGGATCGATACAAGTCAGAAACACCTGATAATTCATGCCCATGCTGGCTGGATCATTGCTCAACATCCGGGGTCTACTGCTGCGTCGCCAGCTTCCCTTTAGATTTTTCAGTTTCAGCAAAGCAGCTTAAAAATATAGATAAAGCAACCAGCCCCTTACCCCTCCCTCGCTCAACCATCTGTGTTCCTCCTCTTTCTCCTTCCCCACCTGCTTCTCCAGAAGACCCCCTTGATATTACACCCCAGAGGTCTCCTCACTTTGACACTGGTGGACATGGAGTAGGGGATGATACATATGACATTCATCCACAGGGTGACCGATGTACCCTGCCCTTCCCTTTCCTCTGGACAGTTCTACATTCCATCAGTAATTGGTGGATAGAGCAGCCCTATTCCTCGTCTTACCAGCCCATTAACGGACCGTAATCCTCTCCCAGGGGATTCTTTCAATCGGGCAGTTCTGGACACGGTTTATCCTCAACAGCAGCGAGCCCAGAACATTCAGACTATGATACCAATGTTTCAGCCTCTATCCTGGATTTTGGTGAGAATGACTGAGGCTGCTGGGACTCATGGCTTCCTACATCCTGTTGGTAAATCACACCAGATGACATATGTAGGCTCTGCAGTGTGACTTGAAGTTCTAGTGGGCGCAGCATCTGGGGAATTGCTCCAATGTGCTCCATATCTCGGAGGGAACTGCATAAGATCTGCAGTGGCGGTTGACTAACCGCGATTGGGTCAGAGGCAGACCCCTCTCCCTTCCCCAACCAAATTTCACAGTAGTGACAAATGCGTCACTCCTAGGACGTGTCGGCCATTTGGGTGAGGTGGAGATCAGGGGATACTGGTCTCCGGCCGAGTTGAGGCTCCAAATCAATTTGTTGGTGATCCAGTTAGCATTAAAAGCATTCCTTCCCTCTGTCAAGGGGAAGTGTTCACAGACAAAACCACCGCCATGTGGTACTGTAACAATCGGGCGGGGTGGGGTCATGGGCCCTTTGTCAAAGGCCCTGCGTCTCTGGACATGGCTTTAACAGCAGGGCCTAACCTTGGTGGCTCAAACCTGCTGGGTTCTCTGAACACTAGGACGGATGAAGTCAGCCGTCGATGCCTAGCGAATCACAAAATGTGTCTCCAATCGGAGGTGGTGCAAGGTCTCTTTAAGCAGTGGGGAGAGCCTTGGCTAGATCTTTTCTGCTCCGAAGATAACTCTCAATGTCAGTAGTTTTACTTGCTGGAGTTTCCAAGGCTGCTGTCACTCGGCAATGCTTTTTGTCGTGAGTGGAGCTTAGGCCTCCTGTACTCTTTCCTGCCCCCATACCACTTCTGCCCAGAGTTCTCAAGAAGATCAAGATTGACCAGGCCCAAGTCATTCTGTGACTCCTGACTGAGCATTGCGAGTCTGGTATCCAGAGCTTCTTCAAATGAGCATTGATCCTCCGATCAGGCTGCCCCTTTGGGTAGATCTCTGTCACAGCAGCAGAAGAGGGTCTTCCACCAGTACCTGGCAACTCTCTGCCTCCTTGCATAGAGATTGAGCGGTGACAGTTGATAGCTTTAGACCTTCCTCCCGAAGTATGTATTGTTGTTATGCCGGCCAGGCAGCCCTCCACTAACACGGTATACACCTGCCGTTGGCAAACATTTTAAAAATAGTGTACAGAAACGTCTATTGACCCTCTTTCTGCTGCTCTATCTAATATTCTACTTTTTATTCTTACCATTGCCCAGCTTTGGGTACTCTTAAGGGTTACCTTTCTACTCTGTGTGCTTTCTTGCGGCTGAAAGACCAACCCTCTTTGTTCAAATTCCCTATTGGAAATCAGTTCTCAACCCGTTGACGCCGGCAGGAATTCCACCGCGGTGCGGGTGATTTATGGAGTGGGCCTGCTTCGGACGGCCCCCAGCCGTCCTCCGCACACGCCCACTGTGACGTCGGGCGGCCAGGGGCGTCTGACGCACCGAACGGTTTAAAGGGACTTGTACATGTTTTTCCTCCTACGCCCTTTATTTTTCCGCAGTCGTACCTTAATTTGGTTCTCACATATCTTGTGTGTGCTTCCTTTGAGCCTTTGCACAATTGTTAACTACCATCAAGACAGCCTTTCTTGAGGCAATAGCATCTGCCCAGAGGGTGAGTGAATTGCAGGCTTTGTAATGCTTGCCTCCCTACATGATGACATTTTTGGATAAGGTGGTGCCCCATTCTGTCTGGGTTAATTAGTCACGCTGCCCACCGTTTTTGCTCTCCAACATCCCTCTAAGGTAGATGAGCATCTCCTCCATCTGGACTGAAAAAGAACATAATCGTTCTACCTTGACAGCACAAAATATTTCGGAGTGGGCAGCCATCTCTTTGTGAGTGACGGAGCTTAAAAAAAGGTCGGGCAGCACATAAATGAACCATCTCACGCTTGCATTAAACTCTGATATGCCCTGGGTAGGAAGCAACCTCCTGAGGACTTAAGGACCCTCTCTACCAGGGAAAAAGCTGTGACCACAGCGTTGGCTTGTGGTGTCCCAGTCCTAGCAGCAACGCTGGCATTTCTGCACACGTTTGCCAAGCTCTACTGCCTGGATAGTTGGGTCCGCAGGGATAGGCATTTCGTCGGTTCGGTCCTGCAGAACGTTTTATTTTGGAAAATCTGTCCTCAGCCCTCCACCAGGATGGTTTGGCTTGGGTATTTATTCAAAGGTAAGGAATCTGCAGCTAGAAGTCTCTATCAGATGAACAAGTTACTTACCTTCGGTAATGCATTATCTGGTAAAGACAATATCTAGCTGCAGATTCCTTACAGACCCACCCATGCCTCCCCACTATGCAGACTCGTTTTTTTGTACAGCTAAGGTTGTCCCCCTTTTCAGGGCCCTAGTTTTGAGACAGACTCAAGTCAGTTCACTTCATGGCTCAGCACTTCTGGTGTGAAAAAAGTGAAAAGGAACTTATGTCCTCATGCCTGTGTGATGCATATATAGGTGACAGCGACATCACAACTGATGCCGGCGATGAACGAAGCCACACGATGGCATGCAGGGGTACTGTTCAGTCAAAAGTATCCGGATTCAGTCTGATGCATGGGGAAATTCAAAGGTAATGAATCTGCAGCTAGATGCGGTCTGTAGCAGACCATGTTACCCAGGGTAAGTAACTTGTACATGTAGCTGTTATCATAGGCTAAGACAACATATATTCAACATGATGTTGTAGCCCAATGCGTTCCTAGGGATCAGCCAACCCTGCTACTGTGAAAATAGCCTTCAGGGTTTTTGCACTCTAAGGACTTGTTTAACAATAACCTTATATCTGTCCTTTTTTTAAAAAAAATACTGTGCACCCTCCCTTATGGGCAGGAAGACCTCTTAAGGGGTGACCTCTTAATATTTAAAAGCAGGGTTTAGGCCTACCAAAAGGGATTGTTTTGGCAGGTCAGATTTGCAGTTTTTAAACAGCCAGACTGCAGTGGTGTAGGCTTAGAGACAGACTTTATAGTACCACTACAGTTGATGGCACAATGAGTGCTGCAGTACACAGATAGCATTTAATTGATATGCTCTCTGTACGCTTGGGACCGTATACTAGGGGCTTGTGAGTAATTTAAATGTCCCAATCAGAGTATACCAATTTTACCATGTTGAACAAAGGAATTAGCACTTAACCACTGGCTAGAAGGGGTAAATTGCTCAGAGTTCTATATCCAGCAAAATGAGGGTTCAACAAACAGGCAAAAATAAATCTGCGATGACGCTGCAGGAATGGAAAAATATCCAACACAATAGTGCATTTTACAACCTTTATAATTATCACGATACAGTTGAGAATACTATTAGATTTGTTTTGCAGTGTAGTTACATACATGCCTTGCAGTTACTAGGATCCCTCTCTATCTGGCCCTAAGACATCAACAACATTGACACAGGCAGAAAAGGCTAAGCTCACCAATATTTGCAGATCAGTTGTGGTCAGACAACATATATTTTAGGACACTATCAAATTTAAATTGAACACCTTCTGACCAAGTTTCCGGAGGAAAGTCATTAACCTCTTCTCTAGAGCATGCATCTCTCTAGTCTTCCATTTCTCATTGTAGGTTCCTTCGTCTGTTGGGTTGCAGAAACTACCTTTGGTATCTGTTGATAGAGATGGAGTTGTGGTTGCATGCAGTCCTGGATACCAGAATGGCACTTGAAAGATTGTGATATGGGATTGGAAAGAGTTTGAATCCAGAGTGATCCATAGGATCAAATCAGAGCATTCAAGCCCACAGTTTACTGTTTCCTTCCTGGTGGGTGATAGTTCCCTTGGAGGAGGTAGCTGAAAGAAACGTAATGCATGTTGCTAGACAATCTGTCCCGAAAGGACAAGAAAAAAGCTAAAGCAGAGCATTCTTTGTATATGCATCCCCATTATTCCTCCTCTCCTTTCTCTCAAACCTGATTCTTCTCCCAATCTCTTTTATTCTTAGTCACTCACCTCTCTAAGTTCCATCCAGATCTTGTTTTCATCTTCCGAAGTAATATTATTTAATAACTTTGTCTTTTTCTATTATTTTCCTTTAGTGTCATCCAAAAGGTGCTAGGATAGATGTGTCTATCAACGAATGTTATGATGGCTCTTATGCAGGAAATCCTCAAGATATTCATCGTCAACCAGGATTCGCTTTTAGTCGTAACGGACCTGTCAAAAGAACTCCCATCACACACATCCTGGTGTGCAGGTAGGTGCATCTTTTGAATGAAGTTTGAAGTGATTAACACGTCTTGACACATTGTTGCATTTTCCCCAATTCTTTGTCATGAATACTGTTTCCTCTACGTTTTTGATGTTTGCTTAATTTTCACTCTACTTCCTCTGTAGCATTCCTACACTCCTAGCCTTGCCATGGGTGACTGGTTTTAAGTAATGCAGTTTCTGCGGTAGGTTGTACAAGATGTTTCACTACGGTTCTGATATAGTATCTTTTTTAGGTCTTGCCTACGCAGGAGGACCTTTAGCCGCCGTTCTGCTCTTTTTCGAAGCTCGTGCTTGTGGCTGCATCCACCTTGCGGGAGCGAGCAGGGGCATGCCACAAGCACAAATGTGTGCTTCGAAAAAAAGCAGACTGCGCTTGCACACACGCAAACAGCGGCTGCCTCTTAGAGCGAACGCTTTCATTTTCACGGCGGCGCGGCTAATGCTTGTTCTTTGTTGACATTTTTTAAACAGGCGCAGGACTCCAACTAGTATTAGTTCTTCAACCTAAAATCTTTCCTAAGGGGCATACTTATTTGGAATTATTTCAAAATCATAAGGGGTACTATTTTTTTGGAACAGTATTTTCAGGACTTAAGCTATCCTGAGGTTGTATTTCATAGTGATTTAATGAGCATTACATTGCCAGTCACAACTCCACTTCATAAAGATGATCCTTTTATTACCAGATAGCAATCCATGGCAGACGCCCAATGAGTTGACACTATCTTGCCATACATGATGCATATATTGGAAAGTCACAAATAAAGCTGAAGCGCCACATTTTATACTATTTAAATTCGAACACTAATGTCAGAACCCATGTTTTAAAATCACTTTGATTATCAATTAGACGACAACATGGTAAACGTTGACTACTGCCAGATATAACGCACGGCGACAACACATGAAAGGTTTAGAGCATGTTGTAGTTAATAAGCTTTCAAAACTCATCGAAGAGGCGACGGAAGTGAACGCCTTCCAATGCTGGCTATTCTGTCACTCGTAGGCATGCACAGAGGAGCATTCTGCTTACTACAGGCACACGACAACTGTGTTTGCAGACAGAATCGTGAAGTCCATTTATAGCGCAGATATGTTTGGTGCTTGTACTGTCAAAACATGGAGTCATGCTGCATTCATGTGGGAATGGCCTGTGCTACCCCAGCGAGGTCCAGTGCAATTTAAAATTAGTTAATGAACGCTTTAAACCAACTTGTAATCATGCCATTCCAGGGGATGTTTCCCTACTCTCCAGAAGAGTAATTGTACTGGCTCGGTGCATATTGGATTATGCTAGCGTGTTAATGCACACTGGAGGTTGAGACGCAGCAAACCCATGCTGCACTGATGTAAATAAAAATACAGGGACTATTCGACTGTTTTCATAAAGTTATTAAACACCATTGGTACATTGCTGAAGCAATGTTTTCTAAACATTGTTTGACTTTATCAGTATTTCTCCAGGCACTCAGTTTTTGCTTCTATACAGAAATGCAAGCACGGCTGTCAATGGCACCATGTCTGAGGTCCTGGCTTTTAAGCAAACTGCTATGAGCATGCAGGGATTTGTAGGCCCAAACAAATAAAAGTTAAGTGAAACTACAAGTTCCAACAAGATTAGCGCTGGCGGCTAAAAACGTGGACTGTCCGATCTGAAGGCCGCACTTAGTAAATTGGTAAAAAGCTATGCTTAAGGGATAAAGACATTTTTGGATAGTTGCCTTTTTCTGTAGAAATGTATAATTCTGCAGTTCACTGAAAACATCAAAGGAGCAAAATATGTACTGAAAGTTTGTTAACCAGCAGGATTAAGAAGTACATAAAATAATTCTATACTTGCTTAATGTCATAACCTCTTTTTCAAACTGCCAGTTGTTACCAAGAATATGATCGTGGTTCAGTGGACTAATGCACCCAGTCCAGAAATCTGTGTTTCACCTCACGGTCACAGATTTGAGTCCCAGCAGGCCCACTCAGAATTTTATCCTTCTTGAGGTTGATTAATGAGTACCGTTGACTTGGGTTTTTTCAATTCAAAGAGACTTAACCCCTTCGACGCTCATGACGAGCTCAGCTCGTCATGAGTTACGCCTCTCGTACGCTCATGACGTGCTTAGCTCGACATGAACGGCAGGTTTTAGAAAAACTCAGCGCACGGCGGTAAAACGCTTAGCGCGCATGAGGTTAAGGGAGAATGTGTGCCTAATATTAACTATGGTCTTGTGGTCCCCCAGCTGGCATGGGCGTACAAGAGCAATTGTTTTTCCTTTTAAACTCAGACCAAAATTACACAAAACTAGACAATTTTCTAACCCTTTCCTAGTCTCTTTGCAAGTTTGATCCTTTGTCCCATGATTGCCCAGTAAACAAACTAATATTTGCTTGCGATTGTAGGTAAAGGGCAAGGAATGGAAACCACAGAAAGTAAACATGGCATGAAAAGAATTGTTTAATGCCTGTTCCTGCTGTTAGCTCGTCGTCGCATAGCAATAGATCTCGCCTTTGGGACCTTATAAGTGTTTAATTTTGCAGCACAAGATCCTTGGTACAACATCAACTGTTGCATGGCTAAACACTTATAATGTCCCAAAGGTGAGACCTATTGGCTATGCCAATGCTTGTTCTTTGTAGATTCAGTGTAGGATAGTAAAGTACATCTTCAGTTGACTTGGCCTTGCTAATAAATGCGTCTTCTGCAGAGTTGTCATGTTTGAAATCTCCCCTGGCTTCCAAATGGATGAAATACATTTACAGCAATGACCCCTGCTTCTTACATTTGTGCTTCACCCTTGACCTTAGAAACTCTAAGGACCCGACCTGTGCTGGTGATGTCAGTTTAGTTATTTTCTGTGTCAGATGCTGGATTTGGAAGCTTGCTTAATATATTTGTGTTTTTTATCTTTCATTTTGCCTCCTAAGCCACATGGAGGCAAACCCTTTTGGGGTCTCAAAAAGGCCTATGTTGATGTCAAACACAGGTTGCCTTATTGTTAAGCTCCAAACAGAGGCCAGATATAGTACCAAAGTTTCAGGAATGCTGAACTATTATTTTTTTGTTTTTTCTTCATCCTGCCAGGATAGAGACTTGAAATAGTCTTCCTCTTAGAAGGGGTTCCTTCCTTCCTCCTCCAGTCTGTCTCCCTTCACTGGGGAGCAATTTTGGCAAATATTTAGATGCCAGAAGCATAAAATGCATAATCATTCTTCCCAGTCAGATCATAAAAGTAAGCCAGGGAAGTAGACATATTATTTAAGACTACCATGGGATTGTCTGACAATTCTGAGGTTGGTCCATGGCTTTAGAAGTTGTAGCATTTGCCTCAGGTAACTTCCGCTACTTCTATTTGGAAAGTGGTACTTGTGGCACAACTGGGGAAAAAACAGGCTCCTAATTTTCACAATGCTGTCACACATTCAAGATCTATTATTCGCACAGTAAAAGCCATTCTAAAAGAAATCCGCAACATCTCTAATGACGGCCTAGCTATAAAAAATAATGGATCTAATGTATGAATTTTTCTGCTTTAAATTAAATGCATTTGGGGTTGTGGTCTGGCCATGCAGGAAGATGGTCGCCTGACAGAGAACTCCGCCGAGGGACGGACCCCTGACGGGCTTCCTGCCCTCACCTGGTGGTCTGGATCCTGCCTTTCGTGCCCCATTGCAAACGGGGACTTTGCTGAGCCCAGCGGTGCTTTTTCGGAGCTCGGCGGCGCTGCTCTCATTCTCTTCCGGCATGTCGGCGGGGAGCCTGTCTGTCCTGGAGCGCGCACCGTGAACTGCGCGCTAGTGATGCCACGCCTCTCCTCAGGGTAAGCCGCGCCTCCTGCAACTTTAGGGCCGGGCTGTCTCATACTCTAGGCTGCGCCCCCTCAGACGACGATACAAAAGGATGGTGGTAATGGACGGAGCATCTAAACCAATCAAACACTCCCACCCAGTCAAAAGATCTGGGTTTAATCCATCACCGTTCTTTAGCCCACTCTGCCACCCCAGTTCAGACACGGCTATATGCAAATCAGTCTGACCCTGTGCCTCATGGGAACAGTCCAGCCCGAACTGCCAAGCCATACCTTCCCTGGACCGGAAACAAGCTTCCGAGGACCGGTTTCTGGCATTACAGACGACGAGGCTGCGCTCCTCAGCCTACGGGGAGCACGATGACTCTAGCATAACATTGTGTGCATTCTTAATACACGGCGCCTTCTTTTAAACATGTTTTCCAGTGGATTTCTTTGAAGTTTAGTAAAAGAATCCTTTGAGAATTATTTCCACACGACGAATTTTACCACCTGGAGGCCATTTGAAGTATTTTCTACAGGATTTTCTGTTCTGCCTCTTTGTACTTTTGGAACCCTTTCAACTGAACTTTATATAATTCAATGTGTTGATGTCACAGACACACGGAATATTACTGCGTTCATACTGTTGAAATTTCGCAGGCAGGATTATCAGCCCTGTTCCTACTTTTAATTTTTCAGTCTGTTCTCTCATTTTGCCATTCTACCAGTTATGCCTTCAAGAAACTTTTGACTCTCATTCACAGTCATTGCTTTCTATACTAGTGCTACAAACTCATGTTTTTCTTTGAGGCAGCACTGAGTGTATGATACTTCTACTCTCTCATATGCTACCTCCTTTTTTGAGAAACGCTTTACCTTCAGATTCAGTGCGTACTTTCTCATTATGTACAATCACTTTATCACCATTGCATTGCTAATCTACTGTAGTACCCATTTACTGTATTTACAAGCTTTGTTTCTGAGGTAGTTTTGGTACGCATGATTTGTTACTTCAGCACTACATTGGTCTTGTGATATATTATTTGTTATTTTGTGGTAATGCTGTAATGATTTTTCCAATTTCAGGCATTTATTGTAGGCTGTTCGTATTGGTTATTCACTTGCTGCACACATTTTACTACCTCCTTGTTATTTGATACATCCCTGGTTTCTTCATTGCCTCATATTCCAATATTTCCTCTATTCGCTATTGTAGACCACCACTACAACGGTGCACGGAAATGTCTAATAATAGAAATGGTGGTCGTGGGCCTAAACAAACACTCTTTACTGAAGTGGTAAAACAACCCTCTACTTCGACAGTTAAAGGTAATGGCTCTGCGTCACCTCCATCATCGCAAGCTGCATCACCTCAGAGCGACAAATCCTTATCTGATACTATGCAACGCATTTTGCAAAAACTTTCTGGAGTTAACCGACGACTGGAGGGTCTGGATATTGCCATGACTTCATTGACTGCAGAGACTAAGTCTATCAGGGCAGATCTCACTACTTTTCACACAAGATTGACGTCATTGACTCTAAAATAATGGAAATAGAAAGCCAACTGGATTCTGTTCAGGGTTCAGATCAAGACCTACTCTTTCTACACAGTAAGATCATCGATTTGGAAGATCGCAGTCGTAGAGACAATATCCGCTTTTTTGGTTTTCCAGAGAATATTGAAAAGCAAGATATGAAGTCCTTTCTTTGTGATGCCCTTCCCACTTTTACTGGTATTTCTTTTGCTCCTCCTCTTGAGCTCCAATGTGCTCATAGACTGGGCCCACCACGTTCTGGTCCTTCGGCAAGAACCACACCAATTATTGCTTGTTTTCTTCTGTCGTGTATTTCTATAGGTTCTGATTCGATCCCCCTATTCCTGACCCTATTCTGGTTAAACTTACTAGCTAGTTAACTAACAGTCAGCCCATGAGGCAAGAAATCCCCCATGATGCAGATACCGTTATCTGACGCAGTCACACTACGGCACAGGAACGTGTTATCTGATTAGGTCATAACGCTTGAGATCTAATTAGACAAGCGACATTCCTCCAGCCCCTGATAAGGCATACGACGTTCTCATAACAAATCAAACCTATGACAACCTGGATAATCCGTGCGGCCATTGTTTTGATTTCACAGAGAACTTTAGTAAAGAATGTGCTAACGAGCAAGTCGTATGACATCTTTATTGACGTACCTATGTCCATCCTTACGTCAATCTCGGCACCTTTAAGGTATAAATATTGCCGACCTTGCCCTATGCAAACACACGCGTGGTGACAAGACGGAGCAGCCATACTTGCCGAAGCCGAGAGCAGAAGCAGACCCCGCAGGCAGCAGCCCCGCCTTCCTGACGCGCTGAGAGACGCGCTGCTATCTCAAGCCGAGAGACCCAGCACCGGCGCTTCTGGGCAGCCCTCGCAGGCAGCCTGGAATATCGAGAGCAGAGAAAGAGATACCATCCCTCATTCATCCTAAATTCCAGGTACAGAACTGAATAACCCCTCCTAGAGAATTCTTTAGTTATTCACTTGGCAAAAACAAACTTAAACTAAACTGTAACTTTCTATTCCCGCCCACGCATTAGACTTAGGTCAGGTACACGGGGTAGGCGTATTTAGAAACACCAGTTGAGTACGTTTAGTCAAATGTATATGTGTATGTAAATATATTTTAATCATTTTAAACATCATATGGCTCAGAAACCATATCAATGTTTTTACAGTATTATTTTATACTATTGCTTCTAATGTATGCACTTTACTTAACTATAAGTATTGCAATAATATCGATCCATTTCTCTTGTACGAGAAAAGAGACTGATCAATAAATAACATCTTTTATTGAACACGCCCGTCTCTTCCTTTTCTCTACATTCTGATGAGACTAAGAATGCACGTACTGACTGAGTAAAATAATTGCCTTGTGCTCACACGACTCTCGAGATTGACTCTTGATTAGGGGAGAGCAAAGTTGTCATGTTCTATGGTTGTCAGAAACTAAATCCCTTCTTGTCTAATCAGGGGAGTTCATCCTTCCTTGAACATTCGAGAAAGTTTCTAGCGAACTCTGAGCTTAGCTGGCAAACCCAAAAATTAAGTCTAGTATCGACAGTAGTAGACCTAGTTAACGTCTGGCCTAGGCCTTTACTGCTGTAGGTACTATTCCAATGCGCAGAGCCTATTGGGAAAATAGGAGCTACACTACATGGCGCCCAACGCGTTTGGAAAGGGCGATAAAACTAACGTAAGACATTTAGAGTAACTCAGTCGTGCTTTCTCACTCAGACCCCTTCTCCCAAATACTCCAAAGACGTCTGGAGTGGGTGAAAGGTTATTATATCCTCCAAAACCTCGCAGGAGGGAACTCCTATGTATGGTTCTTGGTCTAGTCAACGTTGAAGGATAAAACAGTTCCAAAATATTGTGCACCTAATCTCTGTTTCCATAAAGAAACCTGATCTGCAAATAAAAATAATACCATCCTGTCAGTAAAATGGGAGACAGTGATGGAGAAAGAGAGGCAATTAGATTAGCTACTGAAATAGCAGATGCTGATGCTACCATGCAAACAGCAGACCCGGATATAATACTCATCCAGGTCGCCAAAAGGAGATCTATAACCTTAAAACTTATAGAAAATGGACTGACACCTAGAGGTGGCACAGTCATATTCGTAATTGAGGCACACGAATATCGGCAGACAGAGGTATACTATACATGGATACATTTTCCAGCAGCAAATGCTGTAACAAAGTACTTCCACTATTACAAAGTAGAGGAACCTCCTGAAACGTACACTCCTTTCGAGGAGGTGGAAGTACCACTCAAATTCCAAGAGCATTTGCTCTTATTTGATGGCGCCCTAAAACATAATAATCACATTACAAGGCTCGGTCCTTTAGGAAGACCAGGAGCAACGTGGCCGGTCTTAGCCGGATACACACCACATCCAGACATCGACGAGATGACTGCACCAGAGCTATTAATACAGCTAAAACAACTACTAAAAATTCACAGACAATTAGTTCAGTATGTAATGCGGACTTCAACAATTCAGCCAGCGATTAAAATTCCACAGCTGACCCCTCACCAGGGGAACACAAATAAAATCACACCACAGAACATCCAATCCTGCCTAGGTAAAGTTCCAGCTAAACGGGAACAGATACCATTCTGGTTGGCACAGAAAATCACCCAAATAGAGGCGGTGTTTCCTGACACCACCCCATTAGAAAAGCACAGGATTCTGACTATATGTCTCCCAATGGGAATCGCACCACACATTGAGGACTGTGACACTTGGGGTACGGTCTTTGCTTCAATCTACACAAAAACGCACGGTGTTCCATCCATTTCGGTAATACCAGATGTGCTAAAACAAATTCAAGATGAATACGGTCCAGAACCTGCTTTAACTCTTGGTATGAAATTACTGAAAGACTTCAAGCAGGTCTCGGCTATATTACTAGCCAACATAAAGGGTGAAGCAGCAAACGTGGCGATCCGCCAGAGGTTAAAAGAGACAGATATAGCAGACCAACCAGCTGAAATTGCCAGAATCATAGAAAAATCCTATGAAGAACTAGGCAGAGATAGTCTAGGTGGAATACCAGTAAAACCGCAACTGACTACAAGTCCAGAAAAAATATTTTTTAATAATAATAATTCACCAAAAAAGAACTGGGATGGAAATAAACAATCCAATCCTAAAGAAAAGAAATTCCAGTCCAGAGGAAGGTCTCCTAGGCGAAGAGAGAAATCTCCAAACCCGAGACAAAGGTCACCTCAGAGTGAACCCTCTGGGAATAGATATAACCTTAGAAATAGGGATAATATTAAAAAACCTGATAGATATCAAGACATTGATACACGTCCGTCTCAATCTTTTCAGAATTCCTCGCAGAAATCAGAAAGAAGAGGACGATCAGAAGAGCACGCCAAGTCCAAAGACAAGGAACCTGCTCAACTGAAAAAGAAATCACAATTTCCAAAAAAGAAGGTAGCCAGTATCAAGGTAGTTAACAATGCCGAGAATACTGAGGACACAACTGAAAAACGGAGAATGGGCTCGGACAATGCTAGACAGCGCAGCAGAGGTGAGCATAGCTCGCAAAGTCCTTATGAATCATCTGGAGACAGTGGACACGAATGAATACCTTCAAGTGGAAACTGCAGATACCAGAGTTAGCAAGCCCCACAAAATATACGAGATAACATTACGTATAGAGGGAGATAAGACTAGGAAAATAAGGGGACTATTTTGGGATAACCTATCCAAGGGCTATGACATCCTTCTAGCTGAAAAAGACTGGCCACCGGAGTTTGTCAGGGAGTGCCCTCATGGCGAAGAAGTAATTATGCCTGCCTTCTCGAATCAAATACCGATTCATAAAAAATACACACTTGCTAGAAAGTGGGCAGTGGCCTTAGCACCTGCTTTATATAAAAATCACGTAGGATGGGATGAGGATTCTCCTCCTCACAAAGTCCAGTTAAAATCACAACCTACTGCACAAAGGCAGTACCCAATTAAGCAAGAAGCTAAAAAACAAGTAAATGAAATACTAGATCAGCTAGAATACCAGGGGGTGATTGAAACTTGCACCTCACAAATGAACAATCCTTTGTTTCCGGTCTCCAAACCAGACAATTCGTACCGTCTAGTTTTGGATTACCGACACCTTAACACATGTTGCAAAACTTTTGCAGTGCAAAACTCACACAGTGCTGCACTAATGAATAACATAGTGCGCAAAAAATACAAAACAACCTTGGACATCTCCAACGGATTCTTTTGTCAAAACATAGCACCAGAGAGCAGATATTTAACTGCATTTTCAGTAAATGGCACTCAAAAACAATTCTGTCGGTTAGCCCAGGGGTACAAGAACAGCCCGGGGGTATTCTCAGCGAGAGTAACAGAATTACTACAACTATATGATGATGAAGCATTATCTTATGTCGATGACATTTACTTAACAGATGATGACTTGGAGACTCACTTGAAAAGAGTGAACACCATAATACTTGGTTTCGCTGCAGAGGGTTACAAATTCAACTTCAAAAAGTCCAGAATTGCCCATCTGAAAATCCAGTACGGAGGATATGAATTATCAAGTATTACCTGGTTAACAGTCTTTTAAGAACTAGAAGAATTAAAAAATCTAAAATATGAAAAAACGTATCCTCTGCCAATCGACATTCTGCCTCTACGACATTACGCCTGTGTAATCTATACAGACGGACATGCTCAACCCTCCGTTTGGGGAGAACATGCATACAATCCCACATGTGAGATTACAAAAGAAGTGTGGCACGGAGGTAAACTAAGACCTCTATTAACAAAATCACACTCAGTAGAAACTAATTCAGAACTACAAACTGAAATATTAGCTTTGAAAATGGCGCTAGATAATGCGGATCGCGAATTCCCGACACTTATAGTGTCAGATTCATATTTCTGCGTCAAAGCATATAACAAGGATTTGCAGACCTGGATTCAGAACGATTACAAAGATGACACGGATGCACCAATAAAGCAGAGACTGCTCTGGGAACAGGTAGCTCTTTTGAAAAAAGAACTACCAAAGACTCACGTGACACACTCACTGAGTCACCAGCGTGATGGCGTTCACGTTGTAGGGAATTCATTGGCTGAAACAGCCGCAGCGGCAGCCAGTAAACCGGCTCCCGTAGATCGAAAAAAGCGTACATTAAAATACATTGACGGCGAAACATTGCTGGCAGTAAAAACGTCATCAAAAGGCGACTGCTCGGCGTTACCGATCAACTATCCACTCAATTACACATACATCATAGATGCAAACTCCATTCCTTTTGCTCGAATCCCTGGAGTGGGGGATAGAGTGATTCCAAACATGGACAGGAGAAACTTGTTAATCGCAGACGCACACATGGGCGAGGGTCTCAGACACCTTAAATTAAAAGATTCTCTGGAAGAATTACAATCACGGTACTGGTGGCCAGGCATGAGCCTGCACTACACCATGTTTGTAAAAAACTGCCCAAACTGCAACAGAGATCGCAGTGGGGAGAGAAGCAGTTTAATACCTCGTCGTATCAAGGCAGATAACATCACCACTAAAAAGAATGGCTTGCGATTAACATATACAGGCTAGTTCCCACTTATAATGTAGATCCACAGCACTCGGCTGACGTCCGGACTGTTATACAAGATTTGCGAGTCTAAATGGCATATACGCTAAGAGCATGCTACGTTCGACCATTTTTTTTCTTTTTCTCAGGCAATCCAGCCTGGGGGGGGGAAAGAATGGCCAAATGAGCACAGCCCAGCGGGAATCTTCTCACTTCCTTCCTGAGGGTATGGGATGGTGTAAAGAAAAAACCAAGACAGAAAGCAATCTATAATAGAAAGGATATTAGGTTCGGGAGCTGGGTGGGTCAAACATCTAATAAGTGTCCAACGTAGTCTAAATAACTTGCCAAGAAATTCTCTGAAGGGATTCAGTCCGTACGAATTATTATTCGGAACTAGGATGTTGATCTCTGACCTTGATAGTCAGACTTCAGTGGTAACAGAAAAAAGCTTTGATGTCAAAGACCGTTTGGCTATTTTGCTGGACTTAAACAAAACAAGAAAAGACCTGAGCAACATACAGTTGAAAGAACAGCCAACGACCACTGAAGAATCACCACCTGTCCCAGCAAGACCTGTCTGGATTCCAAAAGTCGGGGATCTAGTCAGGGAGAAGATCGCGGTAAAGAAGGAATTTGGGCCTTCTTACAGAAAAGCAGTTCCTGTATTGTCTGTCAACGGGACAAGATCAGTTGTACTACCGCCACTTGCTGGAAAAAAGGAGAACCGAGTTGTATCCATCGACCTGGTAAAACCACAACATGTGGCCGATAACCAACAGTAGGCCAAGTGGACTCCCAATAAGTAGCAGAACACCAAGGTTTGCTACCAGTACAGAGGTCCTATCAAAGAGGCTCATCACATTCGAAACGCCTACAGAAGAACAACAAGGACTATGCAACAATGCAATAGAACTTAGACCTCTGAAAACCCAAATAAAGACATTTAGCAGAGACACACCAATCTATACAGAAGTACCAAGTGAAAATGCAAGAAACAAAAATCCTGAACCAATTGGAACAATTGACAGAACTGCATCCGGTTACTTCATCAACTTCGATGATTCCTCTGACGGTTTCAGCGAACAAAAGACACAGCCATCATCAAAATCCTTTAAAGACAAAGCGAAGGAACTTTTGAAACAACTAAAAGAAACATATCTGATTTCTCCATGGATTGAATTTTGGGTGGGTTTTGGTGCATTTATCCTCATACTTTGGCTCATCATGGTATTTACCTTGGGACGCTTCATTGAGGGAAAATATGCTAAAATGGACACAGCAAGTCAGAACATCAACTTGGTCCTCAAACCACACACATCTTCACACGTCGAGAAAAGAGAACTTTCTTCAGAACTTTCTTCAGCCAATTTCACAGCAATTCCAATACCTGGTGGGGTAGCCTGGGACAACACTGACTATGAAATTTATGGTCCGGTCGAGATCCTGAAATATCCACACCAAATCAAGATCTCCTTGAGTGACTTTGCAAAACCAAACTCATTTGCTGATGATTGGGACTTTGAAAGTATAAACAATATGATGTCTGACTTAGTAATGTCTGCTAAATTTACAAAACATGATTATTTGCAGGGTTCTACAAATTATGACAGCATGTACTGCTATAACCATTATGGTAACCATTTCTTGCATAAATCTGCACAACCTAGAAATGTTTTAAATTTTAATCAATGGGAACATTGTGCTACACCTCCAAAAGGGAGCTCTAGAACCGTGTATGGCAAATATTCATATTTTTCAGGTTTTAACATAACTAATGCTGAAACATTTTATTTTAAATTGTCAAACAAGACAGGGACCAAAACCATGATAACCAACACAAAATTGATTCATTCTGACTTATTCTTTGAACAAATGAATACTTTTGGATTTAATTATTGGGACAAACATGTTGATTTGAAAAGTGTTTGGGGTACAAAAGAATGGCAAGTACAGGGTATAGAAGCTTTGTTTAGAGCCTGCATGATCCCAGAACAAATGATATTTTTAAATGACACCGTTCAACAAACCACCTGTCTTGGCTTAGCCAAAATCAAAGATTTAAATAACCTGTCTATTCCAAAGCCAACAATGTTTAGCAATAACTCTGAAACAGATGAAGAAATAGACATAAACCATATACTTAACCAAAACAGAACACATCCTGATTGGAAACAATGGTTGATCTGGCCCACAGATACAAATAACTGTCAAGATAGATTCCTGAATAAAACACAGGGTTTCAAAATGAACAGGCCAGACCCTAGATATCCCCAAAGACATCACCCAGGGATAATAACAACCTACAGTGTGGGCAAATTATGCCTTCAATGGCTACAAACTTCCACACTGCCTGAAATTAAGCAACACCTAACTTTACTTACTGATGGTGCTGACTTGCGTGATTTCATACTGGGACCACGCAAACAGCGTCATAAGCGTTTCATAGCAGCCTCTGTATATGCAGCATACAATGAGGCCTGGAAGGTTACTCAAATTGAAACAGCAGAAAGAATACGGGAAATTGACCGTATTAATTTGGAAAAATCACTTTCTGTAGTGGACAATGGGTTAATGACTCTGTCCTCCAGAATTTTTTCATTGGACAGCATTGTGTCTTCAGCAATCGATATATTATCGCAAGACTTACTGTTATTACAACATGGTCAGTCACAATTGCGTTCTATTGTACAGCTTGGCTGGACGTTACAAAATCTGCGTTCAGGCTATGTGCCTTGGCGTTTAATCAACACAACGTCACTATTTCAAATCTTTAACCTTACTGATAGACAAATCGGTATGGCGCAGAAGGGTGCTGATTATACAATCTTGAGCATTGAAAAACTAGAAAGATTACCGTTGACAATGTCAGAACGACCTGTCAGTGAATGGATAATCCACGGAATCATAAATATTCCAATCTCAACCTTCAGGTTTCAATACTGCCAAAAATATATACAGGCTGGCATGTACGAGAAATTGGGAAAGGGGTACCTTAAAACAACATGGAACCTGCCCTATTCACATGCATGTATCAGTAACAAAGGACAGAAAGTGTTTCTTAGTGGCATCAATTGTGCTATGTCACTAAGCGGCACGCTTCTGTGTAACGGTATTAGTTTGCACGGAGCCTGTGAAGGGAATTCATACAACCTTTCATGTCACCAGCAAGGCGCACCTGCAACTGAAATAGAACCATTCTTTCAAAGACTCTATAATGGGAGTTACATTCTTATTGTAGACCGCAGATGCTGTAGTCTTATGCCCGGGACTCCTTATCTCGTCACTACGACGGCGAAGGTCAAGTGCTGTGGACGTTCTTTGTTCCCCAGCTCCTTTCCAGACAGGGAGGCGAGGGCATGGCCCAGTTTGAAAATTACTTCTATTCGAATAGACACTTTAAGCAGAATGAAAACAGTGCTTCTTCAGACGCCTACAAGGCTCACGTCATCAAAAGAAACGTATGATCTACAAGTCGCAAGGACGACTGCAGAGATACATACATTATTATCAACTAATTCCCCCGTACATTTCGCGGAAATCCTGAGCGAAATCTTAAATATTTCTGATACCACAGGGGTCTCAAAGGTATTTAAGACAGTATTTTCAATGGCATTAACACCATTCAAAGCCATACTGGGTATTTTTCCAGACTTCGTCCATTCGATTTTTGGCGGACTTCCCCTGATCCTGGGACTAATTGCAGGAATCCTATTCCTAGTCCTTATTTTTCGTTATGGCAACCCATGTCACAGACCAAACTCTGACGACAATGGAAGAAACGATCCTAGCCATTGGATACCGGGACCGGATATCAAAAATCCTGGGACTATCCCGGCTTAGAGACCTAAACATAACTTGGTTTCTATCATTTCGACCAATGTGGCAAAGGTGTGTTTTACCTGTACTAAGGTGTCTGCTATGCGGAGAAGAATGCGTGTTAGACACCTGTCTGACGCTACAATCGGATGCGCCGGTGGATGCAGATACACTGTTGGTTCCTACCAAGGTTCACGCACTGTGCTGCCCTCAAAGGCTGCCAATTCTGATGACGGCATTCCTGGAATCTTCACCACTGCGATTGAAGAGTAGTGAAGTTCAAGATGAAAGCAGCATCGAACAGGTACGACCTTCTGTCAGCAATGCAAATCAGAATGTCAATGGAGACAATCATGCGCATGAATGCATGGTTACCCCTATTTCCGACTTAGAGGAACTTTCCCATGAAGCTGTTGACAGTTTTTTCGAAAGCCTGAATGATATGATGTTCTCTCCGGAACAGAAATAGAGACTTTTGAGTAAACTCGCACACGGCGTTCCCTGAATTCGGCCTTCAACTTTAAAAATAAAGTCACATGAACAATTACAATCCAGTTCACGGACAGCAACTTTTTTCAGCAAGCCCCTAAAATATTTTTCTATATATTTTTTCCCGGGACACTGATTTTCTGCTTAAAGTAAGAGACTATTCCTAGAGAACTAAGATTTCTATTTTAGATACTTTATAGACTTTATAGACTTTAGCTGCCCGCTGGTATGTTCGCAATAGATTTTATGTGATGAAATGGTTTCGACTTTTTTTCTGTATAGCCATATTAAGAGCCATTTCATGTGTATTTCTCATATACCAACAATCAATAATGCATAACAATGCGTGTTCACTTTTGCATTTAATTCATAGCTTAAGTGCATACAATATATATGACTGCAATTTTTCAGTATATTTGAAAATTTCGAAATGCATTTATGTATTTTGGGGTGGTAAGGTATACACTATACTCTATAGTATGTTGTACTATGTTATACTATGCATAGATTAGTAGATATGACCATAGTTAGCGTGGAGTGGGTGTCGTGTATTTCTATAGGTTCTGATTCGATCCCCCTATTCCTGACCCTATTCTGGTTAAACTTACTAGCTAGTTAACTAACAGTCAGCCCATGAGGCAAGAAATCCCCCATGATGCAGATACCGTTATCTGACGCAGTCACACTACGGCACAGGAACGTGTTATCTGATTAGGTCATAACGCTTGAGATCTAATTAGACAAGCGACATTCCTCCAGCCCCTGATAAGGCATACGACGTTCTCATAACAAATCAAACCTATGACAACCTGGATAATCCGTGCGGCCATTGTTTTGATTTCACAGAGAACTTTAGTAAAGAATGTGCTAACGAGCAAGTCGTATGACATCTTTATTGACGTACCTATGTCCATCCTTACGTCAATCTCGGCACCTTTAAGGTATAAATATTGCCGACCTTGCCCTATGCAAACACACGCGTGGTGACAAGACGGAGCAGCCATACTTGCCGAAGCCGAGAGCAGAAGCAGACCCCGCAGGCAGCAGCCCCGCCTTCCTGACGCGCTGAGAGACGCGCTGCTATCTCAAGCCGAGAGACCCAGCACCGGCGCTTCTGGGCAGCCCTCGCAGGCAGCCTGGAATATCGAGAGCAGAGAAAGAGATACCATCCCTCATTCATCCTAAATTCCAGGTACAGAACTGAATAACCCCTCCTAGAGAATTCTTTAGTTATTCACTTGGCAAAAACAAACTTAAACTAAACTGTAACTTTCTATTCCCGCCCACGCATTAGACTTAGGTCAGGTACACGGGGTAGGCGTATTTAGAAACACCAGTTGAGTACGTTTAGTCAAATGTATATGTGTATGTAAATATATTTTAATCATTTTAAACATCATATGGCTCAGAAACCATATCAATGTTTTTACAGTATTATTTTATACTATTGCTTCTAATGTATGCACTTTACTTAACTATAAGTATTGCAATAATATCGATCCATTTCTCTTGTACGAGAAAAGAGACTGATCAATAAATAACATCTTTTATTGAACACGCCCGTCTCTTCCTTTTCTCTACATTCTGATGAGACTAAGAATGCACGTACAGACTGAGCAAAATAATTGCCTTGTGCTCACACGACTCTCGAGATTGACTCTTGATTAGGGGAGAGCAAAGTTGTCATGTTCTATGGTTGTCAGAAACTAAATCCCTTCTTGTCTAATCAGGGGAGTTCATCCTTCCTTGAACATTCGAGAAAGTTTCTAGCGAACTCTGAGCTTAGCTGGCAAACCCAAAAATTAAGTCTAGTATCGACAGTAGTAGACCTAGTTAACGTCTGGCCTAGGCCTTTACTGCTGTAGGTACTATTCCAATGCGCAGAGCCTATTGGGAAAATAGGAGCTACACTACACTTCGGCATGAGCACACCAGACAGATTTTATCAATGGCTCCTTCCTGTTTCAAGGTCATACCATCCATATGGCTGCAGACTTCTCTAAAGAAGCGAACGAACAACGGAAGGCGTTTCTTTCCATTAGACTCCAGTTACGTCAAATGGACATCAAATATGGATTATTTGAGCCTGCACGTTTTCGTATTACCAGGAATGGAGAGTCCAAAGACTTTTATGATCCTGCACTTCTACAACAGTTTCTGGACGATATCAAGTCCAATGATATGGAAACTCAGTCTTCTTTCTAGGCCCAACCTTCTCAGTCCAAGTCCTCATCTATGAATCTATCAACATCTCATTTATATACCTCTCCTGACTCTAGACAACGTGGCGGGGATCTCACTCGTCTGCCTCGCTCTCAGGATTACAGGGATTCGGCTCTACATTCTGTCTCCTCTCTCACTAACACACAGCAAAGAGACAAGTCTAGATTGCCTCTTAAGACGCCTTCTGATGCTGACTGAATTCTTTTATGTTCTAATGTTTTCTTTCTTTTTCTTATTCTATAAGCTTATAGCAGTGTTTGTTGTTCATAATGCTTTTGCTGCTTGTTTAGTCCATTGAGACTTTAATGCATGGTATAATATGGTTCCTTTTACTTCGTGTTCTATATAGTGCTTTATGCCTTATTGTTATTTTATATTTGCTATTAATATGTGATTTTCAGTTTTGCAGTTATTTAATCATTTTCAGGTTTTGCTTATTATATACTATAAGGCTATTACCTATCCCACAGGTGGTCTTTCTTCCTTCCTGTTCATTCCCCTAAATATTTCATTTATTATTATTCCGCTTTTGAATGATGTCTATTTGTTTCATTGTTCTCTATGTTTAGATTGTTTTTGGTCATTTTCTTCTGTTTCTCTTCTATTGCATGACTTTATGGTTTTCCGTCCTCTTCTTTTACCTACTATCTCTTTCCCTCCTTTTATGTGACATTGTTGGTTTGCTCCCTTTTCGGGTTTTTTCTTTCATGTTTCCTTCACTTTATTTTTCACAATATCTTTTTGTGATGTATCATGTTTTTCCTTTCTTTCGTCAGCTATGCTTTCTCTTTTATTCTAATGTTGTGTTTCTTTTTGTGGTGTGATCACTTTTGTTCTCTGTTTCATATTGTGGCTTATGCCTCCTTGTTCTTTATGTTTTAGCACTAAGCGTTTGGCCTCCTCATAGTATTTATTTGATTGCAGGCTTACCTCAAAGTTGTTACCCCTCCTATGGCGGTCCTTTTTCCAATGCATTCCTTTCCCTATGATGCTGTACTCGTTGTTTAACGTGACATTATTTGTTTCCTTCATTGGACACTACGCTTTGGATGGTTTCATATATGTTCGAGGCATGTGGGCTGCTAAATTCATATCTTAGCATTAGATCGCCGCCTAGTGTTGGGCTCGGATGATCGCACATTGTTGTCCTGGAAGAGTCTTCGAAGTATCCTGAGATAGGTGGCTCCTCCCCTGGACTACAGTGCGCATGGGCATCGGCTCCATCCCCAGATTGTTTTTTTCCGCCATTGGGTTCGGATGTGGTCTCGACGTCTTACTGTCGGAACCAAGAAAAACTAACTTTTAGCGGCCAAAAGGCCTCGATTTTCTTGCGTCGGTATTGTCTGCGCACGGTCTCGAGTCTTCCGTCTCTTGGAGCCGGAATAAGCGGAGTTTTCTTCGCTCTCGGAACTTTGAGGCCTTCTCATCGCGACACGACTGCAAAACTTTTCGGACATGGAGCGGAGCCCGTTTAAGTACTGCCCGCTCTGTGGGTCCAAGTACCCACACATCGATCTACACCCCGTGTGTAACAAATGCCTTTCGCCTGACCACGACGACGGCAAGTGCAAGTTGTGTGCACAGTTCCGCTCAAAGAAGACTCTCAAGCTTCGGCGCGCGGTGCGCATGGAAGCTAAACAAGCGGCCCCGGATCCGGAGAACATCTTCGGCGACCAGGACGAAGAGGACCAGGGTCATCATCTCCAAATCTCCCCACCAGAGACGGAGGTCGAGGCGGATCCGGGAGACGACGACGGAGTCGCGGGTCAAGGCCTTGAATACGTCGACGAGGTAGGAGACGACGATGAGATTTATGGGGCCGCGGCAGACAGCTCGGGGGACGAGCTCTGCCCCGAAGGTTACGAGGATACCGACCGGGACACGGGATCGCCTGTCGGCCTTACCCAAAACCCGTTGCCGCAAGCCACAGCCCCGCCTTCAGGCCCGGCCACGGACTTACTTGCTGAGCAGACTGTTTCGAAACCGAAACCGAAACAATCGGGATCGACAACACCTAAAATGGCCGACCCGAAAACGAAACCGAAACTTAAGGACTCGAGTGTCCCTAAGATGGCTGCCGTGCCGGTGAAAACGACGGTGCCCGCTACCCCATCGACTCCGTCGACCTCCGGTCCGCAGAAGTCGAAGAAATCCGTCGATTCCGATGCTGCAAAATCGAAACCGACGCCAGAGGAGGGGTCCTCCAAAAAAGATGGTCGGCACGGGTCAGCGGCTACGACGCCGTCCAAGCCCGCCAAAGTCGGCTCCAAGGAGGCTACGCAGGCACACGGAAAGAAGTCTGCGCCCCGAACACAGGAATCGGAGGCGGTAAAGACAGGATCCGCGCCCAAAGCGCACAAGGCCCACAAGGAAGTCGGATCCGAGGGAAAGATCAGACCATCCTCGTCTGCGCCGAAACAAACTGTGAGTGAGGCGTCCCTCATAGCCGAATCACTGCAAAGAATCAGGGAGAAGGCCTTTGCCCCGTCGGCTCCGATACCATCGCCGCAGCCGCAAAAGGACACTCCAGCGAAGCCTTCTGGGAAACTTCTCTTTATTTTGCCGCCGAAGGAGGCGCCGAAAGCATTTTCAACCAAATCGGCACCGAAACAGGTGATTTCTTCACCGACTGGCCCGCTTCCACGTCGGGTACTCGAATCAGAGGACGATTCAGAGCATTTCATCGACGCTGACACAGGCAAACTGACCCTCTATAAGAGGAAAATCACTTCGGAGCCAGTGGACTCCTATGTCATCCCACTAAAGAAGAAGAGGGTGCCCCTTGACGCCTCAGGCCTCACGGAACCAATCCAGCCTCCTCCGAGACGGAGCCCTACTCCCTCCCCAGAACACTCTGCGGGTGAGGGGTATGATGAAGACGAGCAGTACAATTTCCCTATCAATGAACCTGATGCACAACCGGATTCATATGATGACACTGGTGACCAGAACACCCAGAGTGTGGGGCAGGACCCGCAGCTTTTTAATGCACGTGCATCCCCGACTGAGGATTCAGCAGGTTTTCATGCACTACTCGAAAGGGCGGCAGCCAATCATGATGTGGACATGCATGCCGACCCGGTTGAGGAAGACTTCCTTTTCGACACTTTTTCAGTCTCTGAAAGGACAGTAAAGACTCTGCCTATGCTTAAAGGAGTCCTCAAGCATGCTGGGGACATATTTAAGGAGCCTACAAGAGCGAGAGTGGTCAACCCTCGCATTGAAAAAAAGTACAGACCTGCACCTGCGGACCCCGCATACATCCGGGGACAATTGCCACTGGACTCTCTTGTGGTCGCCAATGCCAGGAAACGTGCCAACTCCCAGACAACGGGTGAAGCTCCTCCCCCGGATAAGGAGTCCAAAGTGCTAGAGGCAGGGGGCAAAAGAGTAGCTGCACAGGCATCAAACTTTTGGCGCATCGCCAATACACAGGCACTCTTGGCGCGTTACGATAGGGCGCACTACGACACCCTAGAACAGATTGTACAACACCTGCCTCCACAGTTCCAAGAAGCCACCCAACTGCTCATTGAGGAAGGAAAGCTAATCTCAAACGCAGCCATCAAGTGTGCACTTGACGCTGCGGACACAGCTGCTAGAGCTATCAACACTAGCGTTATGCTGAGACGACAAGCGTGGCTCCGCATCTCAGGGTTTAAACCGGATATTCAGACAACAATCCTTAATCAGCCAGTCAATCCTGATAGTCTGTTTGGTCCAGATGTTGACACCACCCTAGAGAAAATAAAGAAGGACACAGAAACTGCTAAGTCCATGGGGGCCCTGCAGTCACAACAGTTTCGTGGCAGCAATTTTCGTCGCTCAGGTGCACGTGGAGTCACCAGAGGACAAATGGGTCAACAATCCCAGTTCTCTAAAGGTGGGGCACAATCCTCGTTCACAAAACAGAACAAGGGAGGTTACAGAAATAACAGCAACAGAGGTCGCGGCAGAGGAAATAACAGCTCCCGCTCCTCTGCTCCAAGCAAACAGTGACTCTCTGTCACTGCCCCCCGACCACCTAACACCTGTCGGGGGGAGACTACAGCAGTTCCTGCCCGTCTGGAGAAACATCACCACAGACAGGTGGGTGCGACAACTAGTCCAGTATGGTTATTGCCTAGAGTTGAGGTCCACTCCACCCAACATCCCGCCAAGGCAAAGGCCTATGTCCGCAGAGCACTTGCTCTTATTGCAGCAGGAAGTAGTGGTGATGCTGCAAAAGGGAGCAATCGAGCTCGTGCCGGTGGGAGAGGAAGGCACAGGGGTTTATTCCCTGTACTTCCTTATTCCAAAGAAGGACGGATCTCTCAGACCCATTCTAGATCTACGTCCCCTCAACCTGTACATACTATCAGAACATTTCCACATGCTTACACTGCAACAGATTCTTCCATTGCTAAACAAGGGAGACTTCTTAGCAACCTTAGATCTCAAGGATGCTTATTTCCACATTCCACTACACCCGTCACACAGGAAATACCTCAGGTTCACTATTCAAGGCAGGCACTACCAGTTCAAGGTCCTACCCTTCGGAGTCACCACAGCCCCGAGGGTGTTCACCAAGTGTCTGGCGACAGTAGCGGCGCACCTCAGGAGGCAGAACATCCATGTCTACCCCTACCTAGACGACTGGCTTGTGCAAGCCAAGTCAGAGCAACAGTGCGCCGCAGACATGTCGACTACAATTCACCTTCTTCACGATCTGGGTTTCTCCCTGAACTACCCAAAATCGCATCTTCAGCCGGCACATGTCCGGCAGTTCCTAGGTGCGACGATCAACACCCTGACGGCCATGGCTCAGCCAAACCAAGTCAGGATAGACAGCATGCAGGCTCTGATCCAAAGGTTCAGGCCACAACACTCGCTTCCAGCGAGAGTGTTCATGCAGTTGATAGGCATGATGGCCTCCTGCATCTTCATAGTCCCTCACGCACGGCTACATATGCGCCCGCTCCAGGAGTGCTTAGCGAATCAGTGGACACAGGCTCGTGGGCAATTGACAGACCTAGTGTTGGTTACCAGTCGGGCATACGACTCTCTGCATTGGTGGACTCCACACAACCTTTGCAAGGGCCGACTGTTCCAAGAGCCTGTGCCGCAGATTGTCCTGACAACGGACGCATCTCTCCAGGGATGGGGAGCTCATGTGCTCACTTACACAGTGCAGGGACTATGGACGACGCAGCAACAGAAGATGCACATCAACTATCTGGAACTGATGGCAATCTTCATGGCGCTCAAGTCCTTCATTGTACATCTGTGCAACAAAGTCGTGCTAGTCCGGACGGACAACATGACCGCGATGTACTACATTCAAAAGCAGGGAGGCACCCACTCGCCACAGCTGTCTCATCTGGCTCAGAGCATGTGGAAGTGGGCCATTCAGAGGAACATTTTCCTCATGGCAGAACACCTCCCAGGAAAGGACAATCAGATGGCGGATCTGCTCAGCAGGTACAGCCATCAAATGCACGAGTGGGAGTTACACCCATCTGTCCTCCACCCGTACTTCCAGCAGTGGGGTCATCCGGAGATAGACCTGTTTGCCACAAAAGAGAACGCAAAATGCCAACACTTTGCCGCCAGGTTCCCTCACCCACAGTCGCAGGGGAATGCGATATGGATGAACTGGTCAGGCAAATTTGCGTACGCTTTTCCGCCAGCCCCTCTAATACCGCTGGTCGCAAGAAAGCTAAGGCAGCACGAGATGACTCTCATCCTAGTTGCTCCAACGTGGGCGCGCCAGGCTTGGTACACCACGTTCCTCGAACTCTCAGTGGTGCCGCATCAAAGACTGCGCCTCACGCCCAGTCTTTTGACGCAGAACCATGGAGAAATTCAGCATCCAGATCCGCAACAGCTCAACCTGGCGATCTGGCTCCTGAAGTCCTAGAGTTTGGATACCTTAACCTACCTCCGGAATGCATGAACATCATCAAGGAGGCGAGGAAACCAACTACTAGAGCATGCTATGCTGCAAAGTGGAAGCGTTTTGTCATTTACTGTACAGCCAATGACATCAACCCGCTAGATGCATCTATCCCCAACATCATCTGCTATCTGTTGCATCTTTACAAGTGCAATCTAGCGTACACTTCCATTCGGATACATCTATCCGCCATAGCGGCTTATCTCCAGAACAGGCAGCACCTCTCTGTCTTCAGAGTGCCCGCCATTAAAGCCTTCCTTGAGGGTCTGAAACGAGTCATTCCCCCAAGAACACCGCCAGCTCCGGTGTGGAACCTCAATGTCGTTCTCACCAGACTGATGGGACCACCATTTGAGCCACTGCACTCGTGTGAACTCCAGTTCCTTACGTGGAAAGTAGCTTTCCTTGTAGCTATTACGTCTCTGAGGCGTGTCAGTGAGCTGCAGGCGCTCACAATCCAAGAGCCATTCATTCAAATTCATCCAAATAGGGTAGTGCTACGCACTAACCCCAATTTCCTTCCGAAGGTGGTGTCACAGTTTCATCTAAACCAAACTATTGACTTACCAGCATTCTTTCAAAACCCGCAAACGGTGGCGGAAAGAATGCTCCATACCTTAGATGTACGGAGGGCGTTGATGTACTACATAGACAGAACACAACCCTTTAGAAAAACAAAACAACTCTTTGTTGCCTTCGCACCACAACACAAAGGCAACCCGATTTCCTAAGCAGGGATAGCCAGATGGATTGTTAAGTGCATCCAGATATGTTATCAAAAAGCCAAGCGCACTTTAACAATACCCCCCAGAGCGCACTCCACACGCAAACTGGGGGCATCCATGGCTTTCCTAGGGAACATTCCTTTAGAGGATATTTGCAGAGCAGCCACGTGGGTTACACCACATACCTTTACAAAACACTACTGTGTTGATGTGCATTCCAAGCAGCAAGCTGCTGTAGGACAGGCTGTTCTGAAGACACTTTTTCAGGTTTCTGCAGCTGGCACGGGCAACCGCCGCTGATGGAGGGACTGCTATGTATTCTATGCTAAGATATGAATTTAGCAGCCCACATGCCTCGAACTGAATATGCTACTTACCAGTATGCATCTGTTCTTGGCATGTAGGGCTGCTAACATTCATATCGCCCGCCCTCCTCCCCGGTGCCTGTCGCAGCTGCAGATATACTATTGTATTTATTCATTAGCATGGACATCCTTCACACTTTTCACTCCATCTTCTGCCACAATGGCGAAAAACAATCTGGGGATGGAGCCGATGCCCATGCGCACTGTAGTCCAGGGGAGGAGCCACCTATCTCAGGATACTTCGAAGACTCTTCCAGGACAACAATGTGCGATCATCCGAGCCCAACACTAGGCGGCGATCTAATGCTAAGATATGAATGTTAGCAGCCCTACATGCCAAGAACAGATGCATACTGGTAAGTAGCATATTCATTCTTAAAATAGGTTCTGATATTTTCTTATGCTTCTATTACCATGCCTTATTATCTATACTTTCTATTTTCTTCTCTCCCCCTCTTTATGATGGTGCTGGATTTCTCTATTCCTCTCATTTAACTCTCATATTTATTTCACTCTATCTTTCGCACCTCTTCTATTATGTATTATGTCTCTTTTTTATTTCCTTTCCCTTGCTTTCATTTTCTCTCCTCATGTTATTCTCTTATTGTATGGTTCTTATATCATGTTTTTAATGATTGTTTCTACTTTACTGCCTATGTTCCATGATAATAGTGTATGGTTTCCCACGATTTTGTTGTTGTAATTATATTCTAAATGCGCTTCACATATTCCGTATTATCACTTGTCCCCCGAATCCCCATTCATTTTTGCTCGGAGGGGGTCCGGCCTCTCTTGGTGCTGCTGTAGGTGCACCCAGACCCGTAGTTAACAGTCTAGTTTTCTTTTTTCTTTTCTTTCTCTTTTTCTCTTTACATCTTTAATACTTTCTCTCTATTTCTATTTGCTTTGTCTGTTCGAGTCTTCACTTTGCCTTTATAACCCACTTTCCTTTTTCTTTTTCCCCTTTCCCTCCTTACCCAGAGTAACACATTTCTTCTCTTATATTCTTCTTTTCTTTATTATCTCCTTGTTCAATTCTATTGTCATGTCTCCTACCCATCTGCTGTCGGTGATTTCCTGGAATGTTCATGGCCTCACCCATTATAGTAAACGCAAGAAAGATCTTTATTATTTGCATTCTAAACATGTAGACGTTGCCTTACTACGTGAAACTCATGTTGAATCTAGTAAACTTAGCAGGGATTGGGTTGGTAAAGTCATTCATAGCAGTGTTTCTAAACCTGCTCCCACTAATCCCAACCCTGTTCGTAAATGTGGGGTAGCCATCCTTTTTCGGAAGTCACTTCCTTTTACGATTCTCAAGACATGGTCTGATCCGGATGGTCTATATGTATTTAAGTTGAAACTTGGAAACTCTTTCATTTCTACGCTCCATTAGGTCCCAAAAAACAATTTCTCCTTCGACTCAATCGTCTCCTCACAGACATAAATGCTGCCCAATTTCTCATTGGAGGTGATTGGAATTTGGCTCCAGACCCTGCTCTTGACAGAACAGGTTGCCTTGATACCGTCAATGCATCTGATAGAGCCATTTTGCGTGACATTCTTACTGATACTGGTCTTGTTGACCACTAGAGACTCAGTCACCCACAAGATAAAGAATACACATTCTTCTCTTCTACTCACGGTACATTCTCCCATCTTGACTACTTTCTTCTTTCGCAACATACAGTCCGGCTAGATACAGAATCGAAAATTCTAGAAGCAGCCATTTCTGATCACTCCCCTGTTTTCTTGTCTCTTGATTTGGGTCTTCCCAGACCGGGGCGCAAGCCCTGGCGTTTAAACATCAATAAATATAAAACACCAACAGGTAAACTTCTTCTACAGTCACACCTGCGTGATTACCTTTTGAATAATGAGAGCTCAATTTCTTCTAAAAGAATAGTATGGGCAGCTGCTAAGGCAACTATCAGAGGTGAACTTATGCGGGACGCTGCTCTATATAACAAGAAAAATGCTGCCAAACAGGCTGATGAAGAAAGACATTTGCCGACTTTCTCAATTATATGTTTCAAAACCATCCCTTCAAAATCGTAAATTGTTGGAGCAGGCGCGCATGTCTCTTAATAGACTTTTTACTTCTAAGCTATTGGCTGCGCAACTGCGTCCGAGGGAGGCTGCTATGGCAATTCCGGCTATTAAATCAAGTTCTGGCGATATGCTTACTCGGCCGCAAGAAATCGTTGATGAATTTGCTTCATTTTACAGATCTCTCTATTCACCAAGCACTCACATAGATGCATCAGCGATGTCCAATTTTTTGGATACGGTACATCTTTCACGACTCTCTGATGACTGTAGAGCTCTACTTGACGGAGCTATTACGAAGGGAGAAATTTCCTCAGCTATCACTGCCTTACCGTACCATAAACGATGGATTTAGGCCCAGATCCTTGTACTGGGGTGAATGTATGACATTGTTCTACATTCTGTCCAACTGTGTTTTTTGCAATTTTCACCCTGAGTGGGCTGGGTATGCTCAGACGTGAGTCCCAGGCTCTCCATACCACTGGAGTCAAGCTATCCAGGCTGATAAAGGGTGATAGCCAGAAGCCGGTCCTTGGATGCTTGATTCCGGTCTGGGAAAGACATGGCTTGGTAGTTCGGACTGGACTGTTCCCATGAGGCACAGGGTCAGAGCTGATTTGCATATAGCCAGTGTCTAACCCGGGGTGCTGTGGAGTGCAAAAAAACCGATGGATTTAGGCCCAGATCCTTGTACTGGGGTGAATGTATGACATTTTTCTACATTCTGTCCATCAACTGTGTTTTTTGCAATTACCGTACCATAAAGCACCAGGTGATGATGGTTCCCCCCTGAATTTTTCAAGTGGACTGGTCAGAGTATGGTTGATACTCTACATGCCGCATTTGCAGAAGCCACAGAGTAATCTTCTCTTGGTTCTATTTCCAATAAGGCCATCATAGCTGTTTTACCAAAACCTGGTAAAAATCCTCTGCTATGTGGTAGTTACCGCCCCATATCTCTCTTAAACTCTGACGTTAAGATCCTTGCGAGCATTCTCGCATCACGTCTTCGTAAGGTTTTACCTTCTTTAATCCACAATTCACAGGTAGGCTTCGTTCCCGGTCGTTCATCTCGAAATCATTTACGTACTCTCTCTCATGCTTTATGGTCAACTAAAAATCTCGCTAATGATGCCCTACTTCTTTCTTTGGATGCCGATTAGGAGTATCTTCTTACAATAATGCAACTATTTGGTTTAGGCGATCAATTTTTGGCTAAAGTGCGTCTGTTATATGATAGTCCTTCAGTTCAAGTTAACTGCGTTGGTTTCCTTTCTACTCCATTTCCAATTAGACAGGGTACTCGTCAAGGTTGTCCTCTTTCCCCTCTTCTTTTCCTTCTGGCAATGGAACCTTTGGCTGCTGCAATATGTCAATCGCCTGCAGTGGTTGGAGTTCCTCTTCCTATTGGTCATTCAAAAATGTATTTATACGTGGATGATATTCTTCTCACACTTACTGATCTTCCCCGCTCTCTTCCTGCTCTCCTTCGCATCATAAATGATTTCTCTTCTTTCTCCAGTTATAAGATCAACTGGGATTAGAGTGAAGCATTGCCCATGTCCATTGGTACTACAAAAGCTGCAATTTCTGGTTTTCCATTTCACTGGCAACCATCTCGGCTTAAATATTTAGAAATATTGATTAACAGAGGATTGGATAACATAGTTGTGGACAATTTAACACCGTTGATTGCACAAATGCAAAGAGATTTCGATAAATGGAAAGTCCTCGGCTTATCTCTCTGGGGGCGGGTTCAGGCGGTTAAGATGGTTACCCTACCGCGATTTCTCTATGTTCTAGGTATGCTCCCTCTAAACATTCCCCTGACTATTCTTTGGTCAATTGACTCCAAAATTAAATTTTTTATCTGGGTTACGGCTAAACCGCGTCTTACCGTGGCCAAATTGAAATCTCATCAATTACACGGGGGCTTGGGTCTTCCCTTTATCGAGCATTACTTACTCGCCCTTCATCTTTCACAACTTTCCTTCTTTTTGCCCAAGTCTAAAGACATACCTCAATGGGTCCCACTTGAACATCAGTTATTAACTTCTAGTCTTGGTTTGTCCCTTTTATCTGGCAAGGGTTCCAGTCCCTCCGATCCTAAAAATCATATCTTATCTGCTATGTATAAATCTTGGCAAAGAAGTCATTGTTTACTTAAATCTAATCTGCGGCTTCATGTCAAAGGTCCTTTATGGTCCAACTCTGCTATTCGTGTTCGTGGTCGCATGTTATCCTGGTCTCTGTGGCAGGGAGCTGGTGTTTACTCTCTGGAACAACTGTTTCATGATAACAACTTTAAATCTTTTTCTCAACTTAGTGAGGAATTCCATTTACCATCCACACAATCCCGTCAATATACTCAACTTCAACAAACCATCACAAAACATTTAGGTTCTCCACCTGAATTGTTGTCCGCGTCTCCTATTTTGTCTTATTTGCATTTGTGGGGAAATTTTAAAGGTGTGACTTCTGGTCTTTATAAAACTTTCCTGCATCCTCTTTTTTCGCAGCCCCTCTAAAAAACTTCTATTAAAATGGCAATCTCGCTTATCAGTTACATATTCCATTACTCAATGGGATCAAATTCTGGAAGGTTTACATAAAGGGGTCCGAGAGGTTCATCTCAAATTTAGCATTTTCAAAATCATCCATGAATGGCACTGGTCTCCATCTAAACTACATCATGCTAAATTGATATCACACTCTTTGTGTTGGAGATGTTCTGCTTCTGGCTGTGATATTACGCACATTTGTGAATGCCCCCGTAATAGGTCATTTTGGCTTTTTATAAGAAACACTTTGGCCTCTACTATGTCATTACCATTACCCTTTACTTCTGCAAATATTATTTTACATGATTTTCGAGGTCTTCCGAAACTGTCTAAACCACAGACTCGTCTTCTTCATACTGCTTTGGCTACGGCCAAAATTTGTGTATTACGTCATTGGAAGTCTTCCTTATCTCCTTCTCAGGAAGAGTGGCTGGTGGCTATGATACAAACAGCCTCTTATGAACGTGTAATTTATAATTTGCAAGATCAGGCTTCTGTTTTTCTTCAAACATGGTCCCCATTCCTAGAAACCACGGTGGATAGTGACTGTCTTCATTCCTTCCTCTCCAACGTTTGTTATCCCTCCTTAATTTTTTATTTTACGTATCTTTACTCTTCCTGTTTTCTCTGCTCCTCAATCCTTCTCATATGTTTCGGTTTCATTTCCTTTTCTCCTTTCTCTTGTTACTCTGGGTTCTCTTTCCTTTTCCTTTTTTTCTTTTTCCTTTTCATTCTTTCTCTTTCTTCCTTTCTATTATCTTTGCTTTATAGATTATAGAATATTTGCTATTTTTGCTTCTTCACATTTATTATATCTTATGTATAACTATATCATTTTCTCATTTGTATTATGCTTCATTTATCAATACCTTATTTTATTCTCTATTTGCATATGTAAGTGTTTTTATATTTTCATCTAAAAACTTCTTAATAAAAAATTTCAACACAAAAAAATGAATTAAATACATTGGATTTCCAACATTACATTTCTTTGCTTTTCTACATATCATTGTTGATGCATGATTTGCTTTGACCATGTAATTTGAACATATTCTAACTTCATAAAGAATGAAAAATAATTAATTGTAGATGCAACAAAATTTTGGGTCTTAAGTCTTTGAACTTTCTCAAGCCTTTTGTGGCTGTCAAAATTAAGTGCGCATTGGGACTAGTTTTACAGATGTGGCCGTAGCAACATAGTTATCCTTTACTGCTCTGCCATGGTTGAGATTGCACCAGACACCATATAGAGCATGAGACAGGACTCCAGTAACATTGGTGTCTGCACTGAGGCAGTTTACGGCATATGTTCCAACTGATTACAGTTAATAACATCAAACTGCATGGCCACCAATGTTTCTTCAGATGATATGGCAATTGCCAAGATGTAGTTTAAGCTCCAAAGCTGTCTCAGTTTAAGGGCTGTCATTGGTTCAGACCCTGATCCTTTAGGTGTTCTCTGATTTACCGTCGGGACACATTGGGATGTATACCTTCTCTAAAAATAGAAATTCAGCGATACGGGCCCCTTGCCTTCAACAGAAAAAATGACAAGTTTTCGTGGGGGGATATTTGCCTCCTTGCAAAATACTCCATTATATTTTAAATGTTTAAATTGAAAAGACCAGGCCAGCACAATGTCCCCCATTATATAAAAACACAATATATGTAGTACCACTGAACATAAAAAAAACACGAACCCACTTGGCTATCTTCCCTATTTTGTATAAGGAATTTCTGCAGTAGTTATCCAAACAAATGTTAGGGTATCCATAAAGAGAAGTGTCAAGGAAGGGAAAGTGGGGTGGTTATAGCATTAAGGGACCAATAAAACTATCCCTAGGAGTACCAGCAACATGGGTGACTGCACAATTTCAGCATTCCTCTCATCCCGTTTGAAAGCTAAAGGATGAAACTGAATCAAACAACTAGCCGTATACCAGTTAATGGCACAAAAATGATAAAGGTAAAAAAAACAGGATATTGCAGTTCAGAGTGTGTGTGTGTATATATACCTTCTCCAGCTTTCGATCTTTCATATATTTATATGCTTTAGTCATTGTCCGTCATCAGGCTCAGAATTCTTGTAATCTTAAATAGCAGTAAACAGTGCTAAAATGGCCATAGGTCTCAACAGTGTTTGTTTAGTAACACATCGACCTCCATTGTAAATGTAGAAATGTAAATCCAGTATTTTTAAAGCGCGAACAATAGCACGAGGGCGTCCAGACACTGGGGGTCGTTGGGAAGACTAAGCAAGCTATTGACCAGAGTCACATGGTGCTGAGCTGACCTACCGCTGGTGCCGGAGATTGGACCGTGAGCCCCGTGCTCCAGAGTCAGATTCCCTGGCCACGCCTCTTCCACTTCCAGCTTCATTTGAAGCTACCCAAACTTCTGCCAATGAGGTGGAAGTGCCAGCTCTCCTACGAGATGACACCATAGCTTAGATTTCTATTGCACATCGAATGTGAGAGAGCCCCAGGCATATCTATCTCTGCACTAACCTTTCAGTGACACCATACTGTTGTTTTTCTGCCCTGGGACTGAACCAGCCCTATGTCCAGCTTCCAACTTACTCTGTTGTATTTAGGGAAAATGCTCTACTTTCTGGTCCAGGTAGGCCTTTTTTCGTTATAAACTGTCACCTAAACTCAGAGCGAGACTAAACCTCTTTTTAAGACTGACACTACCTGTGCCAGAGAAAGGTCTAGTCTGATGACCCTACTGGCAAATGCCTTTATCCTAAACATAAGCTTCTCTTCCAGGGGATACTCTTCAATAGTCATAAGCACTTAATAATCCCCGCCCACGTGTTGGACCCCGTAGCATATACAAAAATACTTATATGTGTATGTTTAGGCAGAGAAGTACAGACTACCTCCAAAACATACATATATACATGTATAGATATATACATCATGCAGCCCATTATACTTCAAATAGGCTAATATGCCAAAATTACATGGGTTTCTCGATAAAGGAAAATAATTCTACATGTAAGTACTGTAACAGAGAACATACACTCAAATAGTGATCTAAAACAGCCTTTTATTTTCAGTGAAAAGAAGTAATAGCAGGCAATTAGCCTATGTGCAGCATATATGAAGAAAAAAAAACATTACAGTACTAAAAACTTTGCACCGTGCCTTTAAGATTTCCAAGAACCTGGACACCGTGGCTTTAAGACCTCCCGAGCCCCCTGCTCAAATCATGCACCACAGGTGACAATTAGGTCAGGTTTTTTTTCCAGCTTCTTCTGTGAGTATCCTGGAGCATTGAGCTTGTCAATTTGTGATTATTCTAGTCAGAAATTGGTTTATTTAATCTCTACACAACATTTCTGACTACTGACCACTTTTTCAGTTGTTTTCTGACAATTTTGTGAACTATTTTCTGTCAGAAATGTCAGCTTTTCTCAACAAATATCCCTCCTGTGGGAAGAAAATGGCAAAATCAGACCCACATTCTGTCTGCATTGCGTGCGCTTACCATCATCACACAATTCAGAGAAATGTTATTACTGCCAGCAATTCTCCAGAAGAACTCTTTGTGACAAGGAGAAAATAAGACTACAAGGGACATTCAAAAAGTGACCTTGGAAGCAATCCTGCCTTCAAAGAGCCCTCTTCTAAGGAAAGGCACAGTAAACAGCGTTGATCTGCCGCTCCAGCATCCAAAAAGAAGCAAATTCCTGATTGTTTACCGTCAGCGTGGTAATAGACGTCGGAAAAGCAAGCAAGGCATGAAACGACGTCGAGGGACAGATCACCGTTGAAGCGGCAAGAGACTCCGTTGCCGAAACCTAGGTCGCCATCGAGGCATACTACTTTGGGCTCGAAGTATGTTGGTCTCGAGAGACGTAAGCCGGAGTCAAAGTCTGGGTCGGTTTCAAAGACACCTGTCGACGTCGAGAGGATCGACATCAAAGACACCGCCACAGGCCTACAGTGGATCGACATCGAGTACTCCACCACGTTCCCATAGACCACTGGTACTCATAGTACAGCCCGCGGTCCGCCAGCGGACCGGCAAGCCTGCCTTGGCGGCCCGTGGACCTTGTAGACAATTTATCCGTGTTTAAAAAAAAACAATTAAAGTGTGTACTCAAACACTGCGCGCCGAGACTCTGCTGCTCTGTGGGGGCCTGGGCATTCCAGTGATAGTCAGAGTGGAGCTGCAGGGGCGCTAAGAGGTGAAATTCAAAAGCCTCATTAACATACAAATGGTCTTTTAAAGACCTGTGAAGTGCTCGGGTGCGCGTGTTTGCCCGGAAGCTGTCTCAGCCCGGGCACAAACAGGCAGGGTGGAATGAAGAGGGTGACAGAAGGAGAACAAGGGAGACAGAGGGAGAACGAGGGAGGGAGGCAGGGAAAAGGACGAAGGTGGAGCGAGGGAGGGAAAGGGAGGCAGACAGTGGGAGAGGGAGGGAGGGAGGGAAAAGGAGGGAGAGGGAGGGAAAGGGAGAAGGAGGGAAAGGAAGGGAGAGGGAGGGAGAGCAAGGGAGGCAGACAGAGGGAGGGAGGGAAGTGGAGGGAGGGAAAGGGAGGGGAGGGGAGAGCGAGGGATGGAGGGAAAGGGAGGCAGACAGGGAGAGCGAGGAAGGGAGGTGGAGGGAGGGAAAGGGAGGCAGACATAGGGAGAGGGAGGAAGGGAAAGGGAGGCAGACAGAGGGAGAGCGAGGGAAGGAAAGGAGGCAGACAAAGGGAGAGCGAGGGAGGGAGGGAGGGAAACGGAGACAGAGAAAGGGAGACAGGGAGAGGGAGGGAGACAGACGGAGACAGACAGAGGGAGGGAGACAGACAGAGGGAGGAAGGGAGACAGAGGGAGGGAGGGATAGGGTGACAGAAGGAGACACGGAGGGAGGGAGGGAGACAGAGGGAGACAGACAGACAGACAGACAGACAGACAGACAGACAGACAGAGGGAGACAGACAGACAGACAGACAGAGGGAGACAGAGAGACAGACAGACAGACCGAGGGAGACAGACAGACCGAGGGAGACAGACAGACCGAGGGAGACAGACAGACCGAGGGAGACAGATCGAGGGAGCAGGGAGGGGGCAGGGAGGCGGAGGGAGGGAGACAGAGGGAGGGAGGAGGGAGACAGAAGGAGGGAGACAGAGGGAGGGAGGAGGGAGACAGAGGGAGGGAGGAGGGAGACAGAGGGAGGGAGGCAGAGGGAGGGAGGCAGAGGGAGGGAGACAGAGGGAGGAGGGAGACAGAGGGAGGCAGTCAGAGGGAGGGAGGGAGAGAGAGGGAGGGAGGGAGGGAGACAGACAGAGGGAAAGAGACCGACAGAGGGAGGGAGACAGACAGACGGAGGGAGGGAGACAGACAGACAGACGGACGGACGGATGGATGGAGGGAGACAGACAGACGGAGGGAGACAGACGGAGGGAGACAGACAGAGGGAGACAGACGGAGGGAGGGAGACAGACGGAGGGAAACAGACAGACGGACGGAGGGAGGGAGGGAGACTGACAGAGGGAGGGAGACTGACAGAGGGAGGGAGACTGACAGAGGGAGGGAGACTGACAGAGGGAGGGAGACTGACAGAGGGAGGGAGACTGACAGAGGGAGGGAGACTGACAGAGGGAGGGAGACTGACAGAGGGAGGGAGACTGACAGAGGGAGGGAGACAGACAGACCGAGGGAGACAGACAGACCGAGGGAGACAGACAGACCGAGGGAGACAGATCGAGGGAGCAGGGAGGGGGCAGGGAGGCGGAGGGAGACAGAGGGAGGGAGGAGGGAGACAGAAGGAGGGAGACAGAGGGAGGGAGGAGGGAGACAGAGGGAGGGAGGCAGAGGGAGGGAGGGAGAGGGAGGGAGGGAGACAGACAGACAGAGGGAGGGAGACAGACAGAGGGAGGGAGACAGAGGGAGGGAGACAGACAGACAGAGGGAGGGAGACAGACAGACAGAGGGAGGGAGACAGACAGAGAGAGAAAGGGAGACAGAGAAAGGGAGAGTGAGGGAGACAGACAGAGAGAGAAAGGGAGACAGAGAAAGGGAGAGTGAGGGAGACAGAGACAGAGAGTGACAGACAGAGGGAGGGAGGAGGGTGACAGAGAGTGAAAGACAGAGGGAGGGAAGAGGGTGACAGAGGGGGGAGGGCGTCAGACCGAGTGAGGAGGGCGTCAGACCGAGGGAGGAGGGCGTCAGACCGAGGGAGGAGGGCGTCAGACCGAGTGAGGAGGGCGTCAGACCGAGTGAGGAGGGCGTCAGACCGAGGGAGGAGGGCGTCAGACCGAGGGAGGAGGGCGTCAGACCGAGTGAGGAGGGCGTCAGACCGAGTGAGGAGGGCGTCAGACCGAGTGAGGAGGGCGTCAGACCGAGTGAGGAGGGCGTCAGACCGAGTGAGGAGGGCGTCAGACCGAGTGAGGAGGGCGTCAGACCGAGTGAGGAGGGCGTCAGACCGAGTGAGGAGGGCGTGAGGACGAGTGGGGGGGGAGCGTGAGGACGAGTGGGGGGGGAGCGTGAGACCGAGTGGGGGGGGGGTTGAGAGAGAGAGAGGTGTGTGTATGCCGGGGTCTGGTGGCTCAGTGAACCGTTTTTTTGTTGCTCTAGCCCCGCCCCCTCCCCCACTGACCCCGCCCCCCACCGGTGCAGCCCTCGGACACAAACCACATTGTAAATTTGGCCCGCGGGAGAAAGTTTGTGAGTACCCATGCCATAGACAATCTACATTAGAGAGCATCTTCACACAGACATGAGTCCGCAAATGTCTCGTTGCAGAAGCAGTTAACGTCGAAGGTGGCACAATCGGTTTCGTCTGTGCGAGGGCATCGTCGACGTCGAGGGAAGAAAATCCTACGGTCCCTTCAGGAGATGTGCTAAAAAGGCCAAGATCGACGTCGAGAGAAGTGTCTTCTTCGCCTGGTATTATTGTGCAGATTACACCGGAGGGATCTTCGGTTCCAGGAGAGAAGTCTCCTCCTGTCCATCGTTCCCCAAGATGGCTAGAGAGTGATCAACACTGGAAGGTTCCACACACAAGTCCGGGCTCGGATTTCGCCTGAACATACGCTCCATCCAGGGTCTCTGCTGGGCCTCCTCCTATTATATCCACAAGGGCATCTACACGCAGGTCCCCAAGGAGAGATAGGTCTCTATCGGCTCGACGTTCACGATCCAGGACACGTGGACGATCTGGATCTCATCCTTCTTCCACTCCAATAAAGAAATGGAGGTCCCCGTCACGGTCCTCGTCCTCAAGATCATCTATGAGAGACTATTAACCAACATTGTCTGCAACACCTCCGCCCAAGGTGTCTCCTATTGATGATATAGGGACTTTTAATAAGGTTCTATGCCCAGGTGCCAGCAAATTGGACATAGATATGTCGGCACCGTCAGTTTCGTTGTCAGTCATATTTGAAATCCTGCACCACAGATCCTCTGCAAGGCCCCTCCTTACTTTGGTGCCGGAGCTGCTAGAAGCAGCAATGCAGACTTTTCTGACTCTGGCTACAGTGGGTTCAGCTCCCACACGTATTTCCATGAAGTACAAGTCCCCGGATCATGACCCCCTGTTTCCCCCCTGTTTCTTCCCCTGATCAGATCCCCTCCAGATTCAGTCCTAGTAGCGGCAGCCAGAAAAACACATCCATCAGCGACATCCTCCGCGGTCCCTCCGGAGAAGGACAGTAAAAACATGGACTTGTTGGGCAAAAGGATGTGCAACACATATGCATCAATAATGAAGGTGGCAAGTGCCTCTGCTCCTCTGGGGAGGTAATACCGGTCTCTCTGGTACTCTCTGGCTCGATTTGCCGGAAGCTGCCTAAAGAAGACCAACAAGATTTTCAGGAAATCCTGCAGGAAGGGGGCTTGGTTGCAAACCGGGTCATTAGTGCTGCTGCGGACGCATTGGATCTGGCTGCGCATGGCTACTTTTTTTTTTATTTCTTTTAATATGTTTATTGGTTTTCATCCAACAAAAAAGATATGCATCTGCACATAGTATTGACATCGCATCATCAGCTTTACCAATAACAGAACAATGTGAAATAAACCCCCCACCATCACCTCTCCCACCCAACCCAGGCTGGTACCCACACAGCGTCAAAATAGCACAAGCACACATGTAACTGTACATATACAATGTAGTTGAAACGGTCACGTAAAGAGACCTGGAGCGAAATATATCACAGTCGGGAATCCAAGTCCATGTACAACAAAGAGCCCCAGTAGTGTCCCCCCATGGAGCAAACGAAGTCCAACCAGAAAGCCAATACTGGCTAATGTACAAGGAATTACTCGGGGTCTGGACAAGTGAGTAAGTAAGCTGTCAATGGAGCCCAAAAGTCCTTCGGGCAGGACGCCTCAGGAAGCTCTTCCTCATATGTGTGCAGTTGTGCCTTACAATATAATTGGTCACGGAGCCATTTTTTCTTGGTTGGAGCCGCCATTGCGCCCCAGCATTGTGCCACAGCTCGTTTTGCAAAAGGGTGGTTATAGCGATGAGTCGCCTATCGCAGGGCTTAAAGCATTGGACATAACCTAGTAGACATAGTTCAGGGGTGCAACGTACCGGCTCCTGCGTGATATCTGCTAGCATCTTCATCACTTCCTCCAAAAACGCAAACACACCCACACCGCCATGCCACATGCACAAAATCCGCATCTGCTCCTCCACACCGCACACAATTGTCAGTTTCTCTCAAACCATATTTAAAGAGTTGTACAGGGGTGTAATACAGTTGGTGCAAAAACTTAAAATGTATAATTCGCAAATTACTATTCGCTGTCAGGCGGCTAGTAAGCTTGCAGCATATCACCCACATTTCCGGAGTAAACGCGTCTCCCATCACCCTCTGCCGCTTCACAAAAGAGGGACTCTCTTGCTGCTCACACTCGCTAGAGAGACATTATAGAGTCTGGTGATTAGGCCCTGGCGTTCAGTACTTGCTAACATTGTCTGCAAGGCCCGCAGTGTGGTAGGCTCTGCTGGAAACTCCGGATATGCTGCCTGGATGGCCTGCCTCACTCTCACAAACATGAACCCCAATATGAAACCACCATCCGTTCCATTGCGCACCTCATGCAATGATTTGAAGCGACCATTGTCATAAAGATCTCCAAGTCTCACAACCCCCACCTTGGCCAACTCACTAAGAGGCCGCTGCTCGCGTGCAGCCGAGATATCCGGGTGAGACGCTAGTGGCAATAACGGGGCATATAAATAGGATAATTGAGCTGTGTCTGCAAGTTGTCACCAGGCCCAGGCTGTACAATGCACAGGACTAATCTCGGTCCTAGGACCACCAGTGCCACCGGAGAGTGTCGCCGCCTGGACCACCATAGGAAGTACCGTATCCGCCTCTATGGCCACGTGAGGCTGGAAGCATTGCGGGTAGTGCCAATAATGGCGCATTGCTACTTGCATGGAATTCGCACTAGACACTCAGCCTGGTTGCGTCTCACTAGGCTGAAACCTGACGCACAACGGAGAATTGCAAATCTTCCTTTCACGGCATGTCTCTATCTCATGCAGATGAGATGTCCAAAATAAAAACGGAGTTGGACACTCAGAAAGCTGTAGGGCTAGAGAAACGAAAGAAGTTTTGGCGCAATATAAAACTGCAAAAATAGAAAATGACAGAGAGATCCACTGGCAAAGACATTAACATTGTCATGTAGGACAGTGGATAGTCTACAACAGCACCAGCTTCATTGTCAAGGACACTATTGACGGTCGAACCATATGATGTAGAGAGCGTTAACATCATTCACATCACCAAGGACGTCCCTGTTATTGACATAGACAACATTTTCTCCATGCCGATCACTTTATGACCCTTTCAAGTAACGATATGTTCGAGGCATATGAGCTGTAGATTTTATACTGTAGCATAGTCACATCTGGTGTTGGGCTCGGATGTTTGCACTTTGTTATTGTTGAGGTTTTGTAGTCACGAAATAGGTGACTCCTCCTTTGGTTAATAGTGCACATGGGCATCGACTCAATCTCCAGATTGTGTTTTTTTTTCCGCCATCGGGTTCGGATGAAACTTGCTGCCCTACCTACCGCTCTGCACCGTATTTTCTAAACGTTTTTACGCGCAACCTATCTTCGATTGTATTGTCTCGATTGCGTACCTTATGACGTGCTAATTTATATTTCTCGACTCCGGCTGCCAACATGGGCCGTTGGGTCTATCTACACCACTGGGCCTACAGATCATGGAAATAACTCCATTTAAACAAGCATTTGCAATGCAATAGGCCTCGCATTTGTTGGAGTTGGAACTATTGACATTGTAGATGGCAATGTTTTTTAGGTATGTTTTTTAAGTGGAGTGATAATTATAAAGAAAAAAGTGCACACTATAGCATACTATAAGCTTCAATAGCAACTGTACAGTAGAGCTAAGGCTATGTTAACGTAAATGGGTGTAAATGGATGAATACAAATATGAAAGTAGATCTTAAAATGCAAGATGAAATGTATAGATGGTGAGCATGCAGCATCCCCACCTCCAGCGCCATGGGGGCCAGTGTAGGCGCAGCACCACCACCCCCAGTGCCTTGGGGGGCCAGGGTATGTGCAGCACCCCCACCCCCTTGAGTGCCAGGGTATGCGCAGTACCCCCACCTCCAGCGCCTTGGCGGCCAGGGTAGGCGCAGCACCCCCAACTCCAGCGCCTTGGGTACCAGGTTAGGAGCAGCATCCCCGCATGCAGCACCTTGGGGGCCAGGGGAGGTGCAGCACCCCAACTTGCTGCACCTTGGGTGCCAGGGTAGGTACAGCAACCCCGCCTCCTGCGCCTTGGATGCCAGGGTACGTGCTGCAGAGCAGTGATGGACAGATTGGGGCGTGCTGGGGGAGGGCTGGTGTCTCTGGGCAGGGAGAGGCTGGGGTGGGGAGCAGTGATGGGGGAGGCTGGTTGAGGATGTGGGGCCGGCTGCCGATGGGCCAGGGGAGGGCCGCTGTCCCTGGGGAGGGAGAGGCTGTGGTGGGGAGCAGTGACTGGGAGGCTGGTTGAGGATGTGGGAGGAGAGCGCATTCCTAGCCTAGACCGGGGAAGAGCCAGGGTACTGCCGAGGCAGACAGACTCACAACGTAGCAGGCTGGCACACACACACCATACCTTGCACACACGCCGACTCGAGCTTACACACACACTGACACTCACACACAACTTGCACACAGGCTGACACTCTCCCACACACAACACTGGCACACTCATGCACACACTCCTACTACCACACACACACAACTTGCACACACGCTTACACACACACACACCATAACTTGTGCACACACTGACTCTTGCTTACACACAGCTTATGGACACACACAGCTTATGGACACACACACACAACTTGCACACAGGCGACACTCACCCACCACTTAATCACACGCTGATACTCATACACACCCATACTTACACAAGCTAACTTATGTTTGCACATACATACACACACCGACACGCTCATGCATGCACCCACAACTTCACACACACTGACTCATGCTTACACACCCACATTTTGCCCACACACGGACTCATGGAGGGCATTCAAACTACTTACTGCTGTTAAACAAAAGGGTTCAGGCAGATCAGGTCGATTATCCCTTTCAAGGTTTGCCCGGCGTTAGCCGCTTCTCACCCAACTCACAATTTATCAAATAAAGAGGCAGGCGCTGGAGACTGGAAGGCAGGAAACAGGAGTTTATTCCGACGGAGAAGAACACGTCAAATCAGACAACAGGGTATCTTCTCGAGGTGCTCTAACCGCATCTCTGAGGCCTGGCCTCTTATACACAGTTTTATGGCTTTATTACATTTGTGACATCCGTGGTATTGCTTTGAAGTACGGAAAAGGCCTCTTTGGAATCCCCGGTTCAGGCCCGTTCCCACACATATCTACAGTAGGAGTCCCCACCCCTAATCTCAGCATGATGGCTATCGCGCAGCTGGACATTCCGCTGGGAACAGAAATGCGGGTGATCGGTCGGATCTAAGGGTGTGAGGGCATTGATTAATCCCCGCTCCTTTGAAGTGAGGCTCGGTCCTACTGTTGGGGCAATAAACTGCATCTGTTGGGCTAAGTGATGGCCTGAGATCAGGCTGGACAATTGGGCAAGGAGGAAGGGGTTATCAAAGGGTCTGTTCTAAGGGAGCGAGGGGGCAGGGGTTTCAGCACGGGATGTGGCTCTGAGACAGGGTCGTGTTTAGAGGTGCGTTTATGACCCAAGCAGGAGAGACCGGGGGCTGTCAGGGCGCGGGGGGATACTTGCGAGGCTGGGGAGTGAGGGGGAGAGAGACGCGCAGGCTATTGGCAGTGGGCAGAGAGGTCATGACACACAAAATGGCTGCTGTCTATGTTCGCGATGGGGCCTAAAAAGGGGGCAAGATGGCGTGGCCACTGTTCGTGAATTTCGCTTACTTTCAACAGTGGCGAGGGTGAACATAAATGAATGCCGCTTATGTATATATACATTGTCATTTTCCACAGTCGCCGCTTTTTAACATAAGTCAGTTCATTTCTGTGTTTATCATAACTAACGGGGTGTACATATAGTCGTGTGTGGTCAATGAGATACGTTTGTCAGTACTGGCGGATTGCATATAACTATGTGTAGCCGATGCGACATACCAGGTGGAATACATATGAATTTACATTTGTCATGTTTAAAAGTGACCGATGAAACATTTTGAAGGCAACAAAAGTGGTTGAGGGAGGGATTTAGTCCAATACAAGCAATTAGTCAGAAAGGGGGGAGGGGGGTAGAAAGTTCAGAAAAAAAGGGGGGGTCTTCGCCACAGTGTCTTTTTAGTAGTGAGCCATCACTGGTAGGCTCTGGTAGTTCGTTTTCTTCCGTTGGCGCTGTTGAGCACCGGCGGTGGAGCTATAGGTCCAGCTCGGATCCTTCTGTACACGTCGCAGGGTGTGATCTGTCCTCTGCTGTTAGACCACAGACCTGTTTCTTAACTAATCTTTTTAAGGGTGCCTCATGCTGGGCACCTGCATTTCTTTCTCCTTCCGCGGCAAACCCTACTCTACCTAAATGCTGTTCTTCTTCTCTGTCAAAATCCACGTGAAAAGAAACAGGGGGGGGGTTGGTCGGAGAATCGAGGGAAGAGAGGGCGGAGTAGGACCAGATCTTCGAGACAAACCAAGGGAGCAAAGGGTGATGAGCAGGCAGGTCCATCAATCGGGCTCAAAGGGGCGGGGACTTCTGGCACGCGTGGGTCAACAAGCAGAGGTCTTCAAGGCAGCCCTCCATCCTTTCATTTTCCGCGTTTGAGAGTGGTGCCTCGTCCCGCGTCCCGTTGCTCTGCGGCTCCACCTTAGGTCGAGGTCACACGTGCCTCATGATCTGCGGCCAGGTTGTGCGTCACGTCCGGTCCCTCTCCTCCGGAGACTGTGTATCTTTGAATGAGTACAAAACATGTTTTAGAGAATTGGCAGGAGAGGACATTTATACATTTCAATTCTTCCCCAAATCTAAGCAGTTGGGGGTACGTTCATCGGTCACGGTCAGAAGTTATCACTGTGGAGCATGTATACAGGCATGTCTACTGAGTTTGTACTAATTCTATTTGGCGTTCATTCATGACATATAGGGAGAGAGGTCAGACTCCTATCAACTGTGTATTCCTTCAAACTCGAAATCGGATCCTTCGATAGAGACTCGTCTCTCTAACCCAAACCCTGGCAGTCTTCCATCATCATGAGAGAGGGGTAGGGGGCTAAACATTCTTTTCTCAGGGAGCAACAGTTAGTCAGGGTCATCAGTTATACTTCGGGATATGGAGCTGGGGTCAATCGGGAGGAACGGGGACGTTTTGGACATCCGTACTTGGGTGCAGAGAGGTGGGGCAATCTGGGCATTGGAGATTGTGTTTTCTAACGAGCTGAGAACAGAAGGCCATTGACATATAGTCCTCCTATAAAAGGCCAGATATGGGGACATCAGTCGTCTTACCTGTCCTTTCCTTCATAGCCAACTCAAGTTCCATCATTTTACAGAAAGGAGAGGTAGTAATATGGCAAATTACAATTGTTTTAGTTTCTGTCAATTTGCCAAACACTTTTGTGTTTGAATACCAATTAGGCTCGTGCCGGCGGGGCACGACGTTACCACACAAAGGAAGAGGGAACAGGGGGACCCTCGGAGGGAGAGTCGTCCACATTTTAAATGACCTATTCGGTACACGTACGACATGGAGAGAGAGAGAGAGGTGTACAATAATAGGCCATTTAGTGCGCACACAACACAAAACAGTAGGGGTCAGGTTATATAGGAACACAGACTGAGGGACGACGTAAATCCATACACTACGTACACATGAATTCGGGCGGGTAGTACATGTATTATATACAAAAACCCAAGACAAAACATAGAACGGTACTTGGCCAAAAAGAGATTTCCTCCTGCATGCTGCGCATCCTTAGTATCCTATTTAATTCACCTGGCTGCCTTTTGCTGTTGGCCTTGGTTGCAAATACTTACACCTTTGTCAATTGTTCGGGAACTAACCTGGTCGGGCTAATACTCACGGTGGGATCTTCGAATCGTTTTTAGCGAATGGGTATTCAGGCTGAGGCAACGGAGGGTGTCAGTCGGGAGAGCAATGGGCAGCTTTGAGTTTCACGTCTATGAGGGTGCAAGAAGGAGGTGGTAAATCTTAAACATCGACAATATTCCTAGTTTTCCAGGAGGAGGGTACTTGGGTAAACCTCACCCCGGAATATTCCTGAACCTTCCCCTATTTAGTTACCGTATGAATCTACTCTTAGGTGCACGTCATTCTTGGTTGCATTATCTGGGGTGCCGGTTGGAGTCATATTTTTGTCATACTGCAATAACCCGCCAAGTTTCTGCTTCAGGCCACCCTTCCAGTCGCTGGGTTCAGAGAGAGAGACAGCCGTTTCTAAGTAAGGGAGTGTTATATTTTTGTTTGTTCGTCGTGTATAGGCATCATGTTCAGACCCCTTTTTCCCCATTCCATCGGCCGTTCGATCATCACTCAAGTCATACATAAAACATCTTTCTTATCAAGTCAAACGTGTGCGACGTGTATCCAGTCGAGTTATACACATCCGGGCATACACGTGTGCATTCATATCACACAAATTCGTCACGTTCTCAGGGGCAGTCTCCATAGATATTATATAATTTTTCCCCCGCGGAACCATGACGTGTTGCTTAGGTCTTCTCCATTCTTTAATCGATGTCCCGATGTGACCTGCAGAAAGAAGGGGAAAAGAAGGGGTGGGGGCAGCGTTTTAAAACACATCCGCGCGCATAAACCCGAAAAGGCTTTTACTCACCACATATTCGACCTATCTCCGCGGGATGCAGTCCCTTTCATCTCGGCGTTTTAATCCCAGAGGGACTGGTAGTGCGGGAGAGATAATCATTGATGGACTGTATATTGTTTAGATCGCCCACGTGTGGTATTGCGGATCGTGTGTAGGGGAGGGTAAAAACAAAAGGGTAGTCAGTGTAAAGTGGGGGGTGAACTCGTGCTCTTCTTCGAGGAGGCGGGATGGTCTACAGTGGTACGGGGTCTTTTTTGTTCATCAGGCACGGAAACTAGAGGGGCTAGGTGGCATTCCTTCGGAGTGGCTTAGGGGCATCTGAAACAGCTTCCCTGATATATGTGGCATATACAGTAAAGGCTAAATACCGGGACCTTTATCGATTGCTTTACGTTGCACAAAAGTAAAAACACCCGCAACAGACCTGAACCATTCACATTTGCAATATTTCTGTGTACTCTGCTTTTTAACCTTTAAGTAATCGAATTGCTTTATTTCACCTGTATTTTTACGTATATCGGAAACAATGGCCATTTATTTAGAAACTTACCAATCCAAGTGCTACAACTATGTTTGCTTTTCACAAAGACTTTTATTAAAAGAAATGTTGGCGTACGCATGCGGGCCTACAACCACGTGGGCCGGCCACGGTGCAGACTGGAACTGTACATGAGGGCATATTTATTTGAGGAAAACGTAACGGAGTCGGTGGTCGTTGATTACATAAAGGTACGATAAGTGCAATAAAATCATATCGAAAAATTCATTGTGGGCAAGTACCATAAGTGTCGAAAATTCGAACTTTCATCAATACTGTAATCAATGACGCGTCAGAACTTAACATAAATTCATTGTCCGAATGTTCAATCAGTACCCATCCCCTCCCGCCATGTGCTTCAAAAAAAACTGCATACATTTTTTCATGATATCAAGGCTGAACATCCGGAACACAACAGGGGGTTGCGAGTTTTGTTTGTACCGGCGCCATTTTGGGTGGGGTCAGGCAGGTCCATGTATAGTCATAATGTCTTCACCAACTCATGGTTGGACCAGAGCCTCTTTTGGCAGTCCAAAAGTTTCGTTAAAGGGCAACAGAAGGGACCGGTGACATGAACCATCAATCAAAAAAAAAGGGGGGGGGCAACAATCTTTCCTACCGGGTCATACTGGTGTTCCACCGGAACTGATCAAATCGGTAGTCTGCAGTATTTTTGGTCATTCAAACTGAGGCTGGCGTCAGCATGAGGGCCCCAACGTCTCGTGGCTACGTCTTGGTCGTTCTGTGGACAATCATGGCAGTCATTCCCCATCGGGGGCCTGGGGCCCCTGCAGTTCTCATAGAATCTTCAAGGCTGAGGAGAACGCTTATGGACGGGGGGCCATTTTCTGGTTGATAGGCGACCAGGCCATCTTTTCACACCAGGCCCATTCCTGCAGAGTCGACCACCATTTTTAGGAGTTCTGCAGCTACCGGCAGTCACTGGGTCGCAAGAGCAGACGGACTCCAGCCTGTCGGGCGGAACGTTGTTGCACCGCCACAGTGGACGAGACCCTGCTGGGTGAGTGGAGCGTCGCTGCACTGCAAGAGTGGACGAACCCTTGTCGGGTGAGTGGAGCGTTGGTGCACCGCAAGAGTGGACGAACCCTTGTCAGGTGGGTGGAGCGTTGGGGGTGCAGCTGAGGGGCCTCCACCTGGGGAGGCGGGAGAGGCTCGTCTGCGCCGCCTCTTCCTCCCAGTGCACCCCACGCCGTCTCGCTGACATTCGTTATGGCTGGACCGGGCGATGAAAAAGAGGGGGGGTCGGAGGCATAAGCAAGACATTACCCCCCCCCCCCCCAGCCCGTGCCCCCCCCCCCCCCCCGTGGCCTGCAAGGCGCCGGGAGAAGAAGGGAATGGGAGGACCAGTACATTCCGGGCCGGGCCATTCGCCCCACGACTTCTCCGGCCGATGGCGGCCAGCCGCTCTTTGCCACGGCCACTGGAGCGGGTCCCCCGGTAAGCCAACCGCGGGGCTCGTCGAGCGGAACGCTGATACATCCTGGGGGCAGGCCTCGGCGCGTGGTGTCGCCTCCGGGCTATTTGCGTAATGGTCCTCCACCCCAGGTCGCCACCGACGCTACCTCGCCAGCTGATGGCTTTTGTAGACTTTCTAACGCCCAAAAACCTACTAAAAAGTAGCCCAAAGTAGCCCAACATTGCTACTTTGAGGAAGGAGGGACAGGAACGGCGTCAAGCAGATGGCGAAATGCATTGTGGGTTTGTTGTTGCAGCCGTTTGCCATGTAAATAGTTGCTTAATATATATATAGTTGTACAATAAAACGTTTTAACATGTCACTTTGCTGGAGTGTTGTATATTTATAATATTTGCATAGGGTTTGTCGTTATTTGGGCGGGGTGGGCGGTGGAGCCGGGCTGTCTTGCAGTCATCATGGCGTTGAGTTCGGCTCTTCTCACTAGTTTCATATTTCTCCTGAGGGGTTGTTCCTAATGTTTTTATTTTATTAGGGGTGTCCTCCGGTGGAGCCAGATGATCTACCTCTAATAAATGGTCCGGGCTGAACCAACTACTGAACAATGGGGGGAAGATAGGCATGACGGGTTACAACGGGGACAAAAGTCTGCACTACCTATCCTTCACCACTTTGCGGAGACTACATAGAATATTTCTATTCTACAGTATTCGCAAATAGGGAATACCCAAAGAGAGAACCAATTCCGAACGATTAATGTCCGGTCAAACAATCAATCAATGAGGGATAAAAATAGGCACGACGGATTACAACGGGGGCAAAAGCCTGCGTTACCTATCCTTCACTATCTGCAAAGACTAAACAGAGTATTGCGACTCTGTGCTTGTTTGCAAATAGAGAATGATCCAAAGAGAACCAATTCCAAAACACAAAATGCTTGGATAACAATCAATGAAAGGGAGAGGGAAGTAGGCGCGACGGGTTACAACGGGGGCAAAAGCCTGCGCTACCCACCCTTCACTATCTGCAAAGGGAGAATACTCCTATCCTTCCCCGTTTGTAGACAGAGAATCTCTCAGGACAAAACAATCAAATGCGTAATACTAGTATTTTCCAATGACAATCAAACAATCAATTCGCAATTCGTCGTGTTACACGACCTTACCCGGACCGTATGGACAGTTTCTCGTCTTCCGCTTCCAGCGCCCGATTGTCCTCTATTCTCCATAATTGTTGTGGCACACCTGATGGTTCCCAGTCAGGACCGTAGATCACTCGAGAGAGGTCTGTTCGGAACCAGTGAAGTTCGGATGATCGGCTGCCAGACAAGGGTCTATCGGGCAGGAGCTCTTCCCGATCGTTGCAGTTGTTCACTCTGTCGTTGGGACCTCTCCCACTGGATCCACGTGTCGCTGATGGGCCCCACGTTTGGGATGCCAATTGTTAAACAAAAGGGTTCAGGCAGATCAGGTCGATTATCCCTTTCAAGGTTTGCCCGGCGTTAGCCGCTTCTCACCCAACTCACAATTTATCAAATAAAGAGGCAGGCGCTGGAGACTGGAAGGCAGGAAACAGGAGTTTATTCCGACGGAGCAGATCACGTCAAATCAGACAACAGGGTATCTTCTCGAGGTGCTCTAACCGCATCTCTGAGGCCTGGCCTCTTATACACAGTTTTATGGCTTTATTACATTTGTGACATCCGTGGTATTGCTTTGAAGTACGGAAAAGGCATCTTTGGAATCCCCGGTTCAGGCCCGTTCCCACACATATCTACAGTAGGAGTTCCCACCCCTAATCTCAGCATGATGGCTATCGCGCAGCTGGACATTCCGCTGGGAACAGAAATGCGGGTGATCGGTCGGATCTAAGGGTGTGAGGGCATTGATTAATCCCCGCTCCTTTGAAGTGAGGCGAGGTCCTACTGTTGGGGCAATAAACTGCATCTGTTGGGCTAAGTGATGGCCTGAGATCAGGCCGGACAATTGGGCAAGGAGGAAGGGGTTATCAAAGCATCTGTTCTAAGGGTGGGATGAAAGAGCGAGGGGGCAGGGGTTTCAGCACGGGATGTGGCTCTGAGACAGGGTCGTGTTTAGAGGTGCGTTTATGACCCAAGCAGGAGAGACCGGGGGCTGTCAGGGCGCGGGGGGATACTTGCGAGGCTGGGGAGTGAGGCGGAGAGAGACGCGCAGGCTATTGGCAGAGGGCAGAGAGGTCATGACACACAAAATGGCTGCTGTCTATGTTCGCGATGGGGCCTAAAAAGGGGGCAAGATGGCGTGGCCACTGTTTCGTGAATTTCGCTTACTTTCAACAGTGGCGAGGGTGAACATAAATGAACGCCGCTTATGTATATGTTCGAGGCATGTGGGCTGCTAAATTCATATCTTAGCATTAGATCGCCGCCTAGTGTTGGGCTCGGATGATTGCACATTGTTGTCCTGGAAGAGTCTTCGAAGTATCCTGAGATAGGTGGCTCCTCCCCTGGACTACAGTGCGCATGGGCATCGGCTCCATCCCCAGATTGTTTTTTTCCGCCATTGGGTTCGGATGTGGTCTCGACGTCTTACTGTCGGAACCAAGAAAAACTAACTTTTAGCGGCCAAAAGGCCTCGATTTTCTTGCGTCGGTATTGTCTGCGCACGGTCTCGAGTCTTCCGTCTCTTGGAGCCGGAATAAGCGGAGTTTTCTTCGCTCTCTGAACTTTGAGGCCTTCTCATCGCGACACGACTGCAAGCCTTTACGAACATGGAGCGGAGCCCGTTTAAGTACTGCCCGCTCTGTGGGTCCAAGTACCCACACATCGATCTACACCCCGTGTGTAACAAGTGCCTTTCGCCGGACCACGACGACGGGAAGTGCAAGGCCTGTGCACAGTTCCGCTCCAAGAAAACTCTCAAGCTTCGACGCGCGGTGCGCTTGGAAGCTAAGCAAGCGGCCCCGGATCCGGAGAACATCTTCGGCGACCAGGAAGAAGACGTCCAGGGTCACCATCTACAAATCTCCCCACCAGAGACGGAGGTCGAGGCGGATCCGGGAGACGACGACGGAGTCGCGGGTCAAGACCTCGAATACGTCGAAGAGGTAGGAGACGACGATGAGATTTATGGGGCCGCGGCAGACAGCTCGGGGGACGAGCTCTGCCCCGAAGGTTACGAAGATACCGACCGGGACACGGGATCGCCTGTCGGCCTTACCCAAGACCCGTTGCCGCAAGCCACAGCCCCGCCTTCAGGCCCGGCTACGGACTCACTTGCTGGGCACGCTGTTTCGAAACCGAAACTGAAACCATCGGGATCGTCGACACCTAAAATGGCCGACCCGAAAACGAAACTGAAACCTAAGGACTCGAGTGTCCCTAAGATGGCTGCCGTGCCGGTGAAGAAAACGGTGCCCGTCACCCCATCGGCTCCGTCGACCTCCGGTCCGCAGAAGCCGAAGAAGTCTGTCGATTCCGATGCTCCAAAATCGAAACCGACGCCCGAGGAGGGGGCCTCCAAGAAAGATGGTCGGCACGGATCAGCGGCTACGACGCCGTCCAAGCCCGCCAAGGTCGGCTCCAAAGAGGCTACGCACAAGAAGTCTGCGCCCCGGCCTCAAGAATCGGAGGTGCCGAAGACGGGTTCCGCGCCCAAAGCGCACAAGGCCCACAAAGACGTCGGATCCGAGGGACCGATCAAAGCATCCTTGTCGGCGACGAAACCCACTGGAAGTGTACCGTCCCCCATTGCGGAGTCACTGCAGAGAATCAGGGAGAAAGCCTTTGCCCCATCGGCTCCGATACCATCGCCGCAGCCGCAAAAGGACACTCCGGCAAAGCCTTCTGGAAAACTCCTCTTTCTCTTGCCACCTAAGGAGGCGCCGAAAGCGTTTTCAACAAAATCGGCTCCGAAACAGGTTTCTTCGCCGGCTGGCCCTCTTCCACGTCGGGTACTCGAATCGGAAGACGATTCAGAGCATTTCATCGATGCTGCCACAGGCAAGCTGACACTCTATAAAAGGAAAATCACTTCGGAGCCAGTGGACTCCTACATCATCCCACTGAAGAAAAAGAGGGTGCCCCTTGACGCCTCAGGCCTCACGGAACCAATCCAGCCTCCTCCAAGACGGAGCCCTACTCCCTCCCCAGAGCACTCTGTGGGTGAGGGGTATGATGAGGATGAGCAGTACAATTTCCCTATCGATGAACCTGATGTACAACCGGATTCATACGATGACACTGGTGACCAGAACACCCAAGGTGTGGGCCAAGACCCGCAGCTCTTTAATGCACGTGCATCCCCGACTGAGGACTCAGCAGGCTTTCATGCACTACTTGAAAGGGCGGCAGCCAATCATGATGTGGACATGCATGCCGACCCGGTTGAGGAAGACTTCCTTTTCGACACCTTTGCAATCTCTGAAAGGACAGTAAAAACACTTCCTATGCTAAAAGGTGTCCTCAAACATGCTGGGGACATTTTTAAGGAGCCTACAAGAGCGAGAGTGGTCAACCCTCGCATTGAAAAGAAGTACAGGCCTGCACCTGCGGACCCCGCCTACATCCGGGGACAATTGCCACTGGACTCTCTTGTGGTTGCCAATGCCAGGAAACGTGCCAACTCCCAGACAACGGGTGAAGCTCCTCCCCCGGATAAAGAGTCCAAAGTGCTAGAGGCAGGGGGCAAAAGAGTAGCTGCACAGGCAGCAAACTTTTGGCGCATCGCCAATACACAAGCGCTCCTGGCGCGTTACGATAGGGCGCACTACGACACCCTAGAACAGGTTGTACAACACCTGCCTCCACAGTTCCAGGAAGCCACACAACTGCTCATTAACGAGGGGAAGCTCATCTCAAACGCAGCCATCAAGTGTGCGCTTGACGCTGCGGATACAGCTGCTAGGGCTGTCAACACTAGTGTTATGCTAAGACGACAGGCGTGGCTACGCATCTCAGGCTTTAAACCGGATATTCAGACAACAATTCTTAATCAGCCGGTCAATCCTGATAGTCTGTTTGGTCCAGATGTTGACACCACCCTAGAGAAAATAAAAAAAGACACGGAAACTGCTAAATCCATGGGGGCCCTGCAGTCACAACAGTTTCGTGGTAGCAATTTTCGTCGCTCAGGCGCACGTGGGGTCACCAGAGGACAAATGGGTCAACAATCCCAGTTCTCGAAAGGTGGGGCACAATCCTCTTTCACAAAACAGAACAAGGGAGGTTACAGAAATAACAGCAACAGAGGTCGCGGCAGAGGAAACAACAACCCCCGCTCCTCTACTCCAAGCAAACAGTGACTCTCTGTCACTGCCCCCCGACCACCTAACACCTGTCGGGGGGAGACTGCAGCAGTTCCTGCCCGTCTGGAAAAACATCACCACAGACAGGTGGGTGCGACAACTAGTCCAGTATGGTTATTGCCTAGAATTAAAGTCCACTCCACCCAACATCCCGCCAAGGCAAAGGCCTATGTCCGCAGAGCACTTGCTCTTATTGCAGCAGGAAGTAGTGGTGATGCTGCAAAAGGGAGCAATCGAGCAAGTGCCGGTGGGAGAGGAAGGCACGGGGGTATACTCCCTGTACTTCCTTATTCCAAAGAAGGACGGATCTCTCAGACCCATTCTAGATCTACGCCCCCTCAACCTCTACATACTATCAGAACATTTCCACATGCTTAAGCTGCAACAGATTCTTCCCTTGCTAAACCAAGGGGACTTCTTAGCAACCTTGGATCTCAAGGATGCGTATTTCCATATTCCACTACACCCGTCAGACAGGAAATACCTCAGGTTCACTATTCAAGGAAAACACTATCAGTTCAAGGTCCTACCCTTCGGAGTCACAACAGCCCCGAGGGTGTTCACCAAGTGTCTGGCGACAGTAGCGGTGCACCTCAGGAGGCAGAACATCCATGTCTACCCCTACCTAGACGACTGGCTCGTACAAGCCAAGTCAGAGCAGCAGTGCGCCGCGGACATGTCAACTACAATTCACCTTCTTCACGATCTGGGTTTCTCCCTAAACTACCCAAAATCGCATCTTCAGCCGGCACATGTCCGGCAGTTCCTAGGTGCAACGATCAACACCCTGATGGCCATGGCTCAGCCAAACCAAGTCAGGATAGACAGCATTCAGGCCCTGATCCAAAGATTCACGCCACAACACTCGCTGCCAGCGAGAGTGTTCATGCAGTTGATAGGCATGATGGCCTCCTGCATCTTCATTGTCCCTCACGCACGTCTACACATGCGCCCGCTCCAGGAGTGCTTAGCGAATCAGTGGACACAGGCTCGTGGCCAATTGACAGACCTAGTGTTGGTTACCAGTCGGGCATACGACTCTCTGCATTGGTGGACTCCACACAACCTTTGCAAGGGCCGACTGTTCCAAGAGCCTGTGCCGCAGATTGTCCTGACAACGGACGCATCTCTCCAGGGATGGGGAGCTCATGTGCTCGACTATACGGTGCAGGGACTATGGACAACGCAACAACAGAAGATGCACATCAACTATCTGGAACTGATGGCAATCTTCATGGCGCTCAAGTCCTTCATTGTACATCTGTGCAACAAGGTCGTGCTAGTCCGGACGGACAACATGACCGCGATGTACTACATCCAAAAGCAGGGAGGCACCCACTCGCCACAGCTGTCTCACCTGGCTCAGAGCATGTGGAAGTGGGCCATTCAGAGGAACATTTTCCTCATGGCAGAACACCTCCCAGGGAAGGACAATCAGATGGCGGATCTGCTCAGCAGGTACAGCCATCAAATGCACGAGTGGGAGTTACACCCATCTGTCCTCCACCCGTACTTCCAGCAGTGGGGTCATCCGGAGATAGACCTGTTTGCCACAAAAGAGAACGCAAAATGCCAACTCTTTGCCGCCAGGTTCCCTCACCCACATTTGCAGGGGAATGCGATATGGATGAACTGGTCAGGCAAATTTGCGTACGCTTTTCCGCCAGCCCCCCTAATACCGCTGGTCGCAAGAAAACTAAGGCAACACGAGATGACCCTCATCCTAGTTGCTCCAACGTGGGCGCGCCAGGCTTGGTACACCACGTTCCTCGAACTCTCAGTGGTACCGCATCAAAGACTGCGCCTCACGCCCAGTCTTTTGACGCAGAACCATGGAGAAATTCAGCATCCAGATCCGCAACAGCTCAACCTGGCGATCTGGCTCCTGAAGTCCTAGAGTTTGGGTACCTTAACCTACCTCCAGAATGCATGAGCATCATCAAGGAGGCGAGGAAACCAACTACTAGAGCATGCTATGCTGCTAAGTGGAAGCGTTTTGTCATCTACTGTACATCCAATGACATCAACCCACTAGATGCATCTATCCCCAACATCATCTGCTATCTGTTGCATCTCTACAAGTGCAATCTGGCGTACACTTCCATTAGGATACATCTATCCGCCATAGCGGCTTATCTTCAGAACAGGCAGCACCTCTCTGTCTTCAGAGTGCCCGCCATTAAAGCCTTCCTTGAAGGTCTGAAAAGAGTCATTCCCCCAAGGACACCACCAGCTCCGGTGTGGAACCTCAACGTCGTTCTCACCAGACTGATGGGACCACCATTTGAGCCACTGCACTCGTGTGAGCTCCAATTCCTTACGTGGAAAGTGGCCTTTCTTATAGCTATTACGTCTCTGAGGCGTGTCAGTGAGCTGCAAGCGCTCACAATACAAGAGCCATTCATTCAAATTCACCCAAATAGGGTAGTGCTACGCACTAACCCTAAATTCCTTCCTAAGGTGGTGTCACAGTTTCATCTAAACCAGACCATTGACTTACCAGCATTCTTTCAAAACCCGCAAACGGTGGCGGAAAGGATGCTCCATACCTTAGATGTACGAAGGGCGTTGATGTACTACATAGACAGGACACAACACTTTCGAAAGACAAAACAACTCTTTGTTGCCTTCGCACCACAACACAAAGGCAACCCAATCTCCAAGGCAGGGATAGCCAGGTGGATTGTTAAGTGCATCCAGATATGTTATCAAAAAGCAAAGCGCACTTTAACAATACCCCCCAGAGCGCACTCCACACGCAAACTGGGGGCATCCATGGCTTTCCTGGGGAACATTCCTTTAGAGGACATTTGCAGAGCAGCCACGTGGGTCACACCACACACCTTCACAAAACACTACTGTGTTGATGTGCATTCCAAACAGCAAGCTGCTGTAGGACAGGCTGTTCTCAAAACACTTTTTCAGGTTTCTGCAGCTGGCACGGGCAACCGCCGCTGATGGAGGGACTGCTATGTATTCTATGCTAAGATATGAATTTAGCAGCCCACATGCCTCGAACTGAATATGCTACTTACCAGTATGCATCTGTTCTTGGCATGTAGGGCTGCTAACATTCATATCGCCCGCCCTCCTCCCCGGTGCCTGTCGCAGCTGCAGATATACTATTGTATTTATTCATTAGCATGGACATCCTTTACACTTTTCACTCCATCTTCTGCCACAATGGCGAAAAACAATCTGGGGATGGAGCCGATGCCCATGCGCACTGTAGTCCAGGGGAGGAGCCACCTATCTCAGGATACTTCGAAGACTCTTCCAGGACAACAATGTGCAATCATCCGAGCCCAACACTAGGCGGCGATCTAATGCTAAGATATGAATGTTAGCAGCCCTACATGCCAAGAACAGATGCATACTGGTAAGTAGCATATTCAATACATTGTCATTTTCCACACTGCTTTACGTGCTAACACTTTGAAATAATGAAAGCAGCAATCCATAAAACAGCAGCACTGTTCATAGGTGGAAGCACAAGGAGATCTCTCTTGCCAATTATAAATCAGCGCCAGCATAGCTGAACAATTAGACGTGAAATAAAATACAATTGTATTTGTTAAGTAAGAGCAGCAGCCAGGACGAGTTTGTGCTCTGCTCACAAGAGGCGCCTGATTCTCTGTGAAGGCTGCAAGTGTGATAATAAGTACACGAGGTAAATAAATAGGTTAGTGCAGACGGGCTTGCAAAGGGAAGCTCTTGTACACCCATCCACTCTTCAACCCATCCTACCACTCATCCATTCACCCTTTCACTACTCATCCATCTATGATTCTTCCCTTTCACCCATTTATCCTTACATCCATCCAGTCACTCATTAAGTCATGCATCTATCCATCCAACCTTTTACTCACCCATCAACTATTTTAGTCAAATATCCATCTATTTACCTTTTCACTCATCCAGCCATCATTTCACTAACCCATCCATACCCCTTTCACTCACCCATCCATACCCATTTCACTCATCTGTCCATCCATTCACCCTTTCACTCACCCATCTGTCGACCCATCATTCAGCCATACATCCATCTACACTCCCTTTCACTCTTCCATTCATAATTTCACACATCCAGCATTTCACACATCCAACCATTCACCCTTTCACTCACACCATCCATCCTTACACCCACACCATCCATCCTTACACCCCCTCACATTAATTATGAGCTTTTGTCTACCGAGGCCCATCGAGGATGCCATCCAAGCGGTAGCTGATAAAGAGCAGGCATTGACACTCCTGAACTGGGTGCCATGGAGGGAGAACCGCACAGATGGGAAGGCAACATGCAGGAGGAATGATAGAAGCACGCACCCAGGGTAAGGAGTACACAAAGGAGGCTGCTGGAATTACAACAAGCAACATCACAACATTGCTGGCAGGATTGCGAGTGAGGGCATTTTAATGTACTCTTGCACAATGAGCACATCCATACAATAACTGTTTGGCTTCAGTGCAAGGGACTACTGGTGCAGTGTCCACCATTTTATATTTAAAACATGCCTTTTAGACATTTCTTGTTTTAGCTAGGCGAGGGCCCAGCAGCTCCCAAGCACTACTATTCTTTTGTAGAAGTGTCACGTGTCTTTATACCAAAAGAAAACACATACTAAATAAGTATAGGCCAAAACGTTAACTTTTTATTGCGATTCATAGCATTGTAGTGAGGCCTAGGTGTGCTGTGGGGTTGAAGGCATTGTTTCGAAGCCATGATCGTCGTTTATTGGGTCTGCACGAATCAGACAAACCTCGAGGGCAACGAAGGAACTCTAAGGATGGTATACTGATGACCCCAAAAGTGGCATTTCTTGAATAACCAGTCATCAAGTATGTGTGGATTATGAACGTGATTGAGCTGCCAAGGCCACAACACTTTTGTAAAATCTGTGTGGCCAGCTCACTTCACAAAGGAGCACCATGCGCAGGTGATGCTCATACATGGCGGCAGAGTAAAGAAAGTGTGTTGCTGCCATGTGACAACATTAAAATAGCCATTTGGCGGGTCTAAAACACTGAACCTATCCTCTTTCTAAGGGAGAAAAAGATCTCCAACATATGAGGATGAACAAATGCAGGTCCAGGATCATACAAAGCACCCGTCTTAGATGAAGTCCCTGCAGTATAATCTTAGACTGAACTAACAAGGCAGATCCAGAATCTAAAAGGATAATAATAAAAAAACTAAATAGACAGCCTTATCTCGTTGCTGCCCGCCCGTGGAAATCGTCGCAGGAAGGGAGAACCTGCATTACCTGAGAACAGCTGAGGATTTCAGTGACTTTCTTTCTTCTTCGTCACCCTTGACCTCGCGGTACCCGCTTCGCGGGTCCCGCAGCGCCTCGCGCATAGGAGGCAGCAGACCCTGGACCTTTGATCAGCTGAGGACAGGAGGCGCGGGCAGGTGAGCTAGCCGGCGGGGCTGCGAGCACGCAGGCAGGGACTCCGATGACCAGGAGCCCCTGCGCGCCCATTTAACACACCTGGGCTGCTCTCCCCGCTGGCCACACCCCCCTGTACGCCAACCAATCAGCAAGTGCCCATTGAGTATACCTTGAACCACTGTCCCCGCTGCGCGGGAGAAGCCCGGGACAAGGGCGGGTCCGTCTGTGGCCGTCCGGGGCCGCCGGAGGCCGGGCTGGGCCAGGTTATTAACATTTACTGGTGTTTGTTGTCTGATTATTTTAGTGCTATTTACTTACTGTTTTAGGGTCCTGTCATGAGTCACTCTGCCCCCCCTGGTGTAGGCAATTCTGTTCTTGGCCCACTAGATACATTTTTTTTTAAATCTACCAAGGAGGTAGATATGGACCTCCTCCTAGCCGAGAGAAGAGCAGAGCGTCGACGATCGATTGAGCAATTAAAGAAAAACTCTATGCAGTCTCAAACTGTCTTAAATTCTACCCATGATACGGTTGCACAAGGGTTGAGCTCAATTGAGGCCGATGCTACTGACATCAATCAAACCCCGAGAATATTTAGGTTCCCAACCATTTCCCCGCTTTGTGTCAATGCCACTAGTGGTGATCACTTGGCTTGCCCGCCGGTTGATCACTCCAGTTTTGTGGAAAAAAATATCCCCTCTACCAATCTTCTTGATTTGGAATCTCGTTCCATGTTGCCCACCCCCTCTCTGGTTGGTATAGACCTAGGTGATGGTACACCATCTAAGAATCGATGTAATAGTAGAGTTAAGCCAGCTGAGGCTAAAAGGGTTGTGAAATCTCCACCGAGGAAAAGAAGGAGGAAGGGGGGGGTAAAAAGGAAAGGCCATAGTGGCCGGCCACCCACACCAACGCCATCCCAACCAAACACCGAGTTGGCACTACCATCTATTGTAGCGCCCTTGGTCTCAGACATACAGGGGATGAATACCCACGAGATATCTAGTGAAGGGGTTCAGGAGGTGTCCTATGTTAACATAGAGAAGCTTATTAAATCATACATGCTTCCTGTATTGGAGCGTGTTAGGACACTGGGGGATAAATTGAACCGCCTGCTGGCGACCATAGAGCCTATCCACGCTCCTAGCGAGGGCAAGGTAAAGGGACCACCAAATTCAACTCTTGGTATATCCCAGGGCGCAGGCATTACAACTAGTTCTACTAATAAAACTACTAAAAGTGCTCCCAACACTGATAACGTTATTATAAATAACAAAGCATTGGCTTCAGTGGCCAAACCCCCGCCAGCGACATGCATTGCTAAAACAAATCCTAGGGTGGTAGTCAATAAACCACCTGAAAAGGGTGCAGTGTCACAGTCTAGGAATGGGATGAGTAAATCCGCCAATCCCACTGGTAAAACTAACAGACCTCTCCCACATAAGAAAAATGTTGATCTGCCCCCGGATTCTACGAACTTTGTAATTGTCATGACGGGAGTGCCTCCGGTTGCGGAAGGGGATAGGGAAAACTATGATAGCCTTAAAAACAAAGTCATCTTTTGGCTAAAAACAAATAGGCCCCTTCCTTCACATCTCAATGGGGACATTGTTACAGTCAGAAGATGTCGGTGGGTAGGGGTTCGCCCCAAGGACATAGAGGGGGACATAGTTATTATTAACTTTAGGGATCACAAAGTTGTATCCCATCTCTCTGATTGGTATGTAGGAAGTAACGAGGGTGGGATCTCAACGAGGAATCTTACTTATTTTTACCCTGAGACCCTGATCAATCCATCTGATCACCCTCCTGCTAATAACAGTAAAAACACCAAAAGCCTCCTTAAATGGACTAACTTTACTCCCAATTATCACGGATTTCAGTTCAATCCTGGGGCGCAGTATAGCTCCTACATTCAATCTAATTATAATTGTCCCGCTCAGACGCCAGGTTGGGCTAAGATCAATACCCAGACCAAGGGCCTTCCAGTCCTAACTAATTCATTGTTCCCCAATAAGCCCCTGTATCCTCCGGTTCCTATAACACCTGCCCTTATACAGACACAGCAGTACCCAGGTTTCTTCCCACCACACTCATTTTCAAATATGTCTACCCAGCCCAAAGAGCTATGGAAGATCCCCTTGAGAAATCTATATGATCCATTATCATGGTTATCAACTAATGATTGACCAGTACTTTCCTCTAGGGTTGATGTCTCTAACTTGGAGTGCTGGAGGGGGGGAGATGTCCTGGGTATCACTCCCAATGTTGCTGAAAGGCCAGTAGACCAAGACTATCACTCCGTGGAGGGCTGTATTGGTTGTAGAAAAGGGTTAGAGTTAATAACTTCGTTATCTACCCCCTTGTTTACCAATGAAGTTAATTTTCTAGGAGCAAGCAGTGGGCCAACTAGTTTGGATGGGCCATTGCGTTTGATAAAGGATGGTCCGTCCACAGAAGTTGTGGGGTATGTTGAATCCTCTCTCTTGTCTAATGATTCCTGCTCAAATGTTGTTACTAAAATGTGCTATGAACTATGTGGAAAGGGCACCACTTTGGGATGCTGGAATGTTGCAGGAATTGATTCTTGTGTTTGTATTCCTGATTGGGCTGATTTTATACGACAAGGTGACGTCTGGTCGTTCCAGGAGACTTGGGCGACCGAATCTGTTTATTTTCCAGGTTTCCTGAATTTTGATAAACCTGCGGTGAGAGGCCAAAGAGGCAGGGCCATGGGTGGTCTTATTATTTGGGTTCGTCAGGCAGCAGGTGTATCTGTGAAGGAGATCTTTATTGACTGCCCAGATATATTGATAATCAGTATGGAAACAAGTAGTGGGCTGAACATACTGCTTGTCAACGTATATGCAAGAGGCATTGCGGGTGGCCGTGTGTCTTCCACCCTTACATGTTTGGATGACTTCTTGGGTTCCACCCAACTAACGGGTCATGTGGTTGTTATGGGGGATCTTAACACATGTTTTGAACCCCTAGGCACTGAGGATGGTTTATTAACCGATGATGAGGACCTGACATGGGGGATTCCCCAACTTGAGTTACCCCCGATCCCCAAGTGGTCTCAAGCAGCCACATTTATTAAAGGTCTCTGTTTAAATTGGGGGCTGCGCGCCCTGAATGGACGCGTAAGCTCTGATAGGGTAGGCAATCACACTTTCTTTAATGGCAGACATAGTAGTCGCATTGATTATATCTTAGTTGATATTACAATGTGGCACTTAGTTTTGGATATGTCAATCAAACCTCGCCCAGAAAGTGATCATGAACCTCTATTAGCGGAATTGAAGGACTTGAGCTTTGCAGGGCCGTTTGTTCGCCAGCCTAATCCCGTACAAGAGGCTGTGGTTTTAACAAATAACATGAGGAGGGTGCGTTGGCCAAAGGTTTCTGTTGATTTGGAAGCACGTGCCAAGATCAGAACCCTGGTATCAAATTCCATAATGGAAATTGACAAATGCGAAAACCAGGAAACGATGATCACAACAATCACAGACATCCACGCTAGCCTGTTCATGTCTCTAAAAACCATGTTTGTCAAAATTGTTGCTAACAAGGGAAGGGGGAAGGCTAAGAAACCAGTTAACTGGTTTAACGATGCCTGCCGTGAGTCCCACTCGTCTCTGTTTAAGGCCTTGAAATTAAAGAACCCGGCCCTAATCAAAACCTGCAGGAAGGCGTACAAAGTAGCCAAACATCAGGCAAAAGCTGCATGGGACGACGAGCGTTGGTGCCTACTTGCTGAGGCCTGTGGCTCCAGGAACTTCCAACGCTTTTGGCATCTCCTTAGGTGGGGTCAGTCTCAGGACGACCGCCCTAGCCCCGCATCCATTGAACAACAAAAATGGGTGTCATACTTTGAGGAACAATTTAGTTGTCATGGCTCTACGCAGGACTCTATTAATTGGCCGATTATTACTGATACACTTGTGTTTTCGGCCAAAGAGGTAGAGTCTGTCCTGAATGCCATCCCTAGGGGCAAAGCGCCAGGTCCGGATTGTATCCCAGCGGACTTATTTCAACAAGACCAGGACTTATGGGTACCATACCTAGTGCGTTTAGTAAATGCGCTGGTTGTGGGCGCCAGGGTCCCTGCCTCCTGGGCAGGCGCTGAAATACTGCCTATCTTCAAGAAGGGGGATCGGTCGGTTCCTTCGAATTACCGGCCGATCAGCCTAATAGACGCAGTTCAGAAGATTACTACTCGCCTTGTTCTGACAAGGGTTCAGGCTTGGATGGAGGAATTTAACATTCTTACTCCTCTCCAAGCTGGGTTTAAACCCCGCGTGAGTACCCTGGATCAGGCGTTTAGCTTCATGCTTCTGCACTGGAAGACGGTTACCTTGGGTAAAGGCAATCTATATGCCGCCTTCGTGGATCTTCGGTCTGCGTTCGACCTAGTCCCGAGGGCTGGGCTTTGGAATTGCCTATTGGATATGGGGATGCCTCCCATTTTGGTGCGTCTTATAGTGAATCTCCATGCTCAGACATTTGCATTTGTGCGATGGGGTAGACCGGGTGAGGTGACAGAGCAATTCCCTGTGGCAAAGGGTGTCAGGCAAGGTTGTGTTTTGGCACCGACCTTGTTTTCTCTATATATTAATAGAGTTATTAAGTATTATGACAACTTTTCCACGGATGCCCCAACTTTGGCTGGCATGAGAATCCCCCTGCTCATGTTCGCTGATGACACTCTCCTGATTTCACGTACCAGGCAGGGTTTGCAGAATGCACTGTCAAGGTTCGAGAGTTTCTGCAGCGAACATGAGCTGGAGGTGAATGTCTCCAAAACCAAATTTATGGTGTTAAGGGGGCGTAAGCAAATAAATGCCAGGGTCACCATGGGGGACATGCCCCTGGAGCAAACAAAATACTTCACCTACCTGGGTGTCACCTTCAGTGATACTCTGAGCTGGACCCACCAGATTGAGCTTATGACCTTGAAACTGAAACAGTTAGGCGGGGCACTGATTAAAGAGCATAAAGGGTCATTCACGAGGCCAATGTCTCCGCTTATCAAGATCTATGGTGGTAAGGTTCTGTCAGCGATCCTTTATGGCGCAGAACTATGGGGTGGCAGTAATCTGGATTCTTTAAAACATGCCCAAAACAAATTTCTAAGACTGTCCATAGGGCTCCCACAGTCGACTCCAATAATTCCCCTCCTTTATGATCTAGGGTGTCACCCGGTGGAAGACCAAGCAAGACTCCGTCCCCTTACCTTCTGGCGCCGTCTATGGACTACGCCAGAACTCCACTACTATGCAGAAGCCTGTTTGGAGGTTAAGAATAGCCCTGGTGCCTCAAATATTGGATGGTTTAGAGACCTTAAGTCTACCTTATTGGCCCTGGGCTATGGTGATCTGTGGTCCTCGCCTGAGTCAGCCAATTTTCCCTCCAAAAGTGATCTTTAAAAAAGTTATTGGAACTGGGTGACCCACAATATGTACATGAAAACAAACCCGAGCAGCCTTACTGGTTTGTTTACCGTACACAAGGACATACCAAAGCTAGAGGGGTTTTGGGACATTATAACTAAACCCCTGGACCGCAAATTATTTTTCCAATTTAGATGCGGTTCACTCCCTATAGGGGAGTTTACTATAAAATGGGGAACAGACAGGTCTGGCTTTTGTCCCAACTGCCAAGGCACTAGGGAAAGTCTGGAACATTTGTTGTATGTGTGCCCTTTATATTCTGCCCCCAGAGCCAAATGGCTAAAACCTGTGTGTAGGCAGTTAGGAACCAGATTGGCTGCTGAAGCTACTAGATTGCTTAAAACTACCTTGGATCCCCTCATTGTTGTGGGGGTGGCAAAATTTCTCGGGTGGGCATGGGTGCTTAGATGCAGGTTCATCAAAAACAATCGAATGATGACTGCCAGTTTACTGTAACTTGTTGATGTATGGCTGTCTATGTGTTCATTTGTACAAAATTGTATATTTGTATAGAAGCTGATTAGCGTATCAATGATTTAATATTTGTTTTAACTGTTTTATATGTATATATTGTATTTTATTGTCTTTTATGATTTGACTAATCGAATAAAGACTTCTTGAAATAGACAGCAAATTGTGCTGAGTTGAAGAATTGTTCAGTTCCTCCCCCTCTGAGCCACTGGGCTTCTGTGATACATTACTTTGAGCCAACATGTAACAGCAGCAGACTGGAGCGAGATGGCTGCGCTTTGCTGAAGCACTGGGCCAGCATCCTCCTCATGCAGTGAAACTGGGGTCCCTGTCTCCTCTTCGGACTACCACCGAGGTGTGCTGTGCTGGGGCAAACCTAGTATCACATGTCAGAGAGTACACTGCCTTTCCGCATCCCCATGGAGCAGCACCGACTGGTTAGCCAGGAGTGAGGCTTAATACTGCTGGGCTGTGCTAGAGGCACTGGAGACACATGGCCCCGGGGCTTTACCCCCTTCTCCCACACAATTTCAGTGAGCAGCTCTCACTTTACCACCCCTATCCCGAAAGCCTTCAACAACGATGGAAGTGTGACAAACTGAATGCCCATGCAGTTATCGCCATGGTCTGCTTGTGCTACTCCCGTGCTCTCCCAAACACAACCACGTAAGGAGAAAGCTGATCAGTTGGTAACACCTACTGCGTGGACCAACAGGTAAGGGTGATAACAGGGTAGCGCGACTGCTATAAACCGGCTTGGACACGAGTTTGATCATGGTGAAGAATCAACAAAGGCTTCGCTGTGGGCTCTGGCAGCAGCGGCCATCTTGACTGGACAGAAGATTACGATCTTAAAGATAAGAAATGGTGTGGCCTTTCTAATGCTCACCCTGCCACCATTAAGGCACGTCTTTTTTATGCCTTTTTGCTTCACAGGTTGACATACTTAAACCAGATAGACATGAAGGGACATATACGATATAACAGTCTTTTTCAACGCCGGATCCCAACCACTGCTGCCGATAGATGCATGCTAATTTGAGGAACAACTCCGTCAACCAGGTCGAGGGTCACAGTTATACGACATATGTAATATTAAGCAGTCATACCTCTAACCGGCTACTACCCCTCGTTGTTCTCACCAATCGTAGCCATCCATGTCAAAGCAGAAGTCAGTGAAGTAATTGCTGTTCTCAAAGGCAAATATGTCGGTATCAAAGGGGCCTGCACAAACAATGGATATGTTCAAGAAGCTAACGAGATTAAACTTTCTATAGGTTCAGTTGATATAGCAATTACAATAACTGCGATGGAAGTAGAATACTTACGAACGGATATTGCAGACTTCAATACTCACTGATAACAGAAAAAAGAATTACAGACGTGGAATTGTGACTGGACACTCTCGGAGTGGGAGCTAGGCATATTGAAAAATGTACAATAAAGTGAAAGATCTGGGCAACCCCAGGAGAGATAATGTATGTATTTCGGGAGGACCATGACATCAAGTGACAAGCCAGCGAGTGGTGCGTGCGCGCCACAGCGAGCGATCTGTTTTCTATTATCGCGCCCATGTCTGGGCACAAAAATTGAAAACAGATGGCGTTACGGGTAACACACCAATAGGCCATGGGCGGAGCAACGCGACCTATGGCCTATTGCATGCTGTCTTTCTAAAAAAAGACAGCAAACGCCAATAACGTGGACCAAAAGGAATCACACATGCATGAACCCTAAAAATGTCCCCAGTGTGTAGCTAAATTTCCACACAGTGCTCATCACAAGGTGTGCAACCTTTGCCTATCACCAGAACACGAAGACAAGGATTGCCAAGCCTGTGCCTCTTTTCGTTCATAGAAGACCATCCCTGATCGCCGGGCTCAACGTCACGTCATGGCTCAATGAGCTGCCGGAAGACATCTTCGATGAAGACCCCAATGTTCAAGAGGCAGGAGATTCAGAGGAACTCTAGATAGTCTCCGAAGAGGATGACTCCGGATCATATGAAATCATGCCAGGGCGACGACTGAGTACAAAAGCCCCTACTCCTGCCTAACCGGACAAGCAAACGGCTCTAGTCAAGACTTAGACTGCAGGACCTAGTCAAGACCAGTAGAAAGCTTCAGAAACCCCGCTTCCGGGCCCAGCTCCGAAGAAAACAGAAAAGCCTTCCGGCAGCTCGGGACCGAGCAAGCCATACATTGCTATACTTCAACCACCTTCGTGCCGAAATCTGGAATACACCCCATTCCAGCCAAAAAGGCTTCGGCACTGAGCCCTTCAGCACCTAAAGACTATAAGGCCTCGGAACCAGACAAGCACCAGAAATCTTCGACTCTGAAGAAAATTTCAGACTCCACGCCACCTTCAAAGCCCACCGAGCATAAAACTCGTTCTAAGGCTCGGACACCAAATTAAAGCCACGCTCGGAAACGAAAAAAATCGGCACCAAGAACAGACGACCATGATGAACTCTTTAGACCAGATCCTGTCGACCCAAGGCAAAAGAACATTACAGGTGGACCCTAAAACAGGCAATATTATCACTATTGCAGCAAAAAGAGGAAGATTGATACCCCACACACTCCTGAGGTGCCTGCTAAGAAGAGACTTTAAAACATCGCCTATAAGACCCTCTTCTCCTATTCTTCCTGCTCAGCCTGTATCTCCTATACACTCTCCTAGATTGTCTCCAAACTCACCCTTATTACCACAGGATGAGGATAATTTAGGGGGTGGGGGACGAACATAGTAATTATCCCTTAGATGACCCTAATGATGATAACACTACCCCTCCACAGGATACATGGAATGATTATGATGATCCTGCAGATCCTCCAGATATCCCTGATCCAGATGCATACCCATGTAAACCATCACCCCCAGATGACAATATAGGGTTTAGCCAACTTATTAATAGGGCTGCTCAATACCATGGCGTGTCACTACATTCTGACCCCATGGAGAAGGATGTTTTAATGGACACTTATGCTAAGTACCGTAAAATCATACATACATTACCCATGCTAAAAGGGGTAATTAAACACTCACCGACATATTTAAAGACCCCGTCAGTGCCAGGATTCTCAACCCACGTATTGAGAAAAAATATAGACATGCCCCTAAAGATCCCATGTACATCAAGGCACAACTCCCATTAGACTCCTTGGTAGTCTTCAATGCTAGAAAGCGGGCTAATTCCCAAACTTCAGGTGATGCACCCCCCCCCCCCCCCCCCAGATAAGGAAATAAACTGCTTGATGCGTCAGGCAAACGTATTGCTTCCCAAGCAGCTAATCATTGGAGGATAGCCAATGCACAAGCTCTACTCACGAGATATGATAGGGCTCACAAGAATGAGCTAGAAACCCTCATTCAACACTTACCTGATCAATACAAAGCTAAGGCAAAAGATCTGGTCCAGGAGGGCAAGTTAATTACAAATGCCTCCATTAAATGTGCCCTTAATGCAGCAGACACTGCTGTTAGATCGGTTAACACCAGTGTCTTACTCCGTAGACATGCATGGTTAGCCATTTTCCAGATTTAAACAGGAAGTACAAACAACTATTTTAAATCAATCGTTTGATGAGGAACACCTCTTTGGACCAGCTGTAGGCACAGCTCTAGAAAAAATTAAAAAGGACACTGACACTGCTAAATCGATGGGAGCATTACAGTTTCAGACTACACAGGGGTCCTTTCGTCGTTCCTTCTATAGGGGCGGATCCAAAAATATTACCACAGAGGCTACAACTTCCTCCTATAAAACCCCTAATCAAACATCCCCCAACAGAGGATATTTTAGGGGTGGGTACAGAGGAAATAATAACAAAGGGAGAGCTTGGGGTAACTACACCCAAACCTCCCCACTACCAATCAATGACTTCCCTCTGCTTCATCCAGACCATTCCACTCCAGTCGGAGGAAGACTATCACAGTTCCTAGCTGTCTGGAACAACATCAGCACAGACAGGTGGGTGAGACAAATGATTCTGTATGGTTACTGCCTGGAACTCACCTCTACCCCTCCTCACATACCGCCCAGACAACGGCCAATGTCCACAGAACATCTGACCCTTCTAAAGCAGGAGGTTCGATCTCTCTTACAAAAACGCCATAGAACCAGTGCCTCTACATCATCAAGGTACAGGGGTTTAATCCCTTTACTTTTCCATTCCAAAGAAGGACGGTATTCTCAGGCCAATACTAGACCTCAGGCCCTTAAACCTTTACATACAATCCGACCACTTCCACATGGTCACTCTGCAACAGGTTCTTCCACTGCTCCAAAAAGGCGATTTCCTTGCCACTTTAGATCTATAGGACTCCTATTTTCACAATCCTATTCACCGTGCTCACAGGAAATGTCTGCGGTTTGTAGTAGATGGTCAACACTACCAGTACAAAGTCCTTCCATTCGGAGTGACAACAGCGCCCAGAGTATTCACAAAATGCCTCGCAGTGGTAGCAGCCCACTTAAGAAGACAACATATTCATATGTTTCCTTAACTGGACAACTAGCTTATAAAAGCCAGGTCACACATAGATTGTCTACAACAAACGCACAAGACTATCCAGCTGATGCACGACTTAGGGTTTACAGTAAACCTTGCCAAGTCCCATCTTCAACCATCCCACATCCAACAGTATTTAGGAGCAACAATAAATACTTCCAAAGCACTAGCATTTCCCAATCCTGTCAGGATAGCCACTATGCTAGCTCTCATAACATTTCAACCAAAAAAATCACTACCAGCTCGAGTTTTTATGCACCTCATAGGTATGATTGCCTCTTGCCTCTTAATTGTCCCTTACGCAAGACTCCAAATGCGTCCATTACAGGAATGCTTAGCAAATCAGTGGAATCAGGCTCATGGACAACTCACAGATCTGGTGGTGGTGGACAGCCGCACACATCGCTCTCTGCCGTGGTGAAACACACAAAATCTTTCCAGAGGGCGGCGTTCCTGGACCCAGTTCCACAGATAGTGCTAACAGCAGACTCATCGCTCACCGGCTGGGGAGCTCATCTCTTAACCCATGCCATTCAGGTATATGAACCCCTCAACAGAAACTCCTCCACATCAATCATCTGGAGTTAATGGCCATATTTCTTGCACTCACGGCTTTTCAGATGCACCTCGTAGACAAAGCTGTCCTCATCCGGACGGACAACATGACAACAATGTATTACATACAAAAACAGGGGACACACACTCTGTACAGCTTTCACAGCTCCCACATAGCATATGGATATGGGCCATTCCGCAAACAATATACCTCTTAGCGGAGCATCTACCTGGGACACACAATCAGATAGCAGATCTGCTCAATTGTCATCTACAACAGATTTATGAGTCGGAACTTCACCCAAAGGTTCTTCATCTCTTCTTTCAAATGTGGGGCCATCCAGACATAGATCTGTTTGCCACACACTTAAAAACAAAATGCCCAAACTTCGCCTCCAGGTATCTACACCCACTGTCCAAGGGCAGTGCGATATGGATGAACTGGTCAGACAGATTGGCGTACGCTTTTCCACCTCTCCCACTCATTCCGCTACTAGTCCGCAAGCTGAAACAGTCCCTCACAATGATCCTGGTGGCTCCAACTTGGGCCCGCCAACCCTGGTTCACAACACTGCTGGAAGTCTCAGTAGTCCCACACCAAACGTTACGCCTTTCACCAAAGCTTCTCACGCAGAACCATGAAGGCATAAGGCATCCAGATCCAGCTCAACTGAACCTAGCGATATGGCTCCTGAAGTCGTAAGTTTGGATGTCTCAACCTCCCACCAGACTGCATGAATCTTATCAAGGAGGATAGACGTCCAAGTACTAGAGCTTGCTATGCAGCTAAATGGAAAAGAGTTGTCATTTACTGCAATAACAATGTAATCAACCCATTAGATGCTACCATTCAAAACATTATTTGTTATCTCCTACATCTAAAAAGATGTAATCTGGCATACACCTCCATAAGAGGACATATTGCTGCCATAGCAGCTTACCTGCAAAACAGGCAACAAATGTCGTTGTTTAGGGTTCCTGCCATTAAAGCATTTATGGAAAGTCTTAAAAGGATAATTCCTCCCAAAATTCCGCCCTCTCCAATCTGGAATCTAAACATTGTCATTACCTGGCTCATGGGTCCCCCATTTGAACCTTTGCACAAATGTGAGATGCAATTACTCACATGGAAAGTAGCTTTTTCTGTGGCCATCACATCTCTCAGGAGAGTAAGTGAACTCCAGGCATTAACCATACAAGAACCATGTTTGCAAATCCGTCACAACAAAGTGTTACTTGGGACAAACTCTGAATTCCTACCTAAAGTAGACTCTCCCTTTCACCTTAACCATTCAGTTGAGCTCCTAGTCTTTTTTCCTCAACCTGACTCAGTAGCAGTCTGGCTCTTCACCCGCTTGACGTTAAAAGAGCTATTCGTTACTACATTGACAGAACAAAAAGTTTCAGGAAAACTAAACTTTTTGTAGCGTTCTCACCACCACATAAAAACAATACTATATCAAAATCAGGAATAGCCAAATTAATTGTTAAAACCATTCAAATGTGCTATCAAAAAGCAAAACTTACTTTATCAATTCCCCCTAAGGCGCATTCCACGTGCAAAATAGGGGCATCCATGGCATTCTTAGGAAATATCCCCATGGATGACATTTGTAAAGCAGCAACATGGTCTACACCACACACATTCACTAAACATTACTGTGTAGATGTGCAAGCAAAACAACAAGCTAGTGTGGGCCAGGCTGTACTAAAAACACTGTTTCAAACTACTGCCGCCGATACAGGTAGCCATCGGGAAGGCAACATTGCCTTATAGGCTGCTGCAGTATACTTTCTAAAGCTCATATGCCTCCAACGGAAAATGCTACTTACCAATATGCATCTGTTCGTGACATGTAGAGATGTATACTCCCTCCTTCCTCCCCTTACTTAGATACATTACACATGGACATCTTTTATTTCTAACTAACTCCATCATCACCCTTTCTGGAGATGGAGTCGATGCCCATGCGCACTACTTACCAAAGGCGGTGTCACCTATCTCGTGACTACAAAACTTCTACAATAACAAAGTAAAAACATCCGAACCCAACACCATATGGCGATCTATGTTACAGCACACATCTCTACAGCTCTACATGCCAAGAACAGATGCATACGTGTAAGTAGCATTTTCCATCTTCCAACACAAATTCTGGACAAATTTGAAGGAGAATGCAATGACCAAGTTGCCTCCTACTGCTTATGGTCCACCTACAGTTGACTGTCTGCGACGCAGGCCCTTAGGATGTTGCTGCATGAATTCGTAAATTTTGCTGCATCAAAAGTAAAACGTCTGCGGCACTTAATTGTGTTTTAGCTGCATATCTGCTGCACTTTATTTTGAATGACTTCCTCCTACCCCAACAATTGTTATGGTAGGACTGAGGGATAATGCCCTATCCTACAACTTTTGCAGTAAACCACTGTTTCAACATCCCAACCTTGGATGTCAGTTGTACATGGTGAGCTTGCACTATATGCTTAATCTGTTCATGGATGATGGCCAGGACCCAGCTGAACTTGTTTGTTTTGATAAACATTAGAAAAAGTTAATCTCTTGGAGAAAGCGTATTTAGGGATCATTCCATAGCGCTTGCCATAGTGATCTGGAGGACATGCGTTTGAATCCTGATTACACCAATATAAATTCTCAGCCTTCTCAGGTTTTTAAATATCGGCTTTTCAATTCCCCACACATAACAGTAGAAGTGAAAGCAGAAATTTCCATTTCAATGAATTAGGGTGAGGAGAAAATCTTTTTTGATATTCCAGGACACATATATATTCCTTAGCATTCTATATTTCTGACCTAGGCTTGGACAGTAGGTAGCTATGGTTTTAAGAGCCAAATTGTATATAGCTTTCGAAATTCTATTCTGTGCACTTAGCATGTAAACTAATGTGCACACATTATCAACGATTCAGAGGTGTGACTTTCACCAATGTTCTAGAGTAAAACTGATGTTCCTGCCATTGATCAGTTACAGTTGGTCCAGGCCAGCCCTTTGCATTTAAGGAAACTGAGGCAGTCATGGCTTTCCATTGCCTATTTATGCGAGCCTTTTCAGTAAAGTGACTGTATCTAATGTAATTCAACAAGGAATTGTAAATCCATAAGTGTGCCAACCCTAATATAACAAAGAAGGCTTATTGAGAGGAGTTTAATAGTTTGCTTCTTGTATGACATAGTTCAAACAGGGGTAGCTATTCTTCCAGTGGCAGATTAATCAGCTAGAGAGAAGTATTTTCCCTACTCATAACATGTTTGAAAATTGGATGATGGGTGTTATGATGCTTGGTGGTGAATTCTTAGCTGTCAAGTTAACATTACAGACTTAGGGAGGAAGGTCGAAATCTGTCAACTGTTGCTGCTCAATCTCCACGCAAGGTGTAGCGTTTACAGTTTCAGGTGGATAACCCTCCCCTGCTGCTGTGACAGTCATGTTCTGCATGACAAATGGTGTGAGGTAATTACATTAACTGCAATGTCCCTAAGAAAATAGATGTTTTAAAACAGAAATTGTATGTAGATTGGTCCTTGGGAGTCTAAATGTCATTACTTGTTGAAGGTCTGCTTTGCAGAACTTTAAAACTTATCAACAAGCTCAATGTGGTACTGGCACGGAGCGACTACATTAGTGAACTTTAAAGGCTTAAGGAGGTCAAAGGAAAAGTACTGTGTAATATAATTTCCAATCTCCACATGTCAATGCTCATTACTTATACATAAGTAATAATACTCAGTAATAATACTGATATGGCGAAATCACTATGCGCTCAAATGGGCTAACTATCTTTTCCCTTTAGGTTTTAATCATTATAATTAAAGGTTGTGAAGGGGGATATTCTGCCATTTTCCTGCAGGGTAAAGCTCATCATTAAATTCTATACATCACATAATTTCAACACTGAATCTGAGAAACACCAAAGAACAATTTATATTCCATTTCTCTGTAGGGTAGAACTTTTCATTAACTTAATTATATACATCACAACATCCTTTTATTTTAACATTGAATGAAAAAGTGGATTTATCAAGTGCGTGACTACTCAGGAGTGTCCCTGCACTGAGGCAAATGCAGGGCGGAAATACCCACATTATAGGCTGAACAAATAGGTTTTTAACAATTTCCAAAAAGCCGTCTCATCTGGGACGGTTCTAAGTTGCAAAGGGAGCTTATTCCAAATCCTGGCAACTAATACAGAAAAGGCAGAGCTGCCCAATCTCCTCCTTTTAAAACGAGGAACTACTAACCGCCCTACATCCCTCAAGAGCATGTTCCTAGGTGGACAGTTTTCCTGAATCCTATCAGCAGTGTTCCTAAATCCTGTTATTGAGATAGAAGGCTTTGTGTGCAATAGTTAGCACTTTAAAAGCAATTATTTTGCTCACATGCAACCAATGCAATTGGTTATGGTACTGAGACACAGCAGACCGCTTTGTCAGTTTAAGCAGAAGACTTATTGCGGTGTTGTGTGCCACTTGAAACTGATGTATTCAAGGATACCCAGTAAACCTTGGAATATTTTTATTACTGGGATCCCCAGATAGAGAACCTTTGAATATTTTTTAACATTCTTAGTACATAGCCTGCCCTTCTCCTCCTCCCCCCCCACCTCCACCCAGCTCCTTTGTCACCTCTGTGGTTGGGGATGTGGGTGGACAGCCACGCACCTGTCCATCCTGTTAGTCGATTTGAACCAAAAGGCAACATTTCTCTTTTATCTGGGTTACACTGTAGGCAGTTAACTCTGAGTCATTTGACTGTCAAGAGAGTACACATTAAGATGCTGCATTTAAATGACTTCTCATAGTGTAATCACAACACCTGTTTACTGAAGATGGGGAGGATAACGAAAGGGATGGGAAATATTAAACCGTGCAAGAAGCAGGATTCATAATATCTCAAACCAACCCAGAGTGGTTGGATCTCCCAGACACCCTCAACAAATACCAAATGCCAGTCTCAAAATTCTCTTCAGTGTGGAACCTCGCCTCTTGTAGGAGGCAGAAATTTGAAATACTTTGTTGCAAGGGGAGTAGAAGAATTCCTTTTTGGGTTGCTTGTTTTATTTCACCATTATCACATTTATGTCCACTTCCCTGATGCTGCGCTCTAAGATTCTGTTATTTCAACAGGATACCTAGATACAAATGCGTATGCTTGATTTTTCAGTGCAGAAAGCAATCTCTCAAACATCACTAAAATAACATAACTTTGCCTTCTATGTTTTTGGAATAAAGCAAGAGAACTATCGCTGGATTCCCCAAGTATATTTATGTTCCCATTTATATCATTTTTATAGGTATTGAAATAATTTGATATACTAGATATAGGATGGCAATTATGTGACTGGTAAAGACTGCAGAAACGTTTGAATGCCAAAAACTAGGGGTAGAATTATTGATTCCAAAGTTTGTTATTGGTGAGATGAAGTTTGAGTTGCCCCAAGTTTGGAGCATGTCAGCCATGTCACATGCTCTGTACACTCATGCCATCTATTGTGTTGGGATGCAGAGTTTGCGAGAGGCTTCGGTTTTGAGGTGACTCATAATACCTCCCCTGAAGCCCACAAAGTAGTGGGGTGTAGACTTCACCTTAGATAGTTTATTTTGCGATCTGGGTTGAGCGGATCTCTGAGAGCTCTGGAACAGTCACACGTTATTAGCGATATTTTCAGCAAAACACCTGAATCGCTACCCTCGCGAACACACCATGTGAATGCCGACCGATTTGGAATCGAATAGGACCAAATTCCTTGGTGTCAGGTTGTAAGAGAATGACTTGTGGCATAGAGGGCTATGAAAATACACTTCTTATATTCTAATTGTAACAGTAAGTTCCAGTGGTCAGACCAGAATTAGGTCTGCAATCTGTATCCCAACCAACCACAAAGAATTTGCATCTTTGGCCTTTCGGTGTTATAAGACCAACAGGCACCATGGAGGTAGACTATGGGTGTATCATAGAATGTAGGTCTAAGCTTTTCCCATGCTGTGTCGAATTTGTCAAGGGAACTTACTTGGATGCTGAAAGAGGTGGGCCTTCTGACACTCTGGTGATCTAAGGGGGAACAAAGTCCTGAATATGTCTCGTCCAATGACTCTGACTTGAAAGAGCATTCTTGTCCAGAGCCCTTAACAAAGACAGGCTATTGGTTTCTAAGCAAACATTTAGAGTATCTTACTTCGAACTGAGCTGGCAAACTGAGCCTCAACTACAGCACTAAGTACAGCCCTGAGAAAGCCCTGTCTTAAGCACTGAACCTCCTCCAAAGAGGCCTCTGCGCGTTTAGGCAGCTGCAGCTTCTGCTTCTGCGCCATCTTCGCCCTTAAAGGTCAAATTTACTTCTGAGAAAGTTTTGAGACACTCTGCTCCAACTACATTCAGATAACCCTCCTCAGCCCCAAGAGTCTACTCTTCCTCATCCAAGCAGACTTAAGCTGCGCAGTCGAGCTTGAGGTTAACTTCAAAACCAGCCCTGGCCTCAGTGCCTAGCAAGCTGCCGCCTCTAGAAGACCAAGGCAAGCAGACTGATGCAAAACAAAAGCCGGTATACTTATTTTATGTTCTGGCATGACCATCTCTAACAGGTCAACCTCAAACCAAAATGCTCATTCAAATATAGGATTGCAGAAGAGCTTAGGATGCACCTAATTCTCAAGAAGACAAAGTGCAGAGAGCTCAAACCATCCACAGGATCTTCTAGAGTCCCCCATCTCAAGCACGGTCTCTTCACGTGGACTCAGAATCCCAGTCCAGATACAGTAGGAGGACCCAATACTCAGGGGTGATAGCGACAACCAGTTGCACCACTATAATACTGTCATTCTTGGCTGTATATATTTGTGTTCTGATTTGGGGTACCTCAGTGTAAGTGCTGAATCTTGGAATCTGCCACCTGAAGCCATAGAAATTGGGTATTGAACTTTGCAGAGCATGTACATTCTAAAGAAAACCCCTGTGAGGCCTTGTTGCCCAACCAAATAGACTATTGTATAAATCTCCATAAAAAGGCCTAACAGGCCTAAGTGCAAGACATCTGTTACTTATTTCACCTTCAAAAGGCAGAACGCCCCTTTTTTCCATAAGCATAAACTTAGCTGCTGAACCAATTTCCTGCAAAATCGAGAATGCCAATCATTTTTCTGTATCCCTGTTGGAGCCTTTATGCAAGACCTTGAATTTTGATCACTCCTACACTGCCACCAGTCCCTTGATGATACCTCAGTATTGTACTTACATAGTTCATGGTGCCACAATTAGAGATGTTAAACTTTTGATCAGTTCCTTCCTAGGAAAATAGCTTTCAATCACTTCTCTCCATAGAGTTAGTGAACTGCAAGCCATAACTACTATAGTAGAGCAATTTATTCGAGTGCACATAAGTTAGGTTGTACTTGGAACACATCCTTTTACTCTCCCTGAGGTAGTTTCTCCTTTCTTTGTCAACCAAACTATTGGTACCTCCCCGTAGCTTTTGGCCTGCCCTATAGTGGATAACATATTTTCAAAGCAGCCCTGACAGATGAATTGTCAGATGTGCTAAATTTTGCTATGGCAAAACCAAAAACACTACTTTATCTAGCTAGAGCACATTCTCATAGAAAAAAAGAGCCATTATGGCTTTCTTAGGCAATATTCCTTAAGGATACACTTGGAAAGCTGCAGTATGGTCAATGATCCACACTTTCACCGCATAATACTGTATAGAGATTCATGCCCAACAAGAGGCACAAACAATTTGGGAAAAGTGTACTTAAAACGCTGTTGTAAACGTCTTCTGTGCCTGCTTGCAAGCCATGCATTACGATGAATAATACCGCTTTCCACTCTATGCAGAGCATGTGATCTATGGCACCACACACATCAAATGGAAAACATTACTTATTTATAATAATTGGTGTGCTGCTTCTGTGCTGTAGATTCACTTGTACCCTCCCACATTCCTGAATGCGAGCTCACACTGTTTTTAACAACTCTTACCTTTTAAATACATGTTTACACATGTATGCATAGATGTTTCTGCTTCACATCTCCAATCAATAAATCAGGGGTTTTGTATAATGCAGCTACTCACCCGGGAGAGTCTTGAGGTGCCGGGGGGCGGCTCCGTAGGGTGCTGAGGTCATCTAAAGAGCCTGATCTTTAGGTTTGTCCTGAACTGGAGCAGCGTAGGGCTGTGCAAGAGGTGGAGCAGAAGGTCGTCCCAGGTCTTTGCTGCGAGGTAGGAGAAGGACTTTCCACCTGTTCTGGTCTTGTAGATGTGTGGCATGGTGGTCAGAGAGAGGTCCGCTGATAAGAGGTCTCTCTCGGGTGAGTGGAAGGAGAGGCAGTTGTTTAGGTATGCTGGTCCGATGTTGTGGAAGGCCTTGTATGCATTTGTGAGGAGCTTGAAGATTCTTCTTCTTTCGATGGGGAGCCATTGGAGGTCGCAAAGGTGTGGGTGAAATGGTTGTGGCGGGGGATATCTTGGATCAGTCTGGCTGTGGCATTCTGGACGTTCTGGAACTTACAATGGAGTTTTTTGTTGATTCCGGCGTAGAGGGAGTTGCCATAGTCTAGTCTGCTAGTGATGAGGGAGTGTGTGACCGTTTTTCTGGATTCCGAAAGGATCCATCTGAAAGTTTTCTGGAGTATACGGAGGGTGTTGAAGCAGGCCGAGGACACGGAGTTGATCTGTCGTTTCATAGTGAGTGATGAGCCCAGTATGAATGATGCAGAGGTTCCGAGCATGGTCTGTCAGGGTGAAGGAGTTTCAGAGGCCTGGGGAAACCAGGTGTTATCCCCATGCTGAGGAGGTGGAGCCAAGGGTGAGGACTTCTGTTTTGTCAGAGTTGAGTTTCAGACAGCTGTCCTTCATCCAGGTGGTGACGGCTTTCATCCCTTCTTGGAGTTTGTGCCTGGTGATGTTGGGTTCCTTGGTGAGGGAGAGGATGAGCTGGATGTCGTCTGCATAAGAGATAATGTTGAGCCCGTGGTTTCTGAGAGGGGGCCTGAGGGAGGATCCCGGCGGTATTCCGCATCTGGTCTTTGTTGGTTCTGAGAGGTAGGGTATGAGTCTGACTCGCTGAGTTCGGCTTGTGAGAAATTAACGTATCTAGTTGAGGGCCTTTCCTCAGGTGGCAGTGTCTTGGAGTCTGGGTGGCTAGTGTGCGGCAGCTGAGAGGTCCAGGAGGAGGAGGGCTACTGTTTGGCCCTTGTCTCGGTGCTGTGGTTGCTGCGGAAGCCAGATTGGGAGATGACCAGGACGTTTTTGGCTTCGATGAAGTTTGCTAGCTGGGTGTTGATGGGCTTTTTGATGACCTTGGCTGCGAATGAAAGCTGTGAGATGGGCCTGAAATTCTTGAGGTCCGTCTGGTCTGCGGAGGGTTTTTTTCAGGAGGGGGTTGACGAAGTGTTCCCAGTCATCGGGGAATGGTGCGGTCTCAAGGGAGCAGTTGATCATCCGGCATAGTTCTGGAGCGGTGTCTGTGGCGATTTTGTGGAAGATGGGTCTGAGAGTGCTCCGAAGTGGATGGTTTTTGAGGTGTCTTCTGTGGTGAGCGGGGTCCAAGTGAGTAGGGTCTGTTGAGTTGTGTCGCTGGGGGTGGGGGCTGAAGTGATGCAAAGGTCCTGGTTGTCGTATAGTGTCTTAATCTTGATGTGAAAAAAGGTGATCAGTTTGTTGCAGAGGTCGAGGGAGGGAGGAACGTCTGTTTCGCTGACTGGTTTGGGAAATATCTGGATGATGTAGAAGAGTTCTTTGGAGTTGTGGGCGTTGGTGGTGTGCTGTGGTGGCTGTTCTGTAGGCGGTGTGCGTTTCTGGGGTTTTGCTGTTCCTTCATGCCTTTTTTAGTCGTACGCAGGATTGCTTGGATTCTTGGAGTGCAGGGGTGAACCAGCTTGCTTTCTTGAAGTGATATCCTGTAGCTTCCTTGAGGGGAGTGAGTGTATCTTCGTAGTTAGTGATCCAGCAAGGGAGCTTGCGTGCCACTGTGTTAGCGTCTGTCGCTGTTGTATGTGGGATGAGGGTGGAGTTGAGCTGTTATTTGGTGACTTTGTTCCAGGTTCTATGGGGAGTCTGTGCTTGAGTGGGGTGAGTTTTCTGAAGGAAAAATGGACGCAGCGGTGGTCCGTCCGAAGAGGTTCCATGGTGTGGCTATAGACATGTAAAGACATGGTTGAGTGTATGTCCCACTGTGTGCGTGGGAGCGGGTACACAGTGCTTCAGTCCTGTGTTGGCGAGGTTCTCTAGGAGGGCGGTGTTGTTGGGGTTGTCATTGTTGTCCAGGTGAAAATGTAGGTGTCCAAATCGTATGTAGTCTGTGGCGGTGAGGGCATGGGGTGTGGTGCGATGAGGTCAGCGATACTGTCTGTGAAGGAGGCCAGGCGGCCTGTAGATGAGGGTTCCACGGAAAGATGTTTTGGAGTTGATCTGATTCTGGAAGTGGAGATTTTCCATGGGGGTCATAGCATCATCCGGGTCAGTGGTTGTCATGCAGAGGGAGCTTTTGTAAACTATTGCGATGGCTCCTCTAGGGCGGTCTTTTCTCAGGATCTCGTATTCGTCGGCAATGGCGATTATGATGTCGGGCACAGAGTTGGCGTTCTCCATGATCCTGTGAGGAAGGCGATGACGGCGAATCGGTATTTAGGAGGTCCCTGATTTCTATGGCGAACCTGTGTAGGGAGTGCAAGTGGAGGAGGATGCAGTTCAGTGGTTTGTGTGCGATGACGTCCGGTAGGCTGGGTGCTGCTGTCAGGAGTCGGGAAGGTGCAGCAACAGTGTCGGCAGGAGATCGGGCCTTGGGTGTAGCTTAGCGTCGATAGCTGGCAGTTGTTACTGCGTCCAGGGTCGAGTGTGCGGAGTGTGCTGGAGGCGGGTCGGAGGACCAGGGTCCCTGACGCTGGTCGCAGTAGGGTCGCTGATGGGTGCAGCAGCTGCAATTCAGTGAAAGGAGGTTGGGAAGGACACGCTTGAGGGGGGATGTCCTGCAGGGGCTGCAGCGGCGAGGAATGTGAAAAATGGGGAGAAGAGAGCAAAGAGAGAAAAAAGAGGGCACAGAAAAAGCCAACAGAGGCGGAACAGCAGAAGAGCAGTGTGATCTCCCACTGGACCACCAGGGATGAGGCGCAGGCAGGAGTCTGCGGGTACCATAGGGCCTTGAACCTAAGGCCATACAGAGAGCACAGGGCATCACTTACTAGTGGAGCTGCTTGGGGAAATCTGACCAGGTCAGTGGACTAGCTCTCCTTGCCGCGCATCAGTGGAACAGCAGAAGAGCAGAGTGCTATCCCAATGGACCACCAGGGTTGAGGCGCAGGCAGGAGCCCGTGGGTGGAGAAGGGCCTTGAACGTACAGCCAAACGGAGAGCACGGGGCAGCACTTACTGGTGGGGCTGTGCGGGTGAGTGCTGACCAGGTTTATCTCTACCTAACTACTCTCACCCATAAGCAGGGTCACTGAAATTATGTGACAGGAGAGGTCCCGATTATGCGGCAGGGTTGAGTAAATAATGCAGCAAGAAAAGGCAAATGATGTGGCGCATTTTGTAATAGTATTACTCCGTTATCTCGTCATTTTTAAACTTGGTAACTCTGGTCATTGTTTGCACCTCATTAGCACCAGTTTAATACCCAAATATAGCAGTAGCAGCAGAAAGGTGACGTGCCTTCTTTGCAAAGGGCCTTGCACTTCGTGGCAACACGTCACTTCATTTTTAGCAACTTCTGAAACTATTGAGCTAAAAACAAAACTATTTTGTCAACTAGACCAGGTGACAGAAAGCTCCTCTTCCAATTAAGAGCAGGTGCACTCCCACTTAGATCATTGACAGGAAGGTGGGGTGGCGGACTTCATGATAGCTGTCCTGCTTGTGGTGCCGCAAAAGAAACAGTTGGCTATTTTCCTGTACAGCCTATTCTGACCCAAGACGTATTTGGCTAACACCAACGTGTAAAAATCTGGGTACCACTAGTAGTACTGTAGCTCTACGTATCATATGCACAAGCACTTTAATGCCTTTAGCGATAGCTACAGCTAAGTATCTTGGATGGGCGTGGTCTATTAGATAGAGACTGTTAGGCATTTGATTGTTTTTCTTTTTGTTAGTCGGTCTGCATTTTATACTGTCATTTTTATCTCCAAATTTTTTATTCCTAAACTTTTAGTCTTGTAGTTTTATAAAATTTTATCCATAGAATTTTACTCTGTATTTGTATTTACATTGTAATCTACTATCAAGTCTTATTTTTAATTGAAAGTCTTATTCTTTAACAGTAATGATTGTTAATCTGGTTTTTATCTTGTTCTATGTACTTGCTTTGATGAGTGAACCTCGAATAAAGCATTATTTGACTTGACTTGAAAACTATTTTGTTAAAATCTGCAGTTTATACGGCAGATGATGGATTATGTGGCAAATGCGGCTAATGTATAATTATGCAAAATCCATAATTCAAGTGGCCCTGCCCCTAAATCGAGCACAGTCTAAGGCACATCAAATTCTGGTGCATTGTTTCAGGGGGAGGTATCTTCAGCCACTCCGAAAGTCAGAGCACAACTTTGGTGAAAAATAACTTGCAACACCTACGACCAAGCATATTAGACTGCAAGATTGTACAGAGCATGTGAATCTAGATGTTTCAATGTTTTGCATTTTGAATTTAATATTGAAAGATGCAAAGACAAATGGCTGTATTACTCCAGGATACCGTTTTAACCCCCTCCTCCATGTTGTTCCTATTCCTATCAGGTAAATCGACTTGTGTGGAAAAACAAAATAAAAAAATGAGCCTCCATATCATTTTTTACGTAACAGAAGTAGAAAGTTGCTAAACCTGAATGACAATGACTTATGTGTTTCCCTGAAAAAAAGTTTAAAGTACTTTTAATGGCCAATGTCGTAACAATATGCTCAGCATTTTCTGTGCAACTCCTCAACACTGAAAATAAATCTGGTGTTTTCTTATTCTGTTTATAGACCAAAACGCACTAAAGCCAGCATGACAGAATTTCTGGAGTCTGAAGATGGCGAAGTGGAGCAGCAGCGGACATACAGTAGTGGTCACAATCGATTGTATTTTCATAGCGACACCTGCCTCCCTCTTCGGCCACAAGAAATGGAAGTGGACAGTGAAGATGAAAAGGATCCTGAGTGGCTGAGAGAGAAAACAATTACTGTAATTATAAAATATCTTTTAAATGTTTTGATAAGAAAATGAAGCAGTAAAATCTTATGTATTTCAAAAACATAATAATGATGCAAATTGTGCCCGAGGGTTTTTCTGCACACCATGACAGTAATTTGTTACCTGTAGCTCCAGATCTCAATTGTTAGTATCTTTCACATATTCACATGCTTGAACCATGCCCTGTCATAAAGATGGAAACCCCCAGTATTTTTAATATAGCAATAAAGTGTTAAAATGGGTATAGGTTCAGCAGCATTTGTAGATTAGTCCATACTTTAGCATCTAAGTAGACACAGTCTGCCACCGCACACTTAAAGCGCGCCTCCACGACTCCGGAATCCAAGGGAAGGCCCTGGACTGGACCACCGCCTTCCTCTCCGGGAGAACCCAGAGCGTCCCCCCCCCCCTCCCGCTCCGAAGCCCCCGAGATCATCTGCGGCATACCCCAAGGCTCATCTCTCAGCCCTACGCTGTTCAACGTCTACATGGCACCACGTCGCCCAACAGCACGACCTCAACATCATCTCCTACACCGACGACACCTAGCTGATCCTCTCGCTCACCAAGGACCGCCAAAACCAACCTCCACGAAGGAATGAAAGCTGTCGCCGGCTGAAGCTGTAATCGGACAAGACGAAAGTCCTCAACTTCGGCTCCACCCACTCGGCCTGGGACAACTCCTGGTGGCCGACGGCACTAGGAGCACCCCCTACACCCACCAACCACGCGCGAAACCTAGGGGTCATCCTTGACTCCACACACTCCATGACAAAGCAGGTCAACGGCGTCTCATCCTCCTGCTTCAACACCCTCCGCATGCTTCGCAGGATCTTCAAGTGGATCCCCACCGAAACTAGAAGGACGGTCACCCAGGCCCTCGTCAGCAGTAGAATGGACTACGGCAAGGCACTCTACGCAGGAGCCCCGGCCAAACTCCTGAAACGACTCCAACACATCCAGAACGCCACCGCACGCCTGATCCTCGACATCCCCCGCCACATCACACACCACCTGAAAGACCTGCACTGGCTCCCCATCAACAAGAGGATAACCTTCAAACTCCTCACCCACGCACACAAGGCACTCCACGACACCGGACCAGCGTACCTCAACAGACGACTCAGCCTCTACATCCCCCGCCCGCCAGCTCTGCTCTGCAGACCACGCCCTCGCCACCGACCCCCGCATCCAAAGAGTGACCGGCGGCGGCAGATCATTCTCCCACCTCGCCGCCAAGACGTGGAACACCCTCCCCATCCGCCTACGGCAGACCGAAGACCTTCTAACCTTAAGGAGACTCCTAAAGGCCTGGCACTTCGAACAGTAGCAGCATTCCCCCCCACCCCCCAGCGCCTTGAGACCGTCACGGGTATGTAGTGCGCTTTACAAATGCCATGATTAATTGATTGATATCTGCATTCTTCAGTCCCGCTAGAAGCCACCATAGCTCAGCTTTCTGCTGCATGTTGTGTGAGGGAGTCCCCCAGAAAGAGCTTTTTGCTTTCTAATAACCACATTTTTGCATTATCTTTATCTTCCCTGGACAAGAGCCAGTTCCCTGAACTGCGAGTGGTTTCTGGAGGATTTTGTCTTTTTGGGCCCAAGGGAGACCCTCTCACTGGTCGCCATGGCCATTTTGAGAAGAGATCCATCAAGTCCTACTCTTCTTGTAGTTAAAGGAAGGTCTACTTGGGTAACCTACACTTACACTGCTTTTACTACCTTTACCCAACATACAACGCTTCTCACTGTGACATCTTCTAGACATTCCCACTCTGAAGGACAGGAAAAAGAGGCTGACCCTATAGCTCCTTGAAAAGAAGAGTATTGTTACCTCTAAAGGAAATGCACCCTTGTCAGGCACCATATCAAGCACTCCCTCAAAGGTGGTGTTAAAGAGACAGCCATGTGGAAGCTAGAGAACTAAAGTTCTCGAAATAAGTGCTCCCCCCCCCCTTACAAAGGGGAAATCAAACATTACCTCTGTGAAATAGTAAAAAAAAAAAAAATGACCGTCGTACAAGATTGCTTGGGGAAAAAAGAAAAAATTCTGAGGACCTGCCCTCTACCTACCTTTTTAAACATTTGTTGAGTGGAAGCCTCCATCATAGATCAAGACATCCTACCTTCCTTCCATCCATAGCACTGACAGCACACCTGTCTACCGTCTCCACACTTGCAGAGACCGTGGCCTCATGGTCAATGACCACATCGCTGACCACCATCCCAATCATCGAGCAAGAAGATCCTGCTGAATACCATTCCATCCGCTGGTACGGCAACGACTGTCCCTTTGGTGACCACCTGCTCCCACTGAGTACAATGACTACCTCAGTGATGCCACAGTATACAGTACCAGCAATTATATTGTTGGCAGCTGAAATCTTTTTGTTGACATTGGAGGCCCCAGTGCCATTTACTCAGTTGCTGCAGGTGTCAACATACTTAGGGGTCCATATCCTGGTTCTGCAAGTGGAGTCAGACGTCTGTAACCAGTGACATAGCTTATACTTGAACACAGCGGGACATCCATTCCATTTAGGAGTATGACGAGGGGGAATATGGTGTCAGTTGCTGCTTTTTTCACATCTTGATGTCGATTAGTCTTCACTGATAGCATTCCTCAGCAATTTTTGTCAGTGATGGGAGGCTGCTTGCATTAAGTTCAACAACTGCGATTGCCCATAACTAGGACAAAACCAGTCCTAGGTTGCTTGTGTTCCAGTTCAGGGAGGACCTGGCCTGGCAGTTCGGGCTGGACTGTTTCCATGAGGAGCAGGGACAAGACTGATTTGCATCTGGCTGAGTCCAACTGAAGTGGCATGGTGAGCAAGTGAACGATGGGTTGGAATGCTGCCCAAGTGACTGCCAGTGGTTAGACATTGCAAGCATTCCTCCCATCACCTTTTGTGGTTTTCATGCATTGAAATGTCACACAGGGTGTCCATCTTTCCTTATAATGAGCAGCATCATATAATAGACTGATAGGGACACATTTTATATCTGAGAAATAAAATTACAAGCTCCCTAATTAGCAGTTTCAAGTCTGCGTTGCAGCCTCTGATGCCCAAGAAAGGTGTGAAAACTTATGAGAAAAAAAGAAAAATGCTAACAGATTGATTTGAATTGAAAGGTCAGAAAAATCATCCAGTCTCGTAGTCAAGGCGCTTCCCCTACCCATGATGCAATGTATTGGCAATGGCCTCAGTCAGTTTGTATTTTCCAGCTCCTGTGAGTAAGATCTCAAAGCACCTGTGAGGTTTCACACCTCAATTTGTTTGGCAGAAAATTATAGCAAAACGTTTGCTTATTCATTTTCTCTTAACGTCTCTAACATCATCCTGTCAGTTGAAGTGGTTCTTTTGCTGTTTTCTGGCAGATTTTCACCTCAGAAATGCCTTCTCTTTTTGAGAAATGTCCCTCCTGTGGAAGGAAAACGAGATCTCTGGACCGCCACAAGATCTGTGTGTGGTCTGCATGTCTCATACACTGCCAAGGACTGTGACATCTGCATAAAAAAAACTAAAATTACTTTAAAAGACAGAGGGAGCATTAGACACAAAGGAATTATGCAGGACAAGAGAGCAGAGGCAGACTGGAGAAGTCATCCTATCATGCTTCCTCTGAAAGACAGCTTGCTTAAGAAAAGGATTCTCACCGAGGGAGGTCCAGACTAATCAAATCACATGGGTTTTGTAGAGTGCTGCTAACCACACAATAGGGTATCCAGGCACTGGGTGTTTCTACTGCTGGGTGGCATCAGTTTAACAGCCAGTTCTTCAGATCCTTTCTGAATTTCTGCAGGGAGGGGGAGGTCCAGAGGTGAAAGAGGAGGCTGTTCCTGGTCTTGGCCTAGGTAGGAGAAAGAGCATCCATCGCTCTTTCTGTGGCGGATGCAGGGTGTCTGGAAGAGGGAGGCAGAACGCAGGTGTCTGGAGAGCTGGTAGCCGTTCAAATGGTGGTGGATGTCGGCTAGTCCCTGATTGTGCAGGGTCGTGTAGGCATGGGTGAGCATCTTCAATTGGCTCTTTTTGTGAACGGGGATCCAGTGGAATTTCCTGAGGTGTGGGATGATGTGGGCCTGTCTGGGGGAGATCGAGGATGAGTCTGACCGCGGAGTTCTGAATTGACTGTAGTCTCTTCAGTAGGTGCAAGGCGATTCCTACGTAGTGTGTTGCCATAGTCCAGGCGGCTGGTGAAGTGAGGTTGGGTGATGGTGCGTCTTGTGCTGGCTGAGAACCACTTGAAGTCTTTCTGGACCATGCTCAGAGTGAGGAAGCAGGCTGAGGAAAATACGTTGATCCATTTTTTGTGGGGAGTTTTCTGTCCAGTATGATTCAGAAGTTCCTGGTGTGTTCTGAGAGTACGGCTTAAGGTCTGAGTTTGCAGGCCTCCAGGAGTTATTCCACTGGGATCTGCACTTCGAAGATTAGTACCGCAGTTTTCTTAATGTTAAGTTTGAGGCCGTTGTTTCTGATAGTTACATCTGCCAGTGGATTCCTCACCGTGTGAATATCCCCTTGCGTCAGCAACATTCGGAAATTCTTTTTGTAGCTTCGCGACAACGTCACAGAGGCCCGGCATCGCGCGCGACTCCGCTGATGTCACCGATACCATAATAGGCCCACGCCGGCGTGATGACATCAGTTCTGCCCTTTTTTCCGCGTCGTCGACGCCAACGGTTTCTTGGGATCTTCTATTGTGCGGATAGTAACTTAGTTACTATTGTGAACTTTTGTTCTGTATCTGTTTGGAGTGCTGTCTTCCGTCGAAGATGTCATCGAAGAAGACAGGATTTAAGCCATGCGACTTGTGTGCCAGGATGATGTCCATTACTGATCCTCATGGTGACTGTTTGTGGTGTCTGGGCTCGGATCACGACGTCGAGGGTTGTTGTTCCTGTTCAAAAATGAACCCAAAGGCTCTTCGAGAACGAGAGGCGAAACTCCTTCTTGCCAAAATTAAGGATAAGGATACCAAGAGGACATCAAGGTCAAGATCTGAAAGAGACACGTTAGTATTAGATTCCTTACCTTACAATATCCCCAGGTGTCAGACTGGATCCGGACATTTTTGCGTAGCAGTACCCTTGCGCGTCGTCTGCGGCTCCGCGTCCGTCGTGGGCGCCGTGATGAAGTCGTCGGAGTACTTAGACGCCGCCTCCGCGTGCTGACGTCAGTTCTTCTTTTTTCCGCGCCAGCTAGCGCAGATCTGGAAAAAGCAGTAACCCTAGTCAATTTTGACTAACTTTTTGATCCTTTTTGATTGCTATTTCGAAGTCTCTCGACTCCGAAACGGTGCCGATAGGGATGCCCGGCTTCAAGCATTGTGACGATTGCGACCGGCTGATGTCGGTCACGGATCCTCACCGTGTGTGTTTGTCGTGTTTGGGCGTCGACTCCGCTGATGTCACCGATACCATAATAGGCCCACGCCGGCGTGATGACATCAGTTCTGCCCTTTTTTCCGCGTCGTCGACGCCAACGGTTTCTTGGGATCTTCTATTGTGCGGATAGTAACTTAGTTACTATTGTGAACTTTTGTTCTGTATCTGTTTGGAGTGCTGTCTTCCGTCGAAGATGTCATCGAAGAAGACAGGATTTAAGCCATGCGACTTGTGTGCCAGGATGATGTCCATTACTGATCCTCATGGTGACTGTTTGTGGTGTCTGGGCTCGGATCACGACGTCGAGGGTTGTTGTTCCTGTTCAAAAATGAACCCAAAGGCTCTTCGAGAACGAGAGGCGAAACTCCTTCTTGCCAAAATTAAGGATAAGGATACCAAGAGGACATCAAGGTCAAGATCTGAAAGAGACACGTTAGTATTAGATTCCTTACCTTACAATATCCCCAGGTGTCAGACTGGATCCGGACATTTTTGCGTAGCAGTACCCTTGCGCGTCGTCTGCGGCTCCGCGTCCGTCGTGGGCGCCGTGATGAAGTCGTCGGAGTACTTAGACGCCGCCTCCGCGTGCTGACGTCAGTTCTTCTTTTTTCCGCGCCAGCTAGCGCAGATCTGGAAAAAGCAGTAACCCTAGTCAATTTTGACTAACTTTTTGATCCTTTTTGATTGCTATTTCGAAGTCTCTCGACTCCGAAACGGTGCCGATAGGGATGCCCGGCTTCAAGCATTGTGACGATTGCGACCGGCTGATGTCGGTCACGGATCCTCACCGTGTGTGTTTGTCGTGTTTGGGCGTCGACCACGACGACAAGGCCTGCTCCGACTGCCGGGCCCTCTCTTCGAAAGCCAGACGGGAGCGGTCCCGTAGGCGCCTCCAACTCCGGCAGTCGGCCCCGCGCCGTGAGAGGTCCCGATCCCATGGGAGGTCGAGGGACAGGTCGCGGGCCCGGAGCCACCACAGCTCCGAGAGTAGGCCGCACTCCTCCGGGTCGAAGTCTTCGTCAGGTAAGCGGCACAAGAAGTCCAAGCGGCGTCATCGCTCCTCGGACTCCCCCCCGACGCTTGCGCGATGCGGCCGGGGGTTCGGGTGACACCACCCACGCGGCTCCGTCGGAGTCGCAGGCGCCGCGTACAGCTCCACACCCTCCGGTCCCTGGGCTGAACGCGTCGCCGGAGGAGATCGAGCGCTTCCTCATGGCCATGAGGAAACTCTCTCTTCCGACGGGCTCCGCGGCGCCTCCGGGCCCAGCGGACCCGTCTGGGAGCCCTAGCGGGTCGGCCGCTCCGGCCCCGACGCCGTCGAGTGCTTCGGCCCTGACGCCGCCGATGCCTTCGGGCCCGGCGCCGCAGGTCCCCGTTATCCCGACGCCGCCGGCGCCTTTGGGCCCGGCGCCGAGGGGTCCAGTTGTTCTGACGCCGCCGGCGCCGCAGGACGCCGCTGGCCCTCCTTCGGGATCTGGTTCGTCGCCGGTGGATCTGACGGCCTCCCCGGCGTCGGACCCTCAGGTGTCGCCTCCGGCGGCGCCGACCCCGGTCCTCCTTCCGTTCCTGTTCGGCCGTCGGGACGGCCCCGTTGGGCGCCGCTCCAGACGCCGTTGGGTGAATTTCACTTTTATGAACAGGCCCCATTGGTTGATGACCCTGAATTTCAGGAGATGGGTGAAGGAGAGGACTGGGAGGGGTCTGAGGACCCTCTGACCAGGGAGTGTCAGTCTCATGAGGACTGTACAGGAGACCTTGGGGAGGCCAGTGGCCTGGACACCTCTCCAGACACTGGGTTTGTCTCCCCTCCTACCGTGGCTTCGGAGGAGGGGGCAACATATAGTGTGGTGCTGATGAGGGCTGCCAAGGCCTTGGGCCTTGAGCTCCCCGTCACGTCCGTGAGGACTAACCTCCTCACTGAGGTCCTTAAACCGCAGTCAAGCTCGGCCGAGCCTCTGCTGCCCTTTAATGAGGCCTTGACTGACGTTCTTCTGGGCACTTGGTCCAAGCCCGCTACGGGTTCGCCCGTAGATAGGAACGTGGCCAGACGCCACCGCCCAGCCCCGGGCGACCCATGTTTTCTGTCCTCCCACCCTACCCCCGAGAGCCTGGTCATCCAGGCCTCCAATTCCCAAACCGCATTCCCGTCGGCCCCGCCGGATCGGGAATCCAAGAGGTATGACCAGTATGGGAAGAAGATCTTCTCATCCATTAGTTTAGGCCTGCGGTCTTCCAACACCGCCTGCCTCTTGGGACGTTACACCCACTCTGTGTGGGATAAGGTCGCGGAAGTGCTGCCAGAGTGTCCGTTGGAGGTACGGGCCAAACTCGGCCAAGCCCTTGTGGAGGGCCGGGATGCAGCCAAGTATTCCATCCGGTGTGGGCTGGATACCACTGACTCGCTGGGTAGAGCGATGGCAACGACGGTGGCGGTCAGACGCCACGCCTGGCTGAGGTCCGCCAACTTCTCGGCAGATGTCCAGAGCACGCTCATGGACATGCCGTTCGATGGCCGTCGCCTCTTTGGCGACAAGGCAGACCATGCGCTTGAGCGTTTTAAGTACTCCAGGGCTACGGCCAAGTCCTTAGGCCTCTCGGACCAACGCCAGCAATCGGCTGCCTATCACTCCTTTCGTGGCCACGGAAGGGGTGCACCCACACGTGCCGTCAGCCACGCACCGCAGGGCAATACCCAACGCGGTGGCGGCCGTGGGAACCGCCGTCTAGGCGGTCGGGGGCAGCGGCGAGGTCAGTCCACACCTTCCCCCGCAGCATCCGCCTCAAAACCCTCCTAGTCTGTGCTTTCAGGCCCATGTGACGCCAGTGGGAGGCAGGGTTCGCCATCACCACCTCCACTGGCGCACTGTCACGTCGGACAGGTGGGTGCTGCAGATCGTCCGAAGGGGCTACTCCCTCCCCTTCGAGGCGACTCCTCCAGCCATGCCACCGCAGAACCACCGTGTATCGGGGGATCACTTGCGACTTCTGCAGGAGGAAGTTACGGCCCTCTTGGCCAAGGGGGCCATCGAGCGCGTTCCTGGGCCAGAAGTAGGGTGTGGTTGCTACTCCCACTACTTTCTGGTACCCAAGAAGGGCAAAGGGGCCTACGCCCTATCTTAGACCTACGGAACGTCAACGGCTTCCTCCGGAAGGAGAAGTTCAAGATGCTGACACTAGCTCAGGTCCTGGCTGCCCTGGACCCAGGAGACTGGATGGTAGCGTTGGACTTGCAGGACGCTTACTTTCATATCCCAGGCCTGCCTGCCCACCGGCGCTACCTGCGGTTCATGGTGGGCCACGAGCACTTTCAATTTACCGTGCTCCCCTTCGGCCTTACCAGCGCCCCACGGGTGTTCACGAAGGTGATGGCGGTGGTCGCAGCTCGTCTGCGCAGGTTAGGGGTTTCAGTCTTCCCCTACCTCGACGACTGGTTGTTGAAGGCGGGCTCGCCCCAGACAGTCGTCAGCCACCTCCAGACGACGGCAGACCTCCTGCACCTGCTGGGGTTCTCCATCAATGTGCCGAAGTCACACCTGTGTCCCTCTCAGAAGCTCCTCTTCATCGGAGCGGTTCTGGACTCGGCGCGGTTTCGGGTTTATCCGCCCGAACAGCGGGTCCGGGATATTCAGGCTCTGATTCCCATCTTTCAGCCGTTTTCCCGGGTTTCGGTCAGGTTGACGCTGCGGCTTCTGGGGCTGATAGCCTCCTGCATCCTACTGGTGCATCACGCCAGGTGGCGGATGCGGGCTCTGCAGTGGGACCTGAAGTTTCAGTGGGCCCAGCATCAGGGCAACCTATCCGACCACGTCCTGATCTCGGAGGGCACTGCGAGACAGCTGCAGTGGTGGCTTACGGACCGCGATTGGGTCAGCGGCAGATCCCCTCTCCCTTCCCCAACCGGAGCACGTAGTTGTGACGGACGCGTCCCTCCAGGGCTGGGGAGGCCACTTGGGAGAGGCGGAGATCAGAGGCCTCTGGTCTCCGGCAGAGACCCGGCTCCACATCAACCTGTTGGAGCTCAGGGCGATTCGTCTGGCACTGAAGGCATTCCTCCCCTCTGTTCGGGGGAGTGTAGTGCAGGTGTTCACGGACAACACCACCGCCATGTGGTACTGCAACAAACAAGGCAGGGTGGGGTCGTGGATCCTTTGTCAAGAGGCTCTTCGCCTTTGGCAATGGCTGGAACGCCAGGGCGTGACCCTAGTGGCTCAACACCTGGCGGGTTCTCTGAACGCCAGGGCGGACGAGCTCAGCCGTCGGTGCATGATGGATCACGAATGGCGTCTGAACTCGGACGTGGCGCAAGGCCTCTTTCAGCGATGGGGAGAGCCTTGGTTAGATCTATTCGCCACCGAAGAGAACGCGCAATGTCATCAGTTCTGCACGTTGGAATTTCCAAGGCGGCACTCGCTCGGAGACGCTTTTCGTCGCGAGTGGAGTTGCGGTCTGTTGTACGCCTTTCCTCCTATACCACTTCTGCCCAGAGTGCTGAAGAAGATCAAGCGCGACCGGGCCCAAGTCATCCTTGTGGCTCCGGACTGGGCTCGAAGGTACTGGTATCCAGAGCTACTCAGTATGTCAGTGGATCCCCCGGTTCGTCTGCCTCTTCAGGAGGACCTTCTGTCACAGCAGCAGGGGACGGTCCTCCACCCGAACCTGTCCAGTCTCCACCTCCATGCTTGGAGATTGAGCGGCGACAGTTGAGGCCATTTGACTTGCCTCCTGAAGTCTGTAATGTCATTCTGGCAGCCAGGCGTCCCTCCACAAAGTCGGTATACGCCTGCAGGTGGAACAGATTTGTGGCATGGTGCACAGCAAAGGCTGTGGATCCTTGCTGCCCCTCTTTCTGAGGTTCTTCTCTTCCTTCTTTCTCTTGCCCAGCAGGGCTCTGCTCTGGGCACTATCAAGGGCTACCTTTCTGCCCTTTCAGCCTTTCTAAGGCTGCCTGATCAACCTTCTTTGTTCAAGTCACCTATTGTAAATAGATTTCTAAAAGGCATCACACACACATTCCCTCCTGTTCCGTTTGTGATGCCTCAGTGGGACTTGAACCTGGTTTTAACATTCCTGATGTGCGCTCCCTTTGAACCACTTCACAACTGTCCTCTTCGCTTTCTGACTTTGAAGACTGCTTTCCTGGTTGCCATCACTTCTGCCAGGAGAGTGAGTGAGCTCCAGGCTCTTTCTTGTACTCCGCCTTTCCTTTCTGTCCATCCGGACAAAGTGGTGCTTCGTACCAAACCTTCTTTCCTGCCCAAGGTTGTCACGGCCTTTCACATCGGGCAGTCTATCACCTTGCCAACCTTCTTCCCGCCACCGCATCCCTCTAAAGAGGAAGAGCGGCTCCACCGTCTGGACCCAAAACGTGCGCTCTCATTCTACTTGGATCTCACACGCCAGTTCCGGGTGGATGACCAACTCTTTGTTGGTTACGTGGGCGCTAAGAAGGGGAAAACGGTGCACAAGAGGACCATCTCCCGGTGGATCATCCTGTGTATCCAGGCATGCTACTCCTTGGCTAGGAAGGAGCCCCCGGTTGGACAGCGGGCTCATTCTACCCGAGCGACGGCGACTACCACTGCCCTGGGCAGGGGTGTGCCCTTACAAGACATCTGTCAGGCAGCTACGTGGGCATCGCTGCACACGTTTGCAAGACACTACTGCCTGGACAGCCAAGTCCGGAGGGATGGCTTCTTTGGCCGTTCCGTCCTCCAGGACTTTCTGGTGTGATTATTGGTTCGCAGACCCACCACCGGGGTTGGTATTGCTGGGGTATCTATTCTAAGGTAAGGAATCTAATACTAACGTGTCTGTTTCAGATGCACAAGTTACTACTTGTGTAACGATACATCTGTAAGAGACATTAGTTAGTATTAGATTCCTTACCGACCCACCCATCCTCCCCGTTCTGCGAACCAATATCTAGGGTTAGGGTTGTCCCCTTTCAGGGCCCTAGTTTCAATGGCACCAGTGTTGGTTTTTAACATGGCTCTGCGTTTCTGGCGCGGAAAAGATGTGTCTAAGAACTGACGTCAGCACGCGGAGGCGGCGTCTAAGTACTCCGACGACGTCATCACGGCGCCGACGACGGACGCGGAGCTGCAGACGACGCCTACCGACGCGCATGGGTACTGCTACGCAAAAATTTCCGGATCCAGTCTGACGCCTGGAGATATTCTAAGGTAAGGAATCTAATACTAACTAATGTCTCTTACAAATATATCGTTACACAAGTAGTAACTTGTGCATCAAGACGATCGAGGTCTCGGTCGGAGTCGGCTTCGAGGTCGGCCTCGGGGCATGCTTCCGGTTCCTCGAAGAAGCATGAGAGGAAGAAGCACAGTTCGAGACACCATTCCGGCAGGGAGTCGGACTCGAAAAAGAAGTCATCTTCTCGAAGACATCATAAGGGCATGATATCTCCCTCTTCGGCTCGTAAGCCTGAAGGCGAGGCCTCGCCTTTGCAGTCTCGGGAGCCAACACCAAATCCGGAAACGGATCCGTGTCCGAAGCCGTACCAGTCTTCGGTGCATGATGAAGAGGAAGTTGAGGCTCCTCAGGTTTCGGCGACTCCGGTACACCAACCCGAGGAACAAGTGGAACAGGAGGAGTCGAATCCGGTACAGCCTCTTCAGGGGCAACCAGTGGGTTCATACCCTCAGTTTCCTGGTCCAGGTCAGGACCCTGCGCATTTTCTTAACGCCATGTATGGCGTGTATACGAGAGCAATGTACCCCTCTGGTGCACCGGCTGGTCCCATGGGTCCATTGTCATTTAATCTGGGCGTGCCTCAAGCTTATGCTCCGGCGCCTTTCTTGCCGGCACCAATTCCACCGTGGCATAGCTCGGCACCACCGAGGTCATCGACTCCCCACACGGCGTCGCCGGCTCCGGAGCGACCTCAGGATCAAAATCGAGGTTCGATGCCGGTTCCAGCTTCTTATTTAAAGGCGGCTCCAGCTCCTCATTCGACGCCGGCTCCGACTCCATCCGAGTCGTTACCGGATCTGACGACGTCGATACGGATTAAGTGGTCGAGGCGTAGAGCGCAGCGCCTTATGGAGGAGAGAAATTATGAGGAACCTGAGGTTGAAGAAGGCGAACTTCAGGATCAGGAGGATTACTTTGAAGAGTTGCAGGATGCAGGTTGTTTGGAACTTTCACCGGACTGGGAGTTGCCCGCTGTATCTGATACTCCTTCTAAGGATGTGGCTCCTTACCATGTGGTGATTAAGAAAGCTGCAGAACTCTTAACTTTGACTTTACCATCTGTGGAGTACAAGTCTAACATCCTTACGGAGGTTCTCCATTCTCCGTCCTCTGTGGTTGAGCCAACTCTACCATTTACTGAGGCTCTAACTGAACCTATATTGGAAGTCTGGAGGAGGCCTCTTACTGCTCCTGCGGTGTCAAAATCAGTTGCAAGACTCTAGGGTGGCACCTGGAGATCCTGAATTATTGTCTATTCATCCTCTGCCAGAGAGTTTGGTGGTCCAGGCTGCTTGCTCAAAGAAATCGGCAGGTGCTTTTCCCCAGGTTCCTGGAGATAAAGACTCTAAAAAGCAAGATCAAAATGCGAAAAAGGTGTTTTCGTCAAGTAGTATGGCCCTTAAATCCACGAATGCTACTTGTCTGCTAGGCAGATATGTTCATGCTTTGATGGACACAGTGAAGCAGCTAACATCTAAGCTTCCTGAGGAGGATAGGAAGAACTTTAGTGAAGTGATATCTGACACACAGGCTGCAGCTCGTCAGGTCGTCAGGTCATACAAAGTGGTATGGACACCGCGGATTCAGTGGCTAGGATCATGGGGTCTTAGATTGCCACTAGAAGAGCTGCTTGGTTAAAGACTTCCGAGTTTTCAGCTGATGTTCAGGCTGCTCTGATGGATTTGCCTTTTGATGGCACAGGCCTTTTCGGGAAGAAAGCTGATGCTGCCTTGGAAAGGTTTAAAGATAGCAGAGCGACAGCAAGATCTTTGGGTCTGCAGACTAGAGGCTCTTTCACCAAGAAGTACAAGGGTTTTGGAAGGTCTACTTTTCGTACCTATAAGCAGAACCAGCAGCAGCAGCAGCAACAAAATCCTTTGTACAAGTCCTACAGGGGTAGACAAAGGGGTCGTCCACGTGGACGTCAAGCCTCCTCCTCCTCCTCTTCTTCCTCCTCTAATATCCACCCCCCACCTACAACAGCAAAGCAGCCCTAGATCCGCCATTCCGGATCATGTGGATCCTGTCGGCTTACTTATTTTCTACGGGATTGAGAATCGGTTCCAACAGATTTTTGGGTTCTCAATCTCGTAGAGAATGGGTATGCTCTTCCCTTTCGGGAATTTCCTCCCAATTACCCTCCTTGCCAGGGTTTTTGCTCGTAGGACCATCTGTTGCTCCTTCAGGAAGAGGTACAGGTACTGTTTAAAAAGGGTGCGATAGAGGTGGTACCAGAGCAGGAAAGGGGTCAGGGGTGCTACTCACGGTATTTCCTGATCCCCAAGAAGGATGGCAGGCTTTGTCCAATCCTGGATCTCAGGATCTTAAACCTTTACCTGAAGCAGAAGAAGTTCAAGATGCTCACCCTTGCACAGGTTCTTCAGGCGCTGCTGGAAGAGGACTGGATGGTGTCGATCGACTTGCAGGATGCGTATTTTCACATCCCAATCCTGAAGCCGCACAGGAAGTATCTCCGTTTTACGGTGGGGTCGCAACACTACCAGTTTGCGGTCCTTTAGTTTGGTCTAGTACAACTGCGCCTCGAGTCTTCACCAAGGTGATGACTGTGGTGGCTGCACATCTCAGAAGGTCAGGGATTCCGGTATTCCCTTATCTGGATGACTGGCTGATCAAAGCAGAGTCTCCAGAGAGAGTGCTCCATCATCTGCAAGAGACAACTCAGTTGTTACACAGGTTGGGTTTTTCGATAAATGTACCCAAATCTCACCTGGTGCCCTCCCAGCGCAACCTGCGGTACTGGACACAACTGTGTGTCGTGCATTCCCTCCTCCTCAAAGAATTTGCGACATACAGCAGTTGATTCCTTTATTTTTCAATGGAGCGGTCGTTCCAGTCCTGAAGGTCCTTCGCCTGCTCGGTCTGATGGCTTCCTGCATTCTGTTGGTCAACCATGCGCGCTGGCACATGAGAGCACTCCAGTGGTGCCTCCGATGGCAGTGGTATCAACACAACGGAGATCTCAGGGAGTCTGTGAGGATCTCCAGAGAAGCTGCAGCGGATCTGACTTGGTGTGGAGTGGAACGCAACCTGTCTCAAGGAAAGTCTTTCCAACTTCCTCCAGCGGTGGCCACAGTGATAACTGATGCGTCCACTCTAGGGTGGGGTGCTCATCTGGGGGATCTGGAGATCAATGTGGTATGTCAACAAGCAGAGAGGAGTAGGGTCGCAGTATCTCTGCAGAGAGGCTCTGCGTCTCTGGTCCTGGGTTCAGGATCATCAGATTTGTCTGATGGAAAATAATCTGGCTGGAGTTCTGAACGTGCGTGCAGACAGTCTGTCGGCAGTTCTCAGCCGACCACGAGTGGATGCTTCATCCAGAGGTAGTTCGTCACGTCTTTCGGACGTGGGGGACTCCTCAGGTGGACCTTTTGGCCCCTCGAGAGAATGCTCACTTCACGTCATTCTGCAGCCTCCTGTTTCCTATGCAGGGAGCCTTGGGGGACGCGTTTCAGTTGAGTTGGGGCTCGCAAATCCTTTACGCGTTTCCTCCCATACCCTTGATTCCTCGGGTTCTGAGGAAGTTTCGCCAAGACCGGGCCCAAGTTATATTGGTCGCCCCGGATTGGCCAAGAAGGGTGTGGTAAACAGATCTTCTCCACCTCTCCTCGTGCCCGCCGCTCCGTCTCCCTTTCAGGGCAGATCTCTTCTCTCAGATGGAGGGGCAGGTTCTACACCCCCACCTCCAGACCTTACACCTTCATGCCTGGAGATTGAACGGGGCAGCCTGAGTTCATTTTCTCTCCCGCACGATGTGGTGGATGTCATTCTTTCGGCCAGGCGTGACTCCACTAAGTCAATCTATTCTTACAGATGGTCTAAATTTGTGGCTTGGTGTGGGGAGAAGTCCATTGACCCTTTAAGGACTCGTTTGTCAGATACACTTTTATTTGCTCTTTCTTTAGCACAGCAAGGTTTTGCTGTGGCTACAGTGAAAGGTTATCTTTCGGCTTTGTCGGCTTTTCTCTGCCTGCCGGATCAGCCGTCCTTATTTAAATCTTCTATTGTTTTAAGATTTCTGAAGGGCCTTAAAAATAAATTCCCTCCTGTTCCTTTTATTGTGCCTCAATGGGACTTGAATCTGGTGCTTACTTTTCTAATGGGTTCTCCTTTCGAACCTCTACATAATTGTCCCTTGAGGTTGTTGTCTTTTAAGACAGTTTTCCTAGTTGCAATTACCTCGGCAAGGAGGGTAAGTGAGCTTCAAGCTCTTAGTTCAAAGCCCCCATTCTTGACCATCCATGCTGAACGAATGGCTCTTAGGACCAGAGCTGCTTTTCTGCCTAAGGTGGTAACTCCCTTCCATCTAGGACAGTCCATTACCCTTCCTACCTTCTATCCTCCCTCTCACACTTCCAAGGAGGAGGAGCGGCTTCACCGTCTGGACCCTAAGAGGGCGGTGAGCTTTTATCTTGATAGGACTAAGGACTAGCGTGTTGATGACCAGCTGTTTGTTGGATTTGCTGGTTGCAAGAAAGGAAGAGCTGTGCACAAGCGCACACTTTCGAGATGGATAATTCTATGCATCAAGATCTGCTACGCCCTGGCTGGTAAGGAACCTCCAGAGGGTATAAGAGCTCACTCTACTAGAGCAAAGTCTTCAACATCTGCTTTCTCTAGAGGTGTTCCTGTTGAGGATATTTGTAAAGCGGCAACTTGGGCCTCCCTCCACACTTTCGCAAAGCATTACTGCTTGAATACCGAAGTGAGGAGGAAGGGACACTTTGCACGTTCTGTCCTCCAGGATTTTCTGGTATAGGAGAGTGGACACCCTTCTCCGGGAGTGGGGACTGCTGTGGGACTCTATTCACAAGGTGAGGAATCCACTGGCAGATGTATCTATCAGAAGAACAAGTTACTTACCTTCGGTAATGCTTTTTCTGGTAGATACAGTATCTGCCTGTGTATTCCTCACATGCCCACCCGCCTCCCCGTTGTCCACTCTTCTATACCTTAGATAATGGCAATGTTTTAATGTATAAATGTTATTCTACTTGAATTACTGCATTGTCTTTACACTGTGTTATCTTGACTATTGTATACTGTGTATATATATATATATATATATATATATATATATATATATATATATATATACTGTTGTCGGTCCGTCCGTGTGCCTCGAAGGCATGGAAAAAAGGGCGGAACTGATGTCATCACGCCGGCGTGGGCCTATTATGGTGTCGGTGACGTCAGCGGAGTCGCGCGCGATGCCGTGCCTCTGTGACGTCGTCGGCGCGAAGCTACAAAAATAATTTCCAAATGTTGCTGACACAAGGGGATATTCACAATGTGAGGAATCCACAGGCAGATACTGTATCTACCAGAAAAAGTGTTACCGAAGGTAAGTAACTTGTTTTTTGCATCCAGTGGGCGACACTGGTCGTGCACAGGTGGAAGTTGGCTGTGGTGGTGGAGGGATCTGTGGATAGAGAATAAGCTGGGTGTCGTCTGCATATGATATAATGTTCAGTCCGTGGGTCCTAACAATGTTAGCCAAAGGGATCATGAAGGCATTGAACAAGGTAGGATTGAGAGAAGACCATTGGGGCGCGCCGCAGATGATTTTCTTGGGGTTCAAGGTGGAAGGCGGACGTTTTGGGTTCTTCTTGTGAGGAAGGATGCGATGCATTTGAGGGCATCCCCTTGAATCCTGATCTGATTGACTCTTTTTAGGAGGGTATAGTGGGTCACGGTGTCAAAGGCTGCTGAGTGGTCAAGGAGGAGCAGGGCATCAGTTTCTCCCAGATCTAGGAGAGTCCTGATCTCATCAATGGCTGCAATTAAGGTATTTTCTGTGCTATGGTTCAAGCGGAACCCAGATTAGGATGGTTCCAGGAGGTCGTTGTTCTCTAGGTATTTTGAGAGATGTTGATTCTCTTCCAGGGGATCCTCATCAATAGTCAAGCATTAGAATATTCCCGCCCATGTGCGGGACCCCGGAAACACTATATTATATGTGCCCCACATATATATATACACTCATATATAATATATATACATATATATATATATATATATATATATATATATATATATATATATATATATATATATATATATATATATATATATATATATATATATATATATATAAAAACATGCAATAGCAGCCAAATAAAGAACAGAGCTGAAAAATGCTGTAAAGAATTTCTACCATACATGAGTAATAAGCATTATAAACATGAGAAAACAACACAAGGTTTGTTTCAGAAACTGTTTTAATGCTCAGAAAGCAGTAGACATTCTCATAACTCACTGGAAGCATAGAAAGCTCCCAGGCTGCATTGCAAACACACAGTCTAAAAAGACTGAAAAGCTAACCTGTAGCTGCATAGCAATAAACTGACACCGTGCCTTTAAGGCACCCATGACCCCCAGTATCCCATCATGCCTCAGGGGTGACAGTTAGGTCAGTTGTTCTTTCCGGCTCCTTCAGAGAAGGACCCTGGTTACACAGCTCCACTATTTTTTCTGTTTTTGACAGAAAAATACTTCATTTTTGAGGCCGGTTTGTATTTCTTCTGAATGCGGGCTGGCACCGCTCTGATAGCCGCCGGAGTTAGGAACACCTCCTTGACAGGATCCATAATCCCCGGGACTAATGGCAGTAGAGGACTGGAGATCGCTTTTTTGTGTAAAGTCTCAAAAATGACTGTCGTTGTAACCTGAGGGACAGACATTTCAATGCTCAGCTTCTGAGCTCCTCTTTGCAAGACATCCAGATACGTGCCAATGTCATCCACTGGGGAGGATCTGGACGTAGGACTGTCCGTCAACGTAGGGGAGTAGTCCCTCTTGGAAGACTTGGTAGAAGAGGTAGATGAAGTAGACGGAGTTCGTCGACGTCTACGGTGAACGCTGTGCCTCCTCTCTTTTGATCTTTTTGAACGCTCTTCCCGTCTAGGAGAGCGAGACCTGACCCGATCCTCTGGTTCTTTTCTGGGAGATCGGGGCCTTCTGGGAGATCTGGTTGGTGTTCTCACAGGAGATTTGCGCCTGGGAGGACTATGTTTGTCCATTTCCTCTACCAGATCCTGAAGAGGAGACCTGTGCTGCGAGCTGGCATAGTCCTGCATACGTTTTGCAGCCCCAGAATCTCTCCAATAGTCAAGAGATCTGTACCATCTAGGTGACAGTCTGACTTTTTCCGCCCAAGGGTCTGTCCGACGCTCAGGAGATTTGCGCACAGGACTTCTGGACTTCGAAGATGCAGTTGAGGAGCCAGAGGACCTTGAAGTGGAATGACGGGAAGCTGACTCCGTTACCATAACCACATCTGAACACCTCGACGTCGAGCGATCTTCCCTCGTCGTCGAGTGCTTTCGGGGAGTCGGCGGATCAAACAATCTTGCCTTTGATTGTCTATGCGAGGATGTATGGTCTCTCGACGTCGAGCGGCGATGATCAGCCGCCGACGGAGTTCCCTGTCTCGACGTCGAACGGCGAGTACCGGCCGTCGACGGAGCCCTCTCTCGACGTCGAACGACGAAGCCCAGTCGTCGCCGGAAGTCTTTTTCTCGACGTCGAACGACGAAGCCCAGTTGTCGACGGAAGTCTTTTTCTCGACGTCGAACGACGATGTCCAGTCGTCGACGGAAGCCTCTCTCTCGACGTCGAACGACGATGTCCTGTCGTCGACGGAGCTCTCTGCCTCGACGTCGAGTGACGATGTCCAGTCGTCGACGGAAGCCTCTCTCTCGACGCCGAACGACGATGTCCTGTCGTCGACGGAGTTTTCTGCCTCGACGTCGAATGTCTGTGCGACGACAGCGGAGGGGTATTGGGCACCCTCGACGCCGAGAGCTGACGAGACACCGACGGAGACTGCCTCCTCGACGCCGATCGACTTTTCCCTGTCGACGGCGGAGGGGTATTGGTCCTCGACGCCGAACGCCGTTTCTTTGACGACGGCGGAGGAGTCACACTTCTCGACGCCGGTCGTGGTCTGGATGACGTCCGCGGAGGGGTGACCTCCCTCGACGCCGGTCGTCGCCTGGTTGACGACGGCGGAGGGGTCTTGGATCTCGACGCCGACCGTCGCACGGTTGACGGCGGCGGAGTTCCCTTCCTCGACGTCGGACGTCGCCCGGTTGACGCCGGCGGAGGGGATTTCGACGATGGAACTGGATCCTTCGACGTCGTCGACGTACCTGGTCTTCTCCTCGACGGCGAGCCCGCCGTCGACGGTAGTTTAGACAATGAATGATCCACCGGTGGTCCTTTTCTCAGCACCGAGCCCGACGCTGAAGGTGAAGGGTGTGAAGACTTCTTTCTGGAAGATGTATGAGTCTTCTTGGAGCCTTTCTTCACCGGAGATCTTCCTCTTGATGACCTATGAGCTAGGCCATAAATGCGAATCCTCTCCCTGTCCTTCAGAGTTCTTCCTGACAGGTGTTCACAATGAGGACAGGTGCCTGGATCATGATCTTCAGGCAGACACAGGATACAGACGTCGTGGTTGTCTGATTTGGCCTTCTTGTTGCCACAAGAAGGACATTTGTCAAAGAGTGAAGGCATTCTCAGGAGAAAATGTTCACAAAAATGACTGAAAAAGGCAGTATCTTACTTAACTAGATGTAAAATGTCAAGTAATAGCAAAACATTTTCAAAAATGAAGTATTTTTCTGTCAAAAACAGAAAAAATAGTGGAGCTGTGTAACCAGGGTCCTTCTCTGAAGGAGCCGGAAAGAACAACTGACCTAACTGTCACCCCTGAGGCATGATGGGATACTGGGGGTCATGGGTGCCTTAAAGGCACGGTGTCAGTTTATTGCTATGCAGCTACAGGTTAGCTTTTCAGTCTTTTTAGACTGTGTGTTTGCAATGCAGCCTGGGAGCTTTCTATGCTTCCAGTGAGTTATGAGAATTTCTACTGCTTTCTGAGCATTAAAACAGTTTCTGAAACAAACCTTGTGTTGTTTTCTCATGTTTATAATGCTTATTACTCATGTATGGTGGAAATTCTTTACAGCATTTTTCAGCTCTGTTCTTTATTTGGCTGCTATTGCATGTTTTTTTTATATATATATATATATATATATATATATATATATATATATATATATGTATGTATATATATATATATATATGTATATATATATGTATATATATATTCACAGAAAAAACCATAGGTTATAGACCATATATAGTTAGGAATTAGCATTTACAAAACCTTGAAAATTCACTGAAAAAACCATAGGTTATAGACCATATATAGTTAGGAATTAGCATTTAGAAAACCTTATTTTACTCACACAAAACCATTGAAATTCCATATATAGTTAGTTGCACTAACTATATATCGCGCACCCGCAATCCACTGCTGATGATGTCACATATTACATCATTCATGACATGGTCAGTGACATCACTGATGACATCACTGATGACATCTCAAATGACATCACTGATGACATCACTGATGACATCTCATTTGACATCATTCTTGTGCTAATACGATAAACCTCTTCAGACTCTAATATAACCTTAGATACACTCAGTGTATACAGACACTCACACACTGTCACTCATCCATGGAGTTACTCACACACCTAGTCAGTCATGCAAAGAAACAATCTCACCTCCATTTCCTCAACTATACAGTTATACACACCTTACTTATTCAAACATATACTAACACATATTTACTCTCTTATACAATCCCTGATACAAGTTCACAATGATCCATACAGCCACTCACACATTCAGTGGCTCTCATGCACAGTTATTTATATATGCCAACTCTCACATGTACTGTGTTTTACATATGTACTTACTATGACATGTAGCATTGAGATATCCATTCACTCATCAATACACTCATGCACACAGTCAACCGCCCATGTAGCTTTTTCCACATGCACTCTTGAACTCATACACCTAGTGAATCAACTGCTCACACATCTATGCACAGAGTCACACACCTCCCAGCCACCCCCACACAAACTCAATCTCCCATAGAAATACTTGGGCAACCAATTAATAACACATATAGCCTCTCGTATAGCTAATGATCAACACATGCAGCAGTTTACATCACAACAGACATAATGATGCACAAATTAAGACCGTTTAGTCACTAACCCATGCATTCAGTGAGACACATTTAATCACTCACTCATACAGTCAGTCACGCACCTACTAAATCCTTCATCCAGACACTTATACATCCACTCATTCTTCAATATCTAAGACATATTTTAACTTTACAGAAACATACAGTCACTGGATGTTGTCATCAGTGATGTCATTTGAGATGTCATCAGTGATGTCATCAGTGATGTCACTGACCATGTCATGAATGATGTAATATGTGACATCATCAGCAGTGGATTGCGGGTGCGCGATATATAGTTAGTGCAACTAACTATATATGGAATTTCAATGGTTTTGTGTGAGTAAAATAAGGTTTTCTAAATGCTAATTCCTAACTATATATGGTCTATAACCTATGGTTTTTTCAGTGAATTTTCAAGGTTTTGTAAATGCTAATTCCTAACTATATATGGTCTATAACCTATGGTTTTTTCTGTGAATTTCATTGGTTTTTTAACAGCTAATATCTGTAGCTGTAAAATGTATTCTTCTTTAAATCCAAAAATATATTTTATGTTTATGAATAATTTTTTTTTTAAATATTTTTTTTTCTTCGTTCCCGCTTCGCGAATCGGGAAGCTTCCCGTTAGCTGACCTTGATGCCGCGAAATAGACCGCGAGCCGGTAAACGTTTCTTTACCGCAAGTGCCGCGTTAGAAAACAACATCGTGACGCCTCCCGTCCGCATGACGTTTCACGTTGTCGCGTGATACGTCATATGACGTGCTACGTTAGCGAACTGGTACGCGAAGCGAGTGCCAAAGCGCAGGTTTCTGGAAGCAAACCGGGAGGCCCTGCAAAGCGCTTAACGTAAACACAGCAAGTCATGTGACTTGGTAATAACACTTTTCATTGGTTCATTTCACTTTTGGTTTCCTAATGATGTAAGACTAGGTCATATAATCTAAAATGAACACTTTTGATTGGTTGAGAACTCTTGTTTTTCCCAAATGATGAAAATCCCTCCTTCTTTCCTCACTCTGACTTTCATCATTGTGAGAGAAAGACCCTTTGTGATCACTGAGCAATGGCTTCTTTAGTAGCTTCAGCTGGTGCTTCCCCACCACCTCCACCACATCCAAGGAAGAGTGGACCACCTGCTCAAGTTGTAATTCAACAAGAAGAAGAAGAAGAGGAACAGGAGGACGAGCACGAAGAGAGGCAGTTTTTGCCTGAGCAGCCCAAGACGTCTCACCGGAAAGAAAACTTCATTTGGCAATTTTTTAAAATTCCCAAAGGTCAGAAAAAAGTAAATGCAAGATACGTAACTTGCCTTATATGTCAAGATAGACTGTCCAGAGGGACCGACAAAAAATACAGTTTCGGAAACTACACAATGCATCGCCATATGACTAGGTGGCATCCTAACAACTACAGTGCTGCACAGTTTCGGAACGACCTAGATAATCTCCCTATTATGGCCAGAAGATCTGTTGTACCGGAAGTAACGGGACCAGAGGGCAGGGAGATGGTGCCAAATATACAAATGAGATTTGGTGAAGTAAAACACACCTGCGTATTTTGCGATGGATTCATTTCCTACGGAGAAAGAAGCATCACTCTGATCAACAGAGCTATTGACTATCATATGCAAGTTTGTCCGAAACGCCCAAAATAATAAATACTTCTTTTTTTTGTTTTGTTGCTCCTGTTGAGCCCTTTACAATGAATCGTTTTCATTGCCCCCTCCAAGAAAAACCCAAAAAAATATAAAACTGTTCCGAAAAATTCAAAAACAGTAAAAAAAAGTTCAGAAAAAAAAAAAAAAAGTTCTTTTCAGAACTACCTCCCCGTTATTAAAAAATTGGTACAATATTTGGAACTGTGCCAACCTCTATTTCTCTTAGTTCGCTTCCTAGTTCGCTCGCTGGTACGCGAACTGGAAGCGAACCAAAAACAGTAAGTATAAGGGAAGGAAACACACACTTATGTTAAAAGAAAGACAGCTATAGGGGAGTAAACTAGAGATACTATTACCCATAATCCACTACTGATGATGTCACATATTACATCATTTATGACATGCTCAGTGACATCATCAGCAGAGGATTGCGGGTTTTTTGGCAACATGCCTTATCCACGGTTTAATAACGCTGCCTTTTGCTTTATATAAGTTTTCAAATTGTATGAAATATATACCAATAGGTCTTTATGAACCTTTAGGTAGTGCTTTTGTTCATGAGGTCTGGTCGCTTCCATACACATACAGATGTTTCAAAGATGATCAAGAAGTTTATCTGAATGGAGAGGAATGCACTGAGACGCCAGATCATTCACTAATGTGTAGGCACATACAGTTACACGATTCATGCAACAAACACCGACCAAATATGGCTTGCGTGTTGCAAGGCACGCCAGTTCCTTCTATCATCCCCACGTTCAAGTTGTTGGAAAATGGTAGTTATTTGATGCTCAATAATGAAGATTGTTCTGAGGTAATTAAAAGTATTCCTTTTATCGTAACAGTAAGTGAACGGGTTATTTGCTGCAGAAATGTTCTATTTCCTCCCACACATGAACATAGGGAGTTTTCAATCTGGCCACAAATACCAACCTTGGGACACGTTTCAACGGCATGGCAAGAATAAGAGCTCTTTTGTCTCAGAGAGAGGTGGCCTTGAGTTCGGCCCGTGAAACTTTCGTACTTCACATAGCGAACACCCGTACACAGGTTTGCCTTTCAATTTCAGCAACATGTTTCCGACTATCTTTAACGCATCCTCCACAAAATCCCTGGCACACTTTTTTAAAGTTGTTACCAGTGGTCTCGTGACTTCATTTGAGAAAATCTTTGGAGTCATCCCTGCTCCCTTTCATTGTATTTTCTGCACTCTGGTTCGTGGATTGGCATTTTTACTTGCATTACCAGCGGACGCTCTTGTGCTTTTTTACATTTTTAAATATGGATGTCCCTCCTATGCAACCTCCGACCCTGCAGCTGCTGACACTGTTCCGCAATCGCATGCTAGAATATTATGGCACAATGCCGTTGGCGATATTAAGCACGGCATATGGATTATCTTTTCGGTTCTCCTACTTCACCTGTGTCCAGCCTGTATTTCACTGCCTGACCTGTGATTTCGATTGGGCCATTGATTTGTGTCTCTGCGGACCGGTTTCTCCTGACGTCGACTTTAATCAGCTGATGACTCCTATCATTACTCACGAGTTGATTTGTCCTGGCGAAAGGATTATGGCTGTGGCATTGATGCATGGACTACTTGGTCCCTGGAATTTACTGGCGGCAGCACAGTCTTTCTTGGAACACAGCTTTCTTGAAAACCCACCGAGCTGTCCTCTGATGGTGATAGAGGATCCGGTGCTGGGAGAGCACGTATGTTCTTTTCCGCTTTTAAATTGGATGGCTGAACTGTTTTCGGATGAAGACGGTGACTTCCTATTGGAGGCTGTTGCAGCTTATTTTGCATACACAGTTATGTCATAGACCTTTTTCATGTTTGATATGCTGAGTACTAGCATTTCATTGACAATTCATTGACTTATTTGTCAAGTTTTTATTATTTACCTTGCCTATTGGCTTAAGACTCGATAAAGTACTTGGCTGTTTTATTTTTCTTTAGCATTGAATTTTCCTAGTTTTTAATGCTTTACCTTGCGGACCGTCCACATATAAACTTGCAATCTGCTCTCATGAGATGGCATTTCTATTATCTTATTCAGTTCGTTTCCGGATCATGAGGAGGTGTCATCTAGGTCCTGGATATCTTTACACCGTGTTAAGTTAGCATGGGCTCATTACCGGTTTAAACGCCATTTTTCCTTTTTTGCAACTTCTGCACACGACACTTAGTTGTTGCTTTAGCTTTCCACCTAGTAGTTCATCGTGGTTTACATGAGAATAATATGTTATTGGTCTACTATCTGCTTTACTTGTTAAACTATATCTGTACAGCGAGTGCTAAAGTTTCAAGAACAACACGATACAGAATTGTTATGAGGTCTGATCTCCACGACTTCATACTCATAACATAAGTGCAACTTCTGCCAATTCTGGGCATGAGGCGGGTTTTATATTGCTTTGCCGAACACACATACACAACAGTTGATGCGGTTCACATGAAGAGAGAGCTGGTGTATGCTGATGTGATTCCTTCAAATCTAAGACACTAAAGTATGGGCACGCCCTAAACCAACACAAAGAGACCTTCTTAGCAAATAATATAATATGTGTATTAGGGAGGGTGAGATATAAGCAGCCGCGGGCCGTGGAGGGAGTTACGATGGGGCAGGGAGGCGGGGAGGGGGAGAAGCAGGGTGGAGCCCTCTCTACCTTGCCCCTCCCCCTCCCCCCTGCCCCACCGTAACTCCCTCCACGGCCCGCGGCTGCTTATAAGTGTTGCTAACTCTTATTCATTTACAGCATGTTAACATACTGTCACCATTCGCTTTTTATGTACTAGTAACTATGCTGGTAATTTTGCTACTGATAATATGTGTACTTGTATTCTCCACCCTGCTTCTCCCCCTCCCCGCCTCCCTGCCTCACCGTAACTCCCTCCACGGCCCGCGGCTGCTTATAAGTGTTGCTAACTCTTATTCATTTACAGCATGTTAACATACTATCACCATTCACTTTTTATGTACTAGTAACTATGCTGGTAATTTTGCTACTGATAATATGTGTACTTTTATTATCTAAGGTACTACGCCTGAGAAGACGGCATTAGTAAATAAACATTTCAAATACACATCTGTTCTTCTTAACTCCATGTTCTGGTTTCTAAGAAATCTATAACGACCGACTGTTCATGAGTTCCACGTATCCTGAGGTACTATAAGTTCATATTCTGGATTGTCTAAACATTGAGAGTTTGTTATATCCAATGTGACACTGTACCTAGCTTGCTAAATAGTTTTTGATTACTAACGTGAGTTTTGGGACACCCTAATTCGCCGAGGTTCCAATCCTCTGTCCACAGTTCTGTGTGAGAACAGAAACCCTGCGACAGGGGCACCCCCGACCCTTGCTGGAGCTTCATCACACTTGCGATACAACTCCAGCAATGCGCCACCTTTACGGCACAGATACATCACGCATCTGTGCTGTTTTTGCCCCATGATGCGCCGCATTGTAAATGCAGCACACCATAGGTGACGGAACAGCGGCACAGAATGACTAACACATCCCTGGTGATGGGCCAGTCATCATAAATCTATCCCTATGCTTCTTATCTTGTTAGAGATGAACCGCCATATGTATCATCAAAGTTATTTGCATTTCCTAAATAGCGAACTTTAAGGAATAAATAGCGATTCTTTACCATTCCTAGTTTGCGATGAGCTATTTGCTAATTAGCCGAATGTAGCCCAATGAAGCCCAATGTAGCCCAATGTAGCCCAAAGATGGCCGCCAGACACACAAAAAAACAAATGTAGCCCAAATATCAGCCAGATGTAGCCCAACTATAGCCCAGTGACAGAATGACCAATCAGCTTCGCAAACCTCCGTTACGCGAAGCGGAGCGCTGTTACAGATATATATCTTTTTTTGAACGTTAATTTCTCAAAATCCACTGGAGCACATATATTGAGACCTAGCAAAGGCACATCGGGCTACCAGTCCCTAATATTTTGCCAAGTTTCGTGCAAATCCATTCAGCCGTTCAATTATTATTTTTTTTTTTTTTTTTTGCCCCGCGGGGCCCTTTTAAAACCTCCACATCAAACCTAGGGGGTCAGCGAGGATCTACTATGCCCCCTTATAGTTATTTCCCCCTTTGTTTTGACCTCCTCTTGTCTCTCGATCCTACCGAGAGACAAGATGGCGGCCGCTACGGACTGTTTGGAATGTTGACAGACGCCGGAGAACCAATCAGCTTCGCTTCACAAAGCTCCGTTGCGCGAAAAGTCCGCGAACCAGAGCGCTGCCTGGTCCGCGCTTACAGATATATATCTTTTTTTAAACGTTAATTTCTCAAAATCCACTGGAGCACATATATTGAGACCTACAAAAGGCACATCGGGCTACCAGTCCCTACAATTTTGCCAAGTTTCGTGCAAATCCATTCAGCCGTTCGGGCTAAAAGTGAGGCCAACCGCCCTATGGAAAACTCAATGTTAAAAACACGTTTTGGGACCCCCCTTTTTTCTCTGCCCCCCCTGGACGAACCCCCCCCCAAATTTTCAAGGGCTGCTCAGAAACAAAATGTGCCATTTTCCTGAAAATTTCAGCCAATTCCGTCCACAAACGCCAAAGTTATTAGACATAGAATTTTCAAAAAACCCATAGAGAAAAAATCCTAACTATATATACCTACTGGCGACCGCCAGTAGGTAATTATATATGAGTGTATATATATATATGTGGGGCACATATAATATAGTGTTTCCGGGGTCCCGCACATGGGCGGGAATATTCTAATGCTTATGACTATTGATGAGGATACCCCTGGAAGAGAACTAGGATTACAGGTAAGTAACTAATCCTTCTTGGCCTTTTCCAGGACTTTGGTGGGTAAAGGTAGAAGAGCGATGGACCGGTAATTCTTGAGATCATTTGGGTCTGTTAGTTTTTTGAGTAAATCTAAGACCGGTCACACCACGCTTTCCCGTTGAATAACAGACGCCATACAGTTCCTTCAAAGTCCCCATCACCATTGAAAAGACTAAGACTGTCCCCATCGCCTATGATCTTGATGCATATGGCAACTCATTCAATTATGTCCATGGCCACTGCATTCTCCTTGACTGACATTATCCGTAACCAGATTTCACCTAACGAGACACCTAGTTTTTTAAACTTCATTAACTCAGAGTGCTTATCTAAACCTTCTCAAACTATGCCTCTTCTAACTACACCAGATCCGCATCCATCACCTCTGAAATAGATAACACCAGTATTCCCTTTTTAAGATCCAGGTTAGGCTCCTTTACATGCCTTACAGCTGTTGCATCCCAGGATGGGGTTGAGACCAAAATCAATGTCTCCACTGCGCAAGAGGAGACCAACTCAGTCGCCTTGCAGAGCTCCAACTTGATAAATTTGTTCATCTTATATGCCGACTTTGCCAGCTCCATCGCTCTCTCGTGTCCCTCCCATCGACCACATTACTACCTTTCATGAGGCCCTGGTTCAGATAGTGGCCAAAGTGAACATTTCTCTGGAGGGTCTACAGCTGACTATTTCTAAAATTTTAGAAACTATACAGTTGAGCGCAGCTTTAACACCCTTGCTTCCATTCGTGTTGAGCCTCCTTGACATTGCAAGAGAAAACTTCCCCTTAACCACTATAAAGGCACCCACTTCGCACCTCTTGAAGAAATAACAGGCACCGCAACAGGATCCAGACTTCCTAAAAACAGCCCCAAAACCAGATTCAATTAGTTTCCTTGGTGGGACTGAGACATGCATCAGTTCTGGAAGCAAAGCTCCACAAGAGCGAGAAATCTGGATGCTACTGCTAAAAAAGTATGCGGTACTGCAGCTACATATTTAAAGTGTGACTGCTCTCCTTGAAAGGTACAAGAGTGAAATCAGTGAGGATATGCAGACTTTATCAAGGAGTTGTTAAAATATCAGCAACAAAACTTTGCCTAAATGCTGCATGAAAATTTACTGGTGTCCAACCAGATTATAAGTGCAGCAGAATTAGGAGGATACTGTCATGGAAAAATCCTCCTTGCTCATCTTCGTCACCTTAAAGAAAGAGGCACCGCTAAAAATTATGGACCTCACATTTTCAGGGTTCACCATCTGTGTACAAAACACAGAAGAACAGTTGCTAAAGATGAAGAACTGTTCCCATGGGGCATAGGGTCAAGACTGATTTGCATATGGCTGGGTTCAAACTGGAAAGGCATGGTGGGCAAAAAAACGATGGATTTAGGCCCAGATCTCTGTACTGGGGTGAATGTATGACATTGTTCTGCATTCTGTCCATCACCTGTTGTTTTTAAAGATGAAGAACGAGGCAGAAACTCCGAAGCAGTAGGTTTTGGAGAATGAAAATAGTTTGTCAGACAGCAATTCTAGAGAAAATGGTTCATACACCTCACTGGACTTTTCAACCTGAAAATCAGAAGGACCACGAGGACACAGATATTCAAATAAACTATAATTTTTTTAAATGCCAGTCATCAAAGATTTGTTGGAAGGACTTAGTGATCCCTAACACAGAACGCGATATGCAAAGCCAAAGCAGGCAGATGAGGCAAACAGCTCGATAAAACACCCCCAAAAAGTAGATCATATCTAGTCCTTCCTGGAAAGTAATGGCTGGATGATGAGAGGCAACAAGAGAGCCCAATCCCCTGGGTCTTGACTTGTTCATCATCATGAATCCCCATCCATGCCATGCTATAATCACACCAAGTGGCATCTCACGAGAAAAAGTCCAGAGATTAAGCCAATCTAATATTCAAATAAGCAGCCAAAGCCCACCCAACAGCCATAGGGGCTAGAAGTTCAAGAAATACAAACTGCAGCAAACAGTCATAAGGTAGACTGAACCAAATTCATCCAAGCAAGATGATGAAGAACAATAACAAATGTAACAGAGGGAACAGGCCAATAAAAATGATTAGACTCCATAGGGAGGGCAGAACGGGAAGCCATACATTCAATTAATGTATCAATTCAAATAGCCTCTTTCAAAATATAGATCCACTTATCCTACTTCTGAACGTAGATCCTAGAAAAGAAATTCTTGACCCTATACATATATTGATAAAAAATGTAGTCCGAGTAGAAGCAAGAGTCTCGTCAATCCCTGAAAGCTAAAATATATGATCAGAAAAATTGTCCCAAGGACCTTCTACAGGTCTGGCTTTAAGTACATGAAAAGGATCAGAATGAGTGGTCGATCACTACGGACCAATTTCTAATAGTAACAATAAATAGCTGACTCTTACAGTACATTGCACAAACACAGACACTTGCGCACCCTGAGCAAGACTGAAGGATACAATATTTATACACTTAAACTTCCAATAACACAAAAAATAGGACGGCAGAGCGGAGAAAAGCTCTGGAATGATCCTCCTAACCATTCGGATGCAATGAGAGAAAACCACTAAACATGTTCCATTAGAACAACGAATAACCTCACTGGAGGCTTCTCAGTTAGAAAAGGAAGAGATTCACATAAACAGCAGAAATTTGTCAGAAATTCTACAGTGTGCAAGAGAATTTCACCCCAAAAGACAACAGGCTTTAAGCCAATTGGGAACTGTCACAAACAAATGTCTGAATCAAAGTAAAGAAGAGGGGACCAGTTAAGGTCCAGTGCCCGTGCTCCTAATGTTAAGACGTCTACTCAAAACAAAGGGGCACTGTTCCAAGGGAGGGGTCTCATGTGTCACCCACCCCCTCCAGAAAACGAGAGGAGAAAACGGGGGAGAGGGTGTTAAAATAAAAGACAAGGGTGTCCTAGGTGCTAGGGGCGACTTCTCATAGGGAAGAGCAAGTTTTGCCTCTTGTTGCACTTAAGCACCCCGAGGGATATCATGCTTATCATGCTTCATCATCGGGCGGTGCTCCTCATCAGGCCGGCGCTGCAATGCCCTACGGGTCCCCCAAAGGGTCACTTTAGCGGAGATCTTTTTAGAGAAATGCTGTATGATGCATTCGGTGTGTCGTGTGGGTCCTATATGGGGAGCGGTGAAGTGAGTGCAATGTGGTTTCAAATTGTCTAGGGTTAACCATAAAAAGTGTTTATTGTGAAGGTGCCCCTGAACAAGTAAAAAAACAAGCATTGGAAATGCAATAGGTCTCGCATTAGGAAAGTTTGAGCGATTGGTATTGTAAATGACACTTTTTTTATTTGTGTTGGTTTTGAAAATAGCAAAATTAATAGCTTTGTCAGTTACAATGTCAATAGTTTTAACTTTCGCAAATGTGACACCTATAGCATTTGTAATGCAATGTGTGTTGTATTTACGTGACTTAGATGTATTGATATTACAAATAACAATGGCTTTTAATTTTGTAAATAATTAATACTTAAATAAAATTTATTGTAATTTATAATGGCAATAGCTTAAACGTTTGTAAATAACTTTTGTGAAGATTATGTTCAGTGTATTTTATTGTGACGAAAATCCAAGAACATTGCATTTGCACCTACACACACACACACAGCCACACACACACACACACGCACACACACACACACACACACACACACACACACATATAGATGTGGTGGTGGTGGATCTGGGGGATATGGTGGTGGTGGATGTGGTGATGGTGGATGTGGGGGTGGATGTGGTGGTGGTGGTGGATGTGGGGGTGATGGAGGTGGTGGTGGATGTGGTGGTGGATGTGGTGGTGGTGGTGGTGGTGGTGGTGGTGGTGGGTGTGGTGGTGGTGGATGCGGTGGTGGTGGTGGTGGTGGATCCGGTAGTGGTGGTGGATGCGGTGGTGGTGGTGGATGCGGTGGTGGTGGATGTGGTGGTGCATGTGGTGGATGCGGTGGTGGTGGATGTGGCGGAAAATGTCATGGTGGATGTGGAGGTGATGGTGGATGCGGTGGTGGTGGTGGATGCGGTGGTGGAGGATGGGGTGGTGGATGTAGTGGTGGTGGGTGTGGTGGGTGTGGTGGTGGGTGTGGTGGTGGTGGTGGTGGTGGTGGTGGGTGTGGTGGATGTGGCGGTGGTGGTGGTGGTGGATGTGGAGGTGATGGTGGAGGTGGTGGTGGATGTGGACGTAGTGGTGGTGGATGTGGTGGTGGTGGACACGGTGGTGGTTGTCGTGGACTTGGTGGTGGTGGATGTGGTGGCTACCTACTCTGTCAATAGCCTTCCCTTTGACCTGGTACAAAATATATAATTGTACTATGATCTTGAGTATGAGCAGTTCTGTAGTAGGGGATCTCTGTATAGTCATAATCTAGTGAATAGTCCCGCCCAAGTGCGTGGACCCCGGCAATCAAAAATAATCTCTTAAGTTGTCAAAATCATGCAGAAACTGCAAAGACACTTAAGAGAGAATTTAAAGACAAATAATGCAGCCTATAATACAGGCTACACTGTCCAGTACTTCAACTAGAAATTCCACCAATTAACACCACACATAAGAAATCCAGCCCAGTTTCTACCAAGAGAAACTTGTCTCTACCCTTAAAAAAACTCTGGAATGATAGAGAAGAAGGCATGGACAGACAAGCCCCATAGGCTGCCATTATGTGGCTTAAGCAGGATACTGTGCCTTTAAGGAAACCTTCTAGAACCTTCTCCCAGTATCCCAGAATGCATAGCAGGTCCCACTGACTTCAGTTCTTTTTTCCGGCTCCTGCTTACAGGACCCTGGCATTGAGCTCTCCCTTGTTTTCAAGGGTTTATTGCATATTTTGGCACTTTTGTGTTTTAAAAGTGTTGCAGTTTACTCTCTGGGTGTTCTCTTTCTCTTCTGTGTGCTGCTTCAGGTGTTTTAGGGCTCTAAAATGCCTGGACTCTTTGTGAGGTGTCCAGCATGTGAGAGGAAGAAGGCCAGAGGTGATCCACATGATGTCTGCATCGTCTGCCTCCCTGAAGATCATGTCCCTGAGGAGTGTGTCATCTGCCAGCAGTTTACAACACGTACTCTGAAGGAAAGGGCGAAGATCAGGCTGTCTGGCCTTGAGGAGAGGCGCCTGCAGGCTGCAGGTGGGTCTGGGCAGTCCGGGAAGGTTCCCTCTGCCTCTGCTGAGGCCTCTGGGGGGCTCCCCAGAGGCAGGAAGCCCAGCAAGCGGTCCCGGTCTCCGTCGACGTCGATAGCATCGACGACGACGTCGAGAGGGATGACGGCGGTGTGCTCCCCTTCTCCCCGGGGCTCCGGGTCGAGACATCGGGACGCCTCGACGTCGAAGGCACCGCCGACGAAGCCGCCGTCGACGTCGTCTTCATCGTCGACGTCGAGGCCTTCATACCGCCGTCATGGACATCGGCGCTCGCCGTCGCGGCGACACCGCCGGTCGACGTCGAGGGGATCCTCGACGTCGAGAGCATCTAGACGGCGGCATCGACGCTCGTCGTCGAGGAAGGACCGTTCGACGTCGCGGAGGCGGCGTGCGAGGTCGACGTCGAGGGATCGGCGTTCGACGCCGAGGAAGAAGAGGTCGAGGAAGAAGAGGTTGACGTCGCGGAGGCGGCGTTCGACGCCGGAGTCACGGAAACGTCCTTCGACGCCGGAAAAGCGACGCTCGACGTCGAGCAGACGGAGGTCGACGTCTGGGAGTCGGTCAGGCTCGCCAAAGCGTCGCAAGAGGGATTCTAGTCCCAGAAGTCACACTGCTTCCAGTGGAGGACGCAAGAGGAAGCGATCACCAGCTGAAGGGGCGGGCTCTCAGCCCTCTTCGCCTAAAGGGTCACCGGGCACGGTGTACTCGGCGGTGTACACTCCTTCTCGGCCTCGGTCGACGCATACTCCTGTTCCTAAGGTGGTCACTCCTCCTCCTCCTCTTCCTAAAGAGGATCCTCCGCCACTGCCTCCACTTCCAGCGGACGACCCGCCGCTACCGGTCCCTCCGCGTGGGCCGGCCCCGCAGCCAAAGGTTCCTCCGCCGAGGTCCACTTCGCTGCCGTATTTGCCTGTACCTCCTAAGGGGACCCCAAAACCTGCACCCATGGAGGCTCCAAGGAAGACCCCTCCGCGGAAACCGGTGGGGCGGCCACGGACTGGCAGGTCTCGCTCTCGTTCTGGGAGGCGGGACAGGTCGCGACACAGATCGTCCACGCGGTCGAGACGCCGCCATAGGAGGCGCGAGTCTCGATCCCGTACGGGATCCTCTGGTTCCAGGGAGTATTCCCCTGCCTTGTCGGGATCTCCGGACACGAGGGTGTCCCCGATTGATGACCTGGTGGCGTTCCAGGATGTCCTCTTGAGGGGCGCTGCGAAGCTGGGCATACCCCTGACGGTGCCCACGCCTAAGACGTCAGTAATATTTGAGACATTGCACCAGAAACACTCGTCTCGCCCTCTCCTGCCTCTGGTACCGGGCCTGGAGGAACCAGCTATGGACCTTTTCCTCACCCCCGCGGTGACAAAGGCGGCGCCTTCTAGGTTGCTGAGGAAGTACCGGGCCCCGGATTCGGATCCGGCTTTTTTGAGAGCGGAACCGCCTCCGGACTCAGTCATTGTGACGGCGGCACGCAAACAACATGCCGCCACTCCGTCATCTACGGTCCCCCCGGATAAGGAGTCCAGGTGGATGGATTCGGCAGGGAGAAAGGTCTGTGGAACAGCCGCCACCTCCATGAAGGCTGCGAGTGCCACGGCGCTGTTGGGTCGGTACGCCCGCGCCCTCTGGGACTCCCTTGAGCGTTTTGCGGAGCACTTGCCTCGTGAGCAGCGTGAGGACTTTCAGGAAGTGCTGAGTGAAGGGATGCTGGTGGCCAACCAGATCATCAGCGCGGCAGCGGACTCTTCCCTGTTGGCTGCTCATGGGTTTTGCCATGGAATCAACCAAAGACGTCACGCCTGGCTCCGTCTTACGTCCCTGAAACCGGACGCACAGCAGAGGGTGGCCAACCTGCCGTTCTCCGGCAAGTCTCTTTTTGGGAAGCATGCGGACGACGAGATGGCCCGCATGAAGGCGGAGGCCGAGACGCTCACGGCGGTGGGCCTCGAGAAGCCTAAGGAGGCAAAGAAGACGTACCGCCCTTTCCAGCGGCGGTCCGGTGGGCAAGGCCGTGGACGTGGCCAGGCTTCGGGACATTCGCAACAGCAACAGCAGTTCCGTAAGCCGTTCCAGAAGCGCCAGAGGGGCAGGGGAGGCCAGCAGTCGGCTCTGGTGCCCAAGGGCCAAGCTGGGTCTAGGCCCTAGGTACTTACTTCCCCCGGATCCGTTACCCACTCCGGTAGGGGGAAGCATTCAATCTTTTCTGGCAGAGTGGAGAAAAATTACTCAGGACAAGTGGGTGCTGAATATTGTTTGCAATGGATACAGTCTTCGGTTCACCAGCCCGCCTCCATCGATTCCTCCGGTCAGCTCGCGGTTCCAGCTGCTAGAGCTCCAGGTGGAGGCCGATACCCTGTTAAGGAAAAGGGCGATAGAAGACGTGCCTCTGTCCCAGAGAGGAAGAGGTCTGTACTCCCGGTTCTTCCTGGTTCGCAAGAAGGACAAGAACGAGTTCAGGCCCATTCTGGACTTGCGACAGGCAAACAAATGGATTCGCAGGGAAAAGTTTTGCATGCTGTCGTTGCATCAGATTTATCCTCAGTTGCAACAGGGAGACTGGCTCTGTGCCATAGACCTACAGGATGCTTACTTCCATGTGCCCATTGCACACAAACACAGGAAGTTCCTGCGGTTCCAAGTCGGCACCAATCATTATCAATACACAGTACTCCCATTCGGACTGAAGTCTGCGCCGAGAACGTTCTCGAAGTGCATGGCGGTGGTGGCAGCGCACCTGCGGAAGAACAAGGTGTTTGTCTACCCGTACCTGGACGATTGGTTGATCAAGGCATCCTCCTTCTCGGAAGCGCGAGCACACTTCCAGAAGACGTGCGTTCTCTTGAACAAGCTGGGGCTGCACATCAACATGGCCAAGTCTGTCCCGACTCCGGTTCAATGCATACAGTACTTGGGAGCCTCCATCAATACGCTGTCAGCAAGCGTGTCTCCTTCGGAAGAGCGACGATTATCTCTCCTTCGGAAGGTTCAGGCTCTCATGACGACTCCATCTACAACAGTGAGGACGGTGTCTTCTCTACTGGGATCGATGGCCTCTTGTATCTTCCTGACGCCGCACGCACGACTGCACATGAAACCGCTGCAGGAGTGCTTGGAAGACCAGTGGGATCAGAGGAAAGGATCCTGGGACGACAGGATACGACTGTCTCTGCATGCTCTTCAATCTCTGAAGTGGTGGTGTTCGGCGGGGAATCTCCTCAGAGGGGTTCCTTTTCACAAGGACATTCCCACGCAGACTGTCGTGACGGATGCTTCTCTCCTGGGATGGGGAGCGCACTCCGGGACTCTACAGATTCAGGGGACATGGTCTCCGGTGGAGGCCACGTATCACATCAACTTCCTGGAACTCAGAGCTGTTCACTTGGCACTGAAGGCCTTTCTTCCGTCCTTCCAGACCAGCTCCCTGCTTGTGCAAACGGACAACACTACCACGATGTACTACCTCAACAAGCAGGGGGGCTCGAGATCTCGCACTCTGTCGCAGGAGGCGCAGGCGATCTGGCACTGGCTCCTGGCCAGAGGACTGACGATAACGGCTACCCATCTGCCAGGTGTGCAGAATGTTCAGGCAGACGCACTGAGCAGACTGATTCAGGAAAACCACGAATGGGTCATAAACGACGAAGTACTAGGAGACGTCTTCGCGAGGTGGGGAACCCCAGACATAGATCTGTTCGCCACCGCCGAAAACAACAAATGCCGAGACTTCGCCTCCAGGTACTACCAGCAGGGGACGCTGGGGAATGCGTTATGGATCAACTGGTCGAACAGCTTTCTGTACGCTTTTCCACCCATTCCCCTGATTCCGGCGGTGCTCATCAAGCTGGCCCGGTCCAGGGCTCGGATGATACTCATTGCCCCGGAGTGGCCCAGGCAGTGGTGGTTCACGGACCTGCTTCACCGATCTCTCCTTCCTCACATTCGGTTGCCGTGCAGGCCGGACCTTCTCACGAAGTTCGGGGGGCGGATGTTACACCCCAGCCTCTCGTCTTTGAGTTTGGCGGCATGGCTCCTGAGATAGTGCAATATGGCCATCTGAATCTGCCCGAGGATTGCATGGACATACTGAAGGAGTCTAAGAGACCTTCCACTAGGACTTCATATGCTTACAAGTGGAAGAGGTTTTGTATCTGGTGCCAGTCTAGGAAACATGACCCTACAACCTGCAAGGAGGATGTCATCCTTCCTTACCTTTTACATTTGGCGCAGTCTGGCCTTAATGTTCATTCCATTAAGGTTCATCTTGCTGCATTGACTGCCTACAGGAAATGCCCTTCACAGACTTCTTTTTTCCAGATCCCTGTGATCAAAGACTTTCTGGAAGGATTGAAGAAGGTGTTCCCTCCTGTCAGGCTTCCCTCGCCTTCATGGGAATTGAATGTGGTGCTGTCTGGATTGATGAAGGAGCCTTTCGAACCCATTCACAAGGCTTCGTTGCAGCACCTGTCCTGGAAGGCGGCGTTCCTCGTGGCCATTACATCGGCCCGCAGGGTGAGTGAAATTCAGGCGTTGTGTTGTACTGAACCTTATACTGTATTTCATGCTGCTAAGGTTGTGATGCGTACTCACCCTAAATTCCTTCCCAAGGTTATTTCTGATTTTCATGTCAACCAGACCATAACTTTGCCTACGTTTTTTCAGAATCCTTCCTCTCCGGCGGAACGATCTTTACATTCCCTGGATGTGAGGAGGGTGTTGAAATTTTATCTGGATAAGACCAAAGATATTCGTAGGTCAGACCAGTTGTTTATCAATTATGGATCAGTCAGGACGGGTCTTGCTACCTCTAAGCAGTCCATTTCTAGGTGGATTGTGTCCTGCATACAATTGTGTTACCAAAAAGCTAATAAGACCTTAGGAGGTAAGCCTAAGGCTCATTCCACCAGGGGCAAAGCTGCCACGACAGCCTTGCTCCGTAATGTGCCGATTGCAGAAATCTGCAAGGCCGCCACTTGGAAGTCGGTTCATACCTTTGCTAAGCATTACTGCCTGGACTCTGATGCCAGGGCAGACGCTCAGGTTGGGCAGGCTTCGCTGCGGAATTTGTTCGCACAGTAGTGGCGTTCTGTTCTTTCTCCACCGCCGCTTTGGTGTGGGGATGGGCTTGCCATTCTATTCACTAGATTATGACTATACACAGAGATCCCCTACTACAGAAGGAGTAGTTTCTGTCCTGTAACTCCAGTTCTGTAGTAGGGGTATCTTTGTTATAGTCATAAGCGCCCGCCCTCCTCCCCGGTGGAGAATTGTTTGTGTAAGTAATGCTACAGGTCTGGCGTTTTTACGCCTTCAAAAAGAACTGAAGTCAGTGGGACCTGCTATGCATTCTGGGATACTGGGAGAAGGTTCTAGAAGGTTTCCATAAAGGCACAGTATCCTGCTTAAGCCACATAATGGCAGCCTATGGGGCTTGTCTGTCCATGCCTTCCTCTCTATCATTCCAGAGTTTTTTTAAGGGTAGAGACAAGTTTCTCTTGGTAGAAACTGGGCTGGATTTCTTATGTGTGGTGTTAATTGGTGGAATTTCTAGTTGAAGTACTGGACAGTGTAGCCTGTGTTATAGGCTGCATTATTTGTCTTTAAATTCTCTCTTAAGTGTCTTTGCAGTTTCTGCATGATTTTGACAACTTAAGAGATTATTTTTGATTGCCGGGGTCCACGCACATGGGCGGGACTATTCACTAGATTATGACTATAACAGAGATACCCCTACTACAGAACTGGAGTTACAGGACAGAAACTACTCCTTTTCTATCATATTACAATGGAAAAAATAATGGCGTTACTCTATATTTTGCACCAGTGCAATTATTTCTAATATGGCAATGGGCGCATACGTTATTAAACTACACGCTGCCAAAGTAATCGGGTGAATTTGATTGTAGAAGAAGCAAATCGGATTTATGACAAGCAAAAATCTTGTAGAAAACATGTACGAGTAAAACACGTGGAGCATCAACTTGACCACCAGATGGCGCTACATCGTGCCCGGTTTTAAGAAACATTCGAGTCAAACAAACTAGTAGAAGAAACAAGCATTCCTCGGTGGCGGCGTGGTTGCAAAGCAAGCCCTGCAGATTGCAGGGATCTGAACAGACTAATAATGTCTATGTAAATAAAGAAAAAAAAATACAAGACTATGCATGCAATTTATACCTGACCACAAGTTCATGCTCCCATTGTAATGTATGGACCGTGCAACTACATGAGACATACTTGCATAACATACCTACATTCACTTTCCAAACTCTACCTCTGTAGAATGTAAGGAATGCATGCCAAGCTTATATGTGGCTGAATGTGCCTTCCTGTAATGTAACTGATGCTTATGTAAAGCGCCCACCTCTGTATCGAGTTTATGCTAGATAAAATAGCAAAGGGAAACAAGACGGAGGGCATTGCTTTGGGGAGGGGGAGGAGAAATGCGACACGGGGCGGAGCGGGGAGAGCGGCGAGTGTGAAGCAGCAGGGGCCTTTGAAGTGAAGCTAAGCTTCACTTCAAAGGAGTGGGAGGAGTGCTGCTGGGGAACAGATGGCGATTTGATGATGTGCACGCGCATTTTAGGTCAATGCTCTTGCGCATTGACCTAAAAGCGCACGGGCACAGCATCAAATCGCCAGTCTAGGTAAACCTTGTTTAAGCCGCTATAGTCTCGCTCAATGCGCATGCGCATTGAGAGGCGAGACCTAAAAAACCAACTAAATAGGACCTCTTTAGCTTTTTAGTTTCCGGGGCACATTGAGCCTATTGGGATAACACTAACCTATGTGTTTTTTACTTGATATAGGGAACCTTCACATTAAACACTTTTTATGGTTACCCCTAGACAACATTGCACGCACTTCATCGCCCTCCATATAGGACCCCTACACCTGCATGCATCATATGGCATTTCTCTAAAAAGATCTCCGCCAAAGTGACCCTTCGGGGGACCCGTAGGACATTGCAGTGCCGGTCCGATGAGGAGCACCGCCCGATGATGAAGCATGACATCCCTCGGGGTGTGTGAGGGCCTCAAGAGACAAGACTTGCTCTTCCCTCTGACGAGTGTGCCCTAGCACCTAGGACACCCTTGTCTTTTATTTTTCCTCCCTCTCCCCTGTTTTCTCCTCTCGTTCTCTGGAGTGTGTGGGTGACACCTGACACCCCTCCTTTGGAACAGTGCTCCTTTGTTTTGAGTAGACAAACAAATGTCTGACAGATCGCCATCTGATATGCCATGGGTCAAGTCATGGTCTGCAGCACCTATGCAACAATTAACCCGAAAGCAATCCGCAACAGAAAAGTGAAACTCTACATCACCAAACTTAAGAAGACTCAACAGGATCGGTCCAAGTTGAAAGTTTGATCTCTGTCCAGGAGTCACTCTAGAAGTAGCACTAGTCTTGGTTGAGAGCTTAATCATGAGTTAAGTGTAAGAAGAAACATAAAAAATAAGTGAGACTTTGCCCCCTCTTGCCATCCACTTTTACCGGAAGGGGGGGGGGGGGGGGCTATACGATACCTCTTGATCTTGCTACTGGAGTCAGTTGGCTTAAGAGCCGATTCCCGCAGAATCGGATCAAGGTTCTGTTGTGATGCCATGCTCAACCTCATTGGATCTCTGCCGACTCTTTTTGGCGTGCTTTCGGACACCAAGGAGCCGAGAGGCCTTCCTCCTGGGATGCCACCGGCTGGTTCATTCTCTGCACCAGTTGGAAACTCCTAACCCACCACTATGCCTCCAGCTCCAGTACTGACCCTGTCTCCATGGTCCACACCTGTGCTGAATCCATCGACGCCAGACTAGAATACCAATAGCACTGTCTGACTACACACCAGTCTGACCTCGACCGATGTCACATCCAGCCTCTGAGATGCCTCTTACCCCACTTGATCTACCACCTTCTTAAAGGAAAGCACACACCCTTCACTCCCTTTTTTTTTTAAAAATTGACTAAGACATGGATTATGATGCGGGTGATGAGTTTGCTGAGACCTATTGGAGAGATAATTGGTATAATGATTTGCAGGAGGCCAGTATTCGTACTACATCCTTTGAAACAGGGCTCCTCTCATCCTATGGTCCAGCCACAGAAGAATTTGCTTCCTACGTCATGCTAATGCGTAGGGCTGCCAAAGTCCTTGACCTCCAGCTCTGCACATTGGAGGTAAAGACAAATGTATTGACAGAAGTCCTCTAGCCAGGGCAGTACTCCTCTGAGCCTCTTCTACCTTTTAATGAGGTACTAAATGGCACCTTACTAGGTGCCTTGGCCAAATCATGCTCTAGCTCTCCAGGTAATAGGCAAATAGTGAGGTACTATTGTCCTTTCATTAAGTCTAACCGCAAAACTTTGCTGACTACTCCCCCCAATAGGGTGTCCAAGCTGTTGGAGATTTTTGTGAAGCATATGTTTTCTTTCACCTTCGTGGCTCTCCTATCCTTGAATTCCAGCTGCCTCCTTGGATGCTATTCACACACCCTTAGTGACTCAGTGGCTCATGTCTACTCTGTTGTGCTTAAACATCTTTGACCAAGCCTTTCAGGAAAGTTGTGCTAAAGGCAAGTTCAGAATTCATTGTGGCTTTGACACCATGGATTCTATCTGGCAGGCCATGAGCACCATTTTACTATTATCCTCCATGCATAGCTATGATCCACTGTGTTCTCAGCTATGCCCGGTCCTCCCTTGTGAACATGCCCTTTGGCGGGACTGGCCTGTCAAATCTGATTCAGCTTTAGGGCCGTTCAAAGAGATCAGGGCTACTGCACTCTCTCTAGGCTAAAGTTACATGACCGCTAGCTTCTCCAACCCTCTGGTTCCTTTTGTGGCTTTGTTAGAGCTGTCCCATACAGCCAGCCTTTACAACCCCAGCAGTCAAGGCTGTGATGCCCACCATCTCAACAATCAATGTCAGCAGGCTTTCATTCAACTGCCAACTTTGCAGGCCCACCTGCAAAACCCCAGAACATGCCCTTCGTGGAGCACAGCCACTCAGTGGGAGGCAAGATCCAACAATTCATATTGGGTTGCCAAGCCTGAACGTCAGTCAGGTGGAACTTGCAGGTAGTCCAGAAGGGTTGTGCCTTACCCTTTCTCCCTCCCACACCTTCCAGCAGCCTTACGAAAACTGACCGAGGGCCATCTGTCCCTTTTGCGTTAGGAAAGGCAAGCCCTTTTTTTGCCAAGGAAGACTATTGGCAGGGTGCCCATGCCAGAAATAGGACGTGCTTGCTATTCCTGCTACTTTCTGGTGGCCAAGATGTATAGATGCAAAACAGTTGATGGACAGAATGCAGAACAATGTCATACATTCACCCCAGTACAGAGATCTGGGCCTAAATCCATCGGTTTTTTGCACTCCACACCACCCCAGTTCAGACATGGACATATGCAAATCAGCCTTGACCCTGTGCCTCATGGGAACAGTCCAGCCCGAACTGCCAAGCCATGTCTTTCCTGGACTGGACTCAAGCATCCTAGGACCGGTTTCTGGCTATCAGCTGTCTTCAGCCAGGATAGCTTGACTCCAGTGGTGTGGAGAGCATGGGACTCACGTCTGAGCATACCCATCCCACTCGCGGTGACAAATGCAAAACAACAGTTGATGGACAGAATGCAGAACAATGTCATACATTCACCCCAGTACAGAGATCTGGGCCTAAATCCATCGTTTTTTTGCACTCCACACCACCCCAGTTCAGACTGTATAGAGGCATTTCTAATCCATACCTGTGCCCTCCACCAGGACAAATTCAAGATGCGCACCCTGGCATGGGTCTGCACTCAATCCTGGAGACTGGATGTCGGGCATTCAAACTACAGTAAACTTATTTCCATATTCCTACCTGCTGGCCCATCGGTGCTGCCAGTAGTTCATGGTGGGACAAGATCATTACCAGTTCACCGTGCTCCCCTTTGGTATCACCAGTGGCTCTCGATGTTAATGAAAGTGATGGTGATGTTGGGTGCTCATCTTCGGAGGTTAAAGGTATCAATGTTCCACTACCTCGAAGACTGGCTGTTAAAGGTGGCCGCCTCACTTAAGCAGTCCTCCCCCACCTCCAGACTACGACAAACCTCCTGTTTTTTTTTAAGTTCACTATCCACATGCTGAAATCCCACAGGACTCCTCCTCAGACGCTCCCCTTCCTTGGAGCCATTCTTGACACGGATTGATTTTGTGCTTTTCCTCCTGAAGAGTCCAAGACATTCAGGCTATGATCCCAATCTTTCAGCCTCTGTCCTGGATTTCAGTGAGGTCGACTCAAACTGTTAATCAGTAGATTTGTAGAGCACGTCTTGTCGCCCGTGAGGGTATCCAGGTAATGGCAGGGTCAAGTTAGTTAGCCTTACAGCCAGGTCTTCAGGGACTTACAGAACTCTGGAAAAGATGGGAAGGTTCGTAGATGAAAGGGTAGCTTGTTACATGTTTTCGTTGCTAGGTATGACCAGAAGCGACCTCCTTATCTGCCACGTCGTATGCAGGGGGTGAGGGTTAGAGAAAGGGACAAAGAGTGGAGAGGTCTAGTTGGCTGATGTAAGTTCATGCGGTGTTTCAAGTAGGCATATCTGCAGTTGTGTAGAGCCTTATATGCATGAGTCAGGCGCTTGAGCTGGCACCTTTCTGTACAGAGAGCCAGTGGAGTTCCCTGAGGTTGGGGGTGATGTGGATTCATCTAGGGAGATCCAGGACGTGTCTGGCTGCAGCATTCTGTATGGTCTGTAGTCGTCGGAGGTGAGCTGGTATCCCTGCATAGTGTTGCTTTAGTCCAGTCGGCTATAGATGAGGGCCTGGGTGATGGCACGTCTTAAACTATGGGGTACCCATTTAAATATCTTACGAAGCATGCTGAGGATTAAGAAGCAGGAAGAGACGACACCTGAGTTGACCCTATGTCAGGAGGCTCTGCGCCTCTGGACATGGCTGGAACATCAAGGCATTACCTTGGTGGTTCAACGCCTGGCAGGTTCTCTGAACGCCAGGGTGGACGAAATCAGCAGCTGGTGCATGATGGATCACGAATGGCGTCTGAACTCGGACGTGGCGCAAGGTCTCTTTCTGCAGTGGGGAGAGCCTTGGTTAGATCTATTCGCCACAGAAGAGAACACACAATGTCATCAGTTCTGCGTGTTGGAATTTCCAAGGCGGCACTCGCTCAGCGACACATTTCGTCACGAGTGGAGTTGCAGTCTGTTGTACGCCTTTCCGCCTATACCACTTCTGCCCAGAGTGCTGAAGAAGATTCAGCGCGACCGGGCCCAAGTCATCCTTGTGGCTCCGGATTGGGCACGAAGATACTGGTATCCCGAGCTACTCAGCATGGCGATCAATCCCCAATCCGACTGTCTCTGCAGGAGGATCTTCTGTCGCAGCAGCAGGGGACGGTCCTCCACCCGAACCTGTCCAGCCACCATCTCCATGCGTGGAGATTGACAGGCGACGATTGACAGCTTTAGATCTTCCTCCCAAAGTCTGTGATGTCATTCTGGCAGCCAGGCGTTCCTCCACTAAGACGGTATACGCCTGCAGGTGAAACAAGTTTGTTGCATGGTGCACAGCGAAGGCTGTGGATCCCCTTTCTGCCCCTCTTTCGGAGGTTCTTCTGTTCCTTCGCTCTTTGGCCCAGCAGGGCTCTGTTCTGAGCACCATCAAAGGTTATCTTTCGGCCATCTCTGCCTTTCTACTGCTTCCAGATCAGCCTTCTCTTTTTATGTCCCTATTTGTTGATTGTTTCCTCAAAGGCATTACGCACACGTTTCCTCCAGTGCCTTTCATAATGCCTCAATGAGGCTTAAATCTTGTCTTGACCTATGTGATGTGCGCTCCCCTCGAGCCCCTTCATAACTGTCCCTTACGTCTTCTCATTCTAAAGACGGCTTTCCTGGTAGCTATCACCTCTGCCAGAAGAGTGAGTGAGCTCCAGGCTCTTTCTTCTAAACCTCCTTTTCTTTCTGTTCATCCGGACAAGGTGGTTTTAAGGACTCGTCCTTTGTTCTTGCCAAAGGTTGTCACACCCTTCCACATCTGGCAGACTATCACATGCCCACCTTCTTTCCGCCTCTGCATCCTTCAAAAGAGAAGAGAGGCTCCATAGTCTAGACCTAAAATGTGTGCTCTCGTTCTATCTGAAGCGCACACAACAGTTCCGGGTGGATGACCAATTTTTTATTGGCTACATGGGCGCCAAAAAAGGTCAGGCCGTGCACAAATTAACCATCTCTCAGTAGGTTGCTCTGTGCATCAAAGCATGTTACTCATTGGCTACGAAAGATCCTCCTGTGGGGCTGCGTACCCATTCTACCAGGGTGACAGCAGCCACTACTGCCTTGGAACGCGGCGTTCCCTTGCAGGACATTCGTAAGGCAGCTACGTGGGCCTCGCCGCACACATTTACCAAGCATTACTGCCTTGACTGTCAAGTCCGGAGAGACGGCTTCTTTGGCCGTTTTGTTCTCCGTGACTGTCTGGTGTAATCTTGTTCGCAGACCCACCACTGGGGTTGGTATTGCTGGGGTATTTATTCTAAGGTAAGGAATCTATCACTAACATGTCTCTTTCAGATGCACAAGTTTTGCAGTGTGAATCTTTCTGGATTCACTATGCTGTGCATTATTCCGCGGTCTAGTGGTTGGGTCTGGAATCGTAGTCTTTTCTCTTCTTTTATTTTTTTTTGTGTAGCCCAGGTGGGCGTTGACGTCCCACCCTTCGATGTACTTCCTGTGACGTCGGCATGCCTTTGGGCGCCATCTTCGGATTCTTTTTTTCTTGTTTTCGTGTCATGTTTGTTAATCCTTTTTTAATGTTTTCAAGTTCTTCCTTAAGCAAATGAGTTTCCACCTTGTCTCTTAAGGTGTCTATTTGTATATTGTTCTTGTATTTCCACCTTCTCCTGCCTCATGTTTCTGGCGGAGGTGGGTGGGTTCGCTAGTGAATCCAGAAAGAACTTCAAGCTGCAAAACTACACCGACAGGTAAGAAACTATAAGTTTTGCAGCGTGAATCTTTCTGGATTCACTATGCTGTGCATAGACTTTGTAGCGGTTTGTTATGTTTGTGGCGACTGGGTGGAAGATGAGCTTTGGTTGTTGAATATTTGTTGGAGCACTTTCTGTCCTACTTGTGCTTCCTTGTTCATTTGTATATCCACGCAGTAGTGCTTAGTGAACGTGTGCACTGAGGCCCATGTTACCGCCAGGCATATGTCTTGAATGGGTGTGTTAGCCAGGAAGGCTATTGTTGCTCCTTTTCCTGGTAGAGTGGTCTTGTGCCCCCTCTGTTAGCTCTTGTCCTGCCTGTTTGTAGCATAATTGTATGGTTTGTGCGATCCATCGTGCAATGGTGTCCTTTGTTACTGGTCTTCCAACCTGGGCTACCAAAAAAAGAGAAAAGACTATGATTCCAGACCCAACCACTAGACCACGGAATCATGCACAGCATAGTGAATCCAGAAAGATCTTCAAGCTGCAAAACTACACTGACAGGTAAGAAACTATCTGTAAGAGACATTAGTTAGTGATCGATTCCTTACCGCCCCAACCATCCTCCCTGTCTGCGACCTGATTTCTAGGGTTATGGTCATCCCTTTCAGGGCCCTAGTTTCATGGCACCAGTGGTCAGTTTCTTGCATGTTCCTGGCGCGTAAAGGCGTGTACAGAACGGACGTCTGCGCGCCTGCGTGGCACTTAAGTAGTCTCCTTGACGGCATATAGGCTCTTATGATGCCAGCGACGGGCGCGGAGCCACAAAACGCCACTTTCCGACGCGCAGGGGTACTGCTGACAATAACCTTTACGGATCCAGTCTGACGCCTGCGGATATTCTAAGGTGAGGAATCTATCACTAACTAATGTCTCTTACCGTTACACAAATAGTAACTTGTACATCAGATCTAACGGTCTGTCTCGAAGGGGAAGCCGGGACCAGCATGGTGCCTCGGTGCCAAGCCTGAATTAGCTCCGGAAGCTTTTTATCTGATGTGCAGCAGTCCCTTTTGGACTTGCCCTTTGATGGCTCAAAACAATTTGGAGTGAATATTGGCTTAGCCATGGAGACATTTTGTGAGAGCAAGGACACTGCCCTCCCTCTGGGCCTTGCTCAGCCATTTAGGCAGTTCCTTAAACAGCAGCGGCCCTTTTGAAGCTTTGGTTGGAGATATCAGCAGAGGCAGCATCAGTATTTGCTTCAGTAGCAACAACCCTTCCGATCCTTTTGATCTTTTTGAGGGTGAGGTGGGAGGGCAAGCAGAACAATGTTCAAGCCGCCATCAGGGCTAAAAAAAATCATAAAAATATTAAACTGTAATGTACTTGACCCGTGACCTGGTCTCCACGCTATTCACACAGTTCACTTTACAAAATCCTCTAACTTTAGTCACAGAAACAAAAGTAAATGTAGGGAAGGAATTTTGACCTCTATCTCTGAAAGCCGAGGAAATCTGACAAGATTTAAATTCATCTTTATTGCTTATTCACTTTGTGAGCAAGCAGAACATCTGTTGTCAGCTCGCCAGAAAGGGTGATTAGGCTCTAAAATAGCTCATCCTGATTAAATCTTGCTTGCCATAGCAAGTGGATTTTTCGAGTCCTAAATGTGCAACCCATAATCAGTCCCCACCCCCCGCAGCTGAAGCAAAACCACTTTAAATTGGCATGACTACATACAAACCCAGTAGGAAGTAGTTCACTTTTTACATACCTGGATGGCATAGCATTGTCAGCCCAATGTGTGCCCCAGATAGTGGCACACAGATATTCCCTACCTTCCCTAGCCTATCCTTTGGATGTCCCTCACGCTGCAACACCTCTTGTAGGACCACTTGTCTATACTCCATGGAGAAGTTCAGGCTCTCTTGGCTAATGTAGCAATAGAGTGGGTGCCAGCATCAGAGAGCGGGACTCTTTGTTACTCTCACTTCTGTTTACTGCCAAAGAATGATGGAGGCGTTCACCCCATCGAAGACCTTCATCTTCTGGACTTCTTCCTTTATGAGGACAAGATAAAGATGCTTGCCCAACTTCTGACTACTGTGGATCCAGGAAACTGGATGGTTGCGCTGGACTTACAGGTCACATGCTTACACATTCCCATCCTACAGTTGTTACCTTCAGTTTCAGGTAGGCAAAAGAACTTTCAATATTCTGTGTTCCCCTTTGTCCTTACCAGTGCACCTAAGGTGGTGGTTGCAGGCCATTTGTGGAGATTGGGAATACTAGTTTTTGCATACCTTGACAACTAGCTACTAAAGGCAAGCTTGCCTCAAACAGTAATATGGCACCTCCATTGGTCGTTTTTATTGACATCTTTGGGCTTTGTCAATGTGCTGAAGTCACTCCTGACTCCTTCACAATGGCTCCCCTTCATTGGAACCATCCTGGATGCAATGCTCTTCCAAGCCAATCCTGCCTTAGTGAGTTCAGGCTATTCAAGCTATGATCCTGATGTTTTAACTCTTGACCTGGATCTCGGTGAGAGCAGTTCTGAGGTTTCTGAGTCTTTTGGCCTCATTGTGGGCCATGTCATGTGGCACATGCGGGCTGTGTAGTGGGATCTGAAGTATCAATGGGCTCATCACCAGGGCAGTCCGTCAGGGTCCATCAAGGTGAAAGGGAAAGATCTGCATTAGTGGCTGCTCAACCACAATTGGAATGGTGGCAGACCCCTCTCCTGACCAAGAGCTAACCGGCATGATGGATGCATCATTGTTGGGTTGATGAGATAATCTATGGGAGGTGGTGATCAAGAGACTATGGTTTCCAATGGAGGTTTGTCTCTACTACATCTTGCTGGAGTTGCGAGCGATTTGCTATGCACTGAATGTGTTTCTCCCGACCTTCAAGGGTAACGGGTGCAAATTTAAACGGACAACACCACTGCCATGCGGTACTGCAACAAACAGGATGGTGTGGGTCCTCTGCTCGGATGCCTTGTGTCTGGAAGTGGCTGAACACTCAGGCCATCTCCCTTTTTACTCAGGACCTGTCAGGATATTTAAACGCCAGGGCGGAAAAACTCAGCTGCCATTGCCTATCACATCATGAATGGCAGGTGCCCTCTTTAGGTGGCACAGGGCACCCCAGCATTGGGGAGAACCCTGGTTCGATCTTTTAACCACTGCAGAGAATGTGCAATGTCAAAACATTTGCGCTGTGAGCTTCCAAAGCAGTTCTCACTCAGCAGAAAAGGTTACAACCAGCTGAAGTTAAAGGCCATCGGCCCTACTACCACTCCATCAGCCCCTGCCTTATCCTCTGCAGCCAGGGGAAAAGGCCTGGACCACCTGCAAGTTGTTGGTGTATGTTTATATTTGGGCCTGTTATTTCCCCTGAGGGAAAGGAGAGGGGGGGCATAATTTGATGCAATGTTTACCTGTTCATGTGGTGTTTTCTATTCAGGGAATACATTTTTGAACCCATCCTACCTCACACTGAGATACCTGCCACACGTACTAATATTCTATCTAATGTAACTAGAAAATAAAAGGATACTGTTTCAAGCTCATAAAAATTATTCTACTGGTACATAAACTTGGAAACATCAGCATGTAGCATAGTTAATAGTTTTCATATGACAATAAATGAGTGGGCAGACATATCCCATAGTTCTAGGGAGAGAGATCATGTTTGTTAATACATGATTATATATGTATGCCTAGTCATCTGTACTTGAGCATCCTTAGGGTTTTAACAAGTAAATCAATTACAAAAAGTGTGTTATAAACAGACAAATATAGGAAAGTGCAAGTATAACACAAAGAATACACAAAATTAGTTCTACTTATGGCATAGAACCCACTTCCAGCTGCCCAAATTTCGCAGTCCTGAGGCTGCTCAAAAATAATCGCACTCTGACTCCTCCGGACCTCAAAGGCCGCATCAGCAAAAAAAACCTTTTGTACCACATCAGCAAAAACAAGCATTTGCAATGCAATAGGTCTCGCATTTACAGAGTTTGAGCTATTGGCATTGTAAATGAAAATGCCTTTTATTTATGCTTTATTTTTTTAAACATAAATCAAAGGCAGTGTCATTCACAATGCCAATAGCTTAAACTCGTGTAAATGCGAGACCTATTGCATTGCAAATGCTTGTTTCTTTCCTTTCTGCAACGTTACAACATGGCTAAGAATCACTGGCAAAGGCAATAGATCTCACAAAGGTGTCGAAATCTATTGGCTTTGCTAAAGCTCGTTAGTTCGTCATTATGAATTGCCTATACTCATTCGCATTAAAACGTTAAGGTGGGCTACCCTTGCTCATAATTTAATACAGTTCCTTGCTATTACTAATTCCGAGCTCAAATGGCATAAGGAAGAACGGGGGGGGGGGTTAACCTCTACTGAAATGTATATTTTGTGTTTGCAAAATAAGACGTAATCGCGTTTCAGATGTAAAAATAAAAAAATTAATCTGTCACGATTCTTAGGAAAGTTGGACTGTTGTACACAGGCTCCCCAATAAAAATAAAGATTAGCTGTCCTCATGCTGGCCGTTTACTCTGAAACTAGTGTATCTTGCTAGTGCCCCTTCTGCAGACCTTATTCTTTGACAGTGCCATCCTTGTGATGGTGACTAAAACGTTTATGCAGTCCAGCCCAGCATTTAGCACGATCTCACAGCAAAATAGTAGCCTTTGACCATATGTTTTCAGACTGTAGAGTTGTAGTGGCTGGCATGGCTATGTGGGGTCTAGAAATGTTAAAAAAGAATTGCTTTTTATAACCCCGATCTTTCCATTCAAATTGGTGAATTTTGGATAGTTTCTCGAAGACCTATGGTGAATGAGGACTGCTCGACAGAATGGTGGGTATTCTTTGCCAGAATGGTTGTGCTGCAATAGCTTTTTTTGCAATGAAAAAGGATAGCCAAAAATCCCTTTTTATACTTCACTGCTATGGGTTAAGGAGTCAAAGCCTACGCTATGATGTGTTCTAGGTTTGAGTCCAGAGAGAGAGACAGAGTAATTACACATTATGGTCAATGTACATTGTATTCTCGTTTTAAAATAGTATGGCTAATAAGGAAAATAGGGCTGTTCAAAGTTTGGGAATGAGACAGAACCCAGATGGTATAGTAACTTCAGAATCTGCCTTTGTGAGGACAGATGTGTGTAAGTAATTGGGGACCAGCAAATGTTATCTGGCAAAGTTGTCCAAGACAAGGTGTCAGTAGCGACTGAGACACATACCAGCATTCTTTGGTAAACAGGGGTATCTGGAAACTTCATGGTACTGCATCTCAGTTTCTGCAGCTTGCTATTATGATTTGTTGGTGCTACTGCCACTTACTGTGTTTGTTATGAGTACTGATGCATCCGCTGGAAACAGTATTCATCCACAAGGATGTCGGGGTGGCAGAGAGGGGGAATGTCATTTAGGGTGACACCCAAACCCAGTTATACATAACAGGGAGCCATTTTATGTGGTGATATATCAAGCTGTTCTGAATTCAGCTTGCCTAGGACTAGGCACAGTACGACACACCAGAGGTGCTAGAAGAAAACTGTAAAGTCATTTGAGTCCTTTTGCCCCATAGTAGTATATATATGTCACATTAAGTCTTCTGGTGAAGTCATAACAAGTGAATATTGCTGGTTCTTGAGTGCTAGTAATTATCCTGAGCAGGAGCCACTTGCAGGATACAAGTCTCTATTCTGTCCTAAAGTCAGTCTTGAATTTGACGTGGTCAGCCACCTAGAGCTGCGGATCGTTTTGCAGGATCTTCCCAGATCTCTTACTCTGGCAGGAAAGGGAGTACTTTTAGACGACTGATGTCCAGCTGAATGTGTATTGGGCCACCTCAGACATGCAAAACCAAGCACGGGGCTTCCCTTTGAAGCTGTCTGGACTAATTAATGAGAATGTTAGTTTGGATTTAAATTCCAGGCTATCCCAGGCTGGTGAAGAACATTAACCGTGCCTCTTACTGCACACTGACATAAACATTTTACATGGCTGGGGCAGTGGGTACCTACCATCTTATCTGTCAGTGTCCTCTCAAAGGACACAATTCTTGCAGTAGATGCACATTCAGAGACCTCATGTATGAGAGCTAATCAACACGTACCCATTATGAGATCTTCATGGACATTCTTAAATACTTAATAGTCGTGCCCCTATGCAGGTTCTAGGTAAACAATTACATGAAAAACTTCGCCTGTGCTGATCTAAATGACACTTGAACACACTAGGTTTATTTCTCTTCTTTAAGCCAGTCATACTTAGTCCGGAAAGTGTTTTTAAATAGTCTGTTTATACTTTTGTGAACCCTTTTCAAAGTTAAAAAATAATAATTAAAGAGAAAGGGGTTAAATAGGCAGCAACTTCATAAAGCTGAAAACAGAAATACGGGGGATGTGTTTATTGCTGCGATCTGTTGCTTAGGTCAAAACCTTACAGCTTGCCTTGTGGGGACTCCAATGGCTCTGCTGCTTCCAAGATCTCCGGAACAAGGGAAAGCGAGCCGCCGCTGCTGATACTGCTGCTGCTTGGGGACTGCATGACCCACAATCGTCCCCAACACCTCTCCTGTGCCTCATTACGCCGAATCAAAAGGTGCGCTTTACTCCCACAGCTTGGGACGTGGCTGGCAAGTCTGGGCAAAGGGCAGGCCCGTCCATGCCCTGAGGAGGCTGGGCTGGACACCCTCCCTTGATTCCTTCTTCAAGATCCAACACGGGTTTAGTTACTTACTCCTCATCATATTTTAAGGTACTGTTGTTACTACCTTTGAGCCCAAATTCTGCTTTCTGTGTGCATCTACTTTTGGGATGTTATTTGACTGTACTTGGACTATTTGTGCTTTGCTTTTGTAAAAAAAAAACTGCTTATTGTGCCCTATCTGTATGACCTTCCACTACGTGGGCATTTGGATTTTATCTCAGTGTTACTTCAAGTAAGTCTCGGCGTCCCTTGCGTTGGTGCTCAGTGTGATATAAACGGTGTATCCTCACCAGTTAGAACCAGAGCAATGGATCATTTCTTGGTGCTAGCAGTGGGTCTTGTCTTGATCAAGATAAAGTTTGTAGAATGACAACTCTATAACATCTGAGATTTTGCTGTCACCGGGTTCATTCAGGTCACTGAGCCAGTCCCCACTTGCAAATCCAATAGCCCTATTACCATCAGCCGCCTTACACATCGCGCAAACTTCACAAATAGAATGTGGTGATGCTGTTGTTGCACCCGAGGCCACGGATGGGAGAGAGGAGGGGGCGAGAGGCCAGACCCTAGGCCCTGAATCATCGATTTGCTCACTCAGTCTGCCTGTAGCATAGAGAAGGAAAAGGGCCAAACATCTAAATTGACCACCTTGAGTAGGGCCTAGGAAAAGAAAACAGAGGCCAATTACACTGGATGTGGGCATATGGGCCAGCATAAGTGGCCATTTGGGGGGGCCTACTGAACCCAAAATTGAGTTCTAATTTTGAAAGACTTGCAGTAAATGACAACAATATAAACAAGCATTGGAAATGCAATAGGTCTCGCACCATTAGAGTTAGTGCTTTTAGAATTGTTTATGGGTTTTTTTTGTAAATGTTTAGCATTTTTGTTTCCTGTAGCCAATGCTAAAGTATTACAAATAAAAAAAGCCATAAACATTTCTAAAAGCTCTAACTGAAATGGTCTGAGAACTATTGCACTGTGTGAGGGTGAGAGTGAGGGTGAGTGAGGGTGAGTGAGGGGTTGAGGGTGAGGTGTTGAGGGTGAGGGTGAGTGAGGGTGAGGGTGAGTGAGGTGTTGAGGGTGAGTGAGGGTGAGGGGTTTTGGGTGAGTGAGGGTGAGGGGGAGTAGTTGAGGCTGAGTGAGGGTGAGAGTGAGGGTGAGTGAGGGGTTGAGGGTGAGGGGTTGAGGGTGAGTGAGTGAGGGTGAGGGGTTGAGGGTGAGTGAGGGGTTGAGGGTGAGTGAGGGGTTGAGGGTGAGTGAGGGTTTGAGGGGGAGGGGTTGAGGGTGAGTGAGTGAGGGTGAGGGGTTGAGGGTGGGTGAGTGAGGGTAGTATGTAGTGAGGGTAGTGAGGGTGCAGTATGCTTTGGGCAGATGAGCAACCTCTAAAGCCAATGCCTACAGTGAGCGGAAGTATAAGTATAAGAAATCATGCCTCATTTGCAAATAATACAACCAAAATGCTGCAGTTGCTACACAAAGAGATAGAATAAACGAAAAGGCTAAATAAATGTAATTTATTTTGCGACTGGAATGGAGGGAACGTATGAAACGTGGACCCCTAGTTACCAGTAAGTAGCCCAACATATGAAATCGATCGTAATAAATACAAACGATAACCGAGAACACCCTCAGAACTTCTCGAAAATCCTTGCTAATAATAAATCAACTACAACTAAACTACAGTCAAAACAAGGGACTAAGCAGTGTGAAAGTATAAAATGATGAATCGGTATATGTGTTTGTGCCAAACGCATCACATCACATCACTCAACATTCAAAGTGTTCATATTAAAAGGTAGTTCACCTGCAAATGTAGCGCAAGAGAAGCATTTCGTTAAAATGGCTTTACAATTATTCGAAGTCCCGGAAAACGCTAACACTTTTAATACTGGCAAAACGCCTATTAAACATCTTTTTTAAAATTAGTTGTCTAAAATCGTTTATAGGTAAAACACTGAGATTTCAAAATGGACTGCGGTCTGAATTGATCATAAAAGAAACGTTTGCAAAATCTAGTTGGTATTTTGAATGGCAGATTTCACGGCAACGACTGGTTTACAAATACACTAACATAGCAAACCGGCATTAAATAAAACCAAAACTCGTAGTCCCCGTCTTTTGCAAACCACACTATAAGCACCATAACGAAGTACACAATAAAATTGAATTTATTTTCTGCGTGGGGGGTGAGAAACGTACGAACTCCCAAAGCAATCAAATGGCTTTTGCATTTAACCCTCATTAACAACAGGATGCAAGTCATTAAGTATTCAGTCGACTTTTTATAGCGAGCCCGGAAGCACTTGAGACACTTATGTCTGTAAATTTACTCCTTGAATTCTAAACTTAATTTCCGCAGGATTCCTTGACAAGGTTGTTTTTTTTCAATTGTCTGTCATCTACCTGCTAAATGTAAAGTGAGCAAAAAATGTAGCGCAATCTTCCGTTCTTGGTAAACCTTCGTATGGTTTCAGGACGAATTCTGTTTTGGGGAGAAAAGAGAGGGGGCGAGGCAGCGAGTGCGAGCTTTAGTTCTGCGCCTGTACACAATTTATGCGCAGACTTCCTGAGCTTCTGACCAAATAGTCACTCGACCGTAGTCTGGTCTTCCAGACCGCTATCCCTATATAGTTACCGCATGAGCACCCTTTTTTGTTCAGAATCAATTTTTAAATTTGCACAAAAAGGACGATTTTTTTATAAATGAACTGAACGGACAAAACAAGCATCAGGCAGACCATTCAAGTAAAACTGGTTTGGTCAATGCCCGGAAGCTAATGAGCAGCTGCTTCGAATTTCAACACCTAGGCGGTATATTGTCAGCTGGAATGTTTTTTGTGTGTAAAAGAACCCCTAGCAATGCAATGTACAATATTAGAAAACAAGTTATGTCCGCGCAGCATCACTCAGCTGTTCTAAAGCATCTCGAACAGCCCTAATGCAGCACATTCGGCTTAGCTGTTCTACAGCTAGAGAAGAGTTATGCACGGCGGGCAGGGGAGGGGGCGGAGCGGGGAGAGCGAGAGCGGCATGTGGGTGTGAAGAAGCCGGGCCTTTGAAGTGAAGCTAAGCTTCACTTCAAAGGTGTCGGAGGAATGCGGGCGGCTGTGCACGCGCTTTTAAGCTCAATGCACATGCGCATTGAGCTTAAAAGTCACGGGCACTGCAAGGAATCGCCACGATTCCTTGCAGTGTGGATAAAGAGTGGATAAGTCCCAATACTCTCGCTTGCTCGATGCGCATGCGCATCGACAGGCGAGACCTAAAACTGTTAAATAATGGTAATACACGATCACAAATGCAATTACAAAGGGTTGGGCGAGCCCATGCACCAATACAACCTGTGCCCTTGCTTTCTAACTTCACAGATCATCCAAACGTGGTAGTACATAGTGATGCTAGCAAATCAGTTTGGAGACCAGCTGCAGGGATATCTATATCGTTTGTGACTTCAAGTGTAGGACACTGTTCTGCCTTGCCTCCACAGAAAATAACTCTAACAAGTACAGCTAACTCAGCCCCTCTTCCTGTAATCAATCTCCCACCGACAGCAAACCTCTATGTAGTGGTTATGGGCAATGTACTGCATTCACAAAATGGAATGGTGAAATCCCCATTATCCTTGAGAAATATGGTTGCATAATTGATTAAGAAATAACATTAACTTGCGATGGGACCCTCTAAATGAAATTATTTTTGCCAGTCGAGTGGGAGGCATTGGACCTAAAGTAAACCCCTTATCGGGCAATACAGTTATAAACTTTATAAAACCAAGAGCAGTAAGTGAAATTCTGTCAACTGCAAGGTCAGGCTTAGGAAAACCAAGGCAAAAAATAAAGTTTGCCTTCAGGATTTTTCTACAAATTTTACACTCCGCCAATATCATGTAATACCAATGTCTCAAACTCAACACATGGGTAAAATGCATGGCTCCCAGAATTTCAAGTTCTGACGGGAAATAGATTCTTGCCCCTTATTGGCTTTGAAAATATTGACTGATATAAAGGATAATTTCTTCACACCTTTGGCGACGCGGTCAGAGGGGCCATACCAGATACCTACACAGCCTCAATTTCGTTGTGAACACGATTGTTCTGAGTTACCAAACTGCTGCTCACCAACACAATTATTGGGGAGTTCCTCTCCTGTGCCTCGGGATCTATTTATACATTAGATACAAGCCATGGAGGCAGTGTCACTATGGCCAAGTTATTGGGAACCTAATGCCTGCTCATGAAGTAGCAGGAAACCCAAATTCTCATTGCGAAGGGTTAACTACGGCTTCATGGAACATCGCATGGAACAGCCAAAAATGAACAAATTCGAATTGATTAAAACTGGATTCATCCTTCAACATTTTATGTGCCCAAGAAACGTAGATGACCAAACCATTCAGTATGGATGGTTACTCCCCTTTTTGCCAACATGCACTCGCATCCACAGCAGGAAGGGCACGAGGGCAGCCTTTGCCTCCGTTCAAATTCTAAATGTTAAAGTTGTGGTTAAGTGGTCATCACCCCAATTCCTGGTGTCCTCTTATGGTTAGGGAATTTTAATTTTAGAAACAAAAAAAGGAGTATCCCCTGCAGATTATAACGTCAATAGTCTGGAGGGTAGACTGGATGGCATAAAAGGAAAAAATCTCCTTTTATTTAAAACCCCTCACTCACCAACCTGGTGGTGACATGCTTCATCATCGGGGTCCACCCTGGTGGCCTAGCGTCACCAGGGTGTGCTTCGACACCTGAACTACAGTGGAGCGGGTTGTGTCTGTAGGTGCAAAAAATTATGTTAAAAATTGAGCTGGTTTAACTCCAAAATTAACTTTAATATAGAGTAACTGAACAATGTTTAAAAATTAATTACGAGATGGTAGTGGGCGAGTTACGACCGGTACATCTCTATATGTGTTGGCATGTGTTGGTCGACATGTTTCTACCATTGGGACATTGCCCGGTTTCTTCAGGACCAAAATACAGGTGGACAGGCGGTGTGGGCCCCCTAAAAGGCTCACCCTACCCTGATCCCCTGTTGAACCCGCCAGCAAAATCGCTAGGGGTGGGAATGCTCATCTGAATATGTGAGCATGCATAAGAAAAAAAGTGAAAGAGACTGAGTGGAGAGCTCTAGTCTGCTTCATCGGACAGGGCGTAGGCTATTTGCCTCAGGCGAACATATTAGTTTGCAGGCAAAACGATCGGCCAGTAACCTACTGCCTTTGGTCCTTGTCCGGCTAGTGTGGTCGTTTGCTGCTCGGCCGAGTATGTAGGCGGGTTTGCTGGCGGGTTCAACAGGGGATCAGGGTAGGGTGAGCTTTTTAGGGGGCCCACACCGCCTGTCCAACACATGCCAACACATATAGAGATGTACCGGTCGTAACTCGCCCACTACCATCTCGTAATTAATTTTTAAACATTGTTCAGTTACTCTATATTAAAGTTAATTTTGGAGTTAAACCAGGTCAATTTTTAACATAATTTTTTGCACCTACAGACACAACCCGCTCCACTGTAGTTCAGGTGTCGAAGCACACCCTGGTGACGCTAGGCCACCAGGGTGGACCCCGATGATGAAGCATGTCACCACCAGGTTGGTGAGTGAGGGGTTTTAAATAAAAGGAGATTTTTTCCTTTTATGCCATCCAGTCTACCCTCCAGACTATTGACGTTATAATCTGCAGGGGATACTCCTTTTTTTGTTTCTAAAATACTTGCCCTTGGGGAATAGGAGTAATCCTGGTCCATAACCGGTTTTGTGGACAAACCCTTACTCTCTCCTTTGATCGCCTCATTAGGGAATTTTAATAACACACTATGCTCTACAACTGATAACGATCAATCAATCAGGTGGCTTTTAAAGCGCGATTACTCACCCGTAAGTGTGGGGGGGGGGGCTGCTGTTCCGTCAAAGGCAATGCGGTTCATTTAAAGAGCCACGTCTGAAGATCCTTCCAGAATTGAGGCAGTGACTGTGATTGCCTAAGGTGGAGAGGCGGGGTATTCCAGGTCTTCGCTGCGAGGTAGGAGAAGGATCTTCCTCCGGCTGTGGTCTTTCTGATACTTGGGACGGTAGCCAGGGCCAGTTGGGTGGAGCGGAGGTCTCTGGTGGGAGCATGGAATGCGAGGCAGTGGTTGAGTACGCAGGTCCTGCGTCGTGTACGGCTTTGTAGGCATGTGTGAGGAGCTTGAAGGGGATTCTTTTGTTAACTGGAGGCCATTGGAGGTCTATTAGGTTGCTGGTGATGTGACTTCGACGAGGGATGTTGAGGATGAGTCCGGCGGAGGTGTTCTGAATATTCTGCAATTTCTTGAGTAGTTTCTGACTGATGCTGGCATAGAGTGGTTTGCGGTAGTCGATTCTGCTACTGATCAGTGCGTGGATGATCGTCTTTCTGGACTCTGTGGATCCACTTGAATATCTTTCGCAGCAGGTGTAGCGTGTGAATGCAGGATTATGAGACGGCATTGATCTGGTGGCTCACAGTGAGCGAGGAGTCCCGGATGATGCAGAGTTTACATTTGTAGTCTGTGTGTGTGGGGAGGTGGGTTCCAAGTGATGCAGGCCGCCAGGAGCTGTCCCAGGCAGCGGGTTGGAGCTCATGATGAGGACTTCGGTCTTGTCTGTATTGAGCTTTAGGCAGCTGTTCTTAATCCAGGTAACCACAGCCTTCCTCCCGTCGTGAAAGTTGTTCTTGGCGACTGTGGGTTCGTTGGTGAGGGAGAGAATCAGCTGGATGTCGTCAGCGTAGGATACGATGTTGAGTCCATATTTCCGGACGACGCCTGCAAGCGGGGCGATGTTGAAAAGTGGGGCTCAGGGAGGCGCCCTGAGGCACTCAACAGTTCATCTGTCTGTTCCGAGAGGAACAGAGGTAATCTAACTCTGTTCTCGGCCAGTGAGGAAAGAGCGGATCCATTCCAGCGTTTTGTCGCAGATGCTGGTGTCGTGGAGTCTTGTGCATGGGGTGCGGTTAGAGATGGTATTGAAAGCAGCTGAGAGGTCCAGCAGTATGAGGGCTGCAGTTTACCCTGTGTCGATCAGGGCTGTCTCGTGCTGTTGTTGCTTCGGAAACTGGATTGGGAGAGGTCCAAGTCGTGGTTCGCTTCAATGAACACAGAAAATTGGGCGTTGATTGCCATCTTGATGACCTTGGCTGAGAAGGGGAGAGGAGAGATGGGTCTAAAGTTCTGAGGTCCGTCTGGTCGGCAGAGGGTTTCTTCAACAAGGGGTTCATCTCTGCATGTTTCCAGTCTTCCAGGAAGGTGGCCGAGTTGATGGTGGTGTAGAGTTCTGGGGCAATGGTGGTGCCTGCTCTGTTGAAGATGTGATGTGGGCAGTGGTCCACAGGGCCTCCAAAATGGATGCTCTTCATGATCTTGAGGATGTTGTCCACGGTGAGGGGAGTCTGTCTCAGTAGGGTCTGTTTGGGTGCAGTGGTCGCATGTGGGGTGGGAGGGTCTTTGGTATTGAGGCTGTCTTATATCTCCTTGATCTTGCAGTGGAAGTAGATGCTGAGGTTGTTGCAGAGGTCTTCTCTCTGTGCTGGGTCTGGCGAATTCTTTACTATTGTGTGTGTTGGCGTTGATCCTTTCTTGTAGGCTGCTTTCCTTGTTCTGATGATGTGGTGTGCTGTGACAGCAGTCTTGAAGGCTGATTGGTCTTCCGGGTCTTGCTGCTCCTCCACCACTTCTCGAGCTGTCTGCAAGTGTGTCTGGACTCATGAAGGGTGGAGAAAACCAGCTGGCTTTCTTGGAGTGTTGCTTTCTTCAGGGGAGCCAAAGAGTCGGCGGAGGTTTCGTGCTGCGGTGTTGGCGTTTGTGGATGTCGTGGCGGGGAGGGAGTTCTGAGGGAGGTGGTGAGCTATTCTTCTGTGACTTTGTTGGACCGTCTAAGTGGCTAGCGGTGGGCGTGGGTTTGGTTAAGAAGTGGATGCAGCGGTGGTCAGTCCACTGGAGAACGGTGGTGTCGCAGAAGGTGATGTTGCTGGTGTAGAAGATGGGGTAGAGCGTGTGTACTGCTGAGTGGATTGCGGAGGTGACCAGTTGTTTCAGTTGGAACGTGGCGAGGGTCTCCAGCAGGGCTGAGCTTTTTTTTGTCATTGAGTTGTCCAGGTAAAATTTGAGGTCGCCGTGGAGGATGTAGCCTTTAGAGGCGAAAGCATGGAGTGCGATGAAGACTATGATGGTATCGCTAAAGGGTGGGCGGGGCCGGGGCACCGTAAATGAGGTTGCTGTGGAGGGTGGTGTTCGGGTTGGTCTGGACCTGGAAGTGGAGGTGTCTTCCGTGTGGGTGGTATGGTAGATGGTGATTTTGTGTACGATGGTGATTCCTCCACCAGGTTAGTTGATGGGGTCCTTATGGATGATCTTGTACTGGCTGGGATGGCGGTGCCGATGTCCAGTGGAGAGGTAGAGTTCATCCAGGTTTCTGTGAGGAAGGCGATTTCGGGGTTGACTGAGTCGAGCAGGTCCTGGATCGCCGCAGCGTGTTTGTGGAGAGAACATGTTTTCAGCAGGATGCAGTTGAGGCAGCTAGGTCCTGTGTGTGTTAGTTGTGCGGTGGGTGGTGCTTGTGTGCAGTGGCAGGGGAAGGTGCAGCTGAATGCAGTTCCGGCAGGAAAATGGGCCTTTGGTGTCCATTGCCGATGTCCGGCATCGGCTGTGGTCATCCAGTGTGGAAGATTCTGGCGTTGTTACGGTCGATGGCCAAGAACCAGGGTCCGTGGCACTGTGTGCGGGCCCGGGGAAGACTGGCTTGCCTTTTGCGAGCCAGCGGCGCAACTGCCATAAGTGGTGTGAGGGGGAGGGCTGGATGGTGGGAATCGGTGCTGAAGGGGGCGGAGACTAGCAACTGCAGGGACACGGAAGGAAAAGGTGCAAAAGGAGGCAACAGAGTAAAAAAGTGAAAAGAAGCAAAGAGTGAAAAGGAGGGAAGAAGAGATCAGGCGGCAGAGAGACAGAGGGCAGGTCAGAGAAGCTGATGAGGCGCAGGCGGGAGCCTGTGGATGGAGAAGGGCCTCGAACCACTGACTAGAGGGTCAGGAGCAGCTACAGGGGCAGCAGCTACGAGGCAGAGCAGTCAACCGACAAGATGTATATGGCTTTCAGGGAAATGAATGTATGGACTTTAAACTTTCCAGATTGGGGGACACGCTGAATGTTGGTTTTGAAATCTGATTTAGTGATTTTGTGAGAGCCCCAGCTAAACATCATGAAACTAACTCCATCATTCACAGGCGGAGCCACTGGGTGTATTAGATATTTTTTAATGCTATCCCACTAGTAGCAAACTATAGGACTCTGGTCAGTTGTCGTAGCTACCTAAACCCTGTGTTCGAGGCATATGGGCTGCAGATGGTACATTTATGAATAGATCGCCATCTGGTGTTGGGCTCGGATGATTGCACTTTGTTTTTCTTCTGGAGAAGTCTTTTTCGTCATAGATGACTCCTCCTCTCGGTGTTAGTGCGCATGGGCATCGACTCCATCCTTAAATTGTTTTTTTCCGCCATCGGGTTCGGATGAGGATCGAAGCGCTCCGGACCGACTTCAACAAAGAAGGTTATAACCGGCGCGTATTCCTTTCCAAATCGACGGTATTGTTATCGAACGCGACTTCCCTCCATACCGACGCGGTTCGAAGGACGACGACTACGAGAAACTCGACGTAGTCCAGCCCGGGGTCCATGGAAAGGACTCCATTCAAAAAATGTCCAACGTGTGGTGCTAAGTTCCCACACAAGGACCTACACGAGGTGTGCAACCTCTGCTTGTCCCCTGAACACGAATCCAGGGACTGTGAGGCCTGTGCAGCGTTCTCTTCAAAATCGACGATTAGAAACCGTCGAGCCCGAAGACACGAGGTATCGAGAATGCAGTCACAAGCAATCCCGGAGCTGTTCGAGGACCAGCACCCAGAAGAGGAGGAAGAGGAGGCCGACGAGGCGGGGTCTGAAGTGGACGAGTCAGACGTCGAGGAAATCGACGTCCAACAAACCGTGAGTGACGACGTCCCTTTACCAAAGAACAGACCCCGCACGGTGTCGACCCCGCCCTCGAGCCCGGTCAGACAACCGAAAAAAGTTTCCAACGCCCCGCCTTCGAGCCCGGCAACGAAACAGAAACCGAAACACTCGGTCTCCCATCATGGTGGTTCCGATTCCGATAAACGGACCACATCGACACCGAAGCTCCAAGTCAAGGAAAGCTCGAAGTCGAAGCAGTCCATGTCGACACCGAAGCACGTTTCGGCGTCGAAAACACCCTCGACACCGGGGACATCTTCGATACCGAAGAAATCGGATCCGAATAAAATCTCGGTACCGAAAATACAAATGGACATTCAAAAGAAAAAACACCTTTCGGACCCGAAAACTGCGGTACCGACACAGGAACACGGGACTGATCCTAAACAAAAGACTCTGTTTATTGACCCAAAGACTGGCAAGGTAGTCACGGAACTACCTAAAAAGAGGAAGAATGAACATTCGGACGACAAGACTCATCCGAAGAAGAGAACAATGGGGACGAATACAACTCCTCCCTCTTCTCCCAAACCTAGACACACACCATCTTCTCCTCTTCCTCACAATAGGCCAAATATTCCTCCCACACGGCCATCTACACCTACAACAGATGTAGAGAGTGACACAGGGGAGGGGGAACACCCTGGGGATGATGAAGACACAATCCCAGAGGAGGCAGACCCATGGGAAGAGTATAATGTAGGGTCAGATAATGATAACGACCCTGAATTGTATCCCTCAAAACCTTCACCTCCTGATGACAACACTGGTTTTGCACAACTCATTAATAGAGCAGCAACATATCATAAGGTAGAACTACATGCAGAACCTCAAATAGAGGACTTCTTATTAGAAACACTACCTACTGCACAAAGAACATCAGGAACACTACCAATGCTTAAGGGCCTTCAGTCATACATCAGAGATATTCAAAGACCCAGTGAGGGCTAGGGTATTGAACCCAAGAATCGATAAAAAATATAGGGCAGCTCCAAAAGACCCAATATACATTAAAGGGCAAATTCCTCTAGACTCATTAGTGGTCACAAACGCTCGTAAGAGAGCAAACTCTTTATCTACAGGAGAAGCTCCACCTCCTGACAAAGAGTCTAAGCTAATAGATGCCTCTGGCAAGAGAGTGGCATCTCAGGCGGCAAACAGCTGGCGCATAGCTAATACGCAAGCACTACTTGCAAGGTACGACAGAGCGCATTATGATGAGTTAGAAAAACTCATCACACATCTCCCTAAAGAACATCAAAAGAGGGCAGATCAACTCATACAAGAAGGGAAGTTAATTACTAACACTTCAATAAAGTGCGCCCTAGACGCGGCAGACACTGCAGCAAGGTCTACAAACACAAGCATCATGTTAAGGAGACATGCATGGCTCAGAGTATCAGGGTTCAAACAAGAAGTACAAACATCGTTACTGAACCAACCTTTTGATGGGAAAACACTTTTCGGCACAGGGACAGATGAGGCCCTAGAAAAGATGAAGAAGGATACCGAAACGGCTAAATCTATGGGAGCATTGCAACAGCCGACACAAAGAGGTTCCTTTCGTAGATCCACCTATAGAGGAGGATCCAAAAATACGGGTACAAGCCAGCAGCAAACCTCTTTTACACCTACATCACCCAGAGGTAATTCTAGAGGTGGATACAGGGGTAACAACAACAAAGGTAGAGGTCGCGGAAACAACAACAACCGCAACTCTCCAACCCCAAAACAGTGACTTCATACAGCTCCCCCCAGACCATATAACACCGGTCGGGGGACGCCTATCACAGTTCCTACCTGTCTGGGAAAACATCACATCAGACAGGTGGGTGAGACAAATTATCCAACATGGTTATTGCCTAGAACTCACAGCTACCCCACTAAACATCCCCCCCAAACAGCGTCCAATGAAACAAGATCACCTGACACTGTTAAAACAAGAAGTACTATCCCTGCTAGAAAAGCATGCCATAGAGAAAGTTCCACAGCACCAACAAGGAACAGGAGTATACTCCCTATACTTCCTAATTCCCAAAAAGGACGGGTCTCTAAGGCCAATACTGGACCTAAGACCTCTCAACGCATACATAAATTCGGAACATTTCCACATGGTCACGCTCCAACAAGTACTGCCTTTACTGAAGAAAGGGGACTTTCTTTCTACACTGGATCTAAAAGACGCTTACTTTCATATCCCGATTCACAAAGCCCACAGAAAATACCTCAGGTTTGTGGTAGAAGGACAACATTATCAGTTCAAAGTCCTTCCGTTTGGTGTCACAACGGCACCAAGGGTGTTCCCAAAATGCCTGGCAGTGGTGGCAGCTCACCTAAGAAGACAACAAATTCATGTCTTCCCATACTTGGACGACTGGCTAATAAAAGCCAGGTCACAAGAGGAATGTCTTCAAAACACACAAAAGACAATTCAGCTACTACACCAGCTAGGGTTCACGGTGAACTACACAAAGTCACACCTACAACCAAACAAGGTTCAACAATATCTGGGGGCTACTATAGACACAGAAAAAGCCAAAGTGTACCCCAACCCAGTCAGGATCCAGACAATGCTTACAGTCATTCAAAGATTTCAGCCACAACACTCACTACCAGCAAGAGTGTTCATGCAGCTATTAGGGATGATGTCATCCTGCATACTGCTAATACCATATGCCAAACTACAAATGCGTCCGCTACAAGAATGCTTAGCGACACAGTGGAATCAGGCTCAAGGACAGATTACAGATCTGGTGTTGGTAGACGACCGCACACACCGCTCTCTGAAGTGGTGGAACATAACAAACATTGCCAAGGGGCGGTCGTTCCTAGAACCAATTCCACAGGTGACAATAACAGCGGACGCATCGCTCACCGGATGGGGAGCACATATGGACAAATACACAGTACAAGGAAGGTGGAGTGTGCAGGAAAGAAGACTGCACATCAATCATCTAGAACTACTAGCAGTGTTTCTAGCATTGAAAGCCTTCCAAATACATGTTACCAACAAAGCAGTCCTGATCAGAACAGACAACATGACAGCAATGTATTATATTCAAAAACAGGGGGGGACGCACTCTCTCCAACTATCCAGACTAGCACAGGAAATTTGGAGATGGGCCATTCCTCAAAACGTCTATCTGTTAGCCGAACACCTACCAGGAGTCCAAAACCAGATAGCAGACATCTTAAGCAGACAGTCGGAACAAATACACGAATGGGAACTGCACCACCAAATACTGCAGCCATTCTTCCAAAGATGGGGACAACCAGAGATAGACCTCTTTGCCACTCATCAGAACGCAAAATGCCAAAGCTTCGCGTCCAGGTATCCACATCACCTGTCGCAGGGCAATGCGTTATGGATAAATTGGTCTAACAAATTTGCATACGCTTTTCCCCCTCTCCCACTAATCCCATTAGTGGTCAGGAAGCTGCAACAACATTCAATGACCATGATACTAGTAGCACCCACGTGGGCAAGACAGCCGTGGTTCACCACGCTCCTGCAACTCTCACAAGTGCCACATCAAAAGCTACGAATTCTACCCATGCACCTGACACAGAACCATGGAGAAATAATGCACCCAGACCCAACTCAATTGAACTTAGCGATCTGGCTCCTGAAATCCTAGAATTTGGGTACTTAGATCTACCCCCAAATTGCATGGAGATAATTAAACAAGCGAGACGTCCAACCACCAGAGCATGCTATGCAGCTAAGTGGAAGAGGTTTGCTATACACTGTACTAATAACAATATCAACCCTCTGGACGTGTCAACAAAAGAGATTATTTGCTACTTATTACACTTACAGCAATGTAATCTAGCGTACACATCTATCAGAGTACATCTAGCAGCTATAGCAGCGTACCTACAAAACAGGCAACACATATCACTGTTCAGAGTACCAGCGATAAAAGCATTCATGGAAGGCCTTAAAAGAGTCATTCCACCAAGATTACCACCTTCCCCAGTCTGGAACCTCAACGTGGTACTCACCAGACTAATGGGGCCACCCTTCGAACCTATGCATAGGTGCGAAATACAATTCCTTACATGGAAGGTGGCTTTCCTTATAGCCATTACCTCACTCAGGAGAGTAAGTGAATTACAGGCATTGACAATACAAGAACCATTCCTACAGTTACACCAGAATAAAGTGGTTCTTAGAACAAACCCAAAGTTCTTGCCTAAAGTAATCTCAGCATTCCACATCAATCAGCCAGTGGAATTACCAGTCTTCTTTCCAAAGCCACAGACGGTGGCAGAAAGAGCTCTACATACACTAGATGTCAAAAGAGCCATTTTGTACTACATAGAAAGAACACAAAACTTCAGGAAAACTAAACAACTATTTGTAGCATTTTCCCCAACACATAAGGGCAATCCTATCTCTAAAGCAGGCATCGCTAGATGGATTGTAAGATGTATACAAATATGTTACATTAAAGCAAAGAGAACATTAACTGTTCCTCCTAGAGCTCATTCTACACGAAAACTAGGAGCATCTATGGCATTCTTAGGGAACATTCCCCTAGATGACATATGTACAGCAGCAACTTGGTCTACACCACATACATTCACAAAGCACTACTGTGTTGATGTACAGGCTGCACAACAAGCCAGAGTGGGCCAGGCTGTATTAAAAACTCTATTTCAAACAGTTGCGACAGACACTGGTGACCACCGCTAGGGAGGTAACTGCTTTACAATCTATTCATAAATGTACCATCTGCAGCCCATATGCCTCGAACGGAATATGCTACTTACCAGTATGCATCTGTTCTTGGCATAGAGGGCTGCAGAGTGGTACATGCCCTCCCTGCCTCCCCGGAAACCTGTGTCTGTCCCAACATTATCTTATTTAGATACACTTACATGGGCATATCTTTATGTACTATACTACACTACTCCATCTAACCCTACTATGGCAAAACAATCTAAGGATGGAGTCGATGCCCATGCGCACTAACACCGAGAGGAGGAGTCATCTATGACGAAAAAGACTTCTCCAGAAGAAAAACAAAGTGCAATCATCCGAGCCCAACACCAGATGGCGATCTATTCATAAATGTACCACTCTGCAGCCCTCTATGCCAAGAACAGATGCATACTGGTAAGTAGCATATTCCTTGCATATCATTGGATTAAAAAAATTGTAAAAATCTCTTATCTAAAGAGCATAACATGTGCTTTATAAAAAATAAAGGCTTACGGATTAAATTGACAAAAGTGAATCGCTCTAGATTTAACCAGAAAATTGTTAATGATAATATGGAGTCCATCATGCCTGGAAAATCATCCAGGCCACACCCTGGTTTTAGCAGAATGTAGTAGGCTATGTGAATCTATTTCAGGTAGCCTGATCAGTTTTAGACCTACCCTTGTGGCTGTTCCACATAAATGGTTTAATGCAGCCTGTTTTATGCCACATAGACACTTAAAAACTGCACTAAAGCGCACACCACGTAATCCTATGGATGTCAAAAGGGCCAGGCTAGACGATTGGTGAGCCTTTGAGAATAAAGAAGAGGCAAATAAGAGATGAGGCCTGGGAAGAAGTAGCCATGGCCGTCTCATTAAGAGAGAGCACTAGTTTTTGGCAGTTAATCCCACAAAGTGGAAATACAGCTCCATTGTTTTTTGGTGACATATGATCCCGTAGTTAATTATTTGCTACTCCTCCAAGCAGAATCCTAGAGCTACGGACTGTGCCTTTACAAACACGTCTCTGATATAAAATTTGTTTGCTTTTCACTTTTTTGGGATAATTCACTCGATTTCTTAAGTTATTCAGTGTGGGTGACAGTGGAAGTAACTGGAAATGATGTATTATGTTTAACATTAAATCACTTTTTTGTGAACTGCTCTTACTGTGGCAGAAGATAATCCATAGAAAACCTCATGTTGTGACTGTCTTTTCAAATCCCACCTTATTGAAGTATCAGAATAGGTTGATAACGATTTTCAAGAAAAGCAAAGGGACCAGTATTTAGGAATGCTGTAAGACAGTCTAGAGATGTTTTTAAACAAAAATGTCTGGAGTGATGCCTCCTTCAGTTCAGAGCATAATACCTACTCCAAGGAATACTCTTGAGGAATAAGTTTTAAAATAAAACACATTGAACAAGGAATTTCATGGTTCCAGGTCTATGCTGAAGAGCATAGAGCTGGAACCATGAAATGTGTGGAGGTTCTCAGGTACGTTTTCGACCAGAGTTGCTGACAAGACCTTTAAAAAATAATACACATCAAGACCAATATTGACACCAAAGATCTCAACTTCTAGACATACCTCATTCCCTGATAGTGTATTGTATGTATTAGTGCCACACTCGTTAATTCTACTTTTACCTCCAGGCCTAGCTTTTTCTTCAGACCAGTGGGAAAAAGTTGCTTCCGTTCAGCTCAAATCTCTACAAAAGCAGGCACTACAGTGAGCAGAAACCTGGGACCAGTGTGAGGCATCCATGGTATGTTTTAAGGCTGCCCATTAATAAAAAGGTGCTATGACAGAGCTCTCTGAGAATGAATGCAAAGGATTTGTTCAAGGAGGAAAGGTATTTCTTCAGATTTGTTTTGACGGTCATTTGGTTTTCTACTAGGTAAAGCAGTGTCTATGCAAACATCTATCTTTTGTCTTGAGACAAATGATTATGTTATGTTATGTTACTTTATTTCTTTTATAGCGCACGGCAACTCCGAGGAGCATCCCGGCGCTTTGGCAAAGAAAGACAGCATAGAAAGCAACCACACAACAGAAAACAAGAAAGAAAAACTATTTCTTAAAAAGCCATGTCTTCAGATCCTTTCTAAAGGTCAGAAGACAAGGAGCCGATCTCAGGGACACTGGTAATTCGTTCCATGCCTTGGGTGTCAGATAGCGGAAAGAACGACCTCCCAATCGTGCACGACGAATTACAGGAACTTTAAGCAAAGACAGACCCGATGATCTGAGATTCCTGCTTGGCACATACCGGAAAACGCGTTTCCCAATATATTTGGGGCCAATACCATTAAGGGCCTTGAAGGCCACAGTCAGGCATTTAAAAAGGACCCGCTTGGAGATGGGTAGCCAATGAAGAGTGTTCACGGTTAGTGCTGTGATGCTCACAAAAGCATCCCTGTTTGTACTGTAAAATATGGTTCTCTTGTGGGTAATGAAATGCTCAGAATGAGGGCTGAATTAGAAACATTGAAAGTTATTAGGAAGTAATTCCCAAAAACCTCATTATGCCTTAGTAAAGTTATACCATCAGCAAGAGTTCAGCGCTCTTATTGGTTAAAACAGCTATCTGATAGAGACTTCTAGCCGCAGATTCCTTCACATAGAATTATCTCCAGGCGTGAGACTGGATCCGGAAACTTTTTGCCACAGCATCCCTGTGCGCCGAGGGCGGGGCAATGCCACGCGACTTCGCTCAGGCGTCGTAGGTGACAGCAGCGAGGTCACATAAGCCCCGCCCCAGCGCGCCTACGTCAGTTTTTTCCTTTTCCGCGTGCAACGCGGATCGGGTCTTTGCTCAGGCCTGTTTTGGGCCCTTTTTTTTCTTCCATCATTGTGCCTATTTTTGGTGAAAAGGTGTGCGAATGCCTTCGGGCTTCAAAACTTGCACATTGTGTGGGCGTCTTATATCGGCAACGGACCCTCACCTCATTTGTATGTGGTATGTACGGGAAGATCACGGCACCACTGATTGTGAGGCTTGCCAACAGTTGAAGCCGAAATCGCGGCGGGAGCGCCGGATGAAACTTCTCTCTGCGTGTCGTTCAAGGCTGGCTTCATCCCCTCGGTCAGCCTCGGCAGACTGCTTCAGAAATGGCCGTTGTCGTCGTCCTCGCCCTTCTCCGGTGTCGCAAGAGCGTCCCTCCCCGGTGGGTAAGTGTTGCAGTTTGTCCCCGGGGGGCAGTGTTCGGCCTGCCGGGGGTGTGGGCTCTCGGAAGGTGATGCGGCCCGCGTGTCGTGCTCCTATCCACCGTTTCCCAGTGAGGGGGCGTCCAGAGTCCAGATGGAGACATACGTGGCGGCTTTGCTGGCGTCTCCTCCTCGTTCCCCTCCTGGGGCGTCAGTGGATCCTTTGCTTTGCGCGGGGCCCTCTGCAGCATCGCCGGCAGCACCGGCCCCGAGCTTGGAGGATGTGGTGCTGTTGGGGTGCGGCTCCTCAGGGGTCCCTCCTTCGGATCACGGCGCCTCTGCCTCGCCGCAAACTCCCACGGTGGTGTCTCAGGAGGTCGCGGGATGCGACCCAAGCCCCGATTGGCCCTCTTGGCAGGCGGAGGCCTTGACCACGGCTGAGCTGACGCTGCCCTGGTGCCAGCACCTGCCTGTTCGGGTGGCGCCATAGGGGTCGTTCGGCGCTCCTCGTCCCGCTCTGGGTCGAGGTTGGGCGGGGATCCCTCGTCCCCCTCCGGGCCCCTCTCGTCTCGCCCTGCAGGCAGCTGCCTTGTCGGAGGGCAAGCCGGAGGTTGAATCGTCCCTGGCGCCGCCGCATGGGTCGCTGGGCCACCTCCGTAACATCCTGGGCCAAGGCTGGCGAAGGGCTTCGTGTCACTCCACCGGTCCCTCTCGTTCCTCCACGCAGGCGGCTGCCTCGGCGAAGGTAGAGTCTGCGTCGTTCCAGCACCACCCTATGGCCACTCCGGCTCCACTCCGGTCCCCAGCGCGGTGTGACTTGGAGGAGCCCTATCAGACGTCTCCAGATGGTGTTGACGTCCTGCCTCAGGTGGCGGACTCTACGGCTCCACACAGAGGTCGTGTCGCGGATTCGTCTTAGGACGCCTCCTCTTCTCCGAAGGTTGGGCGTCTACTGGTGTCATCCTCCCCGGAGACAGGGTGCCGCGTGGTGTCTTTTTCACCGGCATCATGGAAGGGCGGCTCCCCGACATTTTTGAGGCCGAGGTGTTCACCGGAGGAGCGTCAGGTTCCCCATTCTTCAATTCCTTCTGACTTCCAGGTCTTGCCTTTGCCCGCCCGCTTGGCTTCGGGACGGCCGCCCTAGTTTACAGCCGTTGCCCACAGAGGAGCTGCTTTCTCCACAGCGGGACCCTACGGAGGCGGGTGCGTCCTACGCTCACGTAGTGTCCACGGCTGTGGGTATCTTGCGCATGGGTGACCCAGCTGCTCATTTCCTGGCGGACCATCTCTTGGAGGTTCTCCACCAGGGCTCTGGTGGGAGAGAGCTGTTGCTTCCCTTTGAGGGTTCGATCCTTTCCTCCCTGACGGGGGCTTGGCGGCGTCCCGCCTCAGGGGATCCGGTACCCCAACGCCTTCTGCACTGGCACCTTCCGGCGCCGCATGACCTGTCATGTCTTTCCCTCCACCCCTGTGCTTCAAGTCCACTTTTGCGGACTGCTTTTCCTTCCTGGCCGCCACTGTTGACTCCGCCATCCCGGGAGGCCCGCTGGCTGGGCTCTTGGGGGCACTACATGTTTGCCTCGACCAGCGCTGCCCTGCGGCCCTTAACACCTTATGTGTGTTGGCTAGGGCCTCCTCTTGTTTGTGGGACTCGGCTGAGTCCTTGGGGTCCGCAGCTTCCCAGGAGGCTGTTCAAGTGGACTTACGGCATCATGTGTTAAATGGCCGGGAGCTAGGGGCGTTTATTCTCCACTCCGCTCTGGACATCTCAGAGGTGCTAGCCCGGGCTATGGCTTCCTCAGTCGCCCTTCGTCGCCATGCTTGGCTTCAGGACGGCGTGTTCCCTGAAAACATTCGGGAGCGGCTGATTGATCTTCCGTTTGATGGCAAACTGTTGTTCCATGCCCCGGCAAACTCTGCCATCCAAAGGTTCCTTGCAGGGCTCTGTTCTCCTCCTTCTCTGCCGCCTTAGCCTCCTCAGTGACTGCTGAGTTGAGCTGGTTAAGTAACTTCTTTGGGCCGGTTGCCCTTGCTGTGGGGTGTGTTTTCTGGCCATTCGAGTCCTCCTTGCTGGGACTGTGGCGTTGTTGGCTGCTGGTCGGCCCTTTGTTGACTGTGTGTGTTTTGCTGGCGTTATCTGGACAGAAATGGCTCTGAGATTAGGCCTTCTGTTTTTTCTCTTAGGCTGCCTGTCAAGCCTTCCGTGGGGTTTTTCCCCGTGGATTCTTTCGTTTTTCATCTGCTGCGTAAGTTCTTCCAAAGAGGGTTCCCATATCTTGGGACTCAACATACCCTAAGTGGGGTAGTGGTAGCTGTTATATAGCTTGCTCTCTGCTGGGGAGTTCTTTGGGTGCCTGTATATGTATGTTGCTTTGCTTCTTGAGGTTGTGTGCGTGGCCCCTCGTGGTGGTGTGTACGGGCATTTCCTCACCTTCCTGCTCCTGTCCTGAGGGTTGGGATGATTCTGTGCTTTTCCTTGTCAGGCGTCGGCCGCCCGGTCTTCCAGGGGCCCGGGCTGTTTTTTCTTGCTTCTGGCGGCTTATGTCTGTTGGCGCTACTCTGGCTGGCCTGTTGCCTCCCATCTGGGGTGGGCTCGCCTTCTTTTCCCTCGTTTCCTTGGGCCCTCTAAGCTTCACCTCCTAGCTTTGGATGGAAGCTTTGTTGCCTTGGAGGGGTGTGGGGTGCTTCGGCCTCTCTGGCCTTGCCCTTGGTTCCTCTGTTATGAGTGTGAGGGCCTCTTAAGTCTTCTTTCTTCTTCCTCCATCCCTCTTGGGGTCAGTGGTGTTCTGCTTGTGGGGGCTCTTCTTGCCTGGAAGGGGCCAGGTTACTTACCTGGTCCGCAGATCTGGTCCCCTGTGGGACCCTCTGTCCTGTCCGGTGGGGTCCTTTTGCAGACCCTCCTTCCCTTTGGTTATTGCTAGGGGATCTATTTACATTGAGGACTCTGCGGCTAGTAGTCTCTATCAGGTGTATGAGTTACCTTCGGTAACGATGTATCTGGTAGAGACGATTCTAGCCGCAGATTCCTTCATGGCCCGCCCTTCCTCCCCGTTCTGCGAGGACCCTTGAGCTGGTCTCGGCACTTGCCTCCCGGTGGGGGGGCTGTCTCCTGTGGGTGCATTCTTTCGCTCTTGACAGGTTGCTCTGTCTTCTTGCTGTTACTTCCTCCTCTTTGGTTCTCTGGAGGATGGGACTATGGTGCTCCTGTGTCCCTCTACTCTGGCTGTTCCAGGGTTGGGGGGGTTGCCTTCATCTCTGCTCTCCCCTCCCTTCCTCTTTCTACTAGGAGTCCTGCCCCTCTGCTGTCCTCTGTGTTGGGGTCATCTGGCCATGCCATGCCATGCCCTTGTTCCTTGGGGGATGGTTGCCCTCTGTGCTGGAGTGGCTTGAAGTGTTGTTGTGTTCCTGTCTGTCTTGGGGCTGTCTCCCCTTCGCTGTTTCCGGGTAGGGGTTGTAGGCCTGCTGCAATTGTCATGCCTTTTACGTATGTTCCCTGTCTCTGGGAGATGGGGGGGGGGGCTGTTTACATACTGGCAGGGTGGCTGCTCAGGGCTCTGTTCTGTATTCTACCCCTGCCTTTGGATACTGCAGTGTTGCACTGCTCTTTAGGGTGTCGCTTGTCTCCATTCCTTTTTTTCTACTCTTTTGTACACTGTTCCCATACTCCCACAGTTTTGCCTGGTGGCTCCGCGTTGCGGGCGGAAAAGATCTCCGAAGAAAACTGACGTAGGCACGCCGGGGTGGGGCTTATGTGACCTCGCTGACGTCACGTACGCGGACAACGCCTGGGCGGAGTCGTGGGGTGTTGCCCCGGCGCGCAGGGATGCTCTGGCAAAAAGTTTCCGGATCCAGTCTCACGCCGTGGGATAATTCTATGTGAAGGAATCTGCAGCTAGAATCGTCTCTACCAGATACATAGTTACCGAAGGTAAGTAACTCGTACTTATTAATAAATGGCAGCTGGAAGGAAATGGAAATCAGCACCCATTTACTGCAGTAGGAAAGTCTCCTGATTCTACAAAACAAGGGCTCCTTTTTCATCCAAATTCATCTGATGAAATTAAGGAAATTCACCAAAGGCAAAATTACTTGCAAGGCGCAAGACACCTCCATCTGTTCCAGCAAATTCTCATCACCTTCATTCACAATTGCAAAATAACTCCATTATGTTAAAGAAGCAGCCAGGGGAACTTGAAAGAAAGCATACATAATCCATGCCACTTTGTTATGAAAGAAGGGTGCAAATAAGGTATTCTATACCTTAAAAATTAATAAAAACAACATCCAAATGGTTAGAGAATTGCATGATGCTAAGCCTACCCAGATAGCCCTTTCATTCAAGCAGAACACTTGCATATGTGCAAACGGATGCTTATATTTGCATCACGATTGTAAGTAAACATTTAAAATTCATAATACTTCGTGGCAGAGAAACCTTGCTGCCAATGCAGATGTACCACACTCTTTACCAAAAAGTATTACACAATGCTATCAGCACACCTCAAGAAGAGACTTCTCTTTCTTTCGCTGGATGATTAGCCAATGAAAATTGCATCAGCAAGACTTTGGATGATTTCATATTTGCTTCATCCAATCCTCACACCTTCCAAAAATCATGACGATTCCTAAAATAGAAGAGTTTTGTTTTTTGCAGAGACACTATTCGCTGTCTAGACGAAATGTCTTTCTCTGCTGTACTAGCCGTCTGTCATAATGAAGGGTTTGTGCAGTTTTATTGTGCCAAATGCCTACCCACAAAGGAGTCCCCTGCATCACTGCCTCTTCAAGATGGTTTGACAAACTGAATCAGACTCCAGCCACCCTGCAGCCACTGAAAAATATGATAGTCATTTCTTTCACATACCTTCCCCGATGACATGGAGAAGCCGACATTGGTCCATTCCATACTCAAGACACCTGGTCTCTGTGGAAATTCCCATAGCATATAAATCTTGTGGAATTTTGAAGAGTACGTCTGACCTGAAATCCTTCCACTCATTGTTTACTGCCAGTTTCCCTCTTGTACAGAGGGACAGCACTCCCACAATATATTACCTCTGCAAAAGGAAGCCAGGGCTGCAGTTTTTTTCAAAATCTAAATCAAGAACATGTGGAACTGGGTTTCTCTCCCTTTTTCGTCTGTACTACGAGCTCTAAGGGTGTCTTCAAGTTTAGACAACCCAAGATGCAAATATTTTAAATGCACCAGTATGGTTTTGATGATGGTTGGATGCTAAATCACCTCCAAATGCCATAGGCCACCTCACATTTGGTTACAGAGAAGGCTGAATCTCCTTTCCAGTCTTAACCTGATTCTCTTCCAGGGGATCCTCATCAATAGTCATAAGCATTGGAATATTCCCGCCCATGCGCGGGACCCCGGAAACAATATATTATATGTGCCCCACATATATTATAGACATATATATAAATATATATATATATAAAAATAAGCAATTGCAGCCAAATAAACAATAGAGCTGGAATATGCAGTGAAGAATTTCCACAATACAGTGAATTCTGTATTAGAAACATGAGAAACAACACCAATGCTTGTTTAGAAACTGTTTTAATGTACAGAAAACAGTAGAAATTCTCATAACACACTGTAAGCATATACAGCTCCCAGGCTGCATTGCAAAATCCCGTCTAAAAAGACTGAAAAGCTAACCTGTAGCTGAATGCACTAAAACTGACGCTGTGCCTTTAAGGCACCTCTGCCCCTAGCTTCCCATCATGCCTCAGGGGTTACAGTTAGGTCAGTTGTTCTTTCCGGCTCCTTCAGGAAGGACCCTGGATACACAGCTCCACACTTTTCTGCCTTTTTCAGTCAGAAAATCTTCTAAAGAACAATTTTTTTGATTTACTTTGACTTTTCACATCATAGTCAAGTAAATAACTGCTTAGCAGTCAATTTTTTGTGAGGTTTTTCCTTTCAGGATGCCCTCACTTTTTGATGATTGCCCTTCTTGTGGCCACAAGAAGGCAAAAACAGACTCTCATGAGGTGTGTATTTTATGCTTGCCAGAGGATCATGATCCTAAAGACTGTTCTCATTGTAAAAAGCTGTCTGACAGAACACTTAAAGACAGAGAGAGGAACAGACTCTATAGTCTGGCCCAGAAATCCATGAGAGGAAGATCTGCGGAGAGAAAGAGTTCAAAGAGACCCAGAACTCCCTCCAAAGGCAAGTCAGAACGTCCATCAACCTCAGCACCGGGCTCGGCGCTGAAAAAACGACATCTGATGGACAGTTCAAGAGAAAAAGCTCCGTCGGCGTCGAGATCGGCGTCGATGAGGAAATCGTCGTCGAAAAGAGGTTCGCCGTCGTCGAGGAAAGCTCCGCCGTCGTCAACTAGGCGACGATCGGCGTCGAGAGAAGCCACGAGATCGCCGTCGACGAGAGGTTCGGCTTCAAGACATGAGTCAACTCCGCCGCCGTCAACCAGGCGACGGTCGGCGTCGAGAGACAGATCACACTCGCCGTCGTCTCGACGTCGACAGGCTTCGAAGAGTGTAACACCTCCGTCGACGTCTCCACGGAGGCGATCGTCGTCGAGGAAGGGATCATCTAAGGCACGTCGGCGCTCGTCGTCGAGGATGTCCGATCCTCCGCCGTCGCCACATGCCAGGTCGATGACATCTCCGTCGCCGACAGATCAACGTCGGCCGACGTCGAGAGCTCCGTCGACGGCAGGACTAGACCGTTCGACGTCGAGACCTCCGTCGACGGCAGGACTAGGCCGTTCGACGTCGAGACCTCCGTCGACGGCAGGACAACGCCGTTCGACGTCGAGACCTCCGTCGACGGCAGGACAACGCCGTTCGACGTCGAAGGAGATGACTCTGTCGTCGGCACATCATCACCGATCGACGTCGAGGGACCACAGATCATCGTCGAGGCATTCAACGCCGAAAGTTATCGCCCCGTCGACGCCACAGAGGCGTTCGACGTCGAGGGAAAGGCTTTTGAGACGTCCTCCAACACCGGTGAGACGGAGATCACCTTCAGTGCCTTCGACAGTCCTGGTGACACAATCTGCTTCACTCCATTCCTCCTCAAGTGCCTCGGGGTCAACCGGGTCATCTTCGAGGAGTAGGAGTCCGGTTCAGAAGAATCCCCATCGGGGTTACACTTCACATATAAGACTTTCGCCAAGATGGTACGCTCCTTTGAGTAATTGGAAGGATTCTAAGGCACCAGAGAGACTTCAAAGGTACTTGAGTCCAATCCACAGGTCTCCTCTTCAGCAAGCAGAAGAGACAGAGCGATCACGCTCACGAGAGAGAAGAGTGGACAGGTCACATGCCCCTAGGGTCTCCCGATCACCAAGGAGGGAGCAACCCAAATCTCGAACACCGAGAAAGGAGGTACGAGATGTGAGATCGAGATCTCCAATACATCAGAGGGTATCACGTTCTCCTCGAAGGGAGGAACGACCTAGGAGATCTCCGTTGAGGAAGGAGCATTCTCACCACAGGAGAAGAAGAACTCCTTCATCCTCTCCTCCAGCTTCGCCTAGATCTTCTAAAGGGGACTACTCTCCGACGCTGGCAGACAGCCCTCGCTCAAGAGCTTCCCCTCTGGACGACGTCAACACGTATTTGGACGTTTTGCAAAGGGGTGCTTACAAGCTGAATATAGAAATGACCACTCCAGAGGTGTCCACTACTGTGATTTTTGAGACTCTTCATCACAAATCATATGCACGGCCGTTGCTTCCATTAGTCCCAGGAATAATGGACCCAATCAAAGAGGTTTTCCTCACGCCAGCAACGATCAGAGCAGTTCCGGCACGTATCCAGAAAAAATATAGGCCGGCTGACTCAGATCCTATCTTCGTTAAAGGTGAGCCTGCAGCGGACTCAGTTATTGTAGCCTCAGCTAGGAAGAATCACACGGTCGCTCCTTCTTCGTCAGTTCCTCCTGACAAAGACAGCAAGACGCAAGATTCTTGGGGACGCAAGGTGTGCAACACAGCAGCTTCATCCCTAAAAGTCTCTAGTGCATCAGCCCTTCTGGGAAGGTACGATAGAGCCCTATGGGACTCCATGGAACGATTCAAAGAGAAATTGCCCAAGGAGGACCAGAAGGACTTTGAGGAGACCGTGACGGAGGGCTGTTTGGTGGCAAACCAAATGATTAGTTCATCAGCAGATAACGCCCTTCTAGCTGGACATAACTACTCACATGGAGTATGTGCGAGGAGATCCTCTTGGCTGCGTTTAACTGGGCTCAAGCCAGATGCCCAGCAGCGCATACTCAATCTGCCTTTTTCCGGATCTTCACTCTTCGGGGAGCATGCCGATCAGGAAATGGCCCGGATGAAGACCGAGTTAGACACAGTAAAGGCAGTAGGTCTGGAGAAACAGAAAGCACCGTTCAAACGACGCTTCAAGACCAACAAGAACCGGGGAGGCCAACAGAGGGTTCAAACCCCTCAATGGTCTCAAAACAAGCCGCAAGGAAAGCCACAATACAGAGGAGGAAGGTCAAGCAGAGGTAGAGGCGGACATAATCAATCCTCTACCACACCTAGAGGAGGCAAGGCCTGAGCAGTGGCTTCCTCTGTCACCGTTACCCACTCCAGTGGGAGGAAGTGCTGCACAACATCTGGCAGAGTGGGTCAGCATCACGAAAGATCGGTGGGTGCTGAATATACTGCGCAATGGATATGCGCTACGTTTCAGGAAGAAACCACAACCGGCTCCTCCAAAAAAGTCTCGCTCGTACCATCTGGAGCTCCTCAAAAAGGAGGTGAGCGTCCTCTTAAAGAAAAACGCAATCGAAGTGGTACCCCTCTCCCAAAGGGGGAAAGGAGTGTACTCAAGATATTTCCTTGTTCCCAAAAAGGACCAAGAAGGCAAATTCAGACCAATTTTGGATCTTCGACTCCTCAACAAAGTGGTGGTCAAAGAGAAGTTTCGCATGTTGGCACTCCATCAAATATGTCCTCATCTACAGATCGGAGATTGGATGTGTTCGGTGGATTTACAAGACGCGTACTTCCACATTCCTATTACACCAGGTCATCGAAAGTACTTGAGGTTCCTGGTAGGGTCCAGGCATTACCAGTTCAAAGTGCTCCCTTTCGGACTCAAATCCGCACCAAGGGTCTTCACCAAGTGCATGGCAGTGGTAGCGGCGTGTCTACACAAAAAAGGTCTCTTTGTGTACCCATATCTAGACGACTGGCTCCTGAAGAGTCCGTCGCCTCGGCAAGCCACCAAAGACTGTCACCTGTGTCTCCAACAGCTACACAGGCTCGGCCTCCATGTAAACTCAGAAAAATCGATCCTGCAGCCCACACAAACTATCCACTATCTGGGAGCAGTTCTAGACACAAAGTTAGGAAGAGCGTTTCCTTCGCAAGAGAGACTTTCTTCCATGGGACAAAAATGCAAAAAGTTACTTCAGATTCCTCGTCCAAAGGTGCGAGACGTAGCGTCTCTGTTGGGCTCCATGGCGTCCTGCATCTTCCTAATACCGAACGCCAGGTTGAGAATGGCCTCTTCAAGAGTCGGTGGAGGATCAGTGGGACCAAGCGTCTGGAGATTGGGAGGATCGAATCATCCTGTCTCAAGCAGCGCTGACCTCAATACAGTGGTGGACTCGCCCTCGGAATGTCCTGCAGGGAGTCCCTTTTCAGCAACCTCTGCCTTCTCTGTCTGTGGTAACGGACGCATCTCTAGAAGGCTGGGGTGCTCACATGGGTCATCTTCAGATTCAGGGTCGCTGGTCGACCAACCTTCAGACATACCACATCAACATGCTGGAACTTCGAGCGGTTCATCTGGCGCTCAAGGCGTTCCTTCCAGCAATAACAACGGACAAAGTCCTGGTTCAGACGGACAACACTACAACTATGTTCTATCTGAACAAGCAGGGAGGAACTCGATCTCGCCCTCTGTCTCTGGAAGCCCAGGCGATCTGGCACTGGCTGCTGGCTCGGGGACTGTCGGTGGTGGCAGTACACCTTCCAGGCGAGTTAAACACAAAAGCAGACGCACTCAGCAGGCACTTCGAAGATCAGCCAGACTGGGTGCTAAACGACGAAGTGGTCGAAGAACTCTTCCGTTGCTGGGGTCGTCCAGACATAGACTTATTTGCGGACGACGAAAACGCCAAATGCCACGCCTTCGCGTCCAGGTTCCACCGGCCAGGGACGCAAGGGAACGCTCTCCTGCTGGAGTGGACAGGAATGTTCGCTTATGCTTTTCCCCCTCTGGCTCTGATTCCGAAGGTGGTGGCCAAGCTCATCAGATCAAGCATGGACATGATCCTAATTGCTCCGGATTGGCCGCGACAATGGTGGTATCCAGATCTGTTACATCTGTCGCGGTGTCCACACAGACGGCTGCCGTGCAAGCCAGACCTGCTGAGCAAAATGGACGGGAGGATCCTGCATCCCAACCTCCAGTCGCTGAACCTGACTGCATGGCTCCTGAGGTCTTGCAATATGGACACTTAAATCTGCCTCCGGAATGTATGAATATTTTAAGAGAGGCGAAGAGACCTTCCACAAGGACGTCTTATGCGTTCAAGTGGAAAAGATTTTTCATTTGGTGTAAGGACCATGGCTTTGATCCCACCAAAGGGCAAGAAGAGGTAGTCCTACCATACCTCCTATACTTAGCGACATCAGGGTTGAAATACGCTTCTATTAGGGTTCATCTATCTGCCATAGTAGCGTACAGAAAATCACCTACACAAACATCGTTTTTTCAGGTCCCGGTGGTGAAAGATTTCCTTCAGGGATTAAAGAAGGTCTATCCCCCTGTGAGAAATCCTTCTCCTCCCTGGGAGTTGAACCTGGTTCTCTCCAGACTGATGTCTACACCGTTTGAGCCTATACACAAGGCCTCCTTGCAGCATCTCACTTGGAAGGCGGCCTTCTTGGTGGCAATAACCTCTGCGCGCAGGGTTAGCGAGATTCAAGCACTCTGCACCAAGGAACCTTACACTGTGTTTCACCACAACAGAGTAGTAATGAGGGCTCACCCTTCTTTTCTTCCAAAAGTGGTATCGGATTTTCATATAAATCAAACGATTACCCTTCCTTCGTTCTTTCCTAATCCATCGACCCCAGCGGAGAGGTCGTTGCACTCGTTAGATCTTAAACGGGTGCTAAAGTTTTACCTAGAAAGAACAAAGGACACCAGAAAGACAGACCAACTCTTTGTCAATTATGGTGCAATGAGGTCCGGGTTTGCAGCAGCCAAAAGATCCATCTCCAGATGGATTGTCTCTTGTATCAAACTAGCATACCAGCTGGCTGGCAAACCTTTGTTGCAATCACCCAAAGCTCATTCCACTAGAGGGAAAGCAGCCACAATAGCTTTTTTGCATGACATTCCTATGTCAGAAATATGCAAGGCTGCGACATGGAAATCAGTCCATACCTTTACAAGGCATTATTGCCTAGAGTCTGATTCCAGAGCGGATTCTCAAGTAGGGCAAGCCTCCTTGAGAAACCTATTTGGGTAGAAAAAGGCCTATTTTTGGGCCTACGGATATAAATGTTATCTGTTGATTCCTTTGCCCGCAGGGATGAGGTGAGGCTCGCTACTCTATTCTAATGCTTATGACTATTGATGAGGATCCCCTGGAAGAGAAGGATTAGTTACTTACCTGTAATCCTAGTTCTCTTCCAGGGGTATCCTCATCAAAGTCATAAGCAACCCTCCCGCCTCCCCGGGCAAAGGACTTTGTTTATTTAATAGGAGATGTTTTTTAACCTGTTATTACCATGGTTTGGTTTTCAGTCTCCGAAAAGAACAACTGACCTAACTGTAACCCCTGAGGCATGATGGGAAGCTAGGGGCAGAGGTGCCTTAAAGGCACAGCGTCAGTTTTAGTGCATTCAGCTACAGGTTAGCTTTTCAGTCTTTTTAGACTGGGATTTTGCAATGCAGCCTGGGAGCTGTATATGCTTACAGTGTGTTATGAGAATTTCTACTGTTTTCTGTACATTAAAACAGTTTCTAAACAAGCATTGGTGTTGTTTCTCATGTTTCTAATACAGAATTCACTGTATTGTGGAAATTCTTCACTGCATATTCCAGCTCTATTGTTTATTTGGCTGCAATTGCTTATTTTTATATATATATATATTTATATATATGTCTATAATATATGTGGGGCACATATAATATATTGTTTCCGGGGTCCCGCGCATGGGCGGGAATATTCCAATGCTTATGACTTTGATGAGGATACCCCTGGAAGAGAACTAGGATTACAGGTAAGTAACTAATCCTTCTCCACTTCAAACCACCATACTAGAGGTCAGTCTCCCTAACTCTCTCTACGTAGACTTCTAAATGTGCTATAATATGTCTGTGTGGGTATCCATAAAGACAGGGCCACTGTTCTCCAGGATGCAGAAAGTTTTTAAATGCAGCAGATTCTGCATCTAATCTTTAAAGGAAGTAATCAGTTCTACCATGTGCCAATAAAGGCATGGTTCCCTTACATCCTCCATCTAAACACTTGATCTGCATTTCTTGGCTATCATGTTATTTAGGTTTGTAATGTGCAGCTAATCACCTATGAAGGAATCTATGCGCTGAAGCATGTGTGTAGGCGTTGGGACTAAGGTGTTGGGTGTACAGCTGCCAGGCATTAGTTGAAGAGTCAGGTCTTCAGCTGCTTGCAGAATTGAAAATGTGAGGAGGAGGCCTTGCTGTATTGTGGGAGCTCCTGTGGATGTGGTAGTGTGCGAGTGAGAGTGTACCTGAGCTCAGGCGTTCGGTAGGTTGGTGGAAATGCAGGCAGTTGTTCAAGTATGCGGGTCCGATATTGTGCAGTGCTTTGTATGTGTGCATGAAGAGTTTGGATTGGCTGCGTTTGCGGGTTGAGAGCCACTGGAGCTCCCTGAGTTGTGGTGAGATGTGGGTGCTTTCTAGGATCTCAAGGATGAGCCTTGCTGCAGCTTTCTGGATAGTCGAAAGGTGGTTGTAGAGTGTAGTAGTTTGACTCGTTGTGTCCATTCAGTGAGGAAGGATCCTATCTAGTTAAGGGATGGTCCTTGGATGCCTATGCCGTGCAGTCTCCTGACGAGGGTGTGGTGGGAGACTATATTGAAGGCTGCAGAGAGGTAGAATAGGATGAGAGCTGTGGTTTCTCCCTGGTCCAGTATAGCGCTGATGTGGTTGGTGACTGTGATGAGTGTTGTTTCTGTTCTGTGGTTGCTCTTAAATCCTGATTGGGTGTAATATAGTAGGTTGTGGTATTCAATGTGGCTGGTGAGTTGTCTGATGACCTTCTCCATCACTTTGACTTGGTAAGGGAGCAGCGACATGGGACGGAAGTTGCTCAGCTCGTCCGGGTCAGATGCTGCCTTTTTGATGAGGGTGTTGACTGCCCCATGTTACCAGTCTTCTGGGAAGGTGGCAAATTTAATGAAGGTGTTGATTTGGAATTAGGACGCTGGTGATTGGTGGTACTCCCATGTTGTAGAAGCAGTGTACCTCTTTCATGATCGCTGCAATGGCTCCTTTGGTGACAGCTCTCCATTCAGTCAGGTGTTCATCTTGGTTCCTGGTGTTCAGGTTGATGATGAGATCTTTAGGGTCTGAAATTGCAGTGGAAGAAGATTGGTAACTTGTTGCTGAGTTTGTGTGAAGTGAAGATGGCGTTGGTTGCTGCCTCGTGGTGAATTCTTTGATTGTGAAGATCTCCTTGCAGCTGTTGGAGCTTGCCTCCATTATTTTGGTTAGTGTTCTTCTTTTTGTAGCTCTTAGAATTTGGTGGTAGCGCCTGAGTGCAGACTAATAGGTGTCAGGTGTCTGCATCGTGGCTGGTTCTTCATTTTCTTTCTAGCGTCTTTAAGTAGCTTTTAGAATCTCAGAGGTCCTCAGTATACCAGTTGGCTTATTTGTTTTTATTTGATGCTTTTGAAGGGCACGAGGGAGTCTGTGCCGTTCTTGATCCATTAATTGATATTGGTGATGCCCTTGTCGAGGGTTTATGTGTTGTTGGGTTGTTCCGTTTTTTGGTCATTGAGCCAGTCTGCCTCTGTTACTTTGTTCAGCTCTGCTGGGTAGGTTGATGCTGGAGTGGTCAGTCCTTGTGAGCGACGAGGAAAAGTTGTTGATTATCCTTATGCTGGCAGTTAATATTGGATCTAGGATATGTCCTGCGATGTGAGTACGGTCTGTGACTTGCTGGGTGAGTCTGATATTGTCCAGGCTTTCGAGGAAGACTGCGAAGCAGAAGTTCATTGAGTCTTTGAGTTGTAAGTTGAAGTCACCAAATAGCATGAAGACCTTGAAGTTGATGATGCAGGAGCAATAAAGCCTATGATGAGGTTGCTAAAGTTGGTTTGTTATCCTGGTGGTCCATATACGAGTGTGCCTTGGAGGGTGAAGCTGTTGTCTCTTTGTGTTCTGAAGTGCATGTGTTCCATTTTCCAAGTGGGTGTTGATGTCTATGGATGTGGTACATTTGATAGTGTCCTTGTGGGCGGTTGCGGATCCACCGCCTCCTGGCTTGTTAAGATGGACCTGTTGTGCCATGTTGTAGGCCGTTGAGATAGTTATGGGGATGTCTGGTGCTGATGTGGGGTTGAGCTAGGTGACTGAAGAAGCGAAGGTGCAGTGCGCTGTTGCTGAGGTTTTGATGGCGTGTTTGCAGATAGAACGGGTGTTGAAACGCATGTATGCAAGTGTTGGTTTGGGTGCTGGTTTGAGGTTGTTGCCAGAGTGGGAGGTGATGATGTTGGTGCTTGGCCGTGTGTGGTGTGTGCATGTGAAAGGTCCTACTGTGGTGCGGCTGGAGCTGTGGCCCGGGTGGAGAAAGCACCTCTTATCTAACGGTGGGGGCTGGTCGAACCAGGGTTCCTGTGGCAGACGGTCTTGCGTTTGGCATGGTCGTGCTGCGTCCACCATTATGTAGGTCCTGGGAGGGGGAGGAACTTGTCGGGCAGTGGGCGGGGCTATCAGGGCAGGAAGAGAGGTGCAGCAGGAGAGCAGGTAAGGTGCGGGGAGTGTGAGGTGAGCACAAGTGGAGAAGGCCACAAAGCAGAATGGCATGGTGGTGGGAGCAACACAACGGAAAATGTTTGAAAGAGGCTAAAAAAAAGGTGACAAAGTATCCCAGAGAGACAAAGGAGGGCAGAGTGGAAAAAGGAGGCGAGATTTAGGAAGCTGGCTCTGTATATACTATACCAAAGTAAGGTATAGTGTGCACAGAGTCCAGCAAATCCCCAGAGGATTAGCAGAAGCTATATTAGACAAGTACTAACAGCTCTTTGTGGTAGTGTGGGCGTGCAGTTATGCATATCCAGAGGGTGGCTTTAGCATTTAATGTATTCACTCATTCAAGGCTGATGGCACACACTCCGACTGAATCTAGACCAATTGGGTAAGTATAAAAAAGTTATACTCAGGTTTTATTTCTAGAACCAAGCAGTACTTGGTACAGGTAGGTAGAATGTATTTTCAATTGTAAAACTTTACAATTATATGCAATAAGGTAATGGATTTGCAATATTTACATGTTTGTATATGCTTTGAAAACTGTTTAAATTACATAGAAATTACTATTCGGTGATTGCGACCATAAAAGTGCAAGTGCATACATTACAAGGATTCAATATTGCATGCATATCATCGCGTTACTTCTGGATTACATTGACCACTCTGAGTGGTATGCCTAGATACCACACCGGGGATCCCACAATACAAGGTTAGTAAAACTTGTTTAGGTTTGCAATATAGATACTTTTCTTTCATACAAAAGTTCAGCTCGACAACTTTTTTTAGGAACAAAACATCACAACATTAGGTTATCAGTTTGCAGGTAAGTAAACGGCATGCAATAATAGTTTTTGGGGGTTAGAACCAAGGTTCTGTTTGGCACTCAAAATTCACCACCAGAAGCACTGGGGCGGCTGGGTGCATAGTCCAGTGGCCCAATGTTAGCCAATGGGGCTAAGGAGGCATTCAGTCAGGGGCTGCTTACAAGAAGGCCACTCTGATATGGGAGCAAAGGTCCTGAGGTCAAGATCAGCACTGCCAACAATCGCCACAGGAGCTGCACCACCAACAGCACAGGGGCGCCCGGGTGCAGAGTTGCCAAGGTGACGGGACCCTGTGTAGTCCAATGGAGATATTCGGTTTGGCAAAGACGCTGCAGGCTCGGGCAGGGAGGCTTCCTGAAAAGTGACCACCGGCTAGATAGGTAAGTTAGGTTCTTGGTGGAGGCCTAGACACTGTCGGTTGGGCAACCCAAGGCCGTGGGGCATCGGGTGCAGGGGTGTCTTTTGGCGTCTGGTCTTCTTTCCAGCTCCGGTCGGGGGGGACCCTTCAGTTTAAGTCTGCAGACAGGGACTTTAAGCTTGAGGGAGGTCAGGGATCACCAGATCCCAGGTCAGGATCGCTGGGAAGACCTCCTTGTGGGGTTTGGCCACTCGGGCCGTGGTGCAAAATCACAGAGCAACCTGGATCCTGATTCTCTGGGTGAGTCATTGTTTGAGCAAATTCGGTGCTCATGGGAGACAGAGTCTGTAAGAATGTTGCAGGCGGCAAGCTTTGGAAGCTTACCCTTCGTGAACATAGCCCATCCTGGGTGAGGAGGCATGACACCTCTGCCAAGGATGGGCTTTGTTTCTGGACCCAGAGACAGAAGGCTCTCTACCCAGGGGCCCAGAAACCTGTCTGGTGGTGGCAAATGGCAGTCAGACATTCAGGAAACATACCAGGGTTGGATGTTTTTCAGGGGGCATCTCTCAGATGCTCTCTGTGTGCATTTTACATTAAATTCTTCACTGGCATCAGTGTGGGTTTAATGTGCTGAGAATTTTGCTACCAAAGTTGAAGTTGAGGGAATTTATAGAGCGCACGTATACCAGAAAGGTTTCATGGCGCTAAATCGGTCCGGCAGCAGAATAAGGCAACAATTAGACCTCAAAGGCCATAGTGAATAACCAGGTCTTCAGATATTTACAGAACTCCAAGTATGTAAGGGAGGATCGTAAATTATCGGGAAGGGAGTTCCAGAATCGAGGGGCCTGGAAGGAAAAGCTCAACCCCCCATGTTTCTTCCTAGCAAAGCGTGGAACAACCAAAATGTTCTTGGAGGAGGACCGAAGGTTTCTAGAAGGAGTGTAGATTGTTAGCCTAGATGCTACATAAGAAGGAGCTAAGCCCGCTAATGATTTGAAAATAAGACACCCCAATTTAAATAGGCATCTATGAACAACAGGTAACCAATGCAATTGCCTCAAAAGCGGAAAAGCATGATGGTATCTAGACCGTATATGAATCAGTCTAGCTGCCTGATTTTGAATAAGCTGTAGCCGGCGCAGTTCATAGGCAGGAATACCAATGTAAAGGGAGTTAGCGTAGTCAACCCGAGAGATGACTAGGACTAGAAGGATAAACTTGAAAGCATCAGTGGTGAAAAAACGGGAAACTTTACGAATAGTCCAGAGGCATAAAAAACAGGACGAGACGACCATACTAATCGGGGCGTGCATCGAGAGGTGCCAGTTCCCAGTTTTTAGTAAAACCATTATGGAGCAGTTGAGTTTGTAATGACGACCTCCAAGACAATATACTCTTTATGGCTTTACTGCACTTACAATGTCTAAGAAAGGACTTAGACATTGTAGTGGTACAGAGCTAATGCAATTGTACCCTCACCTGTGGCCAAGTGCACCCAGCTAGAGTGGTGGCTTACCTGGGCCACAGGCAGTGGATTGTAGGCATGGCACACAGGTAGGTGTGCCATGTCGACTCTTCACTTTTCTCTGCATCAAAACACGCAGCCTGCAATGGCAGTGTGTGGGTGTTAGGATGCAGGGACCATAAGGGTGGCACAATAGGTGCTGCAGCCTCTAGAGGCCTTCCCTGGTCACAGTGCCCTTGGGACCCATAGTATCTGTTACAAGGAGCTTACCTGTGGCCCTAGATGTACCAGTTGTGGTACAAAGGTACAGCCTTGGAAAAGAACGCAGACATTGGGAACCGCATTGGCAGGGACCCAGGGCGCACCAAGTCAAAGTGCATCATGTGTCAAAAAGTGGGGGCTAACCATGCAAAAAGGGACACTTTCGTACAAGGGAGAGCAGCAGCAGAGAGGCGTGGAAGCCTCCGGCGAGGATCCGGGTCCAAAAGGGCCCTGACTGGTCAGTGGACTGGTCCAGGTAAGTCTAGGACTGGGCCTTGACACCTGCTATAGTAAAAACAAATGTATATATATCTTGCTAAAAGTTTTAATTGAAGGGAAATTAGTTCCCTCCTGGAAACTTTATTCGCCTTACCTATGATATTTAAAGATATTTGTGTACTTTAATCAGGCATTCACTTCCTTGGAAACTCAACATTATCTTTTTAAGATGCATTGGTTCCCTATCTATCCTCATGCATGTGCACACTTTTTAACCATTTTCATGGAAAGTGGCTTCTTGATGGTTATCACGTTGGGTGTAGAGAGGATGAAGTCTAGGCCCTACGTTCACATGACACACCGTGTTTCCCTGAAAATTAAGTGGTAATGAGATCCAATATATCATTTATACTGAAAGTAGTTTTTGATTTCCATGTAAATGAGACAAGCTTGTCTACCCACTTCAACAACTAGACCTCCAGCTGAGGCATCTTTGAATCTACTACACTCTATTTAATTATACTAGTTTTTTTTAATGTAATAACTTTCATATTAGTAAAATATACATGACCACATTGTCTCATTATATGAAGGTTTTTACAATGACAATTTCAAAGATGTTAAAGATTTGTACACTCTCTTGTAAATGTTGTCTTATAGAGTGAAGTAATTGCATCATCCAAGAGTCTTTTTGATCAGCTGATTCCAATATCGCTATTGTGGAATTACCAGTTCTGAACAAATAAATACGACATGCATCATTTCATGCAGTTAACAACCCCATAGTATATATATGAAGCTTCTTTATGTTGACTCTGCTCAATATCCTAACATCCTTTTCCAGGTTTGCAGCCAAATGAAATTCTATTTTGTGAAATATTACTGCATAACGTTTTTGAGGATATTCACTGCTGGACACTAAAGCTACATAAGGTATTTGATGGGGTATGATGCAGGACATACACGTGTTCTAAACTTTGTACATATTGCCTCAGACCAACAATCCCCAATTATTTTATGGGTGTTATTTCAAAGTGAATAGTTTCTTGTCTAATCGTATGTACCAAACTGGCAATAACTCCTTCAAGAGAAACAAATGGTTTGTTTCACAAGAAAATAAGCTGCTACTTCAGCTCTGTTAAGAAATGTTCCTATTTTTGATTTCCACAATCCAGCAACCTCTATGTACATGTGCTGGATACTGCTGTCTAGATTCAGAATTATTACAGACCACTGTGCATATCTTTTTCTGGTGGATAATTCTACCTACAGAACGCACACCTTTAAATATCCCAAGCTCTAGCCTGGATCCCAGAAAACCTCTGCAATATCTCCCCAGCAGGTGTCCTTGTCTCTGTTTCAGACATGGAGTCGTGTTGACATCAACGGAGCTGGAGCTACAGCAACAGGGCCAACGCTCTAATGTCAGTTCTGATTTTCCATCCCTTACAATTGGGTCCAAAGTTTTGCTCTTCAGAATTTCTCTGAGAAAATGAAATGGTTCTTATTCAGTGCTGTAGAGACAGTGCCACCACCAAAAGTGGACAAGCTTTAAGCCTTGTCAACAATATGATGGACACAGAGCCATCACAGACCATCTAAAAAAAATGTGGTGTCCCTGCTCAAAGCATGACATTTTTTGTGCGACCTCTGTCGAAAAATCTACCCAAATCAATGAAGGAACATTGGCCAAACTTTGTATGGCTCACTTCGAAGAAGGTGCTAGCAGTCATCAACAAATGAGGTCATGGTTGAATTTCAAGCAAAGTTTAGATTCCCTTCTGAGTCATCGCCCTCAACCAAGCTCTTGAGGGAGAAAACAAAACATTACAAGAAGCAATGGTGTTCTTCTGCCCCTAGTTATTCCACAAGTGCGGGTAAGGCGCCTCTGACTCAGTCTACCCTGGAGCCAGAATTAGTAGAAATATCTCAAGTGCAGATTCCGGATCCAGCACCTTAACCACCAACTACACCTCCTCTGTATAGCGTACTTTGGCACCCATCTATCGAAGTATCGAGTGTCAGGAGCAGATCCATCAGGCTTCATGAAAGGAATAATGAATATTTTGGGAACGTAGTTATCCCTTCTGGTGCACCAGCTGGCACCATAGGACAACTGTGTATTAATTTGTGTTCCTTACTGCAAATGTTTTGTTAATGTGCTATCAGCAACTATGTATGTCTGTTGTAGGTGATGTTTTGTCCATTATTGATCTTAATAATAGTCTTAATAATAATAATAAAAATATCTGGAGTAATCAAAACGGAGATAAATGGGGGTGACACTATTTAAAGCAGTGTATAATCATTTATTGATTGTTACTCTGCATACTCAGATTAGTTTTGTTGCTGGTCCAAAGCAAGCTTTGTGTTTAATTTACCCCTGCTAGTTGCATGGTTTTGTTGGTGTATACACCAGGGAATAAGTATGCAAGCCTTCCGGGCTAGTAGCATAACTGCCCATGGGCCTTACTAGTTCATCCCAGTACCATCCCAATTTTGGGCCCAAACTGACCCAATGTCATTGAGGCTCATTTTGCTGCCTGTTGGCACTCAAGGACTTCCTCCCTTCAAGGTCAGTCGGTCTCTGTTTTGACTGACAATACAACCGCAGTGTGTTACCTGAACAAACAGGGTCAAGGGGATGTCAGAATCTGAGTGATCCTGACACTCAGGATCAAGCCGTATACACGTTCATGGCTGGTTACTAATCACTTGGCATGATCCTCGAGCACCGTAGCAGACAGCGGGAGTCTGTCATCTTGCTGACCATGAATGGCTCCTTCACCCAGAAGTAGGCTAATATTAATTTGCTCTTTAGGGGCATATCTCATGTTAATCTGTTTGCCACTCAAAACAACTCCTTGACAAATATTTTGTGCCCTCCAGTATTTGTCGCAGGGAGACTTCAGGATGCGTTTCAGATGTTGTGAAAGTTACCACTTCACTATGCATGTCCTCTCCGATCCTTGATTCCTTGGATTCTGAAGAAAATTCACCATGACCAGATGAAGGAATTCATATCAACCGGAATGACCAAAAAGGGTCTGGTGTACAGACCTATGGCACCCCCACAGTAGATGGGTCTTTTCATCTACTGTTCAAGTTGGATCTGTGAGCCCGGTAGGAATGGCAGTTCCTGTATCCCAATCTTTAAAGCCTACATCTTCATGCATGGAGATTGCTGGGCAGTAACCTGGTACTCTCTCTACACTTTCAACAAACATTGTTTTGATCCCAAAGTGATTAGAGACTTCAACCAATCTGTACTTTCAGATATCCTAATCCAATCTTTTTCACTGCTTGGTAATCTATTCAAAGGTGAGGAATCTCAAAGTACAAGTATCCATCACAAGAATGCGTTACTTACCTTGGTAACCATCTTTCTGATGGATACATCTGGCTGTGGATTTCTCACCTTATGAATATCCCCTGCGCCAGCATTCCGCAGAAATTTTTCGTAGCTCTACGCGCCGACGAGGTTGTCATAGCGTCATGGCTCCGCACGCAAATGTGCGCCAAAATTTTGGTCTAAGATCTTGTGTAGTGTTAACGCTCTGAACCAAAATAACATACCGGGGCCCTGGAAAAAATCTATCATTATCCCAGTTTTCAAGAAGGGAGACAGGCAGGACCCCTCCTGTTATAGACCTATCTCCCTAATAGATTCCTCGGTCAAAATCTTGGGTCGTGTTATTTTGCACAAACTAAAGGATTGGCTCGACGACAGAGGGGTTCTGTCGAACGTGCAATATGGGTTTAGATCAAAAAGGAGCACTCTAGACCAATGCCTCAATCTGCAACTGCTTCTGGATAAATATACCAAGGCTAAAGAGGGGTCAATGTACCTGGGGTTCATGGACCTCTCACCGGCATTTGACCTCGTAAACCGGACAAAGTTATGGAATATTTTTCTGAACTTGGGACTTGATCGGGCCTTAGTTAACCTGCTGGCGGATTTACATTCTGGTCTACTGGCTTCCGTTAGGGTTACTGCTGAGGGGCGCTGCACTAGCCATTTTAACTCAGAAAGGGGGGTCAGGCAAGGGTGCATCCTGGCCCCTCTTCTTTTTACGGTATATATCAATGCCCTTGAACTAAAGGAGGCAACTCTTGACATACCGCGTATAGGGGAACTTGGTATTCCAGTTCTCCTCTACGCGGATGACGATGTCCTTCTTTCACGGATGGGGGTTGGGCCTCAACGGCTGCTAGATGTCTTTGGGAATTTCATGGGATCCCTGGATCTTAAAATAAATGCAAAGAAGTCACACATTATGATTATGGGGAGGTGCTCTAGAAAGAAGCAATTTAAAACTTTTTATTGCTGCGAAAAACTGTGCAGAGTGTCCACATTTCCTTATCTTGGGATTACCTTTGATGAAAGAGGGAATTGGGGCCCCCAACTCAAAAATAGAAACATCTCCCTCGCAAGAACTACTTCTGCACTCCAGGGCTTCACAAAAAAACTGGGGGCAAGACCTATAGCAGCACTAATGAAGATATATAAAGCGAAATGCCTTGCAGTAGCCACACATAGTAGCTCAATATGTGGCTATAGTGCCCCAGATTGTCTACAGGTGACCGAAAATAAATTCATGAGATCTGTCCTATCAGTCCCACAGTCCACTCCCTCATACACCATCCATTCTGAATTGGGGGTAGGCTTCATCTCTGACATGATAAGAATGGCTCCTTTAATTTGCTGGATGAAGACCTGGTTGAACCAGGAAATCTCCTTGAACCATATTATCATGAAAGACTGTCTCCTACTAGAAAATTCCAGCAAGATTCAGTGGCTGACATATATTAAAAACAGCTTTTTTAAATTGGGGAGACCGGAGTTTTTCTCCTCACCAGAGTTAATAACATCTAAGGACATCACACAAACCAAGGAAGCCATGGCACAGATGTTGACTCTGGAGAGAGAGAAATTAGAACTTAGAAAACCCACTGTAAGGGCTAACCTCATTGTAGCCAGCTTACCAGGGTCTGAAATGTATCTTAATATGGTGAACCGTCCCTATCATAGGTTTCTTTTAACTCGTTTTCGTATTAATCTGATCCATCTGAATCTAGATAAATTTTCTAATTGGAGTACCCCTGAAATGCAATGCCGTGTTCTTGTGACAACTTTTCTACTCAGAGCACAATGCATTTTCTAATGTTCTGTGGTCACTACACGGATTTAAGGATTAAATTCCTGGTACCAATACTTAAGGAGGCTAGGTTTCTACAAGTGAAGCCTGCTCTCTTGTACTTGCAATTACTAAAGACCCCCCGGATCACCTTTCATGTCGCTAGCTTTCTAGTGGGCGCTGTTAGGATTAGGAACAGGAATATGATCAATTGTACCTAAATGAATTTGGATACAAACTAGAACGATGATTGCACTGTAAAAAACGATAGTGAGGGCAATTAAATTGTTTGAGGCTTTTATTCTATTTATTGTGATTTTATAAAATCTTATGAAATACTTAGGAAATTTTTATTGGTTCAATATTCCACTTTTACTGTGTGTAAATAATGTATTTAATGTATGTATTGTACAGTTCCATTGTCTTTTTATGATATTGATTTATCGAAATAAAGTATTCTGACTGAACAGGACAATCTGAGCACCTTTCCGCTGCCACCAGAGGTGGTCGATATGGTCCTTTCTGCATGTCGCCTTTCTCCCACATCAGTTCATTCGGGGAGATGGGCCAAGTTTGTTTCCTGTTGCGCTGAATGAGGGGTTGATCTTCTCAAAGCATCCCTGTCTAACGTATTACAGTTTTGACTGCCCTTAGCTCAACAAGGCTGAGCAGTAGCTATGGTCAAGGAGTAACTCTGTCTTGTCAGCGTTCCTTGGTTTACCAGCTGAACCATCCCTATTCAAATCTCAGGTGGTTCGAATATTTCTGAAAGGGTTGACAAACGTGGACCTTAATCTGGTTCTGACATTTCTTATGGGGACTCTTTTGAGCACCTGCACTCTTATCAGGCTATTAACCCACTAGACAGTTCTCATGGTGGCCATTACTTAAGCTCATCGTGTTATCGGGTTTCAAGCCATTTCTTTTTTACTCCATTCACAGGCTTCTTCCCAGGCAAGTTGGTGCTGAAAACTAAGATTGCTTTCCTGACCTATGTGGTTTCACCATCTGGGACAACATATCACATTGCCAACAGTCTATCTGTTTCCGCATCCTTCTAAAGAAGGAGGACTGCACAGGCATGGCTCTAAAAGTTCAGTGAATTATAAATCAACTGCACAAAAGACATCAGAACATATGACCAGCTCTTCATTGGTTATACTGTTTAAAATTAAGGATGAAGTGATTGTCCAAGAGAGCTGCCGGGAACGAATTAAGATTCATTCCACTAGAGCCAAGTCTTCCACAGCAGCCTTAGCCAAATGCGTACCTGTGGCAGACATGCTGGGAAGTAACCTGGTCCTCTCTCTACACCTTCAACAAACATTGTTTTGATCCCAAAGTGATTAGAGACTTCAACCAATCTGTACTTTCAGATATCCTAATCCAATCTTTTTCACTGCTTGGTAATCTATTCAAAGGTGAGGAATCTCAAAGTACAAGTATCCATCACAAGCATGCGTTACTTACCTTGGTAACCATCTTTCTGATGGATACATCTGGCTGTGGATTCCTCACCTTATGAATATCCCCTGCGCCAGCATTCCGCAGAAATTTTTCGTAGCTCTACGCGCCGACGAGGTTGTCATAGCGTCATGGCTCCGCACGCAGCTCCGCATGATGTCACCGGAGCCATAAGAAGACCACGTTGGCGTGATGATTTCAGTTTACTTTTTTCCGCTCTATCCACGCTAACGTTCTTTTCTGGGACTCTCCATACTTCGTTTGGATACTTTGTGTTTCTGATTGTAGCTCTTCTTACTTTGTCATGTCTGCTCCGAGGGAGTCCTTGGTATCCTTGCAGAGAATGTGGTAAACATATGTCGATTACAGACCCGCATGAGGATTGTCTTTGGTGTTTGCCTTCACACCATGACATCGAGGGACGCTCATTGTGCAGGAAGATGCACCCGAAGGCTTTAAAGGAGTGAGAGGCCAAACTTTGTATGGCCAAGGCGAAAAAAGGAGTCGAAAAAGATCAAAAAGTTTTTCGGCGTCGCAAAACTCCAAGAAGAAGCATAAGAAGGAGACATGCTTGTCGACGCCAGGCTTCAAATTCGGTGGTGTCGAGGTTGCCTTCACCAGCTCCTCGATGACGAGAAAAGGACTTGTTCTCCTTCCCCTTTAGGTGTCTCCTCAGGCAACTCCTGCTCATTCACCTTCTTATGTGGGTACTCCAGAGCAGGCAACGATGCCAAGGTTCTCTTCACCGAATCCGGCTGATGATGATGAGGTCCCTTAGGCTCCTGATGTTCCACCTGTGGCTCCGATTCCTGAGGTACCTCGATCGGAGCCGGAACCGATGTCTTACCCTCAGTTCCCGACGCCGGGTTCCGATCCTTCGCATTTTTTAAATGCAATGTATGGTGTTTTCATATATATGTAGGTAACAAGGACCCCCTGCACATTAATACAGCTCTTGGGACAGGGTAAAAAGCACAATGGAAAATATCATTCCCAAGCAACTTCACATATCAATAATGGTAAATATTTGTAACTATTGCAACAAATGAGTTCAAAACAAGAAATAAAAAAGATCAAACTTTAATCGAAAATTAAAAATTCCATCCAATTAGTCCATACATTTCAATTAACAAATATTTCATCTGATTAAAACCATTTAGTAGCACAAATGAATTCTTCTACGTGTTTCGACAACAAAATGCCAACTGTACACCTAAAACATGATTGAAAATAAATATACAAGATTTTAAGTTCTTTCTAGACTCATTTTTGAGTCTAGAAAGAACTTAAAATCATGGAAACTTCGTGTTTCAAAGTAAAACGCCAGACGTGTTTCAGGAATAAGTTCCTTTCTTCAGTGGCGTATTGACAAGTATCAGCTGAGGGTGCTTAATGGAGAGAATTCAATTTAACATCCCCTGCTCAAGTGGGCGTGGCAAAAAGCCTTCTGGGTGATGTAGTCCTCTTCCAGTAAAACCACTGTGGGCGCGCCTGCACGCCAGCACTAAATGACAGCCCAGTCGAGGGGTCGTGCACTTGCCAATACGCCACTGAAGAAAGGAACTTATCCCTGAAACGCGTCTGGCGTTTTACTTTGAAACACGAAGTTTCCATGAACAATCCTGTTGGCAGGCTGTTGCTTTAATAAAGAGGGCAGTTACACTTACCTTCGTGAGGCTCCTTTCCACATGGGTTCTGCTATTGCTGTGTGTGTGTATGTATGTATGTATGTATGTATATATATATATATATATATATATATGTGTGTGTGTATATATGTGTAACGCAATGGCCCAAGAGCAATGAGGACGCACTCCCAGTTGATGAAATCTTTCGATTTATTAAAAAGACACCAGCAGCTTCAGTCCGGTATTTGGATCCATTTCATTGTTCCTTGTTTCCTTGCTATTGCTGACGCGTTTCGAGGCTTCAGCCTCTTAATCATAGCTGGCTTGGAATCTGCTCGGAAGGACTGTTTGATGCTTCCATAATTTGCATGCTTTTAACCCTCAGTGGGCGTGGTCACTGTGTTGCATGTAGGGACTTGTGGTCCAGTCAAGCACCATTATTTTCTTGTAGTAAGGTTCGTCATCTTCCTTAATTTTACAGCATATTTGTTACCCTTCGTGGGCCCCCAGAGTGAGTTGCTGGTTAGTGAAGTCACATCTCCTGAGCTGAAAACAGGCTTGGACATAGTTCCAACCACAGCTTCGCCATTAAGTGTCCGCGATGGTGCCGCCCTCCACGGCAGGGCTGCCGTGTTAATTTGTGTAACGCATTGGCCCAAGAGCAATGAGGACGCACTCCCAGTTGATGAAATCTTTCGATTTATTAAAAAGACACCAGCAGCTTCAGTCCGGTATTTGGGTCCATTTCATTGTTCCTTGTTTCCTTGCTTTTGCTGACGCGTTTCGAGGCTTCAGCCTCTTAATCATAGCTGGCTTGGAATCTGCTCGGAAGGACAGTTTGATGCTTCCATAATTTGCATGCTTTTAACCCTCAGTGGGCGTGGTCACTGTGTTGCATGTAGGGACTTGTGGTCCAGTCAAGCACCATTATTTTCTTGTAGTAAGGTTCGTCATCTTCCTTAATTTTACAGCATATTTGTTACCCTTCGTGGGCCCCCAGAGTGAGTTGGTGGTTAGTGAAGTCACATCTCCTGAGCTGAAAACAGGCTTGGACATAGTTCCAACCACAGCTTCGCCATTAAGTGTCCGCGATGGTGCCGCCCTCCACGGCAGGGCTGCCGTGTTAATTTGTGTAACGCAATGGCCCAAGAGCAATGAGGACCCTTTAGGTGTCTCCTCAGGCAACTCCTGCTCATTCACCTTCTTATGTGGGTACTCCAGAGCAGGCAACGATGCCAAGGTTCTCTTCACCGAATCCGGCTGATGATGATGAGGTCCCTTAGGCTCCTGATGTTCCACCTGTGGCTCCGATTCCTGAGGTACCTCGATCGGAGCCGGAAGCCGATGTCTTACCCTCAGTTCCCGACGCCGGGTTCCGATCCTTCGCATTTTTAAATGCAATGTATGGTGTTTTCATATATATGTAGGTAACAAGGACCCCCTGCACATTAATACAGCTCTTGGGACAGGGTAAAAAGCACAATGGAAAATATCATTCCCAAGCATCTTCACATATCAATAATGGTAATTATTTGTAACTATTGCAACAAATGAGTTCAAAACAAGAAATAAAAGGATCAAACTTTAATCGAAAATTAAAAATTCCATTCAATTAGTCAATACATTTCAATTAACAAATATTTCATCTGATTAAAACCATTTAGTAGCACAAATGAATTCTTCTACGTGTTTCGACAACAAAATGCCAACTGTACACCTAAAACATGATTGAAAATAAATATACAAGATTTTAAGTTTCTTTCTAGACTCATTTTTGCTAGTTACAATATTTCATCCATATACATACATAGGCTATCTTACAGTCTGTCTGAACACATTATATTTCATTATATTTCATCTTAGTACAAATGAGTCAAAATGATGTTGCTCAGGAATCAAATACTAGGTTTGATATACTTCATATTCAACATAATATGTATCTATTTACAAGTATACATCTAAAACCATACACTTATATATATATATATATATATACATATATATATATATATCCAGCAATAGCAGAACCCATGGAAAGGAGCCTCACGAAGGTAAGTGTAACTGCCCTCTTTATTAAAGCAACAGCCTGCCAACAGGATTGTTCATGGAAACTTCGTGTTTCAAAGTAAAACGCCAGACGCATTTCAGGAATAAGTTCCTTTCTTTAGTGGCGTATTGGCAAGTGTCAGCTGCGGGCGCTTAATGGAGAGCACTCAATTTAACGTCCCCTGCTCTAGTGGGCGTGGCAAAAAGCCTTCTGGGTGATGTAGTCCTCTTCCAGTAAAACCACTGTGGGCCCGCCTGCACGCCAGCACCAAATGACAGCCCAGACAATGGAACCACCTGCCCAGCTTTGCGTGTCGTTGCTCAGGGCTAAGAGCTGGAATCCTCTGCACGACCCCTCGCTCCACCTTCGCTCCGTGAATGGAACCACCAAGTTGGTGCTTCCCTGGATCCGCTGGGGCGACAGGCTCCCTTCCGCGACCGGGACGGCAGCTACATATCCAGCAATAGCAGAACCCATGTGGAAAGGAGCCTCACGAAGGTAAGTGTAACTGCCCTCTTTATTAAAGCAACAGCCTGCCAACAGGATTGTTCATGGAAATTTCGTGTTTCAAAGTAAAACGCCAGACCTCGGAGCACGTTGGAGCGGAAAGGGCGTTTGAAGGATGTGTAATTCAACAGTGCGGCAAACAAAGACTTTATCTTCTGCCTACTGAGGATTTTATTTGGATTACTTTGCAGATGGTGAACAGCACCCACAAGGGTAACACTATGTGGAACTACCAGCTCCAGCATGCTTAGCAGCACTTCATGTCGGAGGAGGAGCCAGTTGTACTTATCAAGGTGTGTTCCCCAGTAATGCTGCCATCACTGCTTCCTGTGCCCGTGAACAAGAACACTCACTGTTCGAAACGCGTTGGGCGTTGACATTAATTGGGGAGACATTCTGTTTGTGCCGTACTGCTGCAATCCTACAAATAAAGGCTGTCAACTTTCCGCTGAGGCTCCTCAAATGGGCGTTCTTTGTGTGATGTATAAAAAGCGGCTATGCCTGGTCGCGAGGAAGCCCGCTACCTTCCTGGCAGATCCAGCGCTTCGAAACCTCGGAGCGCGTTGGAGCGGAAAGGGCGTTTAAAGGATGTGTAATTCAACAGTGCGGCAAACAAAGACTTTATCTTCTGCCTACTGAGGATTTTATTTGGATTACTTTGCAGATGGTGAACAGCACCCACAAGGGTAACACTATGTGGAACTACCAGCTCCAGCATGCTTAGCAGCACTTCATGTCGGAGGAGGAGCCAGTTGTACTTATCAAGGTGTGTTCCCCAGTAATGCTGCCATCACTGCTTCCTGTGCCCGTGAACAAGAGGATTACTTTGCAGATGGTGAACAGCACCCACAAGGGTAACACTATGTGGAACTACCAGCTCCAGCATGCTTAGCAGCACTTCATGTCGGAGGAGGAGCCAGTTGTACTTATCAAGGTGTGTTCCCCAGTAATGCTGCCATCACTGCTTCCTGTGCCCGTGAACAAGAACACTCGCTGTTCGAAACGCGTTGGGCGTTGACATTAATTGGAGAGACATTCTGTTTGTGCCGTACTGCTGCAATCCTACAAATAAAGGCTGTCAACTTTCCGCTGAGGCTCCTCAAATGGGCGTTCTTTGTGTGATGTATAAAAAGCGGCTATGCCTGGTCGCGAGGAAGCCCGCTACCTTCCCGGCAGATCCAGCGCTTCGAAACCTCGGAGCGCGTTGGAGCGGAAAGGGCGTTTGAAGGATGTGTAATTCAACAGTGCGGCAAACAAAGACTTTATCTTCTGCCTACTGAGGATTTTATTTGGATTACTTTGCAGATGGTGAACAGCACCCACAAGGGTAACACTATGTGGAACTACCAGCTCCAGCATGCTTAGCAGCACTTCATGTCGGAGGAGGAGCCAGTTGTACTTATCAAGGTGTGTTCCCCAGTAATGCTGCCATCACTGCTTCCTGTGCCCGTGAACAAGAACACTCACTGTTCGAAACGCGTTGGGCGTTGACATTAATTGGGGAGACATTCTGTTTGTGCCGTACTGCTGCAATCCTACAAATAAAGGCTGTCAACTTTCCGCTGAGGCTCCTCAAATGGGCGTTCTTTGTGTGATGTATAAAAAGCGGCTATGCCTGGTCGCGAGGAAGCCCGCTACCTTCCTGGCAGATCCAGCGCTTCGAAACCTCGGAGCGCGTTGGAGCGGAAAGGGCGTTTAAAGGATGTGTAATTCAACAGTGCGGCAAACAAAGACTTTATCTTCTGCCTACTGAGGATTTTATTTGGATTACTTTGCAGATGGTGAACAGCACCCACAAGGGTAACACTATGTGGAACTCCCAGCTCCAGCATGCTTAGCAGCACTTCATGTCGGAGGAGGAGCCAGTTGTACTTATCAAGGTGTGTTCCCCAGTAATGCTGCCATCACTGCTTCCTGTGCCCGTGAACAAGAGGATTACTTTGCAGATGGTGAACAGCACCCACAAGGGTAACACTATGTGGAACTACCAGCTCCAGCATGCTTAGCAGCACTTCATGTCGGAGGAGGAGCCAGTTGTACTTATCAAGGTGTGTTCCCCAGTAATGCTGCCATCACTGCTTCCTGTGCCCGTGAACAAGAACACTCGCTGTTCGAAACGCGTTGGGCGTTGACATTAATTGGAGAGACATTCTGTTTGTGCCGTACAGCTGCAATCCTACAAATAAAGGCTGTCAACTTTCCGCTGAGGCTCCTCAAATGGGCGTTCTTTGTGTGATGTATAAAAAGCGGCTATGCCTGGTCGCGAGGAAGCCCGCTACCTTCCCGGCAGATCCAGCGCTTCGAAACCTCGGAGCGCGTTGGAGCGGAAAGGGCGTTTGAAGGATGTGTAATTCAACAGTGCGGCAAACAAAGACTTTATCTTCTGCCTACTGAGGATTTTATTTGGATTACTTTGCAGATGGTGAACAGCACCCACAAGGGTAACACTATGTGGAACTACCAGCTCCAGCATGCTTAGCAGCACTTCATGTCGGAGGAGGAGCCAGTTGTACTTATCAAGGTGTGTTCCCCAGTAATGCTGCCATCACTGCTTCCTGTGCCCGTGAACAAGAACACTCGCTGTTCGAACTGCTTTGGGCGTTGACATTAATTGGAGAGACATTCTGTTTGTGCCGTACTGCTGCAATCCTACAAATAAAGGCTGTCAACTTTCCGCTGAGGCTCCTCAAATGGGCGTTCTTTGTGTGATGTATATATATATATATCAGTATCAGGGCTGGTACCTGCATTCCCATCATCAGTTCGCCAAATCCTCTGAAGAGAAGGCGGGAGCCTTCGAAACGCGTCAGGAATTCCACGGCGAAATGGGATTGAATCACTTTCTCTTGAGCTCCTCAGCTATTCAAGCACGCTGTGGCAAGAAAGGCGAGTTCAAGTTTCTCCCCGCGAGTGTGACCGTGTCCTTACACGTAAGCGCACATATGTGGATGGAACCATCACCATCCTTTTACCGCACCCGCCAGAAGAGTGCAGCAGCGCCATGATGGTAACGAGCGAGCAGAGCCCCTGCATACACGCTGAGCACCGCCAAGCGGCCTCAAGGTAGGAGCCGACTAGGGCAAGCATCCAGCTGGCTAGTTTGACGGGCATACATCCGTCTGCTACTCCGATATCGTGAGGTCGCTTGGTTGGCGAGGGGAGACCACTCGTAATGTGGAAAAGTAAATTTTGCCATGTTCTGTGTCCCTACGCGTCCTCCATCATATGTTATGTGCGCATGATTAATATGCATATGTATTCCCCATGTTCGATTAAAGACGCAATTACAGTTGTGTCCACCTCTAGTATGCCAGTTTCCAGTTCTCGTGAATACTACGAATATCAGGCCTATTTAAAGCTACGTTGCCACGTTTCTCAGTGTGCACGTTATTCCATTGTAAAGTCCCCGTTTCTAGGCCTCAAAAGGGCCTGGACACCAGATTCAGCTCCTGTCTCCTGAGCCTCGCTGAGGAGCGATACAGCCCCCACCTGTGTTCCTGACCCTTCACTTACTTCCTGCCTCGCAGTGCCCGGCTCAGCCTGGCTCTGCCTCTGAGTCTGCCAAGAGTATGTTATGATTCCAGTTATCAGTTAGTCCTCCTTCTCTGCATTCCTAAAGCTACTGAATCGCATCAATAGTTTCCGTCATTGTCTAGCCTTTACGTCTCCATGTAAGAGAAATACTGTATTAATGCTCATTTAATATTCTTCATCACGCACTACATGTAGAATAATGCATGCTCCAGTCTTAGAGTCTGTTAGCCTTTACCCCGATAACTTTTGGATTCTATCAACATGTTCTCTAAACATCAGATACTAGATACTGTTTAAGTACATGTCGCCCTGACTCTCCAGACTTCAGTCTCTGCTCCTAGCACAGAGTTCATAGCCCCCAGCTTCTTCTAGTAACACGTCATTGCCAGTTTGCGCGCACCACTAGGTTAGAGGTCCCGGCTCCTTAGGTAGCCCCCTCCATGTTTCCGCCCCATTCATGACATATTCTGTTACGTTTGCATCACATGTCTATGTATACGCCTCTGTTACACCTACTTTCACCCTTATCTTTCGCGACTGCTATTGGCCACACCCACTGCTCCGCCTATCATATGTATTGTAATGCAACTGTTTTAGTATATATATTCGTGTATTGTTATTAAATGTTACGCCGATTCCGACCCTGCCCCCGGCAGCGCTGCCATCCTGTTCCCGTGCAGGTTGTCCTGTTCCTGTCCTTTATGCTGTAATAAACCTGCAAAACTCCTACTACCTCGAATCTTGACTCTTATTTATTGAGCTATCTGTTATTCATTTATCCATTCAAAAATAGAGGTATTATTTATTTATTTACCACATAATGGCGCCCGAATAGGGACTTGCCCTTTCCCCACGCGTCGGTGAAGCCACGCCGGCCCCCTGACCCTCTGCAGTCGTGACGGAACTCTTCTGCGCACCGGCAGATATTTCTGCTTTAAGTATCCCTCAGGCCCACGGAGGAGGCGGTCCAGCATCCAGACGAGACGGTGGAGGAACGCGACGAGTCCCGACCAGAGCCCAAGCCGAGAGTCCAAGGTCCGAGGTATCCGGAGGCCCACCCGTAACAGAAGTCCGAAGTTCGTCCGTCCGGCGTCGAAGCAGTCCAGTCCAGTCCGAGGCCTTCCGTTCTTGCTGCCCGGTGAGTACCGTTGCTGGGGTAGTATCTAGACAGGGTCAATCTAATTGACTCTGGTCTGTGGGTTGGTGGTACACAGGCCCACAAAACGAAGTGTCCACTTCGGTGGATGCGGGTCCTGACGTGTCTCTGTATGAGACCGGTAAGTTTCGTACTGTTTCAGCAGTGCATCTAGTTTCTGTTCTAGTCAGTTCTGTTCTCGAGAAAATTCATGTATTCTGTTTCCCGTATTCCAGGTAGTATTCTGTTCGAACTGTTATTCTGAATGTTATTCATGTATTTTAATGTCGTGGTATGAGTGTGAAGTAATTATCGTGTTTATTGTGTATTGTGTTGTGTCCAGGTTATAGTTCAGTCATGCCGCTATTTTCAAAACTGCGTCAGTTCAAAACCAGAAAAGGTCTGCTAGAAGCAGCAGTTCCTGTCCCGCCTAGGGACAGTCCAGGTCATTTCATGTATCAGAAGCATGGCATAAGCGCCATATTGTATCTAGATTTATGGGTAGAGTATACCAAACAGTTAGAGGAAAAGTATAGATGGCCCGTATCGGGTACATGGGATGCCGAGTGCATCATGAGAGTAGAAGAAGCATTATGGAAAAAGAAAGCCAGACAGTCACAGAAAGATGCCATTGAGTTATGGCGCAAAGAATCTCATAAAAGAACCGAAAAAGAAATCAGAAAGTCAGAATTGAGTAGAGAATCCTTAGAACGAGCCCAAGAAAGGGAATTAATCGAGATAGGTGAACGAGTCAAAACCGAACAGACAGACAGACAGAGGAACGCCCTCATTAAGGGTATGTATCCTCTTCTTGCCGAGGGCTTGCCAAAAGCGACCCCGGAGGCATCCAGTAATTTCCCGCCACCATTAGTTCCGCTCAAGCTACGTCACAAACCGACCGCAGCTGATATTTTTATTTCGTCCTATTTGGACGACACAGTCCCAGAATATGCAAATCCCGCTCCGCCAGTCCCTGTAAATCAGGCACTTCCCGCTCCTCCAGACACCGGAGTACCTGTTACGGTACCCCCGGTCCAGCCCGCCATACAAGTCCAGCCTACATTTCCATTTCCCACTCTGCCAGGACGAAGAGCATCAGTAGACGACTCTAGTTTAGGGGCCGCAGGGGGAGGTCCTCCTCAAACCCCGCCGCCACACAAGCGTTTAACGTTAGCCGAATTACATGCACAAGCGTCACAGCGTACGCCCAGATATCAGTCTGTTGCAGAAATAAGAAAAGCCCTTACCGAATGTGGCTATGATCCAGTCCCAGGCGAGGATAGTATGGTTTTATATTCATTACGCGTGAGAAAGGTGACCGAGTATCTAGTCACCCTACCCGATATGAAAGAAGATCTAGACAGAATATATCGTTTCATCCGTACAGGGAATGATCCAGAAAGTATTAGTGACGTCATGTGCCAAAGAAAAGTTGAAGTCCAGCTCATGATATTAAAGTTTCTGATTAATTGTCTAATAAGGGAACAAGATTATCCGACCAAAGATCGAGCCGAAATGAAAGTCCTGACAAGGTGGAGTGATAATATAGCCGAGGGTAAGCATAAGACTATCAGTAGTATAGAGAGTATGTACAAGAAGATTCGTAAAGAAATAATAAGGGTACACGAACAACGTAAAGAAGCACAAGTAAGCGAGAAAGAAAATGACTCTTCTACAGAAGAGGTAGAGGACGAGAATCCCGACAGAATAGCGTATGTAGGAAAATCTAGATTTCCAGATCGCCATTTGCGCCTAGAACACAAGTCAATTTTTCATCATCCAGCACCAGAACAAGGTTCTCTGGAACAAGTATTCCAAGCTACCGATCACATTCTGAAATCACGAATCGGTTATAGCGAGTTAAGTACTATGCATGAACAAGAACTAGTCCGATCAGCAGTCCGATGGATTACTGATTCTACCACTTTTCCAGACGAAATAGTGGCACAAATGTTTCTGAAATTGCCCCCAGCCGAGCAACGACTGGCGGGTATGTATATGATCCAGCACCTCATTACTTTGTATGAGGGTCAACATTCTGATCCAGGTCCGTTACATGATGTCCTGAATGAGTTACTCCAGTACAAATGGAAAGGTTTAGGTACCGATTTAATTAGTGTCATTCTAGAACAGCGCCACAAATACAGAACTTTTCTGAACCCGCATTTTGTTCATGTCTCACCCCCAGAAAGTAAACCCTTTTACATAGACAGACAGAATCCGTTACGAGAAGGGCATCCAGTTAAGACAGAGGGTGGTGAAATGCAACGAGTGTTTGTTTACACCCCTATCACAAAGATGGAACTCTTAGAGATGAAAAAGTTAATTCCCTGTCATGATAAAGATCCAGCAGGGTTCCACCGAGAATTAAAAGACATGCTCCGTATGGGAGAATACACGTATCCAGATATCATTAAAATGTTAAAGGTCCTGTTGCCCGCAGGGGTATATGAGAAACTCAAGGAAAAAGAATGGGAGGTGGGAGAGAAAAAGATCGATTGGGCAGTTCTAGAAGCTGAAGACAAGGCACGAGTACCAGGTACCGGTCTTGGAGATAAATGTAAAGAATTACCAGAATTATTAATACAAGTTTTGCCTAGGTTATTGACAACTAGAAAAGAAGACTGGGATGCAATCTCAGCCTGTAAACAGAAACAAGATGAAGATATTAGTGATTTTTATTCTAGATTTGAGAAATGTTTTACCATAAACAGTGGCCTCAAGACAAGTAGCGAGTCATACCCTCATCTTTTTGTTACTAAATTAGTCGAGAATTCAAGTCCACAAATTAAAAACCGAGTTTTGAAAGTCGAAAGTACCTGGCAAGCTAATACCCCGTCCCAGATGTTACAGATGCTTCAATATCACCAGAATAGAATCAGAGAAGAGCAAGATCACGAGAGAAAACGTATGAAAGACACGAAAATGAAAGTACTAGTTGCACAATCTGTTCCTCAAGATAGTCAGAAGAGGGGTCCGAATCAAGTCAGTCATCCTGCAGCTCCCGTTAAAGGGAACTGCAATTATTGTAAACAGCCAGGTCATTTTATAAACGAGTGTGCAGTTCTGAAACACAACATAGCTACCGGTAAGACTAAAGAAAGACCACGTCCGCCGAGACAAGAACAAGTTACACAGACTCCTCAGTCACAGAATGCACCACAGACAGTTACAGTACCGCAGCCTATCGCTGCAACACAGCATGTTACACAGCAGATGTACCAGTATGCACAGTCTGAGTATCCAGAGTATCAGCCATATTCATGAAACAGCCTAGAGAGGGAGGTAGGCTTGCCTCTCATCGAGATACCTGTAGATCAAGAAGGTCCCTATGTTCACAGTCAAGTATTAGGGAAAGATAGAAAGTTTCTGATTGATACAGGGGCAAGCAGGACCACTATAAGTCACGCAGAAGTTCCAGGGGCTCCGCTCTCAGGCTCTAGAAATGTTTCCCTTGGATTTTCAGGAAAACCTATTGTGAATGAAATATCAAAGCCAGTTACTCTAGAAGTAGGTCCACTGTCCCGCACTACTGATCTGCTACTTACTAAGTCATGTCCAGAAAATCTATTAGGCATTAAGACACTGAAAGAGTTAGGTGCAGTTATATGCTGTTCCCCCGAGGGAATACGATTGTTCCTACGTGACTTCAAGGGTCACTATGTATTACGAGATTTTGATCCAAGATTGTCTAATGTTCCGCAGCATCTATGGGCGCAAGGTCCAACTGATGTTGGCTTTATGCAAATCACACCCCATCGTGTGACTCTCAAGCCAGGTGTAGTCCTGCCACGAATCAGACAGTACAGATTGCCACCTGAGGCTGTAGCAGCCTTATCCAAAATTATTGACGAGCTCATGGCTCAAGGAGTAGTGGTAGAAACTGACTCCAATGTATGCAATTCTCCGATCATTCCTGTTATGAAACGTACTGATCCGAATGCACCTCCAGTATATCGTTTAGTGATTGATCTCCGAGAACTTAATAAATGTATTATTCCCTAGTATCCAGTTGTCCCAGATATCTCTTCCCTATTGACAGCCATTGATTCTGAAGCCTCATTTTTTACAGTCATAGACCTCAAGAACGCGTTTTTCAGTGTCCCCATTCATCCAGACAGCCAGTTTCTTTTCGGATTTTGTTTAAATGGAAGGAGCTATATGTTCACACGCGCTCCTCAAGGTTTCACAGAAAGTCCTAGTATTTACAGTCAAGCACTCAAGAGACAACTAGACAACATTCACATGCCACCGGACACTGCCCTGCTCCAGTATGTCGATGATCTCCTGATCACAGCCCGTTCTGAATGTGCTTGCGAGCGAGCATCCCTTACAGTCTTGTATTTTCTAGCCGAGATGGGACACAAGGTGTCCCCTTCGAAGCTTCAATTCTGTGTACAGCAAGTGGTCTACTTAGGCCACTTACTGTCCAAGTGGGGTAGGCAGTTGACACCTGACCGTATCCAGTTAATAGCGAGTCTTCCTCAGCCCAAGACCCAGAAGGAGGTACGTGCTTTTATTGGCCTCACTTCTTATTGCAGACAATGGATTCCTCAGTATGCATTTCTAGCTAAACCACTGATACAGTTAACGACGCAGGAGGCAGCCGTATCGACTGTTCTCCCTTGGACATCTGAACATACACTCAGTTTCAATGAGTTAAAGAAAGCCCTATGTCAAGCTCCAGTTCTAGCAACACCGAACTACAGTAAGCCTTTTACACTTTTCGTCACTGAACGTGAAGGTACAGCATTATCTGTTCTCACACAAGATCAAGCAGGACAATACAAGCCTTGTGCTTATTTTTCGAGCACATTAGATCCTGTAGCCCAGGCTCTGCCTGCGTGCCTTAAGTCAGTTGCAGCCACAGCACTAGCTATCAGACAAAGTGATTCCATAGTCTTAGGACACTCCCTGACAGTACAAGTTCCACACTCCGTGGAAGTTCTTTTAAACCGAACACAAACTCAGCACTTGACAATTGCACGTTTGACAGGTTATGAATTGACACTGTTCCAGCCACACATAGAAATCAGACGCTGCAACGTTTTAAATCCTGCTACATTGTTACCATCAGTTACTTCGAATTCTGCCACACACGACTGTGTGGAAGTAGTTAACATCATGACAAAGCCAAGACAAGATCTGACAGATATTCCATTACCAGATCCAGACCTGACACTTTATGTGGATGGTTCATGTATGAGAACAAGTACAGGAGAACTAGTAGCCGCGTATGCAGTGACTACCGACACCGACGTTATAGAGACACACCGTATTGACACCCTGTCTGCTCAAGCAGCAGAGCTAGTTGCTCTGACTCAAGCCTGCATACACGCCAAGAACCTGAAAGTTAATGTTTACACCGATTCACGTTACGCATTTGGAGTTGTACACGACTTCGGAGTGCTCTGGCAAGAGAGAGGTTTCATGACTTCTCATGGAACCAAGATTCAGCATGGTCTCCTTATTCAAGCTCTGTTAGATGCAATACATTTACCGACATCCATTGCTATCATGAAGTGCAAAGCACATACGAAAGTTACTGACACTATTTCTCAAGGTAATGACCTAGCAGATCGCACAGCCAAGCTTACAACACAGACACCAGACATTCCAGTTAATAAGACACCGACATACACTCCAGATCCAACTACCTGTATGACAGTTAAAGACCCTACTCAAGATGTCATAGATATCCAGTTACATGCTACTCCCGATGAAATCAAGAAATGGTCCGAACAAGGAGGGGTACAGACAGATCAGGGATGGGTAACGAAGGGAAAAGCCACATGGTTTCTCCCCGACTCCATGGTTCAAGTCATTATTAATACCGCACATAGTCCAGCACATTTAGGAGAAAAAGCTATGTTAGACAGTATCCAGAACATTTGGTTCAACAAGCATTTACGAGCTGCAGCCAAGCAGAAGGTCCGTACCTGTATGATATGTTGTCAGTTTAATCCAGGTAAAAGTGTCCCGGTGGAACTAGGTGGATTCCAACCTCCTGACCACCCTTTTGAAGTCCTCCAGATGGATTACATTCAGATGGAGCGATGTCGAGGTTTCAAGTATGTCCTTGTAGTTGTATGCGCTTTGTCCAGGTGGACGGAGGCATATCCAGTTCCAGATTACACAGCTGCGACCACTGCCAAGCAGTTGGTTCGTGAGTTCTTCCCCCGTTACGGACTCCCTAGAGTCGTATATTCTGACAACGGCCAGCCATTCTCATCTGAACTCATGAAACACGTGTCCCTTTTGTTAGGGTACCAGTGGAAGTTCCATTGTGTACGCCATCCTGAAGCAGCCGGTCTCGTAGAGCGACATAATCAGACCCTGAAAATCCGAATTGCAAAAGTTTGTCAAGAGAAAGGTGTGGACTGGCTCATAGCTCTGCCAGTCGCCCTGTTCTATATGCGCATGGTCGCACATTCCAGATCAGGTCTGTCCCCGTATGAGGTCGTTTTCGGCCGCCCCCCTAACATGTGGGGTACTCCTAGACCCCGAAGTATTACCGATGTTTCAAGTAATATGCTGACAGATTACCTAGCTTCCTTGATGTCTGCCCTCAACTCTTGTCGTTCACAGGTTGCTGCCGCATTTCCAGACAATACCGAGGTGGCACCGCATGAAATCGTTCCCGGATCCATGGTCCTAGTGTGAAATTTCGATCGCTCAAGTCCGCTGGAACCTCGCTGGAAGGAGCCCCGACAGGTCCTCCTCGCCACCCGTACAGCCGTGAAGTTGGAGGGACGCAAAGGCTGGGTGCATCTTTCGCACATCAAGAAGTTTTATGGATTGAAGCCTGTCTCAAAGAACATTTCCGAGGATTCTAAAGACTGCCAAAGTACTATTCTTAAGGACTGTCCCGCAAAAGACATTGCTACGAACCCTTCCCAGTTAGAGACAACTCCGCAACAGGAGTATAAGAAGAAATTAAGGTCTAGTAAAATAAGTCAGCCAGTTTGATTGTCTAAGTCCTCCCCTAGGTGAAACGGTTAGACCGGTTTCTGACATGTATAAAATAGACCCCCATAGTGAGAGAGTTAGTCAAAACTCAATCCGATGTATCATTTTCCTAAGTTTCATATTGTTTCTCAGCATTATGATTTCCTGCACCAGTTATGCATTTTACCTGTATTTTCCAGTTTCTCATGTAAATAAGTCTTCTAATGCTACAGTAGAGCACACGTTTAGTGATCTGCCTCCTCATGAACTCTCTTACCGCCTCGCTATGCGTAACAATTCCTTTATCCGCATGTTACATTATTCACACCAGACCAGCAATGCCACAAATTGTTGGGTGTGTGGTCGACTCCCCCCTTTCCAGACACCGAAGGGAGTTCTGCCACTCTTTCCTTATCCATTTTCACATAATGGTTCGTGTGGAGCATGGTCCACGTTAACGTCATCCTCAACAGATATGTCTTTCCTTAACAGTACATGTTTCCCAGACAAGCAAGGTCTTCCCCACAGAACAGGTTTAGATCTAGAAAACGAAGTTTACAATTTAGGTAATTATTCTTCGAATTTCATGGTCCTGAATGTTCAGTCTGATTCCACTCCAGACTTACCTGCTATTTCAGTACTACCAGTCAAAGGCGAATTATGTGTTAGAAATAATGGTTCCGTACATGTAGGCCATAGTGATTGTACTACTATTGTCAAATATAGTGACAGTGGGAAATCTATTTTCAAAGCTTCACGTCATTCTTATTTTATTTGTGGTCAAACTGCCTATGTTCGTCTGCCCCTCGATTGGGAGGGAACCTGTTACATTGCCTTCCTACTGCCACCTGTTTTCCTAGCCCCATCTGATTATCATAGAAACACACATCTAGTACACATTAGGCATAGAAGGGAGTCCCCCATTGTCGATTATACTGAAACTGCTCTAGAACAGTATACAGATTTCAATAGAGGTTTCTTCTTCTTTATAGGACCTATCCAGAATAGCAAGCTAATTCGTAGGTTAACCAGAACCCTTGAAGCAGTAGTCAATGAGACTGCCTCTGCTCTAGGTAACTTAACCGAAGAGCAATCTGCTATGAGATTTGTCGTTTTACAGAATCGTCTCGTCCTTGACGTCATATTGGCCGATAGGGGCGGGGCCTGTAGAGTCATCGGATCTAGTTGCTGCATTTTCATTCCAAATAACGCGCCGTCTGTTTATTCAGCTATAACCAGACTCCATAAAATTGCCCATCTGTTACACCAAGATCCAGGCACCTGGACATGGTCCGCTTGGTTCTGGAATATAATTTCCGCTTGGGGATGGAAAGTATTGTCCTTTTTAGGTATTGCAGTAGCGATCATATTCGGCTGCTGCCTCTGTATACAATGTGGCCCTGCGATTTGCGGCATTTGTGCTACCTCTTGTATTCCTAGTCCCAAGCCCCGTTCTAAACCCCGTTCCAAGAAAATTCGAGACGAGCAAATGATACTGTATGAAATGATAGATGGTATCATGAATATAGATGTTTCCTGATGGAAACGTAGTGACAAGGAGGGAATGTGGAAAAGTAAATTTTGCCATGTTCTGTGTCCCTACGCGTCCTCCATCATATGTTATGTGCGCATGATTAATATGCATATGTATTCCCCATGTTCGATTAAAGACGCAATTACAGTTGTGTCCACCTCTAGTATGCCAGTTTCCAGTTCTCGTGAATACTACGAATATCAGGCCTATTTAAAGCTACGTTGCCACGTTTCTCAGTGTGCACGTTATTCCATTGTAAAGTCCCCGTTTCTAGGCCTCAAAAGGGCCTGGACACCAGATTCAGCTCCTGTCTCCTGAGCCTCGCTGAGGAGCGATACAGCCCCCACCTGTGTTCCTGACCCTTCACTTACTTCCTGCCTCGCAGTGCCCGGCTCAGCCTGGCTCTGCCTCTGAGTCTGCCAAGAGTATGTTATGATTCCAGTTATCAGTTAGTCCTCCTTCTCTGCATTCCTAAAGCTACTGAATCGCATCAATAGTTTCCGTCATTGTCTAGCCTTTACGTCTCCATGTAAGAGAAATACTGTATTAATGCTCATTTAATATTCTTCATCACGCACTACATGTAGAATAATGCATGCTCCAGTCTTAGAGTCTGTTAGCCTTTACCCCGATAACTTTTGGATTCTATCAACATGTTCTCTAAACATCAGATACTAGATACTGTTTAAGTACATGTCGCCCTGACTCTCCAGACTTCAGTCTCTGCTCCTAGCACAGAGTTCATAGCCCCCAGCTTCTTCTAGTAACACGTCATTGCCAGTTTGCGCGCACCACTAGGTTAGAGGTCCCGGCTCCTTAGGTAGCCCCCTCCATGTTTCCGCCCCATTCATGACATATTCTGTTACGTTTGCATCACATGTCTATGTATACGCCTCTGTTACACCTACTTTCACCCTTATCTTTCGCGACTGCTATTGGCCACACCCACTGCTCCGCCTATCATATGTATTGTAATGCAACTGTTTTAGTATATATATTCGTGTATTGTTATTAAATGTTACGCCGATTCCGACCCTGCCCCCGGCAGCGCTGCCATCCTGTTCCCGTGCAGGTTGTCCTGTTCCTGTCCTTTATGCTGTAATAAACCTGCAAAACTCCTACTACCTCGAATCTTGACTCTTATTTATTGAGCTATCTGTTATTCATTTATCCATTCAAAAATAGAGGTATTATTTATTTATTTACCACAGTCCGCCTCGATCCACACATGGGGCGCCAAGACTAAACAGGACTACCAGTCCCAGCAGGCACAGGGACATTTGGACTGCCCATCAGGGGCGTGCCATGATCAGTATCAGGGCTGGTACCTGCATTCCCATCATCAGTTCGCCAAATCCTCTGAAGAGAAGGCGGGAGCCTTCGAAACGCGTCAGGAATTCCACGGCGAAATGGGATTGAATCACTTTCTCTTGAGCTCCTCAGCTATTCAAGCACGCTGTGGCAAGAAAGGCGAGTTCAAGTTTCTCCCCTTGAGTGTGACCGTGTCCTTACACGTGAGCGCACATATATATATATATATATATATATATATATATATATATATATATATACACACGTGTATATATATATATGTGTATATACACGTGTGTATATATATATGTGTATATACACGTGTGTGTATATATATATATGTGTATATACACATGTGTATATATATATATATGTGTGTATATATATATATATATATGTGTATATATATACATTACCTACTGGCGATAGCCAGTAGGTAAATATAGTTAGGATTGTTTTCCATGGGGAAATCGCAACATTCTATTGGGAATAACTTTGGCGCCGGTTGAGGAATCTTCCTGAAATTTTCCTTAACTTTGCCTCGCGACGCTCCGCTCCTTCCCTGAAAGTTTGGGGGGGATTCGTCAAGCGGGGGTCGAGATAAAAGGGGGGTCCCAAAACGTGTTTTCCCCATGTTAATTTCCATAGGGCGGTTGGACTCACTTTTAGCCCGAACGGCTGAATGGTTTTCCACCAAACTTGGCAAAATTGTAGGGACTGGTAGCCCGATGTGCCTTTGCTATGTCTCAAGATATGTGCTCCAGTGGTTTTTACGAAAATTAACTTTGAAAAAATATATATTGGGCTACATTGGGCTATATATATGTTAGAGCCCAAATGTAGCCCAATGTAGCCCAAAGATGGCCACCAGAGACAAAAAAAAACAAATGTAGCCCAAATATCAGCCAGATTTAGCCCAACTATAGCCCAATGACAGAATGTCCCAGACTGTTCTAAAGAACAACTAGAGCGCTAACAGTCTTACTTATGACAAAAGTATGGCACACCTGAAGTCATCTTGATTGGAATAAAGTGTTAACACTTAAAACATTTAATTTGCAAAGGAACAAAATGAGGGGGTTCATTTTGCCATAGAAATTATGATTAGTGCTGAAGAAAGAAAAATTAGGGCACATTTTGAGTGACTTCTCAAATCCTCTTATATTTCATTAAAAAAAATTCTGATATGCAGTCTCCCAAGATGGCCACCAGAGACAAAAGAGCCCAAATGTAGCCCAAATATCAGCCAGATGTAACCCAACTATAGCCCAATGACAGAATGTCCCAGAGTGTTCTAAAGAACAACTAGAACGCTAACAGTCTTACTTATGACAAAAGTATGGCACACCTGAAGTCATCTTGATTGGAATAAAGTGGTAACACTTAATACATTTAATTTGAAAAGGAACACAATGAGGGGTTTCATTTTGCCATAGAAATTTTATATATATATATTCACTGAAAAAACCATAGGTTACACACCAGTTATAGTTAGGAATTAGCATTTAAAAAACCTTTGAAATTCACTGAAAAAACCATAGGTTTCACACCAGTTATAGTTAGCTGGAAATTTTACTTGCATAAAACCATTGAAATTCCCACGTTATAGTTAGTTGGACTCACTATAACTTGCACGTCTGCAATGCACTGCTGATGACGTCACATATTACATCACTCATGCATATATTTAAATATTTAAACATTACTCGCTAATATATGTATTCACTAAGATATACTTAATAAGCCAGTTAACCAATCAATTTTTTTTTTTAAAACACTGAAAAAACCATAGGTTTCAGGCCCTATATAGTTAGGAATTAGCATTTAAAAAACCTTTGAAATTCACTGAAAAAACCATAGGTTTCAGGCCTTATATAGTTAGGAATCAGCATTTAAAAAACCTTTGCAATTCACTGAAAAAACCATAGGTTTCAGGAGTTATATAGTTAGGAATTATTTTTTAAAAAACCTTTGAAATTCACTCAAAAAACTATAAGTTTTAGTGGTGTTATAGTTAGCTGGACATGTTACTCATACAAAACCAATGAAATTGCTCCTATATAGTTAGTTGTACTAACTATATTTCGCGCACCCGCACTCCACTGCTGATGATGTCACATATTAGATCATTCATGACATGGTCAGTGACATCACTGATGACATCTCAAATGACATCACTGATGACATCATCCACGTGACAATCAGATACACCTTTTCATACACTATTACAATTTTTCATCACTGTTTGTAAAATACAGAGTATCATATTTAAATCCATTGTCACAGCAATACAAGTATCTAAAAATCCACTCAGTGATTCATAGATGTATACACACATCTAATAACTTACCTATGGATTCACTCATACATGCTGTCAATGAACAATAGAACACTATCAAAAATACTTATACATCTATATCGACATTAAACAACAGCACGCATCCTATTCACATATGAAGTCATCCTACTCACTTATGCAAACAATGGATCATACTTACATATTTACTTAGCAAAACACTTATACAAACACCACTTCTTCTATTCATTTAGATAGTAAGTCCTACTTAGTGAATTATAAAATCATTATTACAAGTATACAGTTATCCATACAGTCCCTCACACAATCATTGTGTCTTATGTATACTTATTTATATACAACAACTGACACATACACTGCCTTTTATTTTTCTAGTTTGTTGGACCTGTACCTTTGAGAAATATATTTGCTCATCACCCCACCCATAAAGAGATTCCCTCACCCAAACTGTTAGAACATGTAGTTTTAACTTCATATATCTACTGAATCAACTATTCACACATCTTTGGACAATCACACTCCCCCCACCGAACCACACACACTTTCACACTCCCATACAAATACTCAGTTAACTAATCAATAACTAATATAGACTTTCACATAGCTAGTAACCAACTGTAGAATCAGTTTACACAACAACTGACAAAGTGATACAGATATTCACACAGTTTAGTCACTATCCACTATATTTAGTGAGACATTATAAATTGGTCAAGTAAACAGTCAATTACACTGCTACTAAATCCTCCATCCAAATATTTATTTATATATATCCACTCATTCTTCAATGTAAATTGCTATATATATATATATAATGCATATTTAAATAACGAAGCAAACCACATTCACTGGATGATGTCATCAGTGATGTCATTTGAGATGTCATCAGTGATGTCACTGACCATGTCATAAATGATCTAATATGTGACATCATCAGCAGTGGATTGCGGGTGCGCGAAATATAGTTAGTACAACTAACTATATAGGAGCAATTTCATTGGTTTTGTATGAGTAAAATGTCCAGCTAACTATAACACCACTAAAACTTATAGTTTTTTGAGTGAATTTCAAAGGTTTTTTTAAAACTAATTCCTAACTATATAACTCCTGAAACCTATGGTTTGTTCAGTGAATATATATATATATATATATATATATATATATATATACATATTTATACATATATACACCCATATATATATACACCCCATATACATATATATATATATATATATATATATATATATATATATATATATATATATATATATATATATATATATATATATATATATATATATATATTACATATATATTACCTACTGGCGGTCGCCAGTAGGTATATATAGTTAGGATTTTTTCTCTATGGGTTTTTTGAAAATTCTATGTCTAATAACTTTGGCGTTTGTGGACGGAATTGGCTGAAATTTTCAGGGAAATGGCACATTTTGTTTCTGAGCAGCCCCTGAAAATTGGGGGGGGGGGTTCGTCCAGGGGGGGTCGAGAAAAAAGGGGGGTCCCAAAACGTGTTTTTAACATTGAGTTTTCCATAGGGCGGTTGGCCTCACTTTTAGCCCGAACGGCTGAATGGATTTGCACGAAACTTGGCAAAATTGTAGGGACTGGTAGCCCGATGTGCCTTTTGTAGGTCTCAATATATGTGCTACAGTGGATTTTGAGAAATTAACGTTTAAAAAAAGATATATATCTGTAACAGCGGACCGGGCAGCGTTCCAGGACGCGTACTTTTCGCGCAACGGAGCTTTGTGAAGCGAAGCTGATTGGTTCTCCGGCGTCTGTCAACATTCCAAACAGTCCGTAGCGGCCGCCATCTTGTCTCTCGGTAGGATCGAGAGACAAGAGGAGGCCAAAGCGAAGGGGCAAATGACCATAAGGGGGAATAGTAGATCCTCGCTGACCCCCTAGGTTTGATGTGGAGGTTTTAAAAGGGCCCCGCGTGGCAAAAAAAAATAATAATAATAATAATCGAACGGCTGAATGGATTTGCACGAAACTTGGCAAAATTGTAGGGACTGGTAGCCCGATGTGCCTTTGCTAGGTCTCAATATATGTGCTTCAGTGGATTTTGAGAAATTAACGTTCAAAAAAAGATATATATCTGTAACAGCGCACCGCTTCGCGTACTTTTCGCGTTACGGAGCTTAGCGAAGCTGATTGGCTCTCCGGTGTCTGTAAACATTCCAAACAGTACGTAGCGGCCGCCATCTTGTCTCTCGGTAGGATCGAGAGACAAGAGGAGGCCAAAGCGAAGGGGCAAATGACCATAAGGGGGCATAGTAGATCCTCGCTGACCCCCTAGGTTTGATGTGGAGGTTTTAAAAGGGCCCCGCGGGGCAAAAAAATAAAATAATAATAATAATCGAACGGCTGAATGGATTTGCACGAAACTTGGTAAAATATTAGGGACTGGTAGCCCGATGTGCCTTTGCTAGGTCTCAATATATGTGCTTCAGTGCATTTTGAGAAATTAACGTTCAAAAACAAGATATATATCTGTAACAGCGCTCCGCTTCGCGGAGATAAAATTATATCTGTATTACCTAGCTGTTGCTAACACCAGTTAGCGACGGCTAGTAGGAGATAGCGACCATCTTGGGCCCCACTTTGCATGTGAGTGATATTTATCACTAATGACATGCAAAGTGGGCATGCCAAGATGTTAGCGACTGGAAACAGTCGCTAACATCGCTATCTCCTATTATCAACTTTTGGAAATATTCGAGATAAGCGCGAATATCTCCAAAAAGTAACAGCTGCCCTGAGCAGTTCTTAGCCATGTTATCCAATGGGAGGTGGATAACATGGCTAAGAGCATTAGCTCGGTAATGCATGAATATCGCTGAGTTTTCAGCGATATTAATGCATTGCGGTCGTTTTTTATCGTATTTGCGATAAACCTTGATAATAGCAAGGTTTATCTGCGATAATTTCTGACGGTAAAAAAATCTTTGCAATGCATCGTTAGGGATAAATATCGCTTAACTTTGGTAATATGCCCCAACGTCTGTTAACGTTCGATTCGAAGGAAATCAGGAAGTGTTGAAAAACATTGTCTGCGCCATCTTGTCTTTTTTCAAATGCCACACTTTTGTCGTGCACGGCAGCCATTTTAGATGCCTTGACCAGACCCACTCTGTGCACGCTGTCGATCCTTAGCATGGCTCCCCACCCTCGCAAGCATCTCACCCAGGCAGTGGTCACCCCCGCTCTCTGTCTTATGCATGGGTAATAAACCTCCCCCCATCTGCGCTGCTCTTCCCTGAGAATCACACCCTGTGCCCGCCCGACACCTCCCTTTCGCCCTATTCACTACCGCACCCTCTGACACTTCTTTTCCTCTGTGTCCGATTGTCCAGGCCGGTCCTAGGCTATCAGCTAGCCCTGCAGATGTAGTTTATGGCCACAGCTGTAAAGAATCACCCCTCTTCAAAGGAGTTATAGTAGATCAAGGCCCACACTCGATGAGATCCGTCACAGCAGAAGCGTTGCTATTATCTGAAAACCATCCTGTATTGTGATTGGGGAGGGGACCGAGCGTGAAGCGGAAGATTCCAGGGATGACTCTTTGTACATCAAAGTTTTTACAATTATGTGTCACATTAAAAATATATAGCACTCCGACAAAGTAGTAAGATTATAAAACTTTAATAATTTATAAATATATACAAGAAAACAAAAATAGTAATAACATATAAACATTTTTAGGGAAAAACAACGAAGTAGCGGTCGGCTGTGCGAATAGTCCCAACGCAGCACAACGTCCAGATTTCCGGCGTGGGGCGTCGCGGGGGGTGGGTCATCAGTAGCAAACTGTTGTGCGAATAGTTCCAAGGCAGCAGAACGCGCCGAAATCTAGATGACACGAAAGTGATGTCTAGTAAGTTGCCACCCAGCAAATAACGGCGTGGGGCGTCGCGGGGGGTGGGTCATCAGTAGCAAACTGTTGTGCGAATAGTTCCAAGGCAGCAGAACGATGGCACCAAGGTGATGTCCAGTAAGTTGCCGCACTGGTTTTGGTATCCTACAATGCTGCTCCGAATAACGGCGTGGGGCGCCCCGGGGGAGGCGGCGTGAACGGGCCTCTCCAGGTGGAGTGTCATCTGTTGTAGTGGGGCGCCCCTTTACCGTTTCAGTTGCCATTCCGTCCGTTTTTGGTCCACTGTGTCAAAAGCCGCAATTCAGCGGAGTTGCGCCCACTCTTGCGGTGCAGCGATAGGCGGCTGTCACAGGACTCTCAAAATGGCGGCAGGCTCTTTCCTTTTTGGGCCTGGTCCACTGAAATGGCCCTGGGACACCTTGGAAATCGGACGCTTGTCTGCTAGGTCTTGGACCCCATTCTCGAAAGCGTCCCCTCCACCTTGAGAATTCATCAAAAGTTTTGGGGGCCCCGACTCCTGCAGGCTTCTGGTGGGGAGCGGCTGCCATGATTGCTCGCGGAATGACCACGACGGAGCTACGAGATGGTGGTGCTCTCATGCTGACGCCAGTTTAGTCTGAAACATCCAGAAACAAGGTGGGGCTTTCATCGTTTGGGGAAAAAAAAAAAGTTTTCATCCAATGAAAAGTGTTGTTTTTAGGTCATATGATCAAGCCTTCCATCATTAGGAAACCAAAAGTAAAATGAACCAATGAAAAGTTTTATAAACAAGTCACATGACCTGTTATGCGGCATAGGGTATAAAATGCGTAGAAAATACGTTGGCACGTGAGGCGGCGTCAGTAGCGGACCGATGTGCGAATAGGCCAAAGGCAATACAACGCGCCAAGATCCGGATGGCACCGAGGTGGTGTCCAGCAAGTTGCAGCACTGGTGTGGCCATCCTACAATGCTGAAAGTCGGCGTGGGGCGCCCCGTTGGCCTGTGAGTTTGCGTCAGTAGCGGACCGATGTGCGAATAGGCCGAAGGCAGCACAACGCGCCAAGATCCGGATGGCACCGAGGTGGTGTCTAGTAAGTTGCCGCACTTCTGTGGCCATCCTACAATGTTGAAAGTCGGCGTGGGGCGCCCCGTTGGCCTGTGAGATGGCGTCAGTAGCGGACCGATGTGCGAATGGGGCCAAAGGCAGCGCAACAATATTTTCTGACTGACACCACAAGGCGCTGAGATGCCAAGATCCGGATGGCACCGAGGTGATGTCTAAGTTGCGGACTGATGTGCGAATGGGGCCAAAGGCAGCGTAACAATATTTTTTGTATGGAAGATACCACTAGGCGTTGAGATGCCAAGATTCGGATGGCACCGAGGTGATGTCTAGCAAGTTGCTGTACTGGTGTGGTCATCCTACAATGCTGAAACTCGGCGTGGGTCGCCCCATTAGCCTGTGAGATGGCGTCAGTAGCGGACCGATGTGCGAATAGGCCGAAGGCAGCACAACGCGCCAAGATCCGGATGTCACCGTGGTGGTTTCATAGTTGAGAGGCACTTCATCTGCAGTGGGGCGCCGAGATCCGGATGGCACCGAGGTGATGTCTAGCAAGTTGCTGTACTGGTGTGGCCATCCTACAATGCTGAAAGTCGGCGTGGGGCGCCCCATTAGCCTGTGAGATGGCGTCAGTAGCGGACTGATGTGCGAATGGGGCCAAAGGCAGCGCAACAATATTTTCTGAAGAGAAGACACCAAAAGGTGCTGACATTCCAAGATCCGGATGGCACCGAGGTGGTGTCTAGCAAGCTATGCAGTTGAGTTGTGTGCGCACTTGCGGCGAATAGGTCGAAGGCAGCATAACAATGTTTTTTTAATAGAAGACACCACAAGGCGTTGAGATTCGGTTACCACCGAGGTGATGTCTAGCAAGTTGCCGCACTGGTGTGGCCATCCTACAATACTGCTCCGAATAACGGCGTGGGGTGCCCGAAGGGGGGGGGAGCCGGCGTGAATGGGCCTTCCTAGGTGGAGGCTCGTCTGCTGTAGTGGGGCGCCCCTTTACCGTTTCAGTTGCCATTCAGCTGAGTTTCGGCTGCTCTTGATGCTACAGCGACAGGCGGCTGCAAGAGGACTCTCAAAATGGCGGCCTGTTCTTTGGATTTGGGCCTGGTCCACTAAAATGGCCCTGGGACACCTTAGAACTCGGACGCTCGATTTTTTTTTCCTTTCCTGTACATGCAAAAAAAGGTAAATGCCCGGTACGTTACACGCTTCATCTGCCACGATGAACTCTCCAGAGGAACCGAAAAAAAAATATAGTTGTGGTAACTATACCATGCATCGTCATATGGAGAGGTGGCACCAATTAATTATAGTGCTGCATAAAAGAGAGATTTGGAGGAGAACCCCTGACCTGCTAGTACATTCATCAAAGAAGTGGCACTGAGAGCTTCAGAGGCAAGGGAAACGGTCCCAAATATTTAGAAGAACTTTGGAAAGATTAAAATGACATGTTTAGATTGTGGCAAATTAATTTCATGTGGACAGATGAGTGTTACTCTAATAAATACAGCATATGAACATCATCATAGTCGATGGTTGGTAGAGACATTTTGACTATATCCTGGACCTGCCCGTCCTCGCCCAAAATGGCGCCGGAATAAATGGGACTCGTAACTCCTTGTTGTGTACTGGTTGCAGAACCTTGAAATCACGAGATACGTATGCAGTTTTGAAGCACATGGCGGACGGGGACGAGAATTGATTGACTATTTCGACATCCCTATTGATATTAAGTTCTGATGTGTTATTGATTACTGTACTGTTGAAAGTTCGAATTAACGTCACCCATGGTACTTGCCCGCAAATGTATATCTAGATAATTTTATTGTAACTGGCCCTGTCGTATTTTAATTATAAAATGTACGTCCACCGATTCCGTAACTGTTAGACACCTTAGTTCTTGCAACCTAATGGCCCGCCCGTTACGTTCCTCTACAGTGTAAATGTCTATTCATCATATACGATTACAGTTTGCTCTGTGGCAGGCCCACGTGGTTATAGGCTCGTATTTGTATAATGACATTTTCACAATAAAGGTTTTTAAAAGAAAACATGGTAGTAGTATATACATTGGTAAAGTTTTTAATAATAGTGACTGTTTTAGAATCATTAAAAGGCAAGTGAAATAAAGCAGACCAATTACATGAAGGGTAAAAGGTATAATACGAAGGAACGCAGTAAAGATAAATGGTCAAGGGCTGTTGTGTTTTCTATTCCTGCAACATAAAGTGATCGATAAGAATCTCATATTCAGGCGTATCGGCGACTAAGACAGCAGGTCGACCCTCTTTTGCTCAACGGCTCCGTCATGGGACGAAGAAACGCTCTTTTTCTCGAAAAAAGAATATATTTTACTTGCAGGACAGTTGTAAAATTTCCGGGAAAGTACATTAGCCTGGAACATTATAACATATATTTAAGAAAAAATAATGTTCGGAAGTAATGAAAAGCGTAATTTTTAGGTCATATGACCAAGCCTTTCAACATTACAATAAGAAAAGTAAAATGAACCAATGAAAAGTTTTATTAACAAGTCACATGACTTGTTATGCTTACGTTACGCGCTGCGCCCCCCGGATGACTTCCGGATGCGCTAACGCGGCGCGTCATATGACGCATTACGCGACAACGCAGGTACAGAATATAGTCAAAATGTCTCCACCAACCAGCGGTCGGAACACAACCCCTTTCAGCAGGCTAAATAGTTCTGTTAAATGGCAACAGAAGGGACAGGCAACAAGAACCATCAGTCAAAGAGGGGAGGGCTAGTTCTTCTCTACCGGGTTACATTGGGGCGCTACCGGAACTGATCGAATTGGTAGTCTACAGTGTTTCTGGATGTTTCAGACTGAAGCTGGGGTTAGCATGAGAGCAGCACCATTTCGTAGCTCCGTCGTGGTCATTCCGCAACCAATCATGGCAGCCGTTCTTTATCGTTATTTTGGGCGGGGTGGGTGGCGGAGCCGAGCTGTTTTGCAGCCATCATTGTGTGGAGTTCAGTTCATCTCACTAGTTTTGTATTTGTCATGAGGGGTTGTTCCTAATGTTTCTATTTTAGCGAGGTCAAAAAGAGATCCCATTAGTGGCCTACTGATTTTGCTCGATTCCTTTTCTTTTTTTTTACACGATTTTTCGTTATCTGCAAAGACTAAACAGAGTATTGCGACTCTGTGTTTGTTTGTAAATAGAGAATGAACCAAAGAGAACTAATTCTAAAACAGTAAATACTTGGATAACAATCAATCAAATGGAGAGAGAAGCAGGCACGACGGATTACAACGGGGGCAAACGCCTGCGTTAACTACCTTTCACTATCTGCAAAGAGAGAGTACTCCTAATAGAAATGAGGGGGGGGGGGGCACCATTCAAAGCAGATCAGTGTGCATAAACACGAAAATGTTTTCACTTACCACGTACTTGACATTCGACAGCTTATGATATTTGCTATTAAAAAACCATTGAAATTCACTGAAAAAACCATAGGTTATAGACCATATATAGTTAGGAATTAGCATTTACAAAACCTTGAAAATTCACTGAAAAAACCATAGGTTATAGACCATATATAGTTAGGAATTAGCATTTAAAAAACCTTATTTTACTCACACAAAACCATTGAAATTCCATATATAGTTAGTTGCACTAACTATATATCGCGCACCCGCAATCCACTGCTGATCATGTCACATATTACATCATTCATGACATGGTCAGTGACATCACTGATGACATCACTGATGACATCTCAAATGACATCACTGATGACATCACTGATGACATCTCATTTGACATCATTCTTGTGCTAATACGATAAACCTCTTCAGACTCTAATATAACCTTAGATACACTCAGTGTATACAGACACTCACACACTGCCACTCATCCATGGAGTTACTCACACACCCAGTCAGTCATGCAAAGAAACAATCTCACCTCCATTTCTTCAACTATACAGTTAAACACACCTTACTTATTGAAACATATACTAACACATATTTACTCTCTTATACAATCCCTGATACAAGTTCACAATGATCGATACAACCACTCACTCATTCAGTGGCTCTCATGCACAGTTATTTATATATGCCAACTCTCACATGTACTGTGTTTTACATATGTACTTACTATGACATGTAGCATTGAGATATCCATTCACTCATCAATACACTCATGCACACAGTCAACTGCCCATGTAGCTGTTTCCACATGCACTCTTGAACTCATACACCTAGTGAATAAACTGCTCACACATCTATGCATAGAGTCACACACCTTCCAGCCACCCCCACACAAACTCAATCTCCCATAGAAATACTTGGGCAACCAATTAATAACACATATAGCCTCTCGTATAGCTAATGATCAACACATGCAGCAGTTTACAGAACAACAGACATAATGATGCACAAATTAAGACAGTTTAGTCACTAACCCATGCATTCAGTGAGACACATTTAATCACTCACTCATACAGTCAGTCACGCACCTACTAAATCCTTCATCCAGACACTTATACATCCACTCATTCTTCAATATGTAAGACATATTTTAACTTTACAGAAACATACAGTCACTGGATGTTGTCATCAGTGATGTCATCAGTGATGTCATTTGAGATGTCATCAGTGATGTCATCAGTGATGTCACTGACCATGTCATGAATGATGTAATATGTGACATGATCAGCAGTGGATTGCGGGTGCGCGATATATAGTTAGTGCAACTAACTATATATGGAATTTCAATGGTTTTGTGTGAGTAAAATAAGGTTTTTTAAATGCTAATTCCTAACTATATATGGTCTATAACCTATGGTTTTTTCAGTGAATTTTCAAGGTTTTGTAAATGCTAATTCCTAACTATATATGGTCTATAACCTATGGTTTTTTCAGTGAATATATATATATATATATATATATATATATATATATATATATACACACATATATATACCCATATATGTAGATATTTATTTATTTAAACTAATAATGCGCACAGCTACCCGCAGTGGGTTTCCCGGCGCTCAGGGACAGACTAGAGAAGAACAACTAGTATGCTGGTTTTGCTGAAGAGAGGCTACAGATTACTGTTGAAAGAGCCAAGTTTCAAGTCCCTTGCGGAAACGCAAGAGATTAGTTTCTGTCTTTAGGGTCACAGGAAGAGTGTTCCAAAATTTAGGACCCAAATGGGCAAAAGAACGGCCTCCCATTTTTGCTAGCCTAAATCTGGGAACGGAGAAATCACCATTCCCTGATGATCTCAGGGTTCGGCTAGGCTTATAGGCCTGGATAAGGCCCTGAAGGTATTTAGGAGCTGAGCCTTGCTTGATTTTAAAAACATGACAAAGTGCTTTGAATTTAATTCTATTTGGGATTTTGAGCCAGTGAAGGTCACGGAGTGCTAGAGAGGCAGATGTTTTCATGGGAACGTTGCGGAGCAGCCTAGCGGCAGCGTTCTGACAACCTGAAGTTTTTTTATGGTTGTCAGGTCGGCTCCAAGGTATAGAACGTTGCCGTAGTCCAGGCGGGAGACAACCAACGCCTGGACGACCGTTCTTTGTGTCGAAGGGGGCAACATCCACAGGATTTTTTGAAGCAATCTCAGGGTGACAAAACAAATAGAGGCCACCTTCACAGCCTGCTGTCTCATTGTAAGATTCTCATCGATGAGGAACCCGAGATTGCGCACTACAGTTACAGGCTGCCGGGTAGGTCCCATATCATTGGGCCAGTGGTGGGGGCCCCAGAGATCCTTACCCCTGCCTAGTATCACAACCTCGGTCTTGTCACCGTTAAGTTTCAAGAAATTGCTCTTCATCCACTCAGAGACACAAATCAGACCTTCTTTCAAAGCAGAGGTATCGTTACACTCTTTATTAGAAAGAGCGAAAATGATTTGTGTGTCGTCGGCATAAGAGTACAAAGTAAGACCGGCTTCCTCCACAATAGTAGCTAAGGGTCTTATGTAAATATTAAATAATAAGGGACTAAGTATAGACCCCTGGGGAACACCGTGAGCAGATGGGCAAATTATAGAAGAAGCAGATTCAGAAAAAACCTGAAAAGTGCGATCTCTTAAAAAGGAGGCTATCCAGGCTAACGCAGCACCTTCTACACCAAGGGACCGAAGAGTCGTAAGAAGGATGGAATGAGACAGTGTCGAACGCCGCGCTCAGATCGAGAAGAATAAGGGCGGATGTTTCTCCGCGATCGACACTGTGTCGCAGACTCTCGGTGACTCCTAGAAGTGTGGTTTCAGTCGAATGATGCGCTCTAAAGCCTGACTGGGACGGATGTAAAAATCCCGAGCTCTCCACAAGGTTGGTTAATTGTGTGTTAATATGCCTTTCCAGAATCTTCGATAGAGTGGGCAGCAATGAAATTGGTCTGAAGTTAGACAAGTTGGCAACATCAGCTCCAGCCTTTTTCAGTAAAGGAATAATCATTGCATGCTTCCACTCCTGTGGGACGTGTGACTCAGATAGTGAAGAGTTGAGAAGTTGCATTAACACACGACGTGGGCCAGGTTCAAGTAGTTTTAAAATTTTGGCCGGTACCGGATACCGTGGGGATTCAGATGTAATACTGTTCAGGCAATAATAGAAGGAGGCATCATCGAAGGGTGACCATTATGTAATTTTAGCCATTGCGGAGGGTAAGTGATCTGGAATCAATGCTGGCTCAATCAGAGGCGCATCATTGGATGTAGAGGAACTTAATGATTCGTAGATACGCTCTACTTTGGATATGAAAAATGTTGCAATAGAATTGCATTGGTCTCGTCTAGGGCAGGGGGGTCGGTGCCAAATCTGCTCCAGCTAATTTCTTCACAACAGAAAAAAGGGTGCGTGGACAGTTTTGGGCATTGGTAACTATATTGGAAACATGGGCGGCTCTGGCCATTTTGCATTGATGGTGGTAATCCCTAAGGGCTTCCTTATAGGCCACTTTACGAGAAGCGGAGTAAGAACATCTCCATTTCCTTTCCAAGGTCTTACAATTGGATCTCATGCACTTTAGGTCTTCAGAAAACCAAGGTGCAGGTGGTCAGTGGGATGTGGAGTTCTTCGGTGTTAGGTGGAGAACGTCATCAATAGCAGAGCTCAACCGTTTGGAAACTGCAGTGTTCAATACAGATGTGGACGTGTCAATGTTAGGAAGGGTATCCATCAAGCGCGTATTAAGGTCGGTTGTGTCAAGCTTGTTCCACCGACGTATAAACACGTCGTTGCTGCCTTTGTCACTAATCGGGGTTTTAGTCCGAGATAGGGCAAAATGTACAGCATAGTGATCTGACCATTCCAGGGGGCGGGCAGGAGGAGAACATTCAAATCGGAGGTTAGAGAGAACAAGGTCCAATAAATGCCCAGCGGAGTGTGTTTGCCCGGAGTTGCGTAACAGAATTTTTAGAGCTTCTAATTCGGATAGAAACAGTTTACTTACCTTACATTGATCATCTTCAAGGTGGAGATTCAGGTCGCCAAGAATGGTAAAATTGACCGTCTTCAGGGATAGAGGAGCAATGGTGTCAGCAAAAGATGTCATCCAGGCATTCGCGTTTCCAGGAGGACTGTAAATCAAAAGACCTGACAAAGTGAACTGGGGGCTGGTAGCGAGTTTAAAATATCCAGCTTCACATCCAAGCATAGGGAAAGCATCGAGGGTACATACATAATTTGATTTAAAAATTATCGCGATGCCACCTCCTTTACCGGTGTCTCTGTCCTTCCTGACCATTTTATAGCCATCAGGAGTCGCCATGGCAATATCGGGCCCCGAGCTCTCATGAAGCCATGTTTCCGGAAGGAACACGGCATCTGGTGTTTCATCAACTAGGAAATCGTAGATATTATTCTTGTGTTTAGGAAGTGATCTACAGTTTATGCTCCACAGTTGCAGTTTTGTGCAGGAGGGCGATTTAGCACTCCTAGGTCTACCCCTAGGTTTACCCCTTTTATGTAATAGTTTCATTTGGTTGCACATAGACATCCGGCCCTTAAAGAAGCCGCAGTGAGAGCATGTAAAGTCATGAGCCGGCAGTATACAAGCAGTGCACTGTACAGAGGAGCGATAATTGAGCCGTTTTAATTCCTCACCAGTGTAGATGGTAGTAGTACCGTGGTGGACTGGGGTGACTGAGGCCTGAGTAGGGTCCATAGTCCCTAGGCCCGTCCAGGCGTAGACGGGCCTGACTCTGGCGCGACTCCGGCGCGTTCGCATCCGCTACGCGGAAACAGGCCTCTCCCTTTTATGCTGGCCAATCAAGAGCGTGCTAACGCTGCCCCCAACTAAGATGGCCGCTAAGTTGTTTTACCCGCCCGGGACTCGGCGTTTTCAGCGCTCAAGTCGGCTGAAGTTGGTCCAAGTGACGGGGGGGGGGGGGGATCAGTGACAGCAAGGTAACGCTTATTTAATCAAGCGCAGGGCAGGGGGAGATAAAACCACCGCTATTCGATTCAAGCGGAGGTGATCACAGTGGATATTCGTAATAATTTTAAAAAGCTTCACAATCAAGCTATATATATATATATATATAAATATATATATATATATATATATATCGACACACTACCTCCTTTGAGCTTCAAAGAAGTGCACCGACACTTGGCAAAGTTGCATTTCATTTAACATTTAATGGTGAGACAGCACGAAGGTAGCAGCAATCAATCCCAACGTTTCTGCTCTACTCGAGCCTTGATCACGGGAGGCAGTCTCTTTTTTCAAAATTGGCCCATGTGACTTCCATTTATATCTGATTTGCATGGGCCGTATTTTTCATGAAGAGCACGCAAAGGAAAACTTTTCAAATTAATAAAGGTGTAACAGCGCCGTCATTTCATAATTGTAGAAGACAATTTTGCGCAAACACTTCTTAATAATATATTGTTCCTTTGCGCTCAGGGCCAAGATTGCCAGCTCACACAGTTCGTTATTTTAGATTCACTCACTGTTCTGAAATGCTCCTTAAGCCAGCAGTCCGGAAATATTTTCCTCTGCTCCCAACTCGCCGCACACTGCAAAGGCTGGGGGCAAGCAGGTCAGGCTTCAACCATTAATTTCTCACGACAGTGCCCCACGACACAAGCCTGTTCCTTGAAGGGCGGTCAGTGCATTCAGCGCAGGGCTTCTGTTTAAATATCGACACACTACCTCCTTTGAGCTTCAAAGAAGTGCACCGACACTTGGCAAAGTTGCATTTCATTTAACATTTAATGGTGAGACAGCACGAAGGTAGCAGCAATCAATCCCAACGTTTCTGCTCTACTCGAGCCTTGATCACCATTAAATGTTAAATGAGAAATTAATGGTTGAAGCCTGACCTGCTTGCCCCCAGCCTTTGCAGTGTGCGGCGAGTTGGGAGCAGAGGAAAATATTTCCGGACTGCTGGCTTAAGGAGCATTTCAGAACAGTGAGTGAAACTAAAATAACGAACTGTGTGAGCTGGCAATCTTGGCCCTGAGCGCAAAGGAACAATATATTATTAAGAAGTGTTTGCGCAAAATTGTCTTCTACAATTATGAAATGACGGCGCTGTTACACCTTTATTAATTTGAAAAGTTTTCCTTTGCGTGCTCTTCATGAAAAATACGGCCCATGCAAATCAGATATAAATGGAAGTCACATGGGCCAATTTTGAAAAAAGAGACTGCCTCCCGTGATCAAGGCTCGAGTAGAGCAGAAACGTTGGGATTGATTGCTGCTACCTTCGTGCTGTCTCACCATTAAATGTTAAATGAAATGCAACTTTGCCAAGTGTCGGTGCACTTCTTTGAAGCTCAAAGGAGGTAGTGTGTCGATATTTAAACAGAAGCGCCCTGCGCTGAATGCACTGACCGCCCTTCAAGGAACAGGCTTGTGTCGTGGGGCACTGTCGTGAGATATATATATATATATATATATATATATATATATATTACCTACTGGCGGTCGCCAGTAGGTATATATAGTTAGGATTTTTTCTCTATGGGATTTTTGAAAATTCTATGTCTAATAACTTTGCCGTTTGTGGACGGAATTGGCTGCAATTTTCAGGAAAATGGCACATTTTGTTTCTGAGCAGCCTTTGAAAATTTGGGGGGGGTTCGTCAAGGGGGGGCCGAGAAAAGAGGGGGGTCCCAAAACGCGTTTTTCCCATGTTAATTTCCATAGGGCGGTTGGCCTCACTTTTAGCCCGAACGGCTGAATGGATTTGCACGAAACTTGGCAAAATTGTAGGGACTGGTAGCCCGATGTGCCTTTTGTAGGTCTCAATATATGTGCTCCAGTGGATTTTGAGAAATTAACGTTTAAAAAAAGATATATATCTGTAAGCGCGGACCGGGCAGCGGCCTAGGACGCGTACTTTTCGCGCAACGGAGCTTTGTGAAGCGAAGCTGATTGGTTCTCCGGCGTCTGTCAACATTCCAAACAGTCCGTAGCGGCCGCCATCTTGTCTCTCGGTAGGATCGAGAGACAAGGGGAGGCGAAAGCGAAGGGGCAAATGACCATAAGGGGGAATAGTAGATCCTCGCTGACCCCCTAGGTTTGATGTGGAGGTTTTAAAAGGGCCCCGCGGGGCAAAAAAAAAAAAATTATAATAATAATCTTACGGCTGAATGGATTTGCACGAAACTTGGCAAAATTGTAGGGACTGGTAGCCCGATGTGCCTTTGCTAGGTCTCAATATATGTGCTTCAGTGGATTTTGAGAAATTAACGTTAAAAAAAAGATATATATCTGTAACAGCGCACCGCTTCGCGTACTTTTCGCGTTACGGAGCTTTGCGAAGCGAAGCTGATTGGCTCTCCGGTGTCTGTAAACATTCCAAACAGTCCGTAGCGGCCGCCATCTTGTCTCTCGGTAGGATCGAGAGACAAGAGGAGGCCAAAGCGAAGGGGCAAATGACCATAAGGGGGCATAGTAGATCCTCGCTGATCCCCTAGGTTTGATGTGGAGGTTTTAAAAGGGCCCCGCGGGGCAAAAAAAATAAATAATAATAATAATCGAACGGCTGAATGGATTTGCACGAAACTTGGTAAAATATTAGGGACTGGTAGCCCGATGTGCCTTTGCTAGGTCTCAATATATGTGCTTCAGTGCATTTTGAGAAATTAACGTTCAAAAACAAGATATATATCTGTAACAGCGCTCCGCTTCGCGGAGATAAAATTATATCTGTATTACCTAGCTGTTGCTAACACCAGTTAGCGACGGCTAGTAGGAGATAGCGACCATCTTGGGCCCCACTTTGCATGTGAGTGATATTTATCACTAATGACATGCAAAGTGGGCATGCCAAGATGTTAGCGACTGGAAACAGTCGCTAACATCGCTATCTCCTATTATCAACTTTTGGAAATATTCGAGATAAGCGCGAATATCTCCAAAAAGTAACAGCTGCCCTGAGCAGTTCTTAGCCATGTTATCCTATGGGAGGTGGATAACATGGCTAAGAGGATTAGCTCGGTAATGCATGAATATCGCTGAGTTTTCAGCGATATTAATGCATTGCGGTCGGTTTTTATCGTATTTGCGATAAACTTTGATAATAGCAAGGTTTATCTGCGATAATTTCTGACGGTAAAAAAATCTTTGCAATGCATCGTTAGGGATAAATATCGCTTAACTTTGGTAATATGCCCCAACGTCTGTTAACGTTCGATTCGAAGGAAATCAGGAAGTGTTGAAAAACATTGTCTGCGCCATCTTGTCTTTTTTCAAATGCCACACTTTTGTCGTGCACGGCAGCCATTTTAGATGCCTTGACCAGACCCACTCTGTGCACGCTGTCGATCCTTAGCATGGCTCCCCACCCTCGCAAGCATCTCCCCCAGGCAGTGGTCACCCCCGCTCTCTGTCTTATGCATGGGTAATAAACCTCCCCCCATCTGCGCTGCTCTTTCCTGAGAATCACACCCTGTGCCCGCCCGACACCTCCCTTTCGCCCTATTCACTACTGCACCCTCTGACACTCCTTTTCCTCTGTGTCCGATTGTCCAGGCTGGTCCTAGGGTATCAGCTAGCCCTGCAGATGTAGTTTATGGCCACAGCTGTAAAGATTCACCCCTCTTCAAAGGAGTTATAGTAGATCAAGGCCCACACTCGATGAGATCCGTCACAGCAGAAGCGTTGCTATTATCTGAAAACTATCCTGTATTGTGATTGGGGAGGGGACCGAGCGTGAAGCGGAAGATTCCAGGGATGACTCTTTGTACATCAAAGTTTTTACAATTATGTGTCACATTAAAAATATATAGCACTCCGACAAAGTAGTAAGATTATAAAACTTTAATAATTTATAAATATATACAAGAAAACAAAAATAGTAATAACATATAAACATTTTTAGGGAAAAACAACGAAGTAGCGGTCGGCTGTGCGAATAGTCCCAACGCAGCACAACGTCCAGATTTCCGGCGTGGGGCGGGTCATCAGTAGCAAACTGTTGTGCGAATAGTTCCAAGGCAGCAGAACGCGCTGAAATCTAGATGACACGAAAGTGATGTCTAGTAAGTTGCCACCCAGCAAATAACGGCGTGGGGCGTCGCGGGGGGTGGGTCTTCAGTAGCAAACTGTTGTGCGAATAGTTCCAAGGCAGCAGAACGATGGCACCAAGGTGATGTCCAGTAAGTTGCCGCACTGGTTTTGGTATCCTACAATGCTGCTCCGAATAACGGCGTGGGGCGCCCCGGGGGAGGCGGCGTGAACGGGCCTCTCCAGGTGGAGTGTCATCTGTTGTAGTGGGGCGCCCCTTTACCGTTTCAGTTGCCATTCCGTCCGTTTTTGGTCCACTGTGTCAAAAGCCGCAATTCAGCTGAGTTGCGCCCACTCTTGCGGTGCAGCGATAGGCGGCTGTCACAGGACTCTCAAAATGGCGGCAGGCTCTTTCCTTTTTGGGCCTGGTCCACTGAAATGGCCCTGGGACACCTTGGAAATCGGACGCTTGTCTGCTAGGTCTTGGACCCCATTCTCGAAAGCGTCCCCTCCGCCTTGAGAATTCATCAAAAGTTTTGGGGGCCCCGACTCCTGCAGGCTTCTGGTGGGGAGCGGCTGCCATGATTGCTCGCGGAATGACTACGACGGAGCTACGAGATGGTGGTGCTCTCATGCTGACGCCAGCTTCAGTCTGAAACATCCAGAAACAAGGTGGGGCTTTCATCGTTTGGAAAAAAAAAAGTTTTCATCCAATGAAAAGTGTTGTTTTTAGGTCATATGATCAAGCCTTCCATCATTAGGAAACCAAAAGTAAAATGAACCAATGAAAAGTTTTATAAACAAGTCACATGACCTGTTATGCGGCATAGGGTATAAAATGCGGAGAAAATACGTTGGCACGTGAGGCGGCGTCAGTAGCGGACCGATGTGCGAATAGGCCGAAGGCAACACAGCGCGCCAAGATCCGGATGGCACCGAGGTGGTGTCCAGCAAGTTGCAGCACTGGTGTGGCCATCCTACAATGTTGAAAGTCGGCGTGGGGCGCCCCGTTGGCCTGTGAGTTTGCGTCAGTAGCGGACCGATGTGCGAATAGGCCGAAGGCAGCACAACGCGCCAAGATCCGGATGGCACCGAGGTGGTGTCTAGTAAGTTGCCGCACTGGTGTGGCCATCCTACAATGCTGAAAGTCGGCGTGGGGCGCCCTGTTGGCCTGTGAGATGGTGTCAGTAGCGGACTGATGTGCGAATGGGGCCAAAGGCAGCGCAACAATATTTTCTGACTGACACCACAAGGCGCTGAGATGCCAAGATCCGGATGGCACCGAGGTGATGTCTAAGTTGCGGACTGATGTGCGAATGGGGCCAAAGGTAGCGTAACAATATTTTCTGTATGGAAGATACCACTAGGCGTTGAGATGCCAAGATTCGGATGGCACCGAGGTGATGTCTAGCAAGTTGCTGCACTGGTGTGGTCATCCTACAATGCTGAAACTCGGTGTGGGTCGCCCCATTAGCCTGTGAGATGGCGTCAGTAGCGGACCGATGTGCGAATAGGCCGAAGGCAGCACAACGCGCCAAGATCCGGATGTCACAGTGGTGGTTTCATAGTTGAGAGGCACTTCATCTGCAGTGGGGCGCCGAGATCCGGATGGCACCGAGGTGATGTCTAGCAAGTTGCTGTACTGGTGTGGTCATCCTACAATGCTGAAAGTCGGCGTGGGGCGCCCCATTAGCCTGTGAGATGGCGTCAGTAGCGGACTGATGTGCGAATGGGGCCAAAGGCAGCACAACGCGCCAAGATCCGGATGGCACCGAGGTGGTGTCCAGCAACTTGCCGCACTGGTGTGGCCATCCTACAATGCTGCGCCGAAAGTCGGCGTGGGGCGCCCCGTTGGCCTGTGAGTTCGCGTCAGTCAGTGGGGGCTGTTTGAGGATCTGACTGCATTGGAAAGCAATGTGATGCTGTGCGTCGCCCCCAAGATGGAGGTTCCTCGGCTGCAGTGGGGCGCCCCTTGGTGTTTCACTCGCTATGCAGCTGAGTTGCGTGCGCACTTGTGGCGAATAGGCCGAAGGCAGCACAACGCGCCGAGATCTGGATGGCACCGAGGTGGTGTCCAGCAATTTGCCGCACTGGTGTGGCCATCCTACAATGCTGCGCCGAAAGTCGGCGTGGGGTGCCCCGTTGGCCTGTGAGGTGGCGTCAGTAGCGGACCGATGTGTGAATAGGCCGGAACCAGCACAAGGCGCCAAGATCCGGATGGCACCGAGGTGGTGTCATAGTTGAGAGTTCTGAGCAGCGCTTGTAACACTGTCTGAAGCTTATTTGCACCTGCTGCAGCTTCACTATTGCCCTGGTGTGGCCTAAGATCGCCCATGACATAGGCGGCCACCTCCCGGGGTCCGGCGGAACTTTTTTCCTTTTCCTTTGTGCATCTTGTCCCACAATCCGTTTGACCTGAAGACACGACCAGGTCCCTGAATGTGTGCAGGGGGACGCTATTGATTGAATCAAAATGGCGGCTTCACACAAAGCTGACTCAAGCGTTGCTGCTGATGCTATACAGAGAAAAACTGGTTTTCAGTTTGTACATTCTTCAGGATTTTTCCATCCAAGGCTGGTTGAGAGTTTGTATAACAATGGCTTCAGATTTTCAACATACTACTCTTCAACATTCTTCCTAAATGTAACAATGTGAGACTCACTAGGAGAACGGTGTAGTGAGGGCCACAAACGGCTGTTTGTCTTTCCTTTCAAAATGCTGCCAACAATATTTTCGGAATGGAAGACAACACAAGGCGCTGAGATTCGGTTGGCACCGAGGTGGTGTCCAGCAAGTTGCCGCACTGGTGTGGCCATCCTACAATGCTGCGCCGAAAGTCGGCGTGGGGTGCCCGAAGGGGGGGGGGGAGGCGGCGCAAACGAGCCTCTCCCGCTTCTCCATGTGGAGGCAGTTCATCTGCTGTGGGGCGCCGAGATCCGGATGGCACCGAGGTGGTGTCTAGCAAGTTGCCGCACTGGTGTGGCCATCCTACAATGCTGCGCCGAAAGACGGCGTGGGGTGCCCGAAGGAAGTGTCCTTATCCAGGGCATTATCGCTGTATCATGTCCTCCACTAAAATGGCCCTGGGACACCTTAGAACTCGGACGCTCGATTTTTTTTTTCCTTTCCTGTACATGCAAAAAAAGGTAAATGCCCGGTACGTTACACGCTTCATCTGCCACGATGAACTCTCCAGAGGAACCGAAAAAAATATAGTTGTGGTAACTATACCATGCATCGTCATATGGAGAGGTGGCACCAATTAATTATAGTGCTGCATAAAAGAGAGATTTGGAGGAGAACCCCTGACCTGCTAGTACATTCATCAAAGAAGTGGCACTGAGAGCTTCAGAGGCAAGGGAAACGGTCCCAAATATTTAGAAGAACTTTGGAAAGATTAAAATGACATGTTCAGATTGTGGCAAATTAATTTCATGTGGACAGATGAGTGTTACTCTAATAAATACAGCATATGAACATCATCATAGTCGATGGTTGGTAGAGACATTTTGACTATATCCTGGACCTGCCCGTCCTCGCCCAAAATGGCGCCGGAATAAATGGGACTCGTAACTCCTTGTTGTGTACTGGTTGCAGAACCTTGAAATCACGAGATACGTATGCAGTTTTGAAGCACATGGCGGGCGGGGACGAGAATTGATTGAATATTTCGACATCCCTATTGATATTAAGTTCTGATGTGTTATTGATTACTGTACTGTTGAAAGTTCGAATTAACGTCACCCATGGTACTTGCCCGCAAATGTATATCTAGATAATTTTATTGTAACTGGCCCTGTCGTATTTTAATTATAAAATGTACGTCCACCGATTCCGTAACTGTTAGACACCTTAGTTCTTGCAACCTAATGGCCCGCCCGTTACGTTCCTCTACAGTGTAAATGTCTACTCATCACATACGATTACAGTTTGCTCCGTGGCCGGCCCACATGGTTATAGGCTCGTATTTGTATAATGAAATTTTCACAATAAAGGTTTTTAAAAGAAAACATGGTAGTAGTATATACATTGGTAAAGTTTGTAATAATAGTCACTGTTTTAGAATCATTAAAAGGCAAGTGAAATAAAGCAGACCAATTACATGAAGGGTAAAAGGTATAATACGAAGGAACGCAGTAAAGATAAATGGTCAAGGGCTGTTGTGTTTTCTATTCCTGCAACATAAAGTGATCGATAAGAATCTCATATTCAGGCGTATCGGCGACTAAGACAGCAGGTCGACCCTCTTTTGCTCAACGGCTCCATCATGGGACGAAGAAACGCTCTTTTTCTCGAAAAAAGAATATATTTTACTTGCAGGACAGTTGTAAAATTTCCGGGAAAGTACATTAGCCTGGAACATTATAACATATATTTAAGAAAAAATAATGTTCGGAAGTAATGAAAAGCGTAATTTTTAGGTCATATGACCAAGCCTTTCATCATTACAATAAGAAAAGTAAAATGAACCAATGAAAAGTTTTATTAACAAGTCACATGACTTGTTATGCTTACGTTACGCACTGCGCGCCCCGGATGACTTCCGGATGCGCTAACGCGGCGCGTCATATGACGCATTACGCGACAACGCAGGTCCAGAATATAGTCAAAATGTCTCCACCAACCAGCGGTCGGAACACAACCCCTTTCAGCAGGCTAAATAGTTCTGTTAAATGAGAACAGAAGGGACAGGCAACAAGAACCATCAGTGAAAGAGGGGAGGGCTAGTTCTTCTCTACCGGGTTACATTGGGGCGCTACCGGAACTGATCGAATTGGTAGTCTACAGTGTTTCTGGATGTTTCAGACTGAAGCTGGGGTTAGCATGAGAGCAGCATCATTTCGTAGCTCCGTCGTGGCCATTCCGCAACCAATCATGGCAGCCGCTCTTTATCGTTATTTTGGGCGGGGTGGGTGGCGGAGCCGAGCTGTTTTGCAGCCATCATTGTGTGGAGTTCAGTTCATCTCACTAGTTTTGTATTTGTCATGAGGGGTTGTTCCTAATGTTTCTATTTTAGCGAGGTCAAAAAGAGATCCCATTAGTGGCCTACTGATTTTGCTCGATTCCTTTTCTTTTTTTTTTACACGATTTTTCGTTATCTGCAAAGACTAAACAGAGTATTGCGACTCTGTGTTTGTTTGTAAATAGAGAATGAACCAAAGAGAACTAATTCTAAAACAGTAAATACTTGGATAACAATCAATCAAATGGAGAGAGAAGCAGGCACGACGGATTACAACGGGGGCAAAGGCCTGCGTTAACTACCTTTCACTATCTGCAAAGAGAGAGTACTCCTAATAGAAATGAGGGGGGGGGGCACCATTCAAAGCAGATCAGTGTGCATAAACACGAAAATGTTTTCACTTACCACGTACTTGACATTCGACAGCTTATGATATTTGCTATTAAAAAACCATTGAAATTCACTGAAAAAACCATAGGTTATAGACCATATATAGTTAGGAATTAGCATTTACAAAACCTTGAAAATTCACTGAAAAAACCATAGGTTATAGACCATATATAGTTAGGAATTAGCATTTAAAAAACCTTATTTTACTCACACAAAACCATTGAAATTCCATATATAGTTAGTTGCACTAACTATATATTGCGCACCCGCAATCCACTGCTGATCATGTCACATATTACATCATTCATGACATGGTCAGTGACATCACTGATGACATCACTGATGACATCTCAAATGACATCACTGATGACATCTCACTTGACATCAATGATCACATCACTGATGATATCATTCATGTGATAATACAATGCATCTCCTCACACTCTAATATAACCTCCGTTACACCCAGTGTTAAATACAGAGTATAATTTTTGAAACCATTGACACACCAATACTAGTTACTACATACGCACTCACTGATTCCTATGTCTACACACACATTCACTCATACAATCATTCATACATACAATCACTCATCTTGACAACACTATCATATGCACTCATACACCTATACAGACACTCACACTCTGCCACTCATCCATGGAGTTACTCACACACCTAGTCAGTCCTGAAAAGAATCAATCACACTTCCATTTTCTCATCTATACAGTTAAACACAGAACACCTTACATTTTTTAAACATATACTAACACATACTTACTCTCTTATAGAATCACTGATACAAGTACACATTGATCTGCACAGTCACACACCTCCCAGCCAGCCATACACACACTCAGTCTCCCATACAAATACTTGTGCAACCAATCAATAACCCATATAGCTACTTATATAGCTACTGATCAACACATGAAGCAGCTTGCACAACAACAGACATACTGATGCACACTTTCAGACAGTTTAGTCACTAACCCGTGCATTCAGTAAGACGCATTTAATCACTCACTCATACAGTCAATCACGCACCTACTAAAACCTTCATTCAGACACTTATACATCCACTCATTCTTCAATATGTAAAACATATTTAAACTTTACAGAAACACATAATCACTGGATGTTGTCATCAGTGATGTCATCAGTGATGTCACTGTCCATGTCATGAATGATGTAATATGTGACATGATCAGCAGTGGATTGCGGGTGCGCAATATATAGTTAGTGCAACTAACTATATATGGAATTTCAATGGTTTTGTGTGAGTAAAATAAGGTTTTTTAAATGCTAATTCCTAACTATATATGGTCTATAACCTATGGTTTTTTCAGTGAATATATATATATATATATATATATATATATATATATATATATATATATACGCCTCAGTGGAACTTGAACCTAGTTCTTACATTTCTGATGTGCGCTCCCTTTGAGCCACTTCACAACTGTCCTCTCCGCCTTCTTACTTTGAAGACTGCTTTCCTGGTTGCCATCACCTCTGCCAGGAGAGTGAGTGAGCTCCAGGCCCTTTCTTGTACTCCACCTTTCCTTTCTGTCCATCCAGACAAAGTGGTGCTGCGTTCCAAACCTTCTTTCCTGCCCAAGGTTGTCACGGCCTTCCACATTCCACATCGGGCAGTCTGTCACCTTGCCAACCTTCTTCCCGCCACCGCATCCCTCTAAAGAGGAAGAGCGGCTCCACCGTCTGGACCCAAAACGTGCGCTCTCATTCTACTTGGATCGCACACGCCAGTTCCGGGTGGATGACCAACTCTTTGTTGGTTACGTGGGCGCTAAGAAGGGGAAAGCGGTGCACAAGAGGACCATCTCCCAGTGAATCATCCTGTGTATCCAGGCATGCTACTCCTTGGCTAGGAAGGAGCCCCCTGTTGGACTGCGGGCTAATTCTACCCGAGCGACGGCGGCTACCACTGCCCTGGGCAGGGGTGTGCCCTTACAAGACATCTGTCAGGCAGCTACGTGGGCATCGCTGCACACGTTTGCAAGACACTACTGCCTGGCCAGCCAAGTCCGGAGGGATGGCTTCTTTGGCCGTTCCGTCCTCCAGGACTTTCTGGTGTGATTATTGGTTCGCAGACCCACCACCGGGGTTGGTATTGCTGGGGTATCTATTCTAAGGTAAGGATTCTAATACTAACGTGTCTCTTTCAGATGCACAAGTTACTACTTGTGAAACGATATATCTGTAAGAGACATTAGTTAGTATTAGATTCCTTACCGACCCACCCATCCTCCCCGTTCTGCGAACCAATATCTAGGGTTAGGGTTACCCCCTTTCAGGGCCCTAGTTTCAATGGCACCAGTGTTGGTTTTTAACATGGCTCTGCGTTTCTGGCGCGGAAAAGCTGTGTCTAAGAACTGACGTCAGCACGCAGAGGCGGCGTCTAAGTACTCCGACGACGTCATCACAGCGCCCAGGACGCCTACGACGGACGCGGAGCCGCAGACGACGCCTACCGACGCGCAAGGGTACTGCTACGCAAAAATTTCCGGATCCAGTCTGACGCCTGGGGATATTCTAAGGTAAGGAATCTAATACTAACTAATGTCTCTTACAGATATATTGTTACACAAGTAGTAACTTGTGCATATATTCAAAGCAAAAAAACAGATCAATTGTCATGACAACAACATAATTCTTGTCAATAGATTTTTTTACAGAGAAGAAAAGAATAGTGTAAATAGTAAGAAAAGACCACAAGAATCCCTTTTCAAGACTTAATAGAGTATCCTACACCAAGTAGTTCTGAGATATGGAGGGATGTCTATACATGAATAAGGCTTACTTTTGAATTTATTTCATGTCTTTGATGATCGATGTGTTTGTAATTTCAGCACCATAAACGATGATATAGTGGTTGCTGGTAGGCGCATTGGTAGGCTCAATCTGGATGTTGCGGAACCAATAAGAAAAAATGGGAGGTTACCTCATTCCAACTATTCAAGAGTGGGAGTAATAAAAGCCTACTCTTTAATCATGATAATTGGTAGGAAAAGCGACCTACTTTATATAGTATGGTGTTTTCACCAGGGCCTTGTACCCCTCTGGAGCACCTTTGGGTCCCATGAGTCGGTTGGCTTATAATTTGGGTGTGTTATCATTATCCTCAGGCCCCCTTTGTCGTTTATGCCAGCGACGTCGTCCTGGTTGTTTCTGGCTCCGAGGATGTTGACGCCGTATGGGCGGTCTCCGGCTCAATCGCGTGAAGCTTCTCAGATACGAATTGTGCCCTGTTATTGATCCTCCTTCGATGCTGCTCCCGGAGCTATCAATGCCACGTGTGTCGCTGTCGACGCTGCAACCGAAGATGCGTTCACTAAGAGAGGCGCAGATGTTATTGGAAGAGGGGCAGTACCGTGACGAAAAGAGGCAGGAAGGAGAAGTGTATGACAAGGAAGATGTGTTTGAAGACTTGTGTGAAGCAAGTGGTCTCGACACTTCCCCGGAGTGTGACTTTGTTTCTCAAAAGGCCTCTCCCTCTAAGGATTTTGCTCCATATCATACGGTTATTAGGAAGGCTGCGGAACTGTTAGATTTGCAGCTCCCTATGGCAGAGTATAAACCGAATATTCCAACTGAAGTGGTTCAATCTCCATCTTCGGTGATTGAGCCTCTTTTACCGTTTGATGATGCTCTAACTGAGCCGATACTTGAGATGCGGCGTAATCCTCTTTCAACACCTGCGGTTTCGAGGTCAGTCTCGAAGATATAGACCTGCTCCAGGAGATACGTTTTTTCTATCCTCTCACCCCTCTCCTGAAAGTCTGGTGGTGCAGGCTTCTTGCTCGAAGCAGTCAACAGGGGCGTTTTCGCAGGCTCCACCAGACAGACTCTAAGAAGCTGGAGCAGTCGACAAAAAAGGTCTTCTCTTCGGCCAGTATGGCATTAAAATCTACCAACGCCACTTGTCTCTTGGGCAGGTATATTCATGCTTTAATGGACTCTGCGAAACAGCTTCTCCCTAAGCTTTCTGAGGAGGACAAAGGGAATCTGGGTGAGGTGTTGGTGGATGCTGAAGCGGCTGCTCGACAAGTAATCCAGTCTGATTTGGATACTGCGGATTCTGTTGCCAGAGTCATGGGATCATCCATTGCCACAAGGAGGCACGCTTGGTTAAAATCTTCAGGGTTCTCTCCTGACATGCAGGCTGCTCTTATTGATTTGCCATTTGATGGTTCCAAGCTGTTTGGTGAAAAGGGGGACCCTGCCCTGCAGCAGTTTAAGAATAGTAAAGCAACTGCAAGGTCTTCGGGTATGCAGTCTCAATCAAGAGGCTATGGTTATAAAAGATACAGTGGCTTTGGGAAGTCTTCCTTTCGTGGATCCAGACAGCCTCAGCAACAACAGCAGCAGCAAAACCCCTTGTATAAGGGCTACAGGGGTAAAGGCAGAGGTCGCCTTCGTGGAGCAGGATGTCAACCCTCTTCCTCCTCCTCCTCTCCTTCCCCATCCCTTCCTGGTAATGCAGGAAAGCAGCCCTAGATCCGCCATCCTGGATCATGTGGGTCCTGTGGGAGGCCGGCTTACCCATTTTCCACAAGATTGGAAGTTGATCACTTCAGACCTTTGGGTTTTGGATCTTGTGGAAAATGGGTACGCCCTTCCCTTCAGGGAATTCCCTCCTCCATACCCTGCTTGCCAGAGGTTTTGCACGGAGGATCATTTGCTTGCCCTTCAAAAGGAGGTTCTTACCCTGTTGCAAAAAGGTGCGATAGAGGTGTTTCCGGAGCAGGAAAGGGTTCAGGGTTACAGTTCCCGGTATTTCCTGTCCCTCAAGAAGGATGGCAGACTATGTCCCTTTCTGGACCTCAGAATCTTGAATTTATTTCTCAAGCAGGAGAGGTTCAAGATGCTTACTCTATTGCAGGTTCTTCAGGCACTGCAATAAGAAGACTGAATGGTATCTATCGACTTGCAGGATGCGTATTTCCACATCCCAATCCTGAAGTCGCACAGGAAGTATCTCCGTTTCACGGTTGGGTCACAACACTACCCAATACGGGCCATGTATTGGACACCATTTTCTCGAACATCCCAGAATTAACACTTGAACCTCCATAGAGGGTTGGCTGGACGGATCACGCGATCTTGAGTTTTTCCTGGGTCCACTCAGAATTTAGCGGATTATTGCAACCGCGCAAAGAGCTTCGCAGAGGCTGGAAAAGGTGCCTTTAGCAGGATCTATACCCCTCCTATCCTCAGGAACTGCAACAACTGTGACCTGGCCTTGGAAACATTTGAGGCCTCCATTACAGAGGCTCTTGACTCTGTTGCACCACTGAAGTTGGTTAAGATACAGACCAGGGCAGCCCCGGCACCATGGTATTCTGATACACTTAGAAGGGAGAAGGCCCTGTGTAGGGCAAAAGAAAGGAAATGGAGAAAGTCCAAATCTGAACAAGATGAAAGGAGCTACCAAGAGGCCCATAGAATTTACCTAAACAGTTGTAATGTAGCTAGGAGAACCTATTTAGGCTCTCGCATTATAGAAGCTAAGGACTCCTTGCGCGAGCTTTTTGCCATCCTGAAGGAATTTACTAATCTAAGGGCATATAACCCACTCTCGCCATCGACGCAGGAATTATGCAACAACCTAGCAACACATTTCACTAATATAATTGACACAATTTATCATTCCTTTGGGCCTGAAGAGAATGTTCATGAGGGAGTCCCCCTCCAGGAAAATCCCTGTTCCCCGACTTTAGAACGCTTCCTTATCACCAGCGAACAGGTAGGCGCCCTTCTAGCTCAGGTGAAATCGGGGTCTGTCTTAGACCCGGCACCAACTGCGGTCATGTCTGAACTATCCACGGTCGCAGCAGGCTCACTCAGAGATATGTTATATCTCAGTAGCGGCGGCGACTTTTCCACGTAAATGGAAGAATGCACATATTAAGCCTCTGCTTAAAAAGGCTTCAGCAGATACTATGGACCTACAGAACTATAAACCAATATCTCTTCTTCCGTGTTGTTCATGGAGACAATAATTAACCTACATCTTTCCAGTTATTTAGAACACAATAAAATACTAGATCCATCTCAATCTGGCTTCCGTGCCTCCTATTGCACCGAGGCTGCTCTACTAGAGGTCACAGATACGCTCAGGATGTCACTGGACAAGGACTCTCCAGCCATGTTGGTGCTGCTTGACTTGTCGGCGGCCTTTGACACCATCTCTCATCGTATCCTGTTCAGCAGGCTCAGAGAGATTGGTGTCAGAGGCCCGGTGTGAGAAGTTGGCCTGATGTGCAGTGCTCACTATTCTAGTGATCACTATATATCAGTCCAAACAACCCTTATTGATGATTGGTTGTAAGTCAACCTTATAGACCAGCTATCCTAGTAGCATGGATACGAGCAGTCTAAGGCTAAGACTCTAGAGGGCGTGTTAAGCCAGCTGTTTTACCATCACATTACCCCTTGAACACCCAGTGAAAGGACACCACACAAGTGTTATGAAAATAAACAATGTATTTATTAGAATCACAACAACCCTGTACTCTTTATGAGGACAGGGTGCTAAGCACACAACAAAACTCTTACGAAAATACTTAAGTTAGCACGTTATACACAAATGCCCGAGGGGCTCGAAAAACCATATACTTTAAAAGTGGAATGCGAATTACTAGCAGGTAAGTAACAGTTCTAATAGGCTTTGGAATCGCTAGGACTTGACTAGGGAATCGTTAGATTACTACTAGGAGACCTAGGGGACTCGGGTGCAGAGTGTGCACTCTCACGCGGGATGCGGGACAAAGTCTATGGAGGCTAGTAAAGGCAAAGTTAGTGTTCACGGGCGAACCCGACCTGGTAGGAAGAAAACGACAGTGGATCCTGACCCTAGGATAGTGAGGCTATGCTGGGACACCGAAGTGCCGAAGTTACCTAGCCCAGGGGCTGCAGCTGCATAGGTCTGAAAAGACGTCGGGGATCTCGTTGCCGGACCAGGAGCCTGGAAGGAAGAAGTTGCTGGCAGGCGACCAGTGAAGAAAAGTTCGATGGATCCAAGCCTGGATCAAGGAAGAAGAAAACCTGAAAGCAGAGGGGACCAAGTTCTTGAATCACTAGCCAGTGATTAAGTGGGCACCAGGATGGCACCGGGCGAAGTCACCGCAGTCAGGTGAGTGGGCGCTGCTGGGCTCTGCAGTCTCTCGGACCAGGAGGCGTTGTCGGCGACCAGGATGGAGGTGCGAGCTGTCCCACGAAGGTTCTTGCTGTCGACGTCGCTGGACCCAGGATTGGGCAACAAGTCTTGGCAAATGCAAGGCCCACGCGGTGGACCTAAAATGGCGTCTTGGGTGGACCAGGAGGGTCCAGGGTACTTCTCCGATGGAGGGAAGCAAGGGCCAGTCTGGAGCAACCAGACCAGCAGCAGAAATGTCGTCGGGCGTCGTCAGGAAAGCCACAAGCCAACGGGCTAGTAGCCAAACAACGCGGTGAGCAGCAAAAAGCAGAAGGGCCCCACGCAGATCGTGGAGATGCTGGGGGGCTGCTCTTCGGTGCTGGAGCTGCTCAGGGTGGGGGCTTCTCGGACCCCAAAGCACTCACCAGGAATTCACTCGGCGGGCTTGCTGGAAAGAAGTCGTGCAGTCTTGCAGATGGCCGGTCCCTTAAGGTCTCGTCGCACCCACGGTTCTCAGCTGGGCTGTAGAGGTGGGTAGAGGTCAGAGGTGCCAGGGAAGCCGGTTCTCGTCGAGCTGGGCAGTCGGATTCCGGAGGAAGGACTTGCAGCAGACCGCAGTGTTCTTAGATGGTGCCTGCGGATGCAGGGTGACTACTCCTTAGTCACAAGGGAGAAATCTTAGGAAGAAGTCTTGAGTTCCTTTCGCAGAAAGTAGTTTCAGGATTCAAAGATGATCTGATTTGGAAGGGGGCCAGTTCCTACCTTTATCCTGTAAAAAGGGGCTGGCACGCGACTAAGTCCTGCCCTAGGGGTGGGACTGGGAGGGGGGTGGTTACACCCACTTCCTTGGCGGGCTTTTCCCCAGTACAGGGTCTGGAGTGACCCTGGAACTGGTTCCAGCCAGCCTATGCACAGTGAGCACCGGGGTGCCACGTGCAGTCACCTTCCTCTAAAGCCCTGCCTACCTACAATACACAAAACCCTGTCTGGGACGGTGCTGGCACCGCCCCTGGCAGGAAACCCTTTGTCCTTATCTCCTGCTCTGGGAGGACTCCCAGCAGCAGGAGGGCAGACTTGTGTCTCGGTGGCAGCATCCATTTTGTGGATGCTAAGGCTCTGTCTGACTTTAACCGGGGTTAGGGGTTACATACATGTCGTGTCCCTCTAGAAGGGTGGAATGCTAACCCCGTCGCCAGAATTGGCAAGGGGTTAGTATTCCAATTCGTATGACACCTTACTCGACATGTTTTGATAAAGCGATACCAGAGTTGGCACATAACCGCGAGGATTATAATGCACTTAAGAGTATATGGTATGCGATATCATGGAAACGGCTAAGGGATGGATCCCGAAAGCCGCAGACAGGCTCAGCTCATGCCAGAGCGCCATCTCACACGATTCCAAGCACTCTGCCTTCAGGATTGTTAAGGCCTGCCATAGGAGTGACTGATAGGAGATCTGTGTGTCCATTTTAGGGTTAGATATAGGTATACTATATCTAAAGCAAAGGGTGAGTACACCACCTTGCCCCAGCTGTCGTGCAGCCAGTTGTGTCAGTTTTAGTTAGTCAATCCAGGGGTGGCACAATACATGCTTCAGCCCCTGGGAGACTTCTGGGTGCACCTCAGCCCTGGGTACAGGGACTTGGAGAGGGCCCAGTGCCAATTCAGTACCTGAGTACAATTTGGATAGAGAGAACAGCTAGGCTGTGGGTCTGATTAGCAGGCCCACAGCCAGGGAAAGTCGTAAACCAGTGCAGCAAAAAGCAAAAAATCTGGGTGATCATAGGATTGCAGACCCTACTCTCCTACATGACCCCCCCCCCAAACTTTGGGACAATAAACTAACCTTGACCAGGTGAGTCTTCTTGCTCTAAGTGGAAATACCTGGAGAGCCCATCAGCATTGCTGTGATCAGTCCCAGGTCTATGCTCCACTGTAAAATCCATCCCCTGTAGGGAAATGGACCACCTAAGCAGTTTGGGGTTTTCACCCTTCATCTGATTTAGCCACAAGAGGGGCTTATGGTCTGTCTGAATGGTGAAGTGAGTGCCAAACAAGTAGGCCCTCAGCTTCTTCAGGGCCCAGACCACAGCAAAGGCCTCCCTCACAAGGGAGAAATCTTAGGAAGAAGTCTTGAGTTCCTTTCGCAGAAAGTAGTTTCAGGATTCAAAGATGATCTGATTTGGAAGGGGGCCAGTTCCTACCTTTATCCTGTAAAAAGGGGCTGGCACGCGACTAAGTCCTGCCCTAGGGGTGGGACTGGGAGGGGGGTGGTTACACCCACTTCCTTGGCGGGCTTTTCCCCAGTACAGGGTCTGGAGTGACCCTGGAACTGGTTCCAGCCAGCCTATGCACAGTGAGCACCGGGGTGCCACGTGCAGTCACCTTCCTCTAAAGCCCTGCCTACCTACAATACACAAAACCCTGTCTGGGACGGTGCTGGCACCGCCCCTGGCAGGAAACCCTTTGTCCTTATCTCCTGCTCTGGGAGGACTCCCAGCAGCAGGAGGGCAGACTTGTGTCTCGGTGGCAGCATCCATTTTGTGGATGCTAAGGCTCTGTCTGACTTTAACCGGGGTTAGGGGTTACATACATGTCGTGTCCCTCTAGAAGGGTGGAATGCTAACCCCGTCGCCAGAATTGGCAAGGGGTTAGTATTCCAATTCGTATGACACCTTACTCGACATGTTTTGATAAAGCGATACCAGAGTTGGCACATAACCGCGAGGATTATAATGCACTTAAGAGTATATGGTATGCGATATCATGGAAACGGCTAAGGGATGGATCCCGAAAGCCGCAGACAGGCTCAGCTCATGCCAGAGCGCCATCTCACACGATTCCAAGCACTCTGCCTTCAGGATTGTTAAGGCCTGCCATAGGAGTGACTGATAGGAGATCTGTGTGTCCATTTTAGGGTTAGATATAGGTATACTATATCTAAAGCAAAGGGTGAGTACACCACCTTGCCCCAGCTGTCGTGCAGCCAGTTGTGTCAGTTTTAGTTAGTCAATCCAGGGGTGGCACAATACATGCTTCAGCCCCTGGGAGACTTCTGGGTGCACCTCAGCCCTGGGTACAGGGACTTGGAGAGGGCCCAGTGCCAATTCAGTACCTGAGTACAATTTGGATAGAGAGAACAGCTAGGCTGTGGGTCTGATTAGCAGGCCCACAGCCAGGGAAAGTCGTAAACCAGTGCAGCAAAAAGCAAAAAATCTGGGTGATCATAGGATTGCAGACCCTACTCTCCTACATGACCCCCCCCCCAAACTTTGGGACAATAAACTAACCTTGACCAGGTGAGTCTTCTTGCTCTAAGTGGAAATACCTGGAGAGCCCATCAGCATTGCTGTGATCAGTCCCAGGTCTATGCTCCACTGTAAAATCCATCCCCTGTAGGGAAATGGACCACCTAAGCAGTTTGGGGTTTTCACCCTTCATCTGATTTAGCCACAAGAGGGGCTTATGGTCTGTCTGAATGGTGAAGTGAGTGCCAAACAAGTAGGCCCTCAGCTTCTTCAGGGCCCAGACCACAGCAAAGGCCTCCCTCTCAATAGCTGACCAATTGTTCTCTCTGGGTGTCAACCTTCTACTAATGAAAGCAATAGGCTGATCATTACCATCAAAATTCAGTTGAGACAGAACAGCTCCCACACCCAACTCAGAAGCATCTGTTTGGACAATGAATGGCTTGGAGTAATCTGGACTCTTGAGGATAGGTGCTGTGCACATGGCCTGCTTTAGGTCATTGAATGCTTTCTGACAGCTTGCTGTCCACTGAACTTTCTTTGGCATCTTCTTGCTTGTCAGGTCATTAAGGGGGGTCACTATGGACCCATAATTTCTGACAAACTTCCTATAGTACCCAATCAGGCCCAAGAAAGCTCGAACCTGAGTCTGGGTGATTGGAGGAGTCCAGTCCTTGATGGCCTGTATCTTACTCTCCAGTGGCTGAACCTGGCCTCCACCTACAAGGTGGCCCAGGTATACAACCTGTGTCTGCCCTATCTGGCACTTGGTGGCCTTGATAGTGAGGCCTGCCTTTTGCAGGGCCTCTAACACTTTCCTCAGGTGGACCAGGTGATCCTCCCAGGTGGAGCTAAAGACAGCAATATCGTCCAGATATGCTGCACAGAAGTCATCCAGCCCAGTGAGGACTTGATTCACCAACCTTTGGAAGGTGGCAGGTGCATTTTTCAGTCCAAAGGGCATTACCACAAATTGATAATGCCCTCCAGGGGTAGAAAATGCTGTCTTGGGTTTGGCTTCCTCAGCTAACCTGATTTGCCAATACCCAGCTGTCAAATCAAATGTGCTTAAGAAGTTGGCAGAAGCCAATCTATCTATAAGCTCATCTGCTCTTGGTATTGGGTGGGCATCAGTCTTAGTGACTGCATTGAGGCCTCTGTAGTCTACGCAAAACCTCATCTCTCTCTTACCACCCTGGGTGTGAGGCTTTGGCACTAGAACTACTGGGCTAGCCCAAGGGCTATCTGAGGGCTCAATGACTCCCAGTTCCAACATTTTCTGCACTTCAGTTTTGATGCAGTCTCTAACATGATCAGGCTGTCTGTAGATTTTACTCTTGACAGGCAGACTGTCTCCAGTGTCAACATCATGGGTACACCAATCAGTTTGGCTGGGTGTCAGAGAACATATATCGAAAGGATTGCAGAACTTGCCTGCAATCCTGTTGCTGATGTTCAGTGAGGCTGCCACAAAAGACAACACCATCAACTGACCCATCATCAGGATTCTGAGTGAGCAGGTCTGGGAGAGGGTCACTCTCTTCCTCCTGTCCCTCATCTGTGGCCATGAGCAAGCTCATGTCCTTCCTGTCAACATATGCCTTGAGCCTGTTAACATGGAGCACTCTGAGAGGGCTCCTGGGAGTTCCAAGGTCCACCAAGTAGGTAACCTCTCCCTTTTGCTCAATGATGGTGTGGGGCCCAGACCATTTGTCTTTCAGAGCTGCTGGGGCCACTGGCTCCAGCACCCACACCTTCTGTCCTGGCTGGTACACAGTCAGTACAGCCTTTTGGTCATGCCAAGCTTTTTGAAGTTCTTGGCTGGCCTCCAGGTTTTTAGATGCCTTCTCCATATACTCAGCCATCCTGGAGCGGAGACCAAGTACATAGTCCACTATGTTGGTTGCAGGCTTTTTGAGAGGTCTCTCCCATCCTTCCTTCACCAAACACAGGGGTCCTCTTACAGGATGCCCATACAGAAGCTCAAAAGGGCTGTAGCCAACCCCCTTCTGTGGGACCTCTCTGTAAGCAAACAAGAGGCAGGGGATCAGGACATCCCATCTTCTCCTAAGAGGTTCAGGTAGTCCATGAATCATCCCTTTCAGGGTCCTGTTGAATCTCTCAACAAGCCCATTGCATTGTGGATGATAGGGTGTGGTGAACTTGTAGTTCACACCACACTCTTTCCACATGGCAGTCAGATATCCTGACATGAAGTTTGTACCTCTGTCAGAAACGACCTCCTTAGGGAAACCCACTCTGGAGAACACTCCAACTAGGGCTCTTGCCACTACAGGGGCTGTAGTGGTCCTAAGGGGAATAGCCTCAGGATACCTGGTGGCATGGTCCACCACCACCAGTATAAACTTGTGTCCTGATGCTGTCTGGGGTTCCATTGGACCAACAATGTCAATCCCCACTCTTTCAAAGGGAACCCCCACCACAGGTAGTGGTATGAGGGGGGCCTTTGTTGTGCCACCTGACTTACCACTGGCTTGGCAAGTGACACATGAGCGACAAAACTCCTTGGTATTCTCATTCATATGGGGCCAGTGAAAGTGTGAGACAAGCCTGTCCCAAGTCTTTGTCTGACCTAAATGACCTGCAAGGGGAATCTCATGGGCCAAGGTGAGAAGGAAACCTCTCAGAGACAAGGGGATGACCAGCCTCCTGGTTGCACCAGGCTTGGGGTCTCTTGACTCAGAGTACAGGAGTCCATCTTCCCAGTATACCCTGTGGGCACCTGTGGCATTCCCTGCAGCCTCAGCAGCAGCCTGCTGTCTGAGGGGTTCAAGGGAAGGGCAGCTCAACTGTTCCTTCCCCAGGTCTGCTCTGGAGGGTCCCCCTGAGCCCAGAAACTCAACTTGATCAAGTTCAAGCTCTTTAGGCTCAGTTTCCCTCAGCTCTTCTAGATCAGCCTCCTCAGAGACTTGATCCTCAACCTGGGGCAAGGGGGAAGGCAAAGCCTTACCCTTACTGCTCTTCTTCTTGGAAGGTGTCTGGTCCATAATTTCAGGATCCAGCACCTGTTCAGTGGGGCATCTTCTGGCCTGTGACCTAGTCACAGCAAGCACATGTGCTGGCAAGCCTAACATCTCCATGTGAGTCCTCTGCTCCACTTCTGACCATTGTGATGACTCCAAATCATTGCCCAACAAACAATCAACTGGGAGGTCTGAACTGACTACAACTTTCTTTTGTCCCTTCACTCCACCCCAGGAGAAAGCCACAATTGCCACACTATGACTAGTAGTGACATTGCTGGCATTGGTCACCAGGAAATCAGTACCTGGCATGATCTGTCCAGGGTCCACAAAGTTAGGTGTCACCATGGTGACACTGGCACAAGTGTCCCTATAGGCCTGAGCCATTTTGCCATTTATTAAAGGTGTCTGCCTGTATTTGCCCAAAGTATTGGGACTTATTTCAGGGGACATATCCATATCCCCTGTACAGACAAGGACAGCCTGAGTGAGTGTGCCAACTAAGTTGTCAGACCCCTCAGTACCCAAGGTTAACCCAACTAATGCCTTGGGAGTGACACTACCACTACTGACTGTACTAGGGGGTGCAGTTGCTTTAGGAGCTGTAGTGGCAGGAGTTTGTCCTCCTCTTTTGGTGCACTCACTAAACCAGTGAGATTTACTTTTGCAGTACTGGCACCACCTTTTTGACTGGCCTTCTTGAGTCTTCTTCTTCTGGGAAGCCTGACCCCCACCCTCTTTGGTTTGTTGGGGACCTGGTGAAGACTTCTGGTCATTTTGCTCATTCTTAACATTACCCTTCTGGTCTGCTTTCTTCTGACCACCCTGGTTCTGGTTCTGGTTCTGCTTGATCCTTGTCCTGACCCATTTGTCTGCCTTCTTTCCCAATTCTTGGGGAGAGGTCAGATCTGAATCAACAAGGTGCTGGTGCAGCAACTGGTTCTGACAATTGTTCAAAATTTGTTCTCTCATCATTAGATTATACAATCCTGTGTAATCTGTAACCTTGCTACCCAGCAACCAGCCCTCCAAAGCCTTAGTGGCACAATCCACAAAATCAGACCAGTCCTGAGACTGAGTTTTCTGGGTGTCTCTGAACAGCAACCTGTACTGCTCAGTGGTTAAACCAAACCCATCAACCAGTGTATTCTTCAGGACCTGGTAATTGTTAGCATCCTCCACTCTTGTAGTGAGGAGCTTATCTCTACCTTTACCATCAAAGGAGAGCCACAGTATAGCTGCCCACTGACTCTGGGGAATGCCCTGCACAGTGCAGGCCCTCTCCAGAGCAGCCATCCATTTCTGGATATCATCCCCTTGCTTAAAGGGGGGCACTATTTTAGTCAGGTGTTTAGTATCTAAACCCTTCTCTCTATCTCTTGGGAGATTGCTGCCACCAGTGGGAGCTAGCCCACTCATCTGCTGCTCTCTAGCAAAGGCAAGCTTTTCTTTGGCCAGGGCAAGTTCTTCCCTTTCAATCCTCAGTTCAGCTTGTCTCATTCTAGCTTCATGCTCTTTTCTCTGAGGGGAAGTAAATCTCCTCTGTGGAGGATTCCTTCTCCCCTGAGAAGAGGCATTAGAGTGCAGAGATCTATTGGAGTCCCTAGAAAGAGATCTATCTCTCCTAACTCCAAGGTTAGGCCCACTTCGGGTTAGTACTGGGGGTCCCCCAGATCCTAGCCCAAGTAAGTCTAAGTTGGTCCTAGTTAGCCTTCTGACTACCTCAAGACCTTTGTCTACCTCATCCCCAGAGAGTTCCTCTTGATCCTCCTCCTCAACTGCTGAATCAGTGTTGGGGAGATCTGGATCCCCAGAGGTTCCCTCTAAGGCTGGCATGTTCTCATGTAACTGAGAAAGCTTTCTGGCATCATATGTCTCTAAGAGACCTATCAGAAAGGGAATGGTGGGGTTAGACCCCTGCTTCAGTTTCCTGGAGACACAGATTTGTCTCATCTCCTGAAAACTGAGAGCTGCATATCTCGAAGTGACCTGTGGAGGGTCAACACTGACCAGGGGAGTCTCAGTAGATTCTCCCTGGGTAGACATGCTTTTCTAGTGAGGTGTAAGTGGTGCACTTACCTACACTATATGTTTGCCTACTGATCCCTTGCTAGAGTTGTAGTTTAGGGTGTGCTAGGCCCTAGGAGCTACAACAGCTGGTTCAGTAGAACTCAGAGTATTCTAAGCTAAGTTATATGTACCTTTAGTACTTATGTGATCTTTCACAAGATATTCTTAGGGCATGTGTGGTAAAACAACAGCAAGCTCAAATTCCACCGCTGCCACCAATGTGAGAAGTTGGCCTGATGTGCAGTGCTCACTATTCTAGTGATCACTATATATCAGTCCAGACAACCCTTATTGATGATTGGTTGTAAGTCAACCTTATAGACCAGCTATCCTAGTAGCATGGATACGAGCAGTCTAAGGCTAAGACTCTAGAGGGCGTGTTAAGCCAGCTGTTTTACCATCACATTACCCCTTGAACACCCAGTGAAAGGACACCACACAAGTGTTATGAAAATAAACAATGTATTTATTAGAATCACAACAACCCTGTACTCTTTATGAGGACAGGGTGCTAAGCACACAACAAAACTCTTACGAAAATACTTAAGTTAGCACGTTATACACAAATGCCCGAGGGGCACGAAAAACCATATACTTTAAAAGTGGAATGCGAATTACTAGCAGGTAAGTAACAGTTCTAATAGGCTTTGGAATCGCTAGGACTTGACTAGGGAATCGTTAGATTACTACTAGGAGACCTAGGGGACTCGGGTGCAGAGTGTGCACTCTCACGCGGGATGCGGGACAAAGTCTATGGAGGCTAGTAAAGGCAAAGTTAGTGTTCACGGGCGAACCCGACCTGGTAGGAAGAAAACGACAGTGGATCCTGACCCTAGGATAGTGAGGCTATGCTGGGACACCGAAGTGCCGAAGTTACCTAGCCCAGGGGCTGCAGCTGCATAGGTCTGAAAAGACGTCGGGGATCTCGTTGCCGGACCAGGAGCCTGGAAGGAAGAAGTTGCTGGCAGGCGACCAGTGAAGAAAAGTTCGATGGATCCAAGCCTGGATCAAGGAAGAAGAAAACCTGAAAGCAGAGGGGACCAAGTTCTTGAATCACTAGCCAGTGATTAAGTGGGCACCAGGATGGCACCGGGCGAAGTCACCGCAGTCAGGTGAGTGGGCGCTGCTGGGCTCTGCAGTCTCTCGGACCAGGAGGCGTTGTCGGCGACCAGGATGGAGGTGCGAGCTGTCCCACGAAGGTTCTTGCTGTCGACGTCGCTGGACCCAGGATTGGGCAACAAGTCTTGGCAAATGCAAGGCCCACGCGGTGGACCTAAAATGGCGTCTTGGGTGGACCAGGAGGGTCCAGGGTACTTCTCCGATGGAGGGAAGCAAGGGCCAGTCTGGAGCAACCAGACCAGCAGCAGAAATGTCGCCGGGCATCGTCAGGAAGGCCACAAGCCAACGGGCTAGTAGCCAAACAACGCGGTGAGCAGCAAAAAGCAGAAGGGCCCCACGCAGATCGTGGAGATGCTGGGGGGGCTGCTCTTCGGTGCTGGAGCTGCTCAGGGTGGGGGCTTCTCGGACCCCAAAGCACTCACCAGGAATTCACTCGGCGGGCTTGCTGGAAAGAAGTCGTGCAGTCTTGCAGATGGCCGGTCCCTTAAGGTCTCGTCGCACCCACGGTTCTCAGCTGGGCTGTAGAGGTGGGTAGAGGTCAGAGGTGCCAGGGAAGCCGGTTCTCGTCGAGCTGGGCAGTCGGATTCCGGAGGAAGGACTTGCAGCAGACCGCAGTGTTCTTAGATGGTGCCTGCGGATGCAGGGTGACTACTCCTTAGTCACAAGGGAGAAATCTTAGGAAGAAGTCTTGAGTTCCTTTCGCAGAAAGTAGTTTCAGGATTCAAAGATGATCTGATTTGGAAGGGGGCCAGTTCCTACCTTTATCCTGTAAAAAGGGGCTGGCACGCGACTAAGTCCTGCCCTAGGGGTGGGACTGGGAGGGGGGTGGTTACACCCACTTCCTTGGCGGGCTTTTCCCCAGTACAGGGTCTGGAGTGACCCTGGAACTGGTTCCAGCCAGCCTATGCACAGTGAGCACCGGGGTGCCACGTGCAGTCACCTTCCTCTAAAGCCCTGCCTACCTACAATACACAAAACCCTGTCTGGGACGGTGCTGGCACCGCCCCTGGCAGGAAACCCTTTGTCCTTATCTCCTGCTCTGGGAGGACTCCCAGCAGCAGGAGGGCAGACTTGTGTCTCGGTGGCAGCATCCATTTTGTGGATGCTAAGGCTCTGTCTGACTTTAACCGGGGTTAGGGGTTACATACATGTCGTGTCCCTCTAGAAGGGTGGAATGCTAACCCCGTCGCCAGAATTGGCGAGGGGTTAGTATTCCAATTCGTATGACACCTTACTCGACATGTTTTGATAAAGCGATACCAGAGTTGGCACATAACCGCGAGGATTATAATGCACTTAAGAGTATATGGTATGCGATATCATGGAAACGGCTAAGGGATGGATCCCGAAAGCCGCAGACAGGCTCAGCTCATGCCATAGCGCCATCTCACACGATTCCAAGCACTCTGCCTTCAGGATTGTTAAGGCCTGCCATAGGAGTGACTGATAGGAGATCTGTGTGTCCATTTTAGGGTTAGATATAGGTATACTATATCTAAAGCAAAGGGTGAGTACACCACCTTGCCCCAGCTGTCGTGCAGCCAGTTGTGTCAGTTTTAGTTAGTCAATCCAGGGGTGGCACAATACATGCTTCAGCCCCTGGGAGACTTCTGGGTGCACCTCAGCCCTGGGTACAGGGACTTGGAGAGGGCCCAGTGCCAATTCAGTACCTGAGTACAATTTGGATAGAGAGAACAGCTAGGCTGTGGGTCTGATTAGCAGGCCCACAGCCAGGGAAAGTCGTAAACCAGTGCAGCAAAAAGCAAAAAATCTGGGTGATCATAGGATTGCAGACCCTACTCTCCTACACCCGGCATTTGACTGGTTTCAGAGTTACTTGTCAGACAGAACACAATGTGTTCAGCTGGACTCATTTGTGTCACCCACAACTGCAGTGGGCAAGGGGGTCCCACAGGGATATATATTGAGCCCCATGATGTTTCAACCTTTGTCGCTCCCTTGGCCTCTCATCAGAAATCACGGGTTTGAAACCATCTCCTACGCTGATGATACGCAGTTGATAGTACACATTGAGAACAACCCCGCAGAAACCAAGGCTAAGTTTATTATCTGTATGATGAGTATTGCCAGCTGGATGAGGAAGAACCTTTTGCAACTTAACTCCTCTAAAACGGTGATTTTGTTGTTCGGCAAGGCAGAAGAACTGTGGAGCGCCGACTGATGGACGACAGAATTAGGAGAAGCACCTGCCCCCAGGGGCTGGGCCAGGAACTTAGGGGTCAAAATAGATAATAAACTTTCAATGGAAGATCAGGTAAAAACCCTCGCAGGTTCCTGGTATGGGACCATGCGGTTACTCAGAAAGATCTTTCCCTGGATCCCATTGAACGCTGGAAGGACCCTATTCCAGTCGCTCCTTATCAGTCGCCTTGATTACGGCAATTCCTTGTTGGTAGGAATTAGGGAAGACCAGCTATCTAAGCTGCAGGTGGTGCAGAATACCGCAGCCCGCCTAGCCCTTAACAAACCAGCACGAACTTCCTCCCTCCCTCTCTTGCGCCTTTTGCACTGGCTTCCTGTAAGGAAGCGTGCCATCTTAAAATTACTCTGCATGGTCTTTAAGTCCCTGCACGGTCGGTGCCCGGCCTATCTGAGTAATAAAATGGAACGCTACCAACCTGGGCGACAACTTGGATCCAGTAATCGCAGCCTGCTTTGTGGCAGGAGAATAAGGAAAGTTAAAATGGTGGGTCGTGCGTTCTCTTATCTGGCCCCCAAACATTGGAATGAGTTTCCTGAACCTCTTTGTGCCTGCCCAAATATTGCACAATGTAAAAAGTTGCTCAAGACCTGGCTATTCTAACGAGTGAACATCTTACTCCTCTTCCATTTGCCTCGATCGGGTGCCAAGAGATCCCCTTGGGGATGATTTGTGCGCCTTACAAAAGAGTTAATAATAAAACTACCAGTTTGCTGTCCTTCTGTTTGGTCTTACTACCGCACCTCGAGTCTTCACCAAGGAGAGGGCAGTGGTGACTGCTCATCTCAGGAGGTCAGGGATTCCAGTTTTCCCTTACCTGGATGACTGGTTGTTGAAGGCAGAGTCTCAAGAGATGGAGAGTCGTCATTTGCAGGTGACAGCCCAGCTGTTGTGCAAATTGGGTTTTTCGATAAATGTACCCAAGTCTCACCTAGTGCCCTCTCAGCGCAACCTGTTCATAGGGGTAGTACTGGATGCCACTGTGTGTCGAGCATTCCCTCCTGTGCAAAGGATTCTCAACATTCACGAAATGATTCCCTTGTTTTAAATGGAGCAGTTGTTCCAGTTCTAAAGGTCCTTCGCCTGCTCAGTCTGTTTGCTTCCTGCATCCTGTTGGTCAACCATGCACGCTGGCACATGAGGGCGCTTCAGTGGTGTCTCCGCAGGCAGTGGTATCAGCACAATGGAGATCTCAGGGAGTCTGTAAGGATCTCCAGAGAAGCTGCAGCTGATCTATCTTGGTGGAGCGTGGAGGGCAATCTGTCTCAAGGAAAGCCCTTCCATCTTCCTCCTTCGGTGGCCACAGTGATCACGGATGCCTCCACTCTAAGGTGGGGTGCTCATCTAGGGGATCTGGAAATCAAAGGTCTTTGGTCTCCAGAGGAAAGGTTGCTTCACATCAACCTTTTGGAATTGCGGGCGATACGTTTGGCGTTCAAGGCCTTTCTCCCTTCCCTTTGCGGTCAGTCGGTACAAGTCCTGACGGACAACACTATCCGATGTGGTACGTCAACAAGCAGGGAGGAGTAGGGTTGTACTGTCTCTGCAGAGAGGCGTTGCAGCTCTGGTCCTGGACTCAGGACCCTCAGATTTGCTTGATGGCAAACCATCTGGCCGGGTTGCTGAACGTGCGTGCGGACAGTTTGTCGGCAGTTCTCCGCCAACCACGAGTGGAGGCTTTATCCAGAGGTGGTTTGACACATCTTCCAGACGTGGGGAACTCCTTTGGTGGACCTGTTTGCCACTCTCGAACTGCCTGTCTTTCTGTAGTCTCCAGTTTCCGAGGCAGGGAGCGTTGGGGGACAGGTTTCAGTTGAGTTGGCGCTCACAACTCCTTTACGCGTTTCCTCCCATACCCTTGATTCCTCGTGTTCTGAGGAAGATTCGCCAAGACTTGGCCCAAGTTATATTGATCGACCCGGATTGGCCAAGAAGGGTGTGGGACCTTCTTCACCTCTCGTCGCACCCTCTGCTCCGTCTCCCTCTCAGGGCAGATCTCCGCTCAGATGGAGGGGCAAGTTCTACACCCTCACCTCCAGAGCCTGCACCTTCATGCCTGGAGATCGAACGGGGCAACTGGAATTCTTTTCTCTCCCGCCTGACGTAGTGAACGTTATACTATCGGCCAGGCGACACTCCACCAAGTCTGTCTATTCATACAGGTAGTATAAATTTGTTAAGTGGTGCGGAGAGAAATCTATTGATCTCTTAAAGGCTCATCTTTCTGATGTTTTGTTTTTCTCTTCATTTGGCCCAGCTGGGTTGTGCTGTGGCCACTGTTAAAGGATATTTGTCTGCATTTTTGTGTTTATCTGATCAGCCTTCTTTATTCAAGTATCCTATAGTCTTAAGATTCATTAAGGGGCTAACAAAACTGTTTCCTCCCACTCCTTTTATTATGCCCCAATGGGATTTGAATCTGGTGTTAACTTTTTTGATGGGTTCTACGTTCGAACTTATGCATAGTTGTCCGTTGAGGCTTTTGACATTTAAAACTGTCTTCCTGGTAGCTATCACTTCGGCAAGGAGGGTGAGTGAGCTCCAGGTTTTGAGTTCAAAGCATCCTTTTCTGACCATACATGCTGAAAGGATGGTACTTAGGACCAGGGTTGCTTTTCTGCCTAAGGTGGTGACTCCCTTCCACCTAGGTCAGTCCAATACCCTTCCCACTTACTAATCAAGCTCTTTGGATCCAAACGATGAAGTCTCTCCTCCTCCCCCATCCAAAGAGGAGGAGAGACTTCATCGTTTGGATCCAAAGAGGTTGATTAGCTTCTATTTCTACAGATTAAAGGACTTCTGTCAAGATGACCAGCTCTTTGTTGGATATGCTGGTCGTAAGGGCAAGGCGGTGCACAAGTGCACTTTATCCAGGTGGATCATCTTGTGCATCAAGATATGCTACTCCCTGGCTGGTAAGGGGCCTCCTGTAGGCTCATTCCACCAGGGCTAAATAATCTACTTCTGCATTGTCTAGAGGTGTTCCTGTTTTGGACATATGTAAAGCTGCAACTTTGGCCTCCCTCCACACTTTTGTAAAGCATTACTGCTTAGATTCTGAGGTGAGGAGGGATGGCCATTTTGCGCGCTCTGTTTTACAGGACTTTTTGGTATAGAAGGGTGGACACCCTCCTCCTGGTGAGGTAGTGATGTGGGATTCTATTCAAAAGGTGAGGAATCCACAGGCAGATGTATCCATCAGAAGAACAAGTTACTTACCTTCGGTAATGCTTTTTCTGGTGGATATAGTATCTGCCTGTGGATTCCTCACAGATCCACCCACCTCCCCGTTGTCCACCCTTTTATATCATAAAAGCTGAGGTATTAGTTTTTTATATATTTTTGTGTACTTAAGACTTTGTTACCTCTATTGGTTCATTGTTGTCTTGTTTGACGTGCAACGCTTTCTTATTTCACTATACACTGAGTGTATTTGTGTGAATTCTTTATACTATGTATGCATTGTCTCTATGGTCGGTTCGCCCATTTTGCCTCGGTGGCACGGAAAAAATGGGTGGAACTGTGTCATCGTAGTCTTCTTATGGCTCCGGTGACGTCATGCGGAGCAGCGTGCGGAGCCATGACGCTGTGACGACCTCGTCGGTGCAGAGAACTATGAAAAATTTCTGAGGAATGCTGGCGCAGGGGATATTCATAAGGTGGGGAATCCAGAGACATGCTGTATCCACCAGAAAAGGCGTTACCGAAGGTAAGTAACTTGCTCTTCTGGTGGCTACTCTACCTGCAGAATCTTCATTGATGCTTACAACATCTCCACCCCCCCCCCCCCTTCATCTGTAGACTGTTAGTACCCTTTATAATAAGATGGTAAGTTAGTTTTACACTGTGCCAATATACAAGGATCGGTCTTCTCAAATACGCCTCAAAGGGCATGGAAAAAGGGGAACGGATGTTAGGGCGCCTGTACTGAGGCAGCATTGATAGCATCACAACTTTGCGTTTGGCGTCTGATGTCTAAAATGAGTCCGCTCCCCTTGTTGGCATAGGGAACATTGTAAAAGTTTTGCAGATCCAGTTGTACGTCTGGCATAGTTGTGAATCTGCAGGTAGATGGAGTATCTAACAAAAATATTGTTACCGAAGGTAACTTTTTAGTTCGGTTGATTATCATCCCATCCTTATTTGAGCCAAATCATCAGGGGATGATTGGGATAAGGGAAGGGGGAAATTTGTGGGCAGTCCCCAACATGATTCCTCCATGTACATATTCATATGAAGTTTTCATATGAGCTCTGAAAAATAAAACATGCTATATGGATGACCCTGAATTTAGCACTGAGCTCAGTTCCTAATGTGATCTTCAAATTTGTTGTAAATCTATGCACAAGTTTGAGAAACTTCTTGATATTTTAACATGGCTTCACTCCACATTATTTTTGTCTTGCAATTTTATCATACAAAACCTACAATAAAGTTTTCTTCTTCTCATTTTAGCAAATAGAAGAATTTTCTGATGTTAACGAAGGAGAGAAAGAAGTAATGAAATTATGGAACCTCCATGTCATGAAACATGGGTATGTAGATTATTTCACAGTTTCCCGTGGCATGTGATAATTTATAAAACTGCATAGAAGTTAGTGATCTGTATGGCAGTAAAGCGGACATTATCATGTCTAAATCTATTCCACATACTGTAAGTATTGTAACAATACATCTCTAACCAATATTTTAAATGTTATAATATAATTCAAAACTAGTATTGTAAAATAAAAAAAGGTATATAAAAATGCCAGTATTTGTCGAAATTTGAAAACCGACAGCATGCTACCATAATTCTTTAGGGGAATGGAGAAGGGTTTTTATGATGCTAATGTTTTCACTTATTATACAAAACAACAAGGGCACCCAATCGAGTCAGCACAGGACCTCGGGGAACATATTAATGAAAACAACAGTGGTCCAATGCACAAAAGAGTTTAAAGTGCAAAATAAATATAGACACAATGGAAACTATATTAACTATTGACGTGTCCAGCCGGACCGAGGTCCAATTTTTACTTTAGACAACAGATGTAATGAAAGGATACCTTCAACAGTTCCATAGAGAGGGGCACAAGCCTGTACCCAAGCATATACAGATTGTCACAGAAAAGAAGGTGAGCAGAGAATAGAGCAAAGTTGAATGGTGGTAATGGAATTCCTGTTACTGTAATATTGACAGAAAACAACAGCTTTTGCCTAAAAACTTTGCTCTATTCTCTGCTCACCTTCTTTTCTATGACAATCTGTATATGCTTGGGTACAGGCTTGTGCCCCTCTCTATGGAATTGTTGAAGGTATCCTTTCATTACATCTGTTGTCTAAAGTAAAAATTGGACCTCTGTCCGGCTGGACAAGTCAATACTTAATAATGTTTTCACTTAGTCATCTTCTGATTATCTAATAGTCATAATCAGTAGAATGTCTGTGCATATGTGGGATGCGGATTCAGGATTAAGGTTTTGAAATCTATACAATTTCAAACTGGTGCAGAACAGAAACCCAGTCGATGGGTTGTAGTATTTGCATGTGAGAGAGGGCACGAGGAGGTTCCTAAAGGCTGAAAACCACACTTCTGATGGATACTTCTAACTGCAGATTTCTGACTCCTTGATGACCATCTGCTACAAGGAATCGCCAACCATGCACGCTGATGTCAGTTCCTTTGTTTTTCACCTTCACAAGCAGATACAGAGCTGGGCTCCTCTTCATTCATTGAAGAGACTGTTTCTACGATTTTCCGACTCAAATACTTGGCGTGCAAGGAAACCTGTCACTGTCTAAGACTACAGAGTATAAACCTTGTAGGGACTGCAGATGTCTGCGACAGATAGCCATGAGCTGTGCCTCTGGTATTTTGAAGGGCTGCAACAACTACCCCAGATGGAATTGCAAAGCCACCCAAGATCGCAAAGCTCTTTGTGGCAAGACTCCACTCAGGTGCTTATCCATGTCGAACTAGAGAGTGCAGAAGGCTCCTACTTCCAGCCCGAAAGTCATCCCTTCATGGTTGAAGTCTTCCGAGAAGTCCTGCTCCTGCCTATCACTCTCATTCTACAGTGTAGGCACCAGGGCATCACAGTGACTCACTTCTTTCTCTCATTCCAGCAAGGAGCAATTTCCAACTTTGGCCCCAGTAAAGTCTGAGTTTTCAGGTCTGTCTGCAATCTTGTAGCAAGTCTAAGCATTTAGAGTGGCCATGCTGCGCATCTTTGGCACATTTCCAGCTCCCTATGGTGCACCTTCGAGCCCCAATGGATCCATAGGAACCTTTTGTACCACCGGCAGATCCATCTTCCCTTTAGTATGTGCCCCTTGAAGCTGCTTTGGGTTCTGCACAGATGACCGCACCGACAGCACTGGTGGAGGATCCAACACCTATTGTGGTATTTGACTCAGAGTCAAATTATTCTTAATCGAGGCTGTGCCCAGATCATGATGTGCGCAGCCAATACCCAATCTTGCAGACTCAGATGCTACTCCATTACTGTGTAGTCGAGTAAAGGCGCTGCGCTAACTTTTTGCCTTGAGGTGGGTCAACTCCAGCTGCCTTCCAAGGATGTTGCAATCATGCACTCAGTAACATGGTTGGTAAGATATTACTTGCAGTCTCAGAAAACTTAAGAGCTTCATTGGCCCAAACAATTCAATATGTCATCTGCTTGGGCCTAGACTCTAGTGATAGTCTAGAAAGGGCTGTTAGAACAAGTATTGTACTTCGGCACCATGCATAGATGAGATCCACAGGCTTCTCCTGGAACATCCAGGCATCCCTATTGGACATATTCTTCAATGGTTCCTGCCTGTTTGGCAAGAAAACAAACTTGCCTTGGAGCTGAGCTGAGCCATGGCATGCTCTTTGGCCTTTCAGCACCAGTCTGGCAACCCCCCCAGTAGTTTTGTCCTTTTCTGGGTTGCGCCACGGACTTGTCATATCAACTGCATCAGGCCTTGTCATCCACACAAGGTCTCTCAGCCCTTTCGAGGTTGGGCTGTAGACAGTGTATGTCCCAATACCTCACCCCTCCAGCAACAACTTGAAAACTTCTTTAGTGTGCCCTTTGCAACAAATAGCCAACCACTTGGAGTCAGGGTAAGCCAATTGCTTCAGGGATGACAAAAGTATTCCATCTGGCAGGTGTAGTCTTAAAATGATCCAGTATTGGGGTATCTTTCATAGATTTACATGCCTGAATCATTCCCCGTCGCCGAGGCCGGAGTCCCACGGTAAAATACAAAAGCAGTGTCTAAGTAAATAACAGTAGTAGGCTAAAAGAAAGCTCAAGGGCCTAGATCTTATATATGAAAAGAACTAAAAAATAGTCCCAACCAATCAGCTACCAGCACCCTCTAGAACCTTCCCAGCAGAGGCAGTTCTCTTCAGATTTTCACCGCACGTCGTGTGGAAGAGAGTCACCCTGAGTGCCTACTCAGTTCTTCACTTCATTTTTTTAGGATGTCTGATAAGAAGGCTCTTTTTAGACCCTGATGGACCTGTGAAAAGAAGAGGGTCCATGTGGATGACCAGCCTAAAGACTGCATCTACTGCCTTCATCCAAAGTATGTTGCTAAGGATTGTAGAATTTGCAGTACCTTCACTACTAAAACTCTTAGTGATAGGGAGGCAAGGCTACTTTTATGGCTGAGGAGGATAACAAGGCTTCAAGTTAAAGGGCTAGATCGCATGACAGCTCTTCCAGTGAGGCAAGAAAACATCACAAGGCTTCCCATGATGTTTCTGACCATTCAGAGGTCACCTAAACTTTCCTCTGGGTCAACTGTTTTCTCCCTCTGAGGGATCTAAGAGGCCATCGACCTCTAAAACCGTGAGTAAACCCAAGGTTAAAACTCTTACGCTGGTTTCATCATCTACGGTTTCTGTGACTTCTACTGCCCCCTTGTCGACAGCTACTGTCTCGACAATGGCCATCTCTTCACCTGTTATATCAACCAAGATCTCTGTCACGTCTAAGAAACCTGTTCTTAGACTGGACGTCAACGACAAGTTCATCTTCATAATCTCCAGGGGAGGGGGGGGGGGAGCAATAGTTATCTTAGGACATGAGGTATAGTTGTTTCAGCTAAACTATTTGTAACTTGTCGACTTCTTTTTCGGGTCCTTCGATTTATTGGTGCGCAAGGGATGTCCCTTCGTCGAACCAGCTTCAAGCCCTGCGGCGCCTGTCACAAGATGTCTGTGACGGACCCACACATTGTGTGTCTATGGTGTTTGGATCTGACCATGGCCCGAAGTCGTGCTTCAACTGCCGGGCAATGCTTTGAAAACTTTGCGAGAGCGTTCCCAAAAGTTGCTGGAGGGTCGGCTCCGGGTTGTCCCAGGTCGTGTTAGAGAGGAAGGTCTTGAGGCCGTTCGCGGACCCCCCATTCCTCGTCACACTCGAAGTTGTCAAGCTCATTGGGTAAGTTCAAACACAAGAAGAAGGCGAAGAAGCACAGGTGCTCTACGCCTTCTCCCCGTCGGTCGGCTGACGCGACGCAGGATTCAGAGCATCGTCGTTCCAAGGCTCCATCTCCGGTGCCTGATTCAGGGATGACTCCACACCTCCCATTTCCTGGAGCCGGAGCGTCCCCTGCCCAACTTAGACAGTTTTACGAGACATTACACCTAGTCTTTGGGCAGTCATACTATGCTGGCGCACCTTAAGACCCCGTGGGGTGGGGGTCCTGGACCTTCTATTCCGGCGCTGACAGACTCCTGCGGATCCAGGCCTGCATCCGGATCGACACCGGTCAATCTAACTCGACCTTCCCTGGCGCCGATCCGGACGACGACTCCCCGGCACGGGTCGTGCCACTGATCAACACCGTCCCCATCCTCATCACCATCCCCGAGTTGGACCCAGAGCCGGGCTGACGACGGAACCGGCGCCAAAGGGTTCTTCTGTTGCCCTATTCATCCCTGGTATTTCCTATTGACCAGAGAGTGGTTATGAGGACTGGGAGGTGTCACTGAACCCTTTAGCTGACCAGTTGAAATAACCGGACTGGTGTGAGGAACTGGTTGATGCCAGTGGTCTGGACACCTCTCCAGACACTGGTTTGCTGTATATCTCTACTGTGGCTACGGAGGAGGGAGCGTCCTATGCAGTGGGGGTGAGAAGGGCAACCAAGGTCTTGGGCCTTGAGCTCCCTTAGGTGACAGTTAAGACTAACCTCCTGACTGAGGTGCTTCAACCTACGGCATCCACTTCTGAACTCCTATTGCCGTTTAACGAAGCCTTCGCTGACATCCTATGGGCACCTGGTCCAAGTCCAGCACAGGGGCTCCTGTGGAAAGGACGATTGCCCGCTGCCACTGCCTGGCCCCAGGGGACCCAGTGTTCCTGACCCAACACTCTTCCCCGGAGACCATGGTTGTCCAAGCCTCCTCTTCAAAGGGTACATTCCCTTCTGCTCCTCCAGATAGAGAATCCAAGAAGCCGGATCATCTTGGGAAGCGTAGGTTCTATTCCTACAGTTTGGCACTGCAGTCCGTGAATACTGCATGCCTCTTGGGCCGATACTCCAATACCATCTGTGATACAGATGTGCAGGTGCTGCCTCAGTGTCCAGGGGGGGTCCGGGCCGTCCACTCCCAGGCAGTGGTGGAAGGGAGAGACGCAGCCAAATTCACGAACAGATGTGGACTGGATACCACTGACTCACTGGGCAGAACGATTGCCACATCAGTAGCCCTTATACGCTACGCTTAGTTGAGGACATCTGGCTTTTTCGGGGATGTCCAGTCAATCTTGATGGACATGCCCTTTGATGGCAGTCACCTTTATGGCGACAAAGCAGATTTGGCGCTGGAGCACTTTAACCACTTGGATGCTAAGGGTATTTGCTCTTCTTCATGTAATTTCCATTGAAATCAATGGAAACTCCATGACGAGTTACCCTTGTCATTAGCACTGAAGGGGTTAAAGATTCTCGGGCTACGGCCAGATCTTGGGGCCTTGCCGCACCTTCTTGCCCTCTCCAGTCTGCTTTTTGTCCCTTTCGTGGCTACGGAATGGGCACACAACCACGCCTGGCCCAGTCTAGCCACCAGCTCATGCAAGCTGCCCAGCCTCTGCGTGGCCACAGATGTGGGACCCAGCGACCTCACGGGTCTGGGAGCCAGCCTGCCAGTCCACCCTTTCCCTCCCTGCAGCAGCCTCCAAACCTTCCTAGTACAATGTTTCAGGCCCATCAACGACCAGTGAGAGGCAAGATTTGCCATCACCTCCTCCACTGGCAATCCATCATGTCGGACAGGTGGGTTTTGCAAATAGTCCAAAGGTGCTATTTTATCCCTTCGTGGCTAACCACCTCTCCATGCCACCTTCTTACCATCGCTTGTCGGAGAACCATTTAGCTCTTCTCCGCCAGAAAGTCTCTGTTCTTTTAGCCAAAGGAGCAATAGAGAGGGTGCCGACACAAGAAGTAGGTTGTCTTTTGCTATTGCCACTACTTTTTAGTGCCCAAGAACGACAAAGACCTGCATCCTATTCTAGATCTACGGGCCCCCAACCGCTTCCTACGGAAGGAGAAGTTCAAAATGCTCACATTGGCTCAGGTCCTGTCTGCCCTCAGCCCTGGAGACTGGTTGGTGGCGATGAACTTCCAGAATGCTTATTTTCACATTTCCGTCCTGCCAGCTCACAGGCGCTACCTACGGTTCGTGGTTGGCCACAATCACATTGTTTACTATGCTTCCCTTTGGCCTCACCAGTGCCGCTCTGGTGTTCATGAAAGTGATGGCGGTGGTCGCAGCTCATCTGCACAGATCAGGGGTTCCAGTCTTCCCCTACCTCGACGACTGGCTGTTAAAGGCGGATTCGCCCCATGCTGTCGTCTTCCACCTCCAGACTATGGCGGACTTCCTGCATTCGCTGGTGTTCACTATAAACGTACCAAAGACACACCTGACCCCTTCTCAGATGCTCCCTTTCATCAGAGCAGTTTTGAACACGGTGTAGTCTCAGGCCTATCCTCCTGAACAGCGAGTCCAGGATATTCGGGCTATGCTACCGAAGTTTCAGCCTCTATCCCGGATTTCGGTGAGAATGACTCTGAGGCTGCTGGGCCCCATGGCCTCCTGCTGGTAGATGATGCCAGGTGACATATGCAGTCTCTGCAGTGGGCCCTGAAGTTCCAGTGGGCGCAACATATGGGGAATCTTTCCGACTATGTCCAGATCTCGGAGGGGACTGCGACACAGCTGCAGTGGTGGTTAATGAACCAAGATTGGGTCAGAGGCATATCCCTCTCCCTTCCTCATCCAGAGTTGACAGTAGTGACCGATGCGTCACTTCTGGGATGAGGCGGCCATCTGGGAGCGGCAAAGATAAGAGGTGCCTGGTTTCTGGCGGAGTCCAGGCTCCATATCAACCTGCTGGAGCGCCAGCCGATTTGACTGGCACTGAAGGCATCCCTTCCCTCTCTCAAAGGGGTAGTGGTGCAAGTGTTCATGGACAACACCACCGCCATGTGGCACTGTAACAAACAGGGCAAGGTGGGGTCCTGGACCCTTTGTCCAGAGGCTCTTCGCCTCTGGACATGGCTGGAACACCAGGACATAAGCCTGGTGGTTCAACACCTGGCGGGGTCTCTGAACACCAGAGCGGACAAACTCAGCTGTCGGTGCCTGGTCGATCACAAATGGCATCTCCACCCGGAAGTGGCACAAGATCTCTTTCAGCAATGGTAAGAGCCTTGGCTAAAACTGTTCGCCACCAAAGAGATCGCGCAATGTCGGCGGTAATGCGTGTTGGAGTTTCCAAGGCGGCACTCGCACGGCCTTGCTTTTCGTCGCAAGTGGAGCTCAGGCCTCCTGTACGCCTTTCCGCCTGTACCACTTCTGCCCCGAGTGCTGAAGATTATCACGCAAGACTGGGCCCAAGTTATCTATGTGGCTCCGGACTGGGCACGAAAAGTCTGGTACCCTGAGCTTCTGAGCATGGCTATCGATCCTCCAATCAGACAGCCCCTTCGGGAGGATCTTCTGTTGCAGCAACAGGGGGTTTTTCTTCACCTGAACCTCTCCAGCCTCCACCTCCTTGCATGGAGATTGAGCGGTGACAGTTGACAGCTTTTGACCTTCCGCCCAAAGTCTGTAATGGTATTTTGGCAGCCAGGCGTCCCTTCACAAAGTCAGTATACGCCTGTCAATGAACACATTTGTGGAATGGTACACAGCAAAGGCTGTGGATCCCTTTTCTGAGGTTTTTCTTTATATACTTCTCTGCTCTGGACACTCTGAAAAGTTATCTTGCAGCTATCTCAGCTTTTCTTAGGCTGCCAGATCAGCCATCCTTATTCAAGTCTCCTATTGTAAATAGGTTCTTAAATGGCATTACTCGTCTGTCTCCTCCAACTCCTTTCATAATGCCTCAGTGGGACTTGAATCTTGTTCTTACATACCTTGTGCACCCCCTTCAAGCCTCTTCATAAATGTGTTTTCAAGCTCCTAACTCTGAAAACTGCTTTCCTTGTTGCCCTCACCTCGGCTCGCAGGGTGAGTGAGCTTCAAGCTCTATCTTCCAAACCCCCTCTCTTCTCTGCATCCGGACAAAGTGGTGCTTCGGACTAGGCCTTCGTTTCTGTCTATAGCTGTATAGTCATCTGTATATAGGTCAATCCATCAACTTGCCTACTTTTTTCCCACCTCCGCACCCTTCCAAGCAGGAGGAGAGATTCAACCGTCTGGACCCTAAATGGGTGCTGTCATTCTACCTTGACGCACCAAAGTTTTCCGGGTGGATGATCAACTCTGTTGGATATGTTTTGTGCTAAGAAGGGCAGGGCTGTTCATAAACGTACCATCTCTCAGAGGGTTGTCCTTAGCATAAAATTCTGCTACTCCTTAGCTAAGAAAGATCATCACCAAGGCTACAGCGGCTACCACTGCGTTGGCACGTGGAGTCCCACAGCTTGATATCTGCCAGGCGGCAACGTGGGCATCTATGCACACGTTTACCAGACATTACTGCCTGGACAGCCAAGTCCGGAGGAACGGCTATTTTGCCCGTTCACTCCTCCAGGACTTTCTGGTGTGACCTTAGTTTGCGGTCCCTCCTCTGGGGATGGTATTGCTCGTGTATCTATTCTAAGGTAAGGAATCTATAACGAACTGTCTCTTTCAGATGAACAATTTATTTACCTTTGGTAACGATGTATCTGTAATATAGTCCCCACTGCCCCACCCATCCTCCCCGCAAACTGATTTCTAGGGCTAGGAACCCCTATCTGAAAGAAACAGGTTAGTATTAGATTCCTTACCTTAGAATATCCCCAGGCGTCAGTCTGGATCCGAAAACTTTTGCGTAGCAGTACCCCTGCGCGTCGGTAGGCGTCGTCTGCAGGCGTCCCCTGCGGCTCCGCGTCCGTCGTCGGCGTCGTGCGCCGTGATGACGTCGCTGGAGTATATAGACGCCGCCTCCGCGCGCTGACGTCAGTTCTTCTTTTTTCCGCGCCAGTTAGCGCAGATCCGAGAAGTGCAGTACTCCGGTCTTTTGACCAAAGTTTTTGAATCTTACTAATTGTTACGGTGCCGGTAGGATGCCCGGTTTTAAGAACTCTGACGGTTGTGACCGCACCATGTCGGTCACGGATCATCACCGACTCTGCCTCCGGTGTCTAGGCCCCGACCACGCCGTGGACGACTGTGTCGATTGCCGGGCCCTGACGAGTAAAGCTAGGCGGGAGCGGTCCCGCAAGCTACTCGAACTGCGGCTGTCGGACCCACGTTGAGAGCGGTCCCGGTCCGGCCGGAGGTCGAGGGAGCGGTCGCGGAGCCATCACGAGCGCTCCGGAAGTCGTCACCATTCCTCTGGTTCCTCAGGTAGGAGACACAAGAAGTTGGGGCGTCGTCATCGTACCCCCGACTCCCCCCAAAGCGCGCGCAATGCGGCCGGGGGTTCGGGTGGCCCCACACCCGCGGCTCCGCATGAGTCGCCGGCGCGGCCTGCTCCATACCCTGCGGTCCCTGGGCAAGGCGCGTCGCGTGAGGAGATAGAGGAGTTCCTTATGGCCATGAGGGCACTGTCTCCTCCGACGGGGCCTACGGCGCCTTCGGGCCCTGTGCTCCCGTCCGGGGGTCCTAGCGGTTCGGGTGTTCCTGCCTCGACGCCGTCGGGTGCTCCGGCTCCGACGCCGCCCACGGCTCCGTCCCCGGCGCCGCAGGGACCCTCAGGGTCGACGCCGGCTGGTCTACCGGCCTCTCCGGCGCCGATTCCATCGGGGTTGCCCCCGACGCCGCCACCGCGCGGCGCCGGTGCTCCGGGGGCGGCGCCGTCCCCATGACCTCTCCGACTCCGGACGCGGAGTCGGACCGGCGTCGCCCGACGCAGAGTCCGACGCCGATGGGGCCTGTGGACCCCGAGGAGCCGGTCTACATTGTTGACTCCGAATATGGGGAAGATGTAGAATACGGAGAGGTTTGGGAGGGGTCTGAGGACCCTCTGTCACGTGAGTGTCAGTACAATGTGGACTGGACAGGTGATTTGGGTGACGCCAGTGGCCTGGACGACTCTCCTAACCCTGTTTTTGTCTCGCCTCCTACTGTGGCTTCGGAGGCTGGGGCTGCTTATTCAGTGGTGTTGATGAGGGCTGCCAAGGCCTTACACCTTGAGCTCCCCGTCGCGGTCGTGAGGCCTAACATCCTCACTGAGGTCTTCAAACCGCAGTCATGCCCACAGGAGCCTCTGCTGCCGTTCAACGAAGCCTTGACAGACGTTCTTTTGGGCACGTGGTCCAGGCCCGCTTCAGGTTCGCCTGTTGATAGGAACGTGGCCAGACGCCACCGTCCGTGTCCGGACGACCCCAAGTTCCTGTCCACCCATCCCACCCCTGAGAGTCTGGTGATCCAGGCCTCGACCTCTCAGACCGCATTCCCGTCGGCCCCGCCCGATCGGGAATCCAAGAGGTACGACCAATATGGAAAGAAGGTCTTCTCGTCCCTGAGTCTGGGACTGCGGTCTTGCAACACCGCATGCCTCTTGGGCCGCTACACCCACTCTCTGTGGGATACGGTCGCGGAGTTGCTGCCAGAATGCCCGCAGGAGGTACGGGCAAAGCTCGGCAAGGCTATGATTGAAGGCCGAGATGCAGCAAGATACTCCATAAGGTGTGGTCTTGATACGACCGACTCGCTGGGCAGAGCGATGTCCACGACGGTGGCGATTCGTCGCCACGCCTGGCTGAGATCCGCCAACTTTTCGGCAGATGTCCAAAATACTTTGATGGACATGCCGTTCGATGGCAGTCGCCTGTTTGGCGACAAGGCGGACCACGCGCTGGAGCGCTTCAAGGACTCCAGGGTCACGGCCAAGTCCTTGGGTCTCTCGACCCAGCGCCAGCAAACGGGTTCGTTTCGCTCCTTTCGTGGCCACGGAAGGGGCGGTCCCACATGTGCTGCCAGCCACGCACCGCAGAACACTTCTCAACGCGGTGGCGGCCGTGGATTCCGCCGTGTAGGCGGTCGGGGACAACGGCGAGGTCAGACCACACCTCCCCCCGCAGCATCAGCCTCCAAATCCTCCTAGTCCGTGCTTTCAGGCCCATGTGACGCCAGTGGGTGGCAGGGTTCGCCATCACCACTCCCGCTGGCGCTCTATCACATCGGACAGGTGGATGCTGCAGCTCGTCCGAAGGGGCTACTCCCTCCCCTTCGAGACCTCTCCTCCAGCCATGCCACCGCAGAACCACCGTGTGTCGGGGGACCACTTGACACTTCTGCAGGAGGAAGTTACGGCCCTCTTGGCCAAGGGGGCCATCGAGCGCGTTCCTGGGCCAGAAGTAGGGCGTGGTTGCTATTCCCACTACTTTCTGGTACCCAAGAAGGACAAGGGGGGCCTCCGTCCTATCTTGGATCTACGGAACGTCAACGGCTTCCTCCGGAAGGAGAAGTTCAAGATGTTGACTTTGGCTCAGGTCTTGGCTGCTCTAGACCCACAAGACTGGATGGTGGCGTTGGACTTGCAGGATGCGTATTTTCACATCCCCGTCCTGCCGGCCCACCGGCGTTACCTGCGGTTCACGGTAGGCCACGAGCACTTTCAGTTTATCGTGCTCCCATTCGGCCTTACCAGCGCCCCACGGGTGTTCACGAAAGTGATGGCGGTGGTCGCAGCTCATCTGCGCCGGTTAGGGGTTTCAGTCTTCCCCCTACCTCGACGACTGGTTGTTGAAGGCGGGCTCGCCCCAGACAGTCGTCCACCACCTTCAGATGACGGCAGACCTCCTGTACGAGCTGGGGTTTTCCATCAATGTGCCGAAATCACACCTGTGTCCCTCTCAAAAGCTCCTTTTCATCGGAGCGGTTCTCGACTCGGCGCAGTTTCGGGTTTATCCTCCGGAACGGCGGATCCGGGATATACAGGCTTTGATTCCCATCTTTAAGCCGTTATCCCGGGTTTCGGTCAGGTTGACGCTGCGGCTGCTGGGGCTGATGGCTTCCTGCATCCTTCTGGTGCATCACGCCCGGTGGCGGATGCGGGCTCTGCAGTGGGACCTGAAGTTTCAGTGGGCCCAGCATCAAGGCAACCTATCCGACCATGTCCTGATCTCGGAGGGCACTGCGAGCCAGTTGCAGTGGTGGCTTACGGACCGCGATTGGGTCAGAGGCAGATGCCTCTCCCTTCCCCAACCGGAGCACGTGGTTGTGACGGACACGTCCCTCCAGGGCTGGGGAGGCCACTTGGGAGAGGCGGAAATCAGAGGTATCTGGTCTCCGGCGGAATCCCGGCTCCACATCAACATGTTGGAGCTGCGGGCGATTCGCCTAGCACTGAAGGCATTCCTCCCCTTTGTCAACGGGAGTGTAGTGCAGGTGTTCACGGACAACACCACCGCCATGTGGTACTGCAACAAGCAGGGCGGAGTGGGGTCGTGGACCCTTTGCCAGGAGGCTCTGCGTCTCTGGCAATGGCTGGAACGTCAGGGCGTGACTCTGACGGTTCAACACCTGGCAGGTTCTCTGAACGCCAGGGCGGACTAACTCAGCCGTCGGTGCTCGGTGGATCACGAATGGTGTCTGAACTCGGACGTGGCGAAAGGCCTCTTTCTGCAATGGGGAGAGCCTTGGTTAGATCTATTCGCCACAGAAGAGAACGCGCAATGTCATCAGTTCTGCGCGTTGGAGTTTCCAAGACGGCACTCGCTCGGCGACGCCTTTCGGCGCGAGTGGAGCTGCGGTCTGTTGTACGCCTTTCCGCCTATACCACTTCTGCCCAGAGTGCTGAAGAAGATCAGGCGCGACCGGGCCCAAGTTATCCTTGTGGCTCCGGACTGGGCTCGAAGGTACTGGTATCCCGAGCTACTCAGCATGTCAGTCGGTCCCTCGATCCGCCTGCCCCTTCGGGAGGACCTTCTGTCGCAGCAGCAGGGGACGGTCCTCCACCCGAACCTGTCCAGTCTCCACCTCCATGCGTGGAGATTGAGCGGCGACAGTTGAGGCCATTTGACTTGCCTCCTGAGGTTTGTGATGTGATTCTGGCAGCCAGGCGTCCCTCCACAAAGTCGGTATACGCCTGCCGGTGGAACAGATTTGTGGCATGGTGCACAGCAAAGGCTGTGGACCCTCTCTCTGCCCCTCTTTCCGAGGTTCTCCTCTTTCTTCTCTCTCTTGCCCAGCAGGGCTCTGCTTTGGGCACTATCAAGGGCTACCTTTCTGCCCTTTCGGCCTTTCTAAGGCTGCCTGATCAACCTTCTTTGTTCAAGTCCCCTATTGTAACGAGATTCTTGAAGGGCATCACGCACATGTATCCACCTGTTCCGTTCGTGATGCCTCAGTGGGACTTGAACCTGGTTCTGACCTTCTTGATGTGCGCTCCCTTTGAGCCACTTCATTCCTGTACTCTCCGTCTCCTGACTTTAAAGACTGCCTTCCTGGTTGCCATCACCTCTGCCAGGAGAGTGAGTGAGCTCCAGGCTCTTTCTGTCAAACCTCCTTTCATGTCCATTCATCCAGACAAGGTGGTTCTGAGAACTAGACCTTCTTTCCTGCCCAAAGTAGTATCTGCTTTTCACGTCGGGCAGTCCATCACCTTACCCTCCTTCTTCCCGCCTCCGCATCCTTCAAAGGATGAAGAGCGGCTCCATCGTCTGGACCCAAAACGTGCGCTTTCATTTTATATGGATCGCACACGCCAGTTCCGGGTGGATGACCAACTGTTTGTTGGCTACGTGGGTGCGAAGAAGGGACGGGCGGTACATAAACGGACCATCTCTCGGTGGGTCGTTCTGTGCATCAAAGCGTGCTACTCTTTGGCTCGGAAGGAGCCTCCTGTTGGGCTGAGGGCCCATTCCACTCGGGCCACGGCGGCTACTACTGCCCTGGGCCGGGGAGTCCCTTTGCAGGACATTTGCCAGGCGGCTACGTGGGCCTCGCTGCACACCTTTGCGAGGCACTACTGCCTGGACAGTCAAGTCCGGAGGGATGGCTTCTTTGGCCGTTCGATTCTCCAGGACTTTCTGGTTTAGGATTGTATTGGTTCGCAGACCCACCACCGGGGTTGGTATTGCTGGGGTATCTATTCTAAGGTAAGGAATCTAATACTAACCTGTTTCTTTCAGATGAACAAGTTACTTACCTTCGGTAACGATATATCTGTAAGAAACAGTAGTTAGTATTAGATTCCTTACCGCCCCGCCCATCCTCCCCGTTCTGCGAACTGATACCTAGGGTTAAGGACATCCCTTTCAGGGCCCTAGTTTCAAATGGCACCAGTGTTGGTTCTCACATGGCTCTGCGTGTTCTGGCGCGGAAAAGCTATGTACAAAGAACTGACGTCAGCGCGCGGAGGCGGCGTCTATATACTCCAGCGACGTCATCACGGCGCACGACGCCGACGACGGACGCGGAGCCGCAGGGGACGCCTGCAGACGACGCCTACCGACGCGCAGGGGTACTGCTACGCAAAAGTTTCCGGATCCAGACTGACGCCTGGGGATATTCTAAGGTAAGGAATCTAATACTAACTACTGTTTCTTACAGATATATCGTTACCGAAGGTAAGTAACTTGTTCAACACGGCCATAGTTGTGGCGCACCATTGGTCAGTGTCTTGCATGGCTCTGCGCTTCTGGCATTGAAAGTAGTGTCAGAACTGACAGCGCGCATGTGTGGCATCTTAAGTAGGCACTGCGAAGTCATCCCTTCGACCACGACGGACGCGGAGTCGACCGACGCGCAGGGGTACTGCTAAAGCAAAATCTCCGAATCCAGTCTGACTCCTGGGGGAAATTCTAAGGTAAGGAATGTATAACTAGCATATGTCTCTTACAGATGCTTAGTTTCCGAAGGTAAGTAACTTGTCAGAAAAGGCCATAGCCTGAATCTAGAGAAATATAATCAATGTTGCTCGAATATAGGCCTCTATTAAATGTAGGTTTCAGATTTTTTTATTAGACTTTGAACGTCCATTGGCATTCCTTAACCCATAGGCCAAAATTATATCAAAGATTTGTTTAGGCCATCGCCTTAAGGGCTCAGTAATTGGAGCAAGAACTCTTCACACTGCATCCTCTTCATATGTGAGAGGTGAAAGATGTTCCAGGGATTTATTTTATTTTTATTTATTTATTTTGAAAGTTTTATATAGCGCGGACAAGATCTTCGCAGATATCAGAGCGCTTTACAAAGAATAGTACATGAGGGAGTATAGTCAGACAGATAAATCAATAGGTCAAAACAGTACAACTAGGTGGCTACAAAGCCAATCCTGTGAGTAATAAAACAGCTAATACAAATAATAAAAATAAACAAATCGATGCAGAGTATTAACAGTGTCTGAGATAAAAGCTCAAGTGTATTTTGCCATGAGGATAGTTTTTACTTCATTTTTAAAGAGTGTAGTGGAAGAGATAAGCCTGATTTCGGGCGGGAGTGAGTTCCAGATCCTAGGAGCCATTCCTGAGAAGGAGCGCCTATATGTTTTTTCCTTCCGGAATCTTCGAGGTTTCAGCAGAAGATTGTTTGTGCCTCTAGTGTTTCTAACTCCGCCAGAGATTGTCAGTTTCTGAGCAAGGTATCCGGGTGAGTTTAGGTGTACCGCCTTGTGTGTCATGCAGGCGATTTTCAAGTGTATTCTGGCTTCAAAAGGCAGCCAGTTCAGGGATTTCAAGTCAGGGGTAATATGGGAGTGCTTTTTTGACCCAGTGATGAGTCTTGCTGCAGTGTTTAGAGAAGCTCTCAGGGGTGCGGTTGTAGTTAGTGGGAGTCCGCAGAGGGCGGTGCTGCCGTATTCAATTCGAGGGATGATTAGTGCTTGTACTGCCGTTTGGAAGTCTTTGGCTGGGAGGAAGGGTTTAAGTTTCCTCCTAGTATTGATCTGGAAGTTCGCTCCCTTTGTTGCCTTGCTGATATGTTGCTGCATGTTGAGATTGGTGTCGAGTGTTATGCCTAAAGATTTTGCTGAGTCCACGATGGTTGGTTGGACATTGAGTGCGGTTAGGTGTTTAAGCCAAGTTTGAGTGGTGGAGATCTTCGTTGGAGGTGAGATCAGCAGGAACTCTGTTTTCAGGGCATTGAGTTTGAGATGATTATCGGCAAGCCAGGATTGGGTGCATCTGATCGTTGAGTTCAGGAGCAAGATGTCTTTGGGGGACTGTACTTTGAGATAAAGTTGGGTGTCATCGGCGTACATGTGAAACTGTACATTGGATGCTTGTAGCAAGGTGGTGAGCTGTTCCATGACTAGGTTGAACAGAGTTGGGGATAGAGAGGATCCTTGGGGGACGCCTAGCGTTACGGGTATTGGCGAGGACATCAGGTTGTTGCTCTTAAAGTTCTGCGACCTGTTGTGAAGGAAGGAAGTGAACCACTTTAGAACAGTTCCAGATAAACCCATTCTAGCGTTTAGTAGTTCTAGTAAGTTCTCATTTTTAACGGTGTCGAATGCTGAAGAGAGATCAAGGAGGATGAGGAGGCAGGTCTCGTTTTTGTCTAGCATTTGAAGTGCATCGTGAATTATGTGGGTCATAGCAGTTTCTTTACTGTGTCCTGCTCGGAAGCCTGATTGGTGAGGGTTGAGGATTTGATTGTTGCATTGCAATCTCTGGCTATAATGTTTGGTCTGCTGGGATCTAGTGAGTTCAAAATGTCAGTTAAACATAGTAAAGTCTTTGGGATCTTGTTGTCCGGGACTGATTCTATATAAATATTCATAACATCCAATTGTTTATATTTTACTATTGGGGATTAAGATGATTCCTAATATGTTGTTAGATTCTGTATCTATTATTTTGGGTTTATTAAAAAATTCATTTTTCAACCAGATCAGGAGACCACCTAAGTCTATTCCTGAAGCAGAAGGTATAGAACTATTTCAGAAGGAAAGGAACCCTGGTCTAAACACTGGATCGGTGTCCCTGGTCTCCCGAAGTAAAACTATATGCTGCTTATCTATATAGCTGCCCCACTTCATGTCACTTAGTTTAGATTTTAACCCAGTAATAACTGTTTTGGTAGGGCTCAACAGTCCGCATTCACAGCTGAAACAGTAGTCTTCTGGACATACTTAAACCCTACTATACTGGAACATGACCTTTATGGAGAGACTATTTCCTTAACATTGTGTGCCATCTGCCCTGACCTGTATGGGTTTTTTAGATCTCCAGAAGCCTTGTCTTGTCTTTAAGATTACTGTTTACTGCCTTGAATGCATTTCTACTGTTTCCTCAAGAGAGTGCTGGCTTCTACTGAACCAGGTGTGCCCCAGCTACACTGGCAAATGACTGTTCTCATACCATGGTCCGGGAAGGCCAATAATGATCTTGCAGAAACAGTACATTTTATTTGTAATTTGATCATGTACAGAGCCAATCTGTTAAGCATGGCTGAAGTATCAAAGAAACGCATCCTTTTCCAATGCCGCAAGTCCTCTTCATGGTAATAGCCTATTACCGAAAGCCCTCCTAAATTGCTTCATGACTGTCACATTTGTCACTAGTTCTGATTTGGAATTCTTCCTCTATAAAGGAAATGCTCCCCTCCAAACAAAGATATGTATTCAAAATGTTGGCTATGGCCCAGCCTGTGAATAGCAAGAACCCCTTTTCACAGCCTCCATAGTTTTCTGGTATGTTTCTCCAGTTTATCCTGCTAGCGTGAGGATTTTTCTTTAAGTCCCGCCAGAAGTGTCAGGTTGCTTGGCCTTATTATTGTGGAATGAGGTGTCCCACTGACACAACACAGGTGCACTCCAGTTGAAATGGCCAAGTACTTTATAATGATAACAGTAAACAAACAGAATGTACAGTCAGTACTTACTGTTGGGAGAAAAGGGACTTAAATGAAAAGTAAGTCAACTTTGATTTAGGATGGAAAATAAATGCCTAGTATTGACTCTGAAAAGCTAGGTGCAAACGTTAGTTACCAGTGCTCTGTAGAGCCAAGACGTTTTTTCCTTATGGATACTTCTCACTGAAGAGTGGTCACCTCTTGAATTCCTCCAGGTTCCAAACCAGATTAGAAATCTTTACAGTTGTTTATTTATTTATTTATTTATATAAAGAGTTTTATATAGCGCTGGCTAGACCCGAAGGCATCAGAGCGCTTTACATGAGAATCGACAATGAAACAGATCCACTTTTTGATCTTGGGTCCGAAACCTACCCAAATATGTCATGAAATCCTCTGTTCGAGGCATATGAGCTGCAGATCTCACACTGAGCATTAGATCGCCACCTGGTGTTGGGCTCGGATGATTGCATGTTGTTGTCGTCTTTGAAGAAGTCTTTGTAGTCACAAGATAGGTGACTCCTCCCTTGGACGATAGTGCACATGGACATCGACTCCATCCTTAGATTGTTTTTTTCCGCCCCTGGGTTCGGATGCAACCGGTTCGAAACCTACTTTCCAAGTAGTTCGACGCTTAAAAAAACTTACTTAAACTCTTCTAAACAACTTTCGACATCAAGAACCTTAGACTCGATTTCATCAGCTCGATTCCGGTCGTTGACGCGGGCCGTTGGGCCTATCCATGCCGTGAGGCCTACAGCTCATGGAAAGGACGCCGTTCAAGAAATGCCCCCAGTGTGGAGCAAAATTTCCGCACAGTGACCATCACAAAGTCTGTAACCTGTGCTTATCACCTGAACACGACGAGTCCAGCTGTCCAGCCTGCGCTTCCTTTCGATCCAAGAAGACCATTCGAGATCGAAGGGCCCGTCGACACATCATGCAGAGATCAGATCCGGAACCAGAGGACATCTTTGAGGGTACAGATGTTCCCGAAGAAGATTCCGAAGTTCTCCATATCGTATCTGGGGCATATGACTCCGATGACTCCATACCTTCGTGTCAACGCGTGAGTACTACTGCCCCTGCCCCAACCCCTAAATCGAAGGCAAAGGTCTACACTCAGCCTCAGGGGCCTAGTCGAGACTGAAAAACTACTTCAGAAGCCCCGCCTTCGAGCCCGGCCCCGAAGAAAATACAAAAGCCTTCTGGTAGCTCGGGAACGAGCAAACCGCATGTGCCGATACCACCAGCTCCCTCTGCACCGAAACCAAAAGAAGTCCCGGTTCTGAAAACAACTCCGAAACAGTCGACTTAGCGAGACAGACCGGTTCCGAACATAATAAAGCCTGTTTTCGACACTGCCAAGCCCACGAAACCAGCTTCGGCTCCAAAGCCAAGGTCTTTGGAGCCAAAACCTATGCCAAAAGACTCTGCCACAACTCCTAAGGCTAAGGACAAAGAAAAGAGACAACCACGCTCAGAACCGAAAAAATCGGCACCAAAAGCAGTTCCTGAAGAAGAGCTTTTTCAACCTGATCCTATTGACCCAATAACAGGACATGTCTCTACTGACAGGAAGAGGAAATTAGATACACCACCTCCACCTCCAGTGCCTGTAAAAAAGGACTGTGCAACATCACCTATGCGCCCTTCTTCTCCTATACCTCCCTCTATTCCGCCTCCTCTTCCTTCACCTCCTCAAAATCCTCCAACTCATTTTTCACCACAACATACACCTCATAACAGTGATGATGATGACATTATGGGGGGAGGAGAGGACCCAAATGACCCTTTTACCTACCCAACAGATCCACCTGACTGGGAGTACCCAATCCCACCAGATGTCACAACTGATGTACCAGATATCCCTGATCCATACACATACCCATCCAAACCATCACCCCTAGAAGATAATATTGGGTTTGGACACTTAATCAATAGAGCTGCCATTCATCATGGGGTCACAATGCACTCAAATGAGGCAGAGGAAGATTTCCTACTAGACACTTTTGAGCAATCCCAAAATTCAGTTCAGCTATTACCTATGATCAAAGGGGTTATTAAGCATGCACCAGAAGTATTTAAAGATCCTGTATGTGCTAGGATCATAGACCCAAGGATAGAAAAGAAATATAGCCTGCTCCTGGAGATCCTGCCTACATTAAAGGACAACTGCCTTTAAATTCCCTTGTCGTTTCAAATGCAAGAAAAAGAGCAAACTTTCAAACATCAGGTGAAGCGCCGCCTCCTGATAAAGACTCAAAGATGATAGACGCTTCAGATTAAAGAATAGCTGCCCAAGCAAGTAACTCATGGCGCATAGCTAATACACAAGCCCTCCTCGCAAGATACGACAGGGCTCATTATGATCAGCTAGAAACACTTTCACAGCATCTACCTCACCAATATAAGGCACAAGCTAATGACCTTATCCAAGAAGGAAAGTTAACTTCTAATGCTTCTATCAAGTGCGCACTTGACGCAGCAGACATTGCTTCTAGAGCAATAAACACTAGTGTCCTCCTTAGACGCCATGCATGGCTACGCATCTCAGGATTTAAGCAAGAGGTGCAAACCACCATATTAAATCTGCCATTTAACCAACAGCAGCTTTTTGGCCCAGCTGTAGACACAGCACTTGAAAAAATGAAAAAGGACACTGATACTGCCAAATCCATAGGAGCTTTGCAGTCACCACAAACAAGAGGCTCCTTTCGTCGCTACTTCTATAGAGGAGGCTCCAAACAAGTTGGAGCAGACAGCTTCCTTTGAAAGCAATACGCAAACATACTCCAATAGGGGATATTTTAGAGGAGGCTACAGAGGCAATAACAACAAGCGTAGAGGTCGAGGCAATAACAGCAATCTAACCTCTCCCACCACAAAACAGTGACTTCCTTTTGCTCCCCCAACAGCATTCCACTCCTGTATGGGGGAGACTAACACAGTCCCTACCTGTCTGGAATTCCATCACCACAAACAAGTGGGTAAGACAGATTATCCAGTATGGCTACTGCCTAGAAGTTACAACTACCCCTCCACATATACCACCCCGACAGCATCCAATGTCTACAGAATATCTTACGCTGCTCAAACAAGAGGTTCTATCATTGCTTCAAAATGACGCAATAGAAATAGTCCCAGTACTCGCTGTACTTCCTAATACCCAAGGAGGACGGGACACTGACCAATTCTAGACCTCAGGCCCCTCAATCTGTATATACACTCAGATCATTTTCATATGATCACTTTACAAGTCCTCCCATTGTTGCAACAAGGCGATTTCCTTACTACACTAGATCTCAAGGATGCCTACCTCCACATTCCCATACATCCTTCTCACAGGAAGTGTCTAAGGTTTGCACTAGAAGGACAACATTATCAGTTCAAAGTCCTTCCATTCGGGGTGACAACTGCACCACAAGTGTTTACACAGTCACTAGCAGTAGTAGCAGCACATCTCAGAAGGCAACACATACAGGTCTTCCCATACCTGGACGATTGGCTCATAAAAGCCAAGTCATTCAACTAGTGTGTCCAACACACATCTCAGACAATTCAAACATTGCACAACTTGGGGTTTACAATCAACTACACCAAGTCGCATCTCCAGCCCTCTCAAGTACATCAATACCTAGGGGCTACAATAAACACATCTACAGCTCTAGCTTATCCCAGTCCAGCAAGGATACAGACCATTCAAGCCTTAATCACAAGGTTTCAAGACCAACACTCTCTCCCAGCCAGGGTGTTCATGCAACTGATAGGCATGATGGCATCTTGCATTTTTATTGTACCATATGCAAGACTGCAAATGCGCCCATTGCAAGAATGCCTAGCACATCAGTGGAATCAGGCTCAAGGACAACTTACAGACTTGGTGTTGGTAGACAGCCGCACACATCGCTCTCTGCAGTGGTGGAACACCAAAAACTTGTAAAGAGGGCAGCAGTTCCTTGACCCTGTTCCACAAATAGTACTTACAACAGACGCATCCCTAACAGGATGGGGAGCCCATCTCCTACACCATACAACTCAAGGAAAATGGACCACTCAACAAAAAGTGCTCCACATCAATCACCTGGAGCTGTTAGCACTATTCCTAGCACTGAGGCGCTGCTAGTTTGGGATGAATCCAATGCTGTTACGACCACCTCCGAGGCTCTCAAAGTTAGGAGTGGGAGACGCTGCTGTGGTCCTGGGTCGCGGCTGCTCGAGCATCGGAGGCCGTGGCTGCGTCTCGGGCGTGCGGAGGCCTACGATCTGTGCCGGCGGAATTGCGGCAAACTCGGCCTGGAGGACTGTCGCAGCCGAGGACAGCTGCTGCCACCATTTATTAGCTGAGGAGGTACCCCGTGTCTCGGCGGGCGAACCTGAACGGGACCCTCGAGGTGGCTACCATTTTGCTTGACGGGAAAGGCCTGCTAAGAGGGACATTGTGGTGGCGCTCATAGGAGGAGAGAGGTCTGCTGAGGGGGCTGCTCTTGATGCGAAGATGCCGCTCATGCGAGGGGGGCCCAGGGGCAGATTATTGCCTGCAAGTAGACATTTGAGATGGGTATCTGGTGACAGATTCTGGATGCTGGCCAGCCACTATTTGAACGTAGGGTGGAACTGAGAGGCCCTGGAAATACATGAGATGTTGCTTCCCCTACAAGGTGATTTCGGGCATGCACATATTTGATTAAATAGGCTGCGAGGCACTGTACAACTCTCTACCAGGACAATTGATAGAATACTGGAGGCTGTCTGTCTGACCATGCAGCGGAAAGTGGCTTACTGACTGAAGCGTGTACTGTCTGTCTGCGGAACCCTGGGGAACGTGTGGTGGAGAGTGTAAGTGCCGACATACCCGCACCCCGGGTATGGGAGAGCTGACTCCAGCGAGCACAAGAGGACACCACCCTTTGGGAAACCCGAATCGTGACGCCTGCAGAGGAACAGCGCCGGGCATACGCATACGGGCATGCGCAGGCATAAGCCTGAGTGTTTGCACCATCATGGGGAAACAAGATGCCGAGCAGCGACGGTCGACTAGGCAAATGGAACCAGACGCAGAGTCGGCAACTGGAGGGGTGGCAGAGGGGCCGCAAGAAGACCACGGGGACGACATGCGCACCCTTATAGTAGAAATGTGCTCCAGCTTGCGTACCATTGACTCACAACTAGACAGTCTGACAACTCAGATGGAATCCGTGGAGACCCAGGTTGGGGTACATGAAAACAGATTGGATGTTCTCGAAAATAAACAATCAGACTTACATGATTTCTAGGTCGAGACCAAGGACCAGCTGTCGCAAAAGGGTAGACTCTTAGGTATGATCCGAGCGAAGAACGAAGATTTGGAGGCGAGATCGCGCCGCAACAACATACGCATTACGGCAATTCTGGAGACTGCGGCGATCACTAAGATGGAAAGTTATGTTGCGGACCTTCTGAGAGACCTGTTCGCGGAGCACTTATCTCCTATGTTTGCTGTCGAAAGAGCTCATCGTAGCTTGGGAGCTAGGCCACCGGTTGGAGCTCCGCCACGTCCTATTCTGGCAAGCATTTTGAACTATCAGGACCGTGATGTGGTGCTACGTCAAGCTCGCAGTACGGTTACCACGACGCACTAAGGAAATCAAATTGCCTTCTATCCGGACTTCACTCGGGCAGTTCAGGCAGCCAGGAGGGAATTTTTGGCAGCGAAACGGATCCTATTGCAAGCTCAAATTACCTATTCTTTGTTATACCCAGCCAAACTTAAAGTGTCCTATGATGGATCCGCTCATTGCTTCACGGACGCCAAGTCAGCTCTGAAGTTTGCCAAACATGTGGGAAGCAAGCAGAAGAAATCTGGCCCTCGCTCTGAAGATGCTACTGAAAATCAGCTAAGTGATAATAACTGATGTGTATGCTATGACACTCCACTTACTATGTTTTACCGGCCTTTGTATGTTATCAGGAATATCATTGTGGTTTGGTTTTGATGGTGGTTAAAAGGCTCTGGACTGATATAAACTCTGATAAACATATAGAATTGTAAAGATTTTGTCGGATGTGGGTAGCCAAATGCAAATTTGTTTCTTTTCAAGTACTCAATTGCTACGTTACTGAAAATGTAAGGTGTAAATTGCTGATCCGACAAACAAGGGGAGGTACATGATCGTAACAGCAAGGGGAGGTGGGAGGAATTAATGCTGCTTGAGCCACGGGTTAGTTCTTTTCATGACAAAATGCAAATTCTTTTCCATGCAGTTTCTTGGCCACCCCACTTCGGTAGGGGGTGTCGTCCGGTAATTGCACCTCCCCATGGGAAGTTTCCCAGATATATCTTTTTTGTTGTTTTGTATGGGTGGGGGTATACTTCAACCTAATTGGGGGGTTGATGTGGTTGGTTTTGGGGAAAGTTTCATATTGGGTTGATGGTGTGTGGCCATGCTATGGTTGGTGTGATGTGTGGGAGACATTTGTAGTTGTGGTGAGGATGCAAGCTGAAACTTGTGGTGATGCCCTGACACGCACAAGACTAAAATAAATTGTTTGACCTGGAACATACGCGGACTCAACGACAGCAGAAAAACCCGTATGGTACATACATATCTTGCACGACACAATATTGATGTGAGCATTCTTAATGACGACCTAGATAGACAAGGTGCAGCGTGAACACACCACCCAGCGGCAAGTAAAGTTCTCAATGCTCTGCTGGACGATGGTGATATGGTGAACATCTGGCAACTGCGAAATCTATTGACTAAGGAGGGTACGTGTTTCTCGGAATATCGCCATGCCAGGTCTCGTCTAGACTACTGGCTGATGTCCAGAGATATGGCCAGTTGGGTGGTCGGGTGCAACATTTGGCTAGAACCATATCTGACCACTCTCCGTGTCTGCTGACTCTCTCTCTACCCAACACTACACGTAGTGCGTTCTCCTGGAGACTCTCCCCGTATGCGCTACTGGATGAGGCATTCAAGGAGGAAATCCGTAATGATATAGCGGAGTACTTTGCATTGAACACAGGGTCCGTAGACACAGAGGTCTCATTGTGGTAAGGCTTTAAAGTGGCCATCAGGGGGGAAATGCATGTCTAGGCAGGCTGGAGCCCTAAAGGCAATTAGAACCACTCTGGGCAACATAGTCTCAAATAAAAGATCTAGAGACGCGCATACATGGTGGGGGTGAATCGGCTCTACTTGCGGATTTGAAGAACAAACTGTTGGATTATGAGGAGGAAGCGCAAAGGGAAGTCAAATTCTTAGGGAAATATGCAGAGGCCCGTAGATATGGGGAGGGGGATAGACCAGGGCGTACGCTTGCAGGCATGCTTAGAGCTCCGCAGCTTTTTTTTTTTTTTTTACGAAATTATTGACGAAGGGGGTGCCCCATTTTGAGGATCCCCGCTATTTTAGATAAATTCTCATCGTTCTACGCAAACTTATATACTGCAACTCAGACTGCCCAGAAGGTATGCAGGTATTTTTAGACTCCGTAGCTTTGGCATGGTTCAACGATCGGCACAGAGAATATATGCATCTGCCCCTTAACGTTGAAGACGTCACTGAGGTAAACAGGAGTATGCCATTAGCTAAAACCCCTGGGTCGGACGGGCTGACGACTGCATTTTATAAGGTATACGCTGAGGAGCTTGCGCCTAGACTATTAGCAGTATTGGGGGAGGCACACGAAACGGGTGTATTGCCTCAATCTATGCGCAAAGCTAATATTATTACACTATTAAAGCCCGAGAAACCTGAAAATGAGGTAAACTCCTATAGGCCATTATCACTTATAAATGTAGATGTCAAGATATTGGCTAAGCTGATAGCTAACAGATTGCAGCCTCTGCTTCCCATGATCTCTCTGCTGGACCAATCAGGCTTTATCCCCGTTAGATCCACCTCCCATAACCTTCATATGTTTTTTTCAGTACTGCACTACCTCCACCCTGACGTGCAGGCTGCGGTGGTGTTCCTGGATGCCACAAAGGCCTTCGACTCGCTTGAATGGCCCTACCTTTTTAGAATTCTGGAGAGGATGGGATTTGGACCACTATTTATCAGGTGGATAAAACTGTTGTATACCAAACCGACTGCTAGGGTGTGAGTTAATAATCTAATCTCGGACCCTTTTCCGATCATGCGAGGTACGCGGCAGTGATGTCCGCTGTCTCCATTACTATTTGCCAAAGCGATGGAACCCCTGGCTGCGCGCATTCGACAACACCACACTTACAAAGGTATTGGGTTTAGTGCTCGGAGTCTTTTGATATCACTATATGTCGATGATGTTACCCTGTACATATTGAACCCGGAACGCAACTTGGATGTAGAGCTGAGGGAATTTATTAAATTTGGCGGCCTGTCGGGAATATCCATATATTGGAATAAATCGGTGATAATTCCATTAACAGACAACACTAAGGCAGTAACCTCGGAATTCCCGCTAAAGTGGGAAAATTACACAGTGAAATATCTAGGTATATGGATTAGCCGAGATGTACAAGAACTCTGGAACCTACACTATGGCAGGACGATCAACTGGTTGGAGGACACAGTGGGTTTGTGGAGCAAACTCCCATTGTCCCTGGCCTAGAAAATTGTGTTTGCCAAAATGATAATTCTACCTAAGTTTTTGTACTTGTTAGTAAACTTGCCACTCCTACTCACTCAGTCCTTTTTTAAGACTTTAAGATCGTTGCTGATTTCATTGGTGTGGGCGGGCGGCCAAGCTAGGGTGTCGTGGGAACTGTTGTCGTTACCAACCAGGCAGGGAGGGTTGGGTGAAATTATATGCACTCTGTGCGCAGGCACAATTTCTACGGTATTGGGTACATCCAACGCCGTTTCAAACACATGTAGCTATAGAACGGGATGCAGTGACGCCTGTTCCGAAACGGGCAAACCGCTCAGATGGTCGTGGGAGGGTTTGCGAGGCCGTGATACCTATATTGTATGCTCCCTCGATCCCCCTTGCACAAAATCCTATGTTACCTAATGTCAGGGACGAGATAAGTTGCAAGATTGCACAGGCAATGACACTCAATACTTTTGCGGACTTATACCCAGGAGGGAACTTCAGGGAATATCCGACAGCAGAGGAGGGAGAAAGGGTTCTTTTTGGGGAATTATTTCTATATCATAAACTCTGTGCAGCCTGCCGACAGCTACATACAGATTTCCCATCTCAACCGCCTACCCTAAATGCCCTGGAAAACGTTTTGACCACTCCGTCCACATGTAAATTGATCACAAGGCTGTACACACATATGCAGACAGATGCACCTGGGGTGACTTTGTGTGCTCATCATAAATGGGACATGGAGTTGCCTGTCCCCTTGACAGACGAGGAATGGACATACTGCTGTGCTCAAATGACTGATCTCACCTAACTATAAACTCAGACTCATCCGTTTAAAAATGTTACACCGCTATTACAGAACGCCTATTTGCCTACACAGGATGGGATTAAGAGAAAAATGACTGCTGTTGGCGGTGCGGTACGGATGCTGCATCGTTTCTCCATATGGCTTGGGAATGTCCTGCCATTAGTGTATAATTTTTGATCTATCAATCAAATCCTGGACCTCAGGGTACCCCTTTCCCCTCTGGTGGCCATATTAGGATATATCAAAAACACGCACATTAAAAAACGCAAGTTGCATGCGCTGCTTCTGTTATTTGCCAGGCGACAGTTAGCAATTATATGGGGAAAAAGGACGACGCCCACAATCAAAGAATGGCTGAGGGAAGCAACATATGGTCAAACACAACTAGCGACGTACTGGGAACTCATGCCACCGACCTCCCGGCCTAGGAAGATTTGGGAGCCATTTATTGAATGGGCTCGGACACATGTTGTTGACCCTGTTAAGACTTACTCTGCATGGTGTATGTATACATAGTTGGTCGATTTTTCTGCAGGTCTATAATGTCGCCACTTTCCTCACGGCATGCATCGTTTGGGTAATTGTGTAAGTAACATGTTCCTGCTCTGTATCTGATTGATTACACACCACCGAAATGGTATGTTCTTTGTATTATACTGTATCACTCTTTTGAAAAGCAATAAATAAATTTTCTTTTTTAAAGAATTCTGTTCCGACCTAGAGATCAAATTGAAGTCAGAAGACATTCCAGCGGGACAGGGCTTCGTGAGTACAAAAAACCCTGTACCCGATAAACTATCTTCCACTAAACACAACGCTTCGGCACCACTTCTGCCTTCGGGCCTTGATCGACACTGAGACGATGTTTCCAACGCCCCGTCGTCGGGCCACGCACCAAAACAAATAGTCAAGCTTTCCGGCTCAGGATCGAGTCGAGACAGACTGTCTTTGGATCCAAAACATTCCGCTCCCAAAGACAAGGCTGGTTCGAAGCCGAAATCTTCCTCTTCGAAACAAAAGTCCTGTTCGAAGACCGAAACCTTCTGCTTCAAAGGACAAAAAGGACAGATCTGGTTCGGTACCAAAATCTTCTGCACCAAAATCCAAAGAAGTTCTTCTAGAACCCCCCGTAACCAATTTTAGAGGTTATAAAGGACATATTAGATCCGAAACAGAAAAAGCTATACATTAATCCGGATACTGGACACATTTTAGCTAAAACGCCTTCCAAAAGGAATGTCAATTCAGAGGATACTGGATATAACATTCCTCTTAAAAAGAACATTTCTAGACGTCTTATCCATCCTACTTTGCCATCCCCTTCACCTCAACCATCTTCACCTTTACCACAACTGCCAGGCTCAGATCCACTACACACCACCACAGGTATCTCCTCAAACACAGCCTGATATAGAAGATAAAGATCAGGATGATGATAATCTCCCTTTGCCAACGTAGCCATGGGATGATTATAATATTGATCCACCCAGTGATAATGATCCAGATCAATACCCTGCAAAGCCATCACCTCCAAAATGTCTGTTATCTAGATCTGATTTCCAGGGCAGCAGCATATCATGGAGTTATACTGCAGGAAGAAGCTGACTTCTTATTTGACACCAGGCTTTTCACATAGAACTAGTCAGACTCTCCCTATTTTGAAAGGCATGATGAGACATGCAGATGAGATTTTTAAAGACCCTGTTCTTGCCCGTATTTTAACACACAGGGTTGATGAGAAATACAAACCATCACCCTCTGATCCTGTTTTTATTAAAGGACAGCTCCCTTTAGACTCACTGGTAGTTTCTAACGCTTGTAAGAGAGCAAGCTCACAGACCTCTGGAGCTGCATCTCCCCATGTAAAGAGTCTAAATTAATTGATGCAGCTGCAGTGCTAACCACTGATGCATTGCCAACATGCAGGTATGACAGGGCACACTAGGGTGAGATGGAAGGCTTACTTCAATACCTCCCAGAAGAGCACAAGAAAAGGCACGAGTTAGTCCAAGAAGGAAAACATATCTAATTCTTCTATTAGATGTGCTCTTGATGCTGCTGACACTGCAGCGAGAGAAGCTAACACCAGCATTCTCTTACGTTGACATGCTTAGGATTTCAGGGTTTAAACCAGAAGTGCTACAATCTATCTTAAATACTCCCTTTGACCAGCAACATCTTTTTGGACCCCAAGTGGATGAGGCTCTAGAAAAGATTAGAAAAGACACAGACTTGCAAAATCTATGGGAGAGCTTCAGTCTCCATCAAGCAGAGGCTCCTTTCGCTGCTCATTTTATAGAGGGTCCAAAAATACATCCTCAGACCCTAACGTTTCCTCATTTAAGTCCACCAAGCAACCTCTAGAGGTTTCTATTAAGGAGGGTACAGAGGAAACAATTTTAACGGTATGGGTAAGGGTACACCAACGCTTAACCCCCCTTCCCCCAATAAACAGTAGCTACTTCCCTCCATTGCCTCTCCCCCCCCCCCCCTCCCCAACACCACTGATCATTTAACTCCTGTTGGGGGAAGACTTCAACACTTTCTCCCCATTTGGCATTCCATAACATCAGACAATTGGATGTTAGACATCATCCAATATGGTTATTGACTGGAGCTCACCAGCAATCCTCCCAGTATTCCACCTCGGACTCACAAACTCTCGTCAGAGCACCTACAGCTCCTCAAACAGGAGGTACAAGATGGGTTTAACCCAGATCTCTTGACTGGGGGCGAATGTATGATTAATTCAACATTCCATCCATCATTTGTTTGCGTAGCTCTTGTAACAAAAGGAGCCATAGAACCAGTTCTGTTACAGTACCAAGATTTAAGGGTATACTCTGTACTTTCTGATACCCAAAAAAGACCACTCCTTAAGATCAATTTTGGACTCAAGGACTTTAAATCTGTACATACTGTCAGAACCTTTCCACATGGTCACGCTTAAACAGGTGCATCCGCTGCTACAACAACGCAATTTAATGTCCACACTTTACTTAAAACATGCATACTTACACATTCCGGTTCACCCTGCATATCGCAAATATCTCAGATTTGTGATAGCAAGAAAACACTATCAATTCAAAGTACCCCCGTTCGAAGTAACCATGGCCCAAAAATGTTTAGCAGTAGTGGCAGCATTTCTCAGAACACAACAATTTCCTGTCTACCCATACATAAACTGACTACTGGCTTATCAAAGCCAGCATACAGCATACACCATGTGTGTTTAAAACACACTCAGACTATATTAGACCTGCTTCACCAGTTGGGATCCACTGTAAATGCACAAAAGTCTCATCTTCAACCTTCACAAATGCAGTCCTAGCTGGGTGCGAATCTAAACACCTGCACAGCTCTAGCCTCTCCCAATGCAGCCAGAATTCGAAATATTCAAACTCGGCTACTACAATTTCAAACCCATCAAAACTAAGCAGTCAGAACGTTCATGCAACTGTTAGGAATGATGGCATCATACATTGCAATAGTGCCTCATGCAAGGTTACACATGCAGCCTCTACAAGTGTCTTTAGCATGTCAGTGGAATCATTCTCAAGGTCAATTAACAGTTGGTAGACCGCCGCACCCATCACTCTGCAGTGATGGAACATAGACCATCCACCTTGTTCCACAGATCGTGTTAACAGTAGACGCATCTCACAGGTTGGAGTGCCAATTCTCATAATTTGAACATGGAAAGCCCAATTAGAGATAGGCTCCTGCCCCCCTCCCACAGGAGAGGAGCAGGATAGGGGGTGTACTCACCCCAGGACAGGGACCTATTGGTCGCTGCCCTTCCCCTACCTGTAACACCCCTAAATGTAATATTTAGGGGCACCCTGAACCTTCCTTTCTCAGATCCCGATTTCGAAACAAGAAAGAATACCAAGAAGAAGACCTGCCGTGCAGCTGCTAACAAGAGGACGACACCAACTGACTTGGCCCCTACAGTCCTGATGATCCTTGAACCTGCTCCTGCTAAATCCCGGCGTCTCCTGCGGACAGCAACCTCAAGAACCCCGGAGGACCTGCCTGCCTTGACCCTCTTAGAGACTGGGACTCCCACGAGAAGTGGCTCTGCTCCAACCGCAATATCCCTGGTGCCATCCAGGAACCTCGAATCCAGCCCACTCTCACCCGCCGAGCCCGGCCTGTGCCCAAGTGGACAAAGACCCGGAGGACGTCCCCCCAGCGATTCTGACCTGGAATCCAGTGCCCAAGGACCCTCCTCGACGACCCACACGACGCCCGCAGACTCAAAACCAGGGGCCCTTCCTACCGCGACCAGCAGAGGGTAAGATTTTCCGACGTCCATAGACACCCGTGCCCTCCTGTGCCCAACTCCGGAGTGCATACCTACCCTCCAAGATCCCAGCTTACCCCTCGAAGTGTTGGTCGCTCCAGAAGATCCACCGTCCTCAGGCCTGCAGCCTTTGTTCCCTTTTCAAGATCTCCATTGGATAACATTGAGCGGCCGACTGCTCAAAAGCACCCTGCACCCAGCCGCCCGAGTGGCCCTGAGAGTGCAATCTTTGTCCTATCCTACTTCCCCATTTGCCACACGCAAGGGGCCAGGAGCCCAGCTCCCACAGCCGCGTGGCCTGCTAGCCAGCAGCCACCAACCGAAGGCCCCCTGCCCCTCATTGGATAACATTGGGCCTAACTACCTCTGCACCCGGCTGCCCCTGTGCCGCTGAGGGTGTGCCAACTGTACCTACCTGACACTGGGAGACCCCTGAGTCTATGCCCAGAACCTTAACTCTGCCAGTCAAGTACTTAGCTCGAAGCCGATAACTCACTTTTCTCCCATAGGCTAACATTGACTGGTTTCACTCAGAAATTCTTCTAAGTGTGGAGTTTTTGAACTTTAAAATGTTCACCTTCAGCCAAACAATGAATTCCGATTTACTCACCTGTTATCAGTGCTGCACCTTTTAGCCCGGCACCAACCCTGAAAAGTAATTTTAACCGTACTTACCAGTAACCTGAATTTTCTTCCATAGGAAACCATTGACTGTTTTTCTGTGAAATTTCTCCTAAGCTTCTAAGAGTCAATTTTTGCAAACTACAAATATTCTTTAAAAATCGTACCAACTACCAAAACGTAATTACCTGTCTCAGATAGAGGTCCCAGTGCTGAACCCAGGGTCCAGTACTGAATTACAAAAGTAACATGAACCTACTTTACCCGCAAATTGAATTTTCTTCCATTGGAAACCATTGACTGTTTTTCTGTGAAATTTCTTCTAAGTGTCGATTTTTGCAAACTACAAATATTCTTTCAAAATCGTACCAACTACCAAAACGTAATTACTTACCTGTCTTAGATAGAGGTCCCAGTGCTGAACCTAGGAGTCTAGTACTGGATTTCAAAAGTAACGAGAACCTACTTTACTTGCAAAGTGAATTTCCTTCCATAGGATAACATTGGTAATTTCAGTTGAAAAAGTTTCTAAGTGTCAACTTTTAAAATACAATAATATTCCTTAAAAATCACTACTGTAACCAAAACGCTTTTATTTAACTGTTTACAGCTCATGTCCTGGGACTGAATCTAGGATCCAGTCCTGTGGTTAGAAAAGTAATCTACAAAGTAACTAATTGCATTTAACCAGAAATTCCCATTGAGCTCAATGTTGCATTGTGTTTGAAATAGTGTTGCCTATTGCATCAAACTGTAACTATTGCTTTCAAAAAGTCTATTGCCTATTTGAAAAGTATTTAACTAAAGTAACTCATCCTGAGAAAGTATATTTTGATACCTTGTTGGTTCTAAAATAAAACAACTATATCTTTTGATACAAAACCATTGGCCTAGAGTTCAGTTCTTAAATGTGTTAGACCATTTGCTGACTGCGTGTGTACAACAAATGCTTTATACTGTCCTCTGATACTGCCTTACTGCTCGACCAAGCTACCACTTTAGAGAGTAAGGTTATATCTAACTTTAGTCTCTACCAAACCTCTGGGGACTGGGGACTCTATACAAACTGTACTTTACTTTAGTCCAGTATATATAGAGCCACTTTCCTACATATGGGACAAGTATAAAACTCTTCACATCAACTGTCTAGAGCTTCTAGCAGTGTATCTAGCACTGAAAGCTTTTCAGTCTCACCTCAGAGGGAAAGTTGTATGAGTCCTCACAGACAATATGACCGATATGTATAAAAACAGGGGGGAAAGGGGGTCGGATACATTCTCTGCCACTGTCACGCCTCTCTCAGACCATTTGACATTGGGCAGTTCCTCATAGAGTTCATCTTCTAGCAGAGCACCTCCTAGGACTAAACAATCCAATTGCCGGCCTCCTCAGCAGAATACGGCAACAAATACACAAGTGGGAACTTCATCCCCAAGTTCTCTTTCCATGCTTTCAAGAATGAGGATTCCCACAAATATATCTGTTCGCCACCGTGGAAAACTCATAATGCACAAATTGTGCCTCTATTCAAAGGCAATGCCCTATGGATAAAGTGGTCAGGGATATTTGACTACTCTTTTCCTCCTCTCCCTCTCCTTCCATTTCTGGTTCAGAAGCTCAGGCAAACATCCCTCACATTGATTTTAGTGCCTCCCACTTGGACCCTTCAACCATGGTTCACAACACTCTTGGAACTATCAGTAGTTCCACATCAAAAGCTGCATCTCAATTTCAGCCTTCTCGCATAACCATGAAGAAGTCAGATACCAAAACCCCAAGGAGATCAATCTAGCGATTTGGCTCCTGAAGTCATAGTTTGGCCATCTCAACTTGCCACCAGAGTGTATGACTATAAGCAAGAAAGCCTTCTACCAGAGCATTTTATGCAACAAAATGGAAAATATTTGTTATAAATTGTACCATACAACAATATTGATCCACTTGTGCCTCGATTCTAAATATTATTTATTGGTTACCTTCTGCATTTACAGAATGCTGGTTTAACAAACACTTCCATTAGAATGCATCTTGTGGCAATAGCCGCCCGTTTGCAAAAGAGGCAACATTTGTCTTTGTTCAAAGTTCGAGTAATTAAAGCCTTTATGGAGGGCCTTAAAAGGGTAATACCACCCATGGTACCTCCTGCACCAGTTTGGAATCTGAAGATTGTGCCTACATGGGTCCACCTTTTGAGCCATTACACAGCTGTTGGCTACAGTTTCTTCCATGGAAAGTTGCCTTCCTCATTGCGATCGCTTCATTAAGGAGAGTTGTTGAGCTACAAGCATTAACCTCAGAAGAACCCTACTTTCAACTTCATAAAGACAGTGTAGTACTTCGCACCAACCCAAAATTCCTTCCCAAAGTCGTCTCTGCTTTTCATATCAACTAATCAGTTGAGTTCTTTCCTCAACCTGAGTCCGTAGTAGAAAGAGCTCTTCATACTCTTGATGTCATACTCTTGAATACTCGTTATTGTATTATTTTGAAAGAACAAAGGATTTTCGTAAAACAAAACACCTGTTTGTTGTTTTTGCTACAGCTCACCAAAGCAATCCTATTTCTAACTCTGCTATTGCAAGATGGATTGTTAAATGTATTCAAACCTGCCATGCTAAAGCTAAAAGAACTTTGTACCTACTAGAGCTCATTCCATCCATAAAATAGGACCCTCTATGGCCTTTTTAGATAGCATCCCTATAGTTGACATTTGTAAGGCAGCACGATGGTCCACACCACACACATTTACCAAACACTACTGTGTGGCTGTGTTGGCACGTCAACAAGCCATTGTAGGAGAAGCAGTGCTAAAGACACTTTTTCAAACAGCTGCAATATCTACTGGTTAGCCTCCACTTAAGAGGAATACTGCTATATAGTCAATGCAAAGCATGTGTATCTACAGCACACATGCCTCAAATGGATTATGCTACTTACCCAGTAAGCATCTGTTCCTGGCATGTAGAGCTGTAGATTCACATGCGTCCTCCTCCTTCCCCAGACACCTATGGCTGTTGTAGTTTTTTCACATTATATACGCATGGACATCTCTATACTGCACTTAATCCATTCTCACCTTCTTGCGGGAAAACAATCCAACAATGGAGTTGTTGACCATGCGCACTATCACCGAAAGGAAGTCATTTTTCCTCGTGTCTGGGAAAGAACTCTTCGAAGAAAAACAGCTTGTAAACATCCGGACCCAACACTAGATGGCAGGAGTATGCTAAGCATGTGAATCTACAGCTCTACATGCCAAGAACAGATGCTTACTGGGTAAGTAGCATAATCCTTTTCCAGTAGAAATACTTTTCAGTTTAAAAAATGGACACCTAGTGCAATGTTAACCTATGAGAGGAAGAAGACAATCCGCATACATAGAGATAACATTGACTTACAAGACCAGTCTTTGAAAGTTAAGCTCAGTATTGGGCAAGGTTCAGTTCAGCTCCATCAGTGCACAACCAGCAGCATAGGGGCGGCCGGGTGCAGGGTGCAAGTTTGAGGTTTGGCACCCAGTACAAATCCATGTGGATTGAGGGCAATTGGACAGAGGGTGCATACAGGTAAGTTGCAGCTCCTTGGAGGGGAGGGGTTGGGGGGGACTGGGGAAGGTGCAGTCTCCAGGGGTTGAAGCAAGCCCTGGAAGGGCCCAAAGCTGCACCAACACTACACCACCAGCGGCACAGGGGCAGCCGAGTGTAGGGTGCTAGCACAGTGTCGGGTGCCCAAGGTAAAGCAGTGGAGACAGCCAAAATCGGAAGCAGGCTGAAGGCTCCGGCTATGTCATCGGTGGAAGGGACCCAACAGCCGTAGAGGTAAGTTGTGATGCTCTGGGATATAGACACCTTTAGACTTCACCAAGGCCCAGGATGGGTGCAGGGGTGTCTTTAGGCGTCGTAAACACCTTACCGGAGCAGGTCGCGGTTTGGGGTGAGGGAGTCTCAGGGCAGAGGCTGCAGGCGACGCCAAGGAGTCCATGAGAGGTCAGCTCGCGGTATACTTGGGCTCTAGAGTGCTGGGGAACCTCGCTGGAACCGGTGGGCCACTTGGACTCGGCCGGAGGCATTGGGTGCAGAGTTGCAAGCGGGGACGGGCTTTACAGTTTTATAAGTCAGAGTCTTTTACTTGAAGATGGTTTCTTTGTGAACAGGTCCGCTGTTCTCAGGAGATGTTGGTCTTTGTCTAAGGCAGGCAGTCCTCCTAAGGCTTTGGAGGTCGCTGGGCTACCGGACGAGTCTCCTTCTGGTGCAGGATCGTCAAGGGCTGCAGACAGCCCGGTAGGGCTGGGGCCAAATCAATTGCTTTCTACAGTCTTCTCTGCTGATGCAGCTCTGTGATGTCCTGCTCTTCTTAGGTCATTATGAACTGAAGTTCAGAGTCTGGGGATGCCACCTAAATACTAGATTTGGGGGCATTACAATGAATTGACAGGAAGTGGCTAATGAGCCCCTTACTTGGGATGTCTACACCCTCTATTATGGCCACCTCCTGTGGGATGAGGGGCATAGACCTACCACTGACTGGATAAGTCACACCATCTTCACAATTGTGGGCATTGAGAAGTGTACTTCACCTCACCTCTAGCACCTGAGGAGTGGAGTTGGCAGAGGGGGGCACACCTTCTATTCTTTCTAAGTTTTCCCACCTGTCCTCCTGCCAAAAAGGGGGTGAGGACAGGAAGGGGGCCTGCACACTCAACAGGGGAGGCTGGGTTCGCTTTAGTAAGGCCTGAAGCTCCCCGCCACGGATGGCTCTTCCTGACCAGGAGGGAGGTGTGACCACTTCCACCCAGGAAAGGCATTGTTCTCAACCTCTGAGTACGCAGGCACTCACCCCATGAGGTCAGAACACGGTCTGGTTGTAGCAGACTGACTTAAGGCAGTCAGCGACCGCACTAAGGGTTGATAGGTTTCAGGGGACCCCTCTAAGTGGTCCTCTGTGTGCATGTGTTAATAAATCTGACTCTTGAATCATTGCAGGTTTATTATGCTGAAATGTTTGGTACCAATCATCCTATTTTTCAGTGAAGCCATCATGGAACTGGGGAACTCGTAATGATGAGTGTCCAGCCCATGTACATACTATGGCTTCCTTGGCTCTTACAATATCCGGGAATTGGCTTGCATATTGCAGGAGCAAATCTGCTCATGCAGATATGTCCTCACAGGGGATATAGTGCAACCTGCCTTAGGGCTAGAGCCTGCTAGGGAGTGTCTTACCTATATCCCATGGAGTGTCTGTGGCCATGGCACACGGGGATGTGTGCCATGTACACTCTTCAGTTTTGTCTGCACCAAGACATGCAGGCTCCAGTCGCTGTGTACATGTGTTTGGTGAGGGGCCCCGTAGAGTGGCACAATTTGTGCTTCTGCTCTTAGGAACGCTCTTTACCCACAAGGTCCTTGGTACCAGGGGTCTTTTCCTAAGGACGTATATGTAAGCTAAAGAGATGCCAATTGTGGAAACAAAAAAGGTGCAGATTAGGGAAGCAGATCTGGCACAGGGGACCTGGTTGCAGGGACCTTAGGCTCTTCCTGTCGAAATGACTTTGTTCTCCAGGCAAAAAGTGGGGTGGGGGGGGGCCCATGTTCAAAAGAGGCACTTTCCTGCAAGGACGGTTGAAGAACCACCACTAAAATCTATACAAACACAGGGTTAATAATAATAATATGGAAGCTTATAAAGCGCCTGGTTACGCACACCGGCGTGTCCCCGCGCTATAGTAAGTGTCAGCGACAAGTACCCTCCCTATGCTCAGGTACAGAATTATTGTAGGAACAAAAACGTTTTAAAATTAGCTCTGAACCTGGCCTCTGAGGGTTCAAGACAAAGCTCCAGCGGGAGGTTATTCCAGCTCTTAGAAGCTAGGAGCTGAAGGATCTACCCCCCATGCGGGCCTTGTTGATTTTAGGAATCGTTAACAGGCCAGTTCCGGAGGATCTGAGCAACCGCATAGGCCTATAAGTTGCAACAAGGCTCTGTAGGGGCCTTGGTGCCTTGCCTCCGATAATGCGGTGACATGTGCAGAGAGCCTTGAACATAATCCTTTTCCTAACTGGAAGCCAGTGGAGAGCTACCAAGGCGGCCTTTGAAGCAGCTCTTCTAGGAAGCCTTAAGATCAGCCGGGCCGCGGCATTCTGTTGCACCTGCAGACGATCCAAACTCCTAACCGTGGCACCTAAATATAAAAGGTTGCCATAGTCTAGTCGCGAGGTAACAAGGGCAGGCACCAGCTACCACCTGGCCTCAGTAGGAAGGAGGTTAAGAGGGGTCTGTTCTTGCAGCCTTCCTTAATATCTACATGGCCGATTTGACAGCCACCTGGCCCTAGTCCACCCAGGTTGGGCATGGCTCAAATATGAAGCCTGCAATATGCCGACAATATTGTCCTCCATAGTAAAACCCCAATTGGGTTGCAGCGATCGGTAGATCAATTATTGGGGTATACGAACAATCTGCGGCTGAGCCTGAACTACAGCAAAGCTTTTTTGTTTCAGTTGATGAGGTAGCAACAGGCAGCCCAAATTCACCATCATTTTAGAACTGGTCAACACCTATAAGTATCAGTGTCCATCTAGTTTCCCATTTAACTTACAAACTGCATCTACATTGAAGAGGAGCCGTCACCAGACTCTAAACACCTCAGCGTGTCATCTCCTTCGGGTTGTAGAAGCCAAATCAGGTCTTAAATATCTTATGGCTTAGAACTGCTTAAGGGAAAGACGTTACAACTTTAAACATCTTACAATCGAGCCTCTTTTTTGTTTTGTTTTTTAAAGATAACTCTGCGAATCCGCTGTATGTTTTGCAAGCCCAAATCAGACTTTAGTTTAGTCTGCTCCACCAGGGCTAATCCAGGCAGGGCGTCCTGGTAAAATTCTGCTGGAGTGTTAGGTGGAAATAGAAAAGCAGGTCCACTTAGGGGAACTCTGTTTTTCCAGTACCACAACATTCAATTGCAGCACTCAGATTAGAAGATGCCTGGCATCCCCCTATGGATTATGCCACTTTTAAACGTATCACAAACAAAGCTGCCAAACTTTCATTATTTGTCATTGACAAGGCTACAGTAGCAAGCAAAGGGCATGCATGTGCGGTCATGTCATTATACTCGGCTTTGGGTTCTCCGCCATATCTATCTGTGCACTTCTCAGAGGGCAAGAAACATGTTCTCATGCTAATACATCTATCTCAGTTTGTTTGTGTTGAAGAATATTATGCCCCCTGGAAACAACACTGGACCACTTCAAAGTGCTGGCTTTGTGGCCAAAACAATGAATCTTTGCTTCATTTACTATGCATTTGCCCGGCCTGGTTAACACACAAAGACTCTTAGGTCCGTCTCTAAGATTTCCGCAAATCAGGTCATGTTGACCAGCTGGTATTTCTTTATTGAGGGTAGGGTTCTGTGCAACTGGCATGTAAGAAAGTGAGATTCTTGAAACGGGCTTCTAAGGAGCTGGAAAATCCTTGCACCTGACACTTTGACTTGTGTTCCAGTTGAGGCTAGATCAGTGGCTTTCCTTGGAGGTAGTAGGTAAACAGCTATTGAAAACTTTGGGACTGGTCAGTTTTTGAAACCTTTAAGTAGAGCTACACGACCAGACCAGTGACTGTAGTATGCTTCAACTGAAACCCGAGGTGTCATGTTAGAGGACCTAGTCATAGGGTAAGGATAGGGCATCTGATCAATGCGACCAGAAATTGCCTTCAGGAAAGAAAAATGTCTTTCTTGAGTCCCCTCACTCACCAGGGTTCCCCAAGGTGACATGCTTCATCATTGGGGCCATCCCAGTTCTCTATGAACTGGGGTGGGCTGCAACTTGCGGAAATACGTAGGAGCACTTTAAGTGGAAGACTATGTGTGGTGCAGAAAGTGTGGTGGAGTGAGCTACAGTGATTAAAAATACCTTGCTAGTGGGCTAAAATACCTTATTATCGCTTCTAGGTTGGTATGTCTAAAAAGGGGTGACCTATAATGGGTTAGAAGTTCAGTGTAAGATCAACATGTTTCGAGTCTACCCCAAGCTCTTCGTCAGGACCACACAGGGACCAGCCTAGTGTATGCCACTCCTAATAAACCTAAAAATGTAATTTAAAGAATCAAATCAAAAAAATTAACGCTGCAACTAATAAAGCATGCTTGGTTATACATACGATCACAATGTATCACGTAGTATGTCTGCAAAAATATAAAAGACATGGTTGGAGAAAGACAGCCCCCTCTCTATTGCAGAGTAGGGGGGTACATATGTAATGCACTTCTATGCTCTCGAGATGCTTCTTAATGGTGCATGCAGTCGTCCAGCTCAGAGCGTGGTTTTAACCTATACCGGTATAAACATACTGGCTAAACGTGCCATGTAGTGAATGGTCATACATTAAAAACAAAACATACACAAGGTGATTTACACACAACACACACAAATAGGGCTAGAATGGTTACCGTGGCTACAGAGGAGGGGGCTGCTTACAGCGTGGTGTTTACGAGGGCGGCCAAGGCCTTGGCTCTTGAGCTCCTCGTCACGGCCGTGAGGACTAACCTCCTCACTGAGGTGCTCAAACCGCAGGCAAGCTCCTCGGAGCCTCTCCTGCCGTTTAATGAAGCCCTCTCGGACGTTCTGCTGGGCACCTGGTCCAAGCCCGCTACAGGCCTTTTTGTAGATCAGAACGTGGCCCGACGCCACCGTCTGGCTTCGGGCGACCCTTGCTTTCTGTCCACCCACACCACCCCTGAGAGTCTGGTTATCCAGGCCTCTAATTCCCAGACCGCATTCCCGACTGCCCCGCCAGATCGGGAATCCAAAAGGTATGACCAGTTTGGTAAAAAGCTGTTCTCTCTGTTGGGGTTGCAGTATGTCAACACCGCTTGCCTTTTTGGCTGTTACACCCACTCTCTGTGGGATACGGTTTCGGACGTGCTGCCGCAGTGCCCGGCGGAGGCCCGTGCAAAGCTCGCTCAAGCCCTTGCGGAAGGGCGGGATGCAGCGCGTTACTCCATACGATGTGGATTGGAAACCACGGACTCGCTAGGTAGAGCGATTTGCATGACGGTGGTGTTTCGTCGCCACGCCTGGCTCCGGTCCGCCAACTTTTCGGCTGATGTCCAGGCCACATTCAAAGACATGCTGTTCGATGGCTGTCGCCTTTTTGGCGATAAGGCAGACAGTGCGCCTGAGCATTTCAAGGACTCCAGGGCTACGGCCAAGTCCTTGGGATTGTCAGGCCAGCGCCAGCAAACTTCTGCCTTTCACCCCTTTCGTGGCCAAGGAAGGGGCGCACCTTCACGTCCTGCCAGCCACAGGACCAACCTCAGCTCGGCGGCGGACATGGGAATCGCCATGGTGGTGCCAGGGGACAACGGCAAGGCCAGTCCACATCCACCCCGCAGCATCCATCTCAAAGCCCTCCTAGTCCGTGCTTTCAGGCCCACTCGATGCCAGTGGGGGGCAGGGTTCGCCATCACCTGCTCCACTGGCCCACCATCACATCGGACAGGTGGGTGCTGCAAATCGTCCGAAGGGGCTACTCCCTCCCCTTCGAGGCGACCCCTCCAGCCATGCCACCGCAGTACAACCGCATGTTGGGGGATCACTTGCTACTTCTCCAGGAGGAAGTTACGGCCCTCTTGGCCAAGGGGTCCATCAAGCGTGTTCCTGGGCCAGAAGTAGGACGTGGTTGCTACTCCCACTACTTTCTGGTACCCAAGAAAGGCAAAGGAGGTCTACGCCCTATCTTAGACCTCCGGAGCGTCAACGTCTTCCTCCGGAAGGAGAAGTTCAAGATGCTGACTTTAGCTCAGGTCCTAGCTACCCTGGAGACTGGATGGTAGCGTTGGACTTGCAGGACGCATATTTCCATATCCCCGTGTTGCTGTCCCACCGGCGTTACCTGCGGTTCACGGTAGGCCACGGGCACTTTCAGTTTACCGTGCTCCCCTTTGGCCTTACCAGCGCCCCTCGGGCGTTCACGAAAGTGATGGCGGTGGTCACAGCTCATCTGCGCAGTTAGTCTTCCCTTATCTTGACGACTGGCTGTTAAAGGCGGGCTCGCCCCAGACAATCGTCAGCCAGCTCCAGACTACGGCCGACCTCCTGCCCCTGCTGGGGTTCTCCATCAATGTGCCAAAGTCACACCTGTGCCCCTCTCAGAAGCTCCTCTTCAACGGAGCTGTTCTTTTTCGGGTTTATCCTCTCGAACAGCGGGTTCGGGATATTCAGACTCTGATTCTGATCTTGCAGCCTTTATCCTGTGTCTCGGTCAGGTTGATCTGCGGCTTCTGGGGCTGATGGCCTCCTGCATCCTTCTGGTGCATCACGCCAGGTGGCGGGTGCGGGCCCTGCAGTGGGACCTGAAGTTTCAGTGGGCCCAGCATCAGGGCAACTTGTCCGACCATGTCTTGATCTCAGAAGGCACTGCAAGACAGTTGCAGTGGTGGCTCACGAAACGCGATTGGGTCAGCGGCAGATCCCTCTCCCTACCCCAACCGGAGCACGTAGTTGTGATGGATGCGTCCCTCCTGTGCTGGGGGGGCCACATGGGAGAGGCGGAGATCAGAGGCCTCTGGTCTCCGGCGGAGTACCGGCTCCATATCAACCTTCTGGAGCTGCGGGCGATCAGACTTGCACTGAAGACATTCCTCCCCTCTGTCCGGGGGAGTGTAGTGCAGGTGTTGACGGACAACACCACCGCTGTAGGGTAATCCAACAAACAGGGCAGGGTGGGGTCGTGGACTCTTTGTCAGGAGGCTCTGCACCTCTGGCAATGGCTGGAACGCCAGGGCGTCACCCTGGTGGTTCAACACCTGGCAGGTTCTCTGGAAGCCAGGGCGGACGAACTCAGCTGCCGGCGCATGATGGATCACGAATGGCGTCTGAACTCGGATGTGGCGCAAGGTCTCTTTCCACAGTGGGGAGAGCCTTGGTTAGATGTATTCGCCACCGAAGAGAACGCGCAATGTCATCAGTTCTGCCCGTTGGCGGCACTCGGAGACGCTTTTAGTCGCGAGTGGAGCTGCGGTCTGTTGTAAGCCTTTCCGCCTATCCCACTTCTGCCCAGAGTGCTAAAGAAGATCAGGCGCGACCGGGCTCAAGTCATCTTTGTGGCTCCGGACGGGGCACGAAGGTTCTGGTATCCCGAGCTACTCGGCATGTCAGTCGATCCCCCGATTCGTCTGCCTCTTCAGGAGGACCTTCTGTCGCAGCAGCAGGGAATGGTCCGCCGCCCGAACCTGTCCAGCCTCCACCTCCATGAGTGGAGATTGAGCTGCGGCAGTTGAGGCCATTTGACTTGCCTCCTGAAGTCTGTAATGTGATTCTGGCAGTAAGTCAAAGGGAAATCCCTGGGGAGCACTCGTTATTCTTTCATACCACTATGGGCACACACACAAACCTGAATATAGATGGCCCGTTAGCCGTACTATAGAGAAAATATATCAATTTCCACAACCAAACTTTGAGTTGCACATTGTGATGAAATATTGCGATTAATTGTCTTTTACCATATGTTTTTATAAAAGAAATGCGTCGAAATTTTAAAGTATGATGTCCAAGCGCTTATATTTTTCATGTATATGGTTTTATTAAAAATAGATTGTAAACGATTCAATTTGGTTGTGGAAATTGATATATTTTCTCTATAGTACGGCTAACGGGCCATCTATATTCAGGTTTGTGTGTGTGCCCATAGTGGTATGAAAGAATAACGAGTGCTCCCCAGGGATTTCCCTTTGACTTACTGTCTTTTGTACCCTGTTCCCTGGAGATAGGGGGGTACCCTCTCTCTAGATACATGTGATTCTGGCAGCCAGGCGTCCCTCCACAAAATCGGTATACGCCTGCAGGTGGAACAAATTTGTGGCATGGTGCACAGCAAAGGCTGTGCATCCTCTCTCTGCCCTCCTTTCAGAGGTTCTCCTCTTTCTTCTTTCTCTTGCCCAGCAGGGCTCTGCTCTGGGCACTCTTAAGGGCTACCTCTCTGCCAGTTCTGCCTTCTTGAGGCTTCCTGATGAGCCTTCTCTTTTCAAGTCCCCTGTTGTAAATAGATTCTTGAAGGGCATCACGCACATGTTTCCTCCTGTTCCTTTCGTGATGCCTCAGTGGGACTTGAACCTTGTTCTAACCTATCTTATGTGCACTTCTGTCAAGCCGCTTCACAATTGCCCTCTTCGTCTTCTAACTTTTAAGACTGCATTCCTGGTTGCCATCACCTCTGCCAGGAGGGTAAGTGAGCTCCATTCTCTATCTTCTAAGCCTCCTTTCCTTTCTGTCCATCCGGGCAAAGTTGTTTTAAGAACACGTCCTTCTTTCCTGCCCAAGGTGGTTACGGCCTTTCCCATCGGGCAGTCCATCACCTTGCCCACCTTCTTTCCGCCTCCGCATTCCTCGAAAGAGGAAGAGAGGCTCCACCGTCTGGACCCAAAACGTGCGCTCTCCTTCTACCTTGATTGCACACGCCAGTTCCGGGTGGACGACCAGGTCTTTGTTGGTTACGTGGGCGCAAAGAATAGACAGGTGGTGCACAAACGGACCATCTCTCGGTGGGTTTTGTTGTGCATCAAGGTCTGTTACTCCTTGGCTAAAAAGGAGCCCCCTGTTGAGCTGAGGGCCCATTCCACTTGGGCCACGGCAGCTACTACTGCCCTAGGTCGGAGAGTCCCCTTGCAGGACATCTGTCAGGCAGCTACGTGGGCCTCGCTGCACACGTTTGCTAGACCCTACTGCCCGGACAGCCAAGTCCGGAGAGATGGCTTTTTTGGCCGTTCCGTTCTCCAGGACTTTCTGGTGTGATCTTGGTTCGCAGACCCACCTCCGGGGTTGGTATTGCTAGGGTATCTATTCTAAGGTAAGGAATCTAACACTAACCTGTTTCTTTCAGATGCACAAGTTACTTACCTTTGGTAACGATATATCTTTAAGAAACAGTAGTTAGTGTTAGATTCCTTACCGCCCCACCCATCCTCCCCGTTCTGCGAACCGACATCTAGGGTTAAGGTATTCCCTTTGAGGGCCCTAGTTTTATGGCACCAGTGTCGGTCTCTGGCATGCTCTGCGTTCCTGGCGCGGAAAGCTATGTACAAGAACTGACGTCAGTGTGCGAGGGCGGCGTCTAAGTACTCCGACGTTATCCCGGCGCCAACGACGACGGACGCGGAGCACGCAGAGGACGCCTACCAAGGCGCAGGGGTACTGCTATGCAAAACTTTCCGGATCCAGTCTGACGCCTAGGGATATTCTAAGGTAAGGAATCTAACACGAACTACTGTTTCTTACAGATATATCGTTACGGAAGTTAAGTAACTTGTGCTTCGGGTCGCCTGTCCCGGTCGGAGTTGTCTTGTCCTCCGGCCTCATTATCGCCGGCAGGCCTCTCTGGTTTCTATTTGCGGCGTCGGTCGCCCTCCTGGGCCCGGAAACGTCGTTCTCTCCTTATGGGTAAGTCGCTGCGCATGTCGCCGAGGTCCTCGACCTCACTTTCATCTGTTGTCGGGGCACTGGTTCCCAGAGTCCCCCAGACGTGCGCCCCCGAGAGTCTCCTCTCTCCTATCCGCCTTTTCCAGGCGCGGGAGCGTCTCGGACCCTAATGGAGGCTTATGCCCTGCAAGCCTACCTTAGGCCCTCTCCTGTCCCTAGGGTGTCCTCGGGCCTCTGTTACTGACTGGGCCCCTGACGGTGGGTTTGCCTCGAACGCCACATAAGCCCTTGCCCTCCAGGGAAGAAGGAGATATGGTGTTGCCGGGTTGTTGACTCTTCTCCGGAACCTTTTGGGGAGAGTTTGGTGTCGTCTTCACGTCCGACGATGCCAAATCTATTCTTGCCTGTGCCCCCCTTAGAATTTGTAGACCCGCAAGAATCCCTGCCACCTCGGGAGCCCCTGAACCCGGCAGGCTCCCTGCCTCCTCAAAAGCCCCATCAGGATCCCCATTCGTCAATGGGGCTCCCTTCCTTTGGGCATTGGTTGCACCCTCACTGTCTTGGATGACTTTGTTTACAGCCCTCACCTACAGATGAGTTGCTGTACCCTCCTCGGAGGGCTACCGAGGCCGGTGCGGCCTTTCCTTGGCCACTAGTCTTCTAAAGATGCAGCCCCCTTCAGTCCCCTTGCCTGTGGACCCTCTGCTAGATGTCCTCCACCATGGGGCGGGGAATGTGGAGCCGCTTCTGCCCTTTGAAGCTTCTCTTTATGAGGCCCTTTTGGGCACCTGGGTTCAGCCAGCTTCTGGTGATCCGGTGGCTCGTTCTGTCTTGCACCGTCCTGCTGCACAGTATCCAGTTTGCTTATTTGTTCACCCAGACATGCAGGGGTTTGTTCTGCAAACTGCTTTCTCTTCCTTGTCTCAGCTAATGCTTCCTCCCTCCCGGTAGTCCAGATGGCTAGAGTCGTGGGGTCATAACATCTTCGCCTCCACATGCGCTGCCCTTCTGGCCACTGAATACAGTGTGTGTCTTCGCTCGGGCTACCTCTGCTTTGTGGGACTCTGCAGAGTCTCTTCTTTCGGCCACCTCTGAAGGCGCTCGTGTTGACCTCCGTCATCTTCTCCGGGATGGCCGTGACCTTGCTGAATTTACGATCCGCTCGGCCTTGGATACTGCTGATTCCTGAGGCTGAGCTATGGCTGGTTCGGTTGTATTGCGGTGCCATGCTTGGTTGCGGGATAGTATCTACCTTTGAGACTATCCAGGAGTGACTTGTTGACCTACCCTTTGATGGGGTTCTATTGTTTGATACCCACGCCACATCGGCTGTTCAGTGCCTCCTGCCTGGCTTTCGCCCTCCCCCATAAGCCTGTATTTTCCAGGTCAGCTTTTCGCATGTTCTGGGGTGGTTACCCTTTCATTTAGCATCCTTTTGATGAATTATATGTTTTGAGCTGACAGTAAGCCTACTGTGGCAGTGTTCCAAAGGTTGTTGAGTGTGGTCCTCGGTCTGTGGTTTGCCATAAGAGGTGTTCCCCGTTGTTTGGGGTGTACCATACTCCAAGTGGGGTACTTCTATTCTATTATATAGCTGTGCTTTATGTCAAGTGGGCCTAGTGATCCTTTTGGGCTCTATGCGTCCCCTGGTGCTCTTATCTTGCCGTTGTACGGTGTTCAATGTTGTGACTTGGCGCTATCTTCTGTACGTCATTGGTCTTCTTGCTTATGTGCCTCGTTCTCCTCCCTGGAAGATTTTCATGGTGTTTTTCACGCTTAAAATGCAGCTATCACCTGCCATTAATGCACAAGGTGTGCTCCTATAACACCCATTTGCATGGTTGTGGCTCGTTTACGTTTCTTATATATCTATGTATATATACAGGTTGCCATGGGTACTCTTCTTCCTACATCTCCACCTCTATTCGCTGCTGCGAGGTCTGGTCCTATGTCTCCATGTGTCGGGAAGCTTTTCAGTGCTGCACTCAGGATTGCCCTTGGTCTACGCGGCAGGGTGTCTTTCAGTACACTTAAGTGTACTTAGTTGCTTTTCCTGCATCTTCAGCAATGGGGTCTCTTTTGCATACCACTCCCTGGAGTGGTTCCCCAGCTTTACACTGCTCCCTTCTTGGTGTTCAGATTCTGAACAATATCTCTCTTTCTGGCCGAGGGTTCTGTGTCTTCATCTGAATGAGTGATGACGGCACAACAAGGTTTTATCTTTCGAATTCACTTTTCGAATGAATTAATACAAGTCAACGGAGTGTCCTCAATGCAATTTCCATCATTCATCAAAATGGGGCACGGCACGATACTACTAGGCATCCTATACTAACTACATCAGGAAACATTAGATTCATTAGATCCACAGATTCAAGTGGGTCATACAATTTAGACTAAGAGTGTATCCACTTTATAGGACCCCTGGATATAATGATCTTAGACTATGAAATTATGAATGAATCAGGAGCTTTTTGACTCAGAATGCACAGACAGGAGGAAATGGAACATTTGACGTTGTTTTTTGTTCAATTTTTCCCCCGGTTTAGAGCGGTGCTTCCTCTCCCATGCTCGTTTCCGGTCCAGGGAAGACATGGCTTGGCAGTTCGTGCTGGACTGTTCCCATGAGGCACAGGGTCAGACTGATTTGCATATAGCCATGTCTGAACTGGGGTGGCTGAGTGAACTAAAGAATGGTGATGGATTAAACCCAGATCAGTTGACTGGGGGTGAGTGTTTGATTTGTTCAAGCGCTCCGTCCAGCATCCCCTTTTGTATCGCTTCCTCTCCCTGAGCCGCAGCCAGGTGAGGTGAGGCTTTTTCCTCCTGAAAAATAGGTAAGCAGGGGTTGAATTGCATCAATGTGATAAGGGAATACATGATGTAATGAGTACTGAATATTGTCAGCGTAATGCTGATGAAATTACCTTGTTTGTAATATAAGGATGTCGATATAATAAGACACCTGATTATTTGCTTACACCTTCGTTTAAGATGCACACTACCATATAGTAATACCTGTTTATCTTTCTCCGTGACAAATCAGTCCATATGCAGAAAGAAATCAGTAGACACCTAGGATTCTAGGTGATAACTTTCTTTTTCTTTAATTGTTAACACTATTTTGTTCACTCTGTACGATGCAGTAGCAATCATTATCAAAGGTCCTGAGGAAGTCAAGGACAATAGGGTCCATTTATATTGCTGAAACATGTCGACCTATAGTCTATCTGGGCAGATATTTGTTTAAAACTGCTCTTTTTTGCCCTGTTTTTAATCTTGGGGAATTGAGTAAAAATAATAAAATGGAGTGTTGCTCATTCACCCAATCTTAATTCACTCTTTCACATTCACATGCGCTGCAGTTTTTTGTTTTCCCCATCGCACCAGACTATTAGTCAACATCAGAAGGACCGCACAGTGAGTCATCATTTGATGTAGGACGTTCCATCTAGTCCTAAATCATCATTTGTCTTACAATGGGAAGGTCCATAAGGTGTCCCAGATGATGACAGGCGGTACCGCGTGGTGACTGATGGGTATCCTTATTTCTTTGGAGAATTCCAGGATTAGTCACACATTTTTATCCTGTGTTGTTTTTCACATTGCATCGTCAAAGGTAGTAGGTTTGCTGTATTCAGACCCATGGACATTCTTTATGTGATATAGTCCACATAGTGTGCCATTAAGCTGAGAGTGGTCCTCCTTAGTTCGGGACTCTCTCTCATTCTGTCTCTTTTGTTATGGTATATAGCTGGTGCTGTTTCTACATCTTCATACTTATAAGGGTATGGTGTATCACCATTCTGGAATTTTGGGACGCCTTGACTCCCGTTATCTTTTGCTCTTCAAAGCTAATTGAGTTGCTGTCTGGCTGTCCTGCCACAGCCTTCCCCACTGTCAATCACTCTGTTGCCAGCTCAGTGCTTGGGCACTTTCTGTTGTTCTGTCGCAGACCCACCTCCCCCTTGGGGTATGGTTACCGAAGGTAAATAACTCGTACATCTGCTCCCCTTTCCCAGGCCCAGCATGACTATGCATTGGGCATGTTGAAGGGTTGACAATTACTTCTGACTGGAGGGTTGGTGATCTACAGGCATTGTTCTTTTAGCCTCCCTACTTCTTGTGTCCCCCAACAGACTGGTCCTTCTGACTTGAGCATTCTTCATGCCCTAGGTAGGCACCCCATTCCACCCCAGCCCATCACTTTGCCTACCTTTTACTCTCCGCTTCATCCATCTAGCACTGTTGTTCTACCTTGAACTGTTCTGGGTGGACGATATGTTTCATGGGGTATGTCCAGGCCAAGAAGGGAAGGTGGTAAAGAAACAAACCATCTCCCGATGGATCGTGCTCTGCATTAAAATCTGCTACGCTTTGGCCAAGTAGCAACCCCCAGAGTGTTTGCATGTGCATTCCACAGAGCAAAGGCTGTAACCACTGCATTAGCACGCTGAATTCCGGTCCTGGACATCTGCCAGCAGCAGCATGGACTTCGCTGGATACGTTCATCAAACATTACTGCCTGGACAATCAGGTCCGTCGGGATGTACACTTTGCCTGTGCGATTCTGCAGGACTTTCTTGTTTGTCATGTGTGCAGACCCACCTCCTGGAAGGTATTGCTTGGATATCTATTCTAAGGTAAGTAATCTGTGGCTTGAAGTCTCTACCTGATAAACAAGTTACTTTCCTTCTGTTATGCCTTATCTAGTAGAGACTCTATCTAGCTGCAGATTCCTTACCGACCCACCCATCCTCCCCACAAACAGATTTTCAGGGACAGGGCTGTTAACTTTTCGGGGCCCTAGTTTACACACCAGTGGTCAGTGTCCTTCATGGCTCTGTGCTCCTGGCATGGAGAGTCTAGAAAAGAAGCTGACATCAGCACGCTGGAGTGGCACCTATGTAAGCACTGTGGACAACAACACATACCTGCCCACTGGGGTACAGCTCACGAAAAATATCTGGATCTCGGGATAATTCTAAGGTAAGGAATCTGCAGCTAGAGTCTCTGCCAGATAAGGTGTTACCAACGGTAAGTAACTTGTTTGTTTCTGCCAAAGAAATTTGTGATGCCACAGTGAGACTTAAATTTGGTTCTTAATTTTCTCATGTGCACCCCTTTCGAGCCAATGCAGTTGTTTATTGATCATCCTGAACTTGAAAACAGTCTTCCTGGTTTCAGTAACATATGCACACTCTGTGAGTTTCAGGCCCTCTGTCCAGCCACCTTATACCACTTTTTTTCTGGACAAAACAACTCAAGCTTTTTTCCTGCTGGAGGTAGTGACATCTTTTATTGTCAGACAAACCAATCCCTTTTTAGGTCTCACCTAGCTATCGCATAAGCGATGCTATGCGAGATATTAAGTAAGGGGCTTTCGAAAGTGCTCCCAAAGGCTGCAGGCGGATCGGGTACAGTGCATGTGCGCCGGGCGCGCGCACCATTTGTCAGCCTGCGTGATCACTTTCGCGGCCGCTTTGATGTTCTCAGTGAGCCGCACGGCCACTGAGAACATCAAAGCGGCCGCGAAAGTGATCACCATTTGCCATCCGAAGGAGCAAGTTCACATGGCTGGAAGGTGACAACGCACAATAAGAATAAATACTGTTCTTACAGTAACTAAAGTGTGTGCTTCTCGCGCAGTTGCATGCTCAGTTCCTCCTTAACACCCTCTCGTGAAGTTTTATAGCGGTGCCAACGCTAATTTTACTGGGGGAAGTTGTGCGTAATTGATAGCATCTGTATTCTAAATATCTTAAGCTGGCAATATGAATAAAACACATGCAACGAATATTGACATTTCTGAAGGATTTTTGTTTTGCACGAATGGTAGCATTACACATGTTTTGCATTCTTCGGTTTCGCGGAGTGCACTATGATGCCACTTTATGTGCATAATTTTTAAAGGATTCACAGTGTTATTTTTTACAGAAAATGTTTAACGTATTCAAATATAAGAAAGCCATTTCTTCCAAATTTAAAGTGCATAGTAAAATGTATGCACGGTTGCCATGCTGCAAGCATTTCCCACATTAGTATTGCGCTTTTGCATACAAGAGGAATGTTGTGCTTATTTATATATTTAACGTGCCCTGCGTTGCTTGGAGTATATAAAACAGAAGAGCTTTTCTAAATCACAACCAGGTACTTCAAGCCGGTCACGTTACCACAGAAACGGACACACAATGGAGTTTTTTGTTTAATTAAGATGGGGGGGGGGGGCGGGGGCATATTTTTACCAAGCTCTGTTGCGCCACGCAGACCACCATACCTCGAGTCGAGCATAACACAGGCCCCCGCTGCCACGAGTTGCCTTGTCTCCCCTTCTTACAGCAGTGTGCACCATACAGCCCAGTATTTCCCCATATTGCCAAACTGGTGCCTGTGACCCTCGCCCCCATGTGCAAATCACTCTTGCTTGCCCTTCATCTGTGGCTGTCGCGCCGCACATTGCCCGCACTGCAACTCCACACCCACCCCCACCATGCTTAGGAGCGCCCAGTGCACTCAAATTGACCTTACCCACTACACTCTTCTTATCCGCAGAACACCTCCTCCTGGTCAGCCTGGCACCCTGCCCCAACCTTGCAACCAGAACCTTTGCTGCCTTTACCCAAGCCACCAAAACACCAGCCCCATGCCCCTCCCTTCTCACTGCTCCCACTCAAGCGCTTGTCTACCTCTACCTGCCTCCAACATTAACGCGACCTTTAAAATCCCCCCAACAAGGCAACATCAACATAATTTTTAAATGTACTTACAATGTTTAAATGTACTTTTGCTACTTATTATTATAAAATGTTTTTTCCCGAAAGAAGCTGCTGTTACACTTTTAGCATAACTTCTTCCCTCGTGTACTCTCGCTTTTTCTTTTATCGTTCACTCTGTTTTGCTTTTCCTTTCTCTCGCTATTTGTCTTATTGTTTTACTCCCCCCCCCCCCATTCACTTTCCTCTGCCCGCATTCTATCTCTTGCAACATCGACATAATTGTTAAAATGTTGTTTCTTGCTTCGGCATTCCTAACACTGGTAGCAGTGACGGGTATACTATCAGATGTTAGTGTAGCGCCCATTCCACCTACAAGCTGTCAAGGCGCTGGGACTCACTTTTAGCACTCATGTATGGGAGTGACATAACAAAGTTTTTTAAATGTATGTTAGGCTGGGATTACAGTGTGTAAATAAAACATTGATGTCCATTGAGACCCCATTGCGATTTTATTTTAGGTCTCCGCCAACCCCCTCTCCCAGATCTCTTCTAAGTTGTCCTTTTCTCTCTGCCTTTATTTCCACCACATGCTCTAAGCTCCCTCACTCTCCTCATTTTCAACATTCCTTAGTCTGCCCCCCATTGTCTTCGTCTCCTGTTTATTCCCCTCTTCCTCTCAATCAATTTTTCTTTCTCTTCTTCACTGACGCTGTCGGCCTCTCCCTCCTGTCTACTTTTGATTCAATTGTACATCTTTACCGCTCTCGGGCCGTCTCATCCTTGCTTCTGTGTCCCGCCACATTCCTCCTAACTCACTTTGTTTTCCATCTCGCTGCTGCTTTCAAGCATCTCCAAAATTCACCAACACTTTTCGTTTTTTCACCCACCCATTCTCACCTGCCCTCCGCATCATCTATCTGTTTACCTGCCTTTCCCCCGTCCATTCACCTCTTTCCTACCCCGCCCCAGTTAGCACCCTATCTCCCCATCACGAGCCTCTGTCCTGCCTGTTTCCATTCTACCCCCTTATTGCTTCAGCTCGGAAGCGCTCTACAGATGTTTGCACTTTTCATTCCACACAGACATGCTTGCAGCCTCCTCCCCCGCCACCCAGGCTCGTACCCCGTTATTCGCCTCGTCAACTTCCTGGTTGCTTGTGACTCACTTCCAGCCCCAGCCGTGCCGGCCTTCTTATAACCATGTCACATCAACGTTGTATTTAGTTAGCATTAGATTTTTTTCAGCAGAGTAAACCGACCCAGTCATATTAACTTGTTTCTGCATAGCGTTTCACAACAAACCTTTCCGTTTCTAAATGTTGTAGTTGACCCAGTGAAAAGGAACCAGACTCCTGTTGTTGGGTGTTGCGTGGGCTGAACAATTTAGAAAACAGTGTGTTCCACTTTCTGTGGCACTCAAAAAATCCGTACTAGCCAGGCATATGGTAGAAATCATGAGCAAACACTTTCTTATTTGATTTTCTCTGCTCCCGTCTCCCATTGGCAAAATGTGCAGGTCTCACCTGTAACGCTTTGTGGCATATTAATGTATATTGCATATTTTGGTGCTTGTTTAGTTTTGGGGCACCTCGCTGTTTCTTTGCAGTGTCTGTGCCTAACAAAGGTTGCAAGCTGAAGGGGGTCTTAAGCTCAGGGGCGTAGGAGACACTAAAATTCTGGGGGGGACAGGGACAACCTTGTGGACTTCCCAGTGACCCTATACAAATCACCGCCCGTTAAACAAATACAATTGCATACTTTCAAAGTGAGATATTGAGAAAAGCAGGCATGTAACAGTTTGCATGTATGCTTTATTGTTATTTACAGTCATATAGTAATCAGACCAAATGTTAAAAAAACATGTATATGAATCTTGCATCTTCATGCACCAAGCAAACAAAGGTCGCTGACTTCGGGTGGGGGCGTCGTGTTTGCAAGCGCATTATGGTTTGAAAAATACCTGCTGCTGCATTCCTGGTCTCCAGCAATTTTCAGGCAACGATAAAAATGTGAGATAACTTCGGTGATTAATGTTCTTTATTGGGAGAGATCAGAGGTTTGTCTAGTGGACGTTTTGACTCTTGGTAAGGTAGCCACAGTGGGGTAATATGCCTGCGCAAAGAACGTGTACCACGCAGATCACAAAATGCATATCATGTAAATAGGTCAGTGAGTTACTGCTGTTGTTCAGAGCTTCACGTCCCCGATGGCTCAAGCAAGTGTGTCGCTATCTTCACCTTCTTGGTGCAACACCCTTTCCTGCTGTTTTAGGTATAAGATTCAGGCTATCCAAGCAGCATTTATTCCTCGCAATAGCACTATGGAGATACCTTTAGAATGTCATCTGCTGGTCTAGTCCCCACCTGGTCCGTATTCAGCACAGTGGACCCATTGGTGTGTCATAAAATTTTGAAGGTTCTGAAATCAGGCTTACCTTCCGACCCCTGCCCAGCGAGGACACTGGCAGCAGTTGCCGAGGTTATCAACACTGAGGTTAATACCATTATCAATCTGTCTCTTCAGAAAAGGGTGGTCCTGCGGGCTTGGAAGGAGGCCAAGATCCTTCCTTTTCTAAAAAAAAAGCCGTTGCTGGACACCCTCTGCCTAGGAAATTACCGACCTATCTCCCTCCTCCTTGCTGTGGCGAAGGTGTGTGAGAAGGTGGTCAATAAGCTGTTGACAGGCTTTGTGGAAAGGGAGTTGCTTCTGCACCCTGCTCAATCAGGGTTCAGTGCATCCTACAGCACAGAAACTGTGCTGGTGGAGGTGGCTGAAGCCATCCGGGAGTGCTTTGATGCCGGCGGGAGAGCAGCGTTAATTTTGCTTGACCTCTCGGCGGCTTACGACACGGTCCCACACGTTCTTTCATGTCTGGCTAAGATCGGTCTGTCAGGCGTCGTGTGGGACTGGTTTAGGTCATTTCTGGATGGGCGTGCCGAGCAGATCTTGATCCCACCATCCTCCTCCTCCCCTCAACCGGTAACAACCGGTGTTCCACAGGGTTCCTCACTTAGCCCCCTTCTTTTTAACATCTATGTGACCCCGCTGGTCTATTTGGCAGAGGAGTTGGGGGCTAAGGTGATGGCATATGCAGATGATATCCAGCTGCTTTTTACCTGGGACAAAGAGGCGGACATGGTATTACCGGTTCAACACTGTCTGTCCTCGATTTTTAAATGGCTGGCTGATGCGCAGCTTAAATGTAATGTAGAAAAGAACTGAGGTTCTGCTCTTTGGCAAATTTCCCCTTAATTATAGAGACCAGCTCTGGCCTCCTGAGTTTCCTTCACCCACCTCATCAGGGAATGCAGCAAAAAACTTGGGGGTTTGGTTTAATGAACGTCTTTCCTTCTCGACACACATCAACAAGCTGGCTGGATGTTGTTTTCGGCCTGCTTAAAACCCTCAGAAGATTTTTCCTCTAGCAGCGAGGAAAGCTGTTGCCTGTGCTCTGATCCTGTCTAGGTTGGACTATGCGAATGCCCTCTATGCTGGTGTTCCTGGGTACCTGCTGAAAAAACTGCAGGTGGTTCAAAATACAGCAGTCAGACTTTTGTTGGGCATTCCGGCTAGAAACAGTATCCGACAACAGCTATGCTCTCTTCACTAGCTCCCCATATTGGAGCGAGTCAAATTTAAATCATTGATTTTGGCCCACCGTGCCCTGCATGATCGTGGTCCTCTCTATTTACAGAGCCGCTTTTCTTTTTATGTTCCTGCACGTCTTTTGTGGTCCTCGTCCCTTTGCTATGCTCTGACCCCTCGCTTTAAGCTTCAGAGAATAGGGGGCAGTTCTTTTACGGTGAAGGCGGCGGCTGCCTGGAGCGCCCTTCCTCTTGCTTTACGCACTATCCAGGACCCTGCTGTTTTCAGGAGGAAACTGGAAACTCATCTATTCTCCTGCTAGTACTCCATCTCCTCCCCCACCAGGCTCCGCGCCGGGATACTCATGAGTAGCTGTGCGCGCTATAAATGTATGTAACATAACATAATAGAGATTCTTTTGGTATTTGCAGTTTATAAGTTAAAATCCTAACATTGAACAGTGAGCTATTTACCCTCATCAAAGAACTACATGAAAACTTCAAGGTATAGATTAGAACGTTTTGATTTTTCCCCAGTCTTTCCTCATCCAAATGTTGGAAAATTGATTAATTAGGATAGAAATCAATTCTGGTTAATAAAGAGAACCCCCCCAACCATGGTGTTATGTTTTAAATTCTGAGTTTGTGCTTCTTTAGTGTTGCAAAGTCATCCTGTGCCCTGTACACTCCCCCAAAGTTTTGCTGACTGGTACTGGTGGTACCTGACTGACTGACCCTGGCCTCTGCCTGAACAGGCACAGGGCCAGTGCTATTCTGAAAGACACTTAAATATACAGTGAAAACACCTACATACACTAGGGTGCACTATGGGTTAGGGTACCCCTATGACCTCTCCTATATGGCCTTAGTACATAATAGGGCAGGGGGATTAGAACTACCTTTAAGTCCCTAGAATATAATAGGGCATGGCAGTTTAGAGGCCAGCTGCCCTTTCTGCGTTTGCATGTGTGCACTGCTGAAGCTAGAGGTCAGTTTAAAAGTAGCCCTGTGTTGTAGGACTGCTTTTAAAATGCAAATTGTGTCCAAACTCGACTTTTGGGTTTGGCGTACTTACAAATTGATCAACTACAATGCTGGAAAAAAATTCAATTAAGTGGAAAAATGTTTTCCACTTAACTATGACTGCATCATATTTGCCACATAATACATCATCTGCTGCATAATCTAACGATTTTACCCAAAACAATTTTGTAGCTCAAACGGATCAAAAACTACTAAAAGAAATGTGACTTATGTTGCTGTGATGTGTAGGGCCCTTTGTTGACGGGTCACCTTTCCCACTGCTGCATTTGTATGTTACACAGGTACTAATGATGCAAAAGCTTTGCAGAGGCTGTTAGTATGTATAAATATGTCAAAATAATAAAGTATCATAAAATGCACCACATTACGCTGCAGCCTTTTTATTGTTGCATAATTTAGTCAACACTGCGACATATTTTTAGCCTCCATTACTGCATAACTCCAGTGGCGCAAAAGCAGGTTGCACATCTTAAAAGTGTTTGTGAATGAAGCAGAGGCCATGAAGTTTGCAAAATTAGGGGCTGATTACGATGGCAGGCGGACCTCAGTCCGTCCGCCATCAAATCGGGGAATGGAACCGCTGGCCTTCAAGGTGGCGGCCCCACGATAGTAATTGCAATGCGACCTCCACCATGGCGTTTGCAGTGCCTATCTTTTACATTGCAGCAGGTGCTGCTGGCTGCATCATCCGCTGCAATGTAAAAACTGACATGTTACATATATCACTGCACTACGTGACAGGCACAATGCGGTGCCTGCCACATGGTTCAGTGATATGTAGGGGGGCATCTTAGATGCCCCCGGGTCCCATGCCTGGGGGGAAAAGGGCCTGCTATGAGCCCCCAACGTCCCTTTCCGCCAACTTTTCCATGGCGGGTGAACCGCCATGGATAGGCTTGAGGGTAAGAGGTATCGTAATCCCTAGTGCGGTGCCTGGTAGGCAACACTAGCATTGAAGGAACCACGAGCCCCTCCGCCGCACTGGAGGGCCCAAGGAGCCAGTCGGGTGCGTGGCGGTTGGTCTTTCCGACCGCCAGGGAACCACCCACCATTGTAAAATGGCTGGTGGTGATGCAGTCACCGATGGCGGTGGGGCCACCACTGACGAGGTGACATGGCGGTCCCACCTCCATTATAATCACCCCGTAAGTTTGGTGTGCATGCAAATCCTTCATTGCCGTTTCCTGGTGAGTTGCACTACTACTGCTGAAAAAGGCCAATGGAGGTACCAATGGGTGCGGTGGACTGGCCGCAAGGATCTAGTGACCTCAGTGTCACTGTTGATCTAGGGTGTGCTTCTTCGTATATCTGCTCACAAGACTGGAGGTGAACTGCAGTATGGAATGTGGTAGACAGGCCTTCAAGGTTAACTCACACTTGCCACCGTTAGGGTCCACCTGCGGGTGCTAAGACACCAGGGCTTCTAAGGTCTATTGGGCCTTCTAAGGTGTAGCATCAGAATCAGTGCGGTCTGGTGGACTGGTCATGAAGGCTGAAAATGGTGCGCCAGTTCCAAATTCAGCAGCTCTGGCCAGAGTGCCACATCCTCTCCCACACTGAACACCATATTGCCCCACTGAGAGAAATTTGCACTGCCTTCAGCTACAACTCAATTGTGCTGCGACTAAATCCAAATTATGCACTAGACAACAGTAAAATACTGCCTGAAAAAAATGAATCACCCTGGAAAAGGTAAACACTCATAAGGAATGCAAGAAGAAGCAACGCATGTGAAATGTATTCAGGAACATGGTTACCTTAACAGTTTTAAACTCATTATTCAGAAATCAGTAAGTGATTTTGCTTGAAAAAATTCAGGACAGGACTACAGGATTAGGAAGGGACCCGTTTCAATGTCCATTGCTTAAATCCTTTCAAAATGTAAGCAGTTTGGTTTAAAAAGGACCACATCCTCGGACACAGAGCCGCAGTACACATTTTATAAGCTAAAATAATTAAAATAGTTGAAAACGATCATATTAAACATTTCCACTCCACCCATCAACCAGGTATTGCAGTCCATTTAGGAATGGTGCACTTACCCACCCTGAAAAAACAATGTTGTTCAAAGAAAGAAGAAAAAAAAAGAAAGTAGCGTTTTCACAGGCAAACTCTGTAAAGTGGCGCTAATGTGTGTGGGTGTAAATAACAATCTGGCCTGTCTACTGACCACTCTGTGACGCTTTCTTTAGATATTTAATCATTGTTTTCTCTCTGTCTGAGGTTTTTCTTTGGAATTATACAACAGTCAGCAAATGTGGACATTTCCAGCCAAAGTGTTCTGCTCATTTTTGGATCCATTTCACAGGGAAACAAATGAGGAAAAGGTCAAGCAAGAAAGAGTACTTAAGAGCTGTCTCTAGAAATCAGAACTGAAGGAGGAGGGAAAAGGAGACAGAAAGAGATGGAGGAATAAAGAGGGAGGGGGGGCGGAGGGAAGCTGCCAGAGGCAGATCAGGAGTGGGCACTGTCCTTGCCTTCCCTGGGCATGATGGAAAAGAGACAGAGTTTTTTAGGTCTCGGCCTATTTCCATTCCGCAGGAATGCAATAGGACGAGTCTATAGCAGTGAAACCAAGAGTTTCACCATGAGCCCAAAAAGAGGTTTTTCACGAGTGCATGTGCTCTCGTGCACGAGCTTGCCCGAGCCTTCTGCCTGCCTCCTGCCTTGAAGGCAATCTGCTTCTCCGCCCCCTGCTGTTCCCTCCCACTCGCTCGCACATCAAAGGCTGCTCACTGAAACACCATATGCCTGCTCCCCACCCCCCACCAGACTTCATTGGAATGTGCTACGTGCATTCTCCCCTCCCTTTCAGCCCTTTTAGCCTCTTTCCCAGCCGGACCCTCCTTTCGTCTATCTCGTTATCTTCTCCACTCTCGCCTCATTTTTTCTTTATTTTCTCTCCCGGCCTTGTAAATATGCCCCCTCCCCCATGCACTAAATCGCACTTTTCTTTTGATCCACATACTTGAGTCACTTACGCGCTGCCCTGCACTAGTGAGCTGTGTTGCGTCCAGAACTGGAGCAGCTGTTGCCCTGGAGCTGCTGTTGCCCTGGTCCCGCCTAGTCCCGTTGCTAGGGAGCAAGTTGAAAAGTGTGCCAGGGCGTCGCTCAATCACCAGTGTCACTAGTTTCAGCTTCCGCTCGGCGGCAGCGTCCCCCATGGCGCGGCGGTGTGCAGTGTCAGAGGCACAGGATACACTAGGCACAATGACACAACAGAAGGGGGCGGGGCGATCTATGATCTCAGAGAGGGTATGGGAGTGTGCAGAGGAGGCCATGTGAATGGCTCTGTTTCTGATAGTTTCTACTTTCTATTACTCCTCCAATCCAAGCTTGCCAGGCATGTTTATGGTTCATAGTGACGACATGTGGGGAAACAATACTGTCAGCAGTCTTTGACCCCTTCAAGTGACCGGTGTATTCTTACTGCATTGTGAATTTTATTTAGCTACTTGTTTAATAGTTTTATTAATCGCCTTTCGCTTACTTTATAGGGCATGTATAAAGCGGAATGGAAGAAAGCATTGACAAGCAAAATAGTCTTTCTGGCGTGGTAGAAATATCTGGGTCCTATCACGATTCCCCCACCACTCCTTCACTCCTCAGCGCGGAGCAGAGCCCCCCGCTTGTTGTTAAATTGTAGCGATTCTACGAGCACCAGTTACGTTACACAATGATTGACTGTTTCATATTTTTTGTAGACACGGGGAGATTAATCGGCAGCTCAGCAAATGTCTTTAACAGACCAGCCGATTAATCTACCATTAATCTTGACATTGTTAGCACAGCATTTCCCGTTCCATGTGATTCAGAACTTCTCGGACTTTGTAATTTTTAATGCGCTTTGTAATGCGTGCGTTTTCGTGTTGGACCCGGTAAGGCAACCAGCCAATGCCTATGCTTCAACTACTAGGCAAATTTCCTGTGGGTTGCTTAACGTTAGATCCCTTTGTAAGCACCACACGGAAATTGCCTTCCTCATTGATTCAGAAAAACTCGATGTCCTTTTCCTCACAGAAACTTGGACTCGGGAAGACTGTGAGGTTGAACTGGGCCTAGCCTGCCCCTCAGGCTATAAAATTAGTCATACCCCGCGCACACTCAATCGAGGAGGGGGTATCGGGTTCATTTATAAAGACTCGCTGACCCTTTCCCAGCTGAAGATTCGAGAGGTTCCTGGATTCGAATTGATGGGATTCTCGGTCAAAAAGCAGGAGCTGACACTTTGCTCGGGCGTCCTGTGCTATCGTCCTCCAGGACCGGCCTCTCCAATATCGCTCCTTATTGACCTGATTTACGAGCTCTCCAGCTCCCACTCCAAGCTATTGATTCTTGGAGATTTTAACCTGTGGGCAGGCGGTTCACTGGACAATGCATTTTCCTCCCTTAGCCAAGCCTGCAAAGATATCAGCCTGGAACAGCTGGTGAATGCCACCACGCATCGGAAGGGTCATATTCTGGACTTAATATTTGCGGATCCACAATGGGTATCAATAGATGAGATTAAGTGCCAGTTTTGGACAGACCACTTCCTGATTACGTTCTCTCTTTGCTTAGAGGACTACACCTTGCGGGAGGCTGGACTATCCCAAGCCAAGTTAGGGAGACCTTGGTCCCGAACACTCAACATCTCTCCACTACCGAATATCTTAGGGAAGGACTTTAAGCTTGGCAGGTCAGCTGAAGAGAGCTATACTCTCTTTAGCCAGTCCATCTCGAGCTCGTTGGATAAGTTGGCACCCCTCCGGAAGTCACGAGGGAGGGTGAATCGAGCTAGCCCTTGGTATACGAGCAAACTACGCCAGCTTAAACTTGGCTGTAAACGCGCAGAAAGAGCGTGGAGGAAACAGTATTTAGACTCGGAGAAAACTGTGTTCCGGTCCGCTTTACAAAAATATAAGGCACAGATCAAGCTAAAGCGGCTTATCTTGAATCCACCTTGAACCAGGCCCCAAACAAGGCACAGGCCCTCTTTAAGATCGTTGGGGACCTCGCCCACCCTATGTGTGCGGCCAACACCGTCCCCGCATCGCAAGCTCTATGTGATTCGCTTGCTGATGCTTTCCGAGGAGAAGATCTGCAAAATTCTGGAGGGTTTGCAGGATCCAGTCAATCCTACCACTGGTCTGGGAGCTCCGGAGGCGATGGCCAGTCGCCCCTGCAGAGGGTTTCTTACCTCTGTTTGGAAGCTCCGGCCACGCCTTCCAGTCGACCCCGACCAGAGGACCACGCACTCAGCTTGGGAGCTCTGGCGATAGAGTCCAGTCGACCCCAGCTGAACAGCTTTCCCCTCCCCTCCCTGGAGGAGTTTGGCAGCCTGGCTTTCACGATCTCATCTGGCTCGCCTCTTGACCCTCTCCCTCCAAAACTTTGGAGGGTGTTTCAGGAGGAACTTTTCCAGCCTTTGCACTCCATTTGCTGCCAGTCGTTTGAAACAGGGACTGTACCGGACTGCTGGAAGAAGGCAGTGGTATCTCCACTCCTAAAAAAAATCCACGCTTGACCCCGCTTGTCTTTCCAACTATCGGCCAATTTCCCTGCTTCCTTTTCCAGTTAAAATCATGGAAAAACTGGTCACCCGCACTCTGTCCGGCTTCTTAGAAGGTAACACCTAGCTGGATGAGACGCAATTCGGTTTTCGCCCAGCTCATGGGACGGAATCCGCGTTAGTGACCGTGTTAGACAATCTGCGGGCGCGAGTCGACAGTGGTCGGGCAGCCTTTCTGGTGCTGCTCGACATGTCGGCCGCGTTCGACACGGTCAGCCATCCTACCTTGATCAGGAGGCTGGAAGAGTGCGGGGTTAAAGATAAGGCCAGGGATTGGCTGATCTCTTCTCTGGACAACCGTCAGCAACGGGTATCGCTCCCTCCCTTCAGCTCAGAGGAGCGGAGAGTAGGACAAGGAGTACCCCAGGGCTCAGCCATCAGCCCTATACTCTTTAATATTTACCTCCGCCCTCTGGTCCAGCTTATTAAATCATTTGGGATCTCCGCATTTAATTATGCGGAGGACACCCAGCTGGTCTTTTCACTGGAGGGACAGGACGCAGTCCCATTGGAAACCTTCCACCGATGCATGCAGGCTACAGCGGAATGGCTCCGATTGAACTCGCTGCAGTTTAATGGGACTAAGACAGAGGTCCTGTACTGTTCCAACGACCGAGTTCCCCGGGATCTCCCAGATGACTTCTGGCCTTCGTCATTCTCAGAGACGGTGTCAGCTGCACAATCGGCGCGCAACTTGGGTGTCAGTTTCGGGCCCAACTTGCAGCTAGATCTGCACGTAAATAAGACCACCTCAACGTGCATGATGCTGATCCGCATGCTGCGCAAAGTTCTGCCCCTCCTCCCTGAGCAAGCCAGACCCGAAGTAGTGCGGAGTACCATCTTAAGTCGACTCGACTATTGTAACGCACTACTTCTGGAGGCCCCGATAACACTACTGTGCAAGCTACAAAGGGTGCAAAACATGGCTGCCAAACTCGCCCTCTCCCGTCCCTACTACAGCTCATCCACGGCAGCGCTACAGGAACTCCACTGGCTGCCGGTCCATCTACGCGTTTGCTACAAAGCAGCTTGCATTGTGTTCAGGGCTATCTATGGCCTGGGCCCGGTCTCTTTGCGGAAAATGTTCGCCTGGTATCTTCCACCTCGAGCCTTACGCTCCTCCTCATCCAGGTTACTCGTAGTACCGCGTTTTCAGAGAGTGAGGATGGGCGGCCGATCTTTCAGAGTAGCGGCGGCCAAACTCTGGAACTCCCTGCCGATATCTCTAAGGAGTCTTGAGGATCTCTTAGCCTTTAGGAAGGCGTTAAAAACCTACCTTTTTCCCAGGATAGGCTAAGTCGCTGAAATTGTTGGTTCATCGTTCGAAGCGCCAGGATGCCCTTGGGGTGACAGGTCTGCGCTCTACAAATATACCACGATACACGATACGATACTTCGCTTTTATTTTCGATAGCAGGGCATTTCTTTGTAATGCATGCGTTTTCGTGTTAGACTTTGCTGTGTCTAGTGATGTTTGAGTTATTAATGTGTTATATTGCTTTTGAGTCAAACGTTTCATGTTTAGAAAGTAATAACTGAAAACTATACTTCTTATCGTATGCTTCCTACACACACTAAAACAACTTTTTTGTTGTGCTTCTTATCGTGTACTTCCTATGCACACTAAAACAACTTTTTGGTTGTAGTGTTGCCTGTTAGTGGAAGTCTACTCGGTCTCAGTGTTATGTAGGGGCATCACTATGGTTTCACGTTTGCTTATAAATAGCCGTAAACAGCGACTTCGGTGGTCTCCTTTTAAGTGTATGCTTTTATCCGGCAAACGCTGATATTATCTAAAGTTGCATCTTAGCTCGGTGTTAAAGCCGCACCCCCGTCATTCACAGTTCTTCCTCACATCGCAGAACAATGCAAAGAGCTTCATGTTAGTTGCTTAGACATCCCAGTCGTCTTGGAGCCACAGTTACGTTTTTCACACCTTCCCAAAACAGCATGCATATGTTGGAAAGGCTGTATTGCTTCCTGTTGGTGCACGGCTGGGCTGTCTCTGTCTTATGTTAGGGCATTACTGTGGCAAGCTTATCTTCACGGGTCAGTGCGTGACACTTTTACAAGGCGGGCTCTCGCTGCTCTCAGCACTAGGGCAGAGTGAAAGTTAGAAATCAAGAAAACAGAGGAGTACCGTCATTCTTCAAAGACAAGCAGTGTACTCTTAAATCATAGTTAGCACTTGCGGGCAGGACAGCTCTATGTAATCTTCCTTCACGAGTCAGTGAGTGTGTGCTTTTAATACGATGGCAGCGCTATCTTTTAGATTTACAGCCTGTGCCAATAGCATGCTTTACAATTACAAGTAAAAACAAGCACTGGCGTTGCCAATAAGTTTCGCATTTGGAAAGTTGTAGCTATTGGTTTTGTAAATGACATTTTATATTTATATATTGTTATTGACAATGCCAATAACGATATATAAATATAAAATGTAATTTACAAAACCAATAGCTCCAACTTTCCTACTGCGAGACCTATTGGCAACGTCAGTGCTTGTTTTCCTTCTCTGCCCTTCCCAGACCGCAGAGCCTTCATGCAGCATAACAAAGGGCAGAGGGCGGGTGGCCTCTTTGAAGACTTCGACTCCAGGCAGGTCAAGTGCGGGCCATTAGGTAGCACTTACACGTGCTAATGGCCCTGTGAATAACAGAAGGCAGAGGGGAAAGTCTTTTGTCGCCTCGTTCCCCCACCCGTGTCCCCCCCACTCCAAAATCTTGGGGGGATATATCCCCCGCGTCCCCCACGCTTCCTACGCCCATGCTTAAGCTGGTGCGTGTGCACGTTGGAGGTGGGTCAGTCTGTGCCCCGATCGTGGACTGGACTGCACGCATGGGCTCTTACTAGGAGGTCTTTGTATCAACCCAGCGCTCTTGCTTTCACTGTCTTGTCTCCCATTCATCTCACTCGGTCTGCTCTACCCCCTCCCTTCCAATCAGTCACGGGACTCCAGGTTACGCTTACCTCTCAGCGCAGCCAGGTGATCGGAGATGGAGGGCTGTGCTGGTAGTTTATGATGACCTCGCGTAAAGCTCGATACAGGAATGCAGAGCAAATGGTCTGCCACTGGCTGTCTGTAAACAGTAACAGTAAGAGACTTATGCAGCTGACCCATGAACTAACCGGGCTGCAATGCAGTCTTCAAAATTCTGTCTCAGTATCTTTGCAGGCTACTTGCACGGCCAGAATAGGGTGGTATACTAAACTGTGAGTGCTATTTGAGTATGTACCCTTTGCCTCTCTGACTTTTTAACAGTACACGGATATTGTCCTCTGTGGACTGCCTTTCGCACAGAACACTTAACACACGCATGTACATTTCCTCCTTTAAATGTGAACCGATACCACACTGGGCTGTAATTTGATTTCCTGCCATTCCCTGTGATTCTTTAATGCGACATGTGAAGAAGACAAGTTTTTTGCCAGGCAGTGGGTAGGTAGTTTATGACACGAAACTTGACGCCAAACTGGGAAAGTGAATTAAGGTCTCATATCGAAAAAAATCGACGTCTTGTTTTGCATGACATTATTCCCAAGATAACAAAACAGAGCAATGTCTCCTAAAAATCACAGTGACTAAAAACTAATATGAACGTCGCTCCACATTCCTAACGGTGTATATGTTGGAAAGCACGCAACTCTCACCATCAGATTCTTTCAAGTTAGGGGAAATGAAGTATTCACCACAAAGCATCGATTGACATTCATGGTTTGTTCTGCAACAGAAAACACACTTGGCAAAACATCATATTAATCCATGGCTATAAGGAGTGGCAGTAGTTGACAGCGTCTTATTCCACGTGCATAGACTGTATTTCCTATAACACATTTTTTCCCACTATCACATACTAGCATTATAAATAACCTTGTATATATTTATTGCTTTTAAAACAAAATAGATAAAAAACAATGCCATTTACAATACCAACAACTTTAAACTTTGCCACTGCGAGACCTATTGCATTGCAAATGCTTGTTTATCTTATTTGCTCGGCCTCATCCCTCACAGTAGGCGGAGCACCATCATTGTTTAGACCCCAAAAGAGTGCTGAGCTTTTACATAGGTTGCACCAAGGAATACCGGGTGGCAACGCTTAATTTGTGCAGGAGCTTTCAGGTGCTTAGCATCGGCACTTTTTTAACAGGGCCGGGGCTATTGAATTTTTCTCCCCAGTGAGATGAGCCAAATAATTATTCAAAAGAAATGAACCTACCCGTCCTGTGTCCCCATCCTTCCAGTTGGATTCCTTTCTTGTCTGGTATATCTTCAAAGGATGGCCCACCCAGGTCCAAGCATGATGTCAGTAGTGCACGCCTGCCTTTCAAGGAGCATTTTCTTTAACATTTGTTAATTATTACGGTTGAGGGCGGGCTGATGGGTGAGCTGCAGGCAAGGCAGACTGGGGCCTGGCAAGTTCCGGTCTCGGCAATGAACTACGACATCTCCGAAGTAATTAAAAAGTGCATAGCTGCTTTCTGTTAACAACTCGCTCGCACGCCAGCAGAAGCAGGACATTAATTGTTCCTTTTGACTTGCATTGCATGCTGATGCTCTTGACCTGGGGTGGGGGAGCTCACCAAACCACATAATTTGCAAGCGATTTAATGGAGCCAGTGCTAAGGAAACTGCAGGTCACAGGTAAGACAGTAGTCGATAGTACTCCAACAAATCGTTATTAAGTCATCTGGATCATATTTACTATTGTGTGTCCTAATCACCAATTTCTTTGCAGCAAATAAATGTATAAGTTAACTCTCAACTCTGCTTTTTCAAGGTCAGCACCTCATGACTCCACGACTCCTTTCCTCTGCCACACCTGATCTCCCAATGTATTGGTTCCCAGAGTAAAGTGCCAGTGCTTTTTCGCATATGTAAACATACATGTTTTTCTTTTTGCAGAATCTGCAAATGAAAAAGGGCAGGTTACAGCTCTTGCCCGCAGCTGCAGTACAAGTTTTAGGCAGAACCCAGTGACACATGTATGGACAGAAGTTCCTGCAGGTTATCTATGTTCTTGTTTCTAGCACAAATTGGTCTACTGTAGGACCCCTGGCTCTAGCATCTCCCTTCTTGTAGTAACCTTAGATGTAAATCACGCAGTTAAATGATTATCAGACAGTCCTTATGCGTGAACACTGACAGATATTTCAAATTTGCACATTCATCTCAGAGGCCCGGACTGTCATGTTTCCACCTGCACTGCTTCCCCGCCAACACAAGGCAACATCAAATAAATACTACCCTCTTCAGGCAAGCTGCTTGGAGAACCAGCCTCCAGCGCTCATGGCAACTGATGGAGTTAAAATGAGAATTACTTTTTCCAAAAACAAGGGGTAGTTTCACATTGAAAAATTGTTCTTTTGAGCTTGAAACTAATTTAACCAGAATGTAAACAATGCATGCTATATTACTTGTGTTTTGGCTCAATAAAATAATACCACTATCACTCTCGCCCGCACATTTTTAGCACGCACTTTGTGCCCCTTTCACGTAATTCACACTAGCGCACCCACAGCTAACTTCTGGCTGCCTGGCCACTTCCTCGTTCGGCAAAGGGATGAATTAGTGCGGTTTCTGTTTGAAGTAATTTGTAGCTGCTTAACCTGGGAATTTCTCAGGAGGCTGTAATGGAGAGGCTTGGTTTGCTGTTGCCTTGAACATTCATCACCACTTTTTCTCCCAGTTTACCCGATTTGAAGCTTGAGATGGTTAGAGGAGACTGGAAGGTGTTGTTTATGTCCATATGGAGTAATGCTAAACAAAGCCGGACATTGCATGGAGATGAACAACTTAGAGGACCTTATTAAGCAGGAAATTAAATATGAGCAGCAATTGCAAATAGAGCTCAACTGCAACTTTTGTCTAAAAAGTATTTGTGCGGCTCACCTAAAAATCATAGGTAGTATGAATGTTACATATAATATCACAAAGTAACACGTCTTGTTCTCTGTGGTGGGGCCGAGACTGCTGCTGTATTTAGGGAGCATGGGGTGTGAGACATTACGTTATGATTGGCTATTGCGACTGCAAGCCTGCGTTCCTGAGAGTGCATTGCATTGATTGATGCTTCTCTTTTGGAGGGTCCGGTTGCAGCAAGGAAGAAGGGGTTTGGCAGCCAGGTGTGAGTAAGTTCCAGAATAAGCATCATCAGAAAGGAACAGCAGGGCTTCAAATTCAGAGTTTACCCTGGTCTGCTCGCTGCCAGCACTGGACTCCAGACAGGAGCTCTCTAATCACTGCTGGGCACCTGCACTGATTCTGCAAGTCAGATCCTGACAGCCTGTGTATTCAGGAGCTAATGGGGCCTTGATGTGCTTCCTGTGGGCCAGGGATGTGGTGGTGAGACGTTATGGGTGTGTAGAGCTCAGTCTTCCACCTCTCAGGGTGGATGTGTGGTGTTTTCAGATTTACACCCCTGTGGGTGACGGGCACCTCCTCAGGATCTTGCTGTGCCACAGCTTGGCCCATCTGTGCTTCAATGACACACATCTAGTGACGGACCCTCACCCACAGATGCACAGTACGTGTTTAGACTGTTGTGCATCCTTATGGCCATGCACATGGCACATTTCCTGACCTTTCAACCTGGAGATTTTGGTTCTAACCCTTGTTATGGCATGTTCAGCAATACTAGTTCTGGATGTGGGTGGGTGGAGCCAATAGAGGAAGTGGGTGGAGCCAGTGGAGTGAGTGGTTGGAGCCAGTGGGTGGGTGTGGCCTCCTTAAAAAATGTGAGCACCTGCACTTAATATTTTACAAATTAAGCACTGCCGGGTGGGCAATCTGCTCTCAGTTCTCCGGAGGCAAAGAAGGACAAGGCAGTGCAAAAGCGGACCAACTCACAATGGATAGTCCTCCGTGTTGAGATCTGCTACATATTGGCAAAGAAGCAGCTTCCATAAGTTCTGAAGGGTCATTCTTCCTGTGATGAGGCAACTGCTACTGAGTTGACACACAGAGTGTCTGTCTGTCTTGGATAGCTGTCAGGCAGCTAAGTTGTGCATCAGTTCACGAAACACGATTGCTGTGCAGATGGGCATTTTGCCTGTTAAGTCGTACGGTACTTTTTAGTCTGGGCCATTAAAATAATCCACCATTTTAGGAGGTACTGCTTTGGTATAACTTCACAAGGTTAGGAATCTGGGAGTAGGAGTATCCAAGTTACTTATCTTAGTTAACTCGCTCTGTGGTAGGTCCTCTAACAGCTTTTCCTCACCACTTCTCTCTTCTATGTAATGGTCTCCTTTACCACCTGAAAATGTCCCTATTTTGTATTGTTTTCACTGGTCCTCCTAATTCACTGATTAGCTCCACATATGAAGTCAATGACAAGCTTACGAAAGAAACTGACAGCGTGCATGTGTGTCTCCGCTCTTCACTTCCAGAGCAGAACTAAGTCAGCACAGTCGTAAAGCGCCATCTATTGGCGTTTTGAAGCTTTGAAATTTTAGTTTGCAGATCTAGTCTTGCGCCTGGAGGATATTCACACGGTTGAGTAATCTGCGGTTTGTATCCACCAGAAAGAGCATTACCCAAGGTAAGTACCTTGTTCTTGAAGTCTAATGCTTGCCTCTAGCCTGATAGTAGAATAACTCAGTCATGCAGATAAGTAATTATAATTGTACGTATGTAACTTTTTTCCTTGCATTTTTATGGATTGAATGTATCAATAACGTATGTCCTTTAAAGATGCGCTATCCTTAGGAGTGTGCTTTACTGCTTTCACAATGAGTCTGTCAAAGTATTTTTAGATTGCAGCCGTATCCTGATATTGTTTTAATCAATCCCCACCAGAAAGCACTGGTTTGCAATCAGTACCATGTGTATGTGAACATTTCAAATGTAGCAGTAAAGAGATTGATGTTTTGTACCAGTTACCTTCATTGTATGCAAATAACTTCTAATTCATTGAAACCTTGCTCTGCTTAGCTGTGAATGTTGTCAATTTTTTAACATTATTTCTTTTTAACAACATTTTCTAGGTTTATTGCGGACAATCAAATGAATCACGCTAGTATGCTGTTTGTTGAGAATTTTGGACTGAAAATAATTAAGAATAACCTATGTAAAAACTTTATGCTTCATCTGGTCAGCATGCATGACTTCAACCTCATTAGCTTATTAACAATAGATAAAGCTGTGACCAGGCTTCGAGAAATGCAACAAAAAACAGAAAAGAGTGAAACTGCTTCCTCCACAAATGAACATTCAGTGGAAGAACAAAGCACAACAACAAATGGACATGGTGAAATCAATGGAAGAGAAAGAATTGTAGAAACAGACAATGCTGGCATTGCAAAACAGAGCAAAAGACAAAAACTATGAAAGAGAATGCCAGTCTAGCAAAAGAAACACTGAAATTACGTTGCGTCAAAATGAGTTCTTTGTGGAAGGGTTGGGGATGGCCTACCAGGTTCCAAACAGGCACTCTTCGATGAAGTAAATGATCAGATCAAAAAAGTATTGAGGACAGCGTTCACACATTCAATATGAAAGTGCTATGTGTACATCTATTTTAATAATGCAATAGACTTATGAATTTGAGCACCAAGAGCAATACACCAGATTTTTGTAACTTTAGCTTCTTATGAACTATTCAATTTATCAACATAATTTAAAGATTTAGAAAACATTTTTTGATATTACAATTTTTCATCTGCTGCCTGTTTTTCCTGCAACCAGAGTTATGAACCATTGATTTATTTTTGTGATTTACCCTTCTACTGGAATATGAAATGTGCTTTTAAAGTTTTTATTCCGGAGCTTTATTTCAATTATGAGCCTCATTTCACAATCAGTTCTGTTAAGCAAAATTACCATAAACCGAGCAAAGAGTACAGGAAGGTTTCTGCAACCTTGCATATTAAAATAGCACTTTTGTCTGGTGCCTGTTTGGAAATGCCTTTGCTTTGTCACATTACTGTCGCAGTGAAACACCACCTTAGCGTTTTGAGGTTTATGACTGTTCATATTTGTGGGCTATTTTGATGCTTTCTCACCCAGTGTATTTTCTAAAACTTGAATATTCAATTACCGTATATCTTGTTTTGCTAGTCACATATTGTCATGCTAATGGTTGTATTAGATACTGAGAATGTTCTCATCTGCACACAATGGGAAACAGTTTTCAGTAGATCTCAGTAAAAACTAATTATTCAGGTCCCTTAATCCTTTTCTTTTAGAAGTGCAGCATAATATCACCAAGCTAAATTAATAGCTTATGCCTTGGAGCTGCAACTCTTAAAGAAAAAGTGCACTGTAAATTGAAATGTGTTGCACTATTATGCAAGTGTTCTGTGATGCATTATATCCTATATATAGGGTATTTAATACAGACTCTACAATAAAATGGTGCGTAACGGCCGTGTCCACTGCAGCTTGAAAACACATTTTATGCACGTTTACAGATTTTTTTTCTTTTTTGGTAATGGGATTTAGGGTTCATTACTGGAGTGTGACCAGCAGTTTAGATTTTTATCACAGAAAGCATTGTGGTCGAGTGACATCACCTCAATATTTTTTTTTTTACTATCCTTAAGATATTGCATTTTCTTACACTTTATTTATAAAGAAATAATGCTGCTCTAAATACAGGTATTTTAATTTTTGTATTTCATTCCACCACTGTAAGATGCTGTTCCCTGTTTTGTTGAATTGATGGGTAGCTAATCTTTGTAATGGTTACATCATAAATTTATAAAATGTAAATACTGCTTTGGGTAGTGTTGACGATGTGTGTTTTACTGTGATACTATTTAATGGTGTGGATGTGATTTGTCATCCAGTTATGAGAATAGTCTCCAATTTTGTGTAAGAATAGGAATGAAAGAAATTTCAGCTTTCAAGTCCCTCTTCTTGATTCGCCAGTTCAGATTGTGAGTTAGACAGTTTGAATTATGCTTCTGAAGGATAGTAGGTAACGCTTTTCTCTGTGGCTTTAATTTGCTCAAGTTCTGCACATATGTAAAATCAGAATATTTTAGCAAGATGTAGTTATAGAATCATTGCTTATGCCATTTCATAAACAGATTTGCTCTTAAGTGCTTAAAAGAAGGCTGGCATTGTTTGCACAAATGTTGGTGTGGGCCCCCAAAAAAGGTAATGTCCATTAAAAATGTTCATGTTCATTTCTAATAAAGGCTGGGAAAATATTGTTTGTATTTATAAGAAAAGATACTTTTCTACATGTATTCTAAAAAAATAAATGGACAAGATCATGTTAGCTGGTGATAAACATTTAAATGGTGTATATCTTTTAAAGAAACAAGTTCAGTTGTTGAAAAGAACTCTTGTTTTTAACATTAAATGTTTATTTGAAATCCGTTGGTTTTTGATGTTTGAAATTCAGATATATTAAAACCTGTCCTTAGTTTATCACATAACTATTCGTGAATATGATGATCTTGCAGATTGCAATACTTAGAAATATTGAAGTTTCAGATGGTACTGTTCATTCCATTATACTACCCTTCTGCTAGTCTTGCAGATCAGTGTCCCTCAGCAAGCATGTATCTTTCGTAGCCTATGATTTCCTTTCCAAAAGTGCTCTGCTTCCTTTACAGCTTTGAAGAACCATATACAGAACCTAGGTGAAAAACACACAAGTTAATACAGGAACTCCACTAAAGCGGATCACCTTTTTTGAATGCTGCACAGTAAGAGGTCATTGCTTGGCTTTCCATTATCAGCCTATCAAGCACATTGTAACTTTAGCCAGTTCTTGTAGTCTTATGTTTTCAGTCTTTTGTTTTATTTGCCTTCTCGCACCTTTTTCACTTCAAAACAACAAACAGGCCTGACTTCAGTGTATTTTTAATGCAACCATGGCGGTAGGCTTTAATATAAATATGCCTTTTTTTAATCAATTTGATTTTGGTCCGTTTTTTTCGGAACATTTCTAGTATCCTCATACCATTTATATATTTTGACAATTATGTCTATTAGAACGTGGTTAGGTTGTCTGCATGTGTTGGCAATGTGAACTCTAAAGGTATGGTTGAGACACTTTTTTTTTTAAACATCAATAATAACTTTGGCTGTTTGATGGAACTAAATGTACATTTCCAAAATAGTATGCGGGCATACAAGTTTTATCCTTTGCAAGTGTGTATGGATTTAGGAGTGTTGAGACCGTCACCCAAATGTTCTATTTCCTGCTTTAAAAACCATATGAATTGTTATACACCACTGCAGCAAAAACTACTTAACAGAAATACACCAGACATTTCATGAAGACAGAGATTTACCCCTCATGAACACCCTTCCTCGTTTTGCGGGTAAATGAATAGGCAGATCTTGAGAAAATTAAGAACTCAAAATTTATTAATATATGTAATTTTAGGTAATTTGAACTAATTAGTGATCCAAGCATTAAATCTGCACTCTTAATTTTATTGAGAAAATGTTTGTCCCATTGACTAATTTGTCTTCTGTGAGCTGGTTTATGAATCTTGTCGGTAAAAAAATGGGTTGGCTAACTGAACAAATACCCCAACCTCCTAAATGGGCACAGTATAACACAAAGGTCTGAAAAAAATGTTCCACTTAACACAAAAGTCACATTTAACAGTTAAAGCTTGTAGACCATCTTACTTTGTTTATATCTATGCATGTTGAGCAAACCATGATCATTGGTTGGAGTTAGATACTACTCGGTGTAGAAACCTTGCTCTGTGTATACTATTCCAAAGTAAGGTATAGTGTGTACAGAATCCAGGGAGTCCCTGTATAAAAAAAGGTATACTTGTATTTTATTTCTAGAACCAAGTAGGACTTCGTACAGGTAGGTAAAATATACTTTCAGTAGTAAACCTTTACAAGGGAATGGATTTGTTGTTGTTACATGTTACTATGACTTTAAAAAGCAGTTTGAATTACACAGTAGTCACTTTTAGGATATTTCTGATTACTTTTTGAGTACATAGAGTACTGGGGCTGATATGCCTAGATACCACAGCTAAGGATCTAACAATTCACAGTAAGACTTTTCTTGGCTTGAGTTCAAGTTATTGTTTTTCGCGTACAAAACAACAGTTCAAAACTCGGAAAATTTTTAGGCTCAACATGGGTGTCTATGGGGGAAAAATGGTTATCCGTATTACTGGTAAGTAGACCGCTTACAAGTGGGAGTTTTGAGGGTTAGGACCAAGATCCCCAAAGGTCTAGGTAGGCACTCTAGTTGCACCACCAGCTGCACTTGAGTGACCAGGTGCAGAGTGCAGGGGCCCAATGTTAGCCAATGGGGCCAACGGGGTCTTCAGTTAGGGACTGCTTACGGGCAGGCCACTCGGGTGTGGGAGCAAAGCTCCTGGGGTTAAGATCAGCGTTGCAGGGGCCAACAATCCGCACAGGAGCTGCACCACCAGTTGTACTGGGGTGGCCGGGTGCAGGGTTCCAAGGAGAAGTCAGGGATCCTGTGATTCTCAATGCAAACCTTTGGTTCGGCAAAGTTGCGGCAGGCTCATGCAGGCAGACTTCCAGAGGCAACCAACGGCTGGAGAGGTACGTTGAGTTCTTGGGGGATGCCTGGACACTATCGGTTGAGCCACCCAAGGCCGTGGGGCGTCTGGTTCAGGAGTGTCTTCAGGCATTGGTTTTTCTTACCAACCCGGGTCGGCGTACCCTTCAGATTGAGGCTGCAGGGGTTGCCTTGGAGCTAGAGGGAGGTTGGGGATCACCAGAACCCAGCTCAGGATTACTGGGGAGACCACTGAACTCAGGCCGTGGGTGTTGGGTGCAGAATGGTCCGAAATCCGGATTCTGGTCTTGGAGTCTTTATTGAGCAAATCCGGTGCTCACAGGAAATAGTCTGTAAGGTGAGTGCTGGGCAGTTCCTCTGGGCTCTAGGGGGCTGCTGGAAACGCTGGTTTCTTTGAAAGGCGTCAGGCCTTTGAAGCTTCCCCTTCGTGGACCCAGCCCATACTGGGGGGAGGAGGCCTAACACCTTTGCCCAGGATGGGCTTTGTTTCTGGACCCAGAGAGCGGAGGCTCTCCACTCAGGGGTCCAGAGACCAATCTGGTGGTGGCAAATGGAAGGCAACCATTCAGGAACCACACCAGGGCTGGTCGTTTTTCAGGGCACATCTTTAAGATGCCCTCTGAGTGCATTTTACATGAAATCCCACACTGGCATCTGTGTGGGTTTAATGTGCTGAGAAGTTTGCTACCAAACTTCCCAGTTATTAGTAAAGCCAATATGGAACTGTGGAGTTCGTAATGACCAACTTCCAGACCATGTACTCTTTATGTCTTTACTACACTTCAGTGTGTAAGGATGGACTTATACACTGTAGGGGTACATTACTCATACCACTGTATCCTCACTGAGGGCTAGTGCACCCTGCTAGCGGTGTGACTTACCCAGGCCTCAGGCAGTAGATTGCAGGCATGGCACACAGGGTTGTGTGCCATGTCGACTCTTCACTTTTCTCTGCACTAATGCAATGGTAGGATGTGGGTGTTAAAGTAAAGGGCCTCTCAGGGTGGCACAATATGTGCTGCAGCCCTTAGAGGTCTTCCCTGGTCACAGTGCCCTTATTACTCATGATACTCTTAACATTGGGCTTACCTCCGGCCAGGATGTGCCAATTGGGTGTACAAAGGTACAGGTCCTGGGAACATGGCAGGAACCCAGTTCACATCAAGTCAGGTTGCATCAGATGTCAGGCAAAAAGGGCGAGGGAGGTAACCATGCAAAAAGGGGGCACTTTTCTACACCCAGATAACCACTTTGTAATATTAATGCTAATGTTTAAAAAACATGTTGCTGTTAAGCTGACAAACACGGTCACAATGTTTTTTGAGAAGGGGTAAAAGTAACAAACATTGTTAAGGTAAGCAAGCACCAGACTGAAGTAATGGCCACTTTTTGGCTTGTGCCACTACAAGCAAGACACAATCTGTGCTCAGTATTATGAGAGATCTGAAACCTGTTCAGCACACCCAGATGCAAAGACCAGTAAATAGCTAAATGACTTGTACCCAATGGGCATAGCAGTCAACTAAGTGTAGTAGTTATGATGTCCCGGTGTACTGAGGTATCAGTAGATGGCCTCTGAAGCAGCGTTACTGATCAATGTGTTGCTCGTGTACTTTCCCTATTACCAATGAGTATTGAACGCAGGGACAAATTTGTTCCCTTACAAAGTCAAATAAAGCACATAATAAAAACGTTGGCTTAAGGTGCATTATGTTTGACTACTAAGATCAGAAACTATAATGTTATTTTAAAAACAAGACCTAAAAAATCTGTTTAAGGACAAAACACACTAAAATAAAAAAATTCCCAGTTATGGCTGGCTGTAATTTGATGCCTATCTCCCCTCCCTCCACCCCATCCTTGACCCCATTGCATATTCAGTAATATCACTGGTGGCATTTTCAATATCATTTCTGAGAGGACAAACCTTGTTTTTGGGGCAGTGGGTGTTCTGCATCTTTATTCTGGCAATGGGAATACAACCTTGTTTCTGTGTTCTTTGTGAGAACATAAGTCAGTTATATTGCTTACTTGCCTACATTTATAATTGTATTTACAACAAGGGGTGGTGAGGGACAGAGTCTCTGAATTAAGCAGAATACTCTCACCCAGTCAAAAGATCAGGGCTAGATCCAACACCGTTTTTTAGCTCATTGCACCATCCCAGTTTCAGAACCTGGCTGTATGCAAATTAGTCTGTTCCTGTCCCAGTGCATGATGGGAACAGGGCAAACCAAACTACAAAAGCCAATTCTTACACTGGGAAGGAAACAAGCTTCCGGGGACCGGTTTCTGGCATTACAGCCGTCTTCGGCCCGGCTTGCTTGAATCCTGATGGTGCAATGAGCAAGGGACTCATGTCTGAGTATACCCTTCCACGCTTAGGGTGGACAAAAATATTTACAACAAGGGGTGGTGAGGGACAGAGTCTCTGAATTAAGCAGAATACTCTCACCCAGTCAAAAGATATGGGCTAGATCCAACACCGTTTTTTAGCTCATTGCACCATCCCAGTTTCAGAACCTGGCTGTATGCAAATTAGTCTGTTCCTGTCCCAGTGCATGATGGGAACAGGGCAAACCAAACTACAAAAGCCAATTCTTACACTGGGAAGGAAACAAGCTTCCGGGGACCGGTTTCTGGCATTACAGCCGTCTTCGGCCCGGCTTGCTTGAATCCTGATGGTGCAATGAGCAAGGGACTCATGTCTGAGTATACCCTTCCACGCTTCGGGTGGACAAAAATATTTACAACAAGGGGTGGTGAGGGACAGAGTCTCTGAATTAAGCAGAATACTCTCACCCAGTCAAAAGATCAGGGCTAGATCCAACACCGTTTTTTAGCTCATTGCACCATCCCAGTTTCAGAACCTGGCTGTATGCAAATTAGTCTGTTCCTGTCCCAGTGCATGATGGGAACAGGGCAAACCAAACTACAAAAGCCAATTCTTACACTGGGAAGGAAACAAGCTTCCGGGGACCGGTTTCTGGCATTACAGTCGTCTTCGGCCCGGCTTGCTTGAATCCTGATGGTGCAATGAGCAAGGGACTCATGTCTGAGTATACCCTTCCACGCTTCGGGTGGACAAAAATATTTACAACAAGGGGTGGTGAGGGACAGAGTCTCTGAATTAAGCAGAATGCTCTCACCCAGTCAAAAGATCAGGGCTAGATCCAACACCGTTTTTTAGCTCATTGCACCATCCCAGTTTCAGAACCTGGCTGTATGCAAATTAGTCTGTTCCTGTCCCAGTGCATGATGGGAACAGGGCAAACCAAACTACAAAAGCCAATTCTTACACTGGGAAGGAAACAAGCTTCCGGGGACCGGTTTCTGGCATTACAGCCGTCTTCGGCCCGGCTTGCTTGAATCCTGATGTGCAATGAGCAAGGGACTCATATCTGAGAATACCCTTCCACGCTTAGGGTGGACAAAAATATTTACAACAAGGGGTGGTGAGGGACAGAGTCTCTGAATTAAGCAGAATACTCTCACCCAGTCAAAAGATCAGGGCTAGATCCAACACCGTTTTTTAGCTCATTGCACCATCCCAGTTTCAGAACCTGACTGTATGCAAATTAGTCTGTTCCTGTCCCAGTGCATGATGGGAACAGGGCAAACCAAACTACAAAAGCCAATTCTTACACTGGGAAGGAAACAAGCTTCCTGGGACCGGTTTCTGGCATTACAGCCGTCTTTGGCCCGGCTTGCTTGAATCCTGATGGTGCAATGAGCAAGGGACTCATGTCGGAGTATACCCTTCCACGCTTAGGGTGGACAAAAATATTTACAACAAGGGGTGGTGAGGGACAGAGTCTCTGAATTAAGCAGAATACTCTCACCCAGTCAAAAGATCAGGGCTAGATCCAACACCGTTTTTTAGCTCATTGCACCATCCCAGTTTCAGAACCTGGCTGTATGCAAATTAGTCTGTTCCTGTCCCAGTGCATGATGGGAACAGGGCAAACCAAACTACAAAAGCCAATTCTTACACTGGGAAGGAAACAAGCTTCCGGGGACCGGTTTCTGGCATTACAGCCGTCTTCGGCCCGGCTTGCTTGAATCCTGATGGTGCAATGAGCAAGGGACTCATGTCTGAGTATACCCTTCCACGCTTAGGGTGGACAAAAATATTTACAACAAGGGGTGGTGAGGGACAGAGTCTCTGAATTAAGCAGAATACTCTCACCCAGTCAAAAGATCAGGGCTAGATCCAACACCGTTTTTTAGCTCATTGCACCATCCCAGTTTCAGAACCTGGCTGTATGCAAATTAGTCTGTTCCTGTCCCAGTGCATGATGGGAACAGGGCAAACCAAACTACAAAAGCCAATTCTTACACTGGGAAGGAAACAAGCTTCCGGGGACCGGTTTCTGGCATTACAGCCGTCTTCGGCCCGGCTTGCTTGAATCCTGATGGTGCAATGAGCAAGGGACTCATGTCTGAGTATACCCTTCCACGCTTCGGGTGGACAAAAATATTTACAACAAGGGGTGGTGAGGGACAGAGTCTCTGAATTAAGCAGAATACTCTCACCCAGTCAAAAGATCAGGGCTAGATCCAACACCGGTTTTTAGCTCATTGCACCATCCCAGTTTCAGAACCTGGCTGTATGCAAATTAGTCTGTTCCTGTCCCAGTGCATGATGGGAACAGGGCAAACCAAACTACAAAAGCCAATTCTTACACTGGGAAGGAAACAAGCTTCCGGGGACCGGTTTCTGGCATTACAGCCGTCTTCGGCCGGGCTTGCTTGAATCCTGATGGTGCAATGAGCAAGGGACTCATGTCTGAGTATACCCTTCCACGCTTAGGGTGGACAAAAATATTTACAACAAGGGGTGGTGAGGGACAGAGTCTCTGAATTAAGCAGAATACTCTCACCCAGTCAAAAGATCAGGGCTAGATCCAACACCGTTTTTTAGCTCATTGCACCATCCCAGTTTCAGAACCTGGCTGTATGCAAATTAGTCTGTTCCTGTTCCTGTCCTAGTGCATGATGGGAACAGGGCAAACCAAACTACAAAAGCCAATTCTTACACTGGGAAGGAAACAAGCTTCCGGGGACCGGTTTCTGGCATTACAGCCGTCTTCGGCCCGGCTTGCTTGAATCCTGATGGTGCAATGAGCAAGGGACTCATGTCTGAGTATACCCTTCCACGCTTAGGGTGGACAAAAATATTTACAACAAGGGGTGGTGAGGGACAGAGTCTCTGAATTAAGCAGAATACTCTCACCCAGTCAAAAGATCAGGGCTAGATCCAACACCGGTTTTTAGCTCATTGCACCATCCCAGTTTCAGAACCTGGCTGTATGCAAATTAGTCTGTTCCTGTCCCAGTGCATGATGGGAACAGGGCAAACCAAACTACAAAAGCCAATTCTTACACTGGGAAGGAAACAAGCTTCCGGGGACCGGTTTCTGGCATTACAGCCGTCTTCGGCCCGGCTTGCTTGAATCCTGATGGTGCAATGAGCAAGGGACTCATGTCTGAGTATACCCTTCCACGCTTCGGGTGGACAAAAATATTTACAACAAGGGGTGGTGAGGGACAGAGTCTCTGAATTAAGCAGAATACTCTCACCCAGTCAAAAGATCAGGGCTAGATCCAACACCGGTTTTTAGCTCATTGCACCATCCCAGTTTCAGAACCTGGCTGTATGCAAATTAGTCTGTTCCTGTCCCAGTGCATGATGGGAACAGGGCAAACCAAACTACAAAAGCCAATTCTTACACTGGGAATGAAACAAGCTTCCGGGGACCGGTTTCTGGCATTACAGCCGTCTTCGGCCCGGCTTGCTTGAATCCTGATGGTGCAATGAGCAAGGGACTCATGTCTGAGTATACCCTTCCACGCTTCGGGTGGACAAAAATATTTACAACAAGGGGTGGTGAGGGACAGAGTCTCTGAATTAAGCAGAATACTCTCACCCAGTCAAAAGATCAGGGCTAGATCCAACACCGTTTTTTAGCTCATTGCACCATCCCAGTTTCAGAACCTGGCTGTATGCAAATTAGTCTGTTCCTGTCCCAGTGCATGATGGGAACAGGGCAAACCAAACTACAAAAGCCAATTCTTACACTGGGAAGGAAACAAGCTTCCGGGGACCGGTTTCTGGCATTACAGCCGTCTTCGGCCCGGCTTGTTTGAATCCTGATGGTGCAATGAGCAAGGGACTCATATCTGAGAATACCCTTCCACGCTTAGGGTGGACAAAAATATTTACAACAAGGGGTGGTGAGGGACAGAGTCTCTGAATTAAGCAGAATACTCTCACCCAGTCAAAAGATCAGGGCTAGATCCAACACCGTTTTTTAGCTCATTGCACCATCCCAGTTTCAGAACCTGGCTGTATGCAAATTAGTCTGTTCCTGTCCCAGTGCATGATGGGAACAGGGCAAACCAAACTACAAAAGCCAATTCTTACACTGGGAAGGAAACAAGCTTCCGGGGACCGGTTTCTGGCATTACAGCCGTCTTCGGCCCGGCTTGCTTGAATCCTGATGGTGCAATGAGCAAGGGACTCATGTCTGAGTATACCCTTCCACGCTTAGGGTGGACAAAAATATTTACAACAAGGGGTGGTGAGGGACAGAGTCTCTGAATTAAGCAGAATACTCTCACCCAGTCAAAAGATCAGGGCTAGATCCAACACCGTTTTTTAGCTCATTGCACCATCCCAGTTTCAGAACCTGGCTGTATGCAAATTAGTCTGTTCCTGTCCCAGTGCATGATGGGAACAGGGCAAACCAAACTACAAAAGCCAATTCTTACACTGGGAAGGAAACAAGCTTCCGGGGACCGGTTTCTGGCATTACAGCCGTCTTCGGCCCGGCTTGCTTGAATCCTGATGGTGCAATGAGCAAGGGACTCATGTCTGAGTATACCCTTCCACGCTTCGGGTGGACAAAAATATTTACAACAAGGGGTGGTGAGGGACAGAGTCTCTGAATTAAGCAGAATACTCTCACCCAGTCAAAAGATCACGGCTAGATCCAACACCGGTTTTTAGCTCATTGCACCATCCCAGTTTCAGAACCTGGCTGTATGCAAATTAGTCTGTTCCTGTCCCAGTGCATGATGGGAACAGGGCAAACCAAACTACAAAAGCCAATTCTTACACTGGGAAGGAAACAAGCTTCCGGGGACCGGTTTCTGGCATTACAGCCGTCTTCGGCCCGGCTTGCTTGAATCCTGATGGTGCAATGAGCAAGGGACTCATGTCTGAGTATACCCTTCCACGCTTCGGGTGGACAAAAATATTTACAACAAGGGGTGGTGAGGGACAGAGTCTCTGAATTAAGCAGAATACTCTCACCCAGTCAAAAGATCAGGGCTAGATCCAACACCGTTTTTTAGCTCATTGCACCATCCCAGTTTCAGAACCTGGCTGTATGCAAATTAGTCTGTTCCTGTCCCAGTGCATGATGGGAACAGGGCAAACCAAACTACAAAAGCCAATTCTTACACTGGGAAGGAAACAAGCTTCCGGGGACCGGTTTCTGGCATTACAGCCGTCTTCGGCCCGGCTTGCTTGAATCCTGATGGTGCAATGAGCAAGGGACTCATGTCTGAGTATACCCTTCCACGCTTAGGGTGGACAAAAATATTTACAACAAGGGGTGGTGAGGGACAGAGTCTCTGAATTAAGCAGAATACTCTCACCCAGTCAAAAGATCAGGGCTAGATCCAACACCGTTTTTTAGCTCATTGCACCATCCCAGTTTCAGAACCTGGCTGTATGCAAATTAGTCTGTTCCTGTCCCAGTGCATGATGGGAACAGGGCATACCAAACTACAAAAGCCAATTCTTACACTGGGAAGGAAACAAGCTTCCGGGGACCGGTTTCTGGCATTACAGCCGTCTTCGGCCCGGCTTGCTTGAATCCTGATGGTGCAATGAGCAAGGGACTCATGTCTGAGTATACCCTTCCACGCTTAGGGTGGACAAAAATATTTACAACAAGGGGTGGTGAGGGACAGAGTCTCTGAATTAAGCAGAATACTCTCACCCAGTCAAAAGATCAGGGCTAGATCCAACACCGTTTTTTAGCTCATTGCACCATCCCAGTTTCAGAACCTGGCTGTATGCAAATTAGTCTGTTCCTGTCCCAGTGCATGATGGGAACAGGGCAAACCAAACTACAAAAGCCAATTCTTACACTGGGAAGGAAACAAGCTTCCGGGGACCGGTTTCTGGCATTACAGCCGTCTTCGGCCCGGCTTGCTTGAATCCTGATGGTGCAATGAGCAAGGGACTCATGTCTGAGTATACCCTTCCACGCTTCGGGTGGACAAAAATATTTACAACAAGGGGTGGTGAGGGACAGAGTCTCTGAATTAAGCAGAATACTCTCACCCAGTCAAAAGATCAGGGCTAGATCCAACACCGTTTTTTAGCTCATTGCACCATCCCAGTTTCAGAACCTGGCTGTATGCAAATTAGTCTGTTCCTGTCCCAGTGCATGATGGGAACAGGGCAAACCAAACTACAAAAGCCAATTCTTACACTGGGAAGGAAACAAGCTTCCGGGGACCGGTTTCTGGCATTACAGCCGTCTTCGGCCCGGCTTGCTTGAATCCTGATGGTGCAATGAGCAAGGGACTCATGTCTGAGTATACCCTTCCACGCTTCGGGTGGACAAAAATATTTACAACAAGGGGTGGTGAGGGACAGAGTCTCTGAATTAAGCAGAATACTCTCACCCAGTCAAAAGATCAGGGCTAGATCCAACACCGTTTTTTAGCTCATTGCACCATCCCAGTTTCAGAACCTGGCTGTATGCAAATTAGTCTGTTCCTGTCCCAGTGCATGATGGGAACAGGGCAAACCAAACTACAAAAGCCAATTCTTACACTGGGAAGGAAACAAGCTTCCGGGGACCGGTTTCTGGCATTACAGCCGTCTTCGGCCCGGCTTGCTTGAATCCTGATGGTGCAATGAGCAAGGGACTCATGTCTGAGTATACCCTTCCACGCTTAGGGTGGACAAAAATATTTACAACAAGGGGTGGTGAGGGACAGAGTCTCTGAATTAAGCAGAATACTCTCACCCAGTCAAAAGATCAGGGCTAGATCCAACACCGTTTTTTAGCTCATTGCACCATCCCAGTTTCAGAACCTGGCTGTATGCAAATTAGTCTGTTCCTGTCCCAGTGCATGATGGGAACAGGGCAAACCAAACTACAAAAGCCAATTCTTACACTGGGAAGGAAACAAGCTTCCGGGGACCGGTTTCTGGCATTACAGCCGTCTTCGGCCCGGCTTGCTTGAATCCTGATGGTGCAATGAGCAAGGGACTCATGTCTGAGTATACCCTTCCACGCTTAGGGTGGACAAAAATATTTACAACAAGGGGTGGTGAGGGACAGAGTCTCTGAATTAAGCAGAATACTCTCACCCAGTCAAAAGATCAGGGCTAGATCCAACACCGTTTTTTAGCTCATTGCACCATCCCAGTTTCAGAACCTGGCTGTATGCAAATTAGTCTGTTCCTGTCCCAGTGCATGATGGGAACAGGGCAAACCAAACTACAAAAGCCAATTCTTACACTGGGAAGGAAACAAGCTTCCGGGGACCGGTTTCTGGCATTACAGCCGTCTTCGGCCCGGCTTGCTTGAATCCTGATGGTGCAATGAGCAAGGGACTCATGTCTGAGTATACCCTTCCACGGTTCGGGTGGACAAAAATATTTACAACAAGGGGTGGTGAGGGACAGAGTCTCTAAGCGTGGAAGGGTATACTCAGATGTGAGTCCCTTGCTCATTGCACCATCAGGATTCAAGCAAGCCGGGCCGAAGACGCCTGAAATGGCAGAAACCGGTCCCCGGAAGCTTGTTTCCTTCCCAGTGTAAGAATTGGCTTTTGTAGTCTGGTCTGCCCTGTTCCCATGATGCACTGGGCCAGGGACAGACTAATTTGCATACAGCCAGGTTCTGAAACTGGGATGGTGCAATGAGCTAAAAAAACGGTGTTGGATCCAGCCCTGATCTCTTGACTGGGTGAGAGTACTCTGCTTAATTCAGAGACTCTGTCCATCACCACCCCTTGTTGTAAATAATTTTGTCCACCCTAAGCGTGGAAGGGTATACTCAGATGTGAGTCCCTTGCTCATTGCACCATCAGGATTCAAGCAAGCCGGGCCGAAGACGGCTGTAATGCCAGAAACCGGTCCCCGGAAGCTTGTTTCCTTCCCAGTGTAAGAATTGGCTTTTGTAGTTTGGTTTGCCCTGTTCCCATCATGCACTGGGACAGGAACAGACTAATTTGCATACAGCCAGGTTCTGAAACTGGGATGGTGCAATGAGCTAAAAACCGGTGTTGGATCCAGCCCTGATCTCTTGACTGGGTGAGAGTACTCTGCTTAATTCAGAGACTCTGTCCATCACCACCCCTTGTTGTAAATACATTTATAATTGGTGTGAAGTCATCTGGTTGTTAAAGGTGGTACTGCAGCTTTAAAGATCCCATTAGCATTTCACGGGTGTGGAAATTTGCCCTTTCTACAGGGTCGACCTAGATGTTTCACCTTTTGAGGACCCTATATTTTTGCTGGCTGTAGAACTCGTAGAGCTTTGTATTTTTCCACTGCAAATCCTAACCAATGATAGTGTGCCTCCCCTTTCAGCATTGCAACACTTAATTGGCTTTTTTAACTTAATTGTTTCACCCACTACAGTGACATTGCAAACATGACTGCAGGTCTACCATTTGTAGCTTGTCAGGGGACTGATCTTTTTAGATGCTACACTGAATTGCAGATGTTGGGCATTTCTATATGCTTTTGCAGACTTTTAATCAAAAAATGACGGCAAGGGTTAAGACCAGGTATGCACAAGGGTATATTCCAGAAAGTAACCAAGATAAACAATTTTTATATCTGTTGTAGCACTCTACTTCCTGTGGTTCACCGTCCAAGCCACACAATTATACGTAAATATAAATAAGAGAAGGAGTGCCAAGATCAGAAAAAAGGTTTTTCAGTCCAATACTGTAGTCCATCTATTGTTTATTATGCGCTTGTTCCAAAATCCAAGATTGTCCAACATAGAAAGATGTATATAATCCAATGTAGAATGTTCAAAACCAAATATTCAATGTTTCAAAGTTCATGAGATAATCACATTGACACGGGCTACGCATTTCGTCCTACTTGGACATCATCAGGGCTGCGAAATGATAAACAGAAGAAAAATTACAATCGCATCCATCTTTGTAATGACAATATACTCTAATCATTATCTAATACAATTTGTCTAGTTGACATCTATTGTATATCACCATATTCATCCTGCCTATATTCCATTCTAACATGTTTAATAAAGAACAAATCATAATAGTAGAAATACCAGATCCACCTAAACTTATTCACAATAATGAAATAGCTAAATCCCTACAGAGCCCACATCTCGATCCCTCTTAATAAGGTTACAATATAATGGAACCATACCTTCATTATCATATGATCCAAATGAATAAGCAAATTAATCATGAATATACGCGAAGTTTAGTCACTCCCACCTCTAGAAATCAGACAGGTGTAGGTAAACATTATAAAGCATCAATAAAATCTGAGAGCAAGATAAAATAGATCTTCTCTACCAATCGATATCATGACTTTTTTGTGGGAGAAAAGTCCTCTACTGTCAATCAGTACCAGCAGGCCATAAACCACCCTCAATTGATTCCCACTATTCTCAATGTCCAAACTGATTTGTGGCAATAGTCACATGTTATGTGTATAGGTGAGAAAAGGAGAGTTAAGCTACCTAGTTCTTCGAAAAAATCCCATCCTTATCATGTAAACAAAGCTCACCATTATACTAGCCAAATCCAATACCCAAAGGTCTTGCTTCACAGGGTAACAGTATTTCTTTTGATTGCCATTGAATCAATAATCTGCAGAAAAATATATAAACCTCCATCTCACTATCTGAAACAATGTACAAGACAAACTATCTAAAGTCCATCCTCCACCCTCAAGAAACTATAGCCATTCCTAGCGTCTCACCTTATTTGTTTCAAAAGTGTAAGTCACGTCATCCTGCTCCAGCGACACGCCCGATCCTAATGAATCTGCAGTGTGCTGGTTTTACGTCTCACCTGAGTTTAAATACCCAATCAAAAAGCCTCATTTTTACCGCCAATTCTAACATCAATGCTTCCTCTCTGGTCCTCTCTCCAAATCAACCAATCCTGTTCCATCCGTGAATTTCAACCTATCACACAACGGTTACAAATTCCAAGCCTATGCGAACTCCCGATCACCACGCGGCATCTACTTTTAATGTGTGGTTCCCTCTCTGGTCCTCTTGTAAATTTCCTGTCATCGCCGCTGAAACCGGAAATACTCTGGGCGACCAGTCGTATTGCCCCATCCTAAGCTTCAGTAGACGTTTAGTGCTTCCAATATACACTTTGTTACAGTCACAAATAATAGAGTAGACAACACCTGTACTATTGCAGTTAATAAATTCCTTAATAACGTGTGTTGAGTATTATAGGAAAAAAAATTCATCTTGTTAAATCCCAAGCTACACATGTTACATGAACCAAACACATAAAAAACATTAGGTGGTTGTGGAAGCCAGCTGCAGTTATTAGAGGCCACAGGTTCCAAAACCATTTTAGAGACCATTTGCTTAATAGTAGGACTGCTCCTATAAATAACTTCAGGTTTATCTCCTATCAAATGTGTCACGCCTGGTACCCCTTTCAACATGTTCCAATTCTTGTTTAAAGCCTTAAAAATTCTATCCTTCTGGACACAATATGTTGTGACAAAGGCTAATCGATCCTTAGATACCGTCTTCTGTTTCTTTACCAAGGTGGACTCTCCACGTTCATAATGCGTCCTTTAGCTTTACGCAATGAGAACTCACTATATCCCCTCTGGTGCAATCTGTTCTGTAACTGATCTAGTTGTGCATTAAAATCCGCATCTTTGCTGCAATTTCTCCTGATTCTTATCATTTCCCCATATGGGATCCCCGCATCACTGACTTAGGATGTGAACTATCAGCTTGAAGTATTGAATTTGTCGCAGTGCTCTTCCTAAACAGTTTACTCATAATTTTGTCACCTTCCACAAATAACTCCACATCTAGAAAATGTATATTCTTGCTACTATAATCCAAAGTCAATTCCACATTGAAATCATTCATATTGAGATATCTGGAAGTATTCGGTTAAGTCTCCTTGTGTACCTCTCCAAATCATAAGAATATCATCTATGAATCGGACCCAAAATAAAATATGATCCGTCCACTTACTGGCACGGTGACTCCTGGCATGCTCCCTCTCAAACCAACCCATAAAAAGGTTGGCGTAAGGGAGCAAACCTGGAGCCCATTGCTGTGCCCCTTATTTGATGGTACCAATCATTACCGTAAAGGAAACTATTATTAGTCAAGATCAACATACACATTTCCACCAACTTAGTGGAGTGATCCCTTAGGCTAGCACTGCAAGTTCCCAGAAAGTGATTCAGAGCTTGTACCCCTTTCTCATTCTTAATGCAGGTATAAAGTCCTAGCACATCCAAGGTGGCAAGGATGAGCCCATCCTCCCAAATCACATCCTGCAACTTATTGAGCACATCCATTGTGTCCTTGATCTAGGACGGTAAATTCACTACCAAGGGTTTTAAATGCACATCGACAAACTCTGATAAATGCTCTGTCATTCCTCCAATGCCCGAGACAATATGTCTTCCCGGGGGATTGGTCCTTGATTTATGTACTTTGGGTAAGACATAAATGAATGGATAGGTAGGATTATCCACGTACAAGTATTTATATTCTGCCTCGTCCAAAAACCCTCTTCTTTCCAAACAAATAGTCTTTCATTAATCTGTTTCGATGCTCGAGTAATCGGATTCACACTCAATTTCACATAGCATGAATTATCTTGTAACTGCCTATTAATCTCCTGGCAGTAGTCGCTCCTATTCATAGCAACAATGTTTCCACCCTTGTCGGCATTTTGTATTACAATACTCTGATCTGATCTTAAACTATGTAATGCCACCCGTTCCTCTTTAGTCAAATTATCATCTCTAGTTGTACATTTTCTGAATTAAGTATCTTCTAATTTATGAAATTCTTCCAATGTTTTTTGAGTATATAAGTCTATTGCAAGAAACTGCGCACCTTGAGGAACAAATTTAGACTTAAATCTTAATCCGCTCGAGCAACTATAATCAGTGGGAATATTTAGTGCAGTAGCAACATCATCCAACGATAAATTATCTCCTTCAGTAATCGTCATTAATAAATGGACATTCCGTAAATCTGAAGTAGTCATCTCACAACTTTTAATAGATGAACATACATCCAATGGTTTGTCAACAGTAGCAAAGAAACTCTTAAGTTTCAACCTTCTTGTAAATTGAAACAAGTTAATCTCTAGATCAGTAAAGTTCCACAAATTAGAAGGACAAAATGATAATCCCTTTTATAACACATGCAATTCATCATGGCTCAATATTATGTCTGACAAATTCATGACTTCTAAAGTATCGGTGTTATCGCCAGCGATGTTACTACACATCTTATCTACTTCCTCAATTTGTCCTGACTTCTGGTCACTATTCTCGTACCTCCTGTGCTTCCGCCCTCTACGGGTGCTCCTGGTACCTTTGGTTTCCCCTTTTTGATCCTTATGATCTCGTCTAAAAAAGACGTTTTTAGACGGTACCCCTCCTTCCGCACCCCCTGTCGGGATTTCTTCTACAGATGAAAGACTAGAACTGCTGTAATTAACCGAACTAAGTTCGTTCTGAGCTCCTGTTCCAGTTATGGGTTTAGTTTTAACTAATTCATCGTAACCTTTAGCAAAGGTAATAACCCTTCCATGATTAAAGTCCCTCTCATCTCGTCTTATTTTGCCAAGTTTCTTTTCCGTGATCTGGAGCTGGTGTCTGTTTATGACCTCTTTTAAAATTACATCATTTTTGTCAGTAAGCTCTGTGAGGTTCATTTCTTTAATTTCCTTCTCTAGCTCTAGTATTTGTGATTTTAGTTTTTCCACTTTTCTATCAGCATTCTTAATTAGGATGTTCATCATGTTAAAAGATGAGGCATATACATTTTCTTCCCAGTCTTTTAACAAATCCTCATCGAGGTCATCGAAAGTAAGAAATATTAAAATCCTAAGTCCTCTCGGGATTCTCTTCTGATCCAGATAGTTTTGTAGTGTTACACCATCCCACCATTTTCTTAACTCTGCCTTTTTCAGCCTTTCTAGTTTTAAAAATGTATCCCTTAAACTAGTGACTGGTGGATCCTTTCTATTGTTAGTACTAATATTTTTACTCTGTAAGAAAAACTCAGCTGCTAGTTTTTCTCAATCATCATCCATGATTATACACAAAATTCACAATACTTCACCTCACCCCGTGCTATACACCCCTCAAACAATTAATCAAAAAATTACGGCGAGGGTTAAGACCAGGTATGCACAAGGGTATATTCCGGAGTGTAATCAAGATAAACATTTTTTATCTCTGTTGTAGCACTCTACTTCCTGTGGTTCACCGTCCAAGCCACAGAATTATCCGTAAATATAAATAAGAAGGGAAGGAGTGCCAAGATCAGAAAAAAGGTTTTTCAGTCCAATACTGTAGTCCATCTATTCTTTATTATGAGCTTGTTCCAAAATCCAAGATTGTCCAACAGAAAAAGATGTATATAATCCAATGTAGAATGTTCAAAACCAAATATTCAATGTTTCAAAGTTCATGAGATGATAATCACATTGGCACAGCCTACGCGTTTCGTCCTACTTGTACATCATCAGGGCTGCGAAATGATAAACAAAAGAAAAATTACTATCAGCATCCATCTTGGTAATGACAATATACTCTAATCATTATCTAATACAATTTAAGTCTAGTTGACATCTGTTGTATATCACCATATTCATCCTGCCTATATTCCATTCTAACATGTTTAATAAAGAACAAATCATAACAGTAGAAATACCAGATCCACCTGAACTTATTCACAATAATGAAATAGCTAAATCCCTACAGAGCCCACATCTCGGTCCCTCTTAATAAGGTTACAATATAATGGAACCATACTTTCATTATTATATGATCCAAATGAATAAGTAAATTAATCATGAATATACGCGAAGTTTAGTCACTCCCACCTGTAGAAATCGGACAGGTGTAGGTAAACAACATTATAAAGCATCAAAATCTGAGAGCAAGATTATTATAACCACATCCCCTTTGCACAAAATGTTCACCTTTGAGAAGCTCAAATCAGTTCCCAATGGCGTTTGTATGGCTCGAGATGCTTCCAATAATAAATCAAATTTTCGGCTTATCAAATAATCTGTAAAGAATTTTAAAGAATAAAATATATCTTCTCTACCAATCGATATCATGACTTTTATGTGGGAGAAAAGTCCTCTACTATACTTGTTATATTGCCTTGAAAAAGGTCAATAAACCGATTTTTAGTTTAAAAGTTATTGCTGGGAAAATGTTATCCCAGATCCAGTTTGATGCCAAGCAAGAAATATTCATTTGGCAACACTTTGGTAACATTTTTACTTGAGCCAATTTTCTGGTCTATGATGGGAGGAAATGAATGCCTAAAAGTCATGGACAACACCGTCGTTGACCCACTACTCTGGCGATGCTCATGTGGCCTTGTTGCTGGATTTCTCAGGTGCAAGCACAGCAATGCTGAAGATTTTCTGGAAGCAGTCTTAGAGCTGGGGATATTCCTGTAAGCTTTTACGGGTAGCTTAACATAACACTAAAAACGCATTGCCTCTGCCCCTTCCCCCCCACCCCCCCCACACACACACACTCTCCCAGCGCCACCAATAACAGATGGCACCTGTGACCTGACACACTGTATAGAGGAAAACCTGCTGCAGTACCACTGGCTGGTGTTAATTACATTTCATAGAAAAAGGTAGCTGCAGTTCCTCTAAGATGTCCTGAAAATATTAAACGCAAGAAGGACTTCAATGACAGTGAACAAATGGCCCCACCAAAAATAAATGGCTTAGTTGGTCCAAATGGACAATCAGTTAGGATTTAGAGAGCGTGACTGCTTCACCCGTGAGGGGCTTGAGGTGCTGTCTGTTTAAAAAAAAAAACACCTGTCTGTTCTATCGGTTGAATATCCATGTCTAGATGTTCTCCTTGAATTGCTTGAGCAATGGTGAGGCTCTGAGGTGCAGGGGGAGGTAAATACTGGTCTTGGCCGCCAGATCGGAGAAGGAGTGGCCTCTGATGTTTGTCCGATGGAAGCAACAGGTGGCTGCTAGGGCGAGGGATCCGGATCTGAGTTTCCTGGTGACCTGGTGAAAGGTCAAGTGTTAGTTGAGGTACACAGGTCCCTTGCTGTTTAATGCATGTATGAGTGAGTAGCTTGTACTAGCAGCTACTTATTACTGTTAGGTAGTGGAGTTTCCTAAGGTGAGGGGTACTATGCGTCTGCCTGAGGAGGTCAAGGATGAGCCTGGCTGCTGTGTTCTGGATTGTCTCGAGCTTGTAGAAGAGCTGGGCTGCTATTCCAACATAGCAGGAGTTGCTGTAGTAGAGTATGCTGGTGATGAGAGCCTGCGTGTCGGTTTGCCTCGTGGAGCCATCTGAACACCTTCCTGAGCATACAGTGTCAAGAAGCAGGTGGTGGAGACCGGGCTGACTTGCTTCTTCATGGATAGCTGGTTGTCAAGGATGTTGCCTAGGTTACAGGCCTGTTTGGTGGGTATCTCGGTTGGGCCCAGCTCCGGGGGCCACCATTTGTTGTTCCAGCATGTGTCCTTGCCTTTCCCAAAAAGGAGCACATCTGTCTTGTTGGAGTTGTTTGAGACAGTGGTTCATCCAGTCGGTAGCATTACTCATGCATCTTTAGAACTTAACTTTGATTGTTTTTGGATTGTTAGAGAGAGGATGAGTTGTGTCTCACAGTGATCTTTGTGTATGGAGACTGAAGGCTACTGTGATATTCAAACAACATGCCCTCATATTTTACTGAATATATGTCCCTATGGAGAATAGCAGAAGTACTGCTGTCAGCAACTAGATTTCCTCTCAAACTAAATCCATGACAGGCTCTAAGTACATTTAACAGATGCACTTTGTAAGAAATTGGATTTTTTCGGACAGGTACCTACACACCTCAAAGACTATCATAACTCTTGTCAGTAAGAACCTGAAAGTCACTAAATTAATCTGACTTCAACCCGTTGGTAGCTATGGCACAATGCAGACTGGATAAACTCAGGGCTAGAGTTTAGGCAGCACCAAAACAGTAATAACGTTGAAATGCAACCAAAAATAAAATCCAAACTGAATTTAAAAAACAGAGTAACATTTAAACAATTGTGGGGTACATTGGAACAAAGAAAGGCCATGTGTTGCAGATGAGGACTATCTCGCGATGGATCATTCTCTACATCAAAATTTGCTACTCTCTAGCCAAAAAGCAGCCTCCTGAAGGCTTAAAGGCTCATTCCACCAGAGCTAAAGCTGCTACCACGGCATTGCAACGTGGAGTTCTGTTGTCAACATTTGTCAGTCAGCACCGGTGGCTTCCCTGAACACTTAACCACACACTGCTGCCTGGACATTTAAGTCAACAGGGACGGTCTTTGTGGGCGCTTTTTTCCTGTAGGGCTTCTTGGTCTAAACTTGTCTGCAGTGCCACCTCTGTGGATGGTATTGCTTGGGTATCTATTCAAAGGTAAGGAACCTGCATCAGATGGACTAGTTAAATTACCTTTGGTAACACCGTATCTGATAGAGACATGATCTAGCCACAGATTCCTTACCAACACCGATCCTCCCTGCATTGACTACAGGTTTCTAAGGTCCAGGCTGACCTCTTTCTGGGCTCTAGTTGTTCAGAAACACCACTGTCAGTGCACTTCACGGCTCCACACTTCTGATGTGGAAAGTCGTGAAAAGTAACTGACAGCGTGCCTAGGCGGTGCCTATGTATGTGATGCGGATGTCACAACAGTGCCAACGTCGTTACACAAATCCGACCAACGCTATCTTCCAGCAGGGGTATTGCTCGAAGAAAAATCTTCTGGATCCAGGCTGACGCCTGGGAAATTCATAGGTAAGGAGTCTGTGGCTAGATCATGTCTATGAAATATCAGGGGGGTAACACAGGCCCCCCGCAGTGCGGGGGCTCCAGGGAGCCCCCACAGCACAGCACTCTGGCTGCAGAGCTGCTGATGGAGCCTGGAGGGGGCACCTCCAGGTGCCTTGCAAGGAGGCCTACTTGAGTTTCGTTACGCCAGTGTGAAATATAGATTGTGAATGGCTCACTCAGTGTCTTCTTTTTTTTCTTCAATTCAGAGTTCAAGGGATACTTTTTTAACCTTTTGCATGCTACACAGGACCGGGGATTGTCCAGTCTCTTGTATCATGTGAATAATGTGTATCAAGAAAACATTTACCTGAATGCCTGCGTGCACTGCATTCAATTTCTCAAACACAATACAAAAACAGCTTAAACAAATTTCTTAAAACACAAATTGTTATTGATTTAAATCAAACCTCATCCACAGTTCAATCTTCAAGCGACTGCTGCTTGTATTTGTAGCATCAAATTTTATCAACACATAACCACATATAATCAAATGCTATGATGCTTCATTCTTGGATTCCATAGTGTTCTTATATCGTTCTATGCATTTCGGGAGTCGTCCCTTCCTTAGGGCCCTCTACAACTAAAGTTAAGTTAATATTCCACCAAAACCTACATCAAGAGAGAAACAATTGACATCACCAACAGTGTTTCCCATGTCTGCCTGACTTCCATATGCCTGCAGTGTCATGCTTCCTCTAAGTCCACATTATGTCAATAACCTCACCAGCTCACCATGTTGTGGTTATACCATGAGTGCGACTGCAGTATCTAGAACAGGTGTACAGTGTAAAACCACCAGCACCACTGTGATTACCCACTGTAATATATCACAATAGCACTTTAATCCGTACATGACTGTAATCGAATACAAAGTGTACTCGCATTAAGAAAAACTCCAGAAATATTCCAATCAGAACGAAACCATCCAGTTTTTCTGTACAAGAACAACTGATCACTATTCTGTTATGATTGTTTCGTGAGTACAACTGCTTACTGAACCTATAACATACCTTAAGAAATCAATGAAGCGACCCGATACGCCGTCAAACTGGAAAGCCAATTTTCAGTCCCTTTCTCAGAACAATCCCCCAGCCTTAAATGACAAACAGTATGTCATAAGCTACCCATTACTGACACAGGTCTTAACATGTGCCACTACCTCCAGCAAGTACCTACCTGTATCTTCAAGGCACATCCCATTCTTTGCCAGTGTACCCGCCCGTAACATCCCGGCTTCTGCCTGTCTCCTGTCATGTCATATATCACATAGTCCTAGTGTGTTCCATGTATTGACATTGATGGATGATGTAAAGCATTTCCAATGCTCCGCATACGTAGCAACCATCGTAGTACTATAAACCAACTTCTAACAGACAATCCGGACGACGGATGGCACAATGCATATCAAAACCTCCATGTCCAACTTTTATATACTGTGCACTCACTCAGCCTAGGAAGGTTCCACCCTGTCAAAAGGGGTTACTTTGAAAGGTCAAATTTGGTGTCAAAACTGTAAAGCAGAGGGGCGTGGCCAGCCAAGATGGCCGTGCGGTTGTAATCCGGAACAGCTCTGCAGCCAGAGATGCAAAAGTGAGGGGGTATCGCTATAATCTGAACCCCACCCTAGAGGAAAATTGAAGATTCATGCCAGTGGGACGAAGACCCCAACTTTCAGGGGTTGCTGATAATCGGTAATGCAGAGATGGGCATGGATGCAACTGAGGTCTGTTAAGTAGCAGAGTCGGGGGTCCTCGCGGCGGTTAGACTGAGCAAGGACAACGAGTTCTTACCAGGACGCCCCCTCCAACGCAGAGGTGAGATGGATGCAGTGTGCACTGTCCTGCCGCACACCCATGCACCCAGATGACCAGAAGTGGATGGAGAAGTCGACCACGAGTAGTGGCTCCCGGCAGTCGGGCCCTTGAAGACGCGCTACGCTTGGTGGAGACAAGCTGGTGGGTTCCCCTGGGCCAGAGGTTATCGCCGGACTCCCCAAGAGGAATAGGCGGAGGGGGCGCTGCACTCACCCACGAGGCGAGAGACACGCAGCAGCACCACGGACTCACCAGATCCCTAGATGATTGCCATACACCCTCACAGACAATGGTGAGGGCTGATGCGGGGCGGCAGGCGCGCATCTCGGGAAAGCCTAAGACGTGATCACAGCAAGAGTGATTCAGCACCGGTTGCGGCCCTGAATGAAGGAATCTACAATGGTATCGGTGATGTCTGACCTTAACATTGGTGTCATAGGCAGGCACCAAATGTATAACAGAGACCTAAATACCAAACGCACCTGAATTTAGAATATAGCAGCAAAGGGGCGATACATTTACTGCCAGTCAACGGGGGTGACACCTTCAAAAGAGCCCAGAGCATATAGGCACGCCACACCTGGAAAGATAAGGTAAGGGTTGCCTTCAAGCATTTTTTTGGGCAAAATATTTCAAAATTTTTTGTAAGAAATGAGTAACAGGGCCAAGTTATTTTGGCCCAAGCTAAGCAATAGCAAATCACTTCACAGATTTACAGTGACTATTATTTGATCAAATGAAAAACTACAAAGTTACAAAGAACAAAGGAGCACAGAAACCGGTGTATATAAAAAATGTATTCACTTTATATATTTGAGAGCGTACTAAAAGTGTATATGAACAATGTGACAAGAAGGAAAACAATATATAATTAAAACACCTTCACTGTAACATTTTGTGACACTTTTCTTCTTTGTAACTTGTAGTTTTTCATTTGATCAAATAATAGTCACTGTAAATCTGTGAAGTGGTTTGCTATTGCTTAGCTTGGGCCAAAATAACTTGGACCTGTTATTCATTTCTTACAAAAATTTGTGAAATATTTACCAAAAAAACCCTTGAAGGCAACCCTTACCTTATCATTTATAAAGCCCAAACTCTCAAGGGTATGTTGGGTCTCCCACTTTGTGTATAACACCTGGAGAGAGACCGCCCCTTTTTGGCCCTGAAACAAAAGGAGCTACGCAGGGCACCTCCTTTGGGAAATGGGTGATCCTTCATAAGTCACCAAAGAAACTGCAACAAACCAGAGTATCTAATTAATTTGGTGCTAGAGACGTGGGAAGCAGCCATCAGGTTGCACGAGGAGAAGAGATGGATTTTACAAAAGAAGATTTTTTGACATTGTTGCATGACATCAAGAAAGGTGCCTGGAGCTTAAAGCAGACATGCCTGCAACTCTAGAGACTCTAAAAGCAGATCTAAATGAGAAGCTGGTGACAATTCGGCAGGGTGTAGACTCTAGTGAGCAGAGTGATAGATCTGGAGACAAACACAGAGCTGGAACACTGCACCACGTAGCTAAAGTCCACAATGCAAGCGCTCCAGATGCAACTTCAGTCAGCCCTGCTAGAAAATTAAGACATGGAAAACAGAACTCTGCGGGAAAACATACGTGTCTGCAATCTGGAGGAAGGTGTAGGAGAGTAGGGTCTGCAATCCTATGATCACCCAGATTTTTTGCTTTTTTGCTTCACTGGTTTACGACTTTCCCTGGCTGTGGGCCTGCTAATCAGACCCACAGCCTAGCTGTTCTCTCTACTCCAAATTGTACCCAGGTACTGAATTGGCACTGGGCCCTCTCCAAGTCCCTGTACCCAGGGCTGAGGTGCACCCAGAAGTCTCCCAGGGGCTGCAGCATGTATTATGCCACCCCTGGACTGACTAACTAAATCAGACACAACTGGCTGCTTGACAGCTGGGGCAAAGTGGTGTAATCACCCTTTGCTTTAGATATAGTATTCCTATATCTAAACCTAAATGGGCACACAGATCTCCTATCAGTCACTCCTATGGCAGGCCTTAACAATCCTGAAGGCAGAGTGCTTGGAATCGTGTGAGATAGTGCTCTGGCATGAGCTGAGCCTGTCTGCGGCTTTCGGGATCCATCCCTTAGCCGTTTCCATGATATCGTATACCATATACTCTTAAGTGCATTATAATCCTCGCGGTTATGTGCCAACTCTGGTATCGCTTTATCAAAACATGTCGAGTAAGGTGTCATACGAATTGGAATACTAACCCCTCGCCAATTCTGGCGACGGGGTTAGCATTCCACCCTTCTAGAGGGACACGACATGTATGTAACCTGTAACCCCGGTTAAAGTCAGACAGAGCCTTAGCTCCACAAAATGGATGCTGCCACCGAGACACAAGTCTGCCCTCCTGCTGCTGGGAGTCCTCCCAGCCCAGGAGGCAAGGACAAAGGGTTTCCTGCCAGGGGCGGTGCCAGCACCGTCCCAGACAGGATTTTGTGTATCCTAGGTAGGCAGGGCTTTAGAGGAAGGTGACTGCAAGTGGCACCCCGGTGCTCACTGTGCATAGGCCGGCTTGAACCAGTTCCAGGGGCACTCCAGCCCCTGATCTGGGGAAAGCCCGCCAAAGGAGAGGGGTGTAACCACCCCCCTCCTAGTCCCACCCATAGGGCAGGACTTAGTCGCGTGCCAGCCCCTTTTTACAGGATAAAGGTAGGAACTGGCCCCCTTCCAAATTAGATCAATCTTTGAATCCTGAACCGACCTTCTACACGAAGAACTCAAGACTCTTCCCAAGATTTCTCCCTTGTGACTAAGGAGTAGTCACCCTGCAGCAGCAGGCACCAACCAAGCATCGCGGTTTGTTGCCAGTCTCTCCTCCGGATCAAGACTGCCCCAGCACGACGAGAACCGGCTTCCCTGGCACCTCTGACCTCAACCTACATCATCAGCCCAGCTGTGATCCGTGGGTGCGACGAGACCTCGAGGGACCGGCCATCTTCAGAACTGCACGACGCTTGTCCAGCACGACCACCGAGTGACCCTCGACTGAGTGCTTTGGGGTAAGAGAAGCCCCGACCAGCTCCAGCACCGAAGTTCAGCTCCCCTGCATCCACGAGATCTGCGTGGGGCCCTTCTGCTTTTTGCTGCTCACCGCGTTGTCCAGATCACTTGCCCGTTGGCTAGTGACCCTCTGACGACGAACTCTAACGATAAACACCGCTGGTCTGGTTGCTCCAGACTGGCCCTTGCTTCCCTCCTTCAGAGAAGTACCCTGGACCCTCCTGGTCCACTCAAGACGCCATTTTAGGTCCACCGCGTGGACCTTGCATTTGCCAAGACTTGTTGCCCAATCCTGGGTCCAGCGACGTCGACAGCAAGTACCTTCGTGGGACAGCTCGCACCTCCATCCTGGTCGCCGACAACGCCTCCTGGTCCGAGAGACTGCAGAGCCCAGCAGCGCCCACTCACCTGGCTGAGGTGACTTCGTCCGGTGCCATCCTGGTTCCCACCTAAATCACTGGCTAGTGATTCAGAACTTGGTCCCCTCTGCTTACAGGTTTCTTCTTCCCTGATCCAGGCTTGGATCACCACGAACTCCTTCACTGGCCGCCTGCCAGCAACTTCTTTCTTCAGGCTCCTGGATCTTCAACGAGGGTTTCCGACGCAACTTGAACCCTATGCAGCCGCAGCCCCTGGGCTAGGTAAACTGAGTACTCCGGTGCTCCAGCATAGTCCAACACCCTAAGTGTTCGGATCCACTCTTGTTTTCGACCCACCTAGTCGGGTTCGCCCGAGAACAGTAACTTTGTGAAGTGCTAGTATCCATAGACTTGTTCCCGCATTACGCGTGAGAGTTCCCACTCTGCACACGGCGTCCCTAGGCCTCCTGCTTCTAATCCAAGGGTTCAGCATTGTAGGCCTAGCGTTTCTACAGTCTAGAAAAGTATTACTTACCTGCTAGTAACTTCGCATTCCACTTCTTGTGTATATGGTTTTTCGTGCCCCTCGGGCATTTGTGTAAATCGTGCGACTTTCAGTAATTCTTTAAGAGTTTTCTTGTGTGCTTAGCTCCCTGTCTCATAAAGAGCCAGGGTAGTCTTGTTATAAATAAATACACTTTATTTTTGATAACAACTTGTGTGGTGTCCTTTAACTTGGTGTTCAAGGGGTAATGTGATGGTAAAACAGCTGGCTTAACACGCCCTCTAGAGTCTTAGCCTTAGACTGCTCGTATCCATGCTACTAGGATAGCTGGTCTATAAGGTTGACTTACAACCAATCATCAATAAGGGTTGTTTGGACTGATACAGAGTGCTCACTAGAATAGTGAACATTATATATCAGGCCAACTTCTCACAGAAGGCACGGAGGGCCCAGACGTGGAGGCTTTCATAGTGGGACTTTTTAGTGAAATACGGGGACCCTACTCAAGTAAAATTAAAATCGACCATGTGCACAGAGTGGGGAAACACCCAACAGGGGACAAACAGCGGCCACGTGATATCTTGGCAAACTGCATGCCTTTAAAGTAAAAGACCATCCTCCAGGCTGTGAGAAAGGCTGACAAGGTGGCGCTCAAAGGGTATTCATGCACTCTTCCAAGATATTGCACCTGCGGCATTAGCACATCGACAACAGTTTAGACCGGCAACCGACAAGCTTCGCAAGAAGGGGGTCCAATACCGATAGACATATCCCTTTGAGATTGCATTTGAATACCACAGCAAGACACACTATGTCACAGTTAGAAGAAGTCCTGACAATCCTCGGTTTGAAAGGGAGGGATCGAACAGCTGATTACCCTGATCCCTCTCCCAAAGTCCACCTAAACAACAATGGAAGCGCTAGAGCACCGACCACGCCATCTCCTCTCACCAACTTCAGAGAATCCAAGGCCACTTAGAATCGGGAAGCATGCAAACCGACAAGGAAAAGAGACGATCCACAAAACCAAAGACTCCTCAGACAAAATGAACATACAGCAGCAATAGGGGTAGACCCCCCCCCCCTCATGCTACTATCGAGCTGATAGAGGAGCAGCTGGGAAGAAGGGTGCAGCATCGACTGTGAGCGTTCAATTACCCTACATCTCGCAAATATAACATACTTCAGCCAAGGCAGCGATGCTGTACTGATTCGTCCCAAATTACCTTAATGCAGAACTACACTAGTTTACCGTCTGGACATATTGTCCCAGAAGGTTTGGATTGGGGGTTTTGTTCCATTTTGTTTTCTCTTTCTAGGTACTCACAGTATCAAAAGTCAGAAAATGGGAACCATGTAATGTTGGGCTGCGGGGTGAAATAGGAGGGGTTGGAGGGGCAACGGGATGGCTTGAGAAGGGTACAGTAATAGATTTTCCCTGAGGAAGCTAGGGATGGTAAAAGCATTGGGCTGTGTGAGAGAGGTGTCTGGGAGGGTGAAGGAATGAGTAACCTCTTGATCCCACCTCCTGAGATACTCATTCAAATATGCTTGAATGTGAAGTCAGACTCTCCAAGGGATCCCGCTGACCCTAAAGCTCTTAAGGAGAGCATCTCTGTCCTGGAACCATATATTAGACATCTTTTAGAGATCTCATTTGGGACTGGTGTGGTACCCAACTGCTGGAAAGAAGCAGTGGTCCTGCCCCTACCCAAAAAACCCTCATATTAGCCCTGAACAACTCTATAATCTGCGTCCCATCTCTCTTCACTACTTTACTAAAGTGGCGGAGAAAGTAGTGAATAACCAACTGACGACGCATGTGGAGAAACTCCATCTTCTTCACTCTTCTCAATCAGGTTTTCGGGCTGGTCATTCCACTGAGACGGTGCTGCTCTATGCCGTGGAAACTATCAGGCAGAGGGTGGATGCTGGGTAGACAGTGGCCCTGATCCTGTTGGACCTAAGCGCCGCCTTTGACACTGCGGTCCTTGGATGCTTGATTCCGGTCCAGGAAAGACATGGCTTGGCAGTTCGGGCTGGACTGTTCCCATGAGGCACAGGGTCAAGGCTGATTTGCATATGGCCATGTCTGACCTGGGGTGGTGTGGAGTGCAAAAAAACGATGGATTTAGGCCCAGATCTCTGTACTGGGGTGAATGTATGACAATGTTCTGCATTCTGTCCATCACCTGTTGTTTTTTCCACTGTGGCTGATCACACCTTGCTACAGTGTCTAAAGGCGGGTGGTGTCTCTGGTCTTGCCTTGAAGTGGCTGGGTTCTTTCCTGGTAGAGCGCAGCTTCCAGGTGAGAGAGGGCTCCTGCTACTCTAAGAGCATCAAGCTACTTCAAGGGGTGCCGCAAGGCTCAGCCTTGAGTCCGACCCTTTTTAATCTCTATGTGGCCCCCTTGCTAACATCGCTGAGAGATTTGGGATCAGGGTAGTGTCTTACGTTGACGACACGCAACTGGTGGTGTCCCTTACGCAGGATCTGGACTCGGCGGACGTCAACTTCACGGCATGTCTACAGGAACTGGCATCTTGGATGTCTAATAATTGCCTGAAACTGAACGGCCACAAGACCGAGGTACCGAGTAATCTGGTGAAGAACCTGGGCATGTGGTTGGATCCCAAGCTTTCTTTCGAGTATCAATCTAGACGGGTGGCAGGTATCTGTGTTGGGGTCCTTAAAAACCTTCGTAAGACCTTGGACCTGCTGCCAGTACCTGCCAGGAAGTCTATGGTGCACGCACTTGTAACTTCCCGCCTTGACTACGGCATTCTACTGTCCCTGGGTGCGACAATAGGCTCCAATGTGTGCAGAATGCCGCTGCTAGGTTGGTTCTCATGTTACCTAGAAGGGCGTCTACGAAGAAGGCTCTGGTGTCTCTTCATTGGCTTCCTATTAGAGAGAGGGTGATGTTTAAGGCACTCTGTGTGTGCCACCGCATCTCCCAAGGTAAGGGCCCTGCATATTTGGCGGACTTGGTCTCTCATTATGTGCCCACTAGGAAACTGAGATCCTGTGGATCGTGTCTGATGACTGTCCCTAAGATATTGAAGTCCAGGATGGGTGGCAGATCATTTCGCCGCCTGGCCCCTCAAAACTGGAACAAACTGCCATTGAGTCTTAGGCTGGAGGCAGCAGAAACCAAGTTCAGGAAGGACTTGAAAACTCACCTTTTTCGTGTGGACTAAGGGCATTCTTAATCTCTGCTTTCGCTCTCTAGCACTTGGGGCTGCCTCTCACCATAGCCCGGGGACACACTTGTGGGTGTAACCAGGCGCTCTATAAATCTCTCTTATTATTATTATTATTATTATTATTATTAAAACAACATGAGTGGGCTGGGGGGCGGCACCCCACACATGTGGATGGTGGTTACAACCCTAACGTGGAACGTGCAAGGGCTCAATGCCCCAGCCAAGCGGCATAGGGTGAGGAAGTATCTGACAGATGACCACTGCGATATTGTTGCTCTGCAAGAAACTCACCTTAAAAGATTCGAAGATCATAGAGTGAGATATAGAACATACCCTCTAGTATACAAAGCCTCTAGTCTCACTAAGCACAATGGGGTGGCACTGTTTCATGCAACGTTGAAATTCCAACCTGAGGGTGTCAAGACTGATAACAAAGGAAGGGTGGTTATGGTGAAGGGGCGAATATAGTGGGATAGCGATCTATGCGCCAAATACTAACCAAGTGGCATTTATCACCAAAACGCTGTCGCTACTTGGGGGGCGGGGGAGTTGCAGAAGGGGAGATTCTCCTCATGGGTAATTTCAGTCGTGCTTGGCACTCGGGCACCGACAGCACCCACCCACACAGATGCCCCATGGTCAGCTTTTCGAAGGAAGTGAAACAGGAAATGCAGGATCTGGGTTTGGTTGACGTCTGGAGGGAGGCTCACCCAACAGACCGAGAGTATACCTTTATCTGAAAGAGACACGTTAGTGATAGATTCCTTACCTTAGAATATCCCCAGGCGTCAGGCTGGATCCGGAAATTTTTGCGTAGCATACCCCTGCGCGTCGGTAGGCGTCGTCTGCGGCTCCGCATCCGTCGTCGGCGTCGTTAGCGCCGGAATGACGTCGTCGGAGTACTTAGACGGCGCCCATGCGCGCTGATGTCAGTTCTTCTTTTTTCCGCGCCAGCTAGCGCAGATCCGGAGAAGCTCTACCCCTAGTCATTTTTTTGACTAAACTTTTTGATCTTTTGATCATTTTTCTACTCGAGTCTTCGACTCCAACGGTGCCGGTAGGGATGCCCGGGTTCAAGCCCTGTTCGAAGTGCGACCGACTGATGTCGGTCACGGACCCCCATCGCCGGTGCCTGAAGTGCTTAGGCCTCGACCACGACGACCGCACCTGCTCCGACTGCCGGGCCCTGACGTCGAAGGCTAGGCGGGAGCGGTCCCACAAGTGGCTCGAGCTCCGGCAGTCGGCCCCGCGCCATTCCAGGTCCCAGTCCCACGGGAGGTCGAGGGACCGGTCGCAGGGTCAGAGTCCCCGCAGCTCCGGGAGTGGATATCGGTCGTCGGGATCCAAGTCCTCAGGTAAGAGGCATGAGAGGTCGGAGCGGCATCATCGCTCCTCCGACCCACCCCGACGCTCGCACGATGCGGCCGGGGGTTCGGGCGACACCACCCACGCGGCTCCAAGAGAGTCGCAAGCGTCGCCGCCTGCCCCACACCTTCGGGTCCCTGGGCACGGGGCGACGCCGGAGGAGGTCGAGCGGTACCTCATTGCCATGAGGTCCCTCCCTCCTCAGCCGGGTCCCGCGGCGCCTTCGGGCCCAGCGGTCCCGGCTGGAGGCCCTAGCAGGTCGGGCGCTTCGGCCCCGACGCCGCCGGGTGCTTCGGCCCCGGCACCGCCGGCGACTTCGGTCCCGGCGCCGCAGGACCTCACCGGACCCGCTTCCAGATCCTGGTCGTCGCCGGTCGACCTCACGACCTCACCGGCGCCGACCCCGAGGGTGTCGCCCCCGGCGCCCATTGTGGACGCCGTCCCCAATCTTCCCTTCGGTCCGACTCTGGCGCCGGAACGGCGCCGTTGGGCGCCACTTCCGACGGCCTTTGGAGATTTTTATTTCCATGAGGAGGCCCAGTCTGTTGACCCTGAGTTACAGGAGACTGGTGACGGAGGTGATTGGGAGGGGTCTGAGGACCCTCTGGCACAGGAGTGCCAGTCTCAAGAGGACTGGACATATGAGCTTGGGGAGGCCAGTGGTATTGACACCTCGCCAGACACTGGATTTGTCTCCCCTCCCACCGTGGCTACGGAGGAGGGGGCTGCTTATAGCGTAGTGTTAACGAGGGCAGCCAAGGCCTTGGGCCTTGAGCTCCCCGTTGCGGCCGTGAGGACTAACCTCCTCACTGAGGTTCTTAAACCGCAGGCAAGCTCCAGTGAGCCTCTGCTGCCGTTTAATGAAGCCTTATGTGACGTTCTTGTGGGCACTTGGTCCAAGCCCGCCACGGGTCGGCCTGTGGATAGGAACGTCACCAGACGCTACCACCCGGCTCCGGGCGACCCTTGCTTTTTGTCCACCCATCCCACCCCCTAGAGCCTGGTTATCTAGGCCTCCACTTCCCAGACCGCATTCCCGACGGCCCCGCCCGATCGGGAATCCAAGAGATACGAACAGTTCGGGAAGAAAGTGTTCTCGTCCCTGAGTTTGGGACTGCGGTCTGTCAATACCGCGTGTCTCTTGGGCCGCTACACCCACACCCTGTGGGACACGGTCGCGGACGTGCTGCCACAATGCCCGGAGGAGGTCCGGGCTAAACTCGCCCAAGCCCTTGTGGAGGGTCAAGATGCGGCACGATACTCTATCCGGTGTGGACTGGATACCACGGACTCACTGGGCAGGGCGATGGCAACGACGGTGGCGGTTCGCCGCCACGCCTGGTTGAGGACCGCCAATTTCTCGGCCGATGTCCAGGCCACCCTCCTGGATATGCCGTTCGATGGCCGTCGCCTTTTTGGCGACTAGGCAGACCATGCGCTGGAGCGCTTTAAGGACTCCAGGGCTACGGCCAAGTCCTTAGGCCTCTCGGACACGCGCCAGCAATCGGGTGCCTTTCGCTCCTTTCGTGGCCACGGAAGGGGCGTCCCCACACGTGCTGCCAGCCACGCACTGCAGAATACCCAGCAGTGCGGTGGCGGCCGTGGAATCCGCCGTGGCGGCGGTGGTCGGGGTCAGCGGCGAGGCCAGTCCACACCTCCCTCTGCAGCACCTGCCTCCAACCCTTCCTAGTCCGAGCTTTCAGGCCCATGTGACGCCTGTGGGAGGCAGGGTTCGCCATCACCACTTCCACTGGCGCACTGTCACGTCGGACAGGTGGGTGCTGCAAATCGTCCGAAGGGGCTACTCCCTCCCCTTCGAGGCGACCCCTCCAGCCATGCCACCGCAATTCCACCGCGTGTCGGGGATCACTTGCAACTTCTGCAAGAGGAAGTCACGGCCCTCTTTGTCAGGTCTCGTCGGGGCGCCTGCAGTGTAGCGCAACGCGAGACGAATGCCTCTCTAGACTTAATATGAGGAAAAAACTACATTACCCAGAAGCCCTGGCTGAGGCTACATCAGTCAGGGCGACACGCATCCCGTTGCGTGTTATTCCGTTTCCTGGCATCCGGTTTGGAGGAAGGAGGTCGCGTCTTGCTGCTGGCGGAGGGGCTCGTCCTGGACGGTTGCTGTGTTTATTCAGCGTGTCAGGTAGGAGCGGCCCCTCGCCGGTATCTTCTCCGTCATTAAGCGGAGCGCTGTGGGGATCCACGCGTTGCCATTTGTTCTTGGAGCGCGCAGTGAAGGAACTGCCGCGTTTGTTGTATATTTGTTATTGGACTAATCTGAGGAGCGGAGCGGAGTGGTAGGAAGCCACACGTTGCCGTGTCTTCTATCTTGTGTTTCCTTTCTACCTGTGTGCTACTCCTGAAGGAGGCGGTGCGCTGAGGCGGTCGCAGCTTCAGGCAACCAGTGCAAGCGCTTGTATTTACTTTTGGTTTATGAGACAATCAGTATGCACAGTACTCTAGGAGCGCTGTAGCGGTCGCAGCTGCGCGTTGCCATAGGAGCAGTACTTCTAGGATTTTGTGTTGTGTCATTTTGGAACATTTCCGCTTACTTCTCAAACACCCTTATTTATTTACTTTTGCTCTCTTTCTTCATTTGTATCTGGGAACTGCCTGGTGTTCAGAGGGTGCTTTTCTCGAGGGAGCGGAGTGCAGTGGTTTTTGCTTCCCACGCATTACCGTGTCCTGGATTGAGACGTGTACGCAGCTGCCTAGTGCTCTGTCATTTCTTTGGTTTTCTTTCATGGTGGCGAAACTCCCACGGAATCCCTTATCCTACAGGCATAGGCTGTGTTCAAGGTATAGAAGAGGGTTCTGTTTGGGTAATAAGCGTGTTAGTGTATGGGAAATGCAATGTGTCTAATCTATGTGTATTCCTTATAGGTTTCACGTTTGTATATCTAAAAAGAGAACAGCAAAACAACCAGTAGGAAAGACCTGCCTTTTCCTCACAGGTATTCAGGCTACATATCAGTACCTTAGATGTTACGGTGTTGCACGACAGGTGGCCTTACCCTTGTATGTTCTGTCGTTTCAGGTACCTCCCTTCCCAGCTGTCCCCTTCCTTCCCTTCCCTGTTTATTATTTTACTTTTCCCCTCACCTAATGGCTCAAATCCTCTGTTAACACAAAGTCAGAGTGTTTGTGACGTTTGGAGGTGGGCTTTATGGTCATCACTCGGATCCTGTGGAGCGGACCTGACAGAATAACACGCCCACGAATATAGCTACACCCGATCCGAGTGGGGACTATATGGCTACCTTAGAGGATGTGCTTCAGGCGTTGGTGTTGGTGCAGCAAGAACTCGCTGCTTCCAAGACTGAGGCCGCTGCCCTGAGGGACAAGGTGGACAGATTGAGTAGGAACCCTTTTGATGCCTCTCCCTCACAGATTCAGTTTACGGTTCCTCCACCTATACCCCTTGCCAGCCCAGAGAGGTATTCAGGGGACCCGGCAAAGACCCAAATATTTCTGACTCAAATCATGATGCATTTTTCGTGCAAACCGGCCTCTTTCCCGACCAACCATTCCAGAGTGGCTTTTGCCATTTCATATCTGATTGGGGATGCGGCTAATTGGGCTGTACCATTGGTGCGTAACGATGACCCTATGTTGAACAATTGGTCAGCGTTTAGGGCCGAATTCGAGCGAGTGTTCGATCGCCGGGCTACAACCTTCAGCGCAGATCGTGAGTTGCTAACACTGAGACAGGGTAAGAGAGACCTGATATCCTATATGACAGACTTCAATCGGCTGATAGCAGAAACCGCTTGGCCAGAAGAGAAAAGAATGTCTCTATTCTATCAGGGGTTGAGGGATGGCCTCAAGGATGTTATTGCCCAAATAGATCCCCAGCCTACCACTTGTACAGACATGATAAACTTGACCCTACGTCTGGACAGCAGAATGAGTTCTTGGGAGTGGTGTTGAGTCATGCTGGATTACAGATGTCCGACAGGAAAGTAAAGGCAGTGCAGGATTGGCCAATACCGACGAGCATGAAGGAGGTACAGAGCTTCTTAGGGTTCTCTAATTACTACCGCCGATTCATAGCACATTTCTCTCAGGTGGCTGCTCCTCTGTCTAGGTTGTTACGAAAAGGGGTTCCTTTTCAATGGTCAGAGGACACCGACAGAGCCTTTCAGACCCTGAAAGACGCGTTTACTTCTGCTCCTATCTTGGCCCACCCCAAACCTGAACATCCTTTCATCGTTGAAGCCGACGCTTCGGATAAAGCGGTAGGGGCCATTTTGTCTCAAAGGAATCACCTCACGGGCCAATTACATCCAGTGGCATATCTTTCAAAAAAGCTTAGCATGGCAGAAAGGAATTACACTATTGCTGAGAAAGAACTGCTAGCTATCAAAAAGGCGTTTCAGGAATGGCGTCAGCACCTGTGGGGTGCTGCGTTTCCTGTTACTGTGTATTCCGACCACCGAAATCTGCAGTATATGAAGACTGCTCGCAACCTCACACAGAGACAAATGAGGTGGATGCTCTATTTTTCGGAATACGATTTTGTGATCACTTTTCGTCCTGGGGCTGACAACAGAAAGGCCGATACCCTATCTCGACAACAACAAGGGGGGGTGTCAACAGAGACTGCAAGGCTGGAACCCATCGTAGAACCTGGAAAGGTGTTGTGTGTAATCCATGCTGATACGTTCTTGGATCAAGTTGGGAGAGCAAAGACCCCAGGGGAATGGGTCGTGTGGGCTACCCAGGGGAGCGGACGCACCCTTAATAAAGGCCTCCCTTTCCATAACGCGAAGCTGTTCCTCCCAAGCGAAGCGCTCAAAAAGACTGCCTTTGGATGGTGTCACGATTCCCACTTGGTGGGACACCAAGGGGTGTGTAAGACAGTTCAGTTATTACAAAGGTACTTTTGGTGGGACACGATCAAAAAAGATGTCGTTGCTTGGATAAGATCGTGCAGTGTCTGCGCCATGGCAAAAACAGAGACTGGAAAAAAGAAAGGGTTGTTGTGTCCGCTTCCTACCCCCAACAGACCATGGCAACACATCAGCATAGACTTTGTAACAGGTTTACCTCCGGATCAGGGTATGACCGCCATCCTAGTGGTGGTAGACAGCCTCTCCAAACTAGGACATTTCATCCCTTGTGTAAATTTGCCTACAGCGGGACAGACAGCCCAGCTACTGATGACTAACATCATCAGGCTACATGGGATACCCGAAGTCATTGTATCAGACCGGGGTCCGCAATTTATCGCCAGGTTTTGGAGGTTTTGGTGTCAGGCCCTGGGTATTCGTTCCTCTCTGTCCACCAGCTTCCATCCGCAAACAGATGGTCAAACGGAGAGATTGAACCAAACCCTTAAAAAATATCTCCGGTGTTATGCTGCAGACGCTCATGACTCATGGGTCTCGTTATTATGGATGGCTGAGGTGGCCTATAATAACGCCTGGCATTGTTCTTTGGGGGTGTCTCCGTTCTGTGCAACGTATGGGTATGATGCCAAGGTCCTTCCACTTACCCTTCCTAGTGGTATAGCAGATCAACCTTCGGTTTTGAGTCAGATGCAGAAGATCCAGACAATGCACAAGAAGATCAGATCCCATCTGATTAAGGCAAAGAAGGAATACAAAAGATACGAAGACAAACACCGAAGACAAGGCCCAACGTACGCAGTGGGTGACAGGGTGTGGCTGTCGACCAGGAACATCAGGTTCAAACTCCGCAGCATATTTCACCCTAAGTACATTGGGCCGTATGTGGTGGTAAAAAAGCTCAGCTCGGTGGCGTACAGACTGAAACTGCCTGGTTCGCTTCGTATCCACCCAGTATTCCACTGCAATCTGCTGAAGCCAGCGTTCTCGGAAAGGCGCAGGGCGCCTCCTCCGGTTTTGTGTGATGGAGGTTTCGAGTATGTCGTGCGGAGCATCAAGGACTCCAAGTACAGGAGAGGGGTGCTTTGGTACCTGGTGTCGTGGAAGGGATATTCTGCAGAGGACGATTCCTGGGAACCTGAGTCCAACATCCACGCTCCGGTGGCTATCCGTTCCTTCCACAGAAGGTTCCCTCTGCGCCCTGGTCCTAGGAGGCGCTAGAAGGGAGGGCATACTGTCAGGTCTCGTCGGGGCGCCTGCAGTGTAGCGCAACGCGAGACGAATGCCTCTCTAGACTTAATATGAGGAAAAAACTACATTACCCAGAAGCCCTGGCTGAGGCTACATCAGTCAGGGCGACACGCATCCCGTTGCGTGTTATTCCGTTTCCTGGCATCCGGTTTGGAGGAAGGAGGTCGCGTCTTGCTGCTGGCGGAGGGGCTCGTCCTGGACGGTTGCTGTGTTTATTCAGCGTGTCAGGTAGGAGCGGCCCCTCGCCGGTATCTTCTCCGTCATTAAGCGGAGCGCTGTGGGGATCCACGCGTTGCCGTTTGTTCTTGGAGCGCGCAGTGAAGGAACTGCCGCGTTTGTTGTATATTTGTTATTGGACTAATCTGAGGAGCGGAGCGGAGTGGTAGGAAGCCACACGTTGCCGTGTCTTCTATCTTGTGTTTCCTTTCTACCTGTGTGCTACTCCTGAAGGAGGCGGTGCGCTGAGGCGGTCGCAGCTTCAGGCAACCAGTGCAAGCGCTTGTATTTACTTTTGGTTTATGAGACAATCAGTATGCACAGTACTCTAGGAGCGCTGTAGCGGTCGCAGCTGCGCGTTGCCATAGGAGCAGTACTTCTAGGATTTTGTGTTGTGTCATTTTGGAACATTTCCGCTTTCTTCTCAAACACCCTTATTTATTTACTTTTGCTCTCTTTCTTCATTTGTATCTGGGAACTGCCTGGTGTTCAGAGGGTGCTTTTCTCGAGGGAGCGGAGTGCAGTGGTTTTTGCTTCCCACGCATTACCGTGTCCTGGATTGAGACGTGTACGCAGCTGCCTAGTGCTCTGTCATTTCTTTGGTTTTCTTTCATGGTGGCGAAACTCCCACGGAATCCCTTATCCTACAGGCATAGGCTGTGTTCAAGGTATAGAAGAGGGTTCTGTTTGGGTAATAAGCGTGTTAGTGTATGGGAAATGCAATGTGTCTAATCTATGTGTATTCCTTATAGGTTTCACGTTTGTATATCTAAAAAGAGAACAGCAAAACAACCAGTAGGAAAGACCTGCCTTTTCCTCACAGGTATTCAGGCTACATATCAGTACCTTAGATGTTACGGTGTTGCACGACAGGTGGCCTTACCCTTGTATGTTCTGTCGTTTCAGGTACCTCCCTTCCCAGCTGTCCCCTTCCTTCCCTTCCCTGTTTATTATTTTACTTTTCCCCTCACCTAATGGCTCAAATCCTCTGTTAACACAAAGTCAGAGTGTTTGTGACGTTTGGAGGTGGGCTTTATGGTCATCACTCGGATCCTGTGGAGCGGACCTGACACTCTTGGCCAAGGGGGCCATCGAGCGCGTTCCTGGGCCAGAAGTAGGGTGTGGATGTTACTCCCACTACTTTCTGGTGCCCAAGAAGGGCAAGGGGGGCCTGCGCCCGATCTTGGACCTACGGAACGTCAACGGCTTCCTCCGTCAAGAGAAGTTAAAGATGCTGACTTTGGCTCAGGTCTTAGCTGCCCTGGACCCCGGAGACTGGATGGTAGCGTTGGACTTGCAGGACGCTTATTTTCACATCTCCGTCCTGCCGGCCCACCGGCGTTACCTGCAGTTCACGGTAGGCCACGAGCACTTTCAGTTTACCGTGCTCCCCTTTGGCCTTACCAGCGCCCCACGGGTGTTCACGAAGGTGATGGCGGTGGTCGCAGCTCATCTGCACAGGTTAGGGGTGTCAGTCTTCCCCTACCTCGACGACTGGTTGTTGAAGGCGTGCTCGCCCCAGACAGTCGTCAGCCACCTCCAGACTACGGCCGACCTCCTGCATTTGCTGGGGTTCTCCATCAATGTTTGCTGAGCATAAGTTTATGGATTTGTATTTGTTGATCCATGTGGAGGCCCTCTCTCTTAATATTCTGTTGAGTTCGTACTTTTTCTTTGTGAGTGTCATAAGTGTGTTCCTGTCCAGTAAATTTACAGTGTGGTTCCCTTCTAGCTCCTTTATTGGCTCCTCCAGCTCTCTAATTTTTTTGTTCCTGCCTCTGTTCATTCTTGCCTTAATGCTTAGGAGTTTCCCTCTTATTGTGGCTTTTAGTGCTTCCCACAGTGTCATGACTTCTGTGTCTTCTGTGTCGTTGTATTGGAGATATTCTTTGATCGCCTCTTCTATTTCGGTGATGTTAGCGGGGTGTTCTAGTATGTCGCTATTGAGGCGCCATCTTCTGCTTGGTGTTTCATTGTATTTCCCGCTTATGGAGAGGGAGATGTGGGCATGATCTGAGATTGCTATGGGTCCTATCTCCGTTGTGTCGGTCAGGTGTGTGTGTGTGTGTTAGACATGAGTATATAGTCTATTCTACTGTACGAGTTGTGGGGGTTCGAGTAGAATGTGTATTCTCTAGCGCTGGGGTGTTGTAGTCTCCATGGGTCTGATAATGCAAGTTTGGTACATAAGTTTTTAAGCGTATTCTGTTCTTGTGTAGCGTGGCTAGGCCTGTGTGGGTGCCTGTCTATGGCGTTGTCCATCGCCAGGTTCATGTCTCCCGCTGTGATTAGAAGTTCCCCCAGTGGGATCTTGCTGAGCTCGCTTTCTACCTCCTCCCAGAACTTTTTGTCTGCTGCGTTCGGCACGTAGATGTTTACTATGTGCATAGTTTCTTCGCCCCTTTTGATGCATGTGAGTAGTCTCCTACCTTTTGTGTCTGCTACTTTGTCGTGAACCCTGAACTTTGCTTTCTTGCTGATAATGGTGATCACCCCTCCCTTTTTATTGACGGCTGGTGAGCATACAACCTCGCTTATCCAGTTTGCCTTGAGCCTGTTGGCATCCTCTATGGATACTCTGGTTTCTTGGAGGACGTATACATCTGCTTTGAGTCTATGTAGGTAGTCTAATGTCTTCCATCGCTTGACGCGGTGGTTTAGGCCTTTGACGTTTAGTGAAACGATCTTGATGTCCGCTGCTATTTGTGCTAGGGCCTGAGTGTCCGGTGTGGTCATAGTACCTTCGTTATCTCACTGCTAACTGAGCTGTTTCCTATGTTGTGCCTCTGTGTCTGTTGTCGCACCTCCGCCCGCCACCGGTCTTTGGGCCCCCCCGGGGTGTGGATAGGAATGGGGATGTGTGTATGTGCAGAAGGAAGATGGAAAAAAAGAAGAAGAAATAGCTCCACCAAGATGTGATTGTCCGTGCTTCATGGCCTCCCCCCCGGCCCTCTCCCCCCCGTCAACGTACTGTAAACGTGCGACAGCAACGGTTCTCCGCCCTCCGCCCCCCCGGGTACAAATTAAGAACACCCCTTGCTTCCCTCCGTGCTGTGCATACGATAAAAGGATATCTATTGTTGGTCTCTGGGGCCTGCTCTTCAGTGAACATTCCTCAGAGTCTCGTAATACTTTGTCTGGTAGTCTTTAGCTCTTCTTTCCGTTTGTCATGAGGTAGGTTTCCGTTTTCTTTGAGGTAGTTGTTGTCACCGTTTTTCTCTATGATCTCGTGTCAGAGTCTCTTAACGGCGACCTGCTGCCACATTTTCTCCTGTCTCCTAGCCGTCCGATGATGCCCTTCTCTTTGCCGTTCCCAGGCTGTTTTGTTCCATCACCTCCTGATCTGAATTCTGAAGGTATCTACGTAGCTCTGCCGGGTCGTCGAACAAGCGTGTCCCTTTTCTGTCTGATATTTTCATTTTTGCTGGTCCTGCAAAGCTGCACGTTATCTTGGCCTTCTTCAAAGTGTCTCTTAGCGCCAGGAAGCCCTTCCTTGTTTCTCCCGTGCTCTTAGAGAAGTCCTGGGTGATGATTTCCAGTTAGGAGATTGGCCCTTACGTGCAAAGGCGAAGATGGCATCGGTGTGGTTTGCTCTCAGGGGTTTGCAAATGATTGTTCTTGGGCCCTTCATGTGCTGTTGTCTTATGGCCGGTACTCTGTACGCTTTGTCGATCTCGAAAGTTCTTTCGAAGTTGAGGCCTGTCAGTTTGAGGATTAGTGCCTCAAGTAGTGCTGCGCATGAGCCTGCCGCCTCTTCATCTTCTTCTGGCACTCCTAGGATCCTGATGTTCCCTTTCCTGTTTTTGTCTTCTTGTTCCGCAAGTAGTCTCTGCATGTCACTAGAGATCTTGGAAATGTAACGTACGTCTTTGTCCATGGTGTCTGATTTGTCTTCTATTTCGCTAATTCTTCTTTCTGCTTCCCCTACTCTGTTCGCTATTCTGCTCTGGTCTGCACGTATGGCTGTGAGTTCTAACTGAACATTGTCCATGGAGATCTTGGTGGCTTTGGCCAGGTCATTGGCTTCCGTTATTTTTTTTGACGAGCAGATCCATTGCTGTCTCCGTGTTCTGAATGCTCTTCAGGTAAGTCCAGGTCTTTCCTAATTTTTTTGTTGTCACTGACCGACATCCTTTCAAAGCCTCTTCTTTCCTGGTAGATGGACAGCCTGTCCTTCTTTTGCTGATCCGCTTGTTGGGCTCCTTGTGATGGGCTGTTGTTTATATTGTTTGTATCTTTGTTCTTTGTGGTGCCCCCGAATGTGAACCTGCTTGGCCACCTCACAGTTCTCGTTCTAGTTTTCCCGGACGCCAGGGCTCCTGTATCTGCGCAGGGGGGCTGTTGGTTGAGGTGTCTGGTGCCCACTTGTGTTCACTGTGTTCCTTGGCTTTGGGCTGCGTGGACCCTCGTATTTGCTTCCCCCCTGCCCAGTTGCTGCGTGCTTACGCCTGCTCCCAGGTTCTTTGTGGCTCGTTGTTGCCTTCGTTGAGGCTTTGCCCTGTTCCGATTGCCTGTTTAGGGGGCCTCCTGAGCCTACGTCCGCTCCAACGTGCTTGGCTGATATTGGTTGCCTGCACTGCACTGCCGTGTGGTTCCCGGCTCTCTGTAGGTTCTTCCTACCGCTGTAATAGAGTTGCGTCTGCTCTTGCTCTGGTTTCCCTTTGCTGTCCCTCTCTAAGATGGCTGCCGCCTGCCCTTGCTGCCCCTCTCAAGATGGCTCCCGTGGCTTCTTGCGTTAGCGGAGGTTTTGAGCACACTTCAGCCCGTTGGGGCGTCTTGCGTTAATGATCAGCACGCCACCGGGCCTGCGCCCTGTTCCTTGCCTCCCGCGTCTTGCCCACTGACCTTCTGCCGGAGTATTTGTCTCGACTTCGTGCCCTGCATAAGATGGCCGCCACCGCTCGTTACTCTTGTTGTTCACGCTTCTCCGGTTGATTGATTGCTTTAGTTGCTTTGTGCCTTTAGAGGCTTAGGTCTGCGCCTGGGATGCAGAGCCTGGCGTTGTTTGGCGCTGTGGGCTGCGTGCATTCGATTTGCCACCGGAGCGTTCGCTGCCTTCTTGCGACATTGTAGTGCTAAGATGGCCACCTCCGGCTGGCTGGATTCGGTTTCGCTTTCTTCCCCTTCCTCCACCGGAGCGTTCGCGACCTTCTCGAGTTTCCTGAGATCGCTGGGGATGCAAGCACTCCACGGCTGGTTGGGGCGTCGTGCGTCAGCGCATCACCGGGCCTGCGCCCATTTCTTTGCCTCTAGCTCCTTGCCCACTGACCTTCTGCTGGTGTTTCCTCTGAACTTTTTCGCCAACTCCGTGCCCTCTGTAAGATGGCCGCCACCGCTTGTTACGCTTGTTGTACTCCTCGCTCTCCGGTTAGTTGCTTGCTTTAGCTGCTTGTGTCTTTAAAGTCTTAGGTTTGATTGCGCCTGTAGGCGGAAGACGGCGTTGTTTGGCGCTGTGGGTTTCGTGCTTCCGATTTGCCACCGGAGCATTCGCTGCCTTCTTGCGGCGTTGTGGTGCTAAGATGGCCGCCTCCGGCTGGCGAGATTCGGTTTCGCTTTCTCCCCCCTCCTCCGATGGAGCTCTAGATGCTTGCTCGCTGGGGGTTCACGCTGCTGCGTATGTCACCGCTCGCTGCCTTTACCCCGCTGTTTCTTCCAGCGCCTCTGTGGTCTCTGGACGTGTCCGGTGTTGCGGTATCGTGGTGCCCCCTCTCTGTCTTCCTATTCAGCGCCCGCCATCTTGGTCCGCCTCGCTTACTTTGTCGCTTCCTCAGGGCTCCTGGCTATTTCTCCTTTTTCCTTATGTTTTTCCTGCCTCTGCGCCTTGAGCCTTCTGCTCCTCACGTTCCCACACCTTCTGTGCTGGTTCACGGAGGGAACGGGTGCCTCCTCGCTGTGTTGCTCGCGGTTATTTCCCCGGGGTCACGGAGCTCTCGAACTTAGGCAACCGCCTGCGTTGCCATCCAAGCCACGCCCCCCCAGCTCCAGTGTTTCTGACTCCCCTTGCGGGTGTTGGGAAATCGAGTCCCGAAACAGAATTACCAGACCTCCTTCATTCTAAGGTATCGACCTGATTAGAACCTAGAGAAACCTTTGATAAATTATTTACAAAACTAAACCTATGCTAAAAGACCATACCTACGTCTTCCCACGTACTAGACCTAGGTTAGGTACATGGGCTAGGCGTAGTTTAGAAGCACCAGATGAGTATTTTAGCCTGTGTTATTTATGTATGTATTTTTATATGGCTTAGAAACCATACAATGCTATTACAGTATTATTATATAATACTATTCTCGCTGTACGCATAATACTTTGCATTCTGTCTAACGATTGTAGCAGTTCACCTCTCTTGCATGAGAAAGAAGACTGTTCAATAAACCTTTTATTGAAAACGCCTGTCTCACTATTTCTCTTCAAACTCTGTAGCAACGAAGCATGCACGATTGACTGAGTGAAATACTTATGTATTGTTTCCACGACTCTGAAGATCCTTATTCCAGTCCAAGGAAACAAAGTTGTCATGTTTATGCGGTTGTCAGAAACTAATCCCTTCTTGTGAATTCGAGAAAGTTTCTAGTGACCTCTGAGCTAGCTGCCACTCACAATTAAGTTTAGTATATTCCATAGAGACCTACAGACATAAGTCCTATGTCATATCTATAGGATATATTATTCCAATGCGCAGAGCCTTTTGGGAATATAGGAAATACACTACAAGACTGGTGCTTCAAAGAGGGTAAACAGCCGTTTCGCTACTTGCATTGGAGGGCAGGGAGGGTGGAGAGCCCAGTGCTGCAGTTGATAGTATTGTAACCTGGATGACTCTGGAACATGAAAATCCTGTTTGCACTAGTCAAAAGTCTTGATCATTTCTCTCTCAATAGGTCAGAGTTCAACCGTCTCCCTTCCTCCTATCCGAAAGGAGTGGCCCTGTGTGAACTCTGGATTGCGGGAAAGCGGGGTGTTGGGGGAAGGGAAGGTGGTGAGTCCCCACTTGAGGGCTACTTTTTCCCAGATTTCAAGGACCGTTTTGGTGGGGATAGCTATGTATGCACTTTGTGGTCAAGCATATTTAGGGAGCCAAGCCACCCCAATTTCTGGGCAGCATCAGTACTGTATTTGATTGCCTTGGGGTTTCCTTCCCCAGATAGTTACGAAGTTCCCACAGAATAGCGTCCTGAGGGATGGGGGTGGGTAGTGTCTGGAATAGGTAGAAGATTTTCATCAGGATGGACATTTTAACAGTATTGAGGTGGCCCTTTCAGGATACCTGTAATGGAGTAGATTCTCCAAGACTGACCGCCAATACAGTGTCCCTGATGCTAGATTGAGGGTTACATTTTGCCCTAAATATTTGATAGAATTTGGTGCCCATTGAAAAGGGTTAACTGACTGCTAGGCAGTAAGGACCAGCATAGGAATTGTTAAATTCAGGGTCTGTGACTTAGCCATATTATTTTTAAAGCCGGAGATCTTTTCTTTTTAAAGGCTGTTAAAACATTCACAAGGGCTGGAAGCAAAAATGCAGGTTGGGTGAGGGTGAACAAGAGGGCGTTCGCGAATGAGGCAATCCGATGCTCAAGCCTGCCAAAGAGTATGACCGCTATGTTCTCTGCTCGGTGGATAATATACGCTAGGGGTTCTACAATTAGGGCAAAGAGTAAAGGCAAGAGCGAACAACCCTGCCTGGTGATCCTTGCCAGGTAGTTCGATTGCGAGGGTTGTCCATTAATGTGGGTTGTAGCAGTTGGCAAGGCATAAGATGCCTTTATCTTAGAAGTCATGCCCGATCTGCGACCGGTCTTACTAAGGACAGCTTTATAAAAGGGCCAGCTAACCCTATCAGAGGCCTTCTCCACATCTAACGAGAGAAGACAGGCGGGAATGTTGTAACTGTGACATTTTACGACTGTGTGCATGACACAGCAGATGTTATCTGCCCCCAGAATGAAGCCAACTTGGTCCGGATCAATTACACCAGGAAGATGAGGCTCCAGTCCATCTGCCAAAATCTTTGTATACATCTTGCCATCTGTTTTCAAAAGAGTTATTGGGTGGTAAGATACACAGAGTTAGGGATCATTACCAGGTTTATGGAGAAGTACTGTTTCCTCTCCGACATGGTGGGAGTTAGGCCTGTGTCTGCTGTAAATGTGTTAAATAATGCCAACATATGGTCCTGAAGTTGTGGGAGGAATTTGTGAAAAAACTCTTCAGGGAGACCATCTGGGTCTGGAGTATTGTCCACTGGTATTAGTTGAGGACTCTCTAATTGAGCCAGGGTGATGGGGGCATCCAAGATGTGACCATTGTTGGGGGGGGGGGTCCAGAGGTTCCCAAGGGCAGTCTCCAAGTTAGGAATCTGTTAACCTGAGATGTCTTATACCCTTCATAAAGGGATTGATAGAAGTCATGAATGCTTGTTTTTTTGCCCACTCATCAGTGGCCCATTTCCCATCCCAGAGTTTGATTTTTAGATATGTTGGTGCATGCGGTTGTTGGCGGAGTTTGCGTGCCAGTAAAGAGCCCACTTTCAAGTTTTCAAGGCCAGCAAGGAACCTTCAGCCTTGTTCATACTGTGTGCCCTCAGTTGGCCCTTCTGTAGAGCCAATTGTCTTTTGTTGTGTCTAGATGGGATTGAGGCATTTCAGCGTCTTAATGTCTGCTGTTAGGCACGTCTCAACCTGTCTGGCTTCCTGTGCATGAGCGATGGATATGAAAGATATCACCCACTTTATAGTGGCTTTGAAGCCTTCTCAGAGTGTGTCCCCCGAAATGTCAAGGTGGACTTGGTGTTGAAATATACAGAAGTCTATTTTTGGATCTCTGATATATTGACTTGGTCCCTAAGCAGTTGCTGGAGAAAGCACCATCGGGAGCGGGTGAAGGCCCCCCACTGTAGCCAAGGTTATCTTTAAGTGGGCACGGTCTGAAATGGATATATTTGAAATGTTGACAGAGTCCACGCCCTGTAGCAGTGTGTAAGTAAGAAAGAAATAATCGATACATGAGTAAGTGGTGAGGATTTGAGAGTATAAAGAATAGTCACCAACCCCGGGGTGCATCCACCAAACCCAGATCGGTAATGTTGCATTTGAGAGCGGTAGGCATAGCCCTATACCTTGAAAGGAGGCAGTACTATGGTCTATTTCAGGGTCCTACACAGATTGAAATCTCCCCCCACCATGTCACCACTTTTGTGAGTCTCCTGGTCTCGTAGTAGGGCTCTATAGTATGTCTTGTGCTTGATTAGGAGCACAGATGTTCAGAAGGGTGAGGCTAGGAGCCACCCGTTGAACTGTGAGTTTCAAGAAATGGCCTTTATTATCAATCAATCAATCGTAAAGCGCACTACATACCTGCGAGGATCTCAAGGCACTGGGGGGGGGCGCTACTGATCAAACAGCCAGGTCTTGAGTATCCTCCTGAAGGTCAGCAGGTCTTGGGTCTGTCATAGGCTCAGTGGGAGGGTGTACAATGTCTTGGCGGCGAGGTGGGCGAAGGATCTCCCACCGGTGGTTGTTCTTCGGATGCGCGGGACGGTGGCGAGTGAGAGGTCGGTGTAGCATAGCTGGCGGTTGGGGATGTAGAAGGAGAGCCGTCTGTTGAGGTAGGCTGCGCCGGTCTTGTGGAGTGCCTTGTGTGCGTGGGTGAGGAGCTTGAAGGATATTCTCTTGTTGACGGGGAGCCAGTGCAGGTTTCTCAGGTGGGGGGTGATGTGGCCGTGGCGTGGTACGTCGAGGATCAGTCATGTTGAGGCGTTTTGGATGCGTTGTAGTCGTTTGATGAGCTTGGTCAGGGCTCCCACGTAGAGGGCATTTCCGTAGCAGAGTCTGCTGCTGACAAGGGCCTGGGTGACTGTCTTTCTTGTATCTGTAGGGATCCATCTGTAGATCTTGCGGAGCATGCAGAGGGTGTTGAAGCAGGAGGAGGAGACGGCGTTGACTTGCTTGGTCATTGAGAGCGTTGAGTCGAGGCTGATTCCCAGGTTGCGTGCTTGGTCGGTGGGTGTCGGGGCTGCCCCCAGTGCCGTCGGCCACCAGGAGTCGTCCCAGGCTGCAGGGTTGGAGCCGAGGATGAGGACCTCCGTCATGTCAGAGTTCAGCTTCAGACGGCTTGTCCCTCACAACCTTTAATATCTTTGAGCAAAATGTAGCCATACGCATGATTGAGACTTCAGCCGTTTTAGTCGCGGCATGTGCCCAGTAGCTCATAGGGTATTTTGGGTGGGTCATGTTAAGAGTGGCGCAGGAGGTGGGTTCCCTATAAAAATATAACATAAGGGACTTGCAGGAGGAGATAGCACTACACATTATGCACTTCGTTGGGTGCGTTTAATCCCTGTATATTGAGGGATAGCAGTAGTGCACTAGTTATGGTCATAAGGTTTGGTTGAAGCCCTAATGAAGTGGCTAAGAATGCATGGGATATCGCTCAGAAGAGTGGGGTTTACCATAGGAGCCAAGAAAGCGTTCTGGGCCCTGAATTCTGTGCAAAATAGGGGTGAGAGCTTGATAAGGCAAGGGAGACGAGAGAAAAGGGTCAGCTTGTTGCCATATATCTGGTGGTGGTGTAGGGATTAAAGGCAAGGGGAAGGACACTATGGAGAGCCTTCCGGTGTGTTTTTTACGACTTAAATAGAAAAGGCAAAAGGTTGGAAACACTAACATTGGGAGGCGAACTGGGCCTAACTACATCAAGTCCTGGAATGGCAAACTCTCCCATGGGGGGTGCATTCTAGAGAAGTCCCTGTCCTAAGGCTTGAATCTAGGGGGGTAGTAGAAATGGTAAGAAACCCAGAGGCCCCAGGTCCCCGCTGCCAGCAGAGGCCAGGGTGAAGAGCAATCCAGGAGCGGTCAAGAATGTTCCAGGGGTGCTGAGTTGTCATTCCCATCGTGGCTTACCAGGCCGGCCATTGACAGCGCAGTGAGGGTCACAGTGAAGGGTAAAGTGTCTCCAGAAAAATTTTGGTGGTCGCTTTCATTTGGGCTCTCTTGTATTTCAGGTTGCCAATCGATCAAGGCCTTGGAGGTGAGGCACAACACATTCCATTGAAAAGCGTGAACAGGCAGGGTGTCCAGTCTAAACTGCCAGAGGGACGGGTGAAGGACCTCTCTCCAGGTTACGAAGATGTTGGATGATGTCCCTTTAGGTTTCTCGGTATGCATGGTCCCTAATGTGTTTGCTGGAGCATTGTTTCACTAAGGCCCAAGCGGGTCTCAAGGGCTCGCGGGTGGGACATTGAGACGGGGACATACTGCTCCTTTGTGAACTGGTCTGCAAATTCAAAAGTTGTTTTGCTTCCTTTAATGAGCAAATGGCCCGTCACATGCCTTCCCACGTGAAGATAATAGAAACGGATACCCCACTGGTAATGAATGCAGGGATCTCTTAGTTTGTCAGTGACAGGCTTGAAGTCCCTCCACTGTCGCAAGGTGACAGGTGCGATGTCCTGGGATAGGTGTACAGTGTGGCCTTGAAAAACCAGGTCTGTCTTTTTCCTTGATGCTTGCAGGATAGCTTCTTTTTCGGTGAAAACATACACTCAAGTCAGGATGTCTGGGACGATGTCAGGGCGCCCAAGAGAGGGCCCAAACAATGGGCTCTATCTAGTGCCAGGGGAGTTGTCATCTCCTTTATAGCATGTAGAATATCTGCTGTATAGGCCATAATATCCTTACCCTCCGCCACACTAGGGAGACCTTTGATGCAGATGTTATTCCTCCTGCTTCTGTTTTCAAAGTCCTCCTGTTTCAGTTATAATTCGATCTGTTGCTCCTCCACAGTTGTGACCCTGTGCCTAAAAGCTTCCTGATCTTCAGATTGGGTGTCAACAGTATGTTCCAGGTCATCCACATGCCCACCCAGTTTGTTGACCTCATGCTTGAGTTTGTAGATGCAGGTCTTGATGTCCGATTTAGGAGAGACAATTTCACATTTGATTTCTGGCAAGAATTTGTCCATGTAAGCTTGTTTTTTTTTTTTTTTTTGTCCTCATACTGCCAGAAACTTGTGATGGAATTCCTCCAATCACTCCATGCCATCCTTTTCCGGCCCTTGGGAGAGGCAAAGGGAGAAAAAAAGAGCTTTCCCTCCAAGATAATACCGTTACCTTCTCCCACTCCTGTTCAAATTTCTTGGGGCTCCGGGATGTTACTTAGGAGGCCAGGACTGAGGATACATTGGCTTTATCATAGGCCCACTCTCCTTCTCCCTTCAGTTTAACAGAGCAGCCCAGATTTTGCCTTTGCTTCTTTGATCGCAAGCCGTATCGGATTCGCTAGTATAGATGATATTCTTCAAGCATTCAGCATTGGGTGGGGGGGTAGGGAGGGGGGAGTTTCTGATTTCCACGCACTACAAATTTCCCTCCTTGCAAGAATTACCCTATAAAACACAAAGTTGAAAACAGATGCATTCATGAGGTAGTCATTCGGTAGACCAAAAGAGATCATGCTGGCACTTACTTCTATCTGTCTATGCAACACGGCTTCCAGAAAGTCACATACCTCCATCCAATAAGGCTTAATTCTTGGACATTCCATGAACATATGAATGTCGTTGGCTGCAGGGTACTTGCACCTGGGGCAGCTATATACATTCCCAGTCACCTTAGATAACTTTTTTGGTGACCAGTAGACTCTGTAGGCAGTATACAGATGGTTCCTCCTGAGTTTGGCTGGTTTTACTATAAGTCAAAGGGAAATCCCTGGGGAGCACTCGTTATTCTTTCATACCACTATGGGCACACACACAAACCTGAATATAGATGGCCCGTTAGCCGTACTATAGAGAAAATATATCAATTTCCACAACCAAATTGAATCGTTTACAATCTATTTTTAATAAAACTATATACATGAAAAATATAAGCGCTTGGACATCATACTTTAAAATTTCGACGCATTTCTTTTATAAAAACATATGGTAAAAGACAATTAATCGCAATATTTCATCACAATGTGCAACTCAAAGTTTGAAATTAAAAATAAAATAAAACACATAAAACATCTCAACAACTCATATATGAAAACGGTGAACAAAAGCCTAATAGTATATAACCCCTAGTTTAACTGTGGCTACTTGGTCTATTTGCCACTACTTGTCGCTGGATCCAAAGGCTTACAATTTTTTACATCAGTTTAAACAACAGTAACAGTATTACATGTACATCAGTTGTTTACTGAGCCCTGGTTGGATTCTCTGTATGTACAAAAAATGCGTCGACGCGTTTCGGTGCAGAACAACTGATATATTGGCACCTTCTTCAGGACTTCTTTATTCGGGGTTTCTCACTTGAGTAAATGGTGACTGGCACCCTCTCTGCAGGTATATGAAGAGAAAAATAGGGTATCACTAGCTTGAAATATATGTTATCAATCTCTCATAAGTCGGGGTTTATTTTAAACAATAACACACTGTACAGTAGTATCTCTCACATGTGCCTATATTGGTGATACAGTTGTTCAAGTACATATGTAGTAACCAATTGGTAAAAACTCACTGGTTTTGATTATATATGCATAATGTGCCTTATATTCAGTTAACTCTATATTTCAGGCTTCGCATTACAATAGCCTCTGTGGACATCTAATTTCCCTCCGAATCCATTTCGATGTGGAAATTATTACGGGCGGGGTGTGGAACTCATACAGGACACTTTCATTCGATTCTCTGCATTCGGTACACACTCTTACCCCTTCTATATGGAGGGAGATCCAAATTAGTGCATCTATGATGTTCAGTTAACTTCTTCCCTGTCACATCTCACGGTCCCAATGGGGTATATCTGGGGACATTAATGTATATTAGGAATACTGATCTGTTGGTTAAGTCTCTGCTAGTAGATTATGGCCGATTGAACTATTTACCTCTCTTTCTTGAGAAGGGCTCCTTGTATTAGGTTCGCTTCTCCTGTTGTTCCAATTTTTTAAGGAGTTTGGCTGAGTATCTATATGGGCAGAGAACAGCGATTTATTTTATAACCACCCTCTATTAAAGAGGGGACCGCACTTTACTTTTAACGGATTTCCCTTTAGCCATCTTACCTTAAAACTTTTTAAGACTCTCCTTGAACGGGCATAGGATTTATGATCTCCTTGGGAAAACTGGATATGTTCTATTAGGGCAAACAAATACAGAGGTATGTATTATCAGTAGCACGATCACGCTGCCTCAATCTCTTCTCTATTTCCCTTTTCAGCAAAATTTACCGTGTTTTTGTTCCCCCTTCTTTCTAGGTATCTATGGGTATTTTACGCGTTGTCACTCATTTTTTTTCTGTAGCTCCCTCCCAATTTTGTAAGTAAGTATGAATGTGACTGTCAACTAATCCTATGTTATGGCATTAGCCACAATCGTTCCGTACTCGCTTCTCTCCCTGTCCTTAGTCGCGATGTAGGAAGCGTGTATGTGTTCTCTCAAAATAATCTGATATAGTCAAGTATGGTAAACATTCTTTGTTGTATGTTGGGTTTACCTATGTTTTAAATAAAACTGCATATCATCTTGCTGGGGGAAGACAGAAATTATTATGTACAGATACTCCCACCCTCTCAAAGGGACCCCTTCCTTAGATGTTCATTATATGTGCCGTGATTTCTCTACACGCTGACTTTGGTCTAACCCTCCCCGCTTCTTGCTGACTGTATCTATATACACTGGCTGGTTAGAAGTCGCTTACCTCGTATTAACTGGAGCCGCGTCTTTGCCTCGTTCCAACACTCTCTAAAGTGTTGCTCGTGGCGGCCTCTCTTTTATATGCCGGCTAATTCAGGGTAGATTGATCTCACCTGGGAGGCCATGACCGTTTCCCTGAGCCGTGATTCCAGTAACCAGAGGCGCCATCTTGGAACGGAGTAGATGTAGTACTTTTCTATCCACAAATTATTATAAACAACTTTATTATCAAACCGACAGTGTTGTTATGTTTCGATATTACTCCTTTCTCTATTGAAACTATTGTAGAATGATTATTGTCTTTAGTTTTGTATTTATTATCTATCTGGAAGTCGGCTGGAGAATATATTTTCTTACACAGGCGCCCTATATTTATTCAAGGCGGCTTTCTAATAATACGCCCTCTTTGAATAACCAGTTGTTACACTCTCGTGGCGGATTTATTTTTAAGACTCAGGCTCATCTTTTTAATGCGAGATACGGCAATTCGTCCTTTGTGAATATTCATTGATAGGATTGTAAGGTTTATTTACAACATTTATTTCCAACTCCAGTTGCGCTTATCTACTGGTACATAAAAGATTATTTTATAGGGAGGAGATATCTTCGCAAGCGTATTCATTGTATTATTTGTCTTTCTGCATATTTGAAACATTTTAATTATGTATCTCTTTGTTTTCTCCGTATGTGTATCCAAACCTAAACTTCCTCTATTTCATATTAAAAGAATGTGTATAAGTCCTGTGAGAGGACTATCATTGTCTGTTTTCTTTCCTTCTCTATAACATCTGGTAACTCTTTCCTGTTGTTAATAGTATGTCTACCTCTACATTTAACAAATCAGATCAGGGCTTCCCATTCTTCTCTCGAGTTAAGGCCCCGTCTGATCGTGTTGAATTTAACCATATACCACTGCTCTTGTTGTTTTCTCCTGGCTGTGCTGTTGCCTAGTCTAGTCTGTTCTTTTATTCTTTCCAGAATGACCCATCTCAGATCTTTTTCACTGTGTCCATGCTCTTTCCAGTGGGTTACTAATGGGGCATTTTCTTTACTGTTTTTTATAGCAGACTTATGTTCCCCTATCCTTAATCTGATTTCCCTGCCTGTTTCTCCTATATATGCCTGATCACAGGGACACAGGATCATATAAAATATGTTTTTGGTTCTACAGTTATTCAGGGTGGTGATTTCATGTGAGACACCATTGTGTTCCACCTTCTTAGTGATTATACACAGTTCACAGATACAGCAGTTCCCACACTTGTAGTTACCTACTGCTTTAGTTCCGCTTAGGGTGGTTTGATTTTCTACTTGGTCATCCCTATAGGTATATACCAGGGTCGACCTCAGGTTTTTGTTCTTCCTGTATGCATATAACCGGCGTTCCAGAGTGGTAATGTCTGCTCCCTTATTCAGGATTTTCCAATTATGGTTTATAATATTCTTAACCTGATTTGCTATGGCTGAGTACTGGCTGACCATCACTATTTTGTCCTGTGTTTTCTTTCTCTCTTCCTTTGTTAGCAAGCAGTCCCTGTCATAGTAACGTGCTCTTTTCAGAGAATGTTCGACTAGTTTTTTTGGGTAACCCCTTTCTCTAAATTTCGTTTTCATTTCTCCTGCATGCCTGTAGAAGTCACCCAGATCCGTACAATTTCTTCTCAGCCGGAGAAATTCCCCAAAAGGGATGGAGTCTTTTTGGCTCTTGGGGTGATAACTATTGTAGTGCAAGATGGTATTGCGGTCTGATTCCTTTTTGTACAGTTCCACTTTCAGATATTTGTCTTGGCTCTTAATGCAGATATCCAGAAAATTTACCTTGGATCTGCTATATGCTGCTGTGAATTTTAGGTTTGAATCTCCTAGATTGAGCCAAGACAGAAATTCTTGTAGGGACTCAACGGTTCCCTGCCAGATAAAGAATATGTCGTCTATGAAGCGAGCCCAATTCCGGATGTTTTCGTAGTATGGACTCACTTCATTATATATATGTATATTTTCGAATAGACTCACATATATACAGGCCAGGCTCGGCGCACAGGTCGCGCCCATGCTGGTCCCTTTCCTCTGGATGTAAAGGTCCTTCTTGAATAGGAAGATGTTATTCAGGAGTACCATTGAGACACATTGGACAATGAACTCTTTGTTTCCCCCTACAATGTTCGTCTCTTCTAGAAGATTCTCAACTGCCCTGATGGTATCATTTTGTGGTATATTGGTGTTGAGTGACTCTACGTCGAGAGTCACCATGAGTTCATTATCATCATCAAAATGTATTCCTTCTACTTTAGCTATCATATCTGCAGTATCTCGGATATATGATATATGATTTTTGTTGTTCCACTAGAGAGAGAAAGAAAACACAGGACAAAATAGTGATGGTCAGCCAGTACTCAGCCATAGCAAATCAGGTTAAGAATATTATAAACCATAATTGGAAAATCCTGAATAACGGAGCAGACATTACCACTCTGGAACGCCCGTTATATGCATACAGGAAGAACAAAAACCTGAGGTCGACCCTGGTATATACCTATAGGGACGACCAAGTAGAAAATCAAACCACCCTAAGCAGAAATAAAGCAGTAGGTAACTACAAGTGTGGGAACTGCTGTATCTGTGAACTGTGTATAATCACTAAGAAGGTGGAACACAATGGTGTCTCACATGAAATCACCACCCTGAATAACTGTAGAACCAAAAACGTAATTTATATGATCCTGTGTCCCTGTGATCAGGCATATATAGGAGAAACAGGCAGGGAAATCAGATTAAGGATAGGGGAACATAAGTCTGCTATAAAAAACAGTAAAGAAAATGCCCCATTAGTAACCCACTGGAAAGAGCATGGACACAGTGAAAAAGATCTGAGATGGGTCATTCTGGAAAGAATAAAAGAACAGACTAGACTAGGCAACAGCACAGCCAGGAGAAAACAACAAGAGCAGTGGTATATGGTTAAATTCAACACGATCAGACAAGGCCTTAACTCGAGAGAAGAATGGGAAGCCCTGATCTGATTTGTTAAATGTAGAGGTAGACATACTATTAACAACAGGAAAGAGTTACCAGATGTTATAGAGAAGGAAAGAAAACAGACAATGATAGTCCTCTCACAGGACTTATACACATTCTTTTAATATGAAATAGAGGAAGTTTAGGTTTGGATACACATACGGAGAAAACAAAGAGATACATAATTAAAATGTTTCAAATATGCAGAAAGACAAATAATACAATGAATACGCTTGCGAAGATATCTCCTCCCTATAAAATAATCTTTTATGTACCAGTAGATAAGCGCAACTGGAGTTGGAAATAAATGTTGTAAATAAACCTTACAATCCTATCAATGAATATTCACAAAGGACGAATTGCCGTATCTCGCATTAAAAAGATGAGCCTGAGTCTTAAAAATAAATCCGCCACGAGAGTGTAACAACTGGTTATTCAAAGAGGGCGTATTATTAGAAAGCCGCCTTGAATAAATATAGGGCTCCTGTGTAAGAAAATATATTATCCAGCCGACTTCCAGATAGATAATAAATACAAAACAAAAGACAATCATTCTACAATAGTTTCAATAGAGAAAGGAGTAATATCGAAACATAACAACACTGTCGGTTTGATAATAAAGTTGTTTATAATAATTTGTGGATAGAAAAGTACTACATCTACTCCGTTCCAAGATGGCGCCTCTGGTTACTGGAATCACGGCTCAGGGAAACGGTCATGGCCTCCCAGGTGAGATCAATCTACCCTGAATTAGCCGGCATATAAAAGAGAGGCCGCCACGAGCAACACTTTAGAGAGTGTTGGAACGAGGCAAAGACGCGGCTCCAGTTAATACGAGGTAAGCGACTTCTAACCAGCCAGTGTATATAGATACAGTCAGCAAGAAGCGGGGAGGGTTAGACCAAAGTCAGCGTGTAGAGAAATCACGGCACATATAATGAACATCTAAGGAAGGGGTCCCTTTGAGAGGGTGGGAGTATCTGTACATAATAATTTCTGTCTTCCCCCAGCAAGATGATATGCAGTTTTATTTAAAACATAGGTAAACCCAACATACAACAAAGAATGTTTACCATACTTGACTATATCAGATTATTTTGAGAGAACACATACACGCTTCCTACATCGCGACTAAGGACAGGGAGAGAAGCGAGTACGGAACGATTGTGGCTAATGCCATAACATAGGATTAGTTGACAGTCACATTCATACTTACTTACAAAATTGGGAGGGAGCTACAGAAAAAAAATGAGTGACAACGCGTAAAATACCCATAGATACCTAGAAAGAAGGGGGAACAAAAACACGGTAAATTTTGCTGAAAAGGGAAATAGAGAAGAGATTGAGGCAGCGTGATCGTGCTACTGATAATACATACCTCTGTATTTGTTTGCCCTAATAGAACATATCCAGTTTTCCCAAGGAGATCATAAATCCTATGCCCGCTCAAGGAGAGTTTTAAAAAGTTTTAAGGTAAGATGGCTAAAGGGAAATCTGTTAAAAGTAAAGTGCGGTCCCCTCTTTAATAGAGGGTGGTTATAAAATAAATCGCTGTTCTCTGCCCATATAGATACTCAGCCAAACTCCTTAAAAAATTGGAACAACAGGAGAAGCGAACCTAATACAAGGAGCCCTTCTCAAGAAAGAGAGGTAAATAGTTCAATCGGCCATAATCTACTAGCAGAGACTTAACCAACAGATCAGTATTCCTAATATACATTAATGTCCCCAGATATACCCCATTGGGACCGTGAGATGTGACAGGGAAGAAGTTAACTGAACATCATAGATGCACTAATTTGGATCTCCCTCCATATAGAAGGGGTAAGAGTGTGTACCGAATGCAGAGAATCGAATGAAAGTGTCCTGTATGAGTTCCACACCCCGCCCGTAATAATTTCCACATCGAAATGGATTCGGAGGGAAATTAGATGTCCACAGAGGCTATTGTAATGCGAAGCCTGAATTATATAGAGTTAACTGAATATAAGGCACATTATGCATATATAATCAAAACCAGTGAGTTTTTACCAATTGGTTACTACATATGTACTTGAACAACTGTATCACCAATATAGGCACATGTGAGAGATACTACTGTACAGTGTGTTATTGTTTAAAATAAACCCCGACTTATGAGAGATTGATAACATATATTTCAAGCTAGTGATACCCTATTTTTCTCTTCATATACCTGCAGAGAGGGTGCCAGTCACCATTTACTCAAGTGAGAAACCCCGAATAAAGAAGTCCTGAAAAAGGTGCCAATATATCAGTTGTTCTGCACCGAAACGCGTCGACGCATTTTTTGTACATACAGAGAATCCAACCAGGGCTCAGTAAACAACTGATGTACATGTAATACTGTTACTGTTGTTTAAACTGATGTAAAAAATTGTAAGCCTTTGGATCCAGCGACAAGTAGTGGCAAATAGACCAAGTAGCCACAGTTAAACTAGGGGTTATATACTATTAGGCTTTTGTTCACCGTTTTCATATATGAGTTGTTGAGATGTTTTATGTGTTTTATGTGTTTTATTTTATTTTTAATTTCAAACTTTGAGTTGCACATTGTGATGAAATATTGCGATTAATTGTCTTTTACCATATGTTTTTATAAAAGAAATGCGTCGAAATTTTAAAGTATGATGTCCAAGCGCTTATATTTTTCATGTATATGGTTTTATTAAAAATAGATTGTAAACGATTCAATTTGGTTGTGGAAATTGATATATTTTCTCTATAGTACGGCTAACGGGCCATCTATATTCAGGTTTGTGTGTGTGCCCATAGTGGTATGAAAGAATAACGAGTGCTCCCCAGGGATTTCCCTTTGACTTACTGTCTTTTGTACCCTGTTCCCTGGAGATAGGGGGGTACCCTCTCTCTAGATACGTGGTTTTACTATAGCCTGCAACATAAGAAAAGAGTCAGACCATATTTTATACACATCAGTTTCTCTTTCTTCAAATTCTTCGCCCCACAGACTTATGACTTCAGACTCCCCGTCCTCATCAGCTTCCAGGAGGGCCCAGTACCAGAACAAGACTTCCTTTTTCCATATGCCTGTTCTAGTAACTAGATCTGCTTTCCAGTTTGCCTCTTCCTTACACCAATTCTGTGTCGCCACCAAGAGGATAACTGATAAAACTTAAACCTTGTCAGTGTTCCTCCAGTTAACCTGCTAAGCGTCTTCCAACTTATTAGCTTGGAGTCTTCTTGCAGGTTGCCCCAGCATCTTACACCCCCTTTTTTTAGAGGCTGACAAAGTTGATCTTGTAAACATTCCGGGGTGCCGGGGGAGTCCCAAACTGGGGCCTGTGCTGCATAGTATGGAATTTTCATTCTAATATACATCCAATTCTTTAAGGCAGCTCCCAGGATCTTTAGCCTGCCTTTTTTATAGAACTTCGGGTCTCCGTACTTATATAGGAAATATTCCTGCCCTTGCTCCACACCTTTTAACATTGCCTCAAACAATAAACCTAATGATGAGGAATCTGTTTTATTAGCCAACATCCTAAAAAAAAGTGGAAAGCATAACCGTAAGTGAGTACGTCTGGTAACGCTAACCCACCCACTGTAAGGCATCTACTTAACTTTTTCCATGCTATCCTAGGACTTTCCGTAGCCCAGATGAAGGTACCCATTTTGCCTTGTAACTTAGCTATATCCTCCGCCCTAAATGGCAATCGGACTTAGATATATAGAAATTTAATTTTTTCCAAATTATCACTAACAAGATTGACCCTCCCATACATCGTGTTAATAAACTGGCAACCTCTTTGGAGACCCTCCTCCAGTTGACTTTAGGGATATCTTCTAGGTTCTGGGCTAACTGAACCCCTAGGTACCTCATTCGACTCTTTACCCCCTGACTTCCAATAGCTTGATTCCATCCCATTATTTCAGTTTTTCCTTATTGATTTTATACCCTGAAACTTCACCGAACTTTTCTGCCTTCTCAAATAATCTGGGTATTGCCTCTGCTGGATTTGATGTATATAGGAGCAAGTCTTCTGCGTAGAGAGCAAGTTTTAGCTCGAACTCTCCTATTTTAAAAGGGTGAATGATAGGGTCTGTCCTGAGCCAACTGACAAACGGCTCAATATACAGATTGAATAATAGCGGTGGCAAGGGGCACCCTTGCCTAGTGCCTCTTGAGATATTAAACCAATCTGTCAGGGTCCCATTTACCAAAACCTTTGCTTTAGGGTTGAAATATAAGCACTTTAGCGCCTGAACAAAATTATTAGGAAAACCAAAGCTTTTTAATGTCTCCCACAAATATAAACAGTTGACCTGGTCGAAAGCCTTTGCGGCATCTATTGCTACTATTGTTAGAGGGACCTTCTTTGCTTCAGCCAATTCTATGGCCCCCATTGCCTGAAAGGTAACCTTGTTTAACTGCCTCCCTGGTATGAACCCTCTCTGATCTGAGTGAACTACCGCCTTATAACCTTTGCCACCCCTGCTGCCAATATTCCTGCAAAAACCTTATGATCCGATTTTAATAAAGATATTGATCTATATGACTCTATCTTCTGTGGGTCTTTGTTCAGTTTTAAGATTAGAGTCACTGTTGCTTCTGCCCATGAACCTGGAGTACATTCCCCCTCAATATGAATTTTATCAAACAGAGTTTTTAACACCGGCACTACTTTATCCAAAATACCCAGGTATAACTCACTTGGGAGCCCATCTGGGCCTGCAGCCTTTTCCCCTGACCATTTTTTTGCGTTGTGCTCTGACCTCTTCAGTAATACTGGCTTCCAAGAGTACCCTATATTCTTCTGTCAACTGAGGAAGGGTTATTAACTTTAACCATTCCTGGACTACCTCTTGTCCTGGTACAGTATCCTCCTTATACAGGTCATTCATAAACGTTCTGGCGTCCTCACAAATTTTATCATCCTCATATGTTAATACTCCAGACCCTCTTTGGATTAAGTTGTTTATCGGGTTCCTTGCCCTATCCATTTTCGCCTTCCAAGCTAATAAAGAGCTACATTTCTCTCCGTACGCAGAATGCTGAGGCTTGCTAGCTTTCTACCTGTCCATAATTTCCTTATCCAAATTGGCTTGAAATTCGGCCCGTAAGCCCTTCAACTCTTTCTCCAGACATGGTACTGTACCCCGGGTTGCCAGTGATGCTTTCTGTAATTCTGTTTCTTTTTCCTTTATCTTGCTCATCCTATCTGCTTCTTCATTTTTCAAAACTTTCCTCCTTCTTATCATTATAGAACTAAGTGGCCCCCTTCTATAAGCTTTAAAGGCCTCCCAGACTATCTGATCTTTAGCTGTGCCAATGTTGAGCTTGAAATACTCATCCGTTTTATCTCCTATCTCAAGCATCACTCCTTCATCCAATAGCATGGTCCTGTCTAAAGTCCACCTTCTTTGTATCTCTCTTCGCTTAAGCCCCAGAGTCATAGCTACTGCTGAATCATCTGATAGGATAGCAGGGATATGATTTATTACCTCAACTTTTGAAAAATTCACCTGATCTCCAAGAAAATAATCGATTCTCGAGTGATGCTTATATTTCCTGCTGTAAATAGTAAAATCCCTAGTTTCTCCATTCTTGCACCTCCTAATATTAAGAAGGTTATAATCTTTGATCATATTTTTTAACGCAGCAGACATTTTTGGTGGACTATTGTATTTTGCTTTCGAGGTGCGATCTGTCTCTTTGTTTAAAACCAAGTTGAAATCTCCCACGATTATAATCGGTGCGGTGGTGTTCAACAAGCTAACCTCAAGTTTTAGGAGGGGCCCTGGGTTGTCTTCGTTTGGCCCATAATATGCTACACAAACTAGAGGTGTACCCCAGACTGTCAAGGTGGCCGCCAACCATCTCCCTGACTGATCTGTATCTTGCTTTACTACATTTATGCCTTCATTGCTTCTGATGATCAGAGCAACTCCCCTGGTGCTTCCTCTTTGTTCTGAACAAAGCACCTCTTGAATCCATCTGACCTTACTGAAACCCTGTTTACACTCATGCGCCTCTAAATGGGTTCCTTCTAAAAAACAGATATGTGCCTCGCTATTCTTCAGAAATTCAATAACCCGGGACATCTTCCTCCTGCTACTCAATCCATTCACGTTCGATGTTACTAACTTTGTTTGGCCTGTTCATTTTCACAGCTCCCTTGGCTCTTCCCTCGCAACTCTAAAACTTTAGGACTTGTATGAGGACTACATTTTTTATTTTTTCCCCCTTGCTCCCAACACCCTGTGCTCCCTCCCTCCCTCCCTCCCTCACATAAGGAACCCTCCTACTATTCCCTCTGCGATTAAAAACCACCTCTTCGGGACCCTCCCTTTGCAGCTAAAGACATCTACGCCTGAAAAAAAAGAAAAAGCTCACCCATCCGTGTTATGTCAAACTATGTTGAATTTTACTAAGCTTTTTGTCTACTCCTCTATACATTTTTTTCCCACTATTATACACACCACATCCCTACCGCCGCCTAACCCCCAACTCTTCCCCCTTTTTTTGTTTTAGATTATTTATCTACCTATCTAGTTTTGTACAGTTCAATGTATGTGCTGGTCTAGGTCTAGATTACTTCTTCATTTGTGCCAGGAACACATCTACTTCTTCGGGGGAGCTAAAGTTATACATCGTATTTTTCCATATTACCTTTAACAAGGCCGGAAATTTCATTTGAACCTGGGCCCCCCTGGCTTCTCAAATCAGGCATTCTGGATCTGAGATTCCATTGCCTTTGCGACGTTCTCTTGCCAAGGTCCGATCTAATTTGATAGTTGAACGATTCAAATTGAAGTACTGTTTCTTTTAAAGCTCTCCCTAATACCAATTTCTTAACTGCGTAAGTATGGAGGTTAATCAAACTTTTCCTAGGGGCTTTCCTATCGGGTTGCAACTTAAAAGAGTCTCTATGGACTCTCTGAATCTCTTTGTCCAGGCCTATATCCGGTCTGTCCTTCAGGATTCCCTCTCTTAGAACTTTACAGATAAGACTTTATATCTCCTCCTTCAGCGCCTTCCGGTATTTTGAGAACTCTTAGATTATTTCTCCTTGCCTGCATCTCCAACCTTTCCAGGTCTTCTTGTAAAGTTTTATTTTGGACTTTTAATTTCTCTAGGTCTTTGGTGTTCCCTAATACAACTTCTGAGAGGGCCTTAACTTCAGATTTAGGAACTCCAGTTCGCAATACTATGTCATCCAGTTTTCCTTCTAAAATCTCGTATTTTTCATGTATCCCTCTCTGATTAGCCTCAGAAATCTCGAAACTTTAGAGTAAATCTCCTCTTAGGCTTAATAGCATTGACTCTATTTGAGTTCGGCCACCTTCTGCCCCTAGAGAAATATCTGTATTTCTTCCATCCAGGGCACTGCCGCTCCCCTGCAGAAGCATTAATGGTGTGTTAGGAAGTGAATCTGTCGTGGGAGCGGTATTTCCGTCATTAAGTATTTCTTCAAGTCCGAGCTGACGAACCTCTTTCTCAGCCCCAGCATCTGGCATTAATGGTGGATTCAGATTTTCCAGCTGAAGCGGGGGAGGGATCTGCTGTACTCCTGGCTGAGGCCCTTTAGAAGTTGCCACCTGCTCCATTATTTTAAAATAAGATTTTAATGAGGGGGTAGGCTTAACTGGTAGGCGTGCTGCCTTAGCCTCCCTTCGCTTTTTACTTCCCCCAGATTTTATCACCTTTATTGGGGTGTAACTGGGAGTACTTCTCCAACAATTTTCCCCTCCTCAACTGGTTTCCCTCTATTTTTTGCCTCAAGTTGCGAGTGCAACTGATATCTGTTTCTTTGGGGGGGCTTGGGGGGGGCGCGGACACTCCTTTGCCAGGCACAATGTTAAGGGTTTTGCCTGTCCCAGCCGGGACCCCTGGCATAGGCTGCTCCTGTAGAGATGCAGACTCCATGTCCCTCTCCTGTCTCCTTCCCTTGTTCTCTAGAACTGATTCAGAGGGACAATGAGGCAAACCAGAGCGGGAAGGAACTAACTTTTTCCATGAGCCAAATCTCTCCCCTGCTGAACACTCGCCTTACCCTATCGACCGAGGGGGCCGGAGAAGAAGTCCTGTGTTGTGAAATCTTCTGAAGGCTTTGCCGGCCGCTAGCTTACTGTTCTGTCTCTGCCTTCCAAAACCCTGAAGGCGATCGGGCAACAGCGGCACGTATCCTCTGCCACAACTCGGTCCGGTATCCCCCGAACCCAGCGTAAAGAGCCCCTCCCCGCCCCATACGGTGATGAGGGGAAGCAGAGGGCATATACAGCGACACAGCAAAAAAAAAGGAAAGTAAGACGAGAACAAAATAGAGGGATTTAGAATCAAGTAGTATTTTTCAAAAAAGAATCATAACGTCTCATATTCCTAACGTTCTCTTCGCTGAGTGTCACTGTGAGCTATTTCATGACCCTATTTGGTTTTCTGCCTCGCTGCGCCGGGAGCTCCCGCGACCGGCGTCAGCCTGCCGCCATGTTCCTTCCATGTAAGCTTGTGTGATGGGCACAGTAGAAGCAGGGCTTTAAGTGGGCTGGGTCTCAAGGGGTCTGAGCACCGGCAGTTTTTTAAAAGGGGCCTCGAAACGGGTCTCTATCGGGCTCAGTTTTGAGCCCTTGCACAGGAGGTACGTTTTTAGGTCTCGTCCTTTACCATTCCGAAGGAATGGGAAATGGCGAGAATTCAAGTGCTCGAACTGATTGTCAAACCACCGCATTTTTTCGTGGCGTTTTCTTCAAGTGCACGTGGCCACAGGCACGCGCTTTTGGCCCATACACTTTCATGGCCATCTGTTCCTCAATGTCCCTCCCACCCTTCGTTTGATCTTGCCGCGAGTTCAGGCTAATGGCCCTCCCCCCTCCCCCAGCACAGAGCGCGCATCGCGGCCGCACAGCACATCAAAGGGCTTCTCCCAGCGTGTGCTGTGCGGCTTCTCCTCCCCTAATTATGTGGCCGGCCGTACTTGTGTTTCCCGGCCGCTTCCCGGCCGCTCTTGTATTTAATTAGCAGCAGCAGCATTTCTCCTGCGCCAGGCCACATCAAAGGCTCTGTGCCACTTTCACCCACACAGCAACACTTACAGACACGCAATGCCACTCACACCCACGCAAGCCCACTATCATCTACGCAAGACCACACTCACGCACGCAACGCCACTCACACACGCAGCGCCACTCACACACGCAACGCCACTCACACACGCAACGCCACTCACACACGCAACGCCACTCACACACGCAACGCCACTCACAGATTGTGGGTGCAGATTGTGGGTGCAGATTGTGGGTGCAGATTGTGGGTGCAGATTGTGGGTGCAGATTGTGGGTGCAGATTCAGAGTGCAGATTCAGAGTGCAGATTCAGAGAAAACTCAGCAGCACCACCACCATTGCAATGCAATAGGTCTCGTTTTAACGCAAATTTAAGCTATAGGCCTTGTAAATGACAAAGCCTTTTATTTATGTTCCAAAAACCAGAACGCAAAAATAAAGGGCATTATCATTTACAATGCTAATAGTTCAGACTCGCGTTATTGCGAGACCTATTGCATTTCCAATGCTTGTTTTTGTGGACTGCAGTGACACAGCAGCGGAAAAAAGTGCCAGGGCGCAAAACATTTCGAGACAGCAAGCACATCGATGTGCACTGCTCACACTGCTCACTTCTCACCAGTGGCGAAGTTAAGGCATGACGTCATGCCAGGTGAGCGCTGTGGGGGAATGGAAATCCTTTAAAGACTAATTTTCTTTCTGGATTTCCCTTCTAAGAGCAGCAACATTGTGGTGGGGTCACCAGGGTTTTAAGTGAAAGCTTTTTCAATATTAAATGTACCAAGCCATAGTTGCAGCCTATTTATCTTATGCAACTAATAACCATTGACAAAGCCAATAGTCCTTACTTGTTGTAGGTATGATGTTACTTGTTGTCTCACATATCTGGATGCAGCAACAGCAAAATACAAGCAGGGCGGCACACTATGCTAACACAGATTTTTGGTGTAAGTTTGTTAAAGCCACGCCCCTAATTACACTGGCCACGCTCCTTTGAGAGACCCCCCAGTTTTTTCATCCCACTTAAAGCCCTGAGTAGAAGCATCTTCAGAGATGGTCCCTGTGAGGGCATCAGAGGAGTCCATGTTTGCCGACTGTTTTCTGCCACAAGCAGGCGATCGCATTGTCTCTGAGTTGGCCGCTGGATGTGTTCTTTGGTGGTTTACCATGTGGCATGATAAAGTGATATGTATATATAAGGATCCTGTATGATGTCTATTATTTCAATAGTTTGTTGATGAACCCACTCTTTTCCTTCATTAAAAACTCCATCCTGTGGACAGGAAACATGTTGCCACAGGAGATTTCAGATTTTAAACCAGTTATTGTTCACAGAACCTCATGCTGCTTGTATGTGGTGTATATGGTAGAACTCAATTGTGCTAGTGCGTCAACTGTGCACAGATGCACACTAAAGCTATTGAGGAAAGTGAGTTGTTTAAAAGTTTGACAGGGAAAAGTCTTCTCCTGTTTCTATCATAAGAAACACAAGCATAAGAAACAAGCATTGGCATAGCCAATAGGTCTCGCCTTTGGGAACTTATAAGTGTTTAGCCAGAGATATTGACTTTACCTTTGTCTTTAAGCTGTGCTGTATAGAAATCTGCAGAATGCTGAAAAATTATAATAAAGAAGCGCCAGAAGCATTTTTGTTACCTTAGATATGACCAAAAAAGCCTTATGTACAACTGAACGACCATATTAAAAATGTCTTGAGTTTTTTTTTTGTTGTCCTTTCAATGCTGGCAACTTGTATCTGCCTTTCCCAATGGTTGCTTGTTGTGGGGTTTTTTGTTATGGGGGGTATAAATAACAGGACAGTGAAGGTCAGTCAGTTAGTGAGAGTGAGTCAGTCCGTGAGGGGAGTCAGTAAGAGTGAATGAGAGTAAGTCAGTTAGTCAGTGAGTGAAAAAGAGTGAGTCAGTGAGATAGTCAGTCAGTGAGAGTCAATCAGTCAGTGAGAGTGAGTCAGTTTGTCAGTGAGAGTGAGTCAGTCAGTGAGAGAGAGTGAGTCAGTCAGTCAGAGAGAATGGGAGAGTCAGTCAGTCAGTGAGAGAGAGTGTGAGAGTTAGTCAGTCAGTGAGAGAGTGGGAGAGTCAGTGAGAGTGAGTCAGTCAGTGAGAGAGAGTGGGAGAGTCAGTCAGTGAGAGAGAATGAGTCTGTCAGTGAGAGTGAGTCAGTCAGTGAGAGAGAGTGGGAGAGTAAGTCAGTCAGTGAGAGAGTGGGAGAGTCAGTGAGAGTGAGTCAGTCAGTGAGAGAGAGTGAGTCTGTCAGTGAGAGTGAGTCAATTAGTGATAGTGTCAGTAAGAGAGTCTGTCAGTGAGAGTGAGTCAGTCGGTAAGTGAGAGTGAGTGGGGGAGAGTGAGTTTGTCAGTGGGAGAATCAGTGAGAGAGAGTCACTGAGAGTCTGTGAGAGTCAGTAGTGAGAGAGAGTCAGTAGTGAGAGAGAGTCAGTGGTGAGAGAGTGAGTCAGTGAGAGAGAGTGAGTCAGTGCGAGTGAGTCAGTGAGAGTCTGTCAGTGGTGAGAGTCAGTCAGTAGTGAGAATGAGTCTGTGAGTGAGAGAGTGGGAGAGTCTGTCAGTCAGTGAAAGTCTATCAGTGAGCGTGAGTGAGTCCGTTAGTCAGTGAGAGAGAGTGGGAGTATCAGTCAGTGAGAGAGTCAGTCAGTGGGATAGTCAGTCTGTCAGCGAGAGTGAGTGAGTCCATCAGTCAGTGAGAGAGAGAGAGTGGGAGCATCAGTCAGTGAGAGAGTCTCAGTGAGAGAGTGGGAGAGTCAGTCAGCAAGAGTGAGTCAGTGGGAATGAGTGGGAGAGTCAGTAGTGAGAGAGAGTCGGTGAGAGTGAATGAGTCAGTGAGAGAGAGTGAGAGAGTCAGTGGTGAGAGAGTAGGAGAATCAGTGGTAAGAGAGTCAGTGGTGAAAGAGTCTGTCAGTGAGAGAGAGTGGGACAGTGTCAGTGAGAGAGAGTGGGACAGTCTGTCAGTGAGAGAGACTGGGACAGTCTGTCAATGAGAGAGAGTGGGACAGTCTGTCAGTGAGAGTGAGTTAGTGAGTGAGAGTGAGTCAGTGAGAGAGAGTGGGAGAGTGAGTTAGTGAGAGAGTGGGAGAGTGGGAGAGTCTGTCAGTGAGTGAGAGAGTGGGAGAGTCAGTCAGTCAGTGAGAGTCGGTCAGTGAGAGTCAGTCAGTGAGAGTGGGAGAGTCAGTCAGTGAAAGAGAGTGGGAGAGTCAGTCAGTCAGTGAGAGTCTGTCAGTGAGAGTGGGAGAGTCTGTCAGTGAGAGCGGGAGAGTCTCAGTGAGAAAGAGAGTCAGTCAGTGAGAGTCAGTCAGTGAGAGTGAGTGGGAGAGTGAGTGGGAGAGTGTCAGTGAGAGAGTCCGTAGTGAGAGAGAGTCGGTGGTGAGAGAGAGTCGGTGGTGAGAGAGAGTCAGTGGGAGTGAGTGAGTCTTGAGAGTGAGTCAGTGAGAGAGTGAGAGTCAGTCAGTGAGAGTCAGTCAGGGGGAGAGTCAGTGGGAGAGTCAGTGAGAGAGAGTGGGAGAGTCAGTGAGAGAGAGTCAGTCAGTGAGAGAGTGGGAGAGTCAGTCTGTCAGTGAAAGTCTGTCAGTGAGCATGAGTGAGTCCATTAGTCAGTGAGAGAGAGTGGGAGCATCAGTCAGTGAGAGAGAGTGTGAGCATCAGTCAGTGAGAGAGTGGGAGAGTCTGTCAGTGAGAGAGAGTTAGTCCGTCAGTAGTGAGAATGAGTCAGTGAGAGTGAGTCAGTCAGTCAGTGAGAGAGTGAAGTCTGTCAGTGAGAGTGAGTCAGTCAGTGAGAGAGAGTGGGAGAGTCAGTGAGAGAGAGTCAGTCCATCAGTAGTGAGAGTGAGTCAGTGAGAGTGAGTCAGTCAGTGAGAGAGTGAAGTCTGTCAGTGAGAGTCAGTCAGTGAGAGAGAGAGTGGGAGATTCTCAGTGAGAGTGAGGCAGTCAGTGAGTGAGAGTCAGTGAGTGAGTGAGTAAGTGAGAGAGAGTGGGAGAGTCTGTCAGTGAGAGTGAGTCAGTCAGTCAGTGAGAGAGAGTGGTAGAGTGCCAGTGAGCGTCAGTCAGTCAGTGAGCGAGAGAGTGTGAGTCTGTCAGTGAGAGTGAGTCAGTCAGTCAGTGAGAGAGTGAGTGGGAGAGTCTGTCAGTGAGAGTCTGTCAGTGAGAGAGAGAGAGTCAGTGGTGAGAGAAAGTCAGTGAGTCAGTCAGTGAGAGTGAGTTAGTGTGCGAGTCAGTCAGTGTGAGTGAGTCAGTCGGTCGGTGAGAGAGAGTGGGAGAGTCAGTTAGTGAGTGAGGGAGTGGCAGAGTCTGTCAGTGAGAGTGAGTGAGTCAGAGTGAGTGAGAGAATCAGTGTGAGTGAGAGAGTCGGTGTCGGTGAGTCTGAGAGTGTCGGTGAGAGTCTGTGAGAGTGTCGGTGAGAGTCTGTGAGAGTGTCGGTGAGAGTCTGAGAGTGTCGGTGAGAGTCTGATAGTGTCGGTGAGAGTCTGAGAGTGTCGGTGAGATTCTGAGAGTGTCGTTGAGAGTCTGTGAGAGTGTCTGTGAGAGTCTGTGAGAGTGTCGGTGAGAGTCTGAGTGTCGGTGAGAGTCTGTGAGAGTGTCGGTGAGAGTCTGAGAGTGTCGTTGAGAGTCTGTGAGAGTGTCGGTGAGAGTCAGTGAGAGTCTGTGAGAGTATCGGTGAGAGTCTTTGAGAGTGTTGGCGAGAGTCTTTGAGAGTGTCGGTGAGAGTCTTTGAGAGTGTCGGGGAGAGTCTGTGAGAGTGTCGGTGAGAGTCTGTGAGAGTGTCGGTGAGAGTGTGAGTGTGTCGGTGAGAGTCTGTGAGAGTGTCGGTGAGAGTGTGATAGTCAGTAAGAGTGAGTCGTCCATTAATGCAAGGCATTTTCAGTTAGGGTGAGTACTCTAAAGCTCAACTTTCATTGTGACAATGGTTCGAATATAAAACCCGTACATGTTTGCAGAGTTTAACGATTTGTGGCTATTCGTAATGCTCTGAGGATACTACATTATAATATGCAAATAAATACATGCAGAACAAATAAAAGAAACCATTATAGTGAAGACTTGAATGCGCATGTTCTGAAAACCAGTAATTTCCAATCTTTCAAAAGAGCACAAGCAGCAGCTGTTTTAAAGCACCCGCGCTTGTGCTGGCATCCGCCTTGCGTGAGCGAGCATGGCTCTGACAGCAACACTATTGTAGCCCTTTATAGATGCTTTCTTAAAACCTAATGCATGGGAAGTTCTTCTTCAGATCTTCAGTTAACAGGTGGGGTAAAGCTACTGTCTGATTCTCTCAGACCTAAGGTCCTGCCACTCATCTGGCACTAGAGGTGTCCACGATGCAAGCTTTTCCGTCAACACCTCTGGGCAGTGAAAGCATGCTCATGGGTCACTAGGTCTGTGCTTGGAAGATTAGCTTTGCTCACCTCGATTGCCTCTTGATTGCCAGACCCGTTTACTCATGCAGGGTGAACAATGGCCGCATTAGTTACGCTCTTGCTGAACATATGAGAGTTTTTTCCCTCACAGTTGATCAATGGGAATTAAGAATCAAGTCTGTATAATAGACTAGACCCAGCCATGCAGTGCATACCTTTACAAGGCATTACTGTCTGAATTTTCAATGTAGAAATGATGCTCACTTCACTATAGCTTCTCTGCGAGATTTCTTAAAGCAAAGACCTTGTTTATACCATCAGACTTGGCCTGTTGGTGGCATTTCTAGAAGATCATTCATGTATGAAGAAACATCTATTCATCAGAAGCTGTTGCCTTTGCTAATTTCCTGGTGGATACTTCCTGTAGGTTCTTCAACACCCATTTGTGTCCATGTGCTGAGGGAATGGCTGGTAGCTGTTTCTTTAAAGTAAAGATGTAAGTAGATGATTTAAGTATGTGTGCCTTATCGGGGTTTGCACTCGGCAGCACCGAACAATGGATGCAATTGACAGCAGCAGTCTGGGTGGCGGCATTGTGAATCCTCGTCATCACATCCGATGAGGCGGCTGTGGTGGGTCCATTGATCACCACAAAAGCAATTTGTGGTCTCCAGTCTGATACTTGTGAAGAACATGTAAAGATGAAGAATCAGTAAAAGATAGATTGTCGATCGGATGGAGTGTTGCTAGGGTACCAACTATTTCTAAAGTGGCTTTATTTTCTGCTATTCCAATCTTCCCAAAGATCCCAAGAGGGTCTGGAAAAACAAAAGTTAGATTATAAAAAAACGATTGAGACGCATGCCAGCTACATCTCTAGCCTCCAAGTCCTGCAGCCAATGCCTCAGAGTTGTGAGGGAAGCTCTAGGCTACAGTAATGCAAATATCTAGAGTGGCCTCCCTCCCTTGCAAAAGGGCCATAGACAAAGCCTTCTGCCTGGTCGCAACTCCCCCAGTTTATATATTACTTGGTGCAGAAGCCTTCAAGCAAGAGTTAGTGTGCTTGGACACTTCTCTATTACCGTTGTTGTCCAAGACATATTGCCTTAGTACTTTACAAAGTGATATTGTAAATAGCAAAAGCTTAGCATCCAACACACAAAAAGGAAAGTTGATGAATATAAGAATGTACTACCATCTACTCTGAAGTCTTTGGAGATTGGAAAGGTAATGGATAGAAGACAAACCCACAGGGATGGTAGCGTATGAAAAACATCATAGAATAATCAGCAAAACTGCAAGAACATAAGTAGAACATCTGGGGAACAACACAAAAAGAAGCACTCCACGCCAAAGGAAATACTCATCCCAAAAGGAGAAAAAAAGATTACGGGAGAGTAGAAGTAACCGGGATAAGGAAGGCAGGAAAGGAATCTAGAACTGGCAAGACCAATAGGTCTGACTTCAGTGTGCTATTGCATACAAATACAGGCATGCCCAGGTTTCGCATGCCTGCGCTTGCACACATTAGCACGTTAACGACAGACCTACTAGCTTTGCTAATGATTGCTTTTTAAATGATTGCTCGTTGCTACTTCACCTCTTAAAAGCGGCTCTTATTTTCATCTACCCCTTGTGTAAAGTGTTTGAGGTGCAAGTTAATTGATAATATTAATATTTCTTACTGTTTTGAATACTGATCTATCTTTCATTTTTTTCTGGGTTTGTAGCTCATATGATTTTTGAACCTTGAATGATTGTAACCCTTCAGTTTGTCTTCAAATATTCACTATTGCCGAGCCACTTGATTCTTGAAAAATGTACCGGATATGAAAGCCATAGGTTTACAGACATAAGTGACTTTGCTATACATGTGGGCTAAGATGTTGAATTTACTCCTTGGAATAATTTCTGTCGTGCTAACGAAATATAAAAGAGATCCTAAGCTTAGGTATAAATAATTAGGAAATTAGTCATAAAGGGGGTTTTGCTTTTACCTGTGCTCTTCCTTCTATGGTACAATGCATGTGAGTGAGTACGGATGCTTGTGAGAGTTACAGGCTTTTGTTGCCAGTTTACAAAGGATTTGTAATGTGGAAAAATATTTGTAACAGTATTTCATTTGCTAAACTTAATTTATCAAAGTATTTCGTCATGTTATACTATGTTATTCACAATAAACTTTTGACAGGCGGAAATGCCTATTTGGTCTGGCAATCTGAACTGGATCTGGTCCTAATGCTTTTAATTGGTCAATGTAATGTTTTTAACAAGGCCTATAAAGGTTGTGGTACTGTAATGTTTTAAATACATATTTTGGTTTCCTCATCTAATAAGGGCATATATAAGAGAATATTTTATTATCCTTTTATCAAGGCATTGGATGAGAATGTTGGCCAGCATGCTCAGAAATGCATGTATACTGAACCATGAATCTACATGTGTCCCTTGTGCTGATCAGGTTGGTTCACAAAAGATGTAAGAGAGTAGGACTGAGCAGTGAAGGTAAGAAATTCAAAGTTTCTAAAGCAAATGCTTTAGACCTTTTTGAAAATGGTTTGTAATTGTATACATGTTGGAGATTAGAACTGCACTACTGAAGGAAGGTCCTGACTCCGAAGGAGGGAGCAGAGTTATTCCAAGCTCCTCTCGGCCGTTGTTCTGTTGGTATCAGCTCCCCATCTGCATGTGTACCCCCTACGCTTTCCCTCGCTTTGGGCATGCGTGTTTCAGTGCATGTTCGGTGCGCACCCGCATTATACTTCCACATGTTTTTATGCGCTCTCCTGTACAACTGCTACACAAACTAATGATGGACGGAATGCTGAATGAATCATACATTCACCCCCCCAGGTCAAGAGATCTGGGTTAAATCCATCGTTCTTTTGCTCACCATGCCACCCCAGTTTAGACCCAGCCATATGCAAATCAGTCTTGACCCTGTGCCTCATGGAAATAATCCAGACCGAACTGCCAAGCCATGCCTTCCCAGGACCGGAAACAAGCATCCTGGGACCGGTTTTAGGGTATGTCACCCTTTATCAGCCAGGCTAGCTTGAATCCAGTGGCACAGGGAGCAAGGCACTCAAGTCTGGGCATACCCATTCCACATAGGTCGAAAAGTGCTACACAAACAAATGAATGGCTTGGTACTTCTGGCTGGGCTGTTCCCATGAGGCACAAGGTCAAGACTGATTTGCATATGGCCAGGTCTAAACTGGGGTGGCATGGTGAGCAAAAGAATGATAGATTTAACTCAGAACTCTTGACTGGAGGTGAATGTTTTGATTTGTTCTGCATTATGTCCATCAAATGTATGTGTTTTGCTCTTCTCTACAACAGCAAAGCCTGGTCATCAAGCTAACATCAAGCGCTACCAATCGCAGCTCTGCAAACCACTGACATCAAGCGGTACCAATCACATCCCCTCAAATCTACCCAACCTTTCATAAACTTTCATAATCAGCAGTCACACACCTGCGGATATTGTTCATATCGGTATTAGGTATTGTTCACATTGGTGTAAAAAGTTCACATCTTTATTTCCTGTTGCAAGGTGAGTTTTTTAATTTTGGCCTAATTAACTAATAACCTTCTATGCAGTCTTGGGAATGTAACTGATGCTCATATCAAACGTCCCAATTCCTTCGGGTCAAGTTCGATCTATGTAAAAACTGCAAAAAAAAAGGTGGAACTGCAGGAGAGTGGCCACGAGGGTGTCCCTGCTCCCAACGCCCCTCACACCCTTCGGCCATGAGGGCGCGCCTGCACTGCTGCCACGACTGGTGCTCGAGTTCAATCTATGTAGAAACTGCAAAATGTGAGATGTAACTTGTGCTCATGCCAAACATCCAAATTCTTCGGTTCAAGTTCGATTTATGTAAAAACTGCAAAAAAAATGGAACTGCAGGAGAGTGGCCATGAGGCTGTTCCCGCTCCCAACGCCCCTCACACTCAATGCTACTCGACCCTTCGTCCACGAGGCTGTCCCCACGCCCAACCCCCCCTCATACCCTACCCACTCACACCCTTCATCCACGAGGCTGTCCACGCTCCCAACGCCCCCTCATACCCTACCCACTCACACCCTTCATCCACGAGGCTGTCCACGCTCCCAACGCCCCCTCATACCCTACCCACTCACACCCTTCATCCACGAGGCTGTCCACGCTCCCAACGCCCCCTCATACCCTACCGACTCACACCCTTCATCCACGAGGCTGTCCACGCTCCCAACGCCCCCTCATACCCTACCCTCTCACACCCTTCATCCACGAGGATGTCCACGCTCCCAACGCCCCCTCATACCCTACCCACTCACACCCTTCATCCACGAGGCTGTCCACGCTCCCAACGCCCCCTCATACCCTACCCACTCACACCCTTCATCCACGAGGCTGTCCATGCTCCCAATGCCCCCTCATACCCTACCCACTCACACCCTTCATCCACGAGGCTGTCCACGCTCCCAATGCCCCCTCATACCCTACCCACTCACACCCTTCATCCACGAGGCTGTCCACGCTCCCAACACCCCCTCATACCCTACCCACTCACACCCTTCATCCACGAGGCTGTCCACGCTCCCAACGCCCCCTCATACCCTACCCACTCACACCCTTCATCCACGAGGCTGTCCACGCTCCCAACGCCCCCTCATACCCTACCCACTCACACCCTTCATCCACGAGGCTGTCCACGCTCCCAACGCCCCCTCATACCCTACCCACTCACACCCTTCATCCACGAGGCTGTCCACGCTCCCAACGCCCCCTCATACCCTACCGACTCACACCCTTCATCCATGAGGCTGTCCACGCTCCCAACGCCCCCTCATACCCTACCCACTCACACCCTTCATCCACGAGGCTGTCCACGCTCCCAATGCCCCCTCATACCCTACCCACTCACACCCTTCATCCACGAGGCTGTCCACGCTCCCAACGCCCCCTCATACCCTACCCACTCACACCCTTCATCCACGAGGCTGTCCACGCTCCCAACGCCCCCTCATACCCTACCCACTCACACCCTTCATCCACGAGGCTGTCCACGCTCCCAACGCCCCCTCATACCCTACCGACTCACACCCTTCATCCACGAGGCTGTCCACGCTCCCAATGCCCCCACGAGGCTGTCCCTGCTCCCGACGCCCCTCACACCCTTCGGCCAGGAGGTCGTGCCAAGTGCAGGCCGTGCTCCTAAAAAGGCCTAGCAGTTTCTAACAGGCCACCTTTCTGCTTGTCCTCGCTTACTGCTCTGCCCCTTTAAAAAAAAAAAGTATTTAATTTTCTTTGCACCTAGGGCATAACAACCACAAATAGCAATTACAGATAGTCAGAGCTTCTTAACCTTCATAATACATACATGTAGGCTTTAATGTTACATTTGCATTACTGACATGCTTCAGCCATAAAGTGCATAGCAGATTTCCTATTCAATGAAAATATAAAATACATTGCTGCTTCGCCTACATTAGAATTACTATACATTATCCTATGCATAGTTACAATAATTCTAGCACTATATTTGTCAATTGTTTGTTACTAAGTGTTACTCCTGTGCGAGTATCTCCTCCTCTGATTAACTGATATGTGCAAATTCGGCCATCAACTGCGCCCATATCTCTGAATGTTTGACCAACTTGTAATCTTTCCTAGCTCATTTAATATGTGTCCTTTCCCTCCTTTCCAGTACACCTGTAATCCACAAAGCTACACTGGGACTCCTTGTGCCCATCCATCTTATTGCTATGCGTCTTCATGGCAGCACTGGGGTCAATTGCAAGAACCTATGTGCATCTTTAAGTGATTTACTCTGGAACTCACACCCAGCAGAGCCGACTGTGGCGCAATTTTCAACAGTATTCCCATCACCGCTGGCATTTTAGCACTTACCTCTCCCCAGAAAACTGTGACCAGTGGGCATGACCAGTTCAGATGGAAAAATGTGGTTTCACCAGTCTTACACTTGGTGGACAAGGCCGATCACCCTGAGTAAATTTTATTTATTGTAATCGGCATCAGGTAAGTGCGATGCAAGATGTTAAATTGTATTAGGTTAAATCTTTCATTCCCTCCCTGTGATACAGCAGTTTTGGTCGGCTACGCTGCGAAAAATGAGCAGCTCCTTGGGCAAACCGCTCTCCACATCGCCCAAGGAATGTGTCCTCAATATTTGGGGGCCGAATGACCTAAATGCTCCTGAGCTACAGTGGGCGGCCTGGGGTTTCTGTTGATCAAACATTCCATAGCGATGGGATGGGGCTCCCCGGACAGATCACTGGTGGTGAGATGGGTGGCCGCAATGGACCAATGCATGATAGCTGAGAAAACTGTATATAAAATAAGGGGCTGCCCCAGGGTATGGGACAAGAAGTGGGGACACTGGAATGCATACCGTGGCGACCTGTGTGATTCTCCAACGGCGGAACTGGCGATGCCCCGTGGAGAACCTAGGTGCCGGTGTGTGGGCTGAGGAGGGTGGGACTGGCCTCCACTGTGTTCTGCCTCTGTTCCTTCTGTGAAACGTGTGATGCTCCTATAATTATGTTTTATACCAACAGGGGCCTGGGGCGATGCAGCACAACTAGTTCGAGCTGGACCCTTGAGTTGGACTGTAGGCTATCCTGACTCTCTCTGCTGGATTTATTTATTTGAGTATTGATTCTGTTTAAATGAAAAAAGTGGTGTGACTACCCTGTTTGTGTCCAATGCAGGTATTGCTTTGCTTTTATTATGGTTTTGCTATACTGCGACGCCGTCCGACCTCAGGGTTGTGGACCGAAAGGCTGTGTACTATTACATAACCTGATTCCTGCCCTTCATCATTGCCTGCATGTACGCAGATGTGAATATCCATTTGTTCTCTTGACACTACACCACAATAAAAAGTAAAAAAAAAAAAATCTTTCATTCCCTGATATCTCCCTTACCTGAGCGCATGCTGTGTCCCAGTCTCTGCTACTTATCTCCTCCCCTACATCTACTTCCCAGGCTAGTCTTGCCCTAACAGCTGGCTTAGATTTATACAGCTTCATAGCTCTACACATGTGTGTCACCTTGTATCTGCAAGATCCCAGGTGTATGGCAGCCTTCAGGTGTTTGTAGCAGCTGGGGCAAGTGGGAAATCCAGTCCAGATTTCCCTCGCTGTCTCAGACAGTTTAGCATATTGTAAAAAAAAATGCCTATGGCCACACCAAACACGTTCTGAGGTAAAAAGGCCTTTCCAGAGTATGTTTCCTAGGGTGCTGAAGCCACCCTCCCACAATCTAACTATTGTCACGGTCAGGAAGCTCATGGGTATGATGGCATCATGCATTCCATTCATTCCACATACCCGCCTACATATGCCCCCCTTTAAGGAATGGCTTTCCAACAACTGGTCACAGGCCACTGGGAGTTGGGAGGATCTAGTGGTTGTTAAGTTTAGAAAGCTTTATTGAATAAAAAAGAGACAACATGGTACAAAAATATGACACTAAGAATAGATACAAATCCACCTAGTGACTACTGATAAAGAAAAAGAGATAAATCTAATACAACATAAATGACAACCACTATAAAAAAGAAAACATAATCGCAGATTACCATACTTAAAATAACACTTTTGATTTTGATTTTTTTGAGGGGGAGAAAGACAGAAAAGGGAAAAAAGATAAAGAAGAAAGAAAGAAAAAGAAAAGAGAGAAAATAAAAGAGAGAAGGAAAGAAAAAAGAATAGAAGTAGAATATCATCAATTATATACTGTCAAACTTAGTAAAGCTTCCCATTGACTCGTAATATACAGAATACAAAAATGCAGAAATGAATAAATAATCCTAGAATAAACAAAACATATACGAAGGAAGAAGCAGAGCAATTTATGGTGGGTGAAAAACGAAATTACTAGCATTGGCATGTAGTGCAGAAGAAGAAACATAATTAGTGAGAGGGGACCAAAAGGCCTCTTTATGGATAAGTTGCAGAGATGTGGTTACAAAGGCTCTATATAGCCTATGATGTTGGCATAGTAAATTCCACCAAGCTGAGAAGGAGACTTTGGAGGCATCCTTTCAATTCAAGGTTATGACCTGAAAGGCAATGGCTATATCTATAAAAGTGCCAAGTTTTCGGACACCCATCCAGCGTGTAGAAGAACTACCCAGAAAAATTGAAGTGATATCAAGGGGAAAATGAGTAGAGCAAATTGAGGCAATAGACTTACAAACTTTTGTCCAAAAAATAAAAATGATAGGGCAAAGGAAAAAGGAATGCAAATAAGAACCAGGAGTGTTTTGACACGACCAACAGTTAGGAGATAGGACATGATTGAATGTGAAAATTGCCAAAGAGGTTAAAAAAAAGTCTCTGATAAAAATAAAAAAGTGTTTGGGTAGTACTAGCATTGCATGAAGTGTAATGTATCTGGATCCAGACGGAGTCCCATGTATGTGTAGTAAAGGTGTGTTGCAGATCTGTTTCCCATAAAAGTTCAACCTTACTTTTGGGACGAGGGGATAGAGGGAAAAAAGTAATTTATAGATCTGAGAAATTCTAACATCGGGGGGGAAAAAGTTAAAGATTGAGTAGAAGAATCAGAAGGAGAAATATCTGATAGGAGAGAGTGCTGCTGGGTTACCGTCAATCTCAGAGACTCAAATTTTGAAAGAGATGTAATCGGTAAGTTGTATTTAGACTGAAGTTCCTGGAAAGATAAAAACTGCTCGTTATGCAGTGAGGGGCAAATTTACAAGCCCCTTATGCCAGATTTGCTCCGCCGCTGCGTCACTTGTGACGCAGCGGCGGCGCAAAGCCAGCGCCATGCTGCAGGCTATTTACAAAATGGCGCATCTAGGGAGATGCGTCATTTTGTAAAGCCCTGCGCCACATGTGGGCGTTCCTGCACAGGGGGGCTTTCCGGCGCAGGAACGTCTCCGAAAAGTGGCTTAGTGAAATCTACAAGATTTCACTCAGTCACTTTTACGGCCATGCTGCATCAAAACCCTGCGCCTGCTTGAAGCAGGCGTAAGGATTGACGCAGCATGTTAGGGATAGGGGCACCCCGAGCCTTGCTGGAGCTGCCTCGCGATTGCGATGCAACTCCAGCAATGCGCCGCCTTTCCGCCGGGGGATGCTACACGCATCTGCCCATCAGTGCGCCACTGTGCGCCGCATTGTAAATGCGGCGCATCAGTGGTGGCACACGGGTGGGCAGATGCGTTGCAACTCTTCTGGCGCATCCCTGCTGATTAGCAGAGATGCGCCAGAAGTAGTAAATCTGCCCCTTAGTGTCTAACCTTTAACACGCCTGGATCTAGTGGTTGTTAAGAACAAACTGCAAGCAGAAATAATGGTGTGCATACAACAACATAACACAAGGCAGACCTTTCAAAAATCAAACTCCATCTGTGACAATCACTACAGATGCACCCCTCAACGGATGAGAAACACACTACTAACAACTGAAGATACGAGGCCAGTGGACAATCTCAACTCCATAAAACACATCAATTACTTGGAAATGAAAACAATATTTCTAGCATTGAATGCGTTCCAGGAACACATTCGCAGGAGGACTGTCTTGATTCAAACAGATAACATCACCTCAATGTTTTACCTCAACAAACAGTGAGGTATGAAATTATTCCTGCTAAGCAAACTAGCACAACAAATCTGGAAATGGGCAGTTTCTCAAAGAATCAATCTGCAAACAATACACCTTCCGGGAATATACAACACAACAGCAGATCTTCTGAGCAGACAGAACAACTGCTCCCATGAGTGGGAATTGAAGCACAAAACAACACAGTACATCTTCAAACTCTGAGGACCCCAGTATTTTTGCATGTACTTCAATCTAATGATCTTGCATTATAAGTAAAGTGCTCTGATACCTTCAGGTCTAGCTAGCGCTATACAAAACTTATAAATAAATAAGTTTTAGCACTTACAGTGACCAGCTAGCCAAACCTCTAACAAAAAGCAGTATTTTAAGTATTCACTTGGTGATTCTTTCCCATATGTTACCAGTCGGGCTCATAATGTATGGTTCTCCCCCAGATATGACTACCACTCGTAAGTAATTCTAAAAGGGATAATTCTCCAAACATCAATTTTAACAAGTGTGACTCCCAGTTATCTTCGTCTGCAACCCAACCAGCAGCATGCTGGATATGTGACGCATAATAATATATTTCCATATTCTCTTGAGTCCAGTTTCAGAACATCAAGTACCTCTCTACTTCTGTTTTCCGCCCACATCAGGGTAATCAACAATCTATTTCTTGTACTAATCTTCATGTTTATGCTGCATAGATTATGCTGGGTGCGCAGATTTGGCTTAATGCTGATTCCAATGTATTTTAACACTCTTCTCTTGAGGTGTCCTTATGATCAATTATTTCTAGCTTTGTAATAAATTGACTAACCTTACGGAATTGTTTGTGGTTACTATGAGTCTAAAGAGTCCCCTCTTCAACTGATTTGGAAATAATGTTGAACTTTCTCCCCTCCACGCCTTCAAGCTGCTAAAAAGAACCATCGGACTGTGAGTCTAGAACTGATCTACAACTAATGGGTCCGGCCCTTTCAGTAGGTAGCTGTAGGGAGCTGGCTTAGTATAAACTGCACACCTATTTAAGTGTAGCACCCTGCACTAATTCAAATAACCCTTATGGGGATTTTAGTAGTCTTGGACAACCTTAAAGCTTTCTATGTGGTAGCTGTGGAGAGCAGCCTTCAGGATTAGTCCAAAGGAGTGTAAAGCAGCTTCTTTTACCAGAACTTAATCTTATAGGTATAGGTTAAGTGAAAAAGAACCACAAAGTGTATTTATAAAAATATGTATTTATTATAAGACACTCACTAAGACATGTCTTTTCCACTCTTTTAAAGCACATGGTTGGAACAGAAATCCAGAAAGGTATGTTTAGTTAAGACTAATGTGAGCAGGGAAACTTGGGTACTTACATCTCTGATGTTCTCCTAACTTATTTCACTGTTTTTCATTATTGTAACCTGTTTGCGGTGGGCGCGATTCCGCGCTAGTGTGGCACTTCCGCAAAACGGGCGGGGCTGCATTGGCCGTTGGACGTGCACAGCACTACGAAGTTAGTGCTCGCGACGTCCAACGGCCGACGTCAGCACTTAAGGGGTTAAAGAGAAATGGATGCCACAAAATACCAAAATACTGAAGATTTCAGTAAAAGTCAGAAGCATGGATTTACGTTGACTGTCTACAAAATTCACCATTGAAAGTACTTTCAATTTCTAACTATTGGCTTAGTTATAACAATTTGATTCTAGAAATTTTAAGTAGAATTGCAGTACTTGCTTGAAATTATTATTATGAATTGTTGATCCTGTGGCTGATACAACTTTGATACTAACAAGTATTGCATAGCACATTAGGTTTATATATAAAAAAAATTATGGGCCTCATTTCGATGTCGGTGCGGTGGAGAGCCTCTCTATTCCTAAAATGGTAGCACTAGGGATTAGGATGTTCCCTCCCTGCCAGCATTTCCATGGCGGTTCACCAGCCATGAAAAGGCTGGTAGAGATGGACATTGGGGTCCCATAGAGGGCTCTCCTTCATCCATCCCTTGCCCTTTACCTTGGGTATGGGGGGCACCTATGGTGCCCCCAACATATCCCTGTAGTACGGGACAGGCACAGGCATATGTTACACATTCCTGTTTTCCGTTGCGGCGGGTGCTTCAGCAGCTAGCAGAACCCGCTGCAATGGAAAATGTGACCAATGTGCTGCCATGGTAGCGGTTGCAACGTAATTCGGCCTGTGGGAACTCCGACACGATTGTCTTGCAGTCCCATCCCCCTTAGGGTGGAGGGCGGATGTGAGTCCGCCCACCATCCTAATCAAGCCCACCATCCGGTCGGTCACATTGCACTTTTCTTAATGGGAGCTTGTGATACGGCCAGTTGAGAAAAGGGAGGTGCAGTTCATACCTGCCACGAGGTGCTGGGATCAACAGAGGGGCACTATAGGTGCCGCCTCGACCTCCCAATCGGAGGTCTTGCACCCACAGTCAAATTCCGACAGCTTTCCTGTTTTGGAAAAGCTGGCATGTAAAGGCAGTCAAAACCTGACGTAATCTCAAGGGCGGAAATGGCCACCATTGGCATTACAGGCTGGATTCCAACTGTTCAACGGACTCTAAGAGCCTGTCAGAATCCAGCCAGAATAACCAGCAGGTTTTCTTTATGACCGCCTCCATCGTAGTTACGATGAAGGTTGTCGTAAAGTAAACTGACCAGCCCATTACGATGTGGCTGTAAAGACTCTGACCAAGGGTGGGGGCCTTTTACGGCTGCATCGTAATTCGCCCCTATACCTCTTTATTTACATTTATTTTTAATGTATAATTTTTTAGAGACAGATATATTGCCTAAATTGCTTTTATTAAATTTCATAACAACTGAATACTGCTTATATACTTTGGATTATGTGAATGTACTTTTTTATACTTTATGATTTACTGACTTTTATTTGAGTTTAGTTAGAGATACATACTATAAATTTAAATGGTATTCTATTTGACATGTATATTAACTGAAACACTTTTATACTTTGTCCTTTTGGTTTTGACAATAGATGGGAACTTGTTCTACACTGGTAAAGGAAAGAACACAAACGTTTTCATTGATGCTGAAGCTGCAAAAACATTTTTTTTTTAAATGTCATTCGTCCCTTATTGATGGCCCTTCAGGAATCAACAAAACAAAAAAAAGTATTGCCACCCGATTTTATTGGCCAAATATGACGGTTGATATTGACCAATGAGTGAGTTAGAAATGTTCTAGTCTTTCAAAACTATTTGTTGTGAATTAAAATCTCACTTGAAATTATGTCTTAAAAGACATTTTTATTAACCTTTTGTTCAATTAGCATTAGTAAGATCCAGGGGAAAATAGCTTGGCGGTCCCGATTAAGAGAGCTGGTCTGGTTAAATGGTCTGATCTGGTGGACATAGATGGGATTCTTACATGGGAGGTCCTAAGAGCGAAGATAGGCCCCACATTCTCTAAGTTTAAGTATCTCCAACTTAAATCATGGCATGAGGCAGAAATGGGGGAAATCACTGGGAACTGGGAACTTGAGTGGCTATTGCAAAAAAGAAAGAAATATCTATGTGGTATACAAGGTTCCGTGAAGCAGACAATGCGGATATGCCCCCTCAAACATCGGTCTGGAATCAATCACCCCTCGTCCATGACATTGAAGACTTTTATGAGCCATCCCTCAAATTGCTTTATAAATATATCAAACCAGCTAGTTTAAAAAAGAATAATTTCTTTGTGCTCAACAGACGTTACTACACCCCGGCCAAGATAACTAAGTTTGCCCCGTTGCCTCCCCCAAAATGTCCTAGATGTAAATTAGCCAATGCGGACGATATTCACATCTTTTTTGAATGTCCGGAGTTAAGATCTTATTGGAAGGATGTGGGGGACTCTTTATCGCTCATTACTTAAATTAATTTTATGGTCAATCTCCATTTGGTGTTTTTTGGGGGCAATGATTCTATCAACGGGGTGTTATCACAGATTCTCAAGGGGCTGCTGGTATATCTTATACTGCTAGCTAGGAGGGAGATCTGTATAAAGTGGAAAGACTCGCTCCCCCCGAACAGCGAGGGCTGGCTCAAAGCAGCGTTTACCATGGCACGCCTAGAAGAAGAAGGTAGTAAGGAAACCTCGCATAATATCTGGCATCCGCTATTAAGCTGGGGACGGCGCCTGCGAGTGATAACTTTTTAAGTGATGGTCTCCTTCTTGGGTCCTATGATTACACCAAGCCTCTACTACGCGAGGCAGTTCGGGACGACCTAGACAAATGCAGTTAGCCGAGAGGCGCCCATGGGTAAAGTAAGACGGCTTGTCAAAATCTGCTGATGTCTTTTGGTGAAATTATGACAAAAAAAACCTTTTTGTTCTATTAAAAATCTAAAATGTAAATTCTCTCCTTATTCTCTCGCATATGGGTCTGTTGGCCCCATCCATTACTGTTAGAAATATTGAGTAATTCGAATGCATATTTACTTTAGGGTGTTTATTTAGTTTTTAGATGTTGGTAACTGATTTTTAAGGCAACTATCAATTATGCCATTGTGTGCACCAATATAAAGACGCTGTTTGGCCAGGATATGTTCCTTACAATTTGAATGATTTGGAAGGTGGGCTTTAAATAATTTAATTTTTTCCAAGGAAGTGAGTCAGGCACTAGTGTTGGAGGGTATGCTATTTCCATGAACACTGTCTACACTAGAAATACGAAGTCAAAACATTGATGTAAATTTGTTATTTGGGTAAGCCCATTTTAAAATTTTCTTTAAGAGATCTTTATTTTTCTATTTTTAGATGAAGGAGTGTGATATTTGCCAAAAGGAACAGCATGCACCCCAGATTTCCTCTGATTTGAAACCAATTAAAGTATTACTGTATGTCTTATGTTTTGCTTTATGAACTTACAGTCCTGTAGGTATGATTTTAAAAGTTAAATAAAAATCTTTGACACTTGCATAAAATACTACATTTGTAAATAAATAAATAATTTGCATATCTTTTGATAAAATTTATTTATAATGTGTATTTTAACAGGTGCAAGAAGTTTGGGAACTTTTAGGAGTGGATATGATGGGACCTTTACCGACCACTCCTACAGGATACAAATATATTCTGACTGCAAGTGATTATTTTTCAAAATGGCTTGTGGCAGTTCCACTAAAATCAAAGAGTGCAGTCAAGATTGCTTCCAATGTTGCAAATGTACTCACGCCATGGAAGTCCGAAAAGGGTTCTATCAGACCAAGGTCGGGAGTTTGTGAATGAAGTAAGTGTACAATATAGGCCTTACACATTGATGATGCAATTATGATAATAACTAACCCTGCACACGTTCATGAAGGACCTCAAGACCTGACTCTTCAACTGATCCGGAGCTGCTCCTCTCCCCAAGCGCCTTCAGACCCTCACAGGTGAGTAGCACGCTTTACAAACCCCTAATTGATTAACTAATTTGTGTGTTAAATATATATAGTTTTTTTTTTCATCATTAACATTTGAAAAGTATATTGACTTTTTTTAGAAACAAATTTGTTGCATAAAGGTTTGAAAAAAATGTGTTCTTTATTATGGTTTAAGAATGCAAAATAGCACGGTAAAGGTAAATCTCGATTATAATATTGAGAAAACCTTACTGTTTCTCTACTATTAATTCACTTACTACATTAAAGTAACTGAGATCTATTTATCAAAACCATTGTTTGTAAATCTAAAAATGCAGCATCTTCTAAGTCAAGGAAAATGGGATTTCGAAAAGTCATAGATATATATATTTAGAAATGGCATGATTAATAAACACGAGGATTTACCAATCTGTCATATTTAATGACAGTGCTATTTGAAAAATTTCTCTGCACCTTTTTATTCAGTGGATGCTTTCACCCTTGGGGTCAGAATCCTTTGTTACTCTGTTAGAGAGCAGGCCCCCACTTATTGCTACCCACTTATCAGTGTTAGGCAAAATTCATTCCATGTGGTGCAAGTCGCGTATCATTTTTATTACCCATTCTTTGAAAACTTTAAAGTTTGGTCGCTTATAAATTGAACAGATTATACTCCAAATTCATCAAAGGCCAACAGGCACAGTAATTTTATACTGTAGGTCAGTGGTTCCCAAACTTTTTTGACCTGTGGCTCCCTTGACCTAATCGGCAGTTGGCCGTGGCTCCCCACCATTTTTTTTACCGGTGGGCGGGATGTAAGCCCGATCTCGGGAGTACTTCCTGTTGTCTTCCTTAAAGTAATTGGGACGCAATGAAGGTATTATAATCATATTTGCAACAAAATAAGAATAGAACAGTTGTTTAATAAAAACTTGTTACGGGCCAAGTACAGAACCCTTGCATTAGTGCAAAAACTAAATAACATCCTTAATAAAGATCCTTCAGGCAGTGTGCGTGGCACCTGTCATAAAGCAACAATGGGCGCGCAGCAGAACAGGTTTGAGCCACAGATAGACTGGAGTCAAGAACAGAGAGCATGTTCATCAAAGTATTGCTGCACGGAGGCGCCCCAGGACATGGTGGCCCCTGGATCAGCCACAATCCGTTTACCAGTCACTAGTTTCACCAGGGAGTGACAAACTCGCCCTGCTTGGGGCCTTTTTCTCAGAGAAAACCCATTTTGTCCGCATGTGTTCGGGAACCACCACCTCCTCCCAGGCCTTCAAAACTGACCTCAAAGCTCTCCTCCTTCAAAGACACCTCCAAATTTAACTCACACCCTCTCTATTATCTGAAGGAAGACCTTCCAGTACAGAAAATTCTATTCTCCATGACTAAGTAAGTGCCTTCCCTGTGTATTCTTGTGGTTTGAGTGTCTGCCACTTATTGCAGTATTATCCTTCTACCTGTGTTTGGTACTCGTTTGTAACATGCACACGTCACTTTTCTCTTTTAACACTGTTTGCTACCTTACATTTTTTTGCTTTAGATACTTGCACAAGTGCCACCATTGCCTACATAACATTTATTCTTGTGCTTGAGTGTCTGCCATTTATTGCAGTATTATACCTCTACTTGTAGTTTTTACGTTTTTGTAACTTGCACACATGTCACTTTTTCCCCCTGTAATGTACCTTTTGCTACCTCTTGTATTTTGTTTGCTCACGTTACTGCCTCGTGTAACTTAACGTTTGCTTTTGTAATTTGGTCACTTGTAATTTTCTCCTCATGTATCAGTTCTGTTCCTATTGTGAAGCGCTCTGACACCTTTGGGTAAAGTCTGTGCTATATAAAAACGCATAAAAACAATCAATCAATAAATACACAAAAAACTGCTACCCTCCGTCTGAGAGGTGATAAACGGCCCTTGCCTCCACACCTCCAAAGCTTCCGTTTGTAGAATTACACCCAGCACCCTGCAGAGATGGGCAAGCAGAAGCCTCGATAGGGGAAAAGTATGAGGGACAGGTCTGTCCTGCAGTGCTTAGTTCTCCAGGTCAGGAGCAGTGAAATAAATCAGAGAGCGAGGGAAGAAGTAAACAGCTGAGGTCACGGGGTCAAATTAGCAGCAGAACAGAAGAGGAACAGCGAGAGGTTAGAGGAGCTGTGCGGCGGGAGGAATCTGTCTGGAGCAGTAGTAGGTAAATAATAGAGGGGCCCCGTGATTCAGGTGAGTTTGAGTATAGAATTCCACCGCGTTCTTTCCATACCTCCAAAAATTCCTCACGTCTCAGTGCTTTGCGCCCTTATATATACTATGACGTGCTTTATAAAACTAACCTCCACGCAAAATCAAACACCGAGGCACTTTCATGTGGAGCCCAGTGAAATTGCACAATTCAAAATAAATAAATAAATTAGACATTCCTGCATTAGGTTGTGACTACGCTTACTTACCGATTTTAGTTGAACAGGGTCCCACGAGGCGAGGCAGGGCAGGGCAGGGCACAACACGGGGGTCAGCAACAACGTTCCTCCTACGCTCCAAGCTTGCTAAGGCAGTAGTGGTGAGCCTATGCAGCGTGCTGGGCAAAACCATTCCGAAGGTGGCATTTTAAACACCTCCCCACCCCCCACATGTTGGGCTGCAATGCATATCACCTACATCCTGAGTGGCGCAGCGCCGCTCCTCTGGCTGCTCAACACGGCGCACACTTTGGGAACCGCAGCTGTAGGTGTCTTTCTGCTTTTGAAACTTGGATAATTTAAAACAATCTTTATTTGAAAGCTATTATGAATTCGCCCCTGTTAGTCGGGTTGCACTTTTAAAAGTGTGTTACACATCTCTGTACTACATAGTTACATTTTGCTCAAATTTCTGAATGTAAAATATAAATATTTATTTTTCAGGTTAATTCGGAGTTATCAAAATTCTTAGAAATAGAACGTTCTTTAAGTGCAGCATATCATCCACAGACAAATGGTTTAGATGAACCTACCAATTGCAGCATTAAAAGGTAAAGCTAATTCTGAATTTGTATTTTATGCACATGTTGATCAGTAATTTATTTATAAAATATTCCCATTTAAATATTTTTAAGTTTGCAAATACTTAGGGGGGGGGGTTATTCTGATGGCGATCTGACTGCATCCAACGGCTCCTCGGATGCGGTCCGACCGTCATCTGTTGCTGTTGTCCGACTGACGCATTACAATGTGTGCAGTCGAAGCCAGCTTGCGGAGTGACATTCCCTGAGCCAGTTGGACCATTGGAGTGTCCATAATAGACAATAGCCTGCTCAGGCACTGCTGTAGGGATTACAATGGCCAATTCTGCCGGCCCTTACATGGAGGTTCACATGCCATGAAAAGGCAGGCATAAAGTGACTTTCACCGCCCCTAGGGGGGCCCCCCTTTCCCCTTGGCTGTCCGCTATGGGACCTGGGTAAACATCCCTGTACTGTGTAAGTTTTCTTTTGCGGCACGTGGTGCAGCCCGCAGCACAAGCGGGAATTGAAAATATACACTTTGTGACCGCCGTGAAAGGTGAATGAAGGCAGCGGGACCGCCGACTCCTTGTCGGGCGATCACACTTCTGCTATGTGGCCAGTCTAACGAGAGTCAGACTGGCATCGTAATCAGGTCTTTTATTGTTCAATAATATATTAATAGTAACTTGAAACATTGAAGATTACATGAAATAAGTATAATTGAAAATATTTGGTTCAAAGGAAAAGAAACTTGATGTATATATGGTCAGTAACAATCATGCTAGGTGCTAATTTTTTTGTTAATGAGCATCAAAACAACTGTGATTTATTTTTGGATCATGCGTTCTTTGCTTTAAGATCAAAGCCACATACCACAACAAAACTGTCCCCTTTTCATTTTATGTATGGCCGTGAAGCCAGATTTCCAAGTGAGGTTGCAGAGGATCTGGTATGAAATTATGATTGTGTTTTGAATTAGAATTTTTTAAAACATTTTCTATTTGTTTCAGAGTCATTACCCCTATTTATGTTTAAATCTCCATATTTCTATTGCGTAATTATACATAGATTCACGTGCAGGGTACTCTTTAAGTTTTGACTACTATTAAATCTTATTTCACTCTGTTACTTTTCTTTTGCATAAGATTTATTGGCAATAAATCTTGATATTTTTATTTGTTATACTTTTTATATAATTAGAGGGTTATATTCAATTTATAAATGTATATTTTTCATTATGCATACCCGTCTGACATTATTTTATATTTAAAATTCTTCAAATACGTTTAATTGTAGTGATTATAATGAAAATTAGTGATTGAGTTATTTCCTTTGATAGCTTGAGTTTATAGTGCCAACTGAAAGAGAATATGCGGGCGTTATCATCTTATAGAAGAAAAAGAAGAGCAGAGTTGAGGAAGCAGACAGAACAGAATGTTGAGATTGTACAGGAAAAGCAAAAAGAAAAATTAAAAAAGAGTTTGAAAGAAATATAAGCCGTGCACCTTTATAGAAGGACAGTTAGTACTTCTGAAAAATTGCAGGCGGAGTACAAGAAAAGGAGGCATTTTGGAACAAAAACTTACAGGACGGTACACTATTGCTGAAATTCAAGGAAAGCGTGTTAAATTGCTTAATGCTAGCAACCTCCCTGTACATACAACACACAATCTTGATCAATTGAGCTGCAGCAGCATTGAATGTATTTTTGTATGCAATGGGACAAAGCTGGATGTGTATTGGAACTATATTCCATCAACCTGGGCAAATGGCACTATACTTGGTGAAAAGATACTAGGTTAAGCAAGAGAACGTGAAACTGAATTTCTCAAAAATATATGGTTTGAAAAGTACAGTACTTTAAATAAGGGATTTTTGAATACTTATTTTTGTTTGAGTAGGGTTTGGGGTGGTTGGATGAGTAGTGTCTATTTTTCCAAACGGAATTTTAGTAAACCTAAAAATATTATTTTGCAGGAAGCAAGACCAATCAGGAATTTCCAGGATCTCTTCCATTCGAAACACTTTCAGAAGAGATTGAGAATTTTGCAGAAAATCAAATGTGTGTGCGAGTTGAGGTTGCTACTTATTTTATTAATAGTTTTGTTTTGAAATTGTTTAACAAATATTGACACTCATGATGTAAGGGTGTTCTCAGAAGCAGCTTGGTTTTACTATTTCTACTTTTGGAATTATATATCTTAGTAGTTTGCCATTTTAAAAATAGAAAAATAGTGTATTACATACAATCAAAAATGATCTTCTTTTCTTATTTCATTTTTTTTCAAATAACAATTGAGAGAGGCTGGCTTAGTATATGGTGCTCACTTGTGTAAGTGTATTACCTTCCACTAATCCTGACAATCATTATGGTCATTTCAGGGGTTTTAGACAACATTAGAAAGCTCTCTAAATGGTAGCTGTGGAGAGCAGCCTTGAGACTAAGGGCCCAATTACGATTCCCTTGGAAACGGAGCCCTTCCAAGTGGTTCGTAATCACCGGTTCGGAATCATTGCCGACCGACCCATTATAGTGGGTTCAGTCGGACAGGAATCTGACCCGGATTTCTGAATGACTTACAATGGGATCTGCCATTCGCAAAGGGGACACAGAAAGGCTGTGGGAATCTGACTTTGGGGCCCCCAGCTGGACCCCCATGGGTGCTAGGCCTCCGGATGGCAACCTAAGGGGCACCTATGGTGCTCCCCTGATTATACCTGCACCCAGTGAATGTAATTTGTTTGGGGTGACTCACAGTTTTGAAGTTTATGGAGGTGTCTTGCAAACTTGTTTAAAATTATGTTCATCACTTATGTTTCCACAGACTTAAAAGACCATGCATCTTACAGCCTGGAAATACTTTTGGCTGATTAGAAACCAGTGACCGGACGTTTGGAAGCAATAGTTTCGAACATAAAACTGAATCATTCTTTATTCCATTCACTCAAAACTCCCCAATGGATTATTGATTAGGTTGGTTTCTAAATCATTAGGCACAGTAATGTCTGGCGAACGGCGTGGCGAATCGGTCCGCAATCTGGGAGTGATGATGGAATCCAATTTACAACTGGATGGTTTTGTAAATAAAACTGTGTCCATCTGCATGGCGCTGTTGCGCTCGCTGCGGAAGATTCTTCCATTTCTTCCGACCCATGCCAGACCAGAAGTGGTGCGCAGTATCATCTTGAGCAGACTCGATTACTGCAACGCACTGCTTCTGTGGGCGCCTATCATCTTGCTGGGCAAATTGCAGCGGGTTCAGAACTTCGCTGCAAAACTGGCGCTTTCTCGATGGTGCCTTGACTCTTCTTCAGCGGCACTTAAAGATCTCCATTGGCTGCCCATTTCCCAGCGTGTGGAATTTAAAGCTCTGTGTCTGGTCTTTCGGGCTCTCCATGGCCAGGGACCGATTTCTCTACGGGAATTGTTTTCCTGGTATATCCCTACCAGACCCCTGCGTTCGGCTGCGGCTTATTTAGTGGCAGTCCCCAAGATCCGAAGGATTCGGATGGGCGGCCGCTCCTTTGGTTTTGCGGCATCCAGGCTGTGGAACTCGCTACCTTTGCCCCTCCGTAGCCTGGGAGAACTGTCGTCTTTTAAAAAGGGATTAAAAACTCACCTGTTTCCAAGGACACTGTAGCTGACTGTTAATGTATTGTTTCCTGTGCTCAGGCCATGAATGATCACAGCGCCAGGATACCCGTCGGGTGACAGATGCGCTTTATAAGTGTGCCATACAATACAATACAATACAATTTACAGGGTGATTGCTAATCCAGAGGTCACGGTGCTTTTTAAAAAGGTACCGTATTGGGAAATGCCTCACAATGTTCCGGCAAGGCATGGACTGAAAAGTCGATGCAGTTCAAGAGCTACTGTGCATGCATATTGCAGCCTCTGACTGGGGTGGTTGCACCACCGGTGTGGCGGTTGCTGTCTTGCCACTACCGCGCTCGCACCAGTCTGGTGGTCGTCACTCCAACAGAGCCGTAATCGGGCACTAGTAAACAACTAAGTGTAATATTTTTTTAATAGGAAATCGATGCGTACCTTGCCAAGTTATGTTTGTCAAGACCCAATTTACATATAATTTAATCAATATTACAAACAGACCAACCAAAAAAATCATTGTTTTGCAATCTGTTTAATGATGTCTTTTTATTTTCACCTCAGTGTTTAGCACTTTTTGCAGGAGTGTAGTCCTCTATCTTCTTGGGCAATTATCGATTTTCTGTTTTTTGGGTAACTATTTGAATCTCTCATGTGACTTTTCATACTGTGAGGTTGTAATGATTTGGTAATATAACTGTTTGATTTACTGTTTAAGTGTAAAGAGACATACAAAAACGTAATGCAAAAAATTGAACCATAGGCAACATTTCACATGTCGGTATGCTGTGAATCTGTGTCCTTGTCTTCAAAGAAAACATTGTCAATTTTGAATTTGGATTGAAAAGCCATTCATACCTTTGAATTTCTGTAAGTGTTTACGTAGGGTGTGTGGATGACATGTAAAGATATTCATGAGCACATTTTGTTCTAAGCAGGTACCTTATGAAGCTGTGGAAACTGTTGTTTCTTCTACAAATACTGGTGTTCATTGGAAACTTTTTTTTCTTTTCTTTTATTTAACAGAGGTTTGAATGTTTTTGATGACAAATATGTGAATGGCTGTAATAGTAGGAGAGGCCTAAATTGATTATTTCATTTATAAATTGGCTATTTTGTTTCACTATTGTGTTTTGGGATGTAGCACGAGCTGACACCTCTAGCAAGAAATTGTAAAACTCAATATTAAAAATCCAAGAAAGGCAACATTACATAATAATTACAGGATGAGTTTGAAGCTGTGTCAGGGTACTTGCATGTTATGGACATTCTGTTTTCGTGTTTTTAAGTTGGGCATAATTCAACACAACATTTTTTTTCCCAAGACCTATATTGATAGAAAAAGTGGTTTTGAAGTACAACAAACATTCATTTATTGCCTTTGTCTTGCTGATGGTGTTTTTTCCAACTGCTTTTATATAATTTCCTCAAATATTGAAACCTTTGACAAAGAAAATTATAGTTTATGATTCACTGACAGCAAATCTTCAGACCTACATAGACGTCCTGAGAAATTGGAGATACCCTTTCCTAAAAACAGTTTCCATTATCTATTTTGTAGTTCTAAGATTGCAACAACAAAAATTCCAAATGTTCTTTTCCCTTACAAATTGATTATTATTTGTGACAACGGTGTAATATACTTATTGATTACTTCTCATGGGCAAACTGTAATATTTACCATATCCATTCATATGTCTCAAAAGGGCTTTCCTACAGGCTGTGAAGCGTCCCAACTATGATATGATCTAAGGGAATTGGTGGTACAATCTGACCTAAAGCAACAAGACATCTACAATTGTGGTGTTTTTTGTATGCTGGTAATGATACTTCAAGATATTATGCACCTCAATTTGTTTTATCAAAGTGAATAATGTATGATATTATTGAAAGAGAAATTATTGAATTTAAATATTAGATTCTTTCTCTGGAATAATAGTAAATAGTAAAGAGGGCTTTGACTATAAACAATTACAGGGGAGGGGAAATTCCCTAATGACAAATTTTAAACACCACTGCACCTGGTGCATGGATTTTAGGGTGGCACCACATGTGCCCCCCAGGCCACATAGCAGCCTTTTCATGTCTGGCTGACCATTGTGCAAGGGTAGGCAAAAATGGAAATTGTAATCTGACAGGGGAGGTGAGGCTGATTTTGCTGCCTATTAGGGATTACATTTCCGAACGCCGCCCGAACGAGGCCATAGAGCCCGTCGGAAGCAGAGCAGTATTCCCCAGGGGTTTCCTAGTATGGTACTAATATGGTAAGACAGAGACCTCTGATGTGGGGCAGAAAGCCTATACTGAGCTGTTGCCTGGCTTTCCGACCTTTATCATATTGAGACCAATTGTTTTTATGCCCATTATACTTCAACTTGGTCATTTTGATGGCATATGCATTTTACTCTACTATTAATTGAGGAAAGTAAAAATCTCTGCTGTGTTCTCAGTTTGCAGATTCCTACATAAGTCAACAGCGAGTTACAGACTTTACCAAAAATTCTACATTTATGGAGGATTTTAGATTCAAGATTGCACTGGATCTAATGGAGTGATCAGGTTTGAGTTTTACATTTCATGTCTCAATTTTGGAAATGTCATGCCTTTGTGTCAACAGAATGTTTTGATTATATTGATAGCTATTATTGTTAGTCTGTGGAATCCTGGGTTGCATATGCCCTGAGAGAGCGCAGGCTCTCATCAGCAGTGGGGCAGACACTTGTTTGTGGTGACAGGCAGATCAAGACTGACCAGTCAGCACACTGTTAATCACAAGGTTTTCAGGGGGCACTTTTAACATGCACACTGAGTACTAAATATTATTAGATCCAATACTGGGGTCGGCATGGGTTTATCAATACTAGTTGTTTAATAACAAACATCATAGGTTTCAGTGCAGCCATCATAGACCTGGGAAAGTTACTAGTGCCTGTACTTACAATGACTCATCTGTTCATTTGTACTGTCAGGAATGTAACTGTATAGTAGAGGGACAGATCTGTAAATGCTAATATGTTCTGAGATGGAATTTAATACACCATGCCTTATCCCATGTAAGGCATGTTGTATGGCTGAATTAAACAGATTTCTGTGCAGCATAGTAGACCGGGTGTATGCCATGTCTTTTTAATGTTTATTTTGTGTACATCATTTTACGCAGCCTGGATTGGGAGTCTGTGTGAGTTGATTCCAGGCTACCATTAGAGTGGCACAATGCAAGCTGTAGTTTGAAGGGACCGCCTTACTACCAATGCTCTCATTACCAGGATTCCACTTACTGGGGACTTGCAGAGGTGCAAACGTATGTGTGAAATGTGAAACAAGTATGCATTTACCACGTTTTTAGAAAAGAACATTAGCACTGGGCACTTTGTTAGCATGAACCAAGTGATTTTCAGTGAAAGTTGCATCAGATATCAGTCAGAAACTGTGGGTGACCTTTTCAAATCAGTGCAGTTTCCTACAGATTATTTTCACAAACTCCCAAAACATATTTAAATTAACAAAGCTAAAACCTATTGACCTGCAAACAATGAAAAGTGAATAACATATTTTTTTACTGTTTTTCCTTTTTCTAGAGGCACTATGTGATGAATGCTGCCGATGAATACATATCGAATGCATTCATACAGATGTAACATCCTTATGAAGATTTTAAATGTAGCAAATGTATTTAATACTGTTTAATTAAGCAGTGCTGTCAGAGAAGTAAAATCATCATCTCAGTGAAGTGAACGGAGTTATTCGGATACATTGAAATTATTTTCAAAACTTGTCTACTGTAATATTGTTGTTTGTGGTTCTCACATTTAATATTTTCTTATTCCAATTATATTTAATATGTATTTTTGATATGCAGAACACAATTTTGTACATGAGTGAAACATTTTGTTTGTAAACATTTGATACATTTATATGGGGTGACTGTATTTTTGTGGGTGCATTATTAAAAATATGCAGGGACAAGGTTACTTTCCTCGTCATGACATAAAGAGATTTTGACAAGGTGTAGCAATGGGATACACCATCCTCCATTATTCTTAAACACACAGTAATTGACTTATGGTTCGCGTTAACCCAACCTCACAGACTTAAGACCTACGTAACAACAATGAAAAATAAACTATGTTGCAGCCACCTTCATTTAAAAAAAATATATATATGTCAGAGTAGTCTGTTAAAAAAAAAAAAAGGAAATCATCCTAAATCTACATGGTGTGTGATAGATCAAATGCTTATGTTCAAAAGCTGAGATTGTTGATACAGATACTGCTGTAACACATCTTTTCCTAGTACATCAATAGCATTACAGATAGATCAAAGCCAAATTAAAAAAGTAAATTAAATGAAAAATGTACTGAAGATGTGCAGTTTGAAAATGACCTACTTAAAGGAAAAGTTACTTACCTTCAGTCATGCCTTATCTGCTAGTCACATGATCTACCCACAGATTCCTTAACTTTGAACTTCACGCCATCAGGCTGGATCTGGAAGATCTTTGATAGTGATACCCTTGCGTGCTGGTAGGCGTTGCCAGTTTACTCCGTGTGATGTCTTGGGTGTCGTGTCCAACATCATAGTGACGTCTGCATTGTCTATATAGCCACCACTCCGGTACGTTGACCTCAGTACTTTTCACGCCTTTCCACGTCATAAGCATGGGGCCATGAATTGACTGACCGTGGAGTGTTACAAAATACAACAAGGGCCCTGAAGGCAACAGCCCTTGACACTTAAAAAAAACACAGGGTGGAGGAGGAAGGGTGGGTCAGTAAGGAATCTACAGCCAGATCATGACCACCAAATATGGCATTACCATCGGTGCACAGATTCCTTACCTTTGAACAGATGCCCAAGCAATACCTTCCCCGGAGATGGGACAGCGGAAAGTTTAAACCAGGAAATTCAGCAAAACCGAGTGGCCAAACAGGCCCTCCCTTTCAGACTGAGAATCCTGGCAATAGTGTCCGCCGGACATGTGTAAGGATGGCCAAGTGGCCTCTTGGCAGATATCGGAAATGGGAACACAAGTCTGGAAATCCATGGTGGATGCCTTCGCCCTGGTGGAATGGGCCCTAAGACCTTCAGGAGGTTGTTTCTTCGCTAAGGCGTAACAGATATTGATATAGAGGATGACCCGGCAGGATAAGGTCCTCTGTTGGACAGCACATCCCTTCTTTTCTCCAGTGTACTCTATAAAGAGTTGGTGATACTGCTGGAATGCTTTGGTGCGAGCTTGAGGTAGGGGTGTCTTGCAAATATTACCATGCAGCATTAAGGGATATGGAAGGCAGGGTTTTTGTTTTGGAGTGCACCATTTGATGTAGCCTTCAATGTCGGTTTGTGGTGGTACATATTAATCTTAGAGTAGCACAATACATGCTGCAACTGTAAAGGAACCCTCTTTAGTAAGCATGCCCTAGTTACTGTGGTGTACCACTTTCTATGGAATTACAAATGTGCCAATTGCATTGCCAATTGTAGAACCATTAGACATTTACCTCGTATTTTGGAAAAAAAACAGCCTGACTACAACTTTGGGGCAACAGCGCAACACCGTATCCGCTGCGCCAAAGCTGCGAAAGCACCACCAACCTTATTTCAAGTTGCAAGTCTGCAAATCGTAATACAGTCAGCGGTTCTTTGTTATTCCCATTGCGGTGCCTGGGAAACAGGCATGGCAATGTGAACAACAAAAAAGTTCCACCATGGCATGTACGTCCTCGTCCATGCTGTGCTGGAACTTTGTGGGGGTACAGACAGGGGGAGACATTTTGTGCCCCCCTGAATGTATTCCCATGGCGGTGTGGCCATCGGGGCCCTGTAGGGCCCCCTTTGTTCCTGCACTGCTAGCCTTTTCATGGTGGGGCTCCGCCTTGAAGAAGCAGGTGATGTAAGAACTTGTAATATGCTAAGTGGGAATTTGCCAGTCTCTGCTCAGCACATTGCATTGTGGTGCTCCTTCCTAAACATAACAAAGATATTTAAGCTAAGGCTATTGTTCAATGTAATAAAGCAAAGAAATTTCCATTTGTAATGTGTTTCTTTTTTATATTTTTATGTGTTTCATTTTTTATAACAGGAACTATACAATGATTGTTTCAGATGGATACATTTACAATAAATTTAAACAAAAGAAGCAGCCTTGCTCAAGCAATTATAAATTGTATGTAGTTATTACTAATCTTTTGACTTTTAAAGGCTGATGTTTAATCCCATTATGATTTCAGTATAGTGAACACTGTTACTACGATACGTAGATATTCATCATCATGAGTTCACAATACTATAATTATTCATAGTTTTCACAATTCGGGATTGAGTAATAAAACGTTTACTTCATATATTTTTTTTAAAACATGTAACTACTCTTCCTGTAAAAGATTGAAAACATTAAAGGAAACATTGTAAAATTTAAGATTTGTGTTTTTTTTTGCACTGTCTAGGTCTGATCATTATGCACATGTAAGGACAAGGCCCATTTCATCGCCATCACTGAGAAAGAGAAAGTCTGATATTGTGTACCAACTAAAAATAGACAATTATCATCAATGAAAGAAAAGTAACAACATGAGAAACAACGTTTTTTTTTTAAATCTTGCTTATCGCAATTATATTATTTTTTCAAATTAATAATTTACAATTCATTTGTTATTACAATTTATAAGCTTTTAAAATTTTGTTAAATACATTTTAAAATGAAAAAACATGGTTTCTTTTATTTCTATCCTTCAGTTGACTCTAAAATAAAGTCAACTACTGTACTTATTTTTTTTTTTAAAACACAATTTTTATTGTTTTATACACAGAGAAGACGACATTGTGACAAAAAACATCAGTAAGTCCATCCCCTCACCACCACTATCCCACGCCTATCACACATACAGCGGAGATTGTCTTTGCCCAACGTGGTATGTAAATCGGATTCAAATGTCCAGGTGACTGCTACGTAACTCCCGAGAGGCATCAAGCTATATCTTCTACAATCACCCTCCATCCTCCTCCAACTCGAACCCACAACCCTCCCTCATCCTCCCACCCCCCTCAAACCTTCCCCACCCTTGTGAACAAGAAAACCAACCACCCAATGCCCATACCCCACAGCCCTCCCCCCATCACCCCACCCTCCCCAGGCGTGTCGGAGTGCTACCAGTGTGGGCTGGAACCACCATCGGCAGTTCCAGCCAGAAACAGACCATCAGAAGTAGGCAGAAAGTGTTATCAGTCGTCACGAGAGAGGGGTAGCAATCCAGGGTGTAGACTCCAAGCAAATGGTAGCCTATACTATGCCACCGGAGGTACCGGACTATGTGCGGGGGATTCTTCGTTGTCAGCCTCCGTAAGTGTGAGTTCCAGGACCAACCTTTCCCAGGCCCTAGCCTTCTCCAATGCTGGCTCATTGCCTGATCTAAGTGCCATTTGCAACCGGACCTCCCCTTCACACCGGGCCCATTTACAGAGCTCCACCTTCCATTTCTCTACAGCAGGTCCCCTATTCACCTTCCACTGGGAAGTTATGGCACGCTTCGCTAGGATCAACCCCAAGTCAAGAAGTTTGCTAGTAATTTTGTTCTTCGAGGTGTGCGGAAACCAATATAGGATGCAGTGTGCCATTGAGGACTGTAAATCACGTTCAGCCCCACCACCCCCTGCCAAAAGGAGCCAAGTGCCAGACAGGACCAAAACATGTGTTGGAAATCAGCCAGCTCCGCCGGACAGCACGGACAGGCCGCTGAGTGGGTCGGGAAATATTTATGTAGTTTATCAGGGGTCAGATATGCCCTGTGGAGGATGTGAAAATGCACCAGGTGAAACCTCGCGTTGCGCGTCCCTTTCCAAGCCCTTTCCACTATGCCAGACATGCTGCATCAGGGATCTCTGTCGCTAAGTCCGCATCCCACTTCACCTTCAGAGCTAGTAGAGGGGACAAGGCCTCCACGGTCACACGCTTATAAAGGCACGTGATAGCCTTGACGGTCCCCGCAGCTACTACAACATACTGACAGCCCATAGCCACCGGCGGTTCAGTTATACCCAGCCCCCAATGCTTACGTATCGCCGCCGCCAACGCCGCGTGTACTAGGAAATCTCCTCTAGGCAGCTCAAATCGGTCTCTCAGAAGGTCAAAGGGCATCATCGCGCCGTTTTCATACAAGTCACCTATGGTCGCCAACCCCTGCTGTTCCCAGGTTTCCAAGCGTCTCCATGTGCCCCCATGTGGGAGTGCCCTACACATTTTGAGTGGTATCTCGGGCGTATACGGGACCTTTATGCCTCCCCTTCGCAGGTATCTACGCCAACATTTCCTGGCCGTGGAAAATTCCTGAGAGAGGTGCAAATCTCCCATCGGGAGGCAGAGAACGATCCGAGACAAGACCTGAACGGGTCCCGCCGGTTCACCGGGCTCGCCTTCTTCTCTCGTGGCTCTCGCCACCCACTGTGTAAGCCACTGCAGCTGTGCCGCCAGGTAATACATCTCATAGTCCGGTACTGCCAGCCCTCCCTCTGCTCGGGGTCTCAGAAGCATGCTGTGCGCCACCCTGTGTCTGCCCGATCCCCATAGAAAGCCATTAACCATCACACGTAGCCGACAGAAATAACTCGCCGGAATCAAGATCGGGAGAGTCCGAAAAAAGTAGAGCAAACTCGGCAGGGTCACCATTTTAAGGAGTGCCACTCTCCCAGCCAAAGGCAACGGGAGCGTACTCCAGAAAACAAAGTTTGCTCTAGTGCTCCTTATCGCCTTCCCTACATTACCTTCTAGAATGTCCCCCCTGTCATGGTAGATTGCCGTGCCCAGGTAGGGAAGACATCTCCCCTCCCAGGTCACCCTTTCAGTAGAATACGGACACTCCCCGCGCTCACGAGTCGGGAACTGGTACGACTTCGCCCAATTAACTTTGAGCCCAACCACCGCACTCAACGACTTCAGTAGGGACTTCGCTCCTCGCAGAGAGTCATCAGTATCCGCCAAGAACATCAAAAGGTCATCAGCGTACAGTGCAATATGATGCACTTGCCCATAAATATCCAATCCCTGGAATACCTGGTCCGATCGAGCCCGCGCCGCCAAAGGCTCCACCGCTATGGCAAACAATAATGGGGAGAGGGGGCAACAATGGCGAGTGCCCCTACTCACGGCGCATGCCTCAGAGATCACTCCTCCCGTTCCGGCCATAGCTTTCTGGTACAGGAGAGCCGTCCAGCTCACAAAGTCCGGGCCCAATCCCATCGCGCGCATAACGTGAAAAAGGTAAGGCCACTCCAAGCTATCAAAAGCCTTTTCAATGTCGACGGCAAACACCGCCGCCACATCCACGTCATAGGTGTCCGCTTCCAAAACATGTAGGAGCCTTCTTATATTAAGCGCGGTATTGCGGGTCGGGATGAATCCGGACTGATCCACATGAATCAGTGTGGACATGTGAGGGAGTAATTGCGTCGCCAGTATTTTACTCAAGATTTTATAGTCCAGGTTGAGCATAGACAGCGGGCGATACGCCGACCTGTCCCAAGGCTGCTTGCTCGGTTTTAACAGTGGAACAATAATCGCCTCCCCGGTAGTCTCCGGCAATCTACCCAACCTTTTAGCCTCATTATAAAGCCATGTCAGCCGGGGCGCCAGGAGGTCGATGTAAGTGTGATAAAATTCCATCAGGAAACCATCCGAGCCTGGTGTTTTATTCCACGCCATACTCGTAATGGCTACTCTCACCTCCCTCACCTCTATCTTACCACCCAGCAATTTCGCATCTTCCTCTTCTAATTCCGTCAATTGTATTCAGTCCAAGAATCTCTGCAAGTCGGCCTCCGAAGGTAGTACCCTACTGCGGTATAGCTCTGTATAGTAATCGAGAAAACAGCTACACCCAAATGATCCCTGAGCTCCAGAATAACCGAGCCTCGGCGAGCCGGGTTGGCCAACCAGGCTAGAAGGGCTCCTGTTTTTTCTCGTTGCGAGTGCGCCCGTGTAAGATAGAACTTGTATTCAAAACAGCGGAGACATTCCACAATTGCCGCCATAGCTTCCCTAGCCTCCAATAGGGCCTCCTGCTTATCCGGCCGTTCTTTCTCTAGGGTGCGTAACCTCTCATCTTCCCGGCGGATATCATGTAGTAAGGTCTTCCGAGCACCCGATACCGTTGCAATGCATCTCCCTCTCACTACCGTTTTAAAGGCATCCCACTCAATGGCGGCCGATCCCGCGGACCCCTCATTAATTTGAAAATAGGTTTCTATACTTGAGGCTATCGTTGTCCGGAAGACCTGATCCTCATGTGCCTCTGGGCGCAGACTCCAGGTTGGGATTCTCGGGCGACGCTGCGACCACTGCATCTGGACTAGCAGTGGGTTATGGTCAGAGATCGTGCGCGTGAGATACTCACTATTGCAGACCTCCCCATGCACGTCAGGGGAGCTCAAGAAGGCATCTATTCGCACATGTAATTCGTGGAGGGCGGAAAAGGAGGAATAGTCCCTGTCTAATGGATGGTGAGCCCTCCAGGAGTCAATCAATCCCCACTGTCGTTGCCAAGCAGAACCCGCAAACGCCAGTTGACCCGCCGGTGCATTAGGTAAGGGGGGGTGTGAACGGTCTAAGGCAATATCTGTGACGCAATTAAAATCCCCTCCCAGGAGCAATGGACCCACCAGGACCGGAGCTAGCTTACAGGACAACGAGGAAAAGAAGATAGCCTGCTCTACATTTGGGGCATACAGACATCCCAACGTCAAATCTCTACCATCTAATTTCCCCCGCACTACCACATACCTACCCTCCGGGTCAATCAGCTGCATTGTACATTGGAAGGGAACCCCCGCCCGCACCCAGATTAGTACCCCCCTAGCATAGGCCGAGTAGACAGTGTGGAAAACTTGCCCCCTCCATCGTCGCTGCAGAGCTTTCCCTTCCTGTACCAAGAGGTGTGTTTCCTGTAGGAAGGTAATATGAATACCTCTTCGTATTAAATAAGAGTGGATCTTCTGCCGCCTATGCATGGTGTGCATACCCCTAACATTCCACGTGAGACATTTGTAGCCTAAGGCGGGTCCCATTGGGGACAACATAGAACTTGACCGTCCCCCCCCTAGCTCTCTCCGACACGCCCAGGTCCCTTAAAACTAATCCCATAAACAAAGCAGTCCAAACCTACCCAACTCCCACTCCCCAGGACAGACATCCAACATGGTATCCCCATCCAAACCAAGCTAACAAATCGCATCGCGTCTAGAACAGGTCAGGCTATTTGGAACGTCGAATCAAAAGGTCCAGAAGGTCCCCCCCACCCCTTTCCCAAGGTTCAGGTCCCTACAACAGGTCCCCCCCAATCAGACCCTCCAGGATTTCGCGATTTCGGGGTTTGCCACGAAATCGGCACTTTTGTAAAAATGCCGCGATTTTTACAAAAGTGCCCGCGAAATCGGCACTTTTGTAGAAATCGCGCGGCACTTTTACAAAAGCCCTATATCCTGGGGGGTCTGACTGTTGAAGCTTTGTTAATTGACCCCAGAGACGCTGTAAATGCTTGTGATGAATGGAAACAAGCGCCTGTAACCGAGCGCGAAGTGCCTCAGTGATTAGATAATCTGATTAAAGGTCGTGATTTTGTGATTTGTGCGCTTTTTAAAAAGTCTGTGGTCTTTTAAGTAACTAACAGAAAGGTGCTGTTTAAAAGGTTTCAAGGCCAATGTAACAAAACGCTCACCTTCAATTGCCACCGTCTTGACATTACCATTGAGCGTTTATTACAACATATATTTCTGCTTGCAGCTATAGTTGGCAACGCATGTGTAGATTCTACTATTATTACTGCAAACTTTTGGTATCCCATAAACTTGTCTGTAAAGCAAAATATTGCTAATATCCGGTTTATACTACTTTAGGCTGTCTATAGAGTATTAAATTAGTCTAGCTGTGCATGAGTGGAATGCTTGCAGTGCTCCCTCGGGGCCACAGGAGGTCACAATTGCACCGAAAGACTGCAGAAGAAGCGGAGAGAGAAAAAACGGAACCATGTAAACTAGACTTGCATAAAAAAAACTTGTGAGACCGCTAAATTCTCAACATAATGGATTCGGACACGTGCAAAAAGGCTGGTGAATTGTTCGCACTATACAACAATTATGTGATGCGAGCTTTTTGGCGCCTTTTGCAAAATCTACACAAAATTGCCATATGGACAACATATTCTCTTGAGAATGAAGATATGCACCGAGCTCCACGAGAATTATTAAATAAAACGAAGCCGATGTCAGCAACAAGAAAGGCAAGAATCGAAGTGTATGTATTTATTCTACACATTTCGTGGGAGAAGGAGATGTCTCTTGTCACCACCACCCACCCGAGAGAGGCCATTTTGTCCCCTGGGAGTACCTGGCCCGGGGAATGATTGCACCCCTGACTATTTGGTTGTGGAGTGTGGTGGAATATCAGAATTACAATGGCGGGAAAGAGATTGTTGCTGCCAGTACAAACTGTGATTTCATTTCCTCATCACTTCGCAGTATTCTGGCATTCTGCTAATCTCCGATCTATGCCCTGCTTGACAGCTACTCACTCTCCACGCTATTGAGCCCTTTGTTGTAGGAAAAATCGCCAAATAAAATGCTGCAAAATTGCCGCTAAATTTTCATATTTGTGCCGCTAAATTTCCATTTTTGTGCTGCTAAATTTGCTAATCCAATGCCGCTATATCCTGGGGGGGTCTGTGTAGCATTACAGAGTATTTGTAACCAACTGCCACCAGCCATTATAACCGGTGGTCAAGATGTATCGCACATCCCCAGTACCTTACAGAAGTGTCCTCACAGTCCCATCAACCAAACATTCCATCCGCTGTTTGTGGAGTGACTATCGGCAAGTCCGCCTCCGAAAGACCATGAGCACTATTGGAACCTGGGCTCAGATCGCCATTCTTCGAGCGCTCCGAAATGTTACTGGAGGGACTGACGTCTCCTTGGCTGATGGCCGCCACCGCCAGCACCGCCTTGTTCCGTTCTTGTTACCAGCCGGCAGGGGAGCCGGGCCGCCGTGTCGGTGTCAAGTCGGGGGAGCGTCGCCGAGGCAAGGTCGCAGGGGAGGCGCCCCACCAGAGTCCCCCCCTGGCTTCAATCCAATCCCAAGCCGCTTGCGGAGTAAGGAAAAAATGCGTGTCCCCCTCGGCTGTAATTCTCAATCTGGCCAGGAACAACATTGCATAGGGCAGTTGCAGTGTTCGTAATTTCCGTTTGACCGCCAAGAAGGAGGCCCTTTGCCGTTGGACGTCCCTGGTGAAATCCGGGAAGTTCATGACTTTACTGTTGCCGACGCGTAGGTTCTGCAGCTCCCTGGCCTTCTGGAGAATATGATCACGATCTCGGTAGTGAAGGAGTCGTACCACCATCAGGCACGGTTGGGCTCCAGGCCTAGGCGGGCGCGTTGGGACCCTGTGGGCTCGTTCCAGGGCATAAAATGCAGAAAGCCCTTCTGGGGCCACCTCCGCCCTCAACCACTCTTCCATGAAAGTCACTGCATCTGGGCCCTCTTCTCGCTCCGGAATACCAACGATACGGAGGTTGTTGCGTCGAGAACGCCCTTCGCTGTCCTCGGCCCAGAGCTCCAACACTCGGATTTTCTGCGCCACGTCAGCCAGCGATTTCTTCAGGGCAGCAACCTCATAGGGGATATCCTTCATGGTCGTCTCCGAAGTCGCCATCCGTTCCTTCAACTTCCTGTGATCATCTTTCAAGAGAGATAGGTCAGAGCCTATGGAGTCCATTCTTTTCTCCAGTGCCTCCCTTGAGGCCACAATGGCTTGCCTAATGTCACTCTGGGAAGGATCCCGTGGCTGTATGGAGCTTCCCGGTCCAGGCTCTGCATCGTCTTCCTCCACGGAGTGTCCCGGATCATCGAGGCGCAGCGTCTCAAAGCCCTTCTTCCTGTTCCCCCTGACCATCTTGTGACCATGTACTAGTGGTCAGTTCCGGCGCCTAACTCAGGGACCAGAGGAGCTCCGGCGGTAGACAGCGCAGAGCAGACTGGATCCCCCGTCAGGCGCTGGGCACTTACGAGCGGCGACCCTCAGTGATGGGCCCTTGTGGCAGTCAGCGGCAGTCACAGAACAGGTACACGCCCCAGAGCACACCCACAGGTATGCCACTCGTCGTCCTCCAATCACGAGACCACAAGCTCTGTAAATATGAGGCAGTAACCTCCCGCCGCTCAGACCTCCACCATCCTACTCCAGGCACCACCAGCTATCCGCGAACTCCCGGATCCCAATAGTGTGCAGTCAATGTTCATACAGATAGCGCCACGGCATCAGTGGGCCGACGCCAGCATGAGGAAGGGCGGCTCCCCCAGTTAACTCCCCAGGACTGTACCGTGGTGTCCTCCTCTATCACCTCAGCGCCAGGGGAGGTATCAGTGTTGGGCTCCGCTGTCTGTGGGTTGCCGCACGAGGTCTCCGCAGCAGGGGGAGAACTCCAGGGAGGGCCCCACGCTCAAATCACAGGCCCCTGCAAGGTGACCACCATCATGAGACCAGTCATCCGTGTAAGCTCGCGCCCTCCAGCCAGCAGGGTCCGTAAATCGCGCCGGGGGAGCGCCACTGCTCGGGGTCATGCACCACAGGTGCTGCGGTACGGGGGCACTGGGCAGAAACAAGGGACCATATGTAGGGCCAGGGAAGTCGCGATCCGCAATCTCGCGTCTCCAAGCAGAGCCACCCCATCCACAGCACTCTCCGCTCTCCAGTGCTAGTCTAGTTCGCCCAGGCCGAGTGCCAATCCGATCGCCGCTGCCCTCCTGGGCTCCGCAGGCTTCAGGCAGATGCTCCACTTGCACTGTCCTGGCGCCACGAGGGCACCGCCATTTTAAGGTCAGGCAGGGTATCGATAGCCACCTCACCGGGTAGTCAGAGGCACTGGCATTGCACAACCTCCCCACTCTCTCTGAGCGCCGCACCGGGGCCCCCTCACCGTCCGCTCCCCCTTCAGTGCAGCAGGAGCCGCGCCGCTTGCAGAGGGAAGCACTGATCAGGCTCCCGCGACCTCAGCCGCCATCTTAGGAGCCTCCGGCCAAGCCGCCTCGGGTGCCCTCCTCTAGCTCGTTATTCTGCTCCCAGGACGCCTCACTCCTTGCCTCCCCGGTCAGCAGAGGCACGGGCAGCAGAGGTGGACCCGCCAGGGTCGGGGACCTGGATCGGTGGTCAGGATGGTGACGGGAGAAGGGCGGCCGCGGAGGAGCTCCGAACTCCGCTGCCGCTTACATTGGCGTCCAAGGCACGCCCCTCATCAACTACTGTACTTATTATTATTTTCATAATACTGTAGTTCTAAAATTGAAATTGGTAATTATTATTGTATTTACTTTTTTATACTTAAATAAATTAGTTCATGTCCCATAGCCTTTTCACAGTGGTCCTACCGCCATGGAAAGGCTATAGGAAAGTGAGTTTGGATGCCCATAAGAGGGTCCAACCAGCTACAAGGTGCAGGGATCAACAGTGAGGCACCAAAGGTGCCCCCTCAGCCTCCAATCAGAGGCCGTGCACCCAAGGGGGCCCTGCTGGGGGCCTCCAAAGAAGACGATGAGGCCCGACATATTTGGCCCCGTGTGCGCTCCCATCATAATTACGGTGTTGATTCTGCAATGGTCCCCACAACATTGTAATAAGACCCTGAGTATTAAAACATGACTCATGTAGGGACCCACAATCACCGCCATAGGGATTCTATGTTATGCTATGCTTTAGTAACTCAGGTAACTATGTTATACTGTTTCCCTTTCTATGATATGCGACGCTCCAGCAACTGATGTAACTATGCAACAATGTTCTGAAACAATGTCTAACCTCATGTAAAGCGCTCTGATACCTCCGGGTCTAGCCAGCGCTGTATAAAACTTTTCAAATAAAATAAAATAAAATTAAGATGTTCCTTTCGCCAGCCCTTTCATAGCGGTTAACCAGGATAGAGCACAAATGATTTACAGTGGCGTAGATTAATGCGATAATACCTGCCATCACCTTGTTGTTTCTGCATCCGGTCCAACAGTAAGCGAAGCGATGGACAGGCTACAATGTCTACAAGGTAAACACTATATAGTGCAGGGACAGCAAAAGTGCTGTCTGCATGGGACACCTAAAACTGTGGAGGGGTTGGCTCATTAAGACATTAGGACGCTTCTAACCACCAAAAAGACATAGATTCTTTTGGGACCACTGGGGCATACAGCAGCCACATGGCAAGCGGTGGTAAATTACACATTTTTCAAATATATATGTGATTGAACTTATGTAATTTGCAGAGATCCACAATATTCCTACCGCTCAGTTGTACCATGTGTGAATGTTTAACGGAATGCTGAAATATATTTATGACTTCTACTTTTGTAAAGGAATTGTATAGTTTTACATTGTACTAAATTGACACTAGGACACAAGAATGCATTACATAGGTATAAGAAAATATTAAAACAGTCAGTTTCATATATATTAGAGTTTTTGAGGTTATGGATATTAAAACTTTGGGCCTGATTACGATGGCCGCCACCGTCAGGCCATGAGTGGCGGTCCCACTGCATTCCAGCCCAATGGATCCGACCGCCGCATTAGAATGCAGGCAGTCGGATCTTGGCTGGTGGGGATAAGACCGCTGTGTCCGACAGGATCAAGGATCTTGTCAGTGTGGCGGTCGGACTCCTATTACCTACAATGTGGCGGTTCCTGCTCAGGCACCGCTATACAGATTAGGATGTCTCTTTCCGCTGGCCCTTTCATGGCAGTTAACCCGCCATGAAAAGGAGGTGGACAGTGACTTTGAGGGCTCCATCCCGCTTGGCCCTCCATTATAGGCCATGGGGGGTACCTATAGTTCCCCCCTAAACATCCTCATGGTGCCTGCCACAAAATGCAGGGATGTTTGGAATGTGTATAATTTCTGCTGCAGCCCCCAGCACATGCCATGGAGCTCAGCTGTCCCCTCTCAAGCTGAGGCGCAACTAGTGCGACGAAAGGCAATGAAAGTCGTGGCCCAGCAGAGCGGGAAGCAGGCGCACCCGGAGGCACCAGAACGGAGCTCTTAAATCCCAGAATCCGAGTTGGATCCTCAATCCAATGCCTCAGAGAGCTTGAGTCTGGAGATGCCCAAAGTAACTCTGAGAACGGCCGATTACATCATGTGGGACACTTGCTGAACTGGTAACGGGCGGGAGTGGGGTGTAACTGCATGCCATATTGTCTCTCTTACAGGACAACTAGAATAGAATAGAATAGAAGTGGCATTTATAAAGCGCATGGCTACCCATGGGCATCCCAGCGCTGGAAGTAGGAAGAGGCATATGAAGCTTATCTGGGGAAGAGCCAGGTTTTCAACAGCTTGCGAAAAATCAAATGATTAGTTTCTTTCCTTGGCTGGAGAGGAAGAGAATTCCAAAGCTTGGCAGCGTTATAGGAAAAAAGCCGACCTCCGCTTCTGGCTTTTCTAATCCTTGGTACAAAGGCTAAGTGTAGTTAATCCGATCTTAGGGGCCTGTTGGCTTGATAGGATTTGGCTAAAGGGGAGATGATCTTTGGTCCATGATAGAATGAGCGCTTGGACTGCAAGTTTCCTAGCTTGCAAAGGAGTAGAGGCAACACTTTACAAAGCATTCTGAGCATGTTGAAACAGGTGGTAACCACCTTTCTGGCTTGGACTTTGAGGGTAAGGTCTGAGTCCAGCCAGAACCCCAAACTCTTGTTTGCTTTGGGAACAGGCGCTGATCCCATTACCATCGGCCACATCTCCGTTGGTTTAAATAGTGAAGGATTACCAAGGAGCATAAGCTCCGTCTTGTCCCCATTCAGCTTCAGATGGGAGTGATGCATCCATTTAGCCACTTCTTCAAGACAAGTACAGAGGCGGGATGTGGAAGAGTCAGACTGGTTGAGTGAAACCACTAGCTGAGTGTCGTCAGTATATGTTACAATATTTACTCCATAGGGTTGTATGATCTCTGCCAGTGGGGCCATATAGACATTAAAAACCGTTGGGCTTAAAGAAGAGCCGTGTGGGACTCCACATGAGAGAGGCCAGGGCTTGGACGTTGTTTCACCCTCAAATACTTGTAAGGAACGCCCTTCCAGAAATGACTTTCAGCCAGGTTAACGCTGTTCCAGTCACCCCCAAACTTCTAAGTCGATTAATCAAGGTACGGTGATTCACCGTATCGAATGCCGCACTTAGATCTAGTAAGATCATGGCAGATGATCCTCCAGAATCAAGAATTTTTCTTGATTCTTCCAGGACAGCTAGGAGTGCTGTCTCTGTGCCGTGACCGGGGAGGAATCCTGTTTGGGTTGGGTGGAGAAGATGATTAGATTCTAAGTAAGCACATTTGGGAAACTATATTATGCATTGCTTAAATAAGCTGGATGGGGGCCCGACTCACAAACCACTCCCCCTCACACTACCGAACGTCGTGGATGAACTTCCACATCTGTTGTTGATTGCTTACGCTGTTTGGATGGGTGGCGTTACTCTGCTCGTCCTGGGGAGGGGGAGTTGAGGATTTTGGAATTTGTTCTTTAGGTTGGGGAGCACTGAATTGCACAATTTACACTTACATGCTTACACTGAACTTACCAAGAGGGCAGGGCAGAAGATCATAATAGGGGCTGGGTGGAGTCCCTGTTTTCTCCGAGAACTAATATGGCTGGTCACTTAGCTTACAAATGCTTAAAATAGAACATTTGGGGCATGCACGACATGGCAAAATACTTTAAAGTGTTTTCTTATCTGCACAGAAGAGGAGGTACAAATAGCATTGCAGGAGACACACCTCACTGACAAGGAGGTGCAGGTGCTTTGAGAACGCTGGATAGGCCAGACTTAGTATACTGCATATTCGGGTTATGCCAGAGGGTTCCGCATGGATTCGAGCTGGAGTTCCCTTCCAGGTTATAGTCACAATAATAGACCCTGAAGGTAGATTTGTGGTGGTGCGGGGCGACTGGAGTGCTGAGGGATGACAATAGTGAATGTGTATGCCCCACATCTAAATCAGAGTGGGTTCTTTGCGAATTTGTCACAATGATTAGCACCATTCTTAACTGCTGCAACTTTAGTTGGGGGAGACTTTAACTGTGTTTGATGTTTTTCTAGATCGCTCACACCCTCCCTTACGTGACTCCCAGACTGTCAGCGCAGCTAAAATGTTCAAAGATTGGCAACTGCAGTGGGGCCTTGTAGATTCCTGGAGACTACTCCACCCACAGGAAGGAGACTAATCCTTCTTTTTGGGACTCCATCAAGTGCACGTTCGACTAGATCTTTTTCTCTCTATCCCTAATATACATAGTTTCATTTCAATGCTGGAATACCTCTCCCGCACTATATCAGATCATAACCCTGTTTTGTTGCAGCTGCGGTGGGCTCAACCCAGATCAGGTTTTCGGTAAATCAATTAGGACTAAAATAATTCAATATTTCACTGATCATGCTGATACAGCATCTACCCCACAAGTACAGTGGGATGCCTTAAGGCAGTGACTCAAGGATATTGTAATGCCGAATCTAAATGAGTTAGACACTCGCTGCTGAGATGTAGCGGTTGCTGAGGAGCTCCTACGAGATGTGGAGAGCCACCGCCCGGACCGTCCTGAGCGCCAATCCGAACTCTTGGCAGCCACAGAAGCAGTGACGACACAGATAGAATGGCTGCGGTGCTTTGATAAGCAGTACACAGACAAAACACATGTGGAGCGGTACAAATCTGTTTCCCTATTGGCATAGCTGGCTAACCCAGATAAACGTGGCTTGATGATTATGGAGTTAGGGGATGGGGAGGGTACCAGGGTACATTCGCAGGAGGGGATCAATGACTTATTTGCTGATTACTACTCAGCACTATATACCACCTTCTCCTTGCGAGACCTGGAAGAAACGCGGGCACACCTGGCGGCATTCCAGTGATTCACGGAGGAGGCGGCGAATGACCTCTGAGGGAACATCACACCACAGGAGATCGCAACTACCATCAAACCCGCACTTTGTTTGTTGCAAGCAGGGAAAGCTGCTGAACTGATCTCTCTGGGGGGAGGTTGTGGTTCAAACGGCTGATGCAATTGCAATGGATACGATTTTGTCTAGTGCTGGCAAGAATGTTGCACAGAAGGGGTTTCCTAACAATAGCTTTCCTCCGGAGGTGCTCTCAGTACAGGTTAGGGATACTTTGTTATCTTCTGCAGCGCTAGCAGAATCGGAGGTTGACGCTGCTGGCCCGGGGAATGTGTCTGCCAGGGATTGCACGGAGGCCCACATGTTGGGGAGACTCCGGCTACTATAGACAAGCCAATATCAGAAGGGGTTGATGTGCTTGATGTGGGTGACAATTTGATGGATGCTAATGGCGAGAGCCATATTTTCATTTCCCAGGACTCTAATACTTTTAGCTCAGAGGTGGATGGGGGCATATCCGTTAACTCTGCCAGGGGACTCCTCTTACATATATGGATCAGGGCACTAAACCAAAAAGGGGCAACCCAATTACGCCTGATACTACAAACATCGGGGGGGAAATAAGACGGGGTTTGCAACATACTCCCAACCCCTCTACTGGGAATAAAAATGTACCCAAGGTGGCCAAACCTCGCATGAAAGGGACAGACTTGCAGGGACACAGCTGGCATAATAGTTCTGGTGTACATTGGAGAGCTGGCCTGGAGAGAAGCCCTTTGAGAAAATGGGTTCAAGCAAAGGGAAAGGTTAAGTCGCTGATCTCTCGGCTCTCTGGCTCCGGTTTGAAAAATGGGCAGTGTATGGAAAGCACTAGTGATCAGGAGATGCATTTAACAGAACAAGCTGCCAGCTCTGAGGTATCAACTATGTTGGATTATCCTGTTCAGAACTGTCCAGAGATCGAGGCCTTGCCAAATGGGGTATCTGCGCTGGAGCTAGGGGGCATGACAAGGGCAACCATGCTGGATACAACAGCGCGGAAGACCCGCCATCTGCTAAGGAGCCTTCACTTGCTCTAATATTGCAGGTTTTATAAGAGCAAAGGCGAGAAGCACAAGACTCATTCACAGATTACAGGTGATTACCTGAGTATTCAACAGTCACTGAATGAGGTGAAGGGCACAGTGGCCGGAATAACAAGAGACACGGCCGAGTTACAAACGAGGGTTGCAGAGACAGAAGATGCTATTACGACTACGGCTAAGACAGTACAGTCTCATAATGTGCAGCTTCTGGCCTGCCAAGCAAAAATTGAAGATTTGGAAAACCGGCAACGCCGGAACAAACTAAGATTAATTGGGGTTCCGGAGGGCACGGAGGGATCAGATCCTCGCGCCTATGTAGTTCAGCTTCTTTAAAGGGCCTTCCCGGACCTGTCGGATTGGGATTATTAAATTCAGAGGGCACATAGGCTGCCCTTACCTTTGCAGGAAGTCAGTTCCTGATATCCCCGACCTATTCTGATTTTTTGGGGGTATTTTTTTGTTAAGGCAGGCGATCTCTTTAAAGGCTCGGCCTAGTACTCCAATAGTTGTTGACTCTTCTTCCTTATTTTTTAGATCTGATTTAAGCTGTACTACAATGACGAAATGGTGGAAAAGGAGACAACTTATCGATCCAATCAAAGCAGAAGGTGCCCAAGTTTTTTTGCAGGAACCGGCTCGTTTGAAAGTCATTAAAGATGGGCACTCACAATTTTTTTTTCCGGAGGTAGAGGCTAAACAAGCCTGGAACAAGTGGCAGATGGCAAGAGCATCTGGCAGGACTGATAGAATTGATGGGGTTTATTATTCTTTAAAAAGGCAATGGGGCCAGGGATATGTGTTTCACATCGGATTAGGGATAGGGTTTGGGAGGTTGTTAAGGGCCAATATGCTTTTTTCCTCCATGATTATTCTGTTCTGCTTTTTCTTATCTCCCTTTCTTTTTCTTTTTTCCTGATTCAGGAAGGTTTATACTCTTGCCCTTTGCTATTTAAGATTTTTTGTGGGTGGTGGGCAGCTGGGTGGGGCTGTCTTCATGGTGCGGTGAGATGTTAGCTGCTATATCCAGCGGCTGATTTTTGGGGAGGGTGATTCCTTCTTTAGGACACTGGGAAGGGGGTGGGGCTGTCCATGTGGGGTTTTGGGACGGGTGCACCTAAGGGTGTGGGGGTTATAAAAAAGAAAAAAAGAATACTTATGGTTTCTTGAGCTGGTGGGGAATGGTGGATTTTTACTGTTTTGATTTGAGGTATGGTGTATATATCAAGGGTTATGGCAATGATTAGGTGTTTGTCTTGGAATGTGTCAGGATTAAACAGAGGATCTAAAAGAAAATTAGTACAGGAGGAGCTTAGGGCATATAAACCTCATGTAGTACTTCTCTCGGGGAAGCATTTAGCATATAAGGATCGAGGCTTTCTCAATCAACTGGGTTTTGAAAACGTAATGTTTACTTCACAGAGTGTGTCGGTAAGGGGTACTGCTATATTGGTTTCTAAAACACTGGATTGTCAAGTTCATAAGGTATTAGTGGATCAAAGGAAGAGGTGGGCTTTGGCTCAAATTGGGATCAACAGTGTGAAATATGTGTTTTGTGCACTGTTGGGTCCCAATGTTGATGATCCGGCCCTTTTTGACTACATTTGCTTGGAATTACTGGGAAGGCAGGGGGAGCTAGTTGTAATGGATGATTTCAACTGTGTCATTAATTAAGATTCTACTAGCCGGGCGCTCACTTCTAGGATGGCGAAGGTGAGAGCTTCCATTTTAGAATTAGGGCGTTTGCATTCGCCAAAGGATACGTGGCGCTCTCTCTTTCCAACAATACCGGGCTATACATACTACTCCATACAACACCGGCAGTATTCTAGGATCGACATGGCATGGATTTCAGATTACATTTTGCTGGGCCCGGACAAGGAGGTGTGTCCTCGGATTACATTCGACCATCATCCCATATTGCTATCTTTTCGGGTTAACATTGGGCCTAAAACATCCGGCCTTTTTCTTTCCGCGCTATCTGATTACGGACTCTGAGTATCTGGTCTTCATTTCTAAAAAATGATCAAAATACTTGGAAGGTAATCTAGGGTCCGCTTCCCCTTGTGTGGTATAAGATGTAAAAAATCCATATTTGTAAAGCGCGAACTACTCACCCTTACGGATCTCAAGGCGCTGGGGGCTGTCGTGGAAATTAAGTGAGCTATTGCCCAGAGTCAAATGGAGCTGAGCTGCCGCCGGGCATCAAACCAGGAACCCTGTGCTCCGAAGTCAGCTGCCCTGGCCGCTGCACCACACTTCTCCACTGGATGCAATGAAGGCATATATTCGAGGAGTTACCCAGCAGTTTGTTTGGCAACAGAATAAAGAACAAAAGGAGGTAGCTAAGGAAGCCTATCAAAGGCTCATAGCTAGCGAATTCCAGCATGCTGAGGCTGTCTGTCAGGGGGCAGTAGATCAGGACTCTTTGTATGCCTTTTTAGTGGAGGACAGGGTTTTGAAAGAGGGTAGGGGCTAGTTTTACTAAGCATAAGACACTACAATACGAGTATGGAGATTGAATAGGGAAAGTACTTGCTCACCAGCTTATGGACAATCGCCTTAAGACAACGATTAAAGCCATTAAGAGCGAGGGGAGTACATTATATAGACGCCCCCAGGATATTGATGATCAATTTTCTATTTTCTATCAGCAACTGTACTCTCCAGATGCAGCTCAAGACCTGACAGAAATGCAGAGTTATCTGGGAGGGAATAACCTCCCGGCTTTGACGGATGAAGATTCGCTTTTATTAGAGCAGGAAATTACTCTGGAGGAAATTGAGGAAGCAATAGGGGGGCTCCCGCTGGTGAAGATGACTGGGAAAGACGCTATTCCTGCTGAATGTTATAAGAGCTGTGAAAGTGTGCTGGCCCTGGTGCTGAGAGAGGTAATCAAGCAAATTGGAGTACCAGGTCTAGTTCCAAACTCATGGAATATTGCTAATGTAATTTTTTTTTCCTAAAGAAGGATAAGGCACCGGAGGAACGGGCTTCCTATCACCCAATCTTGTTAATAAATGTAGATGCTAAGGTTTTTGCCAAGATACTGGCCACCCGGTTAGCTCGTATGATGGCCTGGTTTCTCCCCAGCAGCATGGATTTATACAAGGAAGAGATACCACTGCCCATGTCAACACAGCAGTGGCGGCTTTTGATGCTGCGGGGAAGTTAAAAACTAACCTGGGCATGGTTTTATTAGATGCTGAAAAAGCATTCAAACAGGTGGCTTGGGAATATATTTGGGCAACATTGACTGCATTTGGGTTTAGGGAGAAATTTCGGAATTGGGTCTAAGCTATGTATCACAGCCCTATGACTAGATTACTTTATTTGAATATTCAAACTGCTCCTTTTCTTATTCGCTGCGGTTCTAGACAGGGTTGTCCCCTTTCCCCCCTTCTTTTTGCCCTCTATATTGAGCCATTTATTTGGGCACTCCTGGCTAATGTTAAGATACGTCCGCTGAACATTAGGCAACGTTTGCTGAAACTTACTGCATACGTGGATGATATTGCTATTTTTTTCGGCTGAAGCAATATCAACAATAGAGGGTATTAATATGGAAGGTAAGAAGTTTGGCCTTTTCTTGGGCTACAGATTAAACCCTAATAAAATGCAAGTGCTTCTTAACTTCCAGACCGAATTCCAGGTAGAAGGGTCATGCTCGACTGCTATGTATTTAGGGGTTCACATTTTGCCTAAGGTTGAACTTATCCATGCATTAAATTATGATCCTCTGTTAGCTGTTATTACTAAGCAACTGAAACTTTGGCACAAGCTTCCAATTAGTATTTTGGGTAGGTGTAACATCATTAAGATGAAGTTACTACCTACATTTTGTATTTATTTCGGTCGATCCCGTTGCGTATTCCTATTTTATTTTTTAGTAAGCTGGATGGGGTTTTGAGTAGCTTTATTTGGGGGTATAAAAAATCACCATGTGCTATTGGATTAATAAAGCTTCCATATAATCAGGGGGGTCTAGAACTCCCGACTTTAAATTGTATTTTTGGGCTGCATTTGTCGGTCGTCTGCACAGTCTCTTGAACCCAGATAAAACTGATTTTTGGCATTGGCTTGTTCTTGGCCCAGAGAGCTAGATGTTTTTATACCGAATTAATGACCCTAACTACTTTAAATGGGTACGGTTCAAGACTATCAGAGACTGCGTTTATATATGGCAGGGCATTATGGTTAGATCTTCTTTATCTCTTATACATGATAAGCTACCTCTCTGGGGTAACCCGATGTTGCCCTGGATATTTCAGGATTCTGCGTGCCAGCAATGGACAAAGTATGGCGTCCACTATCTGGGGCAGCTGTATGATTGTAATGGTTTAAGATCATTTGAGAATCTACAGCTTACTTTTGATATCCCTCAACGGATGATTTTTAAATATCTTCAGGTCAGGGATTATCATATTAGACACCTTGCTGTCCAGAGTGTCTCAGGTTCAGGGGTTTGGAAGTGCTTGTGTGCTCTGAACCGGCTGGCAGGTATTAGCTGGATGTAGTGATCTCTCTGTCAGTTTAGAGTAGATGGCTGTGAAAAATTAGCATCCAGATGGAGCGAGACCTTAGGGATAAGTATTACTATAGGAAGAGGTAAAGACTGCTTTTGATATCATAGCACGCTCTGTACATTTGGTCAATTTACGACTGCAACAATTTCGGATGATCTGTGCACTTTATCAGACCCCGGAGAGCATCGCTAGATGGTCTCAAGGTGGAGTCACACGGGTGGGGAGTTTACGGAGGGGCGCGTTGTAACTGCCTCAAGTGTGGGCTGCATGCAGCTGATATGATTCACATGTTTCTCACGTGCCCAGATTTAGGTCTTTTTGGCAGAAGATACTATTGCTATTAAACTCCGACTTGGGGTTTAATATATATTCATGATAGCTGAGAAGATGTTCGGCTATAAAGAGGATAGTGGTGGGCATAAATCAATAATCGCAATTATGGTAGTTGCTGCCCGACTGGCGACCGCCAGAGCCTGAATTTCACCCAAACCTCCCTCAGTAACGAATGGTGGTTAATTGTTAGGGAAATCGGCGAAAGAGAGAAGGCTCTAGCTAAAGTATGGCGTGTCCACGCCCTACAAAAATTTGGCTCTATATGAGGCTGCTTAGATGACGCATAGGTCGATGGTCTTATGGGATTAGTATGTGTTTTTTTTTGTTTTCTTTCCATTTATTGGTTTTAGTTAATTTTATGTATTTGTGTAAAGCACTCATTTCCAGATATTAATTTGCATACCGTAGCTGTATATTTTAACCTATACTTATGTGGTATCATTATCTTATTTCTTGCTAACACCTCTGTATTTTTTTCGATTTTGTATTATTGTGGATCAGAGTTTTTGAATGTATTTCTTTTTGACATTACAAAAAATGTCAAAAAAACCAAAAGCTTAACATAGAACATTTAGGGCATGCATGCCATGGCAAAACACTTTAAAAGTGTTCTTATCTGCACAGGCGAGGAAGTACACATGGCACTATTGCAGGAGACACACCTCGCTGACAAGGAGGGACAGGAGCTGCAACAACGCTGGATAGGCCAGACTTATTACACTGCATAATTGGGTTATGCCAGAGGGTTCGTCATGGATTGGAGCTGGAGTTCCCTTCCAGGTTATAGACTCAATAATACAGGAGTGCCAAGAGATGACTATAGTGAATGTGTATGCCCCACATCTAGATCAAAGTGGGTTCCTTGCGAATTTGTCACAACAATTAGCACCATTCTTAACTGTTGCGACTTTAGTTGGGGGAGATTTTAACTGTGTCTGATGTTTTAATAGATCGCTCACACCCTCCCTTACGCGACTCCCAGACTGTCAGCACAGCTAAAATGTTCAAAGATTGGCAACTGCAGTGGGACCTCCACCCACAGTAAAGAGACTATTCCTTCTTTTTGGGACTCTATCAAGTGCACGTTCAACTAGATCATTTTCTCTCTACCCCTAACATACATAGTTTTGTTTCTATGGTGGAATACCTCTCACGCTCTATATCGGATCATAATCTTGTTTTGTTGCAGCTGCGGTGGGCTCAACCCAGATAAGGTCTTACCTAAATCAATTAGGACTGAAATTATTCAATATTTCACTGATCATGCTGATACAGCATCTACCCCACAAGTACAGTGAGATGCCTCTAAGACAGTGACTCAAGGATATTGTATTGGCGAATCTAAAGGAGTTAGACACTCACTGCTGAGATGTAGAGGTTGCTGAGGAACTCCTACGAGATGTGGATACCCGCCGTCTGGACCGGCCTGAGCTCCAATCCGAACTATTGGCAGTCACAGAAGCAGTGGCGACACAGATAGAATGGCTGTGCTGTTTTGTTTATAAGCAGTACACAGACAAAACACTTGCTGAGCGGGACAAGCCGGTTTCCCTATTGGCATGGCTGGCTAACCCAGATAAGCGTGGCTCGCCGATTATGGAGTTAGAGGACAGGGAGGGTAGAAGGGTGCATTTGCAGGAGGGGATCAATTACATATTTGCTGACTACTACTCAGCACTATATACTACCTTCCCCTTGCGAGACCTGGAAGAGACCTGGGCGCACCTGGCGCCCCTAAGGTGATTCTCGGAGGAGGAGGCAAACGACCTGTGAGGGGACACTCACATCGCAGGAAATCGCAACTACCATCAGATATATGGCGCGCAACAAAACTCCAGGCACGGATGAGCTCCCGGTGGAGTTTTCTGCTGCGTATTCTACTGAGCTGACGTCTCATCTGGTAAGCCTCTATACGGCGTGTAAAGAGGCCGGCACCCTACCGAATACTACTAAGGAGGCGGTGATAGTTCCTAATTTGAAACCAAAATAAACTTGCCCATGACATGTCATCATACCGTCCACTATCCATGCTTAACATCGACTACAAAATACTGAGCAGGATCTCAGCCACCCGATTGTTGCCCTTCCTGACTACACTGATACATGCAGATCAAGCTGGGTCATAGCACAGCAGGGAATATTCAACAATTATTGACCATTATGGAGGCGGACAAGGGTGACCAAGGGGATGCAGCAATCTTTGCTGTAGACATAGAAAAAGCATTTGATAGCCTGGAATGGGGATATCTATGGCACTCCTGGGACTGGGAGGGGACTTTTTGTTTGTACCTGCCTATTATATACTAGACCCATGGCCAAAGTGCTCACGGGAAGTGTTATTTCTAGAGGGTGGCCAGTGGAGCGCGGCACCAGGCAGGGATGCCTGCTCTCCCGCCATTATTCGCTATTGCCATGGAGCCATTGGTGGTTGCTGCCAGATCTGGGCAATTTTACAGGGGACTAAGTGTGAGACGAACAACCATCAAATTGCCCTCTATGCTGATGATCTGCTACTTTTTCTGAGCGATTGGGAGGAAGATCTAAGAGGAGCCCGCTCCTTGCTAGAGAAGTTTAGCTCCTTCTCTGGCTTGAAAGTAAGTTGGCAGAAGTCCAGGCTCTTTCCTGTGCTGCAGACCGGACTGGTTTGGCACAACTACAATGGGAGCCGAGGTTCTTACCCTATCTAGGGGTCTGAATATATCACGACTGGCCTGACCTCTTTGAGGGAAATGTGGGGCAAGCTCTTTGAGCGCTGAGGATTTCTACAGCTTTCTGGCGGACCCTACCACTTTCAGTAGCTGGTAGGATTGCACTCCTTAAAATGGTGGTGCTCCCTCGGCTCTTGTATTGTGTTAGCTCGCTTCTATTTTGGATTGCACAGCATTTTTCAGAGAATTAGATACTTTGATCAGGGCATTTATCCAGGGGTCGGGATGACGACCCCTGGATAAATGCAGGGGTCTATTATATAGCGACCCAGTTACAGTGGTCGGTTAGAGACAGGACACAGAGACTGAAGCCAGATGGGGTCCAACACTCATTCGCACCACCGCTATTTGATCTCTTGCGAGTGTTCCTTGGAGTGGGTAGACCGACTGGAAAAGATTCACACAAATTCAAGGTGCAAGCCAAATGCGGTTGTCCAGGATTACAAAAAATGCGGGTTAAAGTTCCATATACTCCTGAAATACCTCCAAACATGCCTAGAGCACCTACGAGTAATTGGTGAAACCTAGATATCTTGGCTGAGGCTGAAATGACAAAGATGGGGGATCTTTTTAGAGACGCTGAGTTGCTCACTTCAAGGAATTCTGCAGAGAGTTTGACCTAACCCCACCAGCGATTTCTTGCTACACAGAGCACTCATTGCAGCAATACGCAAACATTGGCATACGGGAACTATCGAAACCCTATCACAGCACAGTTGTTATTATAAGGCCCTTTCTGTAGACACTGTAAAGGCAGTGTCTTGTCTGCAAGGGTACTACATGCAGATCAGCAACACCTGCTGGAGAAACTAAGATCTCAGTGGTAAGCGGATCTAGCCATCCAGATTTTGGCAAGAGACTGGGATAACATATTAGCTGGAGTAACTGGTGCAACCTGTCCTCGCTGTGTGGAGGAGAGGGCACATATACTTCATATGTTTTGGACCTGCTCGAGACTGCATGAGTTTTGGGAAGGGGTCTTACAAATAGTAGGAGAGACTATAGAGAGAGAGGTTCCACATACTCCGGCCCACTGCCTACTAGGATGGTTCTCCCACACATCCAAGACTAAAATCACAAGCAAATTCCAAGAACTCACATTCATCCTTGCTAAGCATGAGATAGCGAGAAATTGGAAGGCACTGGGAGGTCCTTTACTGCACTTATGGAGGGGAGAGCTGCTGAAGTGGGCAGGATGCGAAGGGCGACTATTGTTGAGAGAAGCTAGGAGGGGGATAGGGAACATGGAGGTGACTAGAGCCTATGTGGCCCTCATAGACGATTTATGACACCCACACCCACACCCAAGCACCCCAGAGAGAACGCCCATGAGGTCCACATGAGCTCTTCTGGAGAATGCAAGATTTTACCCTTTTACCTCTATCAATATGTCCTCTACCTCCACTCTCAAATTGATCCCAAACCTCATAGGGGGATGATTTGGTGCAGAATTTTTATAGTAACAAAGCTTCATCTTGGTAGTTTGTCCACTTGGGCATTCATTGAAAGCTTGGAGTCCATGGTAAATCTGAGGTTTCTACTGCAATATGGGGGACCCCCTCTATAGATTATACTTTTCAGGCTAGGGAGAAGAGGGGAAATAACCACAGTCAACTAATTATGCTCCCTCGTAGCCTATCCGTTCCTTACATCAAGAAATTGCTCTTCTCAAATTATCTCATACATCTAATCACAACAGTGACACTTGACATTTAAATTTGTCATTATTTTTATTATCTCATAACTTCATATATTTTATATCATTTCAATTTTCATTTTCTTTTATGTATATCTTTTTTTTCCCATTCAAAGTGAGAAAACTGATTATAAAAGTTCATACAAAAGACAACATTATCACAATCATTACATACACTTTTATATATACAAATCCATTCAGTAGAGAAACAACAACCCCTGGACTAATCTTCAATGAATACATCCATACCACAACCATTCAAACACATACATACTCTCACAAAACTTCATACAGCCAGCATCTGTGCAAGGTAGAGGTTATGTGTAACAAGGAAAACTCTGCGACCAGATAGATTTTTGTGTTCAGAGCACAAGGCTCTGCATAAAGTCGAGGCGCGTTTCGGTGGTATTTGAAGAGTAGTTAGACCACCTTCATCAGGACCTTCCCAGATACCCACATCAATATCACAGCAACCAGGGGGCCTAAAAATACATACAAAAGCGTCACTGTTGTAAATACCGATGTTTCAACATTTCTAAATTATTGATTGGACCAAACATGAAAACATATTAAAGACTGCTAGTCATGTACCACTCTTACAGATTTACTGCTCCCACTACTTACCAATGGGGGCCCAAAAAAAGTCATTCATACCATCATTTATTAGGCATGCCATAATGTGACTGATATTAGAGAAATGTGAACATAGAAAGACTACAGAGTACCAATCACCACGGCCCCTCGCGGCGGGATGCCTGGCTTTCACCTTGTGGACACCCTGCCGGGGTTTCTCACAGGGAAATACCAGGACGGGTTCCCTAAGCAAGCGCCGGGACGCTCATGGGCAGCTGTGCGCTTTACAAGTCCAGCACATTTACATTTACATTTGAGGATAACTGTCACCATCATCCTGTGATCAAATGTGTCCCAACAAAAGAGATAGGGCGAACCCTATCATTTATAGTCAATAGATCAAAACAAAGAATGCCATACAGAAATAAATAATTATTTAAATATTTATGTTTTAGTATCCTGAAAGCAATATATAAACAATTACTTCCGGAGGAGAAAACAGTGTTTGTAAAATCTTATAGGAAGAAAATCTAGCATTCTATGCATGTGAAAGCAGTTCACAAAACAAATCTGAAATTGGTCTCAGCATGTCCAGATTTTATTAAGAGGAAAAGGAAGCTCTCCACATAATTTAAAAATTCTATTATGTTTTTACATAAGGCCATCAGCACACAAGTGAAAAAGCTTACACTGCATGGCGGAGTAGTGGCACATTTTAAGTTAAAGGTTACACCTTCCCTGAGGAACAAATCTAAAGAGATTCTAAAGGAACCTAATTAGTAGGTCCCTCAATGCAGCTATAAAATGATTATAAGTTAACACCAAGGAATAGGCTACCAGGCAGGTAGGACTATTTCTTGACTGCATCAAAATTCTTTCGAGCCCTTTAACAGGGATGGGTAGTTTGACTGCTCTTATTCATGAGACATGCCCGTACACCGAGATGTGTTCTTATAAGATGATCTCTCTACTTGATAAAACTGGGAAAGTCTGCCAAAATGGCACTAGCACAAGGGGAAAGGACAGGAATGTACCATATTGGTACTACAGTGCGCTCCTGACCTGTGCCAGTGATGCAGGGCGTCCCAGCAAGGTGATTTGCTGCGCTGCCTTGCACCACTATTTTCATAAAGATGCCCCATTGGTGTCTACTTAATTTTTATAAATTGGTCTCAGCTTTGATATTGAGTGTGTGAACCATTTATTGACTGTGTGTGTACAACAAATACGTAACACTCCCATCTGAAAAGCCTAAACTGGTGAAAACTATCACAAATAGAGCTCTTCGGGGTATTAAAGTAAGCCCTGTAAAGCCCTGCAAGGGTCGTCCAGACATTTTGCATGGTGTGCCTTTCCATTGGCATCACTACATAAAAAGCCAGCTTCCTTCACCAAGTCACCCTATTGGCTCGTATTGAGCATGGAGACTATGGCATGTATAACTCCTGGGCTTCAGAATCTGTTTGATGATCAAGCTGCCTCTGTGGGAGGACCAACTGTTGCAACAAGAGGGTACGGTTCTGCACCTGGGCCTTACCAACCTCCACGTTAATGCATGGGGCATCGAGCAGCGACAGCTGAACACCTACGACATTTATCTGCAGGTGGTTGATGTCATCTTGGCAGTCTGGCATACCTCATCAAAAACTGTTAAGCCTGTCGTTGGGACAAAGTTGTGGGTTGCTGAAGCACACTCCAGATTAACCCCTCCAGGGCCGAGTTGTCTGACATTCTATTTGGTTTGTATCTTGCTTGGCAAGACTTTGCTTCGGGAACAGTTAGGGTTACCTTTCAGCTCTTTTGACCTTTTTACGGTTGCCTGACCAGCCTTCATTATTTAAGTCACCAGCTGTGATGCGTTTTTTGAAAGGTCTACAACACTTGTTTCCTCCCTTTCCTTTTGTCATACCTCAGTGGAACCTAAACGTGGTCTTCACAGAATTGATGTGCACTCCCTTTGATCTGCTTCACAGCTGTCTCTCATGACGCCTCACCCTCAAGGCGGTGTTCTATGTTGCCATCATCTCAGTTTGCCAAGAGAGTGAGCTTAAGGCACTGTGTGTTAACCAACCATACACCACAGTCTTCCCAGACAAACTGGTTCTGCAGATGCAAGCATCCTTCTTACCAAAAGTTGTGACTCTTTCCATATCAGTCAAACTATTACCGTGCCGGCATGCTATGCGCCGTCTCGCCCCTCTAAGAATTAGACACTCCATCATTTGGAACCTAAAGGAGCTCTGATCTTTTACATTGATCGTACCAAAGGCATCAGGAGGATAATTAGGTCTCTGTGAGGTACACTGGGGTGAAAAAAGGCAAGGCTGTGCAGAATAGGACCATCTCCAGTTGGATCATACCTTGCATCAAGATCTGCTATATATTGGCTAAAGAGCTGCCTCCAGAAGTTCTGGAAGCCCATTCCACCATGATCAAAGCTGCTACCACTGTGTTGGCATGTGGTGTTCCTGTCGCTGACATCTGCCAGGTAGCTAAGTGGGTGTCACTCCATATACCCACTCAGTCCTACAATACTTTTTGGTTTGAGCCAATTCACAGACTAATGTTCTAGTAGGTACTGATCTGGTATCTGTTCAAAAACTGAGGAATCTAGGGTTAGAGTCTATCAGAAAAACAAATCACTTACCTCTGGTAACACTTTCTGATAGAGTCCCTAGCTAACCCAGATTCCTCGCCGGCCCTTTCATCCTCCACATTCCATTATTTGGGCTCTACCAATTCATAAGATCCCAAGTCTAGGAATCTTCACACTGGTCAATGGGCCCACATAATACTCTTGCAGAGGCTTGAGAAGGCAGAGATAGTGGGCAGAGCCTGGAATTGTCTTTGATCCTATCTATCTAAAAGGCAGTAAGCAGTCTTTCTATCACCTTTACCTTCTGGTTTGGAAAGATGCTGTGGATTCCAGAAGGGCTCAGCATTAAGCCCAACCTTGTTTAACATCCATATGGCCCCTCTAGCGCTGATAGCTCAAAGGTGGGGGTCTGAACACCGTTTTGTAGGCAGATGACACACAGCTTATGCTGCCATTCCAACAGCTTGATGATACTGTGGTTGGTGACTTTCAGGGCTGTCTTACTACTGTGTTATTGCTGTTTACGGTTGGATTCACAATAGTTGTTTACAGTTTAACTCGGAAAAATAGGAACATTTACTTTTTGGCACACTTCCTTTAAGAACATGGCTCTTTATGTGACATATACAAATCTGATATACTGTGTAAAGGGTCCAGGGGTTCCCTCATGAGTGTACTGGGGCTTGCTATGCAATCCCAAAGTGCTGTGTTAGGGGTTAGTGTGGTCGAGCAGCCTTAGGCTTAGCACAGAGGAGTGCAAGACATTTGCAAATGCCCACAATGATTAATAAATGGCACACTCGACTCAGGGAGGAGATCCACACCAATTTATAAAAATACCAAGTACCTTTATATATGTTTAGGCATCAGAGAAAAATCGTTCAGGTAAGTATCTCTCTTAATATGAATTACAGAGAGAAATTCCTGAGTTATGTAATGTTATTTTATGGAAGGAACAACCTGCAAACAGGTACAATATATCAACTTACAGGACCAATTACCAGGAATTAAGGTGAGTAGTGGGCAAAGTCCAAGGCAGCACCAGCAGCACACCATCAGCACAGCATCAGCAGCACGAGGGCAGCCGGGTGCAGGGTGCAAATCAGTGTTGGGAGTCCAATGCGTTTCAATTGGGATCAGGCAATGTAAAAAGAGGCTGCGGGCTCCGGCTAGAAAGCCAGCCGGGCTGAACCAGCGAATGAGCTCAGGCCTTGTGATGCTCGGGGACACCTTTGGTCCTCTTCTCCAAGGCCCCAGGGCGATGGGTGAAGGGGTGTCCTTAGGTGTCGGGTTTTTCCTTACCAGAGCAGTCATGGTTGCAGGGGTCAGCATGTAGATGCTGCAGTCGACGTTGGGGTGTCCAGGAGAGGTGAAACCATGATGGACTTGAGCTCTGGAGGTCCTAGGAACCTTGTTGGCACTGGTGGCCACTTCAACCCGAGCTGGAGGCGATGGGTGCAGGGGTGGTTTCAGGTATCAGGTTTTGGCTGTTCCGGAGGCCTCAGGGTCTTTGGAACAGGCCTTCTGTCCGCTGGAGGTCTTGAGTCTTTTTTAATGGCAGACAGACCTCCCACGTTTCTGGAGTCGCAGCTGCAGGATGAGCTAACTTTGGCTCTGCTTTCTATGGGGGATGCAGACAAGTTGGCAGGGTTGGTACCACGTCAGTTGCTTCTTTTCGCTTCTTGGCTTTTGCAGCTCTTCTGTGTCCTCTCTCTTTTTAGTTTGTCAGGATCTGCTTCTCTGGTGCCAAGGGCTCCCCTGAATAGTGAATGTAGGGGTGTAAGGGGAGTGTAGGGTAGTAGCCAAAGGGCCACTGACCCTTGGGGTCACTACGCCCCCTATATGACCACTTCCCATAGGAAGTGGGCATAACCTTGTCCCAGAATTCCTAAGTATGCCATAACAAAGATGGCTACCTCTCAAAAATCGTGTACACCTCACTGCAGCCCATGTGAGGGGTGGTACTAGCCTGGAGGTGGCACATCTACCTGACTTTCTAATTTCCCATCTGTCCAGGTGCCAAGGGGCCCTGGACAAAGGGGTCAGCTTCCTCTCCTGTGAGGGGGAGCCAGATTTGCATTTCGAAGGCAGCAGATTGAGGCTTGCTGTCCAAGGAAGGTAAACAGCAGGTCATCCTCTTCCCGGACAGGCTTTTGTTCTGGGTCTCCTGAGATCAGAGGCTGTCACCCTAGGAGGTTAGAACAGTGTCTTGAGTGGCAGGCTGGCAGAAACCAGTCAGCAAGCACACCAGAGGTCGGTAGGTTTTCAGGGGGCACCTGCTTGTATTGGTAAATCCAACACTGGCATCAGTGGGGGTTTACCAATACGAGGTGATTGATACCAAACATCCCTATTTACAGTGCAGCCATCATGTAACTGGGGAACTCATTTTCACCAGTGTCCAGCACATGTTTTAAAAGGGTTCCGCTGGTATATAAGGACACTGCCCAGGACACAGACCAAGAATAGGTACCAATGAGCACATGCATCTGACCAGATGAGTCCATGATCAAGGCATCAGAAGGTCTGCCAATTCCTACAAGAGCAGTCCGACATGTATGGTATTTATGTTAACTTGTTTACGATTTTACTGTCACCCAAACTACAATTAGCCATACAGTCCCAAGTCCTCAAGCAGGCCCAGGAGATGCGGTACAAGTTTCCTCTGAGTATCGCTTTCCAAAGCTCTGAATACCAAATACCAGACCCTATGGGCTGTCCAGTCTTTGTAAATGGGCAACTCCAGCTCACTCTGTGGTGGTGATGGCAGCCCAATGAAAGTCAAAGAATCATTATCCTGCGTGGACAAGGATGCAAACTGTCTGCCATGGGAAGAAGGTGGTCGTCCAGTTGGGTGGCCTTGCCTTAGGGCAAGGCAGTGCCATGAAAGCCAGCTAAGGATTTTATTTCTAGCACAAGTTCAATCACCAGGCATCCATGTTGCTAGACTATGCCCCCCAATAGTAATGTTAACCTGGTCAAAGATAATGTAAAGTAGACACTGCTGATGTCCAGGAACCTCAGTCACACAGCTGCCTGGATCAGGAATATTTGACTGTCAATGGGGTGGTCATCATGGCTAAAGACTTTGGACCTAAATCAAGACTTTGGACCTAAATCCAAAGACCCAAAAGAACATCATAAATCACATTCTTTTCCAGAAACATCTCAAAATGTATCTTTTCCAAAGTTCTTATCTATGGATTCCTTATGCCTTGTTGTTGGCCAAGTACAGTAAGCACTAGGATAACCTCCAGGTAACAGCCATGATCTAAAAATCGAATGCATTTATTCATTCAACCTCTCCTTCAATGGAAAGAACTTTAATAATTCCATGATGGATAAGGTCCTCCAGCACTACTGTGGTTGTGAATAATTAGCTGAATATATCCAAGCAGTACCGGTCAGACCACCTCATCTTTTCTATCACTTATAGACCTGCCAGACTTTCAAGGCTCAGTAGGCCCCTCAAACTGAGGGATATATTTACCCCAAAAAATTAAACCTCGCAGCGCTACAAGCCACCTTACTGCACTGCATGATAGGGAAAAGGCAGTTATGCACCATGCTTAACAATATATGGTGCATTTCTGTTATTTGCCACCACTGGCACACATTGTGCTGCCTAGTGCCAATGCAGGCAACCTTGCACCATGGTGCAAGGGTGCCTGCACTGGAAGCAGGATTGTTTTTGAGGAGGAAGGGACACCTTACTGCATAACAAAAATCCCTGGGGGCATTTTCCTTTTTCTATGTGTGTTGCACAATGCAGCACACAAAGAGGAAAAAATGAGAAGTAAAGATATTTCTCCTTGTTACGCCTACCCTGGGGTTGCGTTGCATTTTGACGTGTTCCCATGTCTAGCAGTAAAGGTAAATCTGGGATGAGGCCAAAATTCGGGGGTAACGCGTGGGAACATTTATGCCCTACCCATGAACGCCTCCCTAGGGCAGAGTAACTCAACACAGCGATTTGCGCTACGTTGCGGGACTCTAGATTTATTAAGCCACACGGCCACACAAGGTGGCCTTGCATGGCTTGATAATCTAACTTCAGAGCTGCATCGTTCTTGCACCCGTTGCGTGGCGCAAGGGTGATGCGACCCTTTGATAAATTTGCCCCTAAGGTCCCAGCTGAATCTTTCCTTCCTTTGTAAGAAAACAAGCAAAGAGGAGACACTTCACGGCAAAGAAAAAGCTTGCTTCTACACCATCAATCCATCACACATTGACTTCTTACTTCATGGACAACCACTCCCCAGCACAATCTTAGGACATCCAGTTCACATCAGTGGGGAAAAAGCGTTCCTTCTTCTAACACCACTGGAATCAACCAGTGATGCATTGGTCCTCAAAGTGAAGAATGGTTATGAAGTAGCAGCTGACACCCCCCTCTATCCAGCCCACTGTTGTCATAGAAGCACACCAGAGCTCCTCTCCATAAAAGCAGTCAAGCTGTCCAACCCACAGATATGGGGCAGTGATAATATTTCCATAACTTCCTTGTAAGGAAAAATGAAGGAGCGTCTGCCCCATTCTGGATAGAAATAGATAGATATTTAGATAGATAGATAGATATGCCCATATTCACTTAAAACATCAAAGATTAAAGGGACGCTATAGTTAGGTGGCGGTTAAAACATATAGGGGCATATGCATCAACATTCTTTTTTTTGCGATTACCAAATAGCGATTTTTAAGAAATTGCTATTTGATAAGCGCAAAATGCAATGCATTAACATAGGCAGAAAATAGCGATTCCTTAAGAATCACAACCACAATTAAGGAATCACTATTTGCAATTGCGACTCCATTCTTTCCTATGGGCCTCAAGGCCCATAGGTGAGAATGGTTTTGCATTACCTAAATTGCGATTATCTAATTGGTAATTGCAAATTAGGTAATGAAAGGCAAGAGTGCACAGGGGCCTAAGGCCCCCCGAGGCACCCCTAAAAAATGTGGTGCACATTAAGGCAGACACATGCCCTAGGGGCATGTGTGCACCACATGGCACTTTGGAAAAGGCAGTTTTGTGCATTTTTCAAAGTATGCAGATATTAGCATCAACTTGAAGTTGAGGCTAATTATCGTTTCCTAAATGCACAGTTCGCATTCCGAAAAAGGCTTCTTTCATTAGCATTAGGGAATCGCAAATTGCGATTCCCTATTTGCATTCACAATTTAGGTAATCGCAAGAAATTGCGATTACCTAAATTGCGAATCCCTATAACGATTTTTACGGATGACACTGTTTACGATCGCAAAATACCTTGATGCATGTGCCAAATCGGTTTTTTAATTGTATTTTCTTAGTGTCAATGAGGCAAAAAAAGAAACATACAGAACAAACGTACAGTTTCATGCATATTATCCCACAATTACAAATTTAAGGAGGTGACAGGCATGGCCCTGTTGCTTTTGCTAGGGCACAATAGCTTCAGGATGGTACATACAATGAGCAGCGCAATTTGTGGAATGAGCAAAACATCTGATGAGGAGTATAGTCATTTGATAGCAAGATTAACATCAATCCAAACAGTAATCCTTCTGCATCAGAACCATCATCAGTGATCGAGCTACTGTCATCATGGAATCTTTCAAGCAATGGGCCCATAACAATACCGCATCCGGAGCCAACCCATCCCTGCGTGACATTCTCATATGATGTTCTTCTGCCAACCCCTATTCCAGAAGGTCCCTCAGCCACTGATCCCCCAGTGGGAGTCTTGTGCGAAACCACCCAATGTCCACATGCCATTTTGCCAAGAGGAAGGCCAGTTGAGCAAGTTTGCAAGTGATTTTGCATCCCTTAGGTCTGTCCACTGTACCTAACAAGCAAGCAAGTGGCGTTAGAGGGATCAGTATCCCAGTGGCCTCCTCAATACATGGCCCCACATGTCCCCAATGATCCTGAACCTTGCTCATTCTCAAGCCAAATGTAGAAAGGTGGTGCCCTCTTCCCTGCAATGACCACACACAGCACCCTTAGTGGGATTAATTCTGCTCAAATTTTAAGGTGTGACATATGTATTGTGTAGGAAGTGAAATTTAAGTAGTTTGAATCAATTATTACACAACACTGTGTACACAAGGTAGCTGCATGCGCCCAAATCTGAATTGGTGATGGGCTCTACCTAGTCGCTTTCCCAGGCATCTTGTGTGTCAAATGCTGGTGCTGCCTGTAGCCCCTGATGGCATTGTTAAAGTGTGTGATTAGGTTTTGGCCCTCCACCCATTAAATTAGGCCATCAAGCACTCTGGAAGGCCACAGCGCTGTAAGCAAATTAATCCACACCTCACTTGCAACACTCTCCAACTTAGCTTAGTGCAAGAAGTGGACCGGTTCGATTCCCAAAGAAGTCCAGGGCTTCTGGAAAAGTGATAAAGGTGCCCCCGGGGTAGATATTTCCCACCACTTGACACCCTTCTGCTCTCCATTGTTCCATGGAAATGTCTATGTGTGTGAAATGAAAAGGAGCGAGATCCCACAACCGCAGCTCCCTACGAAAGAACCCTCCAGACCACCCTCTCCCAGGACTAATATATAGGGGCATATTATCAAGATTTGCTTTAAAATTATCGCTACTTTAGCGGCAGGAAACTGCAGCTAAAGCGGCGATAATGGGCTTGCTAATATGCCCTTGTGAATCCCCGTAGAAGCCCAGGTTCACACCAGAACCTGGGCTTCTATTAGAATTCACAAGATCATATTATCAAGCCCATTATCGCTGCTTTAGCTGCAGTTTCCTGTCGCTACAGCGGCGATAATTTTAATGCCATACTTGATAATATGCCCCATACTGTTTTAAACTAACAAAACCACTGAAATTCACGAGTTATAGTTATCTCAATGAACTAACTTGTGCTCTAAGTAACAGTAACTTGTATTACTACCATGTAGTGTTGTCATGAATGAGGTAATTTCAAAAGCTGCAGTTATGTTATTATGATGTCATAGAACATGTCATGAGTGGCGTAATATGTGAGGTAGTAAGCAGTGCATGGAGAGGGTGCGAATTATAGTTACTTTAAGGCATAAGTGTCGGGAGCTAGCCACTGCTTACTTTTTTGGTGGGTGAAACAGTGCCCACCGGGGCACCCACACGCCACCTTTTGTTGGGAGCTGCAGGGGGATCCCAACGACTCCTGCTAGCTCCTCTGGTGGGAGCCGGACACTTTTTACATTTTTTGTCAGTACTCCGGTGCCCACCACGTGCATCCACAACCCATCTTTCATTAGGGGATATGGGGGGAGCCCCACAGCTATCATGGCACCAGCAGGCTCCCTGGCCAACACCATACTGGATGCTGGCAGGAGCCAGCTCCCTAACTTTGTTCCCACCCAGGCGGGAGCAGCTGCTTTCACTGCTCACAGAGCACGAGAGCAACTGTGTGTTTTATACCCAAGAAAGTGGGGTGTGCTCACAATCCCTGGGGCAAAAAACATCAGTGACCGGGCAATGGGGTCCCTGGGCCATTGCTTGGACCTGGGCCTGGGGAATGTGGTTCCTATGGTGATATACGGCACAGGGAAGAGGGCCGCACGAGTCTCTCCGCTTTATATTATTAGCAGCCACTGGGGATCGGGGCCCTCGGGCATCATGAAGACTAGGGGAGGGGGATGCAAAACCCCGCCCCTTAAAATAATAATGCACTGCCTTCCAAGATATGGCCCAGCCTGGGGGGGTTTCTTGTAAAAGGCATGACACCGCTAAAAATGTGGAGCAGAAAGAAATATTGCAGTTTTTGGTCCTAGGGGGGTATGGTATTCTGACCATACCTCCTTGCATCTTTTTTTACATTAATTTCGAGGACAAAGAACTCAGTCCCGACTCCTAAAATGGCTGCTGTCACATCTTTGTTATGTCAAATATCAGAGTAAGTCTGGGTAAAAGTTTCTGTATTTTAAAGAAGTTAGTGATGCTTCAGTTCTAGCAATCAGTGTCCAATATGAATTGAACATTTCACAGAGTACGTCCGGGAAGAAGTTTCCATACTTGTAAACAAAGGAGTTAGTGACGATATACAGATATGAACATGGAAAGCTTCTTTAGATTAATTAACAGCTTATATTGAAGGCCACTATCAATATATTATAGTAGGATGCTGCGTGTATTTATGTTTATAACATTTGAATAATTGAGGGGAATACAAATTCAAGATGGCTTCCGTTGTGTGGTGTCGCCAGGCACCATGATGCATGCTTGGAGTATGGTGTCAGTATATAATGATCGGCAAATTGAAGACACAGGATGTAAAAAAAATGATGAACACAGGTAAGGTGTGTTACGGTGACTGTGATTTATGATCTGACTTGAGGTGTTGTTTGTGGTCAATATTTGTTGGATAATGAATGAAGTTTTTAGGAGAAAAGGATACAGGCATGAACATGACAGATGAAAAATGAATGCACGGTGCTAAATTATTTATGGACATATAGCATAGAGCATAAACATTGTTGGGATTACAATGAGTTATGGAAAGGCTACACTAGAACCCCCTGGACATTTTTGGAATGTGCATTGGTGATCGGAGCACAGGTTTGGGCTTCGGAACTGTCAGACATATTGAAACTTGATTCCGGCTTGTGTTTTTTTAAACAATTTTAGGGGTAAAAAATATTGAATGTAGGATCGCGTTAAGGGGTTGACCAGCTTTTCTGGTCAGAGCCTGCCTTGTACCTGTTGCACCGTCCTCGTACTCCGGGAGGAGTACGAGGACGGAAGCAGTACTGGAAGCATTGGCTGCAAAATCTAAGCGCATATATGAGAAGGGAATCCCCCCTCTCACACTTAGAGAAACACCTTAGTGAGTGTAACACATAGCCTGGATTACACTCCTTTTTAACCTGCACTACACTCTATTTTAAAAAGGTCCTGAGGAAAGCCAGATTTAGTTTAAGGCACTGGCTGAAACATGTCGACCAACTGATGGATGTAGGAGGTAGTAACTCGCCTCCCTTAAACATCCCCAAGCCTTATTTTAACCGCCGACGGGGGCCCAGTTATTAACATTTAATTTACCCTCGGGTACTGGGACCCTCGCCAAGCCGTTTTAACTCACACTTCAATTTACACCTCACAATGCACTCTCAGTAAAATACCAGCTCCGCTGTAATCAGGCGTCGCAGCACACCCGGGACACATTAGGTGTCACTGGGTGGGCCCGATGATGAAGCATGCCATCAACCAGGTTGGTGGGTGAGGGCTTCATGAACTCACCAACGAGGTGCCCATGACAAATCTAATCAGAGTCCTAACAATATTGGTCATATTTAAGCTAGTCTCTTTTGATAACACATATAAACTACGGGGACTTGGACTAGCTTTCTAGTCCTCTCTCTCTCTCTTGATACGCGCAATATATGTGGTACAACATGAATGTCCTTCCTTTTTTCCCCCTTGTGTTTCATTGGGTCAATGCTCTGTTGAGAGAAATTGATGTTATACTACACATTACTACGTATGGACAAATGAATCATGTAGTATGGATTAGGGATTGAATGCTTTTTTCTTTCTTGAGTTCTATTTGGAAAATGTATTGCCATTCATTAGTATTACTGGTGGTTAAACATTTGATGTCATTTTGATTTCTTATACTAATGAATGTACAGAAGCTAAAATAAAACCTATTTGAATTACTTTTTTAATGTAATTTAATAATGTAAATAAACGTTAAAGTATATACACATTTTAGAAACAAATCTCGTAAAAACAAAAATATATTTTTTATGATTTTCAGCCCTTATTAAGCTCTGGCGATAGGACAGCGAAATGCATTGGCTGATTGCTCTGAATGTATGATCACCTTTCAAGAAGATAAATAAAGAAGTTTGTTACCACTACAACCTGATAATTCCTGGAATATTTTCTTTTCTAAAGCCATGCTACTTCAAAGTGATGTTGCCCCTCCGCTATTTGAAATTGCATTGTGTTTTGGGTATGACCCTTAGAGGTGGGCAATACTGATATGGACTGAAGGGGACATATCCGCTGGTGCGATTTTTCTTGTTCCTTAACTGTCCAATATTTGTGGGAGCCACATCTTTGTTGATGTGGTGGCTGCCAATCAGATCTTATGGCTCTGCTGATCCTCTGTGCTGTGAAATATCTGTATTGTTTTGCCTACATTTCTGAAGAACTGAATGGATCTACAACAAATCACACAAAGCAGCTTTCTTAGCTAAAGATCTAGTTTCCTGACAAATTTATTGTAATTCCATTCAACCGTTTTTGCTGTAGCTGTGTCCATTTTTCCTAGAGAAAAGTGAATGGGGAAAATGTGTTGTGGGACCCCCCCCTTTTTATTTGGCCCCGTATGACACATCACCCGGACATTTACCAGTTAGGAACTGATGATTGAGAACATTATTTTGGGAAAGGTTTTGTAAGGATTCATGAAATGGTGCCAAAGTTATAACCAAATGGAAATGTGGTCCTAACAATGACTGCCACTATGTACACATATATAAATAATATATAAAACATTTGCAAAAGCCACTGAAATTCACCAGTTATCGTTAACTGAAGTAACTATAACTTGCTTAATGAAGTAATTATAACTCGTGCCCCCCAACTGGTAGTTTTGCCATTTCAGATGTCATGAGTGAGGTTATCAAAGCTGTCATTCAACATGTCATAAGTGGTGTAATATATGAGGGTATAAGGAGGGCATGAATTATTGGTACTTTATGGGGGAGTTATAGTTACCATCATCTCCATCACGGCATTCGCAGGGGAGTGAATAGACATGCTCACATGAGTGAGGTTGGATTCAGGAACAAAGCACCACTCATGAACAAGACATACCTGGATATCCACAAGCTTTGGAAAGAAAATTTATGGTATATTAACATCGGAACTGTAGAAGGGAATGAGCATAATACTACATGGGATGGGGGAAAACATGACTTGACCAGTTTGAGATCCATGGGTATGTTTTCAGGAAGTATGAGGGGATTCATCAACACAGTCATGTTTGTTATATGTAACATTTTGCTTTGCCTAACTTGGAATGCATATGTTAAATGGAAAAAGTAATATAGAAATATATATATATTAAAAGTTTAACTGATGAATTTGTTTTGTTTAGTTAAAATGTTATGTTGTGAGTTACATTTTCCCTTAACCATAACGTCACTTTAACCTTTGGGTTTTTTGCAGTGTATTTCAAGGTTTTTGTTAATGAAAAGTAACCCCAATAAATGAAAGGCAGGCCTACTAGATTTGTCAAGTGGTGACACATCAAAATACAAGACCAGCCTATTGGCTCTGTCAAACAGTCAGGAAATCACTAATATTGGTAAATAAACATTCAAATAAAGCATTTGTCATCAAAACAAAATTAATCAAGTCTTTCTTTTACACTCCTCAAGCCACTTAATGTAGCAATAAGACCAAGCACAAGGGTTCCCGGCATTTCCAATCTGAAGAGGAAAGGCTCCAGCTCAGGGAATGCTTAAAAATGTTATCAACTTTTCCTTGGGTTATGTTATGTAGACCCCAGGAAACATAGGTTAATTTTTGAATATTATTTTGTGGGGCTGCTGCACTCCCTTTGGCCTAAAAGGGGAGGATTATGCATCTCTCTTTCCATTTATTAGTCTCAGCACCTCAATAAACAACTGTGAGAAACTGGGTTGTTGGTTGAGGGAGGTAAAACCCTACTCAAGCAACAGCCATGATCCTTGTCAATGCAAACCACAAAAAGTCACTAAATTAACCTGTGCTCAACTCTCTGATAGCTTGGCACGAAAGCAGCCAGGCGTAACTTAGAGGCAGTCTGTAAAGTATTTTGGAAGCACTTAAACAGTAATTAGGTATTAACAGAACATAAAACAAATCACACACCAATTTCAAACAAATATATTAAATGTTAATAAATTATTTGACACCAAAACAAAAAACTCCAGAACTGGAGTTCTGAATTTTTAAAGTTTTAAGTGAAAACGTAGCAGCTAAAGATCAAAGCAGCCACAGCGGACATCTAGTTGTGTAAGACCGGGACAAAGTCGAAAGTTATGGCGGATACACAAAGTGGGCTTAGAACAAATTTTGGAGAAAAACGTCTGAGAAGGTAAAGTTAAGTGGGGCAAGGCTGCTGGAAGTGTCTTAATAGGAGGAATCGTCATTGAGGAGCTTCTGGATGAAGTCACCGTGAAGATTTCTACATTTGGACTTCGGGCATGATTAACTGTTCGGATGTCTTCCTGCGGGCTGCCATGCCAGCGCGCCACAGGAAGACTGCCAAACTCAAAGTCAGGCTGCTCGCCGGATTACGAGTTTAATCCTGGAGAGCGGTGTGTGCTGTGGCAGTCTCACAGCGGTGCCTTTCTAAGGCTCATAGGAGAGCCATAGAAAGGCAGCGCCGTGGAACCACCAAAGAATGTTCCTGCACGGGAAGAAATGCACCATGTTGTGCATTTACTCATGTGCAGGAACTGGGGGTGCAGAAATATAGGGGGATGCAACATGTGCATGCACCCCCATGCACAGAGGCAAGGCCCCCTTAGTTGCCTCACCGCCACCTATTCCATGGTGAGCTCACCGCCATGGATAGGGTCGCAGTGAGGCAACTCATAATATGCTTGGCAGTGCTGCCACGGACCCACAAGCATATTGCTGCCTCAGAACACTGTGCCACCACTGCAGGATCAGAGAGATTCCCCTGGGGGTTGCAGCGGTTCAACTGCCAAACTCTTAATACGGCGGGTGAACCATCAGTCTGGCGGTTCAGGGACCGTGACACACGGTGGTCTAATGGACTGCCGTAGTCGTAATTAGACCCTTAGTCTTTTTTTGGGAATTCAAAAGTCTCCAGTAGAGGCTGCAGTCTGTAGCCAAAGTGACCTCCACAAGGCCAAATACCCCTTTTGCGAGGAACTGCTGAACAGGATTTGCTGCTGCGGAGAATAAGATAGCGAGAGCTATGGCGAAGTCAGGGCGACCAGAAATGCACCCAGGGTGGATCGCGAGCAGGTAAGTTCCGGTATCCTCTTGGTTTTTAGGGCATTTTTTGGCTGAAGGGTTTTGATTTGGGCTATCAGGGCAGCTTTAGCAATACCTCCAATGGTCCAGGACAGGAGGGGTATTACTTGCAGGGTCAGGACTCACTCAGGCTGGGTCAAGGCGAAGGTTCAAGATGGGTGGAGCCTTTTCTGAGGATCTGATCAGGAGGTCAACCAACTAGCCTTTAGAGTCACTCTGGTAGTCCTGGGTTCATGTAGAAAAGCAGGTTTCAAGCAGCAGAGCAGTCGTCTGAGGAAACAGGCCAGGCTTCAGGCCACAGGGCAGTCCTCAAAAGTACACAGCAGGCCACAGGTAGCAGGTTATTTTATACCTGGTGCCAGGTTTAAAGTGGAAGAAACCTCTAGAGCCTCGCCCTCCATAGAAGTGTCTGAAATTTCCTGCCTCCCTGCCCTGAACTCAGGCTGCCTACAGTCAGAATATGCTAGTGTGAAGTTCTTTGTGTGTGAGCTGAGACAGTGTCTTTGAAATGCAAATGGGACTGTGCATAGCTCCACCACCTCATCCTGCCAGGCAGGCCAATCTTACCAACACAGAGTCCCCCTGTTATGTGGCTGACTGGGAGGAATACACAAAGGCCAACTACACCTTCTCATGTGACTCAAGAAAAAGGCTGCATGCACCATGTTTTAGGACAGGAAAATGACAACTTTCTAAAAGAGGCATTTTCAGTATTGTGACTTAGAATCCGACTTTACCTTTAAAGCGGATTTTACTTTAAGTTCCTAAGACACCAAACATAACATTTCTACATGCGCCCAAACAAAACCTAGCACTTATTAAATGTAATAAGGTAACCCAAGGTTATTCTATGTGAGCGGTAGGCCTCACACAAATGAAGTTGTGAGTTTTTAACTACCAGGACATGTAAAACCTAAAAGTATGTATCTACCCTATTAAATACAACGCACCCTGCTCTATGGGCTGTTTAGGGCCTACTTTAGGGGTGACAATACATTAAAAAAGGAATTTTAGGCCTGGCATGGGGTTTATTCTGGGAAGTCAAATTGGCAACTTCAAAGTGCTCACAAGCTACAATGGCAGGCTTGGGACATGCTTTCAAGGGCTACTTGAGATGGTGGCACAATAAGTGCTGCAGGCCCGCAAGAAGTATTTAATTTAAATGCCCTGGGAATATGGTATCCCACTTTACTGGGTTCTTACTTGTAATCTAAATATGCCAATCAAGTGTAAGCCAATGTTATCATGTTTTAGGGAGTGAGCACCAGCACTTTAGCACTTGCTAGCAGTAGTAAAGTTCAGACTCATAAGGCCATCAACAAAATGAATCCTGCAAATCAGGAGAGGAGAAGGCAAAATGTTTGGGGGAAGACCAACCTTGGGTTGACAGATTAACATTAACATTATATTATCATTCACCAGAAAAAGCTACGTATCCCATGAGTCTTTGAAATTTGAACATCATCCACCAGTCGCAATGATCTCAGTCCCTTTACAATCTTTCACAAAAGAAATGCACTTTCTCTTTCTTCGTGTGGTCTCTCATGCAGACATCATCTGGAACTACAAATCCTGTTTCTGCTCCGATTCTAGGACAGCTAAACTCCATTATAGCAATCATCAAACTGTACAAGGCATATACCAGAACTTGCAAAAGACTATCATCATTATGATATGAAGTGTTATAAAAGTATGAATCATAATTGTGCCTATAGGTGTGATCTTTCTGCTAGTCGTTGGAGGGAATGTTATGCACTATACTCATAGGGTGGGATAATCCTTGCCTCGGTTCCCTTAATAGAATTGAAAGTTTCCTTCATGATAGTTAGGCTGGACGCTCAGATTATGTAGGCTCAAAGTTTACTGACCAACAGTGAGGCTGCTCACACTACTGGTTTCAAATAAAATGTCTTAAAGGTCCAAGGACCAGTCTGCTGCTTAAGGATATCCTCCAAGGGCACCCTAGAGAAAAGGCGTTGGAAGCCATAGCTCCACTGGTGGAGTGAACCTGCTTCTTGCATGATATACTTCACCCACCAAGCAATGGTAGGGGACAGGACAATTTCAAATGGTTTCTTTAGGATTATGAGTGTTTACGTTGTACCTGGAAAGCATAGTTGCTCCATCATAGCTCCGTAAGCCCTGATGCATTTTACCACACATAATTTAGAATGTTGAGGAAAAGCGGAGTATTGTACCACCCTTCTATTGGATTTGTTTGGTCTAGAAAATGGTGAAGGACACCTAGTCTGGGGTAAACATCATTGCAGTGATATCCAATACTCGCACATTTGAGCCTTCCACGATATAAAGCACACCAAAATCGCCAACTTATCTGTTAGTTCATTCCGGGATAGAAATTCATTGTCCAGCCATGTCTCCAACAGTGTAACCACTACCTTTATATCCCAGAATGCAGAATATCTGGGTTCAGGGGAGATGACAATCTGATTCCCCCACAAACGTTTGCCTAGTAGAGGGCGTTCCCCTGCTGCAATGTCTTGAAATGGCATATGGCCCACTGGCAGGTACTGATTGTCCGGTAAGCCATTTCCGCCTCTGCCAATTCTGACAGGAAGTTTACTATGCATACTACATCTGCCCTGGTGGGATGAAAACCCTTTAGCAGACACCAGCAAACACCTGCACCATGACAACTTGTAATGCTTGACCATCAAATCGACCCCAGCCCTCTTGATGCGGATAGCAGTCGGTCTCAAGAAGCCTGGGATTTTCAAGCGCCACCTCTTATACCCCATGTCATGAGAATGAGATTTCCTTCCTGTACCAATAAGTGTAAGTTGCTGTGAGCATTCTTCCTCAGATTCGGTGTTGGAGAATCTAGGGAAAGCTCCAGAAGAACTACATACAAAACTTATGCTCTTCGAAGAGGTGTCACCAATAACATCTCCGGCATCTGTCTCCAGACTTGCGAGGTAAGCCTGGCGATCATCGAGAAAGGGAGTAAAGCGTACCCTAATTCCTGGCTCTGATCCAGCAGGAATGTATCTGTCGCCTCCACCAGTGGGTCCGGATGCGAACTGAAGAAATGTGGTAGTTGATGATTTAGGCATGAGGCATAGAGGTCTGACATGGTCCCTATTTGAGCTCTAGCTTCTGAAACAGGACTGGATCCCATTGCCATGCAACTGTAATGCCTCAGATGCATGGAGTGATACAATGCTATCCAGTTCAACCTACCTGGTAAGTACTCTGCCATCACCAAAATCTTTTGTTGTAGTCAGTGGTGCCAGAAATCCTTTGCTAGGTCCGCTAAGGCTTTGGAGCTTGTACTGCTTAGGCAATTTATGTATTGGACTGGAGTTACATTGTCCATTTTTAGAAGGATTGAGCAAAACACCTTGTTTAATGCAAAACTCTTCACAGCAAAGGATCCCACCAGAAGTTCCAGGCAGTTGATATGCAGTGTCTCTTTCCTTTCTTTTAAAAAAAACTCTTTTTATTGATGGATCGCACAGAAGACACAGCACTCCGTACCCCGGAGGAACTGCAACAAGCATATCATAGCATATTTAGGATGGTGGCCTAAAGAACTCGGCACCATCCCGAAACCATTAGATCAGGTTAAAAATTTAGGGGTCAGATTGGACGAGACTCTATCCTTTGAATACCACACTAGAGGGATAGCAGGGAAATGCTATGGGATCCTTAAGGTCCTACACAAGACCCTGGACTCGCTCCCTGCAAACAGCAGGAAAACGCTAATCCATACTCTGGTGACGCCTCACCTTGACTACAGTAACGCCTTGCATTTAGGTTTGAGTAGGAAAGATTTGCATAGGTTACAGTGTGTCCAAAACGCGGCAGCGAGACTAGCTCTCAATCTCTCAAGAAGATCTTCAGGGAAACAAGCTTTAGCTCAACTCCACTGGCTCCCTATACGGGAACGTATTATCTTCAAGAGCATGTGTATGACCCATCGCATTGCTTATGAGAGAGGGCCTGCCTATCTGCAAAAGCTACTCACCAAATACCACCCCAATCGTCCTTTACGATCTCAGGGCCGTATGCTCTTTCAGGTACCAAAAATTCAACGGGCACGGATGGTGGGGGTCGGTCTTTCAGGTATTTGGCTAGCAAACAATGGAATGACCTCCCCAATGAGCTCTGGATGGAGCCATCAGAAGCAAGCTTTAGGCGTAGTTTGAAAACTCACCTCTTTCCCAAATCTTGATATTCTTCTGACCTCCCCCTTAGCGGCTTTTTGTTTATGGGGTTTAGTGCTGGTGAACAGTTTTAAAGCGCGGGGACACACTGTTCCTAGTGTAACCAGGCGCTATATAAAAGGTGTTGTTATTATTATTATTAATCAGCGATCCATATAGCTTCATAAAACATAACCCCGAACCCCCCACCCACCAGCCCCCCCAGCCCCCCTCAACCCAGGAAGCCCCCATCTACCCCCCAGCACAATGTCTCTTTATTCCTGTGAAAAGAATTGCATACATATAGCAGTGTGTATCAGGTCGCCCCCACGTCCCCATCACATCTGCCCCTCTGCGTCTCTTAACAATGCTGGCGGTTCCAGCCAGAGTCCCCTGTAATTCGCCCATCTTTTCCATATTTTGTAGTGTTTCCTGGGGCAGCCCCATGCCTCAAAAACTGGCCGCTCTAACCCCATACAAAAGTCGAGGCCCTTTTCCACATCATCACCTTGGGAGCTCGGGGGTCTTTCCAAGCCTGAGCCACATCCCTCTTTGCAACTGTAAGACCCAGCAAGAGTAAATGTCGCTTATATATATATATATATATATATATATATATATATATATATTACCACCAACTCCTTCGAGGACGTGAAGGAGCCCCAGTTTGAGGGTCCGGGGGAGGTCCCAGCCCAGCACCTCAGACAAGCAGTCCCACACCTCGGTCCAGAATCTTGTCAAACTACCACATCCCCACACCGTATGTAGGAAGGTGCCTACTTCATGCCCACATCTCAAGCATGCGGGGGACTCAATCAGACCAGCCCGCCACAGTCTCTCCCTGATGTAATAGGCCCTGTGCAGGTACTTTAACTGGATGAATCTCAGGCGCATTGCAATAGCCGCTCCTCTAGGGGCCTCAAGGGCTTCTCGCCAGTCTTCCTCCTCTAGCTCCCCCACATCCCTTACCCAGGAGTCCCGCAGAGTCTGTAGAGAGGATGAGCAATGCGTGATTAGTGTTTGGTAGATACAGGATATTTTCTTCTCCTCTAGGTCTTCCATGAACACCTTCGCCTCTATCGGACTAAACTCAGGCAAAGAATCCAGTCCCTCCAACGTGGGTGAAAGGGCATGGCGGAATTGTAGGTACTTAAAGAACTGCGTTCGGGGCATACAAAATTCTGTCTCTTTCCTTTCTGACCATGGAATTCCTGTGGTAATATCCCCAGAGTGGCATCCAATTCTATGATGAGATTTGGATCCATGTCAAAAATGGCCCTGCCGTTATAGGCATGCATGTGGTCGAGCAACCACTGGATCTCCATCCTCGCTTCCTGAGAGAGGGCAAATTCCTCTGCATATGTCAGTCTTCATCGGAGGTGCCTCCCTCCTGGAAACATTTCATTGATGGAGGATGCTTGGAGATCCTGACCAGTTGAGATATCCTTTCCTTCTCTAGAGTTTTGCGCAACTCCGTGCATATTAGAACCATCTTTCTTTGAGATCCTTAAGGGAGAATACAGCTAACCAAAGTGGATCATGCAGCTGTGCCAGATTCTGATGCATTAAGAGGATGTCGTCTAAGTAGATGATGGGTCTCACGCGTGCAGCCACTCCATGGTCGGCCGCAGCACCTTGGTGAAGTACCATGGTGCAGAGGATAGGCTGAATGGGAGGCACGTGAATTCATAGATCTGCAGTAAACATCTGTGTGGTTGGAAGATTGGGATGGTTATGTAAGCATTCTTCCGGTTGAGCCTCACTAACCAATCATTTGGGAGTAGGGAGTCCCAGAGGAGGGGCATGCCCTCCACTTTGAAAAGGCAATACAATACCAATTTGTTGAAGTTCTTTAGACTGATCACTGACCAGTGGCCCTTGTCTTTCTACTCCACCAGAACGATTTTGCTGAGAAAACCTTTGGGGTGTAGCAGACGGCACGATTGCTACTTTTGCTAAAAGAGCATATCATCTGATCCACAATTACTGTCTACGCCTCAGAAAAGTGAAGGGTATTGTGATGGGCTCGTTGATATGGGGTTCCGTAAAACTCTATGTGAAAACCCGCAATGCCTTGAAGCACCAATGCATCCCCTGTTATTTCCTTCTTCTTGTGGAAGAACCATCGTAACATGGCTCCCACTTATTGTTGGGAAGAAAGGATATAGCTTACTGTTAGCTTCCCCTGGTGCATTAGTGGCATCTCAGAAGGCTCCTCGGCTGACACGGATCCTGATGTTCCCCAAGTGGTGAAAAACCACAAACTTTATAGAATGTCTTGTTTGGAGCTTGTGGGGGGCTGGGGAGCAGGGCTGGACGGATGAGAGCCCGCTGCCTCTACCGGCTCCTCCAAAAATCTTCCGGCTGAAGACTCTGCGCATTAACTGTTGCGCCTCATTGAGGGAGCAAAAGGTAGTCACAGATTTTGTGAGCTCTTTAATGAACGGCTCTCCAAAGAGACTCCCTTTCACTACTGGCCCAAATTCTGTGAAGCCAAAGTCCCCCAGATTGGTGTTGATTTTTATCAAAAGGGAATGCCTATGCTCTGTAGATAATGCACAATTCACATTAGCCAGGAAGCAGAGCACTCGTTGGGCCCACCCAGTTAGGATGTTTGGGTCAATCAAATTGCCAGTCTGTCGGGCTCTCAGTCCTAATTTGTCCTAACAGGTCTTCCAAGAAAGGTCTAGTACGTTTTTTTGGGTCCTTAATAAACTTTGTTACAAAAGTGCCAATGTTACTATTGATTTTGGAGGTACAGTCCACTTTACTTGCCAAAGATGGTAGCAGGCATTCCGCTTTTAGTCTTCTCCGAACCTCTTTATACATCGGCTTCCTAATGTGTCTGCCCACAGGTTGGACTACCTTTGTCGCTTGAACCCAGCCTGCTGAACAGGGATGGTAAATATAATCTGGAGGTGCCATAGACCCCAGTGGGGTGTCTCCACCTTATTCGTCTACCTTAGGTTGTTTAGACCCACTTTCTGGCCACCACGGTCTACTGGGAACCAGTTCCTCGCACAAAGACCCATTCTGATGATCAGAATTGTCCCTGGTATCAATATCCTCTCCAAATGGGGAGAATGTATCATGGGGTATTGTCTGGGTGTTCATCGTCCCTGGGATTATCTAGGCTGCACGCCTGCCTTTTTTAGGAAGGCTTTAAGCAGCTTTTCAAAGGCTTCTGATAGCATAGTGGCCCGTGTCTTAGGAACGCTCTGCTTTTGCACATAAGGGTGCTTTGAGTATTTCCAAGGGGTGGCGGCCCACGATCTTCCTGCCCAAGGAGTGAACATCTGCTTTTGGCGGTCAGGATAATGATTTGCCTACTCAGGGGGAGTCTAAAGTTGAGGGAGTAACTCTCTACAGTAATGTATCAAAAGCATCCACAAGCTCCTCCTCTACTATATCCATAATTTCTCTATCCTCTCTTGCCTTGTGAACTCTAGTGACATGTCAAAATATACTGGCCTTGGCTTGGATGTGTTGAGTTAGAGGTACCAATGCTTGATTGCTCTAAACCTTGGGTACCAATGCTTGTTTTGGAACATGCGCACCCTGTAATTCCCTTGGGCAATCTGCAAAAATGAAGCTACCAGCTCTGCTTGAACTGGAGCTTGAACTTTTCAGGTATGCAGGTCGCTCTGGAATTCAAACACTTATCCTTCCGAGCGGAAGGAGAAGCCACGAGACACATGGCGATCACCACCCTGAAGATCATGTACCCTCCAGTGGTGCTGATGAGGTGTCACTCTCCCATTTTGCGACATGTACAGCATCCCCACAGGTCGATTCCGAGAGTAAAGACTCTCCTTGTGCAGATTGGCTCACTAAGGGTTGTGATAGGGATAACTCACCGTCCACTGACTTGCTCTTGGTTCTGGGTATGAGATGAACTGCGATGGGAGCAGATCGTCTCTTTCCCAGAAGCACTGATCGTGCGCACCAACAAATGAGGAGCAAAAAGTTAACATTGCCAACAATTATACACATAACTACATGTAATAGACTAATCCATAGGGAAATACCAGAAGGTGAACAACCATACATATAACAGAGAATTAGGCATTCACACAGAAAAATCATTTATCTAGCTGCTGAGCAGCAAAGAAAGAGGAAGTGTTTTTCCTTTGTGATGATTATAAATGGACTGTGAGCACTGTTATTGGGGGAAGATGTTCAAGTTGCAAGACTCATGGGATTGTAGTATTTTCTAGTTAATGATTATATAATCTTACATATGTTGTTTATTGGTCTGCTGAGATGATTACATAGAAAGAAAGATGCATAATCCGAGCCTCAAGTCCTGACATAGAATTCCTTTAACTTTAACAGTATTGCAAAATACAAATTATGATGACTATTGAATTAAATCAAAGGAGGCAGATACATCTAATTGATTCTGTCATAGCTATTTTTGAACTGGAAACGTATTCAACTTTTAGGCAAATTAAATAAAGTTGCAAACTTTCATACTCCGGTGTTGACTTCGTATTGAATGAATGAATATTGCATTTGGAGCATCCTGGCGCTGAGCGGAGAAGCATGAAGTTCATAGTGGACTGAGAAAACATGCACTTGAGCGAGGGTCACTAAATCATTTTCACCTTCATGCGCTGTACTGAACCTATGACCCCTCCTTCACAGATACGACTGGCCATTGCGCCGCACTGATTCAGGCTGAGAATCCCCGGTTTGAACCTTAAGTGAGCACTTGAATTCTATCACACATTCTCTAGGTGCTACTTAAATGTGCACCACAGCACCTCTGATACACAGTCTCCATTACTATTTCAGACTGTCACCAATACTTACCTGTATTCCTGTCTTAAGAAAGACCCGCCGCGACCACCCACTGGGGCGCAAGAGGGTCGAAACGTCGACGCATGTCATAGGTCCAGAACCACCAGGATCCCAATAGGAACACTAGGACTCCTTGGTTGAAAATCAACATCTGGCCAATGAAACACTGGTATATATTTGTATTTAGGAAATCCCTTTGCACTGTATATTGTTTCACTCATTGAGCACTCTTCACAAAAAGTCACCTTATTACACTTTTTCTGACAATCGTATCATGCATTGTATGTAATTTTTGAATGAAGTAATTCAGATATAAAATGAATGAATTCTATTATAAATTACACAATTTAATCATTTGATCTCACAACTTAGTAATTTGAGCATTCATTTCTCAAGTTAGGTGTGTATCAGAGAGTACTTGTTCTTGATTGCATTAATCAGCATTAACCAAGTAATGTGTCTTACCCAACAGAACCACTTTTTGCTTAACTATTAAATACCCAGGTTCTGAGGGACACAAGGTTACCCCTTTTTCTTTAAGTTATCAATTCAAAGGCCACTGGTTTTCTTCCTGCACAGGGAAGCAAGTTGAAAAACATTTTCAAAGATTTTATTAATTTGAAACACATTCTTGCAAGTGCGTGTGGACAAAAGGAAAGCGAGGCGTCGAATCTCACGCCAAGATTTTTTACCAGCACAACTGTATTGGGTGGGTGCAGAACTTGGCCACCATAGTACCGAATCGAAAGAGTTGGTATTCCCGAGAAACAATCTCTGTCTTATCTGTATTGCATTTAAGATGGTTAGAGTGCATCCACCAAATAACTTCCATTAGGCAGAGCTTGAAATTGCACTCCGAGTCAGTTGATTCTTTGTCTAAAACTAGAATCCGCTACGTATAATCTGCATATGAGGTTGTTTCGATACCGAAGGATGATATCAGTGAAATAATCGGAGCCATGTAAATAATAAACAATGCAGGGCTAAGAGATGAGCCCTGTGGTACGCCTGAAGTGATGGTCTTTTCAGGTGCTAAATATGGTCCTAATGCTACTGTTTGCCTGCAATCTGCGAGGAAGGATTTTAACCAGGCCAGGGCCAGATGGGAAATGCTGCAACTTTTGATACGCTGTAATAGGATATCATGCAAGATAATATCGAATGCAGCTGATAGATCTGATAAAATCAGCACTGCATTCTTTCCAGAATCCATAGTTAGTTCTAATGTGTCTCCAACTTCAAGCTGCGCTAACTCCGTAGATGTTTAGGATGGAATCCAGACTGTTGGGGTGGAGAATAAAAGGTCCATAGTTCGCACGCTACTTCACCATTCCAGCGGGTGTACCCCAAGAGCATCATGGTAAATGCAGTTTTCTCAAAGCGGGTTCGCTTTGCAAAAGATTCGATGTGTGATGCAAAATTGCAGGCCAACTCTGGACACCGGTGTTTCAGGATTATTGTCCTTGGGGTACACCCGCTGGAATGGTGAAGTAGCGTGCGACCTATGGACCTTTTACTTAATACGGCTCCCTTGAGCCTTTGAGCTGACGAGCTCAGGTAACGCCCTACGCGCCCGGAGAGGTACCAGACCTGAGAACACTTTGGCAGCCTGCACAGCAACCCCTGAAAATCCTCCTACACTCTGCTGATGAAGGACAATAATCCTGAAACACCGGTGTCCAGAGTTGGCCTGCAATTTTGCATCACACATCGAATCTTTTGCAAAGCGAACCCGCTTTGAGAAAACTGCATTTACCATGATGCTCTTGGGGTACACCCGCTGGAATGGTGAAGTAGCATGCGACCTATGGACCTTTTACTTAATACGGCTCCCTTGAGCCTTTGAGCTGACGAGCTCAGGTAACGCCCTACGCGCCCGGAGAGGTACCAGACCTGAGAACACTTTGGCAGCCTGCACAGCAACCCCTGAAAATCCTCCTACACTCTGCTGATGAAGGACAATAATCCTGAAACACCGGTGTCCAGAGTTGGCCTGCAATTTTGCATCACACATCGAATCTTTTGCAAATCGAACCCGCTTTGAGAAAACTGCATTTACCATGATGCTCTTGGGGTACACCCGCTGGAATGGTGAAGTAGCATGCGACCTATGGACCTTTTACTTAATACGGCTCCCTTGAGCCTATGAGCTGACGAGCTCAGGTAACGCCCTACGCGCCCGGAGAGGTACCAGACCTGAGAACACTTTGGCAGCCTGCACAGCAACCCCTGAAAATCCTCCTACACTCTGCTGATGAAGGACAATAATCTTGAAACACCGGTGTCCAGAGTTGGCCTGCAATTTTGCATCACACATCGAATCTTTTGCAAAGCGAACCCGCTTTGAGAAAACTGCATTTACCATGATGCTCTTGGGGTACACCCGCTGGAATGGTGAAGTAGCGTGCGACCTATGGACCTTTTGGGGTGGAGAATATTGGCCTCTTCCAGAAAATTTGTCAGTTGGTTATTTACCAATTTGTCGATGATTTTCCTAAGGGCAGGGAGTAGTGAGATAGGACTGAGATTAGAAAGGGTAGAGGGGTCTGCTACATGTTTCTTCGGTAATGGTTTAAAAGCAGCAAGTTTCCAGTCCATAGACTTCTGCCGTGGCTATTGAGGAGTTTATGGTCTTATTAATCACAGGATTCACAATGTCCACGATGGCATGGAGAATGGCAGGAGGGCATAGGTCAAAAGGAGAGCATGATTTGCTCAATACGATTGCTTGTCGGGACAGAGCTAATCTGATGCTGTGAAAGGTTTGAAGGGAGGATCCTAAATGGGAGGGGTACAACTCTAAATCTTGTATAGACAAAGGGGTAGTACTGAACTCGATTTGAATGTTCTGCATTTTTTCTTCAAAATAAGAAGATATTTGATTTCATAGGATCTGTGAGGGGGATATCCTTATCTATGGCTTTCAGTTGTAGGAATGATTTAACAATTTTGAAGATAGATTTTGGATCGTGTTGGGCTTCTGTTAATTGCTTAGAAAAATAAAACTTTTAGCTAACTTGATCTACGAATGGTGAGTTTTTAGGGACACTCTACATTGCACAAGATCTTCTGTTTTGTAGGCTCTTCTCCACCTCCGCTCCAGCTGCTTACATTGAAGATGATAATCTGCTAATGCCAGAGTATGTCAGGGGGCTGAGTGCTGGGGATTCAGTTTCCTCTTTATTTGAGCTACTGGTGCTAGTTTATCCCTGACCTGGGTAATCTAGGTCTTGAATCGCCAAACATCCTCCATAGTATTTCCCTATATAATGGGTGTGGAGGCTGATGCAAATCTGGTCAGCTTGGCCCATTTATGTGTCGTTAGCAGGGTTGGCGCTGAGGGGGTAGGATGAGCTCTGATTCTCTGAGGATTGATGCTGAATGGGCGCAGCACATGGTCTGACTACACCTGCTAGATAGGAGATTCAACTGTAAGTGTTGGAAGATTAGAACAGATGCCATCCAGAGTGTGTCCTGCAGAATGTGTGGGGAATGTTACCAACTGATGAAGCCCCAAAGTCTAGAGTGTCCCACAAATGTACTATTCCAGGTTCATTACTACATTCAAAGTGGAGATTGAAGTCTCCCAAGAAGGTGAAATTAGATTACCGGAGAATCTATGGGGTTAATGCATCACCTAAGGATTCTAAAAAACAGGAGTTGGGGCCAGGAAGTCGACAGATCAGCACCCTAAAATTGAGAGGGAGGAGCTGAGCTTAAAACAGAAACAGAGCCTTTCTGGCGCTTTCAGATGGACTAAATCGAAGTCTAGACATAGATAGGAATCTAGATAGATGATAGCTAGCCCCCTCCACAGGACTTTGTTCTATCCTGTCTACAGATAGTAAAGCCTAAATATAGGTCCTGGACAGTATCAGGATTGCACCATTCATTAAGCCATGATTCGGTGATCAAAAGAAAATCAAGCTGCAAGTCAATAATCAAGGCATACATTTATTGGGCATGTTTGCACAGGGAACGGGTGTTAGTTAATAAGCCCCCACATAATGTTTTTGCTAATGACCTGTCATTAAGAGCGATTGGGGGTTCGTCGAGAGAGCCAAGCACAGTTCTACAGTTTAGGCAAGTCAAAGGGTCTTTCATTGTGTTTGGAGCAAGACAAATGCCACAATGCTTAGAAGTAGTAATCAATGCTTTCAGAAATGCTGATGTCATAAAAATATCTGGCTGAGTTCGGGTACTGTGGCTGGCGCTAACCGCATTCCAGACGCGGACGGGCGCAGACGGGCGCAGACGGGCTTGCCTCTGGTGCGCTTTTGGCGTGCCCGCAGTGCGCATCTGCTGCACGTTCGCGGTAGAAGGCACATTAAATACTGGTGCACGCCAACCACCAGAGTGCCAAAACTAAAAAGATGGCCGCTCCAAAAGGAACATCCAAACTCTCGGAAGAGGAGTTCAGTGAAGTGCAATTCCAATTAAAAAGATAACATTTGTGTACTTTCTAAAAATGAGTAGAGAACAGTTTTCCAATTGATTCCCCCCAGTTATTCAATTAATACTCCCAATTTTACAAGAACAATTAAGAAATACTGGCAGTTCGCTCTAGCAGCATAAAAACTCAACTTGGCTGCTGCGCGTCCACGGAGGAAGGCACATTAAATACTGGTGACCGCCAACCACTAGCAGGCCAAAACCAAAAAGATGGCCGCTGTAAAAGGGACGTTCGAACTCCCGGAAGAAGAGTTCAGTAAAGTGCAAAATGCAATTTCAATGCAAAAGATTACATTTGTATACTTTCTAAAAACGAGTGAAGAACAGTTTTTCAATTCGATCCCCCAGTTATTCAATTAATTCCCCGAATTTTACAACAACAATTAGGAAATACTGACATTTCGCTCTAGCAGCATAAAAACCCATGTTGAACACTGAGCCTTCCTTGCACTTTGTTTTGCCAATTTTGAGGTTATTACATCTTTTTTCTATACACATCCCAGGTGGAACTAATTAAATATTAAAAAGGTGTTAGAATTTATATGTCCTGTAGAATGTATATACGTCATGAGTGTTCTAGAGGTAGAGTATCAGAAGAGATCTGTTGGTTGCTTGACATGAGCACAAAACCAATGATCGGTTAGATACTTGAAAAAGTAAAACTTTAATTTTGCGTATTCAGCCACTTTTATAAAGATAACAGTTTGTGATAGAACAGGATTCCGTTGAATAAATAAACCATAACAAATAAAGTGGAATGAAAAAAGCAACTTAATAAATCTCCAGCATTATTGTTCATTCATGCATAAACTAAAAAATATTTGTCATTGTTTGGGATTGTTCACATTTTCAGGTGCACATTTTTATCCAAAGTATAATGGTAAAAATGTACAGAATAATAATGTCGAGGGTTGACAACATGATATTATAAGACAACTAAAGGAAATAATTGTCCATGTTTAACTTGAAATATCCTGTTTTTGCCTTTTTAATAATTAGTTTAAAACATTTTCCCAGACCAAAGCCTCAGTTGACACCGACACCGCTCTTTCTTAAAAACGTTTTCCATGGACTAGATAAAAAAACCTTCAAACTAAAACTACACTCCTGAATTTAAAATTCTGCAAACATTGTACTATTATTCGCACAAAATCCATACTCAAAAGGCAACAATATTAGAAGTTACAACATGAATCGAATCTCATGACATAACTGAGTTAAAACAATGTAAAAATTACACTTTTGTTGACAAAAAAATGTGGCAATATTTGTCATTTCAATTTACCAAAGGTTACACTCTATACAGGTTTTAGAAAGCAGTATCTTGTTTGTTGTGCTTCAAGAACTGCCCACTGAACATGTCAGTTGCAATCAAATTAAGGTCACTTCAAATTCTGGTTACCGACCTTTCACATAAATGCAAGCTATTTCGTCCCCTGATTTCCTAGTTACCATTACAGGAGTTCTATGTGCCAAATTTGGGCATGGGTAAGGTTATGGTAACACTAGAAAGTGAAGTGCAGCTAGATATGGGTGTGTTATACATACTAACGTGAGCGAGCGCTGGCCATGTCTTATACACTAGGCTCAAGTCGGCAACCAACGCATGAGATTCAATGCTACATGACACAGATTCACAACTTATTTACTATGCCAAATATACGAATTGTATGTTGTAAGCAGCAGATGCTACTAATACATTGTGTGGCATGCTAATACGCCATGATTTTACATTTTCCAAGACACATTAGCTAATATGTTTATATCCCTCTATCAGTGGTATCAGCCTCTGACTTGAGACTCAAAGGCCTTTGTGGAATTTAAAATTCCCAGAATATTAAAACTCTCCCACTGTTCCATCTTTAGAAAGACGTTGAAACACCTCTGGCTGTCTATGAAATGCATTTGATACTGATGTAGCTTAGATGGTTTAGAATATATGCTTAGTACTGTCTTTGTCCAAGTAATAAACTCCATCCAAGGGTATTCTTTGTTGGAGTCTGTATATGAATTGGATATTTTTAGATTGCTGTTTGATGTTTATAGTGCGTCAAACTTGTACAGCACTACAAAGTTGTTCGATTATGCTCGCACTCCAGAATAAAATAAACATATTAGTAGCAATATTGTGCCCAACAGCGTGGAGAAGTGCACCTTTAGTTTAAAAACTATTTAAGGACTAGAACGTACCAACAGTATTTGGTTTCTACTGGTATATGTAGCATGGTTATCCTTGTTCTAAATATGCTAACCCAATTGACCACAAATGTATTATGCAGATGGTATAGATTAATCCCCCAAAATGCGTTGAGTATTGCAAATTAGGCTGGCCACATTCACAATTTTACCTGGTCTGATTGCAGATAATAACTGGTTAACCCCATTTCCAACCTGATGAATCACCACAACTCCACTTAGCCTCAATTCCAACCTTGTCTTCCTCTCACATGACAAATTCAAACTAATGTCATCCCACAGTCTTTTACGAACTCTATCACTCATTTAACCTTCCCTGAACCTGCAGTTCCTTGTAATGAATTCTCTTTCTGTGAAGAACATCACAAATATTGTTTACTCTCCTCCATTTGTGAACCTGTTACTTCCCTTGAATAAGAGACTAGCAAGCACACAAGCAGGAGTAGTCTTACTTTTAAGTACTTTTTTTTGTACCATACCCGCAATATTTAAATATCTAAAGAGTGCCTACTCTTGCTATTCCATTTTACTGGCTGTCCTCTGACCTGCCTCCAATCTTTCTTCTTTAGGTAATATGCCCTCTAATGTGGAGATAGAGGTATCAGCTGTGGATTGTACTCAGTGTAGCTGCAAATTGGTACCATTCACCCGTGACACTTTTTAAGCAAAAGAAATTCACATTTTCTGACTTGTCGTTTTGCTCTAACTTTAAGATTTCCAAGTGCGTTTGGCATTTATCACTATCATATTAATGCTTTTTTGTGTGGGTTAAATCTTACCATACAGTCACCTTTTTCTTTTTCTATACAGTTTACATTTGAAACCTATACTAGTAGGATTGGCCTGATATCATACAAGGGTGTTCCTAACTTTACATGTTTAGGTTCTTCAAGAATACCAGATCAATCCGATTAAGAATTCTCATTAGAATGCATATTACCACAATCAGAAATATCAGGAAATACATTTAGTTTGTTAATAACTATACACCAGATCCTGTGCACTGGGACTAGTAATTTAGGTTGGCAATTGAAATGATGGTGAAGATCAAGTGATTGGTAGCTGAGGTTACATTTCTGCTTTAAGGTGTGCAAGCTACATTTCTTATTGGGCTAGTTTTGCTGACCCATAAATCATTCATAAGATGTAAACAACATAAACACCAAATTTGATTTTTAAAATATTTGTCCATGCCAGCTTGAGTTTATATAATAATGAAAAAGCCTCAATGAGTACCTTTCTGTTGACAGAAGGAAAAACAGAGGGGACATGAATCAAAACAGATATGATAGTTGAACTCAGTGTATATTTAAGCTATGCCTGAGTCTTCATAAATATAGCCAGTGGATAATCGCTATGGAATGAAGTCCAACTCTTGCTTTTACATTGACCCAGTGCAGTTGTTTGAGAATAGATGTTATATGACCTCAACAAGGACTTGTCCTTGCTCTTTCTGCAACTTTCTGAAGTTCATGGAGTTGTATTTCTGGACTGCCCTTCCATAGAGCACTGGAAGAATATTTATACACCCAGTCAAACTACTGTCAACCATTGGCAAATTCTGAAAAATATGCTTGCAAAGAATAGGACAGGAAACATCGGTATCTTTTTTCAAAAAGAAATATATCAGACTAATCAACAGCTTTAAGGAGTGAAAGAATGTCACGTTATTGTTTTTTATATATATAAGGTAATATTTTAGAATTATGTCTTTATGTACTTTCATTGTGCTTTGCTATTGTTGCTATATGGGACTCCAGCATTTTCGTTATTAATTTAGTTTTTTTTGTTTTTCTGTTTTCCTTTTGCATAATTATGTAGCCATGCTTTATGTTGCCTTTCTTTCAATGCACACACAAACCTACTCTCAGTTTGCAGGTCCATAGACTCATACCACCCCTTCCTAAAACTACCTGCCCCCCTATTTGTGCATTGTTCCTTACTCTTACCACACATTCCCGATGTCTCCTTCCAGTACCACTGAGCTTTTCTTTGTCGTTTGCCATGTCATACTTATCTAACCTGCCCCTCCATGGACATCTGTATATGCTTCCTCATTTACACACAAACACACACCACCATTTCCTCCATGATCTCACACGAATACAGCATAACAATTATGTGGTCAATTCACATTGGCATTCATGAATAAGTAAAGTAGTACTACTTCACATACTCTTAAATGTTTTTGTGATTTGAGCCCAAAACAAGTAGAAAAGAAATATAATAGGAATAGTCTTGTGCAGCTAGTACAAATAGAAAGGAATGTTCTCTCATTGCACTTGTATGAATAGGGAGTTTGACATTTTGGGGCCAATTCACAATATCATGTGAAATGGTACTCCTGCAGTACTACTTTGTGTACTTAGAAATGCCTTTCTGAATTGGCCGCTAGATGGTTAGCCCAACCTTTTTTAAATTAATGAAATATCTAGTGTGTCTGCTTTGTTAAAGCTTTACCCAGTTTTGAAGAAAAATACAAAGGGAAAAGAAACGGAATAAAACAAAAGTTATAAGGAATATGTGCCCACTGTTTTAAACATTGCTGAAACTCTGAGTGTGCTGTTGCAAAAAAAAAAAAATCAAATAGTTGGTAAACAGGAGACAAAAAATACATTGAAACATACAAAAATATGTTTTTTAATGCCAATCTATGCATCTTTATGCGAATTATGGACCACTCAACTACATATCGAAACCTCTAAACACTGTGTAGAGGTGCTATATTTCTTGCTCAAAAGAGATGGCCCACTAGATCGCATTATCATTGAAAACTTTCCTTCTGCTTGGACTATCTATTGATTACAATTAGATAAACAAAAATATTCTCGTTTACATCGGCGACCTTTGAAAAGCATAGAATGTTCATAGACTACAAATATCATGACTGTGTCTCTAAAGACACGTAAAGAATGTGTCACATATCACTCTATTCATCACCACAGTTCATTCCCACATCAAAATTATATTTCAAAATCATAGCGTGTGGCCTGGATACTTCTTCCGCATATTCTAGTGTACAAATGTGAATGGTTTCTGAAAATTGAGATTTATTGTAGATATTTCCAGATCACTTTCAGCTGCAGATGGAACAAAACCTCTTTTAGATTTTGAATTAAAATGTTTATTTTGTCTACACTATCAAGAATGTACTGTTACCCAAAAATGAAATACAAAAATACATTTCTAATCACAGTAAAATACACTACTGCAATCTCAGATGTTCCACCCGCTCATTTCACAATATTTTTTCCCTGGCATCAACAACTCAAATGGAGACAGACACTTAAAAAATATAGCAGTGCCTCAGCAATGGCTTGCAGTGTCTAAGACAATTTCACTACTGAGAAAAAAAATACTCAAAATTCACCTTTTCTGAATACTCTGTACACTTTATCTAAGAATCACTTTAAGGTGATTTAGTTTACTGAACTGTGCTTCAATATTTCAATATAGACTTTCAGTAATTCCTTCCCAATTAACTTGAATCTAGCGAGTTAAAAACAATTGAGGAAAGTAACACAGGGGCCTGTATCCTTTCTGCTATTTAATTTGTCACTGAAAACGTCACTCATTTTTATTTGAGTTTAGCAAAAATAAGATGAATAGGATGGAGTTCTGTGCCACGTCTGTAAACAATGTTTTAATTTGTAGGATTCAGATTTTGGAACATTTAAATGATTCAGGAAACGTGGAAGTCCTCTTCTGTCAAAAATCAAATCAGAATACTAACAGTTAAATATTAAGAATTTAAAACAAACAATGTGTAAAAATGGAGTGCCCAGTTTTAATATAACCTTGGTACCAAGGATAGAGCATGTTTTTAAGCATAATCACATTTTGAAATATTGATATACATAGAGATGAAGTAATCTGTTCATGAACACAAAAGCTGGTCAATTGAGAAGACTGTAGCAAGTATGTAAGTGTTACATAGTCAACAATTAATCCCCTAAACCACATCCATGCAGGATGAAAATTGCACACCTGGGCGTGCACAGAATTTAGAGCAATGCAGGACTGCTAAATTTAGTATTTTAACTCTCTTGTTACTTTTCATCTAAGCTGCTAAATTTTGTTTAACTGTCTCTCGTCAATTTTTGCATTCTGTATTGTGCTACAGAAAGTCGAGAAGAAAACAGTTGTAATAAGTACTACACCTCAGACCCAAATATGTTCTTATATGATGTTTGAGAATACTAGTATGCAGTACAATGAATAACAAAACAGCTATGCATGTGTGCAAATAAGATAGGGCAATCCCCTTTGAAGCATTATACCCGTTTGCGTAATAAAGAACAGAGGCAGCCATAGTCTGCACCATAATACATAGACATTTAAATTGGTGCAAAATAAATAAATATAGCATTGTAATTTCAAATATTTTTCTTGCTAGGACAAAGGGAATAATGCCAACATTGTTTGCAACTCTTTAAAATACGCTTTTTCAAGGCCCTTTAGCTCAATTGCTCATTTAACCAAGATTTCTTTGCTTTGTAAGCATATGCAACATAGGCCTTTGCTTATATTGATTATAATGAAAATGTAATTCAAGGCATTTGCAATGTACTGTAAGTTTGAATGCTCCCTTATGAGATGCCAAACGGCCTGTGCAGTTGGGTATATAGATAGGTGAGGTTCGCCTGGTCAATGATGCTAAGAGACCTTTAGGCGGTGTGCACTATTTAAATACTATGAACAAATAAATGTCATCAAACATTGAGGAGATCCTCCAAGGCCTATAATTTTTGGCTTGGAGCACTTAACAGGAACTCCCAAAGCTAGTTGGTTGTCGGTCTTTTGGAATCCATAATACCTTTGCATCTTCAAACAACCATAAATTATCAGATTTATATTCTTACCCCATAATTTTGTTCATAGCGAAGTACACATTTGGGACCACAATGTAATTTCTTGAATTATTTAATTTGGGTTCCAGTTGATTTTGGTGTAACAGTGTTACATATGCAGGCTGGAATGTTCTATACCGGAAGGATAAATATGTATTGCATATTTTAGTGACGGCTCAAGAACAATTTTACAGCATTGTATGTGCATCAAAACCCTGCCCCTCGATCCTCATGCTAGAGTTACATCAATTGAGGTGGTTAGGCCTCAACTGAACGCATATATTGTAAAATGGTAGCATAGGTGCCACACGTAATGTTGGCCTTACTAGTGTCTATATTGTGAAATAATAAGATGTGAATTGTTTTGGGTTTTAGTCTGTCCCTCCCCCACTAACATCATCTCAATTATCTCTAGTATGTACAACCTTCCTGCTAACACATTTTACAATCTCTTAAATGCTGTAGATGTTTTTTAAATGACATTGTATTTTGGTGTGTATGGGCTCTAATTGCTGTTTGGTCATCACCTTGCATAATCCTTACAGGATATCCATGGAGAACACACACACACTGAAACTTTCTTAATTTAAAGCTTTGACGTTTTTTTACAAGATTTAAGCTTCTAGATACTATACCAATGTATTATTAAGTTATGCTTATTTAGAGCACCTTCACATTAATTACAGATAGATGTATAGCTGAGTCGTTTACAATCATTTTGTACACAGTACATAGGTGCTACATTATAATGGGTCGTCATTTTGTGCAGCACATTTTTTAACTTTAAAATTAACTAAAATAAAATACTTTTCTGTATTTTTAGTAAGTATAGGCTGCTATAAGGATAACCAGCTGTAAGTATTAGCCATGCATCAAGAGATAGCATCACCATTGTCTATATATTCTATATTGAGGTAGAGAAAAGTATTTAGCATGCATCTGCATGCATTTATCAGCACAAGGAAGTGAAGTGGTACAAGGTAATACTGGGTTACGAGACATATTTCTGTATCCTGCACAGTTGTAGCACAAGACATAAATTAGCTTTATGAGTAGACCTTAAAACATGTGTTGCCTGATTTTTAAAAGAGGATGTACTATGATGTGCCTCTTTTTTTGAGTTGGGAGGAATGCTTAAAGCCCTAGCACTACAAAGTTACAGATTGCAAGACATTGCAAAACTGCCTGGGTCTAATAATAATGTAGCAGGAATCCCCTTGCAGCCTATTGCAAATGCTTGGATGAAGGCCTGCATGGGACAGCGATTTGCACCCAAGCTTTCGAAAATAAAGGGTGTCAGCACTGTGATCACTGTTCGTCCTTGAAACAGGAGTCACAATGTGACAACAAGTGCCACACTATGATCCTTACAAAGCCCATGGCCGGTGGGACTGCTGTCTACACCTCCCGATGTCTGCAGCATGCACAAGCAGAGTAGGAGGTGTGAAATTTGGAACAAACCTTCACCGTGGCAAAGTGTAGAGCCCACCCCTGGGAGGTGCTATCCATTCCATGCTTTTTGACTGCAAAAAATGGTCACAAAGTAGTTGTGCGTACCTCTGCGAAGTGGAAGGTGGGGCTTTGCCCCATTGCCTTCCCTTTCCCCTTGTAGTTCGCAAGGGTCCAAATTTCTTCTTTGTGTTCCGTCACTGCGATTACGAACTGCAAGGCACTTTGTGCATTAAGATTTGAGATTTTACAATCACAAAGACAGTCATATCGACTATATGAAGCAAAGTCTTTTGACAATCAGGCCTGAGTTCTTAATAATCAACAGTAAAATCAAACTATCCAATGCATGCAGCACCAATAATATTACCGTGGCTGCTCCCAACAGTAATGTCGTACCTGATGTGTGATTCTGGGTTGACAAAATAAGGTCACATTAGCCATGTAAACATACTTATTTTCATATTCACAGATGGAAACTGCTGTATTGCAAACCCAACCTAATATGTTTTCAATTTGGAAAATACATGGTTATTAACATACAAGTTTAACCTTCAGAGGCTCACAGTTTATCAAATATGTAGAAATCCTACAGGAAAACAAGTACAATTCAAATCAGTGAAATATAAAATAATACATTTAACAGTAGATTTCCAGTTTGGCAACCACCTGCAGATTCATGTGCTGCAATGAAGTTTCAATCCTGCACTCGGAAGAGTATACGCTAAGCATTAGCATCTTGTACAGAAAGTATGTTGATGACCCACTGTTTTCTTTCCAACACTGAATCTTGCAAAGACTGGTATCCCATATGCAACCTACACAGCAGTACAATAAAGATAAATGACAGGAGGGCAGAGTAGTGAGCAGAAACATGCATTGTTTCTTAAGTGTCACTAGGATGACATAATCCTAAACTTATGAAAAGAAATTAATACAGTAACAGATACCGAAAGAATGTACTGTACAGAGAAGTACCTTGTTCAGCTAAAGGCATAAGACCCATGAATTGAGCGATTGCAGCTTTCCCTCTGGTGGAATGAGCACTAAACCCATGCTTTGAAGTGACAAACTGATGCAAGCACAACCAATCTGGCAAAACACTCATTAAAGTTGGCTTTACTTTATAACAATAACCAAATCTTAACCAATAGGAACCAATTGAGCTTCAATTATTTTGCCCTATCCATGTGGTGTAATGCATCTTTTCCACTTGAGATGTGGAATTCTAAAAGAAACCAAGAAGCTAGTGAACCTGACTTATGTGAAAGGCTGAATCAATATTAGAATGGAGTGATTGATGCATCCCAAGGACATTGCTCCTATGAAATAGAGCAAAGGGTTACTCAACAAAAAACCTTCATTATCATTAATGGGAAGTTGTTAATGGCCAAGAAGATGCCACTATGATAACCGAAATAAACTTCCTCTAAAATGAACTACACACTGTATTCGGAACCAAAAACAGAGCCAATGCCTGAATTGTACCTCAATGAAGTAACACATGCTCCTAAGGGCACATTCAACTGATATAGGACATAGTGGTGTTCATATTTCATTTAACCTCATTTTCATTTATCAGCAGGAAAACTTTTTATATCTAGCAAGACCTTATCAGCAATGCTCTAGAATCTATTAATACGCACAAAAGTTCATCACATAGCCCTTGATGACCAAAGACAAACCTTTACCAGCAAGGCCACTACATGCCAGTAACAGTTGTCATAAAATAACCTATGAGACGAAGATTACTCTGAATAGAAGGGTCGGTGCATGATTATTTTGACAGATCGTACGTGAGCTCCACATCAGTTTAGCCCATTCTAGAATCAACATATCTCTGTAAAGGTTTGAGTTTTTTAGGCCAACATACTGAATTAAAGAATCATCAAGGTCTCCTTTGCTGAAGGTATGGCTACAATGCCTTAGTATTTTTGGAATAGAAACGGCGCCTCGAGATCCTCACGGGTGATTTGCTGCGCTCTATAAATGATTGATTGATTTGACTGACTGATTTAAAAAAATTATATTAAACACCTCCTAAACTGAATCCAGCTGAAGATCTGTTGTTATTTAAACCTATTTTACTGTGGCGTTCAATATGAGCGAAACCCAAGACCGAATTTACGAAAGCAATTATTCTGAATTGTTTAGTGCTCGATTAGGCTTTCAATATTCCGTGGCTCTCCTACATGAACTATACTCTCAAATTGGCATTCGGCTTCCCCGGACTCCAGGAGCCTTCTAAAACTTTTGCGCTCCAGAAGTCCAAGGTTAAGGCCCTTTTACTTGGTGTCAGGGTGGAAAAAATACCTCTTGTTGATAAGAAACCCACAGTTGTTACATATATGTTGTATGCCCTCCCTGAGGGCTTTCAAGTGTGCTTTTCTCTAGTGACGAATACCCAACACTGCTTCGTTTTAACAAGGTTGCGGCTGGGTATAGTACATCACCTAGCCACTTTCCCGATCATTAATCAATGGCATAAGGCAATGGCTCCATGCTCTTGTGAGAGTACCTCAAAACAGAGCACTTTATGCTATTCTATCAGTTTTATGTTGACTTAAGGAAGCACTTTTTTAAAACCTATTTTTATTGCATATGACATTAGGGACCACAATGCCACCATGCAGTTACTGTGATATTTTTTTGCATTGCTTATTTTTGTGAAGCAAAACATACCAGGAAAAGCATTATTTATCATTTGTAGTACTATTTTATGTGTGCATAAAGTTAAGGAATATATAACTATTGTAAACTTTTATTGTTTTTAATGTTATGATATACTGTACTTTAAACAATTGTCCTTTTACGGCCTACGTTGATCGTGCCGAACAAAGATTTAAAATCGAATCAATTACAGCTCCAATACGAAACGGCCCACTCAGAGCAACTACATTAATATCTGTACACCTTATAAATGACATAATAATAAATCCACTTTGTAATTAGTGACCCACCAATCAGGTATTCTTGCATCTAAATAACAAATCAGCAACCTGGAATTAAAAGCAGTAAATGAAGGAATGCATGATGCCTAAAGGAATTACTTATTTACTGACTTTTAACAGGATGCCAACATATGCGAAACAACTCCCTCAGGTCATGGGCTCTTTCCAAATTTAGAGACATTCCCACCTGTTTTGTGTAATAAATAAACTTAGCAAGGAATCCTGAAATAAGCAGAGAGCCATGAATTCATGGAACATACTACTTGTAGTACTGAAATATGTGCACACTCATCCATCAGTGATATAGATAGCCTTGGTGTTCCCTACCACATATTGTGTGCATTATACTGCACAACAATATTATTGCATCTACCACAATGTCAGGAAAGCCTAAGTAAGACTAATAATGGCATACTTACCTTGATGCAATATTACTGTCGGTTGATATTAATTTTTTTGATATAATTTCATACAACTGGAGGAATACAGAAATATACTGACAGAAGACAAAAGACAGAAATCACTTACAGGCACGTGTGAATGACCAATAGAGCAGACCAATCACTCAAACTTTGACTTGGAAACGGTTTGTTCATTCATTCATTCATACAGCACACCAAGGGGAATAGTAGTTTTGTACATTTGTAACATGAAAAAATTCAATATTGGGGTCCATTAACCCCATAAAACTTTTTTTGAACCACAGTTATTATTGCAGTCCTTCAACAACTCTGACAAATTATACTCTGCCTTCAGATTCCAAATCTTGATTTAGGGCAAATTCCCAAATTATTCCATAAGTTGCTTTCTGATCTTGGATTCTTTTCACTGTCCCTTAACAACATTTTACACTTTGTTCAACAAAATCTCTTGGTTTTTGACTATGGTGATCTGATAATCCACCACCATTTGCAGAACATTAATCCCAGCCAGGAAAGATAGCTAGTGAGCTTGAAAATAGTTGGTGTATATTTTCAGTGCTATCTTATCAAATACCAAATCTAGACATAGAATCAATGACCATGAATTAAGTAAGGAAAGGAAGGGACAGAGGTCTAAGTTAAGGAGCAGAGCAGGAAACGTTGGATTTCAACAACGTGTATAGGTCGACTTGGGTGGGGATGAGGCAGTGACTTCACCTCTTGAACGAGAAAGCAAAGAGGGACATTGAAGATGATCGGGGAAAAGTAGAAAATGCACACACTCAGAGAGTCAAGGAAAGAATCGAAGGCAAATTATATAATGCAAAGAAATCTTCAGAAAGCTGCATTTCCTACTCTGCTGACAGGCTTTCCTCAACCATTACCTTACAAAAAAAAGTGTGAAATTCAGTGAAACAGATCTGTCAAATCCTTTTATCAGCTACATTTTCTTCACGTAGTAATTTTGTTAGCGTATGTGATACTGAAGTTTCTCCGTTTTAATTTCCTCTTGGACCCTGTCCATATCCATTTTAAGGATTTAACATCCACAGAAACGGACAATTTCCATGCATTTGTGATACTAAAGTTTCTCCAGAAAAAGAAGACGCCATCTCTGCTTTAATTTGCTCTTGGATCCTGTCCATATCCCTTTTAAAGATTTAACATCCACAGAAACAGACAATTTCCATAAGCCCAAATTCTGAAATACCTGTTCCATTTAATAGCAAGGCCTATAAGCCATAAGGTGAAAATAGAAGTCACCAAAGTCCACCATAGTTAGCCCACCCACTTTAATTAGGGCTACTGTTTGAGCAGCTTGTCCTTTTGCCAGTAACTACAGCAACAATTACAAATTATACGACTTTCCCCAATGATAAAATGTAATTACTTGATGAATATGTGTGGCGCTTATTGTAACAAACACTGCAAACACGACCATCCTCAGTCTGCCTATATATGCTGGAATTTCTAGAGTGCAGCAGACACCTTTTCTCTAGAGAGGGAACCACAAACCATCGGTAAAAAAGCTTGGACGCAAAATAAGCCTACTTTAACGGGCCAGTCAGGAAAACAAGTCAAAAAGCCGAGTTTTGAGTTTAATGGTGTTGGTTCCAATCTCACCACAGAACTCTGCACAGAGAAAGATCTTCCATCATAACTCAAAGGAACTTCAGAATATGGAGGACATATTTGGGATTTGCAAAAGAGGGAAGCGAAGTAGTGCGGTTCCTCTTTAATTGTATGGATGGCCAGCCGACACGTGTTTCGTCGTCAAGCGGTAACAATGCTTGTACGACTCATCAGGGCTGGGGAAGATACAAAGTACATGATGGAATAGGTTGTCCACACAACATAAATGAAGTTCTTCTATAGCAACTAGTGATCGTGTCTAGTTCTTGGTGCGCGTGAGAGTGCAGGTGGAGATCGTGACAGTAATGACTTGGTATAAGTCAAACAGATTTCGTAGTGGGAGCACACAGTGCCAATCAAGGTGAGAGTGAGAAAAAGAAAAAGTAACATCGGGTGTGGGGAGTGATTGACTGCAGGTGGGTGAGAGAGTGCGGGTGTAAGTAGTGCCGGTCGTCCAGTGTCTATGGTAGCTGGGTTGACCCCTATTGGGAGTAGACGGATAGAGGTGAGTATTCTGTGATGGTAATATGGGTGGTGGTGCCAAATGTGGTGGTTCTAGATAAAAAGAGGATTGGTGGTCCTCTGGTGGTGTTGCGAAAACATGCCGACACACTATGCGGGTAGATTCTAACAGTAAAAAGCGGGGGGGGGGGAGGTTTTTGGGGTGCACGCGCACATAATCTATGTGGGAAGTGAGACAAAAATGGCTAGGCACTTCCTACCTGTAACGCGATGTAATGGACCATAGGTCTATGGAGATGAAGAATGAAGGAGGGAACAAAAATGGCAAGACAAAGTATCAGGCTCGATTGAAATTTAAAAAATAATGATAACATGGAGCACTGTACATTTATGTTGGGTCCCATGCGTGGATATTATTACTGTCAACAGCAAAGAGTAATGTGCAGACATAAAAGACTCACCGCTAAGCCGGTGATACTTCCGACCCGGCCCCTGCTCGAGACCAGGTTAACGCTCGTCGGTGATTGATGCTCCAATTTTCAAGGGTCATGTGGTTAGGGCACGCTAATGTGGAATACAATCGAAATGTTGTATAGGTAAGACCCACAGGTAGTGCATAAGTAAAGTTAAAAAATGCCCCACATGAAAGAGAGAACGGGGCGCGAATCAGGTAGCGGAATCATTTATAGCAAATGAGTCCCAAAGTAAAAGTGAGGGTCTCACCTTCGTGTTCCAGAAACAGTGCTCCAGGCGATTATGGTAGAAAAAAGGCCACAAATGAAAGAGAGTGGCCTGATCAATGATGACGAATTTCTGTACATGAAAGTGATCAAACCATCGTACCCTTGGCTGTACACTCTTCCCAAGGTGCACAAAAATCAACCTTTCCCACCCGGACGTCCCATCATTTCCGGGATTGGGGGCCCCACAGAAAGAATTGCGGAATATGTCGACCTGTTCCTGGGGCCTCTGGTACGTAACCAACCGTCCTTCATACAGGACACCAAACACATATTGAATATTCTCTCTGATCTTCAATGGCAATCTGGCAATTTTTTGGTCACTATGGATGTGGTAGCGCTGTACACCAGCATCAAACCAGATCTGGGACTCGAAGTTGTCACCAAAATTCTACAGAAGCGTCCAGCCACCCTGTGGCAACACACCAACACGCTCATCTCCATGATGGACCTCATATTGAACAATAACTCGTTCATGTTTAACAATGCATGGTACAGACAAACAAAAGGAGTCGCCATGGGCTCGAAATTTTCCCCATCATTTGCCAATCTATTCATGGGCGCCCTTGAGAATGATCTTATTTGGGGCCCCAAAGGAGCGACCTTCATTGACTCAATAGTATACTGGGGGCGCTACATAGATGATTGTTTCCTGATTTGGTCTGGCACACATGAACACCTGATGGATTTTTACAAGCATCTCAACCACAACACGTGGGACATGAGGTTCACCATGATGGCGAGTCTGGACAGGATTGAGTTTCTAGACCTGGAGATTTATATCCTGGACGATAAACTGAACAGCAGACTCTTTAGAAAGGACACTGCCTGTAATGCGATTCTGCACGCTGGCAGCGCTCACCCATCTCACCAGATTAGCAGCATCCCCTTTGGAGAATTCCTAAGAGCTCGCAGAAACTGCAGTAACGATCAAGATTTCAAGAAAACTTTGGATAGCATGCAGGAACGTTTTAAGAGAAGAGGCTACTCAGACAACCTACTTAATAAAGCGACATCTAGGATCATGAGAATCCAAAGACAAGACACTCTGAAGAAGAGACCCAACAAGAAGACAGACGACCCTGGAACTATCCGCATGATCACTGACTTCAGCAACCACCACCAGGCACTACGCAGGACCTTTAGCAAACACTGGAACATCTTGAAGAAGGACAAAAACATCTCTAATTACATAGGAGAATACCCCCAGATCACCTACAGGAGAGGTAGAACCCTGAGGAACAGACTAAGCCCCACAATCCCTCGAAGCAGCACGGAGGACAATTGGTTGACCAAACGTAATATTGGCTTCTACAAATGTGGGTTCTGCTCCATGTGCCGTTGGGCCAAACACAGAACTACTGAATTTCAGGACACCAAGGGAGAAACCTACTGCATCAGAACTAACATAAACTGCACCACACGCTATGTGGTCTATATAATTGAATGCAGATGCAAGAAGATTTACGTGGGGAGCACCATCCGCCCGTTAAAAGAGAGGATAGCGGAGCATATAAGGGCGCTACACAAACAGGATCCTAGATATCCAGTTGCCCTACACGCGGCCGCGTGTGGGGATCAATCTTTGGATAAACAAGTCTCTTTCTATGGGATTGACACTGTCCCCATTGGTGCACGAGGCGGCAACAGAGAACTCAAGCTAAGACGCCTTGAGGCAACATGGATTCTCCGCCTTCGCACCGTGTCCCAGGGGCTTAATTATGACCAGGAGATGCAATTCTTTCTAGGGGACTGACCCCCCCTTTTTTGACATTTCCAACCCCTTTGTTCATTTCCTGCTTGCAAAGTTCTACACGCTATGATCTTGTCATTTCTGCAGGAAACATTACATTAGACCATACTGTACCTTGCGCCGCCACTGCCCTTGCGGCAGTTTCTCGCGGTGAAGTGTCCATGAGGCCACTATTGGTTATGACATTATTGTTTCTCTCTGCACCATTGCAACACATGTATGTTAATTTCATGCCACAAATGATACTGCGGTGCCTATGTCACTCATTTCGTGTCACATTGGACACGTAACACCGTCAACCTGCAGGCATTTTCATTTTTCTGTGTTATTATGATCCTTTGTGTCCAATCTGTATCTGCTACATAATCTTCCACAAAAAATTGGGACGAGATATGTTTATCAGCTACTTTTTTGCCTTTATATGTCATTCTATTCGAGGTGATATGACCGATGTGATGTATTACGTGTCTTTGACGTTCATGCTAATTTGTCACTGATCACCTGTCACGTCGTGGATCGGATGCATGACCACCTTTTTTGCATGATGATTATGTTTTTTGCATTTAGTATTACCCTACTTTTTCTCTGACATTTTTTATGTCATGTCGCGGGATTTATTTACGTAACAACCGGTATCTAATCCATTTTCTGTTCACTCCCAGTGGATCAACATACGTATTGCTAACTGTCTAGCCTCACAATATCCAGCCACGAATCACATGGCTATAGACAACACATCTGACGTATGCCAATTTCACTATTAGACGGATTGGCTCGTCCTGCCTTTTTTGCGCACCTCCTTAAACGTGCTTCACGCTCCCTTCGAAACTAAACCAGAGGTGTTAGCGCTCTAGCTGTCCGCATACGGGCATTTCCGCCGAAACTTTATAAATTCATTTCCGGGTCGGAATCACGTGTCCGCACCCGGAACCGCTGCGAGGAGGCACTCATCCCGCAGTCCGCACCATCAGCAGCTTGCTCTAACCACTGGTAAGCCCCCATATATGTTTTTATATTAGATTTTTCGTTATGCTCCCGCGCACTGATTATTTCAGTCCGATCCCATCGCTTTCTGATTACAAGACCGCACTTTCCGGTCTTGAGCAAACGAGCTTACTCACGCTCGCTTTCTTTTTTCTTGTCCCATACAGAACACACATACTTGTGTGAGCAATAGATCCTCTGACTATCACTACGGATCTTCATACCCAGGAATTCTAGCGCCACGGAAACAGAGGCTCTGCTGTATTCATTTGTGGCCTTTTTTCTACCATAATCGCCTGGAGCACTGTTTCTGGAACACGAAGGTGAGACCCTCACTTTTACTTTGGGACTCATTTGCTATAAATGATTCCGCTACCTGATTCGCGCCCCGTTCTCTCTTTCATGTGGGGCATTTTTTAACTTTACTTATGCACTACCTGTGGGTCTTACCTATACAACATTTCGATTGTATTCCACATTAGCGTGCCCTAACCACATGACCCTTGAAAATTGGAGCATCAATCACCGACGAGCGTTAACCTGGTCTCGAGCAGGGGCCGGGTCGGAAGTATCACCGGCTTAGCGGTGAGTCTTTTATGTCTGCACATTACTCTTTGCTGTTGACAGTAATAATATCCACGCATGGGACCCAACATAAATGTACAGTGCTCCATGTTATCATTATTTTTTAAATTTCAATCGAGCCTGATACTTTGTCTTGCCATTTTTGTTCCCTCCTTCATTCTTCATCTCCATAGACCTATGGTCCATTACATCGCGTTACAGGTAGGAAGTGCCTAGCCATTTTTGTCTCACTTCCCACATAGATTATGTGCGCGTGCACCCCAAAAACCTCCCCCCCCCCCGCTTTTTACTGTTAGAATCTACCCGCATAGTGTGTCGGCATGTTTTCGCAACACCACCAGAGGACCACCAATCCTCTTTTTATCTAGAACCACCACATTTGGCACCACCACCCATATTACCATCACAGAATACTCACCTCTATCCGTCTACTCCCAATAGGGGTCAACCCAGCTACCATAGACACTGGACGACCGGCACTACTTACACCCGCACTCTCTCACCCACCTGCAGTCAATCACTCCCCACACCCGATGTTACTTTTTCTTTTTCTCACTCTCACCTTGATTGGCACTGTGTGCTCCCACTACGAAATCTGTTTGACTTATACCAAGTCATTACTGTCACGATCTCCACCTGCACTCTCACGCGCACCAAGAACTAGACACGATCACTAGTTGCTATAGAAGAACTTCATTTATGTTGTGTGGACAACCTATTCCATCATGTACTTTGTATCTTCCCCAGCCCTGATGAGTCGTACAAGCATTGTTACCGCTTGACGACGAAACACGTGTCGGCTGGCCATCCATACAATTAAAGAGGAACCGCACTACTTCGCTTCCCTCTTTTGTTCTGAACTGTGTCACTTGTATTAATATATGCCCATTGAGACATCTCTTTCTGTACTGTATATTGGTGTGCATTTGGTATTTGTTCTGTATTTATCGAGCGTGTGTTCTGCACACTCCTCAGAGGGGTTTAGGGCCTTTTTTTCCCCTCACCTTCTTGCACCCAGACCAAACCATTCTCTACACTTACGTATGCTGTGCGCCCAGTATTTCCCTGAACTTCTAAAAAACCCGAGTTCTCCATAGCCTTTATATTTGGGATTTGAGTGCAAGTTTCCCATTAGCGAATGGCACAGAAATCTCCTAGCAAGACACTCTGGGCATTTTGGTAAAAGATGAGATGCATGTAGCATGCTGTATCCATGCAGTGTACATACGATGTGAGGCCCCTTGAACTGTCCAATTCCCTTTAGCTTTACTAGATGTCAACTATTTTACCAACTCGGAAGCAGGCAGGGGGGATACCTACAGAAAGCATCTTCATTATTTTCCTGCTTAAAGTGTGGTTATTGTAGAAGGAAGTGGGCTGCAATGTTATCAGGGGTTGAAGGTGAGTTAGGACCACCATCTTTAAATGGTGATTATCTTCTGTACTTAACACTTACCCTGACTAATTTATTATTGTCAGCCAATGTTTGCTCCTTCATACTGATCCTTTTAATCATACATCAGTAGTTCAACCAGTCCAATAGTGGACAAATACTAGACTTTCGACTGATGTAGAAAAGGAAAGTAACATTAAACAGCCATGAGACTTGGCATGCTGCCCCCAGTGGTGTAATTGCAGTGTGAAGAGTCCTGTACGTAGCGGACATCCTGGCAGAATGAACTCCCCTGGCCAGCCACTGTCCAGCCATCGTGCAGCGGCAATTCTCCAATCTAAGGTGGCAGATCAGCCACCCACTTAAGATGGCTGGTCCACCCTCATGCTTGTTGGGGTTACCTCTGTGAAATACTGTCATAGACAAGGTAGCGGAAGCGGACTTTCACTTAAAGTAAAGTGTTTACGGTCCCTAAAATGCTGGAAAACATCCCAAGCACGCTAGGGAGATTATTTGGACTCAGACAATATACCCCTAAATTTGGTGCTATATTTCCAGTGCCCAGATTTAGTGGTCTCAACCTCACCATCCAACACATGAATTGGTAACATTTCCACTGGAGTTCTTCCTGAACTAATTGACTTTACTATGTTTAATACAGCCACAGTTTGGAAAAACATCTTCTGGCCTGGTGACGATCTCTGAATAAAACTGATTTGCCATGCCACACTGGCAGATAATGGAAATCTACTGCCCAAACTAAATCAGGTTTACTTGTCCTCTCCCTGTGCCACATGACTGGCAAAGAGGTCTGTGACAATGACATTTTCAACCCCAATGGTGTTTTGGGCTAATATACAGTTATTTCGATGTCATTCATCTTTGAACTGTCCCTAGATTTCAAGCATGCATTAAAGGATTTAGCTTCTTCGATAGCTGTTGTTGAAATCACATCCTTTGATACAGTTGAGCAGTAAAAGTTTGAGGGCACATGTCATGTTGACTTGTACAGTCACAGATGTCCATGAATAATTTGGCATTTAGATGGCACTGAAATGGATGTTTCCTTTTACTAAAACCTTGGGTATTGAGTGTGTGTGTCCCTCTTGAGGCGGAAGCCGGGAGGTTTTGTAGCTCTGTGTGCCTGCACTTTAAACTTATTCGTAATACCGAAATACTGCTTACATTCTGTGTTTTTAAATTTACTTGCAATATTGCTCTAACTGCTTGATTTAATAATCTTTTATTGCTATCACCTTCCCTTTCCTTTCCGCTGCCCAGGGCCACTCCCAGCCGAGTATTGACGCTGTGGAGTTGGTCCCGGGTACAGAACGGCGGCCATCTTGAGTCGGTTGTGATTCTTCGCGGTCTAGCTGCTGATAAAAGGGGCATCCCTCGACCCTGCACTCGATCGTATTGAGTGTCTGTGTCCCTCTTGAGGCGGAAGCCGGGAGGTTTTGTAGCTCTGTGTGCCTGCACTTTAAACTTATTCGTAATACCGAAATACTGCTTAAATTCTGTGTTTTTAAATTTACTTGCAATATTGCTCTAACTGCTTGATTTAATAAGCTTTTATTGCTATCACCTTCCCTTTCCTTTCCGCTGCCCAGGGCCACTCCCAGCCGAGTATTGACGCTGTGGAGTTGGTCCCGGGTACAGAACAAGAGCGGCCATCTTGAGTCGGTTGTGATTCTTCGCGCTCTAGCTGCTGATAAAAGGGGCATCCCTCGACCCTGCACTCGATCATATTGAGTGTCTGTGTCCCTCTTGAGGCGGAAGCCGGGAGGTTTTGTAGCTCTGTGTGCCTGCACTTTAAACTTATTCGTAATACCGAAATACTGCTTAAATTCTGTGTTTTTAAATTTACTTGCAATATTGCTCTAACTGCTTGATTTAATAAGCTTTTATTGCTATCACCTTCCCTTTCCTTTCCGCTGCCCAGGGCCACTCCCAGCCGAGTATTGACGCTGTGGAGTTGGTCCCGGGTACAGAACAACGGCGGCCATCTTGAGTCGGTTGTGATTCTTCGCGGTCTAGCTGCTGATAAAAGGGGCATCCCTCGACCCTGCACTCGATCGTATTGAGTGTCTGTGTCCCTCTTGAGGCGGAAGCCGGGAGGTTTTGTAGCTCTGTGTGCCTGCACTTTAAACTTATTCGTAATACCGAAATACTGCTTAAATTCTGTGTTTTTAAATTTACTTGCAATATTGCTCTAACTGCTTGATTTAATAAGCATTTATTGCTATCACCTTACCTTTCCTTTCCGCTGCCCAGGGCCACTCCCAGCCGAGTATTGACGCTGTGGAGTTGGTCCCGGGTACAGAACAACGGCGGCCATCTTGAGTCGGTTGTGATTCTTCGCGCTATAGCTGCTGATAAAAGGGACGGACATGCCTCCGCGCAGCGGACGCGATCAGCGGCCGCGCCGGATCCGCGCCGGAGTCGTGCCAGAGTCCTGCCCGTCTGCGCCCGTCCGCGGCCGGACGGGTCCAGGGGCCAGGGATGCTGTTACTCCCCTTACCTACTCACCCTCTGCTCTCAGGAATCTACAATCTGCACATTGCGTATTACCTCCGGTGAGCCAAGATCGTATTTCATCACTCGGTATTGCGCGTAAAGCATCTCTCCCACATTTTAGCTGTAAGCCCTCAGCCTGCCCCAGTACTAGCGAAACGCGCATCCGTTTATTATATTTAAATACACGTTCATTTGTAAAACACCAGGCTGATCTCTTTCTTCTTCTTATCCATGAAAGCCCTGATATCCTTCTAATCACCGAGACCTGGCTGACTGATGATTCTCTCCCTGACATCCTGGCAGCATTGCCCCCCGAATACTATATGCTCAATATGAACCGACCCTCGGGTCGCGCTGGTGATGGGGTGGCAGCTGTCATACGAAAGGAGCTTAAATTCATCTCCACGTCCTCTTTCACCCTCGCTGATGTGGATAATCTTATCATCAGTCTTGAAACTGGGGAGGGAGCTCTTACCCTTATTGTTCTCTATCGCCCCCCCCCCATTCTATGCCTCTGTTTCCCGTCGCTTTTAGCGAACAGCTAGCCAACTTGATTACTTCATCTGCCCGAGTCGCTATCCTTGGCGACTTCAGCTACTGGTACAATGATAGCGACGCTGGCCCTCATGCGTCCGAGCTGTTTGAAGTTCTTTCCAACCTTAACCTGACTCAACTTGTCACTTCTCCCACCCATATCAGGGGCCACATTCTAGACCATATTTCGACCCACAACCTCACGCTCTCCTGCCCTGTGATCACTCCTTGTATCTGGTCGGACCATTATATGATCGACACCGCGATCACAGTCAGGGGTCGTGTCAAGGTCCCTCCTTTGGTGGGTGGGGTCGCTCGTAAATGGAGCGCCCTTGATTCTCAAGGCTTTCTTTCCTCCTTGGCTGAGACTCGCCCCCCGCCGCGTAGTGTCGCGGCTGTCCACACACTGGAGGATGACTTCTCCAGTTGGGTTACTAAAGCCAGCGACCATTTCGCCCCCCTTTCCAGATTCCCTCGCTCCCGGCACAGCAAGTCACGTTAGGTGGTTTAATACCACCCTGAAAACTCAGCAACACGAACTGCACCAGATGGAGCGTAGGTGGAGACGTAATTACTCGCCCATTGATAGAGAGGTATACGTCGCTGCACGGAAAAAATATAAAAGTGCAATTATAGCAGCGAAATCCTCACATATCTCTGAAAGGATCCTCATTGCCCCTGTGAAGGGGCCCGCTGTCGTCCCCGCCCGGATTGCCATGTCCCCGAAACTCACCTCTATCTGATGGGTCTCCCCAACCCGCATCCACAACCCGTTTTGGAAGGGTCGCCATGACGAGAAGTCTCCCGCCCCTCTCTGTGTTACAGGAGCCAATCAGGGAAAGCCGCCGACCGGAAACAGATCCTTCCGACCCCGGAAGTCCCGCCTCGGAGGCAGCGACAGAACCAGTTAAAAACCGACGGGAAGCCCAGAACGCGGTCGGAGAATCGTGGCGGGACGCTCGGACCGGAGGAGAAGACGGAGACGAGGCGAATCAAGGAGAAGACGTGTGGTCAGAAGATTGGTGGAGTCCCTGAGGAGGTGGCTGAAGAGCGGCCGCAACTCCAAGGGAGAGTTGCGGCGGACCGGGTGAGTACGAGTAACCACCCCAGAGAGCACGCTAGGTGCTCGTTGTAAATATTGTGCATATATTCTTCCCCTCTCTCCTAGGCACTCTTAGACACGAACCACTTAGGAATAGCCCCTTGCTTGCACTGTATATTATCTGTAAAGCACTCACGCTGTGTGACATCCCTCCCTCCACCCACTCCAAAGCACGCTTTTCTGTGTCCCCTTCCTTCGTTCCTTCTCCCTGCCCAGACCTACCTCACGGACCCTTCTTCCTCTCCTCACAGCCCGGTGTTGGTGACGGTAAACTCACTGAGTCTCTCAGGACTAACGGTCCCTTCTTGTCTCTTATTGCCCTCCGAGGTACCTCCCTTCTGCCGGATCCGACCAGACAGTGCCAGGAAGGAGCAAGACCCCAACTTCGGAGAGGAGCCCGGAAGACCCTTGGACCCCACACCGTTTATCTCCTGTACTTTTGCCTCTAATTGTTTAATAAAGCACCGGCATCACCCACTACATCCGGCCTCCTTGCCTGCTTTTCCGGCCCGCCGTGCACCCACCACCACATCTGGTGTCAGAAGTGGGATCTGCCGGAAGCATGGAGGCCGTCATGAAGAGAATGGCCGACTCCCAGGAACAACTGGGTAAACTGATGGAACAATTTCTGAAAACGGCTGAAGACGATAGGGGACAATTGCACGACGTCCTCAAGGGTCAAGGAACTGTGCACGAACAAGCCATGGGCAAGTTGACAGATGCCCTAGGACAACCAAGACCCATGACCTCTCTTCCGTCTGTAGTCCTCCAGAAGTATGTCCCGGGGGAGGACCCAGACTACTTTTTCACCAATTTCGAACGGTTGGCCCAGGCCGCCAACTGGCCAGTGGAGCGCTGGGGTCAATACCTTGGTCCTCTCTTGACAGGTGACTTGCAAGCCGCCTATCAACAGGCGAACATACAGGGAAACAACCCGTATCCGGATATAAAAAAATGCATTCTGGAACGCCTCGGTGTGGAGGACGATGCGTATAGAGTCAAACTGAGACAGGCCAAGGAAGGGCCCCAAGAGAACCCCCGAGCCCTCTCTTTCCGGATCAAAGACCTTGCCAACAGGTGGCTTAAACCAGAAGCATCCACAAAGGAAGAGATCATGGGCAAGGTCTATCTTGAACAATTCCTAAACTCCTTGCACCCGGCCACCCAGAGATGGGTACGACAACATTCCCACCTCACTCTAGACACAGCGGTTGACGTGGCCTGTGCATACAGTCGGGCTCAGGAACTGCAACGCACCAGAGAGGAACCCACCCATAAACCACACTATGGAACGACCTCTCGGTCTTCCCGTCCAATACCACCACGGAGACCAGAACCTCCTCCTCTCATGGCCCCACCGGTCCTGTATCGTCCTCCTAATCCTGGCCCTCAGTGTTACAATTGTGGTGGCTTCGGACACATAGCACGAGTGTGCCCTCAGTAGGAGGAGCCGATGGAGATCGGCATCGTACGGAACTATGTCTGCCACACCCCGGGGGCTACCCCACCTCCTTTTCACTGCCCGGTGTCCATCAACGGACAAAGAGTTCTTGCCCTAGCCGATACAGGCTGCCGCCAAAGCGTTCTCCGTCCTCAGGATCTAGTCCTCCCTGTGGGACCCCCTACCAGAATGGTAGCCATACAGTGCGTCCACGGGGACACCAAAAGCTACCCCACAACCCAGGTACAGGTACAGCACCCTGGTGTCCCTGGTACCAAACTGACGGTCGGTCTTGTACCGAAGCTACCCGAACAGGTCATCCTGGGAAGCGACTACTCCGGTCTCCCCCGACTGCTACAGGACACCACCGACTCCCTTGCCCAATGGTGGAGAGAGGCCCCCTATTCCCAGGACTTGTCCTCCCAGACAGCGAATCCGAAACCGCACAAGTCCAAAAGGCAGAGGAGACAGGAGAAGAAACACCATACATATGCCTATCCTACGGTTATCGAAGACCACCCATGGGAGACCGACAGGGAGTTCAGGGCAGCCCAACAAGAGGATCCACTTCTACAAGAAGCCTGGGGAAGGGCTCTGGACAACGAGGACCCCTTGCAAGTAGGTCCATACTTTTTCAAGAAAAACGACCTGTTATATCGCAAGGGGGGAGCTCACCAGAACGCGCAGTTATTGATTCCCGGCCCGTTCCACGAGAAGGTACTTTTCCTGGCACACAGTCACCTGTTAGGGGGTCATTTTGGGGACGAGAAGACCAGTCAGGCAGTCCTCGAAAAGTTCTACTGGCCAGGGGTGCACCAGCGCGTAAAAACCTATTGCCGCGAATGCGCGGTCTGTCAGAGAAACAGCCGATATCGGCCCCCTAGGGTACCACTGAGACCTCTTCCCCTCATCGATATCCCATTTAGCAGAATAGGGATGGATATTATAGTTCCCCTCCTACCCTCACGAAGCGGGTGTCGCTATGCCTTAGTCATAGTAGACTATGCCACTCGCTTCCCCGAAGCCATTTCCTTACGCCAACCCACAGCACAAACCATCGCTAAAGCTCTTATCGCGGTGTTTTCCCGGGTTGGGTTTCCCAGGGAAATCCTGACCGATCAGGGCACGCCTTTTGTTTCAGCCCTCCTAAAGCAAGTATGTTCCCAACTAGGAATAAAACAGATCAGGACCTCAGCGTACCATCCGCAGACGGATGGTCTGGTTGAGCGTTACAACGCCACACTGAAACAAACCCTAAAGAAGTTGATAGGACTTGAGGCCAAACGATGGGAGGATATGTTGCCTCTGGCGCTTTTCGCCATTCGTTGTAAAACGCAAAGCAGTACTGGCTATTCCCCGTATGAATTGTTGTATGGTCGGCCCCCTCGCACATTGCTGGATATGGCCCAGGAGGCCTGGGAGGCAGAACCCGAACGGACCCGACCGTTGCCGGAGTATATAGAGAACTTAAAGACTCATCTGGCTGAAATACGGGACATAGTCCGACAAAACCTAGAAAGTGCCCAAGACGCCCAAAAGACCCAATACGATAAGGGCACTAAAAGCCGTGTCTTCGCTGTGGGAGACTTGGTCCTTCTGATGATGCCCTCGTCAGATCACAAACTCTTGGGACAGTGGCAAGGTCCTTTTTCCGTCACGCGACAGGTCACCCCAGTTACTTATGAGGTCGAATTGGATCCCGTTCGGGGTTCAAGCCAGATATACCATATCAACCTCCTGAAAAAGTGGGAGGGACCCCGCCCTGTTCTGTCAGGTGCTACGCTGCCCTATTCCTTCCCCTTTGATCCCTGCCTGGATCCCGAGTTGTCCACCACACAAAAACGGGAAATCAGAGGAGCGTTGTTTCCCGTTAAAGGGGTCTTCTCCAGGACGAACCACGATCACCGAACATACCATAAACACAGAACCAGGGAAAGTAGTCAGAATGCGACCGTACAGAGTACCCGAAGCTCGACGAGCCGTCATACGCAGAGAGGTAGAGGACATGCAAAAGATGGGAATAATAGAGCCCTCAGTCAGTGACTGGAATTCCCCCATTGTCCTCGTACCAAAACCTGACGGGTCTGTCAGGTTTTGCATCGATTTCCGGGAGGTCAACAAAGTATCCTCTTTTGACACGTATCCCCTGCCCCGGGTGGACGAAATGGTCGAAAGGATTGGTAGAGCCAAGTACATTTCCACCCTGGATCTCTGTAAGGGGTATTGGCAAATACCCCTCAGAGAACAGGACAAAAAGAAGACTGCCTTCTCCACCCCAGAGGGGTTGTTCCAATTCACGGTTATGCCTTTTGGTCTTCATGGGGCCCCTGCCACTTTTCAGCGAGCCATGAACCATGTCTTAAGGTCCCACTCTCAGTATGCGGGAGCCTATCTGGATGACATCATCATATACAGTGATAGCTGGTCGCAACATCTTAACCATCTATCCAAGGTTGTTGCTTCCCTAGGCTCCTATGGGTTTTCCATCAACCCCGCTAAGACCACCCTCGCTGCACAAGCGGTTCGGTATTTGGGTTATCTCCTAGGTGAAGGATTAATACGACCCCAGAAGAGCAAAACTGAAGCCATACAGTCCCTTCCCTTCCCGCAAACAAAGAAAGATCTGAGAGCCTTCCTGGGACTCCTGGGGTACTATCGGAGGTTCGTACCCAACTTTTCCCAGAGAGCAGCCCCCCTTACGGACCTCCTAAAGAAATCTACCCAAACTGAAGCGGCCCTGAAAAACCCCACTCCCTTCTTATGGCAAGCATTTTCCGATCTTAAAAACGCCTTGACCTCCAGCCCGGTACTGGTAAGCCCTGGCTTTGCCCGGCCCTTTGTTCTACAAACAGATGCCTCCGACCAGGGATTGGGGGCTGTCCTGTCCCAGAAAGACGATCAAGGACACGAAAGACCTATCCTATATCTCAGCAGGAAATTATTCCCCAGAGAGAGAAACTATGCAGTGGTGGAAAAAGAGGCCCTCGCGATCAAATGGGCCATCGAAAGCCTCCGCTATTACCTGGAGGGCCGAGACTTCACTATCTACACTGACCACGCTCCTTTGGAGTGGATGGCCAGGAACAAAGGACATAATGACCGGGTCCTTAGGTGGTTCCTGTGCCTTCAACCCTTTCATTTCAGAACACAACATCGGAAGGGAACAGACCAGGGCAACGCCGATTTCCTCTCCCGCTACCCCTCCTCACCAACCCGTACAAGAAAGACAGCTAGGGGAAGGGGATGTGAAGGGGCCCCGCTGTCGTCCCCGCCCGGATTGCCATGTCCCCGAAACTCACCTCTATCTGACGGGTCTCCCCAACCCGCATCCACAACCCGTTTTGGAAGGGTCGCCATGACGAGAAGTCTCCCGCCCCTCTCTGTGTTACAGGAGCCAATCAGGGAAAGCCGCCGACCGGAAACAGATCCTTCCGACCCCGGAAGTCCCGCCTCGGAGGCAGCGACAGAATCAGTTAAAAACCGACGGGAAGCCCAGAACGCGGTCGGAGAATCGTGGCAGGACGCTCGGACCGGAGGAGAAGACGGAGACGAGGCGAATCAAGGAGAAGACGTGTGGTCAGAAGATTGGTGGAGTCCCTGAGGAGGTGGCTGAAGAGCGGCCGCAACTCCAAGGGAGAGTTGCGGCGGACCGGGTGAGTACGAGTAACCACCCCAGAGAGCACGCTAGGTGCTCGTTGTAAATATTGTGTATATATTCTTCCCCTCTCTCCTAGGCACTCTTAGACACGAACCACTTAGGAATAGCCCCTCGCTTGCACTGTATATTATCTGTAAAGCACTCACGCTGTGTGACATCCCTCCCTCCACCCACTCCAAAGCACGCTTTTCTGTGTCCCCTTCCTTCGTTCCTTCTCCCTGCCCAGACCTACCTCACGGACCCTTCTTCCTCTCCTCACAGCCCGGTGTTGGTGACGGTAAACTCACTGAGTCTCTCAGGACTAACGGTCCCTTCTTGTCTCTTATTGCCCTCCGAGGTACCTCCCTTCTGCCGGATCCGACCAGACAGTGCCAGGAAGGAGCAAGACCCCAACTTCGGAGAGGAGCCCGGAAGACCCTTGGACCCCACACCGTTTATCTCCTGTACTTTTGCCTCTAATTGTTTAATAAAGCACCGGCATCGCCCACTACATCCGGCCTCCTTGCCTGCTTTTCCGGCCCGCCGTGCACCCACCACCACAGCCCCTAACAAGTCCAAGGAGATTTTCAGAGTCATGAGTGAGCTCACATCTGATGCCAGAACCCTTCCTTCTCAGGCCCCTACCGAAGATTCCTGCAACGCCTTAAATAGTTTTTTCATTGAAAAATTATTAAGATTAAGAATACTATTCCTCCCTCCTCTCCCGCCGCCATATCAGCTTCCTCTCCTGGAAACCATTTTCACTGTCATACTTCCCCGTCCTTGACCCTGCCACTCTGGCCAAACTCGTTGCCCAAGTCAAATCTGGATCGCCCAATGACTGTTGTTCCCCCTCTGTCTTCCATGACATTTGCCTGGATTTGCCGGATTGCATTTTGCCTCTGTTAAATACCTCCCTTGAGACGGGCACGGTACCCAACTGCTTTAAGGAGGCTGTTTTGGTGCCCCTGCTGAAAAAACCCGGAGCCGGCCCGGTGGACCTTGCCAACTATCGGCCTATCTCCCTTCTGCCCTACCTGTCCAAACTCTTGGAGGCACATGTCACCAGTTGCCTCTCTCATTTTATCGAGTGTTCCAACTACCTCGAACCTAATCATGCCGGTTTTAGACCAGCCCACTCCACCGAGGCTGTGATCCTGGCAGTCATGGACTCTCTAAGGGGTAATGCCGATAGAGGGGCGCCTCAGGTGCTCGTCCTATTGGACCTGTCGGCGGCGTTCGACACGGTGGACCATAACATCCTTCTCCACCGTGTCGAGCAGGCCGGCATTCAGGGCCTGGACTCTGCCTGGATCAAATCTTTCTTGTCGGGCAGAACCCAGGCGGTCCGTTTAGGCCCTTTCACGGCCGCTAAGGAACCATCCACCTGCGGAGTGCCCCAGGCATCATCCTTGTCCCCTCTGCTTTTTAATCTCTATCTCCAACCGCTTATCCACTCTTTGAGGAGGTGGGACATTACCGTCTTCAACAATGCGGACGATCTGCAAATTATCTTCCCCCTCAACACTCCCAATGCAGCTCTTGATTGTCAAGCGGTTATGTTACACATCCAGCAATGGATGAATCATAACCACCTCAAGCTGAACCCGGGGAAAACAGAGCTAATCCTCCCGGGTAACAGCCCCATTCACTGGGGCCCAAAGTTTTGGCCGGTGGAGCTTGGCTCCCTGCCTGCTCCGGCTAAGTCAGCAAAGAGTCTCTGGGTTATCATTGACACAGAGCTCTCCCTTAAGCCCTAGGTGGGTGCCATTGTGTCATCATGTATGTTCCAGCTAAGAAAAATCAGGAAAGTCGCCCACCTCCTTACATCTGAGGCTCTGATACAAGTCCTGATTGCCCTGGTGCTCTCCCGCCTGGACTTCTCAAATTCCCTGTACTATGGCCTACCCAAATTCCTTCTCCACAGGCTCCAAATTATGCAGAACCAGGCGGCTAGACTGGCCTAAAAAATCCGGAAGTGGAAGTCTGCAAAACCGTTACTTCGCAAACTCCACTGGCTGCCGGTTGAACAGAGGGCTGCCTGACATTTAAAGCTATGTTCGGGACTTCTCCCGTCTTCCTTAAATCCCTGATTTCCCTCTACTGTCCGGTACGCAACCTACGGTCTTCTTATCGTCAGCTTTTAGTCGCCCCCCCAATCAAGCTCAAAAAATTCGGCAGCCGTAGATTTGCTCACTTGGCCCCCAAACTCTGGAACCCGCTGTCCCCCCTGCTTAAATCTTCTAACTCCCTTCTTGAATTCAGAAAACTCCTGAAAACTAGTCTCTTCACACAGTCTGGCTAGATTCCCTCCTTCGCACCTCCCAGCACCCAATCAGCGCCAGGAAACCTATGGTGTCAGAGCGCTACAGAAATTCCCTTTAAGATAAGAGTTAAGATAAGATAAACTAGACTAGCTAGCTCCGAATATGAATCTAGCAGGAGTCCTGGAATAAAAATGATGTATTATTTTCCTCTAGGTGAGCAAATGTGGCCCTTGACCCCTTCTTTACCTGGGAACCTTTAACCTCTATCTCAGCTACATCATATTAGTTTGAAGACCACTGCCTGTCTTGGATATGGAAAGTCATGCCCAGATTAAAGCAAAGTATAGAAGGCCAGATTTGTACAACGTTCTGTCTAGTCAAATCCTGTTTGGGCGGGAATAGCAAAGCAAGGGTAAATTACTTGCAAACTGCATTTGACAATACAGAAATCTCAACATTATGGTGGAATTTATAAAATCATAAATGTGATGTTAGGACCACGCTCCTAGGTAGTTTTCTACCTTTTAAGGGATATCAACACTCACAAACCCATAACGTTGTCTGATATATAAACACAATACTATACCAAACATAGCATTCACTAGAGATTCTTTATGGAGAGAGGCCAGAAAAGGAATGCAGGACGAGCTTCAGTTGGGTACCTTATGTAGCATCTGCAACATCGCCACTACATTTAGAAAGTGTAGTCTCATAAGGGATACTACATTTTAAGTTTTCTACATTAGCATTTCCCAGAATCCTCCCAAAAAAGGATGGCATTTTCATTGCAGCATATGAATATCTGCCAGATAAACTGGAGGAGAAAGTACTACTTAGAGATGTTTGATGCTCACTATTTTATCAGCTGGATTATTTATAAGCAGTTGACAGGTTGGGATACTCACAACAATGAACAATACAGTAGCATGGACTGGAACACTGATGCCATCAAACACTATTTTCGAAAAGAACAATACTCGAAACATCTTATGTAAACAAGTCCATATTTTGCAGCAGGCAACGGAGGGATGCTGCAGGTAAATGTGGATAAGCGATAAGCCTGCACATAAAGGAGGCACGACAATAGTCTGTTCGGAAGATTGTTGAAAACCTTTGCTTGACTGTCTCCGTTTAGGCTCGGACATTTTTGTGGAACAAATGAGTGAACTTCAATATAACAAAGTTGAGCCATTTCCATTTTTTCAAAATAGGTAATATTATAATGCCATAGATCACAACGACATTGCAATTCAATTAATTTTGAACTCTTCTGAATTTGTAACTCAAAGTTTGAAATTTTCAATTATTCCACAAGTTTTGTCACTTTTCCTTAACTTGAACATATTTTCTTTGAGGGAATAGTATAAAACATTATGACACGTTATTCATTTTTATAACAGCAACTAACACTTTAACTAAAATACTAGGACTTTCCAACCAGGATTTGAGAACGAGCATCCAAAATAAAGAGAGTCGCATGGCTGATCCAGCACCCAATCAAATACAACTTCCCGGTTGTTGGAGCTAATCGTTACTCGGAGTTTAAAGTTTCCTCCTTCATTATTATTGGAAGGACCTAAATTCACCACTTCCATATCAAAGGTGACAGTAGATCCGGAAGAAACAGCTGGCAGCTGGTTAGTCATCTCTTTTCCATTCACAAAAACTGCACCTATGACAAAACAAATAGTAATTTTAATTATTTAGGTGACCTCTTTTACCATTAGATTGTGGCAAAAATGCAATCAACGTTCTCTTGAGAAGAGCTGTACAGCCACACATCTAAGGATGGAAAAGAGGCATTATTTACATACAAAGGGAATGTATCGCTTCACTAAGTTAACCCTCAATGCTCAAGGATTAAAGAGGACTTACACATTAGAAGGAACTAACACAACAGGGAAAGAGGAAAACAACCAGGAAATGAGGTCTGTCACTGAACACAATAACAGTGGGAGCAGAAAACAGATACAACCATACAATATTGTAGGTGGCACATTGATATTAGGAGGTAGTTATAAGTGACTACTAGGAAGAATGGAGCGGAAGAGACACTGCAATATGTGTATCACTAAATTGTACATAAGCCCATTAAAAGTCAAGATGGTGTTCTGTCTTATAGGTGCAAGCTCCACTTTGCACCTGCTACAGCCTGATGGCAAGAATGCAAGGTTCTCACTCACTCAATACTTTCGAATCACTCACCTTGAATTCGAGCCAATTTGTGTATGTTCTCTCATCTTTGTATGTTCTCACTCTTGAGTAAGCATTATTATTGTCACGTCAGACTTTTCGCTTTCTCTTTCCAAGGTTGGATCCAATGAAGCACCCAAATCACATAGGAGGTAACCAGTATTATCTTCCCAGCTCCCTGACGAAGGTACTGCGCCCCAGAGCACTCGGTTTAATCCCGCTTTGGGGCTTACAGTGTTTTGTTGTGTTGCCGGTCATTGTTTCTGTGCTTTGGCAGTGTTGTTGTATTTTATGCCCTCATTTCTGATCCGTTTTATTTCAGTTGTTCAAGCAGCTATTTAAAAATATTTTTTCGCATTGCCGACGCTGTTTCTCCCGCTTTTGCTGCTCCTGCCCTCCTGACGGTCCCTCCCACTTCCTAGGACTATTTATGGAGGCCGCTGCGCGGCTCCTGTGAGCAGCCCTTGACGTACTTGTTGTGTTTTGGGTTGTGGCCTTGATTGGCCACCCTGGTCACTGCTGGCCTACTTGTTCTGGCGTTTGTGCGAGTGGGCCGGAGCGCGCAGGAGCAGCGAACAGACTACAGGCACACACGCTGTCACAGTTGGAAGTGAAATGAATGAAATGAAAATGAGTCTTATAAAGCGCACATACCTGCCCGGAGGCGTCCAAGCGCTGACTGTGAAGTGAAGTCCCCGAGCGGGCGTCCTCCTTTTATTCAACCCCGCAGGCCACGCCTGGCCTGCGGATGTGTGGATGCGTGTGTGCGTGCGACCACTAGACCGCTGGGGATATTACATCCCTATCCAACTATATATTTTTTTCTTTTCCTGCAAAGCAAACAAAAACAGTCCCAGATCACAACGTTAGAAAATAAAGCCTGGGTACTTGCGTGTCCCTTGGTGATGGCTTCAGGGTCTCAGCAAACAGGCATAGTCTCTCAGTCTCTGGCTTGGTGGCGGGTTGGGCCTCAAGTTGTACCGCTGCGAGCTGGCCCTTTCGCTATTGGCGTCTCGGCAAGGGCTACTGGCCGTAGCGGATGGCGTCAGAGGAGCTGACACGTTCTCCGGTTTCTCTGGCTGTCTTTCCATCAGCTCATCGTCTTCCTGGGCTGTCGTCACACTCGAGTCATGGCTCCCTCCTTCTAGATCTGGGCATTGGCTGTCTCCCGATGATATGGCCAGGAGACATTTCTTGACACTTCTTCCTCTCCCTTCTGTGCCGTGATCATGGTGCCTCTCATGGACTTGACCGTCCAGGTGCCTGGTTCATAACAAGTTTGAAATTTCCCTCCAGGGCGTCGGTTCCGTAGGATCACCCGGGTCCCCGGGGTCATTCTTCTAGGGGTGGCTTTCCTGTGACGACTAGCTTGCTGGTTCCCTTGTCACCTCCGTTCCTGGGCCTTATCCGTGTCGGCAGGGGGCGGTGTCCACCCCGGGGCATTGGGGAGAAGGTCTCTTCGTGGCCCCTGAAACATGAGGGTCCAAGGACTTCTCTGGGTTGTGCAATGAGGGGTGCCCCTATACTCACGCAGGAACTCATGTAGCGTCTGCTCCGGATCAGCCTGTTCCACTAAGGCTATAGGGAATACTTTGTTCAGGGTCCGCATAAATATTTCAACGTCCCCGTTGGCCTGGGGCCATTGGGGTGTGATGCGGCGGTGTTGAATTCCCCTTTGTCGGAGAAAAGTGGCAAATTCAGCCCCCATGGAACGGGGGTCCATTGTCACTTCGTACTTCCAGCGGATATCCAAACATAGAGAACATCTTCTCCAGTGCCGGCCCCACATGCTTGAAGGCAGTGGAAGCTACTTTGTCCACTAGTGGATACTTCGAGTGGGAGTCGATGACTACCAGCGTGTGTCCCTCTCCAGGAAAACTTCCAAAATCTATGCTCACCTTGGTCCAGGGAGATGTGCAGGCTTCTTCAGTGATCACAGGCAGGGGTTTGTCAGGGTCGCTCGTCAGTTGACAGGCCATGCATCTCCGCACATGCTCCTCCACCATGCTCTCTAGCTCCGGGAACCATACTTTCTCCCTCATGCGCGCCTTCATCTTTGTGGTGCCTTGGTGTCCACCATGGGCAAGTTGCACAGCCCTGTCTCTCAGGCTCTGGGGAATGATCAAACGAGACCCTCTTAGCAATACTCCATCTTCAGTAGCGCTTAAGTCATGTCTGACTCTCCACATCTTCGTGAGGGACTCTCTGTCTTCTGCCGACCAGGAGTTGGAGGGGCGGAGGTACTCAGCCCACGAATCTTCCTGAACCGCCTTCAGAGAACTAAAGTAGACAGTGTCGGTGACGGCCGCTTCTTTAACATCTTCTAGCGTCATGCTTTGAGGGCAGGATGTGAGTGCCACCCACTGGGCATATTCTTCACAATCGCCGTCCACCGACTCTGGCAGCGATGGATGACGGGAAAGAAAATCCGCGGGGTTTTTGGCTCCTGGTCGGTACACGACTTCCATCTCATATTGTTGGAGTTGGATTACCCATCGTTCTATTCGGGGTGGCGGATGTGGAGCAGTTCCCTTGAAGAGGGACACTAGGGGTTGGTGGTCGGTGACCATGACGAATGGATGTCCTCGCAAGTATAGATGGAAGTGGCCACAGGCCCACTTGATGGCTAGGGCCTCTCTTTGAACCTGGACATACCTGGTCTCAGTTGGGGTGAGGGCTTTGCTGGCGAATGCTAGCGCTGTCCATTGGCCGGGTTCGTGTTCCTGAGTCAGCACAGCGCCGAGGCCTACCGGGCTGGCGTCAACTAGCACCTCCGTTCGCTTCGTGGGGTCAAAATAGGACAGGATGGCTCTTTCCAGGAGAGCATCCTTGATCCCTTGGAATGCTTCGTCTTCTTTCGGACCCCACTGTCAGACAGCATCCGCCTTGGTTAGCGCCCGTAGTGGTTCACTCCAGGTGGCTAGGCCCGGTATAAATCAACCACAGTAAGTGGCCATCCCAAGAAAGCTCCTTATTTCTGTTGGGGATTTTGGCGCAAGGGCATCCTTGATTGCCTTGGACTTCCTCGGGTCTACCTGGATACCTTCCTGATTGAAGACGTACCCAAAGAATTCTATGGAGGGCTGGAAAAACTGACACTTTTCCTTGTGAAGTGTTGCTCCATGGGCACTCAGTCTCCTCAGGACGTCCCGGAGATGTTTGTGATGTTCCGAAGCGGTGGCGGAATGGATCAGAATGTCATCGCTGACATTGACTACCCCAGGCAGACCGGACAGAAGCTCTCTAACGGTGTTTTGGAACACCTCTGCCGCCGAGGAGATACCAAAGTTCAACCTCTTGTACCGTCGTAGTCCAAGGTGGGTGCTAAATGTGGTGATAAAACGACTCTCCTCTGCCAATGGTAGCTGGTGGTATCCTGCGTTCAGATCAATTTTCGAAAACCACTTTGACCCATTTACGTCCACAATGATGTCGTCCATGGTAGGGGTCAGGTGTCGCTCCCTCCGGATTGCGGTGTTTGGCAGTCGCATGTCAATGCACAACCGGGTTTCTCCCGGTTGTTTTGGCTTTTCCACAATAACCATTGGGGAGACCCACGGAGTGGGTCCAGTGACCTTTTCAATGACGCCTAAACCTTCCAGCTTCTCAAGTTCTCTCTCCACCAGTGGCCGTAGGTGGAACGGAATCCGGCGATGTCGTAGGGCGATGGGAGTGATTGATCTATCGATATGCAATTTGATTGGTTCACACTTTATACAGCCCAGGTCCGTGAAGAGTTTGGGGCATCGTCCCAGTAGCTCGTCCACCTGGTGTGCTCTGATACGCTTGGCGAACGCTATTAACTTTAGGTCTTCGACCTTGTGGCTGCTTAGCAGAGTGTCGGCCTCTCTGTCAATTATGTGGATCGTCGCCATCACCTCCCATTCATCAGCCTTGATGGGTACTGTGATTTTGCCTTTGAGGGGTAGTGGTGTATCGGCTCCATATGCGAATATTCTCGTTTTGGACGGTAGCACCTGAGGGCGCGGGCGTAGTTTTCTGAATTGTTGCAAACCCATGACGTTCACAGTGGCCCCGTATCGATTACCGCCTTAATTTCGTTTCCGGCCATCTGTACAACGCACGGCAGCTGCAGCCTTCGCCGCTGTTTGAGTTCCCGCGCAAAAGAGACAATGTACGCCTCTTCATCCTCGGACTCCGAATCTTCGTCCATTGTGGGTAGATATTTCTCTGTTTTCGGTGGTGGTGGATCAGTTACCGACAACTGCCGAATTGCTTTGGTAGGTGTGTGTGATTTTTTGAAGGTCTTTGAGGTGTTTCGTCTTCGACACACAGTCGCAAAATGATTTGGAATCCCACAATTTGAGCAGGCTTTGCCCTGAGCTGGGAAGTCTTTGGCCGCATGTGGCTCGTGTCCGCAACACCCACACCGTGTTCGGGACTGGTCTTTCCGGTATTCCTTTTGGGGTGGTCCTTGTGGCTGGGTCCTCAACCGCGTCTGCACGTTCACTCTTAATGGCCTCTGTTTTACCTTGGGGTTTGTGGAGTGCTTGTTCCATCGCGGTGGCCCTGACGGCCGAGAGGTCATGTGATCTGGCCAAGATTAGGATGTCCTCGAGTGAGATCCCTGGCTTGCACAGTATTGATCCTCTTAGTGCCTTGTCCCGACATCCTTGAATGATCTGTCTCAGTATGGCCTTCGGTTGATCCTCATCAGTACAGGTGCTTCCCTCACGCGAGCATAAAAGCGGTCCATGGTTTCGCCTTCCCTCTGACGTGCCTGTCCCAGTTTGAAGACTTCAAAGTCTAGGTCCAGCTGAGGGTCAAAATGACCGTTGAGGGCAGTGACAGCAGCGTCATAATTATCAGCCGCCCCAGTGTTGGGCAGGTGTTTGAAAAGTTTGAAGATCTCATCTCCTTCATAGTGTAGCAATAGGGACCTTTTCACTGCTTTGTCGGTCTCCCTCATGACCACAAAATAGTTTTCCAGTTCTCAAGCCATATTTTCCAACGTGGGGATGCCGTAGACGGATCCTCCATTTCGCTGAACGGTGGTAGGACCCCAGATGCGGCATGTTGGAACGGAATGTTAATGGTGGCCGCTGGCGCGTCGTCATCCGCCATGGTAGGGTTTTGTTAGGATGATCACCCCCTCTTCCCCCTTATTGCAGGCTTGTCGGGATAGTGCGGGCCTCGGCCGAGCGTTCCCTCCTGCTCATCGACCACGTGGCCGTGGGCGGCCTACTTCAGCTCCGTCGAGCTTTTCCACGGGCGTCTGGGTGTGTAGAGTTGCTGGAAACCTTCCGCGAGGCAGGACACCGCCCACACTCCCTTCAGGGCGCAGTTGGGGCCCCCAGGAGATTTCTGCAGCTTCTCACACGAGATGCGTGAGTTTTGGTAGGGCTCCACGCGTACCCGCGACTCACGCGAGATGCGTGAGGTATGGCAACTGGTAGCACTGCCGGTCCGGTTCCACCTCCCGACACGCCGGCTCTTGGGGGCAGCCACTGGGACCTCCAGCGACACCGATGTACAGCGGCAGGGGCGGCCAGGTGAAGAGTCAGGCAGGGCAGATGCCACAGACAGGTGTGCGGTAGGGCCGCGTGAAGGAGCAGGGCGCTCCGCTTCGGTCTCCGGTGCACGGGCGAGGGTTGGGCCCCCTCCGCTCCTCGCCAATGTTGTGTTTTGGGTTGTGGCCTTGATTGACCACCCTGGTCACTGCTGGCCTACTGGTTCTGGCGTTTGTGCGCGTGGGCCGGAGCGTGCAGGAGCAGCAAACAGACTACAGGCACACACACTGTCACAGTCGGAAGTGAAGTCCCCGAGCGGGCGTCCTCCTTTTATTCAAACCCGCAGGCCACGCCTGGCCTGCGGATGTGTGGATGCGTGTGTGCGTGCAACCACTAGACCGCTGGGGATATTACATCAGTGACGGAGCCACCCGGCCCATCCATGCAAACCACACACGCACGCACGTACCCCGAGGGCGGGCTCGCCCGAGGGTTTAAATAAAGGGGCTCTCGACCGCTCGGGTCTTGGCCCAGTAACAAACCACAGTGTCAGCATCCGTCATTTGTCTCACACATGTGTCTGCGGCCTATCACACGCACCTTGAGTATCCTGGCGTAGCGGGATACCACACCTCGTAGTCCAGTCCACCGCTTCCCTGCTGCCAATCATTCTCTGCCTGGCTCCCTGACGAAGGTACTGTGGTGCAGTTTCCAGAGCCCCTGAAACCCCCGGATCGATCCCGCTGTGGAATTACAATGTTTCGCTGTTTTTGCTTGCCATTGTTGCTATGTTTTGGCATTATCGTTCTGTTTTATAACCTAATTTCTGATTCATTTTATTTCACTGTTGTTAAACCAGCTATTTAAAAGTATTTTTTTGAGTTGCGGATGCTGTTTCTCCCGCCTTTTGCTGCTCCTACCCTCACCTCCTTGCCGGCCCTCCCACCTCCCAGTCCTATTTATGGCAGCCATGCCAAAGGCAAGCCTGTCTGCGCCCATCCGCGTCTGGACAGCGCTCAGAGCCAGAATGCCTGGATTTTCCTCCCCACAAAGCTGCAACTCCGCAGACCTCAGAGCCCTGGACCTGAGACACACCAACATCCACTGCTGCCACACATGTCAAACGTACAACCAAAGGACAGTTATCCTGAAGACAAGATCACCATACCTTCAGCACTGAAGCATTCAAAAACACCAGGGACACAGCAAACATGGTTGCATTTGTTACTCCGACAGAAACCACAACAACACAACTCCAATGCATCATATTCAAAGCACAGTCACTATTTCTCCAGACTGCCCGACCCCAATTATGGAACAGGTCAACTTACCACTCCACACACACGGAAAAACCACCACCAGAGGCACTCTTGCCTATGGACCTCCAGCTCGCTGACTCCAGTGACGTCAACACCACTGAACTCCTGGAAAGCATGAGCAACATCGGCCTCAAGCAGATTGTCTCCGACCCCTCTCGACATCACAGGACACATGCTCGACCCCATATTCACCTCAAGTGACTGAGTCAGATATAACCACGCCACTCAACTCACCTGGACTGACCACTACAGCGTCCACTTCACTGTTGCATGACCCACCCACTCCGACACTATACACTCACCTCCTCCCCATATTGTATAAAACAGGTATCAAAAGACTAGTTGAACAACACTCTCCACTCCCACATCCCAGATTCCACATGACCCAGAATAAGCAGCAAAAAAAATCTCTTAGTGGATCACGGACTGCGCCGACACCATCGTCCCAGTCAAGACAGGCAAAGGATTGCTCAAAAAAGCTAGCTGGTTCACCAAGGAACTTCACTCCTCCAAATGCAACTGTAGACAACTGGAAAATAAGTTGTGCATTAGCAAAAAAATTGAAGACCCTACTGCCTTTAGGACCGCACTCAACCAATACCACGGCTGCTTGAAAGAAACCAAAAAGAACGCCCTGGCAGACTGCACTGAAGCCAGGACAAATTGTGAAGGAGTTCTCCAGTCCAACAGCCACAGAGAACATTATTCCCTCCCAGAAACTATGTGACAACGATCTACAAAAACCTCAAACACCAACCCTCCGCAGCCGACGGCTTCAACCAGCTCACAACCGTGTTCTCAGTCCCAAAACATCTGCCCACCCACTGGAAACCACTCGCTACACAAGACACAATCTCTATTATGAACTCCATATACTTGGGAGCACCCACAGACCCATGCCTCCACCACGTCTTCAACCTCTGAAGCAATGACAATCGGCGATGAGCTCGGGAAGGTCCTAAACACCTCCATTTCTGTGGTCACCTTTCCAGAAGATTGGAAACACAGCAAAGTTATACGAGACCCCTCCTGAAGAAACCGTTAGCCAACCCAACCAAACCAAAGAACTACTAGCCCATCTCTTAACTCCTCTACCCATCAAAAGTCCTCGAGAAAGCCATCAACCAGCAACGCACCTAAAAGCCCACAACTTCCTGGACCCCTATACATCCAGATTTAGAGCTAACCATAGCAACAAGAGAAGCCCTGATCGTAGCAACCAACATCAGAGTCCTTCCTGACTGAGGAGAAATGGCTGCCCTAATCCACCAAGACCTGTCCACCACATTCAACACTGCCTCCCACCACATCCTTATCAACAGACTTCACCACACAGGGATCCAGGGAGACACCCTCCGGTAGATCACCTTGTACCTCACTGGCAGAACCCAGAGGATCCGTCTTCCACCTTTCACTTCAGAGCCCAAGAGGATCATCTGCGGAGTACCCCAAGGATCGTCCCTCAGCCTCACCCTCTTACATGCCTACATGACACCCCCCACCCCCGGCTGACATCGTCAGATCACACAGACTCCACATCATCTCCTACACCCAGCACAAGCTCTCACTGTCAGAAGATCCCTCCACCACCAAAGAGAACTTCCATAAATGCATGAGGAACACAGACTGGATGAAGGACAACTGTCTCAAACTCAACATGAACAAGATTGAAGCCCTCATCTTTGGGAACAACACCTCGCCCTGCAGCAAAGCATGGTGGCCTGCAGAACTTGGCCCACCCCGACAGACCAAACCCGCCACCTCTGCATCATCTTTGATAGCAAGCTATCCATGAAGAAACAGATCAACACAGTCTCTTCCACCTGCTTCCATACCCTTCCCAACTGACACCAGAACTGTCCCGCAGGCCCTCATCACAATCAGACTGGACTACGGAAACACACTATGTAGGCCTCACAGCTCTCCTATGGAGAAACTTCCAACAATACAAGGCTCAGGAGAAAGACTCATCCTCAAACTCCCTAGAAGGACTCGCATCACACCCCATCTCAAGAAACTACACTGGCTCCCGATTCAGAAGAAATGTCAGTTCAAGATGCTGACCAATGCCTACAAAGCCCTGCACAACAAAGGTCTTGCATACATCAACAAACGCCTGCATTTCCACTAACTGACCAGACACCTCCGATCCGCCTCCCTCTTCCTCACAGACACCTCACTGATCTGCCGAATCAACAGTGGAGGGCGCTCCTTTTTGCACATGGAAGCCAAGGCATGGAATGTCTTCTCCCTCCACCTCAGAATCGCACCTTTACTCCAACTCAAGACCTGGTTGTGATCACACCACCATGCAGCAGATAATACTATTCCAGCACCTCGAGACCCAAGTGTGTGTTTTGGCGCGCTTTATAAATTATTGATTAAACATCAAAGGTCACTTTTTAAACTGACAATTGTGTCCATAACAAAACTCTAGCACAATTATAATACATAATGTGTTGATTTAGCTTACCCTTTAATATCAAAAATACCCAAGAGTTACAAATCTGCAAGCATAATTTTCAAGCCTGTGAGTATGTATGGCCACAATCATTCCACTTTAGTAAAATACATTATGTAGGTGTAAAAAAACTTCAGGCATCACACAAATGAATTAGTGAGTCACTAATAATAATAGCAACATTCACTGAAATTAAAGATTTTTGTAGCCAAGTGTGTGGTTGCCAATTGGTCACTCAGCGTGGTTCTCCTTTTCTCAGTGCTCATGGATATTTTCAAGCAGAGCTATGGCTGGGTTATCCGAGGACTTGAGATTTTCAAGATATTCATGTCAATTTAATCTATATGGAAATAATTTACATAAGGTTGTCAGGAAAATCAGATATGGATCCAGCCCCTCTAAACCAACTATGGGCAACTTTTAATTTATGGACATGTTCTTCAAGTAAAAGGGCATTTTAAAGTGGTGCGTACTGTGCAGTCAAATTAACCAGAATTTTCTTACCATTTGTACTAATGCACACTGCCTTGTCCCGCTGTAAAGATTCATATCCAATCAGCTGCTCCACACATACGCCAATGCTGTCTCTCTTATCAGTCTGACCAATGGTTTCAATTCTGTAAGGAAAAAAGCTTGGTTTACTTTTTGTATTTTAGAATATACAGAAAAGGTATTGAACAAAAGTATGATTATTGTTCAATGCAAATGAGGGAAAACTGGTACGTGTATGGCTAGGACACATATGTCCTGAACAGGACTTTGTTACTTTTTTTTTTAACCCAAAAACTAATAATGCTAGCATGTATGGCAGAGGCACTGTTCTTTACAATTTTATCTGTAATTAGTTTCTTCTGGTTCGGTGAAGATTTGGATTTCTCTTCCTTTTCAACTTGAATGCTTGCTACTGAAATTTAGGAAACTCCTAACGACTTGACTATATACTCTCTAGTGCTCTACCTTTATCAACTATGCTAGGTGATGTTATCCTGACATTATCAAGCAGCATCAAAATGCTTTGGCATACAGCCAAGACAAGTAAATTTAACATAACATAATATAGTTGGTGATTTATAAACCTTGCTATGGGTGAGTCTTAAATGTTCAAGAAATAGTGAAATTTGTTTGTAAAATAAGCATTTAAATTCACAGCTTATCTTGAATTACAGATGTAGAATCCACCAATAGTATTGTAGGGACCCTGTGGGATTATGTATTTATATGCTTTTCTGTTTTAGGGCCACATATTTTCTACAGACTGGAGGCCCCTGATGTAACACACGAAATCTGTAGAGGCAGTGTCAGTCACATAACTCCAACACAGACACTCTCATTCAGGTTTTGATACACTTCCCATCTCGGAGCCAATGCTGAATCTTACTGATGGATTCCTTTTTACAACAACCCAATAATGAGGAACTGTCAGAAGAGGTACAAACATACAGATCAATATAGCTGGTGTAAAGAACTGCAGGTTGAGAGCATGGCCAAGAGGCGCAAGATGGTGACTTAGAGGTCCAGGTCAGGGACCTTTCATTTTGCATCATCCACAAGGCATTGACCGTCTCAGGTCCGACACCCAGCCTGGGGACACCTGGAGGGGTCGTGAATGTATAGGATGACCCCATCACCCGGGGGGAACTGGACAACAGCTGGAGAGTGTTACTGGGCCACGCCGAGCATGGCCTGCTGCGTAGGATGCTGAAAAACTCCTGCACCTTCAGGGAAAGGTGGCGAGTGGTGCTTTGGACTTACGGGGGTGCCACATAGGCAGCCTCTGTTCTTCTCCCCCACCCCAGCCCAGAGAGAGGTATGTATCACCTTGGGTCCTGGGCGGTACGGAGGAAAGAGCAGGACCGAGAGGTGTGAGGACTGAATTGCTCACCTCCCTAGCTTTCTGCGTATCCGCCTTCGCAGCAGAGCCACAGAGCGCACAACTGTCAGTCACCGCAGATCACTGGACACTGTCTGTGCCCTTAAGGTGAGTGTGGGAAGACTAGTATGAGAGGTTCCCTGCAGGCTTAGGCTTCTCTGCCTGCTGTTGCACTGGGGGCCTACTTTGCTGCAACCGTTAGATACAGACTCGCTATCCCAGTGGGTCGGTAGGACCCGTGGGAGGTGTGTGGGCCCCAGATCAGCGACCTGAGCTTGAAGCCCCCTGGGGGGGCATGGAAGGGGTGAGACTGATGGGGAGAAACAAGATCAGTAGGGCCACCCTTGAGAGTGGGGATCTGGTTGATGGCACACAGCAGTCTGTATCGTCCTCTGGTAACCCCTTGGACTTCCCTGTGACGATGGAGCCCATGTCGGAGTACTTGTCAGAACAAATAGACTTGATCATTTGTGCAATATAAAGCACCAGATAGGAATTGTAAAACAAAGTGGACGCAGTGGTGATTGAATTGGGGCTTCTGAGAGATGATCTGAGAAAACGTTCTGACCGTCCACTTTGTTTCCCAGTTATGCTTTCACTTTCTGACCGAGTGATCTCCAGCCCAACACACTGACCCTAGCAACAAGATCCTTAATCTTATGGACAAGATCCTATACCCTGAAAACAAGGTTGAAGATAAGGAGGGCCGCTCCCAGCATAACAATGTCCGCATTGTGGGATTCCCTAAAAGTGTAGAAGGTGCCAGTCCCACTGCTTTTGTAGAAAATTGGATCTCAACCTGTGGTGCCCAACTGCCTGTCTCCCCACTTCATTGTTGAATGGGTGCATCAGGAAGCTGCCCGCTGTCGTCCACGGGGGGTCCTCCTCTTTATTTTTATTTATTTATTTATTTTGAACGTTTTATATAGCGCGAACCAGACTCTTGCGAAATATCAGAGCGCTTTACAGGGCAAGTGGAGTAAATATACGATATATTATGATATAGGATAACACAAAATAGGTAAGTTATACATCCGTCTAGATCAAGAGAGGAAGGTGCTTAGCTAGAGCAAAACAACAAAGATAAAGAGAAGGACGAGTATGAACGAAGAGAAGCAGGTAATACAGTGCAAGGAGTAGACATAGAGTTCACGTGAATAGAGCCATGAGGATAGCTTTCACTTCTCTTTTGAAGGCGGTAGAGGAAGGGTTCATTCTGGTTTCAGTGGGCAAACCGTTCCATATCCTCGAAGCCAAACCAGAGAAGGATCGGTTATATATTTTTTCTTGGCAAATCGTTGAGGTTGTAGTAGCAGAGTCTTGGCACTCCTGGAAGCTCTGCTGCCCGCAGAGAGCACCAATTTCTGGGCTAGGTAGTGTGGGGCGTTGTGGTAGAGGGCCTTATGAGTCATACAAGCTATTTTTAAATGAATTCTGGCTTCAAACGGTAGCCAGTTGAGGGCTCTCAGGTCTGGGGATATGTGGGCGTTTCTCTTAGAACCTGTGATGAGACTCGCCGCTGAGTTTATCGAGGCTCTTAGCGGGGCTGTCGATGACCTAGGGAGTCCGCATAAGGTTACTGCTCCATATTCCAGGCATGGGATAACTAGGGCTTGAACTGCTTGTTTGAGATCGAAGGCGAGCAGATAGGGTTTCAGTTTTCGCAGGGTCTTTAGGTGGAAGTTGGCTCCTTTTGTAGCGATGCTGATGTGTGTCTGCATATTTAGGTTGCTGTCCAGCGTAACCCCTAGAGATTTTGCTGAGTCGACTATGAGCGGTTGTCCATTGAGAGCTGTTAGGTGCTTCATCGTGTCTCTGCATATTTAGGTTGCTGTCCAGCGTAACCCCTAGAGATTTTGCTGAGTCAACTATGAGCGGTTGTCCATTGAGAGCTGTTAGGTGTTTCATCCAGTCTATGATAGTGTGAGTTTTGTTAGGGGGAGCGATAACAAGGAATTCAGTTTTGAGGGAGTTCAGTTTCAAGTGGTTTTCGGCCAGCCAAATTTGGGTTTTTTGTAGTGTGGTGTTGAGTGATTTGATGTCTTCCAGAGAGTGGATTTTGATGTATAATTGGGTGTCGTCAGCATACATGTGGAAGTGTTTTTTGGAGTGGCTGAGAAGATCAGTGAGTGGTTCCATGAAAAGGTTGAATAGGGTGGGAGAGAGGGAGGAGCCTTGTGGGACTCCTAGCGTGACAGACGAGGGGGTGGACAGGGATTGGTTGACCGTGAATCTTTGGGATCTATTTTGGAGGAAAGAGGCGAACCAGTTTAATACAATTCCAGACAAACCCATTCTGTATTTCAGGAGATTCAGCAGGTTGTCGTGTTTGACGGTGTCAAAAGCTGATGACAGGTCGAGTAGGATTAGAAGACAGGCTTCATTTTGGTCAAGGATTTTTAGAGTGTCGTCTAATATATGTGTCATGGCTGTTTCTGTGCTGTGACCTGCTCTGAAACCAGATTGAAATTGGTTCAGCAGGTTGAAACGAGCAATGTGACTGTTCAGTTGTATGGTAACGCATTTTTCCAGGAATTTGGCTAGCATAGGGATTTTAGAGATCGGACGATAGTTATTAAGGTCCGAGGGGTTGGCTGTGGGTTTCTTTAGGATAGGCGAGACCTGCCCCATTTTCAGGGTGTCAGGAATGGATCCTTGAAGAAGGGAAGTGTTAATGATCTTGGTCCAGATGGGTAGAAGGAGAGGTATGAAGTCCTTTGTGTAGTTTGCTGGTAGCGGGTCTGTGAAGTGATTGGAGGGTTTCAGCGCGTTTAACATCTTTAGTATGGTGTCTTCACTGTAAGTGTTGAAGTGGGACCACGATGCATTGTTTTTTAGTTTGAATAACGGGAGGTCATTAGCTAGGGCCCCGTCTAGGGACTGAGATGGGCTCTCTTTCAAGTCTGTGATGGATATTAGGTCCTTGAGTAGATCAGATTCGATGGATTCTGTCTTAGAGGCGAAGAAGGAGGCAAATTCATCACAGGTGGGATTAGAGAGAGCGTTGGTGTTGAGGACATTAGGTGGGTTCTTGGTTTGGGCTTTGATAAGATCAAAGAGTTTTTTGGGGCGGTTCTTGGCATGGTCTAGTTGAGATCTGAAGAAGTCGGTTTTAGATTTTCTGATTTTTCTGAAATAAGCGTTTCTGGAAGTTCTGAGAAGTTTGAGGAGGTCAGTTGAGGGTGTAGCTCTCCAGCGTCGTTCAATTACTCTAAGAGAGCGTCTGTCATCATTTAGCCTCCCATCGTACGATGGTTTGGAATCTTTTGAGGAGGTTCTCTTCAGTTGCAATGGGGAAATTTTGTCTAGGAGGTTGTTCATGGAATGAAAGTAGTGATTTGTCAGCCCCTGAACATCAGCCAGGTCTTCCGGGGGATTAAGAGGGTTAGAGTTATCTAAGGCTGTGAGGGCAGATCCAACGTTTTCAAGGTTTCTCTTCCAGATCTTGGTTCTCAGAGGTTGTGTAGGGAGTCGTGTAATGGTTTCAGAGATTTGGAAAGAGATGACATGATGGTCAGACCAGTCGCAAGGGAGTATCGAGTCGAGCAGGGTGGAGTTTGCTTTGGAGATTATTAGGTCGAGAGTTGCACCCTTGTCGTGTGTTGGGCTGTTACAAATTTGGTTGAGATTGAGGAGGATCCTAGGCCAGTAATAGCCAAAATATTGAACTACAGAGACAAAGAGCAATACTAGGCGTACCAGGTAGGCAGGTCGAATCACAATTGAAAATGCACATGTAATGATATTTCTGGCACCAAACCTCTACGGACATAATTTAAGCACTGGGTCTGCCGCTGCACCTCCCTCCGCTCACCCGGGAGGCGGATGCTGGGCCCTGCCCCACACCATGGCAGGATAAACTCTGCTTGTCCCTTTACGACTCTGGCATGTAACATACGGGAGGGTCTCGCTATTAGCTCACATTTACCAATGGACAATTATCCCATAGACCGCTAGCACATCTCTCCTGCTAGAAGGCCTGACTGTGCTGCCATGTTTCACACAGCAGAGACCACGCTAATAGCGACCCCATCTCCTGCAAGACCCTTGGGAATTTATGCGCCACTTATTGTGGCTGCAACATTACAGTTTTATAGTTTGGATGACCAAATGTTGCTCTGCCGACTTGGGGATGGGAGATTTTGTTCTTGTAAGCCTGATCACCATTTAACAGTTGGGGGTGTCAGAGGGGCCCAGGTGCATCACAATGGGTCTTGAGCCCCAAGACCTCCCACTACAACACACTACCACACGCTAGGGCTAGAATAACATTCATAACATGGAAGGTCTGGCGCATGGGCACCACCAGGAAATGATATGCCGTACATGCATACCACAAGCATAGAAGGGCACACATCGCCTTCCTACAGGAAACTCACATTGGCAAGGGAGAAGATCGCCGGCTCCAGAAGCGCTGGTGGGGTCTTTGTTATTGAACAACCCATTCAGGTTGTGGGAGGGGGCAATAGTCAGGATTGGACCTATAGTCCCCTTTAAATGCAGCGGGCATTAAGTGTTTATGGAAGGGATCCTAGATGGCATGGCGATATTACAGGGCAGTGTGCCCTCACCGAACACGGACCAACTACAGTTACTGTTGTATTTGAAGAGTACAACTGGTAAGCTGGTCCCACCTCTGCAGTGTAATCAAGGGGGATTTGATCTGTGTCCTAGACACAATGCTTGACTGGTCCCACCCACCACTACCCTAAACACTTCCATCTAAAGTCGCCAAACGCTTCCAACAATGGTTGACACAGTCACTTCAGTTGGAGGGCTTACACCCAATACTAGAGAATAACTCATTTTTTTCTCCCCCATGCAACCCCCTCTTCCGGCTAGATTGCCTTCTGTGTCATCCTGCCACAAAGATGCGAGTTTCCATTGCATTGTATTTTATACAAAACTGTCTCTGATCACAGACTCTTACTCCTGCAATTTAACTGGGGGAGACTTATATCGCCTGTCCCAACCTGGAGGCTCCTGCCAACCATACTAGAAGATCAAGCCTTTCACCAAACCCTCAGTAAAGCTATCACCCACTACACAGCAGAAAACAATAACACGGCTTCCACCCATCTTCTCAAGTGAGAAACGCTCAAAACAGTGGTCCGAGGGCCACAATCCACTAGGAAATGACCCAGTCGGAGGTTTCCTTACGTGGCTGCGGTAGGGAACGAGCAAGTTCGAGGTGACCTGCCTGATGCATGTAAGCTCCACGCCTGTTGATCGAATCCTTCCACCAAACAGATAATGGCATGCTATGCAAAACCGCATGCCAAAGGGGATACATCTGGCCACTTGCTCAATTTCTTAATTCAGCAAGATTCCATCACCAACCCACTACTACCATCTGCCTTTTCTCAGACGTTGTAGTGTTCTCACAAGGTGCGATACACACAGTATTTGGTACCCATTACCGAGCCCTATAATGTCTGATGGATCGCTCGCGACAACCACACATGGATGACTTCCTCTATCAGATTACCCTGCCAACATAGTGAAACCCTAAACTGCCCAATTACAGAGCACGAAATACGGAGGCCCATTCAAAACTCACAACCTGCAAAACACCATGTTTAGGTGGCTTACCAATAGAATTTTAATAAACTTACGAGGATTTATTGACCCCGAAAATGGCAGAAGAGTACAATCCATTGTAGCCACAGGTGAATTATTGTGATCCATGTGTGAAGCCTCTTTGGTTTCTCTTCCTAGGCTGGGGCGTGATCCAATCGAAGTCCCTTCTATCGCCCACTTGCCATGTTAGGTCAGAATGTTGGCTATAAGATCCTTAGCAAATTATTGGTGAGGAGGAGGTTGCTGGACATAATGTACATGCTCAGCAGAATGGTTTAATTGCTGGTAGATCCACCTCCCTTAATATCCACAGGTAGCACAGACTACTGGAAGAGGCCTTAGCCTTATGACCCTTTTCAGCCTGCTTGGTTTTGGACCTGGAGAATTACATTACAGCGCTGGATCGGGAGTATACACTGAAAGCACTGAGCACGATGGAGTCGGGAGTCAAAATGATCAGGCTGATTAAGCTCCTCTACACCAGGCCAACGGCAAGAGTGAAAATTGACAGGAAAATTTCTAATGCCTTCATGGTGGGTCCCAGCACACACCAGGACAGCCTGCTCTAGCTGCTGTGGTTTGCATTTGCGATTGATCCCCTTGCATACCGTATACACCAGTCTGGGAGGAATTAGGGCATGCCGATCAGTGGAGAGATACATGCAGTGTCCCTCTGTGTGGACAATATCTTATTATAATAAGGACATAGGCAAGGGAGTGGCAGACATAGCGGGTGTACTGGAGTTCAAGTCTGCATCTGACCTGTGGTTAAACTGGAACAAAACATGCTTCTTCGAACTCAACCCCACCTGCCTCGTACATGACATGGTAGTGCAAGTCTATACTAATAGGTGTGAGCCCTCCACATTCAGACACTTAGGCATTAATGTGTATCACGCCAGTCGTGATTTATTAGGTATTAATTTGGTGAGCTCTTTCCCTATGACGGTAGAGGGTCTGTCGCCCTTTCCAAAATAGTCATGCTGTTCAGGCTACTTTATAATTTTGTCAACCTACTGATTTGTGTCCCCCGGAGCACATTCCGCATGCTACATACTATGCTGGGGAATTTACTTTGGGATAGTGAACAACGTAGGGTGGCACTGGCAGAGCTACAGCTCCCAACAAAGTGGGGAGGTTTGGGAGCCCAGGATTTTGAGTATTACTACCTGGCGGCACAACTCCGGTGGCTCCCTGCTGGCTAGCTGTTTGCAATTTGACTGAGGTGAGAGGAGGAAATGAATGGAATGCCCTGACAGCTGTTTGGGCACTTTTCCTCCTGAAATCCCGCTGCCAAAATATATGAACAAACTACTGCAGATATCCCACTTTGGGCCTCTTCGAGGTAACACCATGCTCCTCTAAAATCCCTCTGGTTGGGGAATTGGGGTATCAATGGGGAATGGCACACACAGAACCACCTACCCAGCAACTACACTACACTACTACAGGTACCATATGCTGGAAGCTGGTTTCCTAATATCTAAAGCTGTACATGCTAACACCTGCGATCCTTTAGCAACACTGTGCCAGAAATGTGAATTTGACTTGGGCCAGCCCCTCAAACAAAAAAATTGGATTCATCACTAGAGCCCAGCGAAGGTCGCACATAATGCGCACTTCCAATATATACAACATGACATACTACAATGAGTTTATCTAACCTTGGCCCGTATCAACAAAATATGCCCCACAGCAACACCAGAATGCCCCTGCTGCCACACCCAAAAGTAAAAAGATCAAATAATGAACGGAATGCTGAACAAATCAAACGTTCACCCAGTCACAGATCTGGGTTTAATCCATTGTGTTTTTGCTCACCACGCTACCCCAGTTTGGACCCAGTCATATCAGTTTTGACCCTGCTCCCCATGGAAACAGTCCAGCCTGAACTGCCAGGCCAGGTCCTCTATGGACCGGAAGCAAGCATCCTGGACCGCCTTTGGGGTATCATCCGTCATCAGCCAGGCTAGCCTGAATCCAGTGGCACGGTGAGCACGGATCCCACATCTGGACATACTCTTCCCACTTAGGACAACAAAAGCAAAAAGAACAAATGATGGGCGGAATACTGAACAAATCAAACATTCGTCCCCAGTCACAGATCTGCATTAAATCCATCATTTATTTGCTCACCACGCCACCCCAGTTTGGACCCAGCCATATGCAAATCAGTCTTGAACCTGTTCCCCATGGGAAAACTCCTGCCTGAATTGCTAGGCCAGGTCCTCCCTGGACCGGAAACAAGCATCCTGGAGCCGGTTTTGGGGTATCACCCATCATCAGTCAGGCTAGCTTGAATCCAGTGGCACAGTGAGCACGAGACCCATCACTGGGCATACCCTTCCGACTAAGGGCGACAAAAGCAAAAAGAACAACCATGCTGCTCTAATACTCATTTTCTGGTCCTGCTCCATGGTCCAGATCTTCTGAACAGAAGTATACACAACCCTTACTGAGGATACGGGCTGCAACAACTTAGGTACGCTGGGGGGGATGGATACTGGGGCTATATAGGCATCAAAAGATCAGGGGAACAATACACTAATGGCTCTGCGCACAATCACAATGTGATGGAAAGCATCATCACTACCGGGGGCAACACAGTGGCAAACAGCAGTGATCCACTGACGAGTGGAACGAGTCTCGCCGCAGCGAGACTCGTCACAGGATCAAAAAAACACTCGCGTATCTCCCCGGACTTTAAATCCCTGAACTGGCTACCTTTTGAAGCCAGAATACAACTGAAAATCGCATGCATGACACACAAGGCTGTGCACCTGAATTCACCCGCCTACCTCACTCAAAAGCTGACAATTTCGGGTGGCTCCCGAACTACTAGAAGCACAAACAATCTTTTGCTGAAACCTCGAAGATTTCGGAAGGAAAAAACTTATAAACACTCCTTTTCAGGAATGGCACCCAGGATCTGGAACTCACTCCCTCCGGAAACAAGGCTCATCTCCTCCAACACAATCTTTAAGAAGGAAGTTAAAGCGATCCTCATGGCAAAATACACATGATCTATTATTCCGTATCACTCATGAATCTGCTCTGTAAGTCCTGCCCGACCCTGGTCTATTGTACCACCCGTATTATCGAATTACGTAACTGTATACGCTCACTCTTTGTATTTTGTTATAATGTTTGACGCACCTGGTTGATTATGTATATTGTTATATTGTTGACGCACCTGGTTGACTTTGCACACTTTACCCTCTCCACCTCAACGTTCCTTACTTCCCTACTACTGTCGCACCGGTGGGACTATACACCCTGCTCACACCCACCTCAACTGTGCCCACCTTTAAACTCTAAATATTCTAAACACGCTTAAGCAACTATATGCTCCTTATTATTGCACTTTATACTATTGACGCAATTGTTTGTCTATACACTGTGTACCGACACTACCTCACCTGTGACCTACCTCATGTCCTTTGACCCACCTATGTAACTAGCACCTTGTACCTAACTACCTCATATATTACTTTGTATATACGCTTTATTACTCTGTATTTTTTATCCCCATGCCCTTGTAAAGCGCTCTGATATCTGCAAAGATCTTGTTCGCGCTATATAAAACTTTCAAAATAAATAAATAAATAAATAAAAGTCAGAATCTGTGGTGCTGTTTTGGGAGGCGGCACGTGGTTTTCAGAAACATCCCATTGTATCTGCATGGGACGTCCTGACCCTCATATTAAAAAATAACACCAGGGATGATACCAGACCTTGTTAGCCTAATTTTCCCACACTACATCTCTGTGACTGCACAACCCTAACAAGCTGATAATAGACTACACTGATAGACACTCCCTAGCAGGAACAATACGACTCTAGTCATAGGCCAACGTGGTGATCGCACTAGGATCCTGCACTCAACATATAGCCAAAATAGATTACTTACTGTATAAGCAGGCTAATTACTTTCTGTTTAGAGCAGGATAATTATCTTAAAATCTCTACTTTGTGTAAAGCAGAGATTCTGAAGGGCAAACTAAAATGGACCACCTCTGTAAGGAAAAGGTTTATTGGTATATGTAATAAGTTATCTACAACATTTAACCTGCACCAACTACTGCGAATGAGCAAAAGTGACCAAGAATGATAGCAATAAACATGTCAAGGGGAAATGATATGAGATATCTAGATAATAAGAGATCTGTATGCCATTTCAGAAGAAAATGGATGGAGGAAGTGATATACCCATATATATATATATATATATTTTTAAAGCTTTATTTTTCCCAGTTTTTGCATACAGGAATAGGATAAGCATTACAGTGCGGAGTACAGTTTCGGTGGTAAACGAAAATACAAATATAGCAAATAAAATGAAAAATGACCATAGATATCGGTGTGATCGGACAGTGCATCATGGCCGTGACATACCCATATTTCGAAAATGTATCCAATGAAGCCATAAGACCGGCACTTTTAAAATTTAGATGCTGTATAAACCCTGTTTTAACTTCATCTTCTCAAGTTGTTCTACAAGGTAACAAGATTTGTAAGTGTGATATGAATATGAAATGTGAATCCGTCCACATTTTATTATATTGTTTGTGGTTTTTAAAGCACTGAAAATTATGGCTGGGACCCATTCTAAGGAAATATGAAGTTAGGAATAGGAGACAAGTTGCCTCCCTTTTACTGGATATGAGATATCTGGATGTATTACGTGCACTAGCGAGATATCTGTTGTCTGGGTAGAAAACATTAATACAGAATTGACTCCAGGACATGCTCGTCAGATAGGTCACATTAATTGGACCTGTTTTAATAGTAGAAATGCAGTGTTTTAACTTGTTTTAATTGGATGCAAATCTTATTGTAGATTAAATTATCTATTATGTTGGAAATGTTTTCAGGACTAAGGTCCAAATCAACATGGATTTGACTCAAAACTAGGGTTGGGCAGACATTTCCGTTCCGCCCACGGAATGGGCGGCGAATTTGCCCCTTCCGCATTCCGCAAAGAAGACGGAGAAACGGGGCAAATCTCCGCACACTCGCAGGAGCCTGCGCAAGCGCATTCCTCGCCAAGAATGCGCATGCGCGGTTTCAAGAAGAAGGCACGGTAGACCAGGAAGATGACCCCGCGATAAGGTAAGTGTTATTAAATCTTATTTTAGGCTTTAAGCAATGTTTAATATTGCGGGCGGGAGTTGGGCGGGTGTCACGTAACGGAAATTTGCGGAGAGGGACGGAGATTGGTTCAATCTTACGCGACTTCCGCCCAGCCCTGCTCAAAACAATAATTTCCCTAACATTGCTATTGCATTCCTATCTGTTCTGCATTACATTATCTTTCTCATGCTGATTGTATTCTCTAATTCGAGGACAATTATGTTGACTGTGTTTCAACTTGATTTAGGATTTGCTAAACACTCTAAGTAGTCCCCCCGTTCCTTTTGGTCCTACTTTTAATGGTCGCGGAACATTTTCAACAATAGATTTTATTTTGGTATCAAACCGGCACTGTTCAAGAATTGTTAATTTTTGCACTCATAAGTGACCACTTTGCACAGAGTTTGGGTATTCTGTTATTCAGACAAGAGATAAGTAGGGCGAATAGCCCCAAACCCATATTGGAGAATATATCCCTATCTAGGCAAAATGGCTATGCTTTATGCTAGGACAAAATAGAACCTAAGGAATTTATGATAAATGTTGGAACGAACTGTTATGATAAGATCATGGCCTGTCTGGATGAAAAGACTACATGTAAAGAAATGATCAATGGTTTTAATGGTATTATAGACCATATTAAGAAGGCCCTTACTCTTAAAGGAAAGAAAACTTAAGGAAAGAAGGATGGTTTGACTCCAGCTGTACAAGGGCTTACAGAAAGCTTAAGCACGCCCTGCATATGGAAGAAAAAACAAGGATAAGATCAGAGAGGCCCGGAGAGAGTAGAAGTGTGCCTTAAAAGGTAGAAGAAATATGTTAAGAGCAGAGGCATGGAAAGCCTTACGTGAAGCATCTAGTGCTAGAGATTCTAGTGCCTTTTGGAAGGCAGTTAATGCACCATTCCTTATAGATAGGTACTTACTATTGAGGTGGCAATTTCAGAGCATGCCTGGATAGAGCACTTCTCTCTGTACGATGAGCTATCCCCAGGGTGACATGACGATACAGTTGATGAGAATGAGCATGCTATACTATTGAGGGATCAAGGAAAAGAGCTCTCTTTCGAGCTCAGTGAGGTAAACCTGGCCATTGCTACAGGTTTGGGTGGGAAGGCAGCAGGGCCGGATTGTGTTCCTGTTGACATTTTTAAAGCTAATATTGTATTATGGGGCCCACTGATGACACAAGTGTTTAATGCCTGTAGCTCTGCTGGTTTTGTATCGACATGAATCCATCTTGGTACCAATTTTTAAAAAAGGAGACCGGGCCGACCCGGTCTGTTACCGACCAATATCCTTGTTGGATTCAACTGTGAAAAATGTGGGTCGAGTAATATTGAATAGACTTCAGGACTGGGCGGAGGATCGGACCGTGATAAGCGATCTGCAATTTGGTTTCCGCAGGAAGTTAGGTACAATTGAGCAGGGCCATAACATCCTAAGGAATAAGTAAATCAAAGCAAGGGAACGTTGTACTTGGCATTCGTTGACTTATCATTGGCGTTTGATTTGGATGATTTTAGAGGAGATGGGTGTTGAAGCAGTCTTAATTTATTTTCTAAGGCAGTTATATTCAGGGGCAAAGGCACGGGTACGGTTTGGGGCGGGAGGGAAATGCACTGGACACTTTAAAGCGAGACGTGAGACAAGGTTGCGTCCTCGCCCTGTTTCTTTTCACTTTGTACATAAATAATCTTGATACGGTTTTAGTTCAGGAATGTAAGGACCTACCGGAAGCTGGTAAATGCCCCATTCCCGCAATGTTAGACGCTGACAATGCGGTCCTAATGGCCTGTACACCACTGGGACTCCAAAGGGTCGTTACCAGTTTTTCAAATTTTATGTCGGAATGGGGTCTTACCGTCAATTCATCTAAAACTTTTACAATTAACTGTGGGTCAGGATGTATAAGGACTAGATCTATATTGATAAAAAACGGATTAAAAGTACAAAGACATTTTCCTACCTTGGAATTGTATTTGAATGCATGGGATCCAATAAGGAGATTATTGTATAGGATGTACGGCATTACGACGCGTACTTTTACAACGCGTGCCGTTACAACGCGTTTTTTTCAACGCAAGTCGTTACCACGACTTGCGTTGGAGGGGGTGCGGACTTAGGATTTTTTTAATTTACTATTCCAACACCAGCCTACGTACAGTAGGGAAGGTGTTGGATAGTAAATTAAAAAATTCCTTGTCCTGCAGCGCCCTCCAGCGCAAGTCGTGGTACCAACTTGCGTTGAAAAGACCGCGTTGTAACGGCACGGCGGTGTAACAGCCACGTCGTAAAGGCTGTTCACCTATTGAATATAAAGACCTTATCTGCACTATCAAATTTTAGTAGGAAATTAGGCAGTCGTCCCACGGTGGAACTACTAAATATTTATAAAGCGAAAGTTGTCACTGTCGCATCGTATGGAGCTGACATGTGGGGGCATGCGGATGTGAGCTCTTAACAGGTAGCTGAAAACATGTTTTTAAGATTTCTGTTGATGGTCCCTAACAGTACCTCCTCCTTCATATGCCACACAGAACTAGGTGTGTCATATCTAGAAGACATCATAAAGATCCAACCAGTTCTGTTGTGGCATAGGATATGGACAACAGAGGAAACAAAGTTCAATCGGGGGTTCTAGAAAACTGTATGGGTTTGGATGGGGTGATACAAGTTAGATGGCTGTTTTATATTAAATCTTTCTTATATAAATTTAGGCCATCCAGAATTTTATGATGATCCACCCACCATGGTTAAGCTGTCCAGGAAAGATCTTAAGAATCAATGTCTGAGCTTTCTGAGCGAACAGAGATTATGTGTGGAAATGAATAAAACCACGGTTCATTAACAACTTTTAGACTGCAGCCGTACCTATGCCTGATAACGAATGACTATGAGAGATTTTTATTGATGCGTTTCCGCCTGGGTACTCTGCATAGATCATTAAGCTTTCTAGATGTAAATGATTGGTCAAAACAGTTCTGCAAATGCCCATGAGACGATATCTGTGATCAATCTACCATACATGTAGTATTTTTCTGCAAACTTTATTCTGTACAGAGGAAATTATGGATTATTCTGGTCTTAAAAACATATGGTATGAAGCACTGTCGTCCAGCATTTGTGGCTCTTCAACAATTAGAGACAGAATTTGTAGTAGCCTCTGTAACTGCCTTTCTAAAAAATATTTTTAAGTGTAGGAAAACAATCGCGATGTGATAATAAGAAAAATGAAATTACGTCTATGAATGAGGTCCAATGTTTATTACTGTATATATCATCATATGTCTTTTTAATATTTGTAATACGTTTTTATGTGCTTGTATGGTTATATATGTACCCGAATAAAGTGTTATTGAATTGAATGTTGATGACTTAGGGGTCGATTCTGATCCGGTAAAAAGCGCTCCGAATTGCCGTTCGGAGCGTTTTTCCCGTACGAATCGTACCCTGCAACGTCACCCGTACGTACGACGAAGTACGATCCGTACCAGGAGCCGTACTCCGTACGAATCGTACAGGGACCGTACGAATCAACTCCCCGTACGAATGTCCCTTGGAACCCGCTTTATGCGACATCTGTACGGGTCACGGCTGCTTTTTCCGAACTGGCAAGTACGATTCGTGATGGGTACTCACCGTACGATCCTTTTTCTACGGGAGCTGAAAACAGCCGTAAAAGCAGAGTTCGCCCAGAAACAGGTACGGAACACCCCCCCCCCGGGTACGGTGCGTACCCCCCATGCTCGCAGGGGTACGGTGCGTACCCCTGCGATAATGGGGTGTACGCACCGTACCCCGCGATCTTGGGGTGTACGCACCGAACCCCATGTACGCTGGGTGTACGGTGCGTACCCAATGTTCGCTAGGTGTATGGTGCGAACCCCCCATGATCGCAGGGGTACGGTGCGTACCCCTGCAGTCATGGGGGGGGTGAACGCACCGTACGGTGTGTATGTGAATGTGCGCTTTTCAGTACGAATCGCCCTTACCGGACGTGGACCATACAAATCGCGTCCTGATACCCCGGTCCAGATCGTACTCGTCGAGTCTTACGGTGTGTGTACGAGTCATACGGAGACGGCTCCGGATGCGAATCGTACGGACGAGAATTTTACCGGATCGGAATCGGCCCCTAAGTTTACTGATATATTGTTCATGTGCAATTAAAAATCTAATAAAAATATATATTTTTAAGTAAAGTACTCCAGGTTACCACCTGTTTTTATTGTGATAAATATATGCCATTTCTGTTTGTAATACTTATTTATAAAGAATATTTATTGAATAAATTAAATATTATTTTAATCTCTTCAAGGGAATACAATGCTACACTCGAGTCAAAAAAGGTTGTGTATTAGCTCCTTATATAGTTATCATTTAATTTCTGTGACTTAGAAAACTTTATTTCGCATATCAGGTGGAGCCCTCTTCTTAAGTCACGCCCTTAAAAATTTCTGTTTTATGTTATACATTCAATCTTCTAAGAATGCTATCTGAGTACTTTGATTATGCTAACAATATTAGCCTGAGATCAATATAACACACCGATTTATTTGTGCTTCTGATAGGCAGGGGAGTCTTGTTTCTTTAAACATAATTTGAATATAATTTTTTTAGGTGTTGACACTCATTTTTATTGAAACCTAATGTGGACAATTCATTTTGATTAACTCTTATCTAATGCACTTGCACCCTATATTTAAGACCTAATTGCCAAAATCGCCCGTTTGGATATTGATAATTAGCGAGATATGTAATAAATGTGAGGGCCTATTTTGCACCTTTTGTTGGTCATTAAGTGGGCTATCCTGGCGTCATTAGAAATTTGAGGTGATTTCAAAATAGGTCCAAGCTTTGCTGAGGTTTTTTGGTCTGGTATTTCTAATTGTCACTTCAGCTCCATCAACTTGGATATTGGAATATATTATTAAGGCTATGCAAGACCATATGGGTCTTGCTCTCCTTTTTGTATAGATTGGCTTCACTTTCCGTTTCAGTTATTTAATATAGCCTTAAAGCCCGCTGCCGAGGACCACGCGACTAGGGCCTATAACATGGGAGAAGGCCTTTAATTACGGATATAGCCTAAGGCAGAAGGGCTATAAGACCATTAGAACATTCCCTCAACTAAGGGTAGAATTTCTACATTAAAAGGGAGAAACATGAAGACAAACATTGGAATGTTTGTGCTCCAGGCTAATACCAGCCATTATAAGCCCGGAGCAACTCAATTGTCTTCAATGGATCTCTCAACATTATATCGGTCTAATGGCACATATTCTACTTTTAATATGTTCAAGTGTTTGTGTGCTCTAACGAAGCTGCTATTGTTGCACTGCTAAACAAACATCGTTTTACAATGTACTCAACGACTTACTATGGGAGACCCAGTTTTATAAGTATGATATAATTAAGGACCTGCTGGAAAAGACTCTCCTTTTTGTATTCGGATTGCACATGTTGCTATATTTGAGAATTTTCAGTTTTTTTGCTCCAGAAATTGAATGATTCTTGCTTGTTTCATTGAAATGTAAACAGTGACTACGTTTGCGGGGTAAATATAAGAATAGATTTCAGGGTAATCTTACTGGGATTATTTTCAGTTAGTTAAAAACAATGCACTGCAGACATAAGACAACACTATTGGCACTTACACAGGTTTTCACTGTCTTTAAAATAAGTGATAACATTTTAAATTACTGTTCATGGTTATTAAAGACGCTTGCATGGGTTGAAATTGTGTAAACCTTGAATGAATATGAACTTAAATTTTATAATTGTATTCATAATATTTACTGAATGAGTATGATCTAGTTAGTGATAGTGGTGTGAATAATTAATTGTAGAAAAAAGTGCAAAGATGTCCTTGCTTTATCCTTTTCATTTGTGTGTTAAATGTACTTTATGTATAAATGTATGTATTAATGGTTTCTTTAGAAAAACAAGGTTTCATTAATAAAAAGAAGCCTGAATAAATATATTGAGCAGAACAAATATTAACATTACCCAAGACAAGCAATCTATTCAGTGAATCCAAGATTGAGCTTTAGCCTTCACCACTTTAAGTTAATATACCATCTACTAAACAAAAAAATTGAAAAATATAAACTAGCCACACCTTACTTTTCCGATTAAAATTGTGTCAAAGTGTATAAATATTAACAGACCACACACTTATAGAAACTTTCAGTGAATGCAGCTGTTCCGGGCCATAAAATAGGTCCTGCAGCCAGTCTGAAACTGTAGGGACACTACCAAAAGCTGGTCGTACTGGGGTTTAATTTTGTGCTAAACCACAAAATATATCTATTCTAGACTAGGTAAAGTGGTAGCAGAATACAAGAACCTGAATTTGGTTGCTACTTGCACATCTGTGTTACACAGATTTCAACGCCGGTTGCATTACATTTTTTTTTTTACAGAAATGTATCATAATAGGTTGCTCTTGGAGCCTCAATCTTATTGAATCAAACAGTAAAAAGGACAGGATCTGGCACCAATGAACTTTGGCTATGCAGATGCATAGATCTTTCAGTGTATGTCCTCAGCCACTGCTCCTCTGGCACCTACTTACCTAAATGTTAATGTCTGGTCGCAGAAGTAGGTAGGTGCTTTTGAGTAGAGAACCCCATTCGAAGGTGAATCATTCCGGAGTGCTATGTTTCTTCGACTGCTCAGACTATATCCTTCTAAGCCAGGGGTCCACTCTAAAAACACAAATACATATTCAATGTTTTGAAACTGGGGTTTGCTCTCAAATGTTTATATTGCGGATCACAAAGCCACTGAAATGGCAGTAGCCTTCAAGTTCTTTTTTCCTTGAGAATTTTACATAAACTTGACATGTGTAAAACATAAATCTGTATATATATAATAACATTTCTAAAATTAATACAGTTTTACATTCAAAAGCAGCAAAATGATACACTGCTAAATCCTCCTAGCTGTATGTATTAAACTTAAGGATCTTTTTTAAATGTATGTCCTAAACCAAAATCAAGCAGTGATGATTAATAATCCTTGATTAACCACAGACAGAAACACATTAGTAACAACTATAATTGTTCTTATTATAATCATGTCAAAATATGTCATGAACGTAGTTAGGTCTCTTAGGTATTACCTATGATATACCCCCAATATCCTGATGCCCCTTCTTTTTATAATACAGCTTTTTTACGCGATAATATACTTATTCCTATGTATACATGCGATTGTTAAACACTGAATGTTTTTTTAATGTGTGCAATTAGATAAAGACAGCTTCTATTTATTAACTCTGCTTCTTATATAGAATATATACAATACAAGTCTCACAGGCCAGTGATCCCTAGAAGAGTGTATTTCTTGCCACATAGTCTCATTCACATAATAAGAAACATAGACCTTATGTTACATGTTTTTAGGTCAGACATTCGAGACCTCTTGTATATTGTAGTATACTTTAGTATGATTCTTTGTGATCTACACCCCGCCCACTGCTTTTCATTTGTTTCAGTGTCCTTTAAAAATCCTTGCTGGCTAGTGGTCAGTCCTGCCTCTACGTCCTTCCTTTTTCTCTTTCATTTCCTCCCAGGAGCAGGGACCAAGTACTGTATCTTTATGCTTTGGTTGTTTATCTGTTCTTTGGAGGACTATTTTTTATTTCTTTCCTGCTTGTGTGAATATTTGTCAGTGTTTAGCTTCAGTGCTGTTGCTGCTTGCATTTTAATGCAACACTTGTGCCTCCTACCTCTTCCCATGTCGCTGCATGCCTGTTCCCACCATCCTCCATGTTGCAGTTTTTTTTTCCTCCTGTGTCTCACAGTTGGGGCTGAGCTCATGTGGGCATGCACAGTGAGCGCACGGGCAATCTGCATTCCAGAGATCAGAGGAAGAACTGAGATGCCGGGCGCACAAGAAGGCTTCTGAAGAAATGGACACTGGTCGACAAGAAATGTCTGAGAGACAGAACCCAAATAAAAGGCACGGTAGCCAAATATCAGAATCCTACTCTCCCTATCGACGTGCTTGCACATTCCTACCTACACAGCCATTTTACGTTCGAGTGACTCTTGATGTCTCCGCCTTTCCTCTGACCACGGTGCAGTCTGGGAGTCTGAGTTTGTCTGTGGCCATTCTGATCCCATGGTACTAACGCGTCTGTATCCCGTGTCCCTCGTCTCCTTCAACAATCTCAGTCTAAAGGGGCTTGGCCTGGCGTGGGCTATTTTTATGTCATTGGCTTAGATGCGGTTGATATTATAGAAGTAATGAGAGGAGTCGTCGGTGCGTGTTCGCCATGATTGGACCTAAGCAAGTGCGGGTTCCGTCGGCATTTGGCATGGCGGTGTAAAATCACACTCCTCTGTCACTGGTGCACTTTTGCCCTACGGTTAGCCCACTCCGAGCTGTACTCTGCTGTTGTGTCTGGGTGCTCCATTGCTCTGAACCATGAGCATGTTCCCCACCCTAAGACTGATGGTTCCAAACCCCACAGGACCAAAGAGTTGCTGCTGCTACGGGGAACAACCCCACACCATGTGGTTCACTTCCCCGGGGATGTGCAAGTAAGTTTTTGTAACGTGATGTAGGTAACGCTATACTTGCAGGCTTGAAGAGGGCCATAGCTGCAGAAGGCAGGTGTTCGATATTGTTGATAAGAAATGAGGGCGGATCATGGAGTAAGGAGTGTCCCAACTGTACTGAGACAAGGAGGGCTGTCTATGGAGTGGTATCGCCTGTCTATAGTAACCAATGTCCCCTTCATGCGTCTGTGTGTGGCGTTTAAGAAGTTCCTCCAGTGGATCCACGTACAAGCAAACCTACACCCTTGTGGTGATGAGGTGAGGTTGATGAAAGGGAAGGCAGTAAAATGCTGCAACACCCAAAGTAGCTTGCACCGTAAGGAGTGTTTTTACCAGTGCTCAAAATGGAAATATAGAATTGTAGGTACTCCTTGTCCCAGAATTCCCGTTTGCTGCTAGAATATGCTGGTACTCTCTCATTAAAAGCATTGTGGGCTGTGCTAAGTACCTGACAGTTCCTACGCAATTAAAGCACTCTTGTTTAGGTCTAATTTTAATTCCATAGATATGCTTGACCAGTCACATAAATGGAATTATGCTGTTTTACAGAATTTTTAAATTGCTTATATAGCACGAACTTAACACAAACATTTTGGAGTGCTTTACATGAGCGCCACTTACATTTCACAAGGGCACATTCATTTTTTATAAGCACAGGGAGATTCGGTGCTTTGACAAAAACACAGGTTGTTGAGCGTCGCCAAGACTTGGACTTGGTTCTACAGTCCAAAGTCGGCAGCCTCATGTACTTACGCCACATTTTCTCCCCAGTGTTTCAGATGAGATTAAGAACTGTAATGTGCAACAAAGGATATGCTAACTTTAAAGATTTGATGTTTATAACTTGTTCTTTGGTTTTGTTTTGCACTGCTTTGAGCTGTTCAGGCAAAGTCTCTCGTTGTGAAACTGTGTAGACGTGCACCTCTTTAACACGCCCTTTAGTTTGGGGGATAAGGGGAGGTATAGGAGAGGTAATCACTGAAGCATTGCTGCAGAGGAAGTGCATGTTAAAATCTATCTTAAATGCATACATACCGTGGATTTTTCCCCTGTGCATTTTTGGACTTTTTTAATGTTTGTAGTAATACTCATTTATTAAGCAGCAAACTCAATTAGGAAGTTGAGAAATCGGAAATTGAAACCTACTTCTACACCCCACATAATTCACCGCCACACAATTGAACACCACCCAACATAATTGCACTCCACATAATATCACTCAAAGCAACAGGATTCAACACCACATAATTACACTCTATTCAATACCACATAAATACACCCCACATAAACCCTTCTATGCCACTTAACAATCCAGATGAATACACTCCACGCCATGCCATCAGTGTAATTTCACTCAACACCACAGAGTTCCATGCCATACAATTCAACTCCACACATGTCCATCCCACGCCACATAATTTGACACCAAAACACACATTTCAATTCAACACAAATACACATCACACCACATACATCCAGTCCACACCACGGAATTCCACATCATTCAAAAGCACACCACATAATTAAACCCCACTACATACCACTTCACAACACACCAATCCACAGGATTACACTCAATGACACACAATCCCTTTCCACAGAATTCCAGAACCCTCAATAACACATAATTACTATCCACATAGCTCCACTGCACACCATGCCACATAATTCCACTACACAAACCCACTCCACACAATTCCACAACTAACAATTCCAATCCAACCCACATAATTCCACACCACACCACATACGTCCACTCCACTCCATAACACATGGGTAGAAGACATTGTCATTTACAACTTCAATAGCTCTAACTCTCACAAAAGCGAGACCTATTGGTTTTACCAATATTTGTTTCATATTGTGAGAGTTACCACTAAAGGGGCAATATATTCTGCCGAGAATCCCAATAAGCATCTTTATTCAGGGAGCTTGTTATTGGAAGACCTCTTGGCTAATATCAGGGAGAAGGGCATGCGCTCATCTGAGAAAAGCAGATATCAACCTAGCACAAGTATTTGCACCACCTATACCGCTTTCTTTATGGCAAGTGTTCACTGTGATACATGGTATAATATGGTTGGATGATTCATCTTATTTACTCTTTGATAGTGCTAGTATTATGCTACACATTTTCTGTATTAACATATTGCAAAAAAAGAGCTGCTGTAGTATATAAGTTTGTGTGTGTTTGCGATATGGAGAGCCAACCTACAAATACTGCTAGGTTTTCAGGTAGGTCTAATTCAAAGTTTCTATGCAATTTGCTATTCTATTATGGTCTGAGGGACAGGGTTGTGGTATATCTGTCCATCTCTTCTGCTCCATGGAACACATATGGCATAACTTTGGACTCTGGAGGCCAATAGGGACCTTCCAGGTATGACCAAAACATTGACCCAGATCAATATTTAAGACTTTACCATAACTATCTTAAAAATCTCTCCAAAGTATCGTTAAATTGAACGTTTCTTCTCAGTTAGGCCTACCTTTTCTTTCAAAGTTAGCAAGTGCACTGGATTATTCAGTCAGCCACTTACTAGGTCTATGTATGTTATTGCGGTGAAAAGGAAAATTGAAGATGTTTCTGACAAACCTTTCATTATAAATCATATTCCTTGTTTCAACTTATTTTTTTACTATTGATAGCTTCGGCCACGTTACCTAATACAAACTGAGTAATGAAATATGCTTTTTCGTGCAATTGCTCTTTTTTTGGGAGTAATGTCGTTCAAACCTACCACTGCATTTCCTTCCAGACCTTCTACAGGGCCCCCTCTTACTGTTATTTTCCCTAGTTGTACCATTAATCACCTTCCAAGCTTTCTCTCCCCCTTAACATTCCTTCTTCATCTTCATCTCTTCTTTTATTTTAGAGAGGGGAAAAGCCTGCACTTTATAAACTATCACATTTTCCAATATTTTCTTTCAGCCCTTGGCTCTGCATCCACCATGTTCTATCGGACCCCTCTAAGGAGCTTTGAAGATGCAGATTTAGTGGCCAAAATTGGCAGATGTCCCATCCACCTTATTTAGAGTGCAAATAGTGATTTGTCTGCATCCCCGAACACTCTAAAGGATCCCTTAAGTTAGCTTACCCCCCCTAATTAATGTGCATACAGAGGTCCACCTTACCGTCACGTCACAACACTCTACGCCAATGCACTCTGCACCACTTTACTCAAAACCAGTGCACTCTACGCCACTGCACTTTACGCCAATCTACTCTGCACCACTGTACTTTACGCCACTTAATTCTAGGCAACTCTACGACACTACACTCTATGAAGCTGTACTCCATTAAACTCTACTCCACTCTATGCCACTCCACTCTACAGCACTCTACTGCACTCTGTGCTACTCTGCAAAACTACTTCAATCTATGATGCTCTATGCAGCTCCCTGTATGTCACTCCATGCCACTGTACTTCACTCTATTCTGTTCACACTAGTCCACTCTGCTCCACTACTCCAACACCCTCTACACCACTCCACTGTGTTCTACACCACTCCACAACACTCTGTGCCAGTCCACTCTACGGCAATCTACTCCACTCTGACACTCTGCTACACTCGACTCTGACACTCTACAACATTCTACTCCCTCCACGACACTCCACAACACAATACACCACTCCACACAACTCCATGACACTTCCCTTCACTCCACACCACTCACCTCGACTATATTCTATGCTACGGCTCTCTACACCTCTTCATAACACTCCAGTCTATTCCACTTCAGGGCATTCCACTTGCCGCCACTCTCCTTTACCCCACTAACGTTTATCCATGCTGAACAGCAGCCATCCTGGTGTTCAACATTGCTAAAACATGTTGGCAAAGCCAATAGCTCTTACACAGACAAGACCTGTTGGCTTTGCTAATGCTGGTTTCTTTCGGTTGGACAGAAAAGGCTATTTTAATAAAAGGGAACCCAAGTCATCTAGCTGTGGACAGCCGCAAAATTAACCCTACTTCCGTTGCTCTGAGGAAGATTCCAACATAGTAAAGAGTAGTTAACGGGCGTCAGGGGGAAGCACACAGAGACATGTATGGGTTCGCACCAGGGTAGAAAAGGAATTGATAACCTTAAAAGAAGGATCTTCTGACAAAGAAGGTCCTTTCTTTAAGGTTATTGGTTCTTTTTTTGCTCTGGTATTAAGTTGTATATGTCTCTGTGTGCTTCCTTTTGACTTTTGTTAACTACTCTTTGTGAACCCACGTCACCCAGTCTTCGATCGACCGACATCAGCAAATGTGTTCCCAAGGTGTGCAGTTTTTATATTCTCACATGTGACCTATTTTATTCTAGTTTTACGTTCAACAGTGTTTGAGGAACGTCCAGGAGGGCCTGATCAATTCCAGATTTTCAGGATATCCGCATATAAATTACATTTACATAGAATTAATCTAAATTAAACTTCTTTTTACAATGGTCATCCTAACCTTCTAGAATTGATCCAGCCCCCCTGTGCCTGTATTGGACGCCCTTGGCATTGCAGGAACTTGCAGCTTTCCATCTGCCTTGGAGCACACTGTTGCCAATGAGCAACACAACCCGCTGAGAGAGTCCACCGCGAAAATGGGAATCACACAACTGAGAACTGAGAATGATCCCTGTCTCACCCAGCCGGTAGTCAGACACAGTTACTTCCCCGTCTCTACGCTGTGTCCCCTACTCCCTCCACCTCCGCTTCCCTCCTTCATTCTTTGGCTTCCTTCCCTTTTCCTTTTCTCTCCCCCCTGAATTCCTCTCCACCTGCCTGCTTTGTCTATCGTTATGCCTAGGCTCCGCTTAATGCTCCCTACCCTCCCCCTTTCACAATACCCCGTCCCCCTACACGCCATTAACCTAAGAATGTAACTTGTAATTGTTGTACCTTCTGTAACAATGTGTAATTTGTAACCTATGTAACTCTCCTCATGTAAAGCGCTCTGATACCTCCGGGTCTAGCCAGCGCTATATAAAACTCAAGTAAATAAATAAAAATAAATACATCATTATACACTGTACATAAGGTGAGTACGGCCTTTAAATAGGGCGGACAGGACATCTGTCCGTTTGTGGCAGTAGTCCTGCAACTGGCAAATTCTAAATGACCTGACAAAAAATATTTTTACATCCAGATTCGGGTAGATTGTCTCACCATATTTCTAATGCTATATAGGGGATGTGGAATAACCTCAACCTTTTTATTATGTCTATATGAAGCCATCAAAAGTGTAATTTTCAAGGCCATCTTGTTTAAGAAAAAAGCAAAAGTGTGGAGTCACCCTAGAAATAAACCCCGAGATCACCTGGCAATTAGCAGTCAGTCACTCTCAACACCAGGAGCCAGGGAGCCACTGAGGTCTCCTTTCATGTGAGGCGCTGCTCCAAGCACGCTACGAGCAACACACTTGGAGTCAATGTTAAAAAGAGGTTCTAACCAGAATCTTACAATTATTCTTTACTTAGATTACGAAGTGTTCCAAGATCACATATTGATGATACCGACTAGCTAATTGAAAGACCATGCCAGCTAATTGTTCCACGCAAAGAGAAATGACATCTTTTTTATTTTATTGCGGAAAATATTTGGATGTGTCTTATAAGAAATAGACTCTTGAGCAGCATTTAGCTAGTGAATGCATCTTAAATTCCAACAAATTTCCTTACACTGCCAAAGAAGTGCTTCAGTTGCAAAGTATGGCGGGTGAAGTGCCCATGCAGTGCCACAATGGATGCACATAGTTCTACTTTATGCAAATGGCTTTGAGCATCTTGCAACTGCAGCCGAAGCATCACCCATTGGGGAAAATGCTGGCCAGAAGTTACACTGCGCTCATTATTAGCATCACAAACGAGCACTGGTGTACAATGGGGTCATGGCTGAAGCCTGTTGATGCTCTAATGCCTTTCTTCGCCCCCTTGCCTAAGTAAGGTTCTGCCTATTTCCTGACCTCGTTTTTCCTCCCCCTGACACTGTCTGCGCTCTCCCTCTGCTTTGCAGAATGTGTCTCTGCTCCACACTGCATGGCACCTTGCAATGACTAATGAGACTTTTGCTGCCATACTGTACCTGGTCTGCAAAGGATGGAAGCTTGCACTGCTGCGGTGGCCCAATATTTACCTTTTCTGTAAAGCAGGAAAGCCTGCACAAACTGGCTGGACAAACTGTCCCTGTTCTGCAAGATCTGGAGAGAGGCGCTGCTGCTGCCTGGTATGCAGACTCCTCAACCATGCAGCTTCAAAGCTCCTTCCTCCTTCACCTCAGAGATAGCGCCCATCTGTTTTTCTTTTAAGCATGTACTAAGCTTACTGTATACAGAATACATACACAGAATAGACAACAGTGTAAACTTTACTATATGTGGGACCTCTGGTTTCCGCTACTTTTCTCCTCGCATTTTTTTGTTAACTCTGCACTCACTTTGCACTGTCCTATTTAATATTTTTCTCGTTTAAGTTACCTCACCCTCTTTATTATGCATTCCAAAGCTTTGTTGTGCCCTTTGGTTTAGGTTTTGCTCTCGTTATGTTATTCCTAGCCCCTCGTGTTCTGCTGTGCTTAATTTTGTAGCGGTAATGTTCGACACTTCCTCTAATCCCTATCTGGTGATGGTGATAATGTATATAATCAGTTCTTTTATTGTCTACTTGATATTGCGTGCTGATTATTTCTAAGAAATGCTTTGCATCTCATTGGTTGTCAGCTCGCCAACACCTTTCTGGTGGGAGAGAAGCAATGATTAAAAAAAAGCTAAACACATAAATAACATACAGAGACAAGGATAAGCCTTTGGGTTCAAAGGCGAATGGTGAACCTCTCAACAAATATTACAGCCACAGAGCACTCACAAGTAGTTCCATGTCAGAAGAGAGCAGCTCACTCAGCTCTGCTATTTATTGTGCGCTTTAGGCCTGCTTTATAATGGGGAAGGCAAAGCTGCACCCGCCACAATGTGAAGATCATACCAGGGCTGGATAAACTACTCCAGCCTCACACTGAACAACTTGAGAGCTCTGTGAGCACAGCTCAGTAGGGAGAATCCCACTGTACCACGTACATCATGTTCTACACACACCTAAAGCACTACAGTAATATGCTACGGTGGGACTTTGGTAAGAGAGCAAATGTACTAATAAAACTACGTATGATAATTACGTATTTCACAGTAAGATAGCCATGCTATCTTAAGAAAAATATCAAAGTCCGTGATTTGGTAAACCTAAGCAGTGCACTCAGCATTAAAAACCATCTCCTGCATTCATTCTAATATATGTGGCCGCTTGTCTTTTCTTGTGAATTACTGTACTTATAATATGTTGTGTCAGTCTTTTATTTCTCCAACAGAGCAGAAAAAAAGTACTACATAAAGACTATTTCAAAACAAACAGGGGAAATGTAGGTTCTTGGCAATATACAGCAGACTAGTTATTCAATCCATTAACATTTCAGCCTACTCCTCCTCTTCTATTTTCTTCAGGGGCAAGTTAAGCCATGTTTCTCTTTGTTTTAGTACTTGCTAATAACTCTGTGTGAGATATTAATTATTTATTTGAACTGTTTATGACTGAGTATATGTGGAACTTCAACTAACTCAGGACACTATTGCATCCCCAAGCACCCATCGGTAGGTTCAGTCTCTGTGGGTACTTGAACACACCTGCAACTTTACTACTCGGCTTCGCAGGCAAGCCTTAGCACTGCGCTTGACTCGACCTGCACCTGCCTGTTTTCCACCTCTTCTCCAAACAGGGGTGTCTTCTAAGTGACAGAAAGGCTGTTGTGGGCTGCAAAGAGCTGTCCAGTACCACATGACTTGGGGAGGTACTTTCCACCTAGGATGTTGTGGATGCACAAAAATGTGCTTATGCGCTTCCCAAGCAGAAAGGAACACTCATGGCATTTCAGTATCCCAAGTGCAGATATGGAAGTCCGGGATATTGTTAGCCAGCAGTATAGGGACCAAATCAATCCCTCAAAAGACCAGTAAAGGCTCCAAGCAGGATAGGAAATCTATAGAGAATGAATATAAAATAAAGCTTAAAGGTGATCCGAAGGCCCCCTCCTTGCACACCACATATCTATCAGACAACTAGTGTTGATAAAAGTACTATCTGGGCTGTACCAAGAGGGAGGTATCAAACAATGGTCACTATTAACAAACATATTGGAGGATATAAAGATTTTAAGCTCACCATGAGGAACGAGTGACGTGTGGCCAAGCTGGGCAATACTCCATGGGCTCCATTCCTGGCGCCCGTCCCCTCGCGCACACACACGGAACTGATAATCCACATTTGGGTCAATGTGTAATACAATGAATTCAGTTTCAGAGCCGACGTACACATCTTCAAAATGATTTGAAACACTTTTACGATACTGAAGTCGGTAATCCTGTGCAACAAATTCGTCCTCCACCTATATAACGAAAGATGTGAAAAAGTGTATGAAAATATGAATACCTCACTCGTGTTACATACTTTTTCAATCTTACTTTAGCAGAACCTTAGCTTAATTGCCACGTAGGCCATCCTATTTCATCATTTTGGCAGTAGTCGGGCAAGCATGAACAGCATGCTTTACCTCCTACCTCCACCATGCAGGGTCAGAGATGGCGGAAAATAACTGCATTAATAAACACCATATACCATTCTCCACAAAAAATATAACTGATCTTCTTCTAATATTAATAATTTGAACAGCTGTATAATGCCTATCAGGACTTGGGAACCATCTAAATCCACAAGGCAGTTTCTCTGTACAGGTCCTTCTCTTCCCATCCTCTGTATGTAGGGAGCAGGAAATTGCAGAAATGTGAAGGAATGCAAGGCAAGGCAACTTAGTCAGGCGAGAGGGGCATGGGCTCTCTGAGACTACTTGTGCTGGTCACAGAGTGCAGATGCTGATGATGTAGTATCTGGTGCTCCTTTTGTGCACTAGTCCATGAGTGAAAGGAGTTCTGGAAAGTTTGCAAACCAACTCAGGGTCAGACGTTTCTTTATAGTTCAAGGTATGTTTGCGCTGTGCACACGTGAAAGTAGAAAGAATCAACATGTCCTCCATTCACTCTACTCACGTCAACCCCATTTATGATCCAAACTCATTTATAGTTTTACCTTCAGAACTAACCACTTCCAACCTAAATATTCATCCATCTAGATCAATCCATTTTATTGGAATATCTAACGTTGATCATCATTTCATTTTCTTTGAAAGCTAACAACGTTGACTGGTTAACAGTTAGTGAATCCTCAATAAACCTGAGGCTGCTGTAAGCAACTTAGTCGAGTGAGTGGCATACTGGTCTATTTTACTATTTATTATGAGGCATTTACATCCCACAGAAAGACATAGGGAGTGACGGATATGCAGGAGGCTATCAGAGCATCCTCTCAGAGTGCCCTGCTGATATGTCCAGATGAGTGACATCATCCATGTAGAACCGTAATACTGGGAGGGATGACTAACGTGAAAAATGCATTTATTGATTTATATCAATTACCAGCTTGAAAAAAACACACGGGCTGCATAAAATAAAAACATTTTGTTTAAAATCAGAATGTACTTTTACCCATTGAAAGACTCTCCCATCACCAATGAACATTCCTTTTTTGTTACTCCATAAACACATTCTACCTCCAACTTCCACAGAAAGGGAGTACTATACTGCTACTCAAAATCCTTATCTGGATCCCTGGTTGCTGAATTACCACAGACCCAAACTACTGTACTGCTTGGCATAGCACCAAACACTTTTCACTTTCCAAAAGTAAAAGCTATTGCATGTGCCGGTTTGCTTTTCCTACTATTACACCGGTGGACGCAAAAAAGAATACACTACTTCTTTAAACAACGAGTTAATGCCAATGTAACTTGCCTCGGAAAGTTCGGAACAAGGCGAACAAATTCATAGATACTATGTTCTACTATCTTCTATCTACCATAGATCCACCTAAAAATGGTAACATTATCATTTTCCCCCACTATTAAAGAAAATAAGAACGGACTAAGCCAATAAATTTGTGGGCTGCTGGGCGTGCTCACAGTGTGAGCAGTGTCCCAGCAGCAGGCAAGAGAAGCTCCAAGTCTGGGATTTAAACATAGCCGGTTTGTGCTCAGAAAAGAAACAGTACACTCAGTAGTGTCCCAGTATCAGGGGTAAGGCGCTGGGGGGTGAAAAGCCACTGTGTGGTCCCACTGGTGGACTGGTAACCCAATATAAGGGAAAAAGAGCAGCCGGGGGTGCGCTTAGAAACTACGGCCTGAAGCCGCAGAGAGGAGTAGTACGGTACTGAACGTGTGATGAGTAGCTGCATTTTTCTGAAACAAAATACTGAAAGTCTAATGCTTGGCCCAACTTGTACGCAAAAAAACCACAACGCAACGCAAAAATAAATTCAAGCATCCAGTGGATGCGCAAAGATATACCTAAAAAGGCAATAGAAAATGGTGAGACTAAATACTCCTGTGGGCTAATCCAAGACGTGATTGACACTATTTTAAGCCAACAGCCCGAGGAAGCTTACCCGAAGGCTACAATGTATGTATACTACATGTCTTCTTTAAACAAAATGTCTTTCCTGACACCATACATAGACATCAGTTTTACATGTATTTGTGCTAGCAGCACTAGGCAGTATGCCAAATGGTCGCCACAAGCAATGAACCATCAGCAGCAAAATGTTTATCAACACTCTAACCGCTTGTGATTCATAGAGATTTTGGCATGGTTAAAAAAATTATTGGTTTAAACCATGCTGTCCACAAGGATGTGAATGATCATGCCGGTTTTTCAGAAGTTCTATATAGTGAATCAAAATATGAATCCTTTCAATAGCCAGTGGTTATCCAGAACATCTGACACGGTCCTGGGCCTCATGGTCCAACGCTGGACAACTTTATTTTATACTATTGCCATTAGACTGCATAATGGTTAATGTTTTGACATGAGCACATCTACTCAATTTACATGTTAGCTTTGTTAGGTGTGCTTCCAAACAACAAAACGATTTTGTGCGTGAACTTTACTTAATCCTATTTACAATGACCCTCAATAATATGAAGCTGATTCTCCCAGCATAGTTGTTATGTCTTTGCTGCCATTTTTAAATAATTTTCAGTGTGTTGATTCGTTATCATAAAGCCACACAGTAATTTTACAAGTCTGATTAAACCTTAGATGGAAAATATAAGTGGTCCAAACTGAAATAGATTAACATCTCTAGGCAAACCCTTGGCTAAACTATAAAACAGGTGAAATCAATTAAACAGGCAAGGGAAATCTGATTTCTTTTTGCAATATCTCGAAATGTTGCTAATCACACTAACAGAAGAGAAAATTGATACTTCCAGAGAAAAACAAGGCTCTATCATAGCATGGCATATATGTTGCAGAAAAGCAAATTATTGAAAATCATAAAGTGAAAATGTACTTACCTTACACCATCTCACAAGGATTCCTCCTGGTCGCTCAACAAGCTCTGAAATCTGCACTGGTGGCCGTGAGGCCACTGTACCGTGGTTGAAGATTTGATTCTTCAGTACAGATTGGAGCGAGTCATCCAGCTGGGCTGATAAACAAGGCACTTCCACCAAAGAGGGCACCTCTGGCAAGCTACAGGGGAAATGTATAGAAATATACTTCATCAGACACCACACAGATGGGCCAGAGTAAACTTTATGCTTAAGATTAAAGGATTGCATATTTATGCAAGTGAACGCAGAATACAATTGAAAAAATAATCCATAACTGTGATGACATACAGAGTACTTGCTAAACAAGCAGGTCAGAATACTTGAATCAAGGTAAACCAATCGAAATATATCTTGGTATCAACTGATTCCACTCTTTGTTCCATTACAGAAGGGGACCAGCCATATGATGGCTATTACCTCCATGAGAAACACTTGAATGCTTCCAAGCAGATCCACTGCTTCTAAGGATAAATTCCATAAAACATTCAGACACATGACGAGATAAATACAGAACGGCACACTAACTCTTTTTTCCAGACTAATGTATCAAATCTAAGCCTTTCCTTCCCCTTGTGTCCACATTTATGATAATCCTGTTCTCCATTTACTGAGAGGTCAAGGCATCCATTTCCACTCTAAGCTAACAGTATGTGGATTCATCTGTGAATTGAAGGGGTGGGGAATTTATAGGTGATAATTTCAGAGAGTTTTTGTCAAACGCTGGTAAGGCAGCTGAGTGGCCAGTGGAGTGAAGCTCAACAGAGCTATATCCAAAAAGATCTAATTCTAGCTCCTAAATTCTGGGTGGGACAACCAGCTTACGGTGTTCCTCACAACCTTAGGGTAAGACTCAGGAATTTAAGTTTTGTCTGAACTCTTACAAGAGCCTAAAATCAAAGAGCGATAATGTGATCTGGCACTGCTTGTTTAAGTGATGGCAGCTTAGCAGAATACTTCTGTTACCACCCTTGGACTCTTATAAGGTTGATGGGGCAATAATTAAGCCCACAATGGGCTACGGCAAAGCCATCAATACGGGATTCAAGTGCAGTTGCATGGTTACAGGGAATTCAGAACGATGCAGTCCAAGTAATTTTTGGGCATAGAAAATATTATTATTATTATTTTTTTTATATTTCTTTTTATTAGAAAAACCAACAAACAAGGCATGAACATAAAATACAAAGTGCAAGGCTTGTACCGAGGCGGAAAATCCTCTTGATTTACCACATTACAAATAATACAATAATGGGGGAGGGGAGGAGAGGAGGGGAACAAAAGAAAAGCAACTTAAGGTCAGGGGGAAAGTGGAACATCCATGATGGTAGTTGCTGGAGGAACACATATGTTACCCTGATATCGGTTCCAAGGACTCCAAATTCTATGCCATTTCCGGGGGCGAACCCGGGCCAGATATACCGTTTTCTCCCTAAACATGCACCAGTCCATGTTCTCCATCCATACATCAAGAGTGGGAGGCTTCTGTGATCCCCATAGCTGCGCTATATTGCGTTTGGGGATCATGGGCCCCAAGGTCACCCACTGAGTCTGAGCAACATTGTGATCAGTCGGCTCCCAAACATTCAGTAAGCAGCGCCTAGCCTCGGGCAGGAGAGCAACACCTGTAACATCCAGCATCACGTCATGGACTCGTTTCCAATAATCAGCAACTTCCCGACATTCCCAAAGAAATGTACCCAACAATCCACAACCCCGTTTACACAATCCCTCCTCAGAGAAGCCCATCTGAACCAGACGGGGACCCGTGACATAGACCCTGTGTAAAATTTTCAGTTGAACCAATCTGAGTCTCGCTGGAATCGCGACCTCCTTATGAGAGGAGATCGCAGACTGCCAGTCCTCATCATCTAATTCAAGGCCGTCACGGGTCCAGAGATCACGCAAATGGAGCAGAAGGTCTGTCCTATCGTTAATCAATTTTTATAAACCAGGGAGATAGTACTATCGGGCATATGGCCATCCAACACCCGATCCTCCAGTGGGGTATACTCCGGTATTACTTCCCCCTCCTGAAAGACCGACATCAGGGCGTGTCGGACCTGGGCATAGCGGAAGTATTCTGTTTCACTCAAGTCAAACTCCGCCTGCAAGGCCGAAAACGGCTTTACTCGCCCCTTGGCCCATAGGTCTCCCACCTTCGTAATGCCGATGAGATCCCATTTATCGAATCCTTTAGTATTCCACAATTTGCCTAGTCTATCAGAGCCAAAAAGCGGGGTCGCTAATATCAAACGATCCTTCCATCCCAACGAGCTGGTGACGTCTTTCCAAATGCGAACGGCCGACTTCGTAGGCCCCGTCATAGAGCCAACCACCGATTTAGTATACAACGCCCTATAATAGTCACCAACGGGCAGTAGCCACCGGTCCATAGCAAAACCAGGGTTCAACTTCGGGCCATACATACCATGATTAATTGCCCCTAATTGTGATGCCCAATAATATCGTTTGATATCAGGAAGAGCTATACCTCCATCATACCATGGGAGTGTGAGTTTGGCAAGCGCTATGCGAGGCCTACCATCCCATAGCAACTTCCTCTGAAGATCCTCTACCGCCCGGAAATAGCTAGCTGGAACCACATCGAGCGTATTCTGGAGGGCGTACAAAAAACGGGGGAGGGACATTATTTTAAAGAGAGTCGCGCATCCAAGTGGCGAAAGGGGAAGCCTACGCCAACCTGCAACGTCCTGTCTCAAACGATCCAAAGGAGGGACAAGATTTTTTTTATATCGAATGGAGGGGTCCAGAGACACAAATATAACCAAGTACTTAAACCCTTCCTGTGTAACGTGGATGGGACAATTGCGCGGGAGGGGAGGGGAGGGGTGTCACCACTGAGCACGTAGAGATATGACTTTGTCCAATTGATAACCAGGTCCGAGTTTCTGCCATAAGAGGTCAATACGTCGCACAATACTATCAATGATTTTCTGGGTGAAGTCAGATATAATAAAATATCGTCTGCATACAACGAGATACGATCTTCGTATTCCGGGGACCACTGAATACCCCTCAGAGAGGGTTCCCAACGGATCCACGCTGCCAAAGGCTCAAGGGCTAATGCAAACAGGCAAGGTGATAAAGGACAACCTTGACGGGTACCACGCCCAAGACCAAACGGATCAGAGACACGACCGTTAACAACTATCTGTGCGAGGGGGTCCTTGTAGAGAAGCCGCACCCATCCAATAAATTCCGGTCCGAAACCAAATTTAGCTAACGCCGCCCACAAATACGGCCATTCCACAGTATTAAAAGCCATAGTGGTGTCCAATGACGCCAAAATGGCCGACTCACGCAGCGTCGCAGCCCTCGTGAGAACACCATGTAGACGCCTGAGATTCAGTGCTGTGTTATGATGCGGAATAAAACCGGATTGATCTGGATGGATTAGATCACTTATAACAGTAACCAATCTATTGGCCAGCAACTTGGCAAGGATTTTAGGTTCGGCGTTTAAAAGCGAGATCGGCCGATACGATCCACATTTGTTTCTCGGCTTCCCTTCCTTATGTATCACGACAATTGTCGCAAGCCGCTGATCTCGGGGGAGAAAACCCTGTTCTCGAGATTCTAAAAACATATCCCGTAAATAAGGAGCAATTTTATCAGGCCGAAGCTTATACAGCTCTATCGTAGGGAACGCATCGCCAATTCCACCTCGTCTGCAGTTATTTTGCTATCCATAATCTCCCGGTCTGCGTCATATAGACACGGCAGGGCGATATCTCGCAACAATAAGTGAGATTCTTCCTCCAGCCTACTCGAGACCGGAGAGTAGACTGCCCGAAAATGCTCAGCAAAGCTTGCCACTATCTCCGCCGGGTCGGTGATCCGAGATCCCTCTGCAATCTCAAGCTCAGGCACCATGCGACTCGCTCTATCTCTTTTATCCAGCCATGCTATCAGCTTACCCGCTTTATCTCCGACATAATACAGACGTCCCTGTTGCTCCCGACCAAGAGCCCTCACAGTATCAGTAGCTAGCGTCTTATATTCCAACTGTTTCAACCGCAAAATATGCATCTTGGCGCGGGTTACTTCTTGCTCTAGATCTAACTCCAAATCCGCTATTTCAGTTTCCACCCGTACTATATCCTCAGCTCTCTGTTTCTTGACTCCAGCAATCAAAGACAGGGCTTGTCCCCTCACCACAGTTTTGAAGGCTTCCCACAACGACACCGCGGAAAAGACCGAGCCCTCATTCTCCTGAAAATAGAGATCTAAGGACCGAACCAGGTCCCTACGGGTCTTAGGATTTCAGAGATACCAAGGGTTAATCGGGGCTACCCGTCCCTCAGTTCCCGACGCCAATTCGACCCGAAGCCATAAAGGGGAGTGATCTGAAATACCTCGAGCCATATATTTGACCTCCGCAACAGAGGAAGCCTATGCCGCTGGTACCAACACGTAATCTATCCTAGAGAGGCTGCCATGTGCACCAGAGTGAAATGTGTACTGCTGTTGGGTAGGATGTAGCAATCTCCAACAATCCACCAGGCCTAAGGTATCAATTAAACCAGGCAGCCAGCCGTGCGCTCCCCTAAGGTCCCTAGGCCAATGTCTATCAAGCATACTAGACACAACAGCATTGAAATCCCCACCCAGGATCAAAGAGCCCTCAGGGAGATCAAGTAAGACCCGCCCCAGATCAGCAAAGGTGGTAGACTGCAAACCCGGAGGTACATAGACAGAAACCAGGGAAAGTGTCCGACCCTCCCAACGCCCAGATACAGCAACATATCTCCCCCTATCGTCAAGGACTGTATCATCAATCTCAAGTGGGAGAGAATTCCTGACCAGGATTCCCACCCCCGGGAACCAAAGGTGAACCCCGCGTGGGCAACAAGACGATAACCCTTCCTGTTCATGGCATGGCACGTATTCCCGATCAAATGGGTCTCCTGGAGTAAGACCACATCAGGGGAATAACGTTTTAACAATTGCAATACAACCCCACGTTTTATCCTATCCCCCAACCCATTCACATTCCAACTCACCAATCTCAACCCTCTACCCCCCATCATGAAAAAGGAAAAAGATCCAACCCCGGCCAGAGTCCAGCACTTCAATGACAGAGTCTTGCAATATGGTGCCTTGTAAAAAGAGAAACTGGAATCCCAACAAACCCCTCCTCCCCCCTGAAACAACCCCACGGAACAACCCCCACCCTGCACCCCTGCATAAGCCTAGAAAGCCACCCCAACTTGCAGTGTGCCTGTCGCCCCCACATCTAAACTAAACTGCAAAAAGTCTAACTGAGGAGGAAAGAGACCCACCAGAAATCCCATACCCCCCTGCTATCTACAAATAATCATATAGCATTATTAAGACCCCACAGTGTTAGTCTCCGAAGTGTCCCCAGAAACCAGATAGATGATGTTCATTCCTATTCGGGTAAATCTCCCTCCGCTCCACCGGACCGTTGCTCCGGGTCCGGTCGAGCAGGTCGAGTGTCAAGCCAATCAGCTACCACCTCGGGTTTATCAAAGAAATAGGCCCGCTCTTCGTATTCAATCCGCAACTTTGCGGGGAAAAGCATAGCATACTTGAGGCCCATATCACGGAGTCTCCTCTTTACCCCAAGAAAACTGAGTCTCTGCTTCCGGACCGCTTGGGTAAAGTCAGGATAGAAACTGATGGTGGAATTTTCAAATTTCAAGGGTCCACCCGTTCGTGAGGCCTGAAGGATAGCATCTCTGTCTCGAAAGTTAACAATTCGCGCTATCATAGGCCGTGGCGGGGCACCCACCTTTGGCTTTCCACCACGGGACTCTGTGTGCTCGTTCAACGGTGAAAAATGTACTCATGCCCTTGGGCGCCAGATGGTTGGTAATAAGGTCTTCCACGAAGAGGTCAGCTGCCGGATCCTCCGCCTTTTCCGGAACTCCAACGATACGGATGTTGTTCCTCCGAGCCCTCCCTTCAAAATCCTCCAGGCGACGCGTAACCAGATCATTAGAAGCCCTTAAATTGCGGACTTCGGTCTGCAAGTCTACTACATTGCCCGTCAAACTCGAAGTTTTAATATCCAAGGACTTGACTTTTTCGTTGGTTTTAGTCAAGTCAGTACGAATCAAGTTGACATCGATCGCCACTGTGTCCAGCTTGTGAGCAAGAGTCTCCATTTGCTTCCCGAGGGACGACTTGATGCCGTCGATGGCAGCCATAATGTCCTGCAAAGTTGGGTCGGTGGTCAGAGGCGTCGCATCCCTCGCCTCCTCCAATGGCCTACCCGGTCCGCTGGGCGACCCCTTGACCTGGGCATATCGATCCATAACATTGGTTTGGGTATATCCACCCCGCCTGGTAGGTTTAGACTTCAGTTTGTCTCCTTCCGGCTTCCCCGCCATTACGGGAGATATTCAAGTAGAGTCCGAGACAGAACCGAAGGGGGGAAACCAACGAAAAGACCAGCCAAAAAGCACCAGACGACACCCAATAAACCAGGGATGCCTATCTACACGGCGGACGGCCGTGAAGCGGAAAAACAGGAGGTCCAAAAAATGGCACTTGGTCAGAAGAGAGAGACGGTCAGCCTTCCGACCAAAGATCAGCACTTCCAGCAATAGAAGTCTCATTAAATTGTCAGGTCGGGCATATGTCCCCGATAGAATCTGGCTCCGGTGGCGAAATCGAAAGTGAAAGTAAAACCAGCTCCGGATGTCAAACACCACCTCTGGCCGTTGTTGTTCAATTACACCCCAGGCACACAGCCAACTCCAGCGCCAGGCTTCCTCGAGTCCAAGGCCGCAAACTGCCCAGCCCCACAACTCCGGACTCCCGGGTCCGATCGGGACGTACGTTGCAGTTTTAGTTTCTCCTGTGGGTCATCTGTACGAAGACGTCAATAAAAATCAGGATAGACGACAGGATATATGCGGGAGGTTACGAGGGTCTCGAGAGCCCTGTGCTCACGCGGCCATCTTGGTTGTGCGCGAAGCTCCTCCTCTAGAAAATATTATTAATGAGCACTAGGTCAAGGCCTCTTGACTGAAAAATTGGAACTTTGGTTACCTTTCTGAGAAATGAACTGTTCATGCAGTGCACATCTACATATGCAATTACTCCGTTGGCTTGCAAAGCTGCGTTCAGACTTTCATTGCTTTGTTTTGCCAGAACAAAAGTAGGAAACTTTAAAGTCACTAACATCAGACGTGTAGCAATTACTTTAGAGCTGCCAGTAGATTAAACTAGACACCTTGTAGTGCTTTGATTCTACGTAAATACACTCTGGTGTACAGAATTACTAGTTATGCTTTTATTATGTCAATGAAGCACTTTTATTTAACATTTAAGGTGCTTTAAATATAATATTTTAGTACTACTCTTATTACAAGTGCTACTTTTAGCAGCAATGCATAACTGTGTCATCTGTATTACCTTGAGCCACCCCAGCCTCTTTAGTAAATGTACTTAGCATTCTGGAACTTGTCATTTCGCTTTTACCATCAAACATAAAGGATCCAGGCACCTAACTGTTGTAGGTTATGGAGTCTTGGATGGGTGCACATGTTTGAGCCAAGGCCTTCCTCAGTGAAACATGCATGTGGTACACATGTAAAAACACCAAAACATTATAACATGAAACAAAATAAATCACTTAAAATGCCGTATAAATGAAGGAATTTGATGTAGGGATCAGAAGTTAATGGAAAACAAGTAATGTTCTATAGGAAACAGTTTAAAGTCAAAATTTAATTTTAATAAAGGACCAAGACCAAGGCCTCTGTACCCTTCGCCAACAAAATGTAATGATATGCAGTCAGATTACCATCAGATTTAAATGTTTTCTGGAGGTCAAAGATCTTCAGCAAATCATGGCTCAAAGCCACTGCTGGACAGAAGGGATCCACTAGGCAATGTACTACATTTAATTGGTCCCACAGTAGCTAACGTGCCCTTACATCTTGAACGTCACACTCAAAAGTTACGAACATGACTTACTTCTGAAATGTAGCAAATGAAAAATGGTTGCAATGCGGGAATGAATTTGTACATCGTTATTTGTCCAATGATTACAATAATTAATCACCAGTGATTTCTGCACGATTTTTGCAAATGCATTTTAAATAATTCAATAAAGTTTACAATCGTTCACTTCTGCGCTGAATACATGGGTTCTCCAGTGTTGTCAAACATATTAAACATACACAAAATACACCAAATAAGCAGAACATGTATAAGGGAAAGTTAACACAGAAAATGCACGCATACAAAAAACATATATCACAAGGCTTCAACACCAAATGTACCAACTAGGAAGTTTCTTTCATCAGTTTTCCGGTTACTTTTATCAACTATGGTGTTGTTTACTTTTCACACAGTCCAAAGTGGAGATAGTCTGTTGGTTATACACACAGGAAAAGTTATTTCCTCTACATTCATAGATGTGCATCAAATGTATTTTGCAGATTGAATAGAATTTATAACCTATATTCAATTTGTAAAAGACATTTGTCATTTCTAGAGGACTAAATCCATACTTGACAAAATCTTGATATGAACTACATTCTGCTGCAGACAGCAGACAAAGGAAACATTCCATCAACAGATCAATCCTACAAATTGGGATGAAAATTTAAGTGAGGAAAAAGTGAGACAATGGCTCATGAGAAAAATAAGTAAATATGTACTCAGGGATAAGGGAGTATATGCATCAAACCACTGAAACATGACTGCGGGGCAAAGTCACTCTTCAAACTTGTCAAAACGAACACGTGCACCCTAACAGTACACCCCTTAATCCGCAACAAAGAATTGAAGAGCGCCTGCACGTGGTGCACAGCAAACAATGCAGTCAAGCACTATTTTTTTCAGCTTAGTAGCGTACATCAGACCATCTGCCGTGACACTGTTTCTGATCAGGGACGGCTTTAGTGACGGTGGCGCCTGGTGCAAAAGCCTTTTTTAACGCACTCCCTCTCTGAGAATTGCTTCATTACCACTGTCCAACAGTGCCCCTCACCTCTCCATAGCCCCTCTCTGACATAGTTCACTCACACTCAGTTTTGTGATCTGCTTGGTATACGTTCCTTGCAGCAGGCACATTATCCCTCTGCTACTTCATGGTGAGTAACAACTGCCACTAGACAAAATCCCAATATCTCACCAACAGCAACATTAATCGCCAGTTATCTAGCTATTTTTATTGTTGCTTGAAAACTGCTGGATGCACAAGGAAGTTCACATGATTTTAGATCCATACTGTTTTTAAAGACGGCGCCCCCCCCCCCCCAAAGTTAGCACCAGGTAAGGCTGCACTGGTTGCACTGTCCTAAAGCTGAACCTGTTTCTGATTACATATCACATCTGTACACAGATTGTGTTATGAATTATAAATACGATCATCAAGACTTGCACGCTTATAAAACAGTGGCACAACACTTACCTGTCCAGCTGTATGTGTAAGGCTTTTTTTGTAAAACTGCACAGCTGCTCTTTCTTCTCTCCCACACCACTGCGTACCGCAATCTCTCCTGTAAAAAACACACATGCACAGACCATAAAAATCTGCCCTGAAAAAATACCACCAGGTTAGGAAAATGTCATGTAAATCCATAATCTTTCTGGGTTAACAGTGGTCACTTTAACAATACTTTAAGTGACAAAGTTGTGGGCTCATAGAGTGCTCGATTCATAGAGATATGTATGTTCTTACAAACTATTACATTTTTGAGAGAAATGGGGGAAAACTCACAACTGTGACTGTTGGAATTAAGATTGTTGCGATTTTACCCTCGTAAATCATTTGTTGACTTTCTTGGGTTAGGTCCCCTTGTGAAAGATGGTATTGATTTAGCAGAAACATTTTCTCTACTTTAACTTCCGCACTAGAACAGTCTACCTTCTTGTGAATTTCTACTGAAATTGCATGCTGGAATGGCCAGGGATTTCCATCTGAGTGCCAAGAGCTGTTTCACGGCCAAAAGCATGTTGGTTAATAAATTATAATCCCCAGTCTGTTTTAGGCCATGGATGATAGTTGCAGGGTTTGGCTGCAATGGACAGCCTACCAAGCCCCTAATGCGGATGAGGATCTCTTTCCCAAAAATTTTTGGTCTTGGGCAGGTCCACCAGACGTCTAGTTCCCTTCCTGTTCGCATCCCCTCCAGCATAAGTTTTGAGGTGCGATACATTTGTTTAATTCTGAAGGGCGTAACAAGGCATATTGCTCGGAGCTTGTACATCAGTTCCCTGCATGCTCTTACACAGGGAGGGGATGTCAGACCAGAGTTTTTGCCATTGTGTCACAGAACCGGGGGACCCAAGATTTGGTTCTATTTACTCTATTAAGTCCATTTTGTGTCGGGCCCACTTCTGCAAGGATGCCATAGATACTAGATATGAGACCTTTGGGACCAGCGTAGCTGCTCCCAGGCTGTCAAGGACTTGGTTGCTGGCATTTTATTCTCTGGAAACGGGGCCCAGTGTTGTAACTGGAAATAGGGCATGTGGTCCGTTTCGCTCAATTAATGTGCTTGTTTATAATAATGATTAAAGGGCTGGAGGTCATTGAGCTGGAAGAACTCTCCTAGCATCCTGTACCCACCTTCCAACCATTTAGCGAAATCATCCGTAACAATTCCCGTAGAACAATCTAGGTTACCGATCAGTGGGGAATGTAGTAACCTCTTGATTTCTAGTGATTAAATCCCATATTTCTATGGTCCGTTTCAGAATATCAAAGTTAAAACAGACTGGAGGTCTCGCATGTCTAGATAATCAGCGTACGACCCACAGAGTTTGGCCCATTATCGCCGCAACCATGTGGAACCAGTGGCGCTCTGTGTTTAAACAGAATGTAATTGCATACGTATCTTTTATCAAAATATCTTTTAAACTTCTGTTACAAACAACAGTTTTTAATTATCTGTTTTAGCCTCAATATGCTGAGCTCTTTTACTGTAAGGATTTTAATTAATTTTACAGTGAATAGTTAATAGGTCAATCGCCCAGCCTTTAGCACTGTGCCTGACCCTAAGATGGCGGATCAGAAGACATCCTTAGTCAGCGCCGATCGGTGCCACTGAACATAATGCAGACTGCCTTCTGTCATCCTACACCGATCTAAACGGCCACACTGTTTCTTAGTAGGAATCACCAGAAAACCATTCCTGGACGTACTATGTACCCAGAGTCTCCCACACAGAACTTTGCTCCTGCGATTCCAAAATGTCGCCGCACTGCTAACTCTCTCATAATCACAGCGATGAGCACCTTGGCCTGGCTCTCCTGTTAACAAGCGCCATCCCTTCTGCTCCTTAGCTGTAACTGCAATACTCTGTTGAGACTTACGAGCCATCTCTGCTGTGTCTTACTTTCCACTGAGGGTGACATACTGCAACTGGCCAGTTTACGCCATAGTCCTCACCAAATACCGGCACCTTTAAAATGGCGCCGTGACTTGAAGTGGCCCGACCTGTTCCACCTCACCTACTTTGCGCGCAACACCAGAACCAGTGGCACCGCGTGGGGCACTTTGATCCAAGCTCTGTAAAGCTCGCCGATAAGAAGAGAGGAGCAAATAGGTGCTTATCGCAGTGACGCTCACCTAGATGGTTTCTAATCCGATTAACAAACTTACTTGGCTCACAACAAGCAGATAGCCAGACAACCTACCTGCTTGCTCGACTGTGGCTTTCATCCTAACATTCCCCAACGCAAGGTACTCCACGCTGCCTACAGCTTGCCTGCTTATTACAACCAATTGTCAAATAACAACAGCGCTGGCTGATATGGGTTGTTCTCACTTCAACATTTGACAGCTACCCACTGGAGTAAAGAGCCCGCAGTGATCTTCATCGCAGCTGGTACTTCTTGCGTGTGGGATTATCCTCAACCTAAACTCTGGAAGTCGTGTGGCCACGTCACTGAAGCGTTAACGTGTTCAGAGAGAGAGCCTCGTCAGCTGCAGTGTCCACCACATCGTATCTCTCACAAATCTGTTTAAACTGACTAACAATGGCGGAAAGGGAAGGCAGAAACAACACCAAAAAAGTGTGCCCGGAACCTACACTTTCAGAATCCCCCATCAAAGCGAGAGCTGATATATCAGCCACCATGGATATGATCCTCAAAAAACTGGCTGAAGTTCACGATCTTGCCAAGTCCACCAAATGCAACACAGATTCCATGCAGCTGGAACTTACGGCGATCAGGGCGGACATGAGCACCATGAATAAAAGCCTCAACGAGGCAGAGCAACGCCTGAGTGAGGTGGAAGACAAGACCTCACAATCTTAAAAAATAATCCAGCGCCTTCAGAGTACTACAGACGACCTTATAAAACAAAATGCCGAGTTGGAGGACCGCAACAGGAGAGGGAACATCCGTATCTTTGGCGTACCAGAGAATTCTGAGACGGACGCTGGTTCATGTGTGGCATTCCTAAAAGCATGGATTCCCATGATCACAGGGATAAAATTCCAACATGGCTTCGAACTGGACAGAGCGCATAGAATCCCTACCTTCATTGCCCAGGGTAGGAAGGGCCCCGTCCTCTGATATGCAAGCCGCTTGGGTACCAACACGTCAAATCCATATTGCAGTTTGCAAGGAAGAAACACCAGATCTCCTGGGAAGGCCAAAGAATAATATTTACCTAGGATTTCTCCAAAGAAACTGTGTAAATACAAAAAGGATTTCTTCGACAGAGACAAACTGAAAGCGAAAAATATCCTGTTTTCCTTTGCTGGCCCATCCAAGTTCAAAATTACTGAAAATGGCAAACAACTCTTCTTCTCGGACACCCGCGATCTAGCGCGTCACTTGGAAGACTGCCCGACACAGAACATGGACCTGTCAAGTGGCTCAGCCACCAAGAGGAAAACGGATTCCCAGGACACTCCAAATACCTGAAACTCCTGCTACTTGCCCATCGTTATACAGCCGTAGGTCTTGCTAACTACACTGTATATAACATTTTATCTGTTCTCTCTTCCTGACGATTAATTTGCTACGGTTATCAACTAGTTACAGCATTTACTGTGCACTCTCTTATCCAGTAGGGCTTTCGTTAGTATTTTTGAATAACTCTGGTTATGCTACCCATTCTGCAGAGTATTTTGAGAACTATGCTAGCTGCACTAGCAGTTCATGTTTCCCTGCATTGTTCTGTTATAGTCACTATGCCGTTTTATAACTCACTAGTTGACTAGTTACTGTCTAGGCTAATAATTACCTGTTAAGGGTCTATTGTGGGCTCCTCATATAACCTGTCTAGCCTGAAGTTCTATTGTCTCATTTATACCCTCTGTTCTTCTAGCTGACGGTACTGCCATCGCACACTCTAAATTTCTTACACTGGGGAGGATGGGAGGGGAGGGATGAGGAGGGGGAAGGTGGGGAAGGGGAAGAGGGGGAGGTGGGTAGGGAGGGGTCAAAATTGAGGTTGTTCACCTCATCGGTCTTTTCCATTTGCTTTCTTTTTTGCTTCTTTTTTGTTGTGAAGGCTGACGAATCTTTGTTACTGCACAGATCATACACTTCCAAATGTCCACACACTAGTGTTGTACCACGAAACTTCCAGATAGCATTTCCACACCAGACGTCAACTGGTTTGCATTGGCTGACTCCCGTAGCGGCAATAATTAATTAGATAGCTATGACTAATTCCCTAGCAGAGAACCTCACTGTAGTCTCATTGAATGTCAAGGGTCTTAATCACCCTGTGAAAAGACAGAAGGTCTTCGATTACCTTTCTAAATCAAAAAGGGATGTCATCCTGCTTCAAGAGACTAAGCTCTCAGAGGAGGACACACGCTTTATTAACCTTAACTAGATCTCGCACACTCTCTGTTCCTCGGCGAATCACAAGAAGGGAGGTGTGATCACCCTAATCTCAAAAAAATCTAATTTATCGGTCACCTCACATACACACGACGAGGACGGTAGACTATTGATTACCCACCTGTTGAGAGATGATCCAATCCATGTGGTGAATATATACGATCCAAATTCTGACACACCTGACTTTTGGGAATCAGTCTCCCAAACGATAGAGAACATCCCACAGGATGAGCTCCTAGTTGTAGGTGGAGATTTCCACCTTACCATGGACCCTTTATTAGACCGACTTTCAAAATGCTTGTTCCAGCCTTCTCGCTCCCACAAATCACTCACACGCCTATGTAATAAATTCCTATTAAAAGACTCCTGGCGGCTTCAACACCCTGACGGGAAGGACTACCCCTTTTACTCTAGCCCACACAATTCATACTCCAGAATTGACTATATCCTAATTTCTAGCCCTTTCACTCACTTCATTGAGGAAACAGACATTACTCCGAAGTTGATTTCCGACCATGCTTGCATTAGCGTCAAGCTTGCGGGCTCCCACTCTATCTTACCCCCAAAACGCTGGCGTTTTAATGACGAAATCCTATCTGATTCCGCAAACAAACAGTTAATAGAAAATGCCATAAATGAATACATCTCACTGAATGACTCTCCTGAAATGCTCACCTCCGCTAAAAGCCACTATTAGAGGGATAATCATTGGCATCAGAGCAAGAACCAATAAAAAATTAAATCTGGATCTCGATAGACTCGAAAAAGACATAAAATCCCTAGAAATCATCCATTCTACTGACTTAGCCGACAAACTTGCTTTAGAGCAATTGATCAGAAAGAAATACGAATATAATACCATTGTAAGCAGACGAGCAGGTGTCTGGGTCAATAAGTTCAAAGCCCTGAAACTTTGCGATGGGAATAGAGCTGGGAAACTCCTCGCATCCTACCTCAAACACAAGCAGAAATTGCTTACCATAACCTCATTTAAGGACTCGACTAATACCACATATAACAAGCAGAGAAAAATTGTTGACACTTTCAAGTCCTTTTACGAAGACCTCTACAGGAATAAGATGTCATTTGACCCGGCAGCTTGCACTAAATACCTAGATGCCTTGAATCTACCCAAACTCTCTGAAGAAGAGAATACTGCATTAGGTTCCCCCATTAAAGACACTGAAATCCTGACCTCTATCAAATCACTTAAAAGCAACAAATGGGTTCTCTGCGAATTTCTACAAAGCATTTGATAAGTCACTAACCCCCATGCTCCATAAGCTCTTCAATTCTATAGCCTCTTCTGGTAGTGTTTTGGCATCCATGGGCGAAGCCACCATAATTGTTATCCCGAAGGAAGGTAAAGATCCCCTCCTAACAAAAAACTACCGTCCCATGTCACTCATAAATCTGGACTGCAAAATCTACGCAAAAATCCTAGCGAGCAGACTAAACGCCATTCTCCCCAAATTAATCAGTGATTCCCAGGTGGGGTTTTTAAAACGCTGTATGTCCAACGATAATACACGGCTCCTTTGCCATATCCTAGAGAAAGCCAAAATTACACCATCCCCAATGGTAGCCATAACCCTTGATGCTGAAAAAGCATTTGATAGGGTCTCTTGGTCCTTCTTACATCAGTGCATGACAGCCTTTAAATTAGGGAACTCCTACACCACCATGGTAATGGCCCTTTACTCTTCGCCGTCTGCCAGAATCGCCATCAACTGTACCCTTTCAGACTCATTCCGCCTACAACAGGGCACCAGACAAGGGTGCCCTCTTTCTCCGGCCCCGTTTCTCCTAGCCATCGAACCTCTTCTATCAGGTACAAAACAGACTAAAGATATAGCGGGAGTGAGCTTTGGTGACACACAGGTGAAACTAGCTGCTTATGCTGACGACATTCTAATTGCCACAGAGAAGCCAGAGACATCAATAGAAGCTCTCATGAATACCATTGAAAGATACTCACTCCACTCGGGCTACAAATTAAATCGTGATAAGTCAGTAATAAAGCCCCTAAACGGTCATGGTACCAGGGATATGCTAGGCACCTCAGGCCTTACATGGCAAACTGGCTTTATTAAATACCTGGGAATCGAATTCGGCAGCTCCCTTCTTGAAACTATACACCACAATGAATCGATCACCCTAAACAAAATTAAATCACAATTGGATGGCTGGTCCCCCTGCTTTATAACTTGGTGGGGAAGAGCCGAGACCATTTAAAAGATGATCTCCCCCGTAGTCAATTATCTCATTATGATGCTCCCTCTCACCTTATCCCATGACTTCCACCACAAATTAGACAATCTTCTCTCTACATTCCTGTGGGAAAAAGGCTAGGATTAGCCTAAAAAAACTACGCCTAGATAAATCCATGCGTTACAAAAGGGGGTGGTGATGGACGGAGCATCTGAATCAATCAAACACTCACACCCAGTCAAAAGATCTGGGTTTAATCCATCACTGTTCTTTAGCCCACTCTGCCACCCCAGTTCAGACATGGCTATATGCAAATCAGTCTGACCCTGTGCCTCATGGGAACAGTCCAGCACGAATTGCCAAGCCATGTCTTCCCTGGACCGGAAACAAGCTTTCGAGGACTGGTTTCTGGCATTCCAGCCGTCTTCAGCCCGGCTTGCTTGAATCCAGTGGCAAAGTGAGCAAGGGACTCACGTCTGAGCATACCCTGCCACACTTATGGCGGCCAAAAGCGGTACAAAAAGGGGGTGGTGATGGACGGAGCATCTGAATCAATCAAACACTCACACCCAGTCAAAAGATCTGGGTTTAATCCATCACTGTTCTTTAACCCACTCTGCCACCCCAGTTCAGACATGGCTATATGCAAATCAGTCTGACCCTGTGCCTCATGGGAACAGTCCAGCCCGAACTGCCAAGCCATGTCTTCCCTGGACCGGAAACAAGCTTCCGAGGACCGGTTTCTGGCATTCCAGCCGTCTTCAGCCCGGCTTGCTTGAATCCAGTGGCAAAGTGAGCAAGGTGGCAGAGTGGGCTAAAGAACAGTGATGGATTAAACCCAGATCTTTTGACTGGAGTGAAAATAATACTAAATAACTGGAATGACACCAGCAAGGCCTCCTTTAAAGACTGGCTTAACTGGATCACTTACCTGAGAGGTCCTGACAATATCTCACTCCAGAACATCCCAGGCGACCCCCTCGCCGACAAATGTGGACGTCCCTTGACAAATACTTCAAATTGCACAAACCCCCATGACTCCCCGACAGACACTTTCTGCGCGCTATCATCATGGGTTTATGTCTGCCCACCTCCAAACTTATTCTTGTCAGCTTTGGTTAACCTTGCCCGGGGAGGGTTGCTATCTGTGTACCAGCACCCAACACGCCTGTGTAGATGCTAGTTATGAAACTAATGTCGGTTATCATGTTGCCGTCACTTAATATTGCATACTTTTCTGTTTTCTGTATTATTTCAAATTGTCCTCATTTATTTATTCTACCCAGATCTAAGATGATGTAATATTTCCTGTGTTATTGTCTTCACTGCCATATCATCTGAATTTAGATTTGTCGCCCATGCTCTCTTGATGTATGTTTTTGTATATTTTTGTTTTGTTTTGGAAACTACCAATAAAAAATTTGTGAAATCAAAAATAAAATAAAGTAAAGTAAAGAAAATTGCATATGTACTTCAGAGCTCCCCTTCAAGTAACTTGGGGCCCGCAGGAGGAAATCAGACTATCTGGAGTTCTTGAAAGACAAAGTCAACACAATTCGTGCAACAGCTACGAAAGAGGGAATCCTCACTCAATTATATGTGAAGATGTTCACACAGCAGGAATCCAGGGTGGAGATCCATGGAGGTAAAGCAGATTCTCAGGCCATCTTAATATTTTTGGCACGGTGTAAGGCAAGTTATGATCTGAGGGCATTAATCCAGACAATGAGACCATTGATGCGGAGTATGGGGTGGCCCTCTCAGCAGGGTCACCCCATACGTTTTTTGCCTTCAACCCTTTTCTGAACTCGTTTATGTTGGTTTTTAAGACTGTGTACTTTACCAATGCTTATGTTCTCTCCTTTAAACATGGTGAAATGTACTTATACCTAATTGCCACATTTAATGTACTTGTAAGTCCCTAGTAAAGTGGTACTACATGTACCCACGGCCTGTAAATTAAATGCTACTAGTTAACCTGTAGTACTTATTGTGCCACCCACTTAAGTAGCCTTTTTAAACATGTTTCAGGCCTGCAATTGCAGTCTGTGTGTACAGTTTTAAACAGCCATTTCGCCCTGGCAAAATGAACCTCTAGCCAGCCATAAATCTTCCTTTTTAACACATTTAAGTCACCCCTAGGGTAGGCCCTAAACAGCCCATAGGCAGGGTGTTTTGTATTTAAGATGTTAGGCTAGTACTTTTACATGTCCTGATAGGGAAAAACTATTACATTTGTTTTCCACGACTGTAAGGTCTAACTTTCCCATAGGATAACATAGTGTTGACTTATTACATTTAATAAGTGATAACTTTTGTGTGGGAGCAGGTTGGAATGTCATGTTTGGTGTCTGAGAAATTGTATTTTAAAACCCTGTTTAATGGTAAAGTCAGATTTTAAGTCACAATTCTGAAAATGCAGCCTTTAGAAGCTTGGCACTTTCTTGTCTTGACCATTTGGTGCCCGCAGCCTGTTCCTTGTTCGTACAACTAGGTGTAGTTATTCCTCCCAGAAAGAGAGTCTGCATGTTGGCAGGAAGGGTTTTCCTGGCTTAATGGGGGCGGGGTGAGAGTGGACTGAGCGGTCACCTACCATACTTTCACTTCATAGGCACTGGCCCAACACATTCACAAAGGACTTCATACTAGCTTATTGTGCCTCCAGGTAGACTAGGACCAGGGCAGGGAGGTAGGAAATTCCAGACACCTCTGTAGTGTAAAAACTTCAGAAGCTTCTCTTACTTCAAAGGGGCACCCGGTATAACAAGCATTTGCAATGCAATAGGTCTCGCATTAGGAAAGTTTGAGCTATTGGTATTGTAAATGACACATTTTTTATTTATGTGTTGGTTTTGAAAATTGCGAAATTAATAGTTTTGTCATTTACAATGCCAATAGTTATAACTTTCGCAAATGTGACACCTATAGCATTTGTAATGCAATATGTGTTGTATTTACGTGACTTACAAGTATTGATATTACAAATAACAATTGCTCTTATTTCTTTTTAATAATTAATAGTTAAATAAAAGTTATTGTAATTTATAATGGCAATAGCTTAAACTTTTGTAAATAACTTTTGTGAAGATTATGTTCAGTGTATTTTATTGTGACGAAAATCCAAGAACAGAAGTGAAATATTAACCTTTTTGTGACATTTGTAATAAAGCTTGAAACATTGAGAGAACATATTTGAACCAGTTGTTGTTGAATGGTTGCACAGATTGATGTTGTGGTGGCGCCGAGTAATGTTGTGGTTGCGACGAGTATTGCTGTGGCGTTCAGTGATGCTGTGGTGGCGCATAGTGATGTTGTGGTGCCCCTGAGTGATGCTGTGGTGGTGCCGAGTGATGCTGTGGGGATGAGATAGATAGAGTGTAATTATGCGGCGTGTAACTATGGGCACTGAGTGGTATTTGGAGTGTATGTTGCATTGAGTGCAGTGTAATTATGTGGCGTGTAATTATGTGGCACTGAGTGGTATTGTTTGGAGTTTATGTTGCATTGTAATTATGTAGCATATAATTATGTGGCACTGAGTGGTATTTGGAGTGTATGTTGCATTGAGTGGAGTGTAATTATGTGGCGGGTATCTATGTGGCACTGAGTGGTATTTGAAGTGTATGTTGCGTTGAGCGCTGTGTAAATATGTAGCATATAATTATGTGGAACGGAGTGGTATTGTCTGAAGTGTATGTTGTATTCAGTAGAGTGTAATTATGTGGCGTGTAATTATGTGGCACTGAGTGGTATTGTTTGGAGTGTATGTTGCATTGAAATTATGTGGCGTGTAATTATGTGGCACTTAGTGGTATTTGTAGTCTATGGCGCATTGAGTGCAGTGTAATTATGTGGTGTGTATCTATGTGACACTGAGTGGTATTTGGAGTGTATGTTGCATTGAGTGCAGTGTAATTATGTGGCGTTTAATTATGTGGCACTGAGTGGTATTTGGAGTGTATGTTGCATTGAGTGCAGTGTAATTATGTGTTGTGTAATTATGTGGCACTGAGTGGTATTTGGAGTGTATGTTGCATTGAGTGCAGTGTAATTGTGTGGCGTGTAATTATGTGGCACTGAGTGGTATTCGGAGTGTTTGTTGCGTTGAGCGCAGTGTAAATATGTAGCATATAATTATGTGGAACGGAGTGGTATTGTCTGGAGTGTATGTTGTATTCAGTAGAGTGTAATTATGTGGCATGTATTTATGTGGCACTGAGTGGTATTGTTTGGAGTGTATGTTGCATTGAGTGCAGTGTAATTATGTGGAGTTTAATTATGTGGTACTAAGTGGTACTTGGAGTGTATGTTGCATTGTGTGCAGTGTAATTATGTGGCATTTAATTATGTGGCACTGAGTGGTATTTGGAGTGTATGTTGCATTGAGTGCAGTGTAATTATGTGTTGTGTAAATATGTGGCACTGAGTGGTATTTGGAGTTTATGTTGCGTTGAGCGCAGTGTAAATATGTAGCATATAATTATGTGGCACTGAGTGGTATTTGGAGTGTGTCTTGCATTGTGTGCAGTGTAATTATGTGGCGTCTAACTATGTGGCACTGTAGAGGAAGAGCAGCAGAGGGAGCTGTTTTGAGGGCACTGGAGAGGAAGAGCAGCAAAGGGAGCTGTTTTGGGGGCACTGGAGAGGAAGAGCAGCAGTAGAAGCTGTAGTGAGGCACTGGAGAGGAAAAGCAGCAGTAGGAGCTGTAGTGAGGGCACTGGAGAGGAAGAGCAGCAGTAGGAGCTGTAGTGAGGGCACTGTAGAGGAAGAGCAGCAGAGGGAGCTGTAGTGAGGGCACTGGAGAGGAAGAGCAACAGAGGGAGCTGTTTTGGGGGCACTGGAGAGGATGAGCAAAAGTAGGTGTTTCTAGTGGCGATAGTACAGAGGAAAAGGAGAACAGGAGTTTGTACTAAGAGTACATTGTTTAGAGAGGGTATCAAGGAGGGTTGGAGTTTGTAATGAGGGTGCTGAGAAGGGGTAGAATATGTGGCGAGTACTGTAGACAAAGAGAGGTATCAGTTTTGTAGTAATGGTAATGAGGAGGGGTGGACTTTTGTAATGATGGTACTGGAGAGCAAACAGAAGACTTGGAGTTTTTTGGGAGGGTACTTAGGAGGCGTAAGAGTCTGTAAGATTAAAAGGAGGGATAGGAGTGTGTAGTGAGAGTACTCGAAGGTTATGAGTTTGTAATCAGACTACTACAAAGGAAGTAGGGTGTGGGTTGAGGGTTCTAGGGAGAAACCATGGCATGGGACACCAGTGAGCGTACTGGAGAGAAAGTGGAGGGGTAGGAGTTTGTAGTGAGGATACCAGAGAGAAAGAGATAGTAGTAAGAATTTGGCGGGGGACATAGCAAATGGGTGTTCACATGAGCTACTTAGGTCCCCTACACGGTTTAATGTTTTGTAGGCATGGGGAGGTTTCCATAGTATGCCCAATGAGAAGTGAGTGCTTGTATGTGCACAGTCTGTTGTCACCGCACTTAAAGACGGGAGGGGTCACTGTTCACACTAAGCCCGAGAAACACAAGGACCGACCCGAGTATGTTTGCTTATAGTGCATAGAAGCGCTAGAGATGTAAAGCCATTGTTTTGACACGCTTTCTTTATAGTTAGTTTTCTCTGGAAGCCCAAAACTGCATAGTTTTTATTTCGTACATTTTAATTGTGTATAATGCAGAGACTAAATTTTATAACTCCCTGAGCCTTAGTTCAGTTTTTTCACACAAAAACCCTGAACAGGAATACACAAATACTGACAAGAAATCGTGAACATGGGCATAACACTTCATTTTAAAAGTGTAAAGTGATTCTGACAAAACATTTAGAAATTGTGGCTCTTTCTTGGAAAAGCACCGCAAAAGCTTAAGATCTATAGAGCGCCACTTGAGGTCCTCTTCAAGGCGCCATTCTTAGACCATTGTAAATTAAGCTAATTGCTTAATTGGCTGATACAAGGATTCGCCACTGAGGTCTCATTTATTTTGTCATTCACGGTGTAGCTGTATTTTTAAGGGAAGAGTGAGGGGCTATCAGTGGACTGCTCGGGGAAGGGAGGATCCGCTCTCACATTAAAGGGCAGTCCCTTGCTAATTCCTTTTAATGAATCGCCATTTGCAGGAGGTGACAAAATGCCGTGGGACAGACATGGGTCATCTTAAGCAAACAATTGTGGTAGCCAACAATCCCCTCTGCGCCCCCGTTTCCTAAAAAAAAAACCTTTACAGGTTTTACTGTGTGTAGCACTGGGTGGGAGATTGCAAGCAAACAAACTTACAACAGAACACACTGGAATGTGCTGGGCGAGCCCATGGAGGGCGCACAGTCTGCTCACGGTCACACTCGGTGTCTGCTTGCAGCTCTGACCTTCTCTAGCCTTTGCAAACCTAGGCAGACCCCATCGGGAAGACAGTGTCAGGGATGAAGAAATGCATGATCTTGTTTTAAATGCGGGGGCCGATTGAGAATGTATAGGGGCCTCATGGGTTGCCATGACCAGGTCACAAGACAAGCAAGCCCCGAAGCTGAAACCCAGAGCTCTGCCCGTTTACGGGCTTCACCGCCATTCCCGACAGCTCTTTGAGCAACTTTAACGAGCAGAGGGAGCTCCGACTGACCTCTCAGAATAGGAAATAAGGCAAAAAAGAGGTGTCGCTTTTCTGTCTGCCTCTCGCACTCAGCCACTCACACTCCCTGTGTTTTCACACACTCCTGCACAAAATAGAGCTTCCAAATTAGCTCCTTCTAAACCGCACAAAAAGGGCGAAATATCCCCATCAGCTCATCACAAGATGGGCTAGTAAATCCTTTTGCACGGCCTCAGGGAGGGGATAGTGCATGGAATCTCTCCTTCAGCCTCGGGGAGTGTGTGTGTGTGTGTGGGGGGGGGGTGCATGCGTGTGCGCGTCACTCAAAATACGGGGCATACAAACAATGTATTCACTTATTTAACAGTTTCCTATAGCGCAGTCAAACCCCAAGGGCGATAGAACCCATTAGGTAAGAACCTTTTTGTAGAAGACTTGAATAAGAAATTAGGATAAAACAGACAGGAGTAAACAAATCAATGTTAAAAGCAAAGATAGTAGCACTCTGGAATCTCGGAAATTACTGCTATAGACACATCAGGACTTTAACACGTTTATTCAATATGAAGCTGCAGAAACAGAAGGTTCTTAGGTGAGAAAGGGCTGGGAGCCGTATTATAATGTGATAGCAACACTTTCACCCAGAGTGCTTTCCGAGGTTCGAGCTGGGGGCTTCCGTCTTTGCAGCTCGAAGTGTTGGCCACTTAAAATCGGGGGGCGCCAGGAATCTCAGGTGCTCGGGATGAGGGGTGCAAGGCGAAAACGGATGAAAGAAAGAGCCGGGCAAAGGGGGCTGTTGTAAGAAGGCTGAGGAGGAAGACTGGGAAGAAGAAAAAATTATGAGGGGCAGGCAGGCAAGAGCACACCAAGAGAAAAGGGACATGAGAGATCAGCAGGGAGAAGGAGGGAAGGAAAGAAAGGGAGTGGAGTGAAGGGAAGAGATAAGAAACAAGACACGGCAACCTGCTGTTTGAACTGTGTCCAGTCAGCGAATAGGTATTGTAACTGAAGCCTGGTTCAGCCAACTCCCCTTTTGCAGGGCGAGCGGGACCATGCCATGATTCGAGTTGGAAGTCGCAAAATGATTACAATATAAAACAAGCAGCAATATCGAGAGGTGGTGGGGGCAGGGTGAAGGGTTAAGGGGTAGGGAGAGACGGCACAGGCTGGGCAGGCTGTGATGGGCTGGTGGGAGGAGAAATGCGAGTGAGTCACGGCCTGGCGGCCGTGAAAAGTGAAGTGAATAATTAGGGGAGGAGAAATGCCAGAGGCCGGCTGAGCGCACGCTGGGGGAGCCTTTGAAGTCATGGGGTGGGAAGCCTGTGGGAGGCTGATGCAGGGGGGAGTAGAAATGCGAGTCACGGCCTGCGGACGTGAAAAGTGAAGTGAATAATTAGGGGAGGAGAACTGGCAGAGGCCGGCCGAGCACACGCTGGGGAAGCCTGTCGGAGGGAGGCTGATACCTTTCATGTGGGGAAATGCGCGTGCTTGTGGTCACGTGATTCACGTGAACTGTTGAAAATCCACTTTTGGGGAGCCTTTTGAGAGCCTTGGGTTTAAGTCTTGGTTTAGAGGTGGTTGAGCGGCATTAGACTCGCATATTCATTCCTGCGGAATGGAATAGGCGAGACCTAAAAATGGCACCCTCAGACCCACTCTTCAAAACACTGGTACTGTGGATCTATTAGAAGAAGGACACCCTGCCCTGCTTGCTGAGAAGGAAGGCTGGACCTGCACTCTTTATCATAGGCTAAAGTGACTGCAAGGGTAAGCTGTCTGACCTCCTGTTCTGGTGACACTATCTACTATGGGGACACATCAAGCTCCAGAGAACTCTCTGCAACTGCCCAGCTGATCTGCTGCACCTGGAACTGCAATGGGACCTGCCTGAGCCCTGATGGCGTCTGCTGGAGTGAGTACCTGATCCCTAAGAGATGCATCCCAGGTCCTGGACCCTTGGTGTGGCATCAGTTGAGCTCCTCCACAAAGAAGAAAAAAGAATCCTGAAGTTTTGGGCTCTTAGCAACCGCAAAGTGGCACATTCGCCGCCAAGAACTTGCTGCCCATGTCGACCGCCAACACGCAGTTCCGGTGAATCCGACTCTTCGCGCTGCAGCGATTGCCAGCGATGTGAGAGCTGCACTGCGCTACAGCATCGACTGTCCGCAAGACCCGACAGGATCTATAGCGACGACCAGTTGCAATGGTCTCCCTGTTCCTCGCGGCTCCTCGACAGTAAACGGAACTCTTCATACTGGGCTTTAGAAGATAACCCTTTCAACGAGAATAATCTGGTCCCTGTATCCGGCCCATGCGCCATCGCAGTTGGCATGGACTTGTAACTTTCACCCAGTCTCGCACAACCAGATAAATGCGAGTGGCACTTTAGGTTTTTACTGATTCAATTTTTGTTGGTTTGGTGTCAAACAATTGATACCATTTTACTCTATTTGTATAAATTGGTGTGGGTTGTTTTTTCTGTTGTTGTGTATTTCACGTTATTACTGTTTGTGTGCTGCATAAAATACTTTATACATTGCCTTTAAGTTAAACAGGACTGCTTTTGTGGCAAGCTACCAGTGGGTTAAGCACAGCTTAATTTTGTAACTGTTTATGGTTCACGTTGACAGGGATCATGGCTGGCACTTCAGAAGGAGTAACACCTGGGTCAACCAACAATCCAATTTCTCACAACCGAGTACTTGGATAGTTGTAGAATCCAGCTAGAAGGAATCCGCTCAGATGCAGAGTATGTGGGGAAAAAAAAGAAAGAGAGAAAGAGGAGGGGAAGATGTAGATTGTACTAGCAAAAAACTGAGAATAAAAATAATGAACCAAATGAAAGACAACAAGTGAAAGATATGCAGTCAGAATTTAAAGAGAGAGCACATTTGTGGTTCTTGAAGAATATCTGAAATTGACAGAGGTCAGGAATCCAAACAATTAAAGCCCTGCAGCTTAAGAGCTTCCAGTGTATCCTAAAACTTGTTACCTTCACTGACAAGGTTCTCGGCCGTACTGACTCCATGTTCTATTAGCTTCTGGCAATCATCCAGGGGCTTGATGTTCTGTTGTTCAATCACATCCACTTCCTGTAGCAAGGTCACCAATCTGTCATCCAACAACTTTGTCAGTGTCCCTTTCAAGTCCTGGAAGTGCTGCTTGAGGACATCTCTCGTTTGAGATGCACTTTCTTTTATCTAAATAAAAAAATGATGAGAATAAGTTTGACTGTAATGTCAAACAAGGTATATAGATTCAATCAAACTGCATAATTGCCATGCCAAGCAAAACACCCAGCTTTGTTGTACATCCAACAATTCTAACATCCTTCTTTTATCCCACCTTGCCCAAAGTTGTAAGCATCTAGACCGTACTGCAGGTTTACTGTGTATATTACCAGTAGAACAAATAATATGTAGTTATACTTTTACTTATAAGTACTTAATACTCATACAGTACTATGCAGTAAAATGTAATTAATATTACGTTTGCCCTATTATTATGAATATAAACAGATTTAGAAACAGATGAAGGTGTGAGCAGGTAAGATTGCTATATTTTCCTCATTTGGTCCTGAGGATTCTTGATATCTACTCTGGCGAGATCGTGTGACAACATTTTGATCAACTGTGATTATCACCCCTGGTTTCGTAATCCTGCAAGACTGGTATTGTTATGTCGGTTAAAAATGACCTCTATAAGGTCTCTTATGCACTGAACTATGTTTGCTCAATTCATGTGTGCACTGTTGTGAATGTATTTAACCCCTCATTAGTGGTTATTTCACTTTATTGCCATATTAGTTTTCCTTTATGTTGATTCATTATTGATTCATCACTGTTCTGTACCTTTGCTGAACACGCTAGAGCGTGTTAACACACCTGTTAATTTTCTCAAAAAAGGTCTTCTTTGAATAAGAGAATAGTTGTTTTGTAGGACATATTACAAAACCACACTAAGTGAACATGTTACTATTTGTTGAATTTAATGTGAAATAAACACACAGACCAAGGTAATAGGCTGATTTGAGTTGGTGGTGTTAGAATGAGTGTTTCTGAATAATCCAGGCATGTATCACTGTTGTTTATACAATTTTTAGAAAGTTGGCAGTTTTATTCTGTGCCACTGAGTCACTAGAATACACATCTGCATTGGATAACAGCTAGGCTTTGTGTATTCACTCTAGGCAGTCACACACAAAGGGAGCTGAGATGTATCCCGCATACCCTGATGGCCCATCTCCAGGTTGATGAGCATTACTGAGCTAGAGTGGTGGAGGAGCGGACGCTTGCATCTAAATAGGGTTGTGTCTGTCTCCGCACAAAGAGATTCATATTTCCCTGTAGTGTGTGTGGATCCAGGAAGGGCAGAGTCCTGTGCAATAAAAATACCTTTCTTTGAAGTTTTCCTACTTCAAAAGTCAAAATGGGTATTAGTACTGGGCCTCTGGCACCACATACTCGGAACACTTCTAGACTGAGCACATTCTGCCAGGAAGAAGAGCTGTTGTGCTGCCAGGAGGGACTGCCACTTTGTTGCTTGCTTGCTTTACTGTGCTGGAATGCTGCCTGCTGCTTCTTTTTTTTTTAAAACAAGTTTTATTAGTTTTATTTTGGGTGTCGAAGCATTGCAAAAACGACACCACTCCCTGAGCACCAGAGAGATAGTGTGCAAACAGTAATCATCATCATCAAGCAATGCAAGCAATATACAATAGGTACACCCATCCCTAAACTCCCTTTCCCCCAAACCCCCATCCCAAGAGTCTCCCGCCCGGATCCCACCCCTAACCCCTCACAGTGTCAGCGTGGTCCAATAGTTAATACAATGCAGTAACAAAGTTCGTGCGTGAGTCCGTTCACCCCAGGTCCATAAGCGAGTGTCCATCATCACCATCTTGACTTGTCGGCGGTTCCAGCCACAACCCCCTATATTCCGCCCATCTCTTCCAGATTTTAAAATGCTTTTGGGGGCAGCCCCTGGCAACAAACACTGGACGCTCCAGCCCCATACAGAAGTCCAATCCCCTTTTCCATACCCCTAGCAAGGGAGCCCTTGGGTCTTTCCAGGCTCGGGCGATATCACGTTTGGCCACTATAAGGCCTAAGAGTAGTAAGTGTCGTTTATATATGTTACCCCCCACTTGTTCCATAACATGCAAGAGGCCCAATTGCGGGGAACGGGGAAGGTCCCACCCCAACACTTCAGACAGACAGTCCCAGACACCAGTCCAGAATCTCGCCAGTGTAACACATTCCCACACCGTATGTACGAAGGTTCCAATCGCACTGCCACACCGCAAGCAATCAGGGGAGGCTATCAGGCCCGCCCTCCACAACCTCTCTCTAGTATAATAGGCCCTGTGCAAGTATTTGAACTGGATAAAGCGCAGGCGAACCGCTATTGCTGCCCCCCTCGGGGCCTCCAGGGCTTCCCTCCAGTCCTCTTCCTCCAGGTCTCCTATGTCCCTCTCCCAAGCAGATCGCAGAGTGTCTAGAGAAGAGGAGCAATGCGTGATTAACGTTTGATATATGCTGGAAATTTTTTTCATGCCTAACTCACCCATGAAGACCTTAGCCTCCAGCGGGCTGAATTCGGGCAGGGAGTCTAGACCGACCAGGAAGGGAGACAGGGCGTGTCGGAGCTGCAGATATCGAAAAAACTGTGTTGGGGGCATATCATATTCCTCTCGCAGGGCTTGGAACGTCTTAAGAACCGTGCCTTTCATTACATGACCCAGGGCCGATATGCCTAACGCGTCCCAGCCACTAAAGCCCCTCAGGGATGCCAACACCGGCAGCCGCCCATTGTGCCAGAGGGGAGTCTCCCCCGTCAATGTGTTCCACCAACCCATGCGGTGCAGCGCGCTGCGTCACACCCGAAAGACCACCTGTGTGACCTCCGGAACCTTCTTCCGTGTCGCCGCTGAATACAAGATGGTGTGTAGCGTGTCTGGGTCCATCAAGAACCGCTCGAGGGCATAGGCCGGATCGCTCCGATCCCCATACCACCATTCGTTTAGTATCAAGAGGTGGGACGCCTGATAATAGGACAGAATGTCCGATGTGGCCAGCCCCCCGCAGTAAGTGGAAAGAAAACAGGTGCGAAGTGCCACTCTCGCTACCCCACCTGCCCAAAGGAACTGGCTCACTCGGCGAAACCATACCAGTGGAATAGGGTATGGATGATTCTGCAATTGGTACAGTAGGCGCGGGAGAGCCACCATCTTAAATATGGCTGAGCGGCCGTAGATATTCAAGGGCATTCTGGACCACGTCATCATGTCCGAACGTACACGATCCCACACAGGCAGTACATTACGAGCCCATGAGACCCCCGGGATGTCCGTCAGGAATACCCCAGGTACTTAATTCCTCCAGTAGCCCTCTGCAACCCCTCCGCCCAGGGCCCCAGACGTACGCAGTCTCCCAGCGTCCACAGCGTAGACTTCCGCGGGTTCAGGCAGAGGCCCGACACCTCACCAAAGACACGCATAATTTCCAGGACTCTCGGCCCGGACCTATTTAAGTCTGTAAGAAAGAACAGGACGTCGTCGGCGTAGAGTGCTATTCTGTCAGACGGTCCCGCCACCCATTCCACGCCTCTCAGTTGCGCGTCTACACGCACCCAGGCCGCAAGCGGTTCCATCGCTAGGGCGAGAGGGGGCAGCCCTGGTGTGTGCCCCGGCCTATAGGGAACGGGCTGGACACCGCTCCCGCCACTCTCACGGACGCCGTCAAGTCCGTATACAGCAGTTGTACGTAGGAAAGAAACCGGGGCCCCAGGTTCAGGCGAGACAAGAGGGCACGTAGGTAGACCCAACTCAGGGAGTCAAACGCCCTGTCGATGTCCGCTAGTAGAAGCGCCGCCGGAAACCCGGCCGCTCGAGCCGCCTCCACCACTACCTGGGCACGCCTGATATTGTGGCGTGTCGCCCTGCCGGGCATGAATCCGGCCTGGTCCGGGTGAACCAGGTCTGCTATGTATGGGAGCAAACGATTAGCCAAGGCCTTTGCCAGAAGTTTCGCCTCCACATTCAGGAGCGAGATCGGCCTATAAGACTCATGCTGTTTAGGAGACCTTCCAGGTTTACAGAACACAACAATTTCAGCGTGTCGCCAATCTGCCGGAAGGCGACCACTATCCTTGGCCGCTTCTAACGCTCGCCTATAGTATGTTCCCAGCTGGAGATGAAACGTCTTCATGAACTCGCAGGGAAAGCCATTGGGCCCGGGGGCCTTGCCGGTGTTCAGTTCTCCCAGCTCCTCGGCCGATAGGGGAAGGTCGAGCTTGGTTCGCCCCTCATCCGACAGCACCCGTGGTGGAAGATCTGCCAGGAATCTGTCTACGTCCTCCGCCGAGACAGATTCCCGAGGAGTATATTGAGGCTCGTAATAGCGCGCGAAACTAGCCGCAATAGCAGACGGGGTCGTCACCGCTTCACCCGCCTCATCACAGAGGCCTGGTAGGGAGTGCGCCTGGAACGTAGTCTGGCAGAGCCTATAGAGCATGGCGCTGGATTTGTCCCCCCACTGATAGAACCTACTTTGTGTAGCTAACCAGAGTTGGCGAGCCTCGTCCATCAACATGGAGGTGTACGACTGTTGCTGCAGAAGCAGCTGTCCCACAGCAGCGGCATCATTCCCAATCGTACACTTCTCCTCCAGGTCTCGGACCCTATCTGCTGCGTCAGTGATAGCCTCCCTACGGGCCACTCGGGCTGCGGCACACCAGGCAATGTCCACCCCCGAAGCACAGGTTTTAAGGCTTCCCAAAGGGTCACCGTATCCGTTTCCGGCCTGTCATTTTCATCCCAATAATGGGCTATTGCGGTCCTCATATGCGACTGATAGTCTACTTGCTGCAAGTGCCAGGTGGAGAGGCGCCATCTGAAAGGCTGTCGTCTCCTGTCTAGGTGGAGGTCCATCAGGACCGGTGAGTGATCGGACAAACCGCGGGGGAGAATGGAAGTGGAGGCCACCCGCCCAATCCAGCTCTGAGGGACGAATAAGTAATCGAGTCTTGAAGCTGCTTCTTGACCGGGAGTAAGAGGCCAGGGCTTTACTTTCTACATCCTGCATCTAAAGTTTCTCCAAGGGCTTCATTGAGCTTGCCTTATGTTGCTGAAGTCTCAGGGACAACAAAGACTTCACCTGGATCTTACAATCAGCACCTGGGTTCCTCTGCTGTGAATCCTGCTCTGCCAAGTGGTGACAAATCCAGTCCTGGGCCCTTGGAAGTGAGTTTTTGGTGCTACAACTAAGAAACCAACAAATCGACTCCAAAGTGGCATTTCAGAACTAGCGCATCCCTGCGAAATTGACGCACTGCCCCTGCCTGCACCAAAGCTGTGGTCCCCATTCGCAGAGTGCGTGAAGCAACACAACAACCTCACTTACAACGGAGCCCTGACTTTGCCGCTGCACCTGCAAAGAACCGCCACTGCTTGAGTTCCGGACACCACCTCACCGAAGTCCGTGATGCACCGTTCCAACTCTGACGCAATCCTGCATGACTTCAAACCGATGAAATGCCTGCAGCCAAGCGGTTCAACATCGAAGTCACAGATCCGACACATCGTAGTCTTGACATCAACGCGTCATCAATGGTGTGTCGCCTTCAGGAACCGAGGCCTCGCAACAGCAACTGACTCATAACCTCCTCTATGCACCGCATCATCACAGAGCGTGGAAGCCTCAACTACCTTAGATATTGACAATATTGTTAAACTGGTGTGGAGTACTTTTGTGGTGTTTTCACTGTGTTACTGTGGGTACACAAATACTTTACACATTTCCTCTGTAGTTTAGCCTACCAGATGGTGAGCATAAGCAAACTTAGTGTGTACTACACTTACCCTGACTAGGATTGTGGCTCCTGCTTGGACAGAGTGCATACCTCTGCCAACCCGAAACCCAATTTATAAACACTTGTGATAAAAAAAAAAGAAATGTTGGGAAAAAAAAAGAATTGCTGTATCTATTTCGATTTATGAGACAATTGTATGTATTATTTTGGTTATGGTTAGTTCTGATTTACTAAATCAATAATGTTTACAAAGCCCCTATACTTTCGCTACTCATAGGCAGCATGAAGTTCTAAAACATATACTTATTGACGTACTACTGAGAATAAAGCGGTTGGTACTTTGGGGCTGTTTCATGAACCAGCACAAAACCTTTCAGTCACATACTGTAAGTGGCTAAGTTTCATCACAGTATGTACCTTTACCATGCTTAATTTTGTTATATGTCATGGTTTCCTCATCTTATAAAGCGCTCCGATACCAGCATGGGTCTAGTTCGCGCTACATAAAACTTTTCAAATAAATTTTAAAAAAATCAGGGGTCATTGAGGGCACGTTAAAGTTCTGCTTTCAACGTTAACGCCCATACATATTTTTGCTCTCTGCTGTAGAAAAATTTAAGCTGAATGTTATGTTAACAGATTAACAGATTCTAGCACTAGTAGAAGCGTATAACAGTCTGATGGGATTTAGGAAATTCGTCCCCATAGCCATAACATTCAGTACTCTGCACAGCAAAGGCATTTTCAGTAAACCAAAAGCTTTTCCAGCATCCAGCACTAATGCACTCACATGCAGTTCACGATTAATCTGATACAAAGTAGACACATTTCCTTTGGATTTTAAGTGCAGGCTGCACCAGTATAAAAGCCATCTGGTCTGGTAAAACTAGGGAAGAAATAAAGGGAAACAAGATTTGAACAAAAATGGTATTGTTTACATTTATTAGGATAAAAATCTAGATCAGAGTCTTCAATCTGTGGGGCGCGACACCCAGAGGGGCCATGGATACCTGGGAAGGGGGTCACACAGTCCCCAGCTTCACGTGTGCCTGCAATCAAAAACGTTTGATTTTGTTTTAGAACAAGACAGCAGTCCTGCAACGGCTAATTTAGATCCTTATCAGCTGTAGTTTCATCAATTGAGGGTTTTGTGGTGTGAAAAGCTTTTGTGCAAGGGTGCCTGCTTGCCTGAATGGAGTGCAAATGTGTCTTTCAGTTAATCGGCAAGTGTAAAGAGGGCTTGGGAGCAGGTTCTGGCTTAAATTGTTCAAATCACTCCAAGCTTTGTGATGACAAAGATTTGTTTTTTTGAGTGGTACTGCAAAGAGTTAACAAAAGAGTTAACAACTGGGCTGTGAAGTGCTTGCTTTTAATGTTATCTGCATTTACACTGCCCATAGTACCCCTAAACAGATGTTGATGGGACATTTATGTGAAAAACAAATTGCATTGCTTATGCACTGGTATTACTAAAATCTACATTTTGGAAGCACTATAAGTCTAGATGATGAATAGCTGAAACTGTCTTGGTTAGGGCTTCAGTAGTACCACAGTGATTGACATCCTCAAAGGTGGTGGGAGGAGGCTGTCTTGAATTGACTCTTTGTGCACACGGCAAGGACATAAGTTACCGGCAGGTCAGAATATTTTTTATACAATTCAGTAGATCGCGGGTCTTATCCAGGGACCTACCTTCAAATATTTCCCTAATCACAGCCGTAATCTTGCTGATTGTATTAGGCTAATAAATTGGGATAGGAAACAAATTATCCATCCAGGGTAGGATGATGTACTTTAGACACTGGTCTATGTGCACTCGCGGAATCTTAGTTTGACAGGCATACACAGCCGAGTAGAAATTGATAAATGTGCCTAGAATTACGTTACATGATGCAACAGCATATTGTCTTTTGTTTTTATACTGAGAACGTTGTATTGAGAGCTAACAATCTTGGTAAGCCACACCAACGTCGCCATTCTCATACTCAGTGAAAACAGACTCATTCTCATATCATGGGAATTTTGAGAAAGGATCAATCATTGTTATTAAATGAACATGTTACTTACCTTCGGTGAAGCTCTTTCTGGTATAGACTCTGTCTAGCCGCAGATTTCTCATCTTCTGAATATTACCCAGGTGACAGGATGCAGAAACTTTTCAGAAGTACCTCAGTGTGCCATCAGGTGGCACCATGTGATTCCACAGTGATGCCATTCTGCTTGGGAAATGACGCACTAAGCCCCTGTAGATGCCACCCCTGGATGCTGATGTCAGCTGCTTTCAAGACTGTCCAAGCCCCAGACACAGAACCCCAAGAGCATGTGATCTCCACCTTTCCCAGACGTCCGCCCCAACTCAAAAGAGAAGAGTTGGTTATCACTATCAGTTTTGGCTCTACTCTGGACTATTGTGGATTAAGTCCTGGAAGTTGAATGCCAGTCAAAGGTCTTTGATTGTGAAACTACCCTTCACTGGTCAAAAACATTTTGGTCCAGACTTAGATCAGATTTAGTACAAAGAAGCTGAGAAGAAAAAGATAATAAAGATGTTTCAGTTATCATTGGGAAAGACGTAATTTCTGTTCAGATAACCACCTCAAATCTTGCAAGCGAAACGTCGCTTTTGGGGCTGGGCCACATTTGCCCGCAAATACCAGCCAAACATTCCTTCTTGTAAAGAACAAGTAAACAAATGACTATAAAGAAGTTGGAGCAAGGTTGTCACAGTTGTATCTGCAATGGGAGAGATGTATTGCAGACAAGTGGGTCCTTCAAGTCAACAGATCTGGCTATTATATTCCCTTTCATGATGCTCATGCTCGGGATTGGTTCCTTCCTACCCCATTACCAAGAAACTGCTCGCGATTACAGGCAATAGTTCAAGGAAGTCAAGCTCTTCTGGACAAGGGTGCAGTGATTTTGGTGCCAAAGGGTCAGGAAGAGAGAGGATTTTATTCGATTCTCTTTCAAGTTCCCAAACTCTATGGCAAATTCCGACCAGTCCTCGACCTCAAAACACTCAACAAATGTATTGTAGTGGAGCATTTCAAGATGATTTCAGTATAGACAATTCTTCCTCTCTTAGGTCACCTTGGATTTACAGGATGCAGACTTTCATGGTCCCATCTATTCTTGCAGTCAAGTGTTTCTTTGGTTTGCTGTTCGAGGTCAACACTTTCAGTTCCAGGCCTTGCCTTTTGGACTGGCGACCCCTCCTGGGGTCTTTACAAAGGCACTAGCCCCAGTAGTAGCCTTGTTGCATTTGCATAAAGTCCGCATCTTTCCATTTCTTGACGACTGGCTTTTCTTTGCTCCCTCTTCCTACAGGCCCAAAAAGATGTCAAATTGGTTCTCAAGATTCTCTATGACCTGTGGTTCATCATCAACTTCACAAATTCACATCTGCATCCACCTCAAGACAGACTGCTCATTGGATTCCAGTTCAGCACAATTCTGGCTCAAGTCTACAGCTGTCAGCCAGCTTCGTCAGCCATCCTCCCAATCAGCAAGGACATGGTTGAGGGTGCAAGGTCTCACAGCTGCTTCCACAGCAGTGGTCCCTGGGCCAGATTTCATCTGAAGCCTCTGGTGAATCATGTCCTTTGCCATCGGGAACCATCCTCTCAGAACTACAGTCAGAAGGTCCCTGTCACAGATCTCATCAAAAGCGATTTAGCTTGGTTGCTGGAGGGTGTCAATCGGTCAATGAGCATTCCCCTTTCTCTTCCTTCCCCGCGTTATCTCACAACCGATGCCAGTTCATGGGGAACACTCAAGGTACTCAAGGATCAAGAAAGAAAGTATCGCGAGCCAATCCTCGCTTTGGAGGGAATTGACTAAAGTTTGGCAGGCACTTCAGGCGTTTGTTCTCCAGTTGCAAGATGAGAATGTGGTGAAACAACGGACAATCAGGTCACGAGTTCCTATCTGAGTCATCAGGGTGGTAAGAGGAGCGAGAAGTTGAATATGAGTGCGTCTCAGATTTATGTCTGGAATAGATTAATCTTCTGGGTCTGTTGACCGTGTATATCAAGGAGACGTTGTCTCAATCAGAACATGCCCTTTTCTATCAGGGAATTCAGTCGGATATGTGCTATGTATGGAATTCCTTAGATGGATCTTTATGCATTTCCACACAATGCAATGCTTCCGATCTTTTGCTCTGAGGCATGGTCGCCTCAAGTGTCGGCTAAAGATGCTGTCTCATTCCCTGTACCTCATGGAACTCTTTATGCTTTCCATCCAAATCCCTCCTTCCGAAGGCGCTTCAGAAAATTCGGGAGGAGAAGAGCAAGGTTATACTAATTGCTACCTTTTGACAGCAACAGCCATGGTTCCCTTCAGATGGAGGGTCAGTATGTTCATCTCCCCATCCATCCATTCATCTCCTCTCCACTTCCCTGTTCTACCGGTAGTCCATCTCCAACACCTCTAGCTGATGGCCTTGAATGCGAGAGGGTAAGTAATGAGTTACTGTGTTGCTCTAAATTGATTGCTCTTGACATTCAGACACTGGGGTACTTACTTTTCATAAATTATGTTCTGATAAGGATCTAGAACCTCTATCCCGTGATAGTTTTTTGATTTTGGATTTTCTGAGCGATGGATTTATGCAGGGGATTTCTCTTACTACACTTTCTTCTCAGTGGGTGGCTATTTAGGTTCATAAGGTTCATGGTGATTTTTCAAGAGTCTGTCCCCTGGTGTCACGTCTACTGAAAAGTTTTAGATATAAAACACCAATGGTTTCAGCTTCAGTCCCTTCTTGAGAACTTTTGATAGTCTTGAAGCATTTACAGCATGCACCCTTTGGACACGTCTCTTTTGTCTTTGTTATCTGCTAAAACTACTTTTTTGATTTGCCATTAATTCAGCAAGATGATCAGGGGAATTGGGGGTGCTTCTCTCTTCTTTCCCTTTTATGCATTTCTTCCCAGAGAGAGTGGTCCTTAAACGCGATCCTACTTTTATTCCTAAGGTTCACACCCCCTTTCACTTGAGTCAGGAAGTAGTGCTTCTGATACTGAGGGTGTTCCTTCCCTATTAGATATCAGGCATACTTTGTCTGTTTATTCGAATAGAACATGGGATTTTCCACCCAAACTATTAGCATATGAGTTTGTCAAGCTTTCTCTCAGGTATAGTCAGCAGGAGAGGTTTCCCCTTTTGATATTCAAAGGAGGTCCACTTAGGTACAAGCTGCATCTTGGGCAGAGGCAAGAGGGGCATTCCTTCATGTGATTTGTCGAGTGGCAACATGGTTGTCCCATCCTACTTTTGTCAAGCATTGGGCATTTGGAGCTACTGTTTTGAAAACAGCAATGGTGTAATTCTTGTATTATTGTTTTTGAACATTTCTAAGCATCCTTTGTGCTGATACAATTCTTACCTAGTATATTCTCACAAATAGGGACTAGGATGAGGAAGACGGGGGCAAGGGGGTAATGAAGATTACCAGTAAGTAATAGGTCATTTTCATTAGCCACTTTCTGGTCCCAGGAAGCACAGAACATTTTACTACCTGGAAAAGGAATAAAGGAGCATGGGATTATTGTTTCCCGGTGACCGCTGTACAAAGTTAGGTGAGTTCAGTTAACAAGTTCAAGATGACTGCAAAAACTAACCTCATTGACTCTACCTTAGTAAGATTACTCAGCAGTGCCCAGAGCAGTTACACAATTGTGTTCAATAGGAAGATTAAAAACGAGCAGCAATCAGTGGAACATTATCAGCTGGTCATATTTTCAAGGTGGTAAGTGGACAGTGGCAGTTGAACGAACGAACGGACAGTGGCAGTGTCCCTGCCGCTTTTTACGGCGCGATTACCGGCGCATTGGTGATTTTGCTGACATTTATGCTGGCATTTAAAATACTGAATACTTCCTGATATTTTATAGCGTGTGAGCTCATTTTTGATTCAGTCTGGGGCATTGTGTGAGAGAGAGCGTGTACGCTCCCCCCGTGTGCTGTTTTATTTAATTTCCACATTTGCTCATTTGTTTTGGGGGCATTCTGCACTGCTGAGGTTTTTACCTGAAGGCAGGCAGTTGCAGTTACGGCACTGAGAAGCGCTGGACTCGTCCCTCCTTCCCGCCTCGTTCTGACGCCGGTGACTAGCACCGTTCGAGCAGAGGGCGTGGAAGGTCCGAGCCAGCTACTTCCGGTTGCTACGGGCAGCGCTCTAGTTGTTTGGACGCTGGGGGGGAATATAAGGCGGATGTGTAATCGGGAACGCGCAGCGGACGAGTGCAGCGGGCGCGACGAAGGCACGCCGAAGTTGCGCCTAAGTTAAGCCAGTCTGCGCCTGTCCGCGGCCGTGCGCGGGCCAGGGCCTTGCCCCCTGCCCCTCCGAGAGGACACATACGCTGGAGCAGAGCTGACCTGCTGTCCCTCTGCAATATGAGCATTAGCAGCTCTTGTCTGCATGGTATGACTGTTGAGGAGAACACTGGCTGCAGGCATTGCCAATTCACCTACAACCTGGCCAAAGCGGCAAAGAGTGAGCATCATGATCTAGTTTGTGGCCTGCTGAATGTTCGGTCCCTACGTAAGCACAAATTAGATATTTATGATCTCCTTAGTGAGAAGCAATGGGATCTAGTCTTCCTCACGGAAACGTGGCTAGACTGTGACCCTACCTCAGAGGCCATTGAAGCTATTCCGGAGGGCTACACCCTGGTGAGGCAAGACAGATTGATAGGTAGAGGTGGAGGGATAGCCATTGTCGCTAAGCAGGGGCTTCGCTGCCATCTGGAGCAGATTGTGATCAAGGAAAGCGAGGCGGGTGCCTTTTCCATTCAGGTGAACAGGGGCTACACAGTGAAGGCCTCTTGATATACAGGCCGCCTGGCCCGTCCGCCAGATTCGGCGAGAGCCTGGTAGAAGGTATTACAGAGGCCGCTTTGCGCACAGATAAGTTTCTGGTGTTGGGTGACCTTAACCTACACCTGGATGACCCTGCGGACAAGGCGGCCGGGGACCTCTGCCAAGAGATGAGTGCACTTCAGCTTGAGCAGAAAGTCAATGATCCCACCCATCAGCGGGGCCACTTATTGGACCCTATATTTGCCAATTGGGGACAGGTGGAGGCTTTGACCCCCGTACCCATTCCTTGGTCGGACCATCATCTGGTGCCCTTTTTGATACACATTCCGGGAGCTAGATTACCGGAGCAGTCTGCACTAAATCGTCCAAGTCGGTGATGGGCTACCTTCTCTCAAGCCAGGTTCAATGAGGCACTTGCTGTAGGGGGTGGTCCGGGGGGGAGGATGTGGAGAAAGCCAACACTAATCTGGATCAGCGTATCACTGAGGCCTTGGACCGTGTTGCTCCGCTTGCCCTGGCTAGAACGGGGGGACGTGCTCCGAGAGCGGCACCATGGTATAGTGAGGAGGTGCGGGTGGCCAAGGCCGCGTGCAAACGCGCAGAAAGGCAGTGGAGGACAGCCTTCGCCACTCAAGCTAAAGTTGACTAAGTTGCAAGTAGACGCACTTACCACAGACTAATTAGGAAAGCTAAAACGGCGTACTACGACACCAGGATTAGGGAAGCAGAAAACTCCATGAAGGAATTGTTTTTAATATATAAAATCGCTCTCGGCTGGGAAGCCTGCGGCAGTTCCAGAAGAATTCTGCTCAGTGGACAGCTGTAACCGAATAGCGGAGTTTTTTGCTAACAAGGTAGCAAATATCTATTCGGCCTTTCCAAGCCAAGTTATCACAGGCCCCGAGTTTGAGGAGGAGCCTAGGGTGAGGGGAGAACAACGGGTGCTGACTACATTCGTCACCCCGCCTACTGAGGCGCTCATCCAGATCTGCGGATCAATAAAGTCAGGCTCCCCTAGGGATCCTACTACGCCCAAACGCTTGATGGGCAGTTAGCACGTATTAGAGCCGTACATCCGGCATCTCCTGGATATCTCCTTTGGGACCCATACTGTACCGGATGCCTGGAAGCGGGCGGTAGTCCTCCCTCTCCAAAAAAAGCCCAATATCAGCTACGATAGGTTAGAAAATCTTCGACCTATTTCTCTCCTGCCATATATGGCGAAGGTTGCTGAGAAAACGGTGAACCTCCAGCTGATGGATTTTGTGGAAGAGGCTTCCCTGCTTCACGATTCTCAGTTTGGCTTCCGTCCACGGCACTCGACGGAGTCAGCATTACTTATGGCAGTAGAGTCCATACGGCAGAGAGTGGATGAGGGCCAGACTATGGCCCTGATCCTCCTGGACCTAAGCGCAGCATTCGACACTGTAGCTCATTCCATCTTGCTACAGTGTCTGAATGATGGAGGGGTATCAGGAGCTGCGCTTAGATGGATCCAGTCTTTCCTGACAGGCAGATGCTTTCAAGTCCGTCAGGGAGAATGTTACTCTAGGGAGATCAGCTTGGGCCAGGGCGTGCCGCAGGGCTCGTCCCTGAGCCCAACTCTGTTCAATCTGTACGTCTCCCCGCTGGCGGCGATTGTTGAAAGTCATGGCCTGCGCCTTGTGTCATATGCAGACGACACGCAGTTGGTCATCTCCCTCTCACGCATGCCAAGTCTTGCGGCGGACAGCTTCAGAGTTTGCATGCAAGAGCTAGCAACCTGGATGTCCGCCAACTGTTTGAAACTTAACGGTAGCAAGACCGAGGTACTCGTGGTGGGGGGAGGGCCATCGGTCTGGTCGTCGGCATGGTGGCCACCCTGTCTGGGAGAAACACCTGTTTCTTGCCAGGAAGCAAGGAATCTTGGGGTATGGCTTGATGCCGACCTTGCCTTTGGCCCCCAGATTGGCCGGGTGGTGGGGGTATGCTTCGGAGTTCTAAAAACTCTGAGGAAGGTCTTGGACCTTCTGCCTATTACAGCTTGTCGGACGCTGGTGCATGCCCTCGTCACCTCGCGCCTAGATTACGGCAATTTGCTGTATCTGGGGACCACGGGAAGGGCCATCAACCGCCTCCAGGTGCTGCAAAATGCAGCTGCACGCTTAGTTCTGAGGCTCCCCAGGAGATCACCCTCAAAGGCAGCGCTCCAGGCCCTGCACTGGCTTCCTGTCAGGAGCAGGGTGGAGTTCAAGGCTCTTTCCACGTGTCACCGCATCCTGAGCGGCAAAGCCCCAGTCCCGCTACAGAGTCTGGTTACTCGTTATGAACCTACACGGGACCTGCAGTCCTCTTGTACAGGGCTACTGAAAATTCAAAAAATAAAGAAGGCTCGAATGGGGGGCAGGTCTTTTAGATATCTGGCTGCTAAGCAGTGAATGCCCTGCCATTAGAGCTACGCTTGGAGCCTTCAGAGCCCACTTTCAGAAGGAAACTTAAGACTCACCTATACGGGAGGTAGGCGACTGTGATGGCTGCTTGGACTGTTTACCCTACTTACCATAGCGCGGGGGGATGTATGACATTACAACGCATGCTTTTACATCGCATGCCTTTACAACGTGGTTTTTACAACGCAAACCTTTACAACGCATAGCGCTTTGGGGTGCTGGACAGTGAATAGTTTAATTTACTATTCCAACTCCAGTCCCCGTGGACACTAGGGAAGGTGTTGGACAGTAAATTAAACGTATTCCCTATCTTAGAGCGCCCCCCAGCGCAATGCGTTGTAATGGTTTGCGTTGTAAAAGTTGCGTCGTAAAGGCCCTGCGTGGTAAAAGTTGCGTTGTAAAGGATGTTTCCCAGCGCGGGACACGCCGGTGCGCGTAACCAGGCGCTTTACTAATTTCCCTAATAATAATAATAATAATATTTTCAGTGAAAACATGAGTGAACCTGCCAAAGCAGAAAAACACATACTTCTTTCTTGTGAAAATAAATGTGGCCCATTTGAAAGTGCTTTGTACTGAATCCGGCCACTGGAACAATAGAAATGCGTGTAAGCTTCAGAACTGCGTGTCTCACTCACAAAGCTCTGCACACGGGTGAACCTGCCTACCTGGCATCCAAACTCACCAAAGCAGGTCAGACAAGGAACCTTAGGAGTACAAACACCCTACTCCTCATCCCTCCGAGAACTCGAAAACAAAAAACTTTATCATGCTCCTCCTACGGTAGTGCATCCAAAATCTGGAAAGACATCCCAGTCCATATTAGGACAAACCCCTCCTTCATAAAATTCAAAAGCCAGCTCAAAGACCTCTACCTCAGCCGATCACTTCCGAAGGGATAGCTGCCGCCCAATCCTGCCCAGTAAAGTATACAGTCAAGCTGACAAGAAGACTGACATGTGTGGCGTGTAGCGCTTCGGTATCAGACAATGGAAATTTTGTACACGACCGCAGACGATGTCACATTTATCGGTCGAGTGACCCGGTACAGGGATTCTTCATCGGAATTTCAGCAGATTGCTATCTACTTTCTTCATACAGTGTAGGAAATCGCCTTTTCGCCTCTAGGGGCAGTGCCTAGCTGTATGCACTACATCCAAATACTTACACCTTAGTGAGTTTATCGCTTTGGCCTATCCAATGTGAACGTAAACGAATATTGCCCTGCACTGCCACACCATCTACAAGCCTATTGAGCGCGGTTAATCAGTGCTTTCATAGGTGCATTTTATATGTCAGCATTTGAATTTTTAGCCCATTCGCTCACTTCAAGCTGGCTAACACCATAGCCTTTACAAGGTTTCTTTACACACATGGCTACCTGATGAAGGTGAAACGCGCGTAGGACATTAAAAACTTCAGCCAAGATACATATGTATACTGCACAATCATGAAAACCGCTACGCTAAGGATTGATTGATTGATGAACAGTTACTTCATTGTTTGTTCCTTGTTGTGCCACTACTGACATATAAACTGTCCACAAAAACGTTATTAAATGTTGTGGCACCAAGAGTTAGAGTATGAGTGTATCAGCATGTCTGCATACCTAAAGTAGTGACCCTGATTTAACAAATGTGCCAAACATTGCAAAACTATATTGCACATAACTAAACAACTGTGTGTGTTTTTTTTATAATTGTCCTTCTTTTTCTTTGTTCTATTATAGAATATAATATTTGAAAAAATATATAAACAAACAACATTTTTGATATTGTATCACACTTGTCTGTTCACATATTTTATTTTGCATATTTATAGGTCCACTTTGTCACTGAAGTCATGTCATGTTTATTTTGTTATTGTTACTCTATTTTGTTTTGTTGCTCACTTGTACATAGAATGCCAGGAATGTTCACTGTCTCCATGAAAGTAATGTTCTATTGTGGTCAGTTGGAGTCTGGGAGCAGACTGGCAGGCTAGGCTGCACTGTTGGTGGTGTGTTACTCTACCCAATAAAAGAAGTTAAGTAATAGTGGCGTTTCATAATCTTTTAACACCTGACCTTAAGTCACACACAATGATTTTCACAGATCAGAGGTATCTCTCACTACAGAAAAGGTTGGAGACCCCTAGTCTAATGGTTTCAGCTGCCATTTGCATGCAACTATTACAACTTCGCTTTTGTCTGAACTTTACTTAGTCCAAGAAATTTAGAAACTTGGTCTAATGATTCCACTTGTAGCAAATTAGCAGGAATTTTCAACTGAGGTTCGATTTTGTATTAAGTTCTTTGAAAACATACAAACGAATTTGCTTACACTAAAAGAATGAAATATCGTTTATGAATAATTAAAATAAATGAACATGTCGCTCTTTTCTCACAATAACGATCACTATTAGAAATCATACAGGATCCACAAGGTGCTTTGCTCTTATTCAAACTATTTATAGCCTCACTAACACAAGGGCCTGTCCAAGACTAGGTTCTTGATTTAGCTGAAAGCGGGGAGGACACAGACAACAAAAGAATCACTCCAGTAGCAGTTTATAGGACGCCGATCTCCCGACAGTAAACACAAACGCAGGATATCCTGGCCTGGGCAGCAGCCGGCTCCTGTCATGAGCTCGAGCGCCTTTCATTTACCGTCCGAGGATGAGTAACAAACAGGAAGGGCCCAACGACAACAATGGGTGAACTAGTCTATAAGTTCCTCAATGACTGTCCCACTTTCTGACTCACGCGCCTCCTTTCCCTATCGGAATTGAAGCCTCTGGAGTCCGGTGTCCAGTACTGAGAACCCTATTCTGTGCCTCCGGAAGTGCACCGTCGCAGGGGGCACTTCCGTTCTGCTGCAGGCGCATCTTCAGCCTGCGTACTTGTAGTGTAGCGCCTCAGTGTTATCCACGACATCTGTTCTAAATCACTTCCTTTTCAGTCTTCTTAACTAGTCCCCATTCACGTACGCAGATAACCATCGCCTCCGTATTCTCACACAGTCATGCAGTGGTGGTGGGTAATACAACAACAATGCGCCATGATTCATTGGTGAGCGTTCTTTAGTCCGTACATCACATCTCTTCCGTGCACTTAATTCTTGGCAGTAAAGGTGCGCCTATCTCGTCTTCAGCTGGAAAAATGTTCGTCTAGGTAAGCATCCAAGTTGGCTCTGCTTGTTTGCTAATTATTGCTCGCATACTTTTGCGGAGCCAATAGAGGAGCCATGGAGGGACCATGAAGAAAACCTTCATGGTCCCTCCAACTTTCATGGTCCCGCCAACCTGGAGCAAACTTGAAATGATTCACAAATTGTATAGGAACATTTGTACCTAAAATACAATTTCTACACTTCTATGCTGTACTCTGGCACACTAAGGTGACAGGGGATGGTAACTTTGTGTCTATCTCACCTTCCTCATTCAGTTTTCTACAATTGGATTTACAGAGCCAAAACTCTAAAATGGAGAATCCTCAGGAAATATTCTACAGGCATCACCTAATAAGAAGTCCGCACTGAATTATAATAGCATATTTCGACACATGAATCCAGGTCACAGAAGTTTTTGCCACACATCTGCCCTCTAGCTTGTAGGACTTACCAAAAACTGCTGTAGACACTTGTGTTATTATATGTAACATAGTAAATATAGTTATGAACTTTTCAGTAGTTTGCGTGGAATTGGCTGGTAAAATATTCCCAATGGGAAAATGACAGAAACATTACTTTAAGGTTCCCCCAAAATCTTTGACACCCCACCCCTGCCTGAGTGACCTTCACAAAAGGCTGTACTGACATTCTTAGGGGTCCAAATAGTTTTCTTACACCATTCTGTGCAGATTGGGTAATAATGTAAGATAATAAGAGGCCAACAAAAAAAAGAAATATATATATATATATATATATATATATATATATATATATATATATATATATATATATATATATATATATATATATATAGCAGTTCCTCTCGGCAGCTGCCGAGAACACCATGTCCCTGCCGCTTATGGCGGCGGCTCGTGGTAAAGGGGGCGATCCTCCAAATAAATCCAATAAACGCTGTCACACTCTCCAGGCAAAACAGCAACTACGAACTGTTGCTCCAAAGCAGTATTTTAATTATTTCAGCAAAGTGAGTGGAGTTTTGTCGTTTTTCTGAAATCATTACAGTTCAAACCCTGCAAAAGTGAGTTATGGTTGCTCTGCATTCAAAGGCATTTTTCCACCTTACCTGTTAGAGTCCATTGATGTTCGGGGTGCTGAGATCGAGCACTTTTATTAGCAACACATACACTTCGGTTTGCATTTCCTCACAGCCCCGCTGTGACACCACTACAATGATTTCACAACTGTTAGCCATCTTGTGTCCTCGCCATTTAAGGGTAATGCCATGTATAGCACACAAAATCCCACCAGGCCTGACTACTTTGGGAACAAAAGGTGGGCAAACCTTTTATTATTATGAATACTTTTTGAAATATTACGGCCACTGTGTCAGAATCAGAAGATACTCACCCTGCTTTTCTCCTTTCTATAATCATCTTTTCATTTTTCATTAATGTAAATAAATACATGAATGTTCTTTCTGGTCAAACGTGCTGGCTCATTCCTACGGGGTCTATTCATGATTATCTGCACATTGGAGTGGGTGGGGTGGTTTCTCTTTCAACTCTCTTTCTCAGGCTGCCCTCGAGACAAGGCCTTTGTATAAAACGATGTTTCTCACATCAGTGGGAACTGGGACTGGCTCCAAAGCTGGAGCACCCACAACATGAGCACAATGAAGTGTGAAATCACAGCATCTGGTAGTGCCATTCTTCCTGACGAAGCAATCAGGGACAAAGGACAGTCCTGACCTAGAAACCTTCTCGCCTTGACAAACAGAAAGAACTGCAGTCCCACCTCTAACGTGAGCACTGCCAAATGGCAGTGCTCAGGAAGACTAATGTGCATCTCCTTGTTAAACAAAAAGCTTCATGGAATGTCTACAGGTAGCCAGGTCACTTGCTCCTCATTTCAGTGGCTGGTTCTCCTCCTTCCAGCCCCAGTAATGCAGACAGTACACTTCCACTATCTGTGAAGATATCCTCACCTCCATCCTGTACAATGTTAAACCAGGGGCAATCAAATGAATCCCACTTTTCTTTGGCAATCCCGATTGTGAAACAAACTTTAAGAGTAAACAAACCTTATGATGATTGTCTAGTTTTTTGTGAATGTTGTATTGTTCCTTTGTGTTGTTAGTTGTAGAAATAAAATAAGTATTTTTTTTTAAAAAAAAGTGAGTATGTGGCTGGACAAGGATTTATTGCGGCTGTTGCACATTGTAGGAAGCTGGCTTAGTATATAGTGCGCGCTTATTTCAAAGCACCTTGCACTAATCCAGACAACCCTTATGGTGATATTAGTGGTCTTACACAGCCACAGAAAGCGCTCTATGTGGTAGCTGTGGAGAGCAGTCTTAAGGCTTAGTCCAGAAGGAGTGTTAAGCAGCGTGTTTTACCAGAACTAATCATATTGTGTAGGTTAAATGAAAAAGAACCCCAGAGTGGTTATAAAAATAGTTATATTTTTTATACATACTCACTAACACATTGGTATATCTCCTACCTGGAGATATCAACACAATACACACAATACTTCAAAGTTAAACAGCTAAGTAAGCACAAATACACAGTGGTCTCCAGGGGGAGACCAAACCATATAATAAAGAAGTTGAATGCAAACTGCGACCAAAGTCGAGACTTGGATCAGAAGAAGTAGAAGACCTGGGGACCCAAGGAACCACAGAAGGTAAGGACCCAGGAACCCCACGGAGGCTGTGAGCAGAGTAGAAATAAACCTGCATGCTCAATGCAAGTCAATGGGAAAGCCTTGGGTGCAGTTTTCAAGAAGAAGGACCTTTCCCAGAGGACCCTGAAGAAACCCTGTAGAAGATGGAAGGTTAGAGAGTCATCCTGCCCATGGATACCCCAGGAACAAGGATACCTACACCAGGGAAGGCGGGTGCATAGGTGCGAAGTGACGCTGGAAACCACTATAGACCACAATGGAGGACTTCAGAAAAGATGCTGCTAGCAAAGAAGGTGAAAGAGTCCTGTGGAATCCAAGGATGGACTCTTGAAGAGGAGTACCTGAAAGCAGAGGGAACAGAGTCTATGCAACTTGGGAGTGACCAGGAGGCACGGAAGACCAATGACCACAGATGACGGAAGATGCAGGAGTGATGACTGTGACCTTGTTGCTGCAGCTGCGAGGACCAGGCAATGCTTTGGAAGACCAGGAGCGATTCACGAGCTGCCCCACATTGGAAGTCAAGAACCAGGGGGACGGTGTCTGGCGGTAGCACCAACAAGCCTTGACAGCAGCAATGTGATAAACAAAACCTGCGAGGACTAGGAGATGCTGTGGAAGACCAGGAGCCATTCGCGAACTGTCCGACATCGAAAGTCGAGAACCAGGAGGTCGATGTCTGGCGGGAGCACCAACAAGCCTTGACACCCACAACGTGGTAAACGAAAAAGGTGCAAATTTGGGACCAGAAAGGTCCAAGGGACTCACCAGATGCAGGAGTGTCAGAGCAGGCCCCGAGCAAGCAGGGAGGCCCCAGGAGTCGCAAGAGAACCTTGAGCAGTTCACCAAAGATTCAGGCCCATGGTGCAGAGGATGCAATGAAAACGAAGATCCTGGTAGGAAGAGATGCTGGAGTTTCTTGTAGCCTGGAAGATCTCTGGAGGACAAAGTCAACAAGCCTTGCCAACGGCAAGTCTAAGCGGTGCACAGGGGTTCTGTTCCAGCAGTTCCCACGAGGGATACTGGTCTCAAATTTGCTGAGAAGACAGTGCAGGACTCGAGGGAGTTGCAGAACCACCACCTGTGTTGCTGATCCTTTCGGAGTCCCTAAGAAGTCAGGTGTAGCAAACCGTTCAGCTTGGTTGTGGTGCCTGCAGATGCAGGTGAGTGACTTTCACTCCAAGGGAGATTACTTGGGTGTCTTTGATGCCCAGAGGCCTGGAGAAGAACCTAGATGGAGCACAGGCACAGACGAAGCAGAAGACTGGCAGGACGACGAAACGAGGAGCAGCAGGAGTCTTCCATGATGCAGTCTTGGTTCCAGGCAAAGTTCAACAAAGTCCAAGGTGCCCAGATGGTTGAAGTCGAAGTGGTTTCGGATTTGAATCTTGCCCCACAATAAATTTGAAGAGACACCCACAGGTAAGCCCTAAAGTACCCTAGGGAAAGGGTTGGGACGTTTCAAGGATCTCTTCCAGAGGAGGGGCTGGACAGAGGGAAGGATACTCCCATGTCCTTTTTCCAATTTCATGCCAGAGCGGGAGCCAACAGCTCCCTAAACTTGCTAAAACTAGAGTATGCAAGGAGGGCACAAAATGTACCCCTCAAAGCAGTCTGATGGCGCTGGCAAGCACCCCCACCCCAACACACTAAGTCCTGTCTGGGAGGTGGTTACACCTCCATGTGGCAGAAAATCTATTGTTTTGCCTTCCCCTGCTCGAGCTCAGCTCAGCAGCAGGAGGGCGGAAACGTGTCTCTGGTCAGCAGCAGCTCTAGCTTGCTGTTAGACCCTGAAAGGCTGGCACAGGGAAACAGGGGGGGAACTGTAGGAGAGCCCCCCAGTGCATGGGATCCTACATCCAACACTGGAATCGGTGTTGGGGTACGGCTCCCAACATGTTTGATACCAAACATGAACTGTTTCGGTGCAGCCAATATATAGTTAGACATCTCGTATTTGACTTGATGGCCACTATATGTATTAAATGGCTGACCGCACTTACAAAGCCTGGAGAATCGACTCTGTGGTTTGTAGAAGGGCCCTGCTCATGCAGGGACACCCTCACACTTGTAACCAAGCACCCTGCCCTCAGGACTGAAGAGTCTGCCATAGCAGTGACTTATAGGTTTAAAGTGCAGTGACCTCAGATATAAGGAAACTTATATCTGTTGTAAGTGGTGCTAGCATCAACTTATATGAGCTGCAATGGCAGGCCTATAGTCACAGTTTGAGCTGCCTCTCGTGGGTGGCATAATATAGGCTGCAGTCCATAGGAGACCCCTGGTGTACCTATGCCCTGGGTACCTTAGTACCATATTCTAGGGACTTACAGTAGCCAATTGGGAAGGTGCCAAAGTACTTAAGACTGTCAAATTTAGGGAGGAAGATTAGCAGGATCCCAGTCAGACTAGTCCGAAAACAGAGCAACACCACACGAAATGTGGGGGCAACCATGCTAGAAGGATCCTATATTCCTACACACATATTTTGAGTTGGGAGCCTGTGTTCACTCCCCTGTATCCATACCTCCCCTGAGGAAGCCATGGACTGCTCGGACCACACTATTTATGAGAGTCAAATGCTGAATGGGTACTTGGCACAGCAGCTCTGAATCCATAGTAGGTTAGGCCCCAGGACTTCAGGGAAAAAGGTCTCAACTCCCATTGTTTTGGGGCTCACACTGGTAATCTTGAACTCGAACATGGGACACTTCGGTCTAGTGCCCAGTGTACCTTTGTAGCCCTAAAACATGTAAAAATTGGCTTAAAACCGGATTCCAACATTTAAGTTTGCTATAAGGCCATAGTATATGGTGCAGCAGTACACTCATGGCACAAAAGTTAAATTCCACTTTTGGACTGCAACACCTATTGAGCCATCCACTACAGGGGCAGTGAAACATGGCTTAAGGCCTAGTCTGTGCAGCCTGACTGCTGCAATCTAAACCTGCAAAGTGTCCAGTTAAAAATAACCCTTTTTGACCAATAAATATTTTTAAGTCGCCCCTATGTAGGCCATGTATCCCACATGGGTAGGGTGCATGGTATTTAAAAGTGCGACATTCAGATAATTAATGTTACAGTGACACAACCCTATTTTTCCTGAGGCAGGTTTAGCCTTCCTATGTAGAAAATCAGAGTACAGATTAAAATACTATTTTTCCTATATCAGAAATGGGGGCAGCTAGACTATTTTTTACTAGTAATTAAACTCCAATTCAATGGCGAAGATAGGGTTTTTAATAAATATTAAGAAAAAGTATCTTTTAAAAACTTTGTGGTAACCCCTGGCACTACCTAACCAATGAAGTAAAAATTCCTTGGGACTTTCCTACCCACTTTTCCAGTAGTGCATGAAGTTCCTAGAGGTTAATTTGCAATAGCTCAATTTTCACCCAGTCTGTATTTGGGCTGATTGTGGTGTGAAATTCCTCTCTGGAGCTACACATTAGGTGACAGGTTGACCTGGATGACTCCTTTGAGCTCAGCAGAAGGGTGGCGGCCTGCCATCCTATTGGGACCACAATGTCAAATCCTACCTGACAGCTTTGTTTGAGTAACATGCAACATGTTGGTGGACTTTAAAGAGAAAATAGCATGCCATGACAATTCTTGTTTATCACACTGCTGTTACCAATGTCAGAAGGTGGTTTATTACCTGGGGTGGATTGATGTCCAATATAAGTAATAAACTCACTATCATGTTCGGTCTAGTCAAAGGATTTAGTAATTTAAGCCTGAGCTCAGCCCAAACTAGCCATGACACAGAGCACACAGGCTTAATCTGTAAGCTTTTAGAAGTACCAAAACAGCAAAAAAGTTTAAACTCAACTGAATAAAAATCCAAGAGACCAAGGTGCAATTTCAAGGCAAGAGAGTCAATATGTATTCACTTTTACAATTGCTAGCAGTACGGTATTCTGTGGTTGTGCGGGCAACAGAAAAAAGTGTGAAAAACTATTTTCTCCAGAGCTTCAGGGGGCAGTGCGAGAAAAAGTATTGAACCAGCAGTTCTATGGTGTCAGACAGGTTCATCTTTATCCCGCTCCAGGCACCTTGCAGCTGTGAAAAAACAACCAGGTCCTATTCTGCATTGGCACTTAGAGAATGTTTAGATTGAAGGCTCCAGATCTCCAGCAGGACCAGACTGCTTCAAATATTTAGCCTTCCATTCCAAAGTGGTGTCTACAATTTCAGCACGGCCAGCCCAGTGATGAAGTTTCTTTCAAAAAGCGACAAAGTCCTTTTCTACGTAGAAACTTTTTGACTTCTAGACTGTCACTGGCACCAGTCTACTTGTATATGACCACAACTCCATCGCAGTCTGCCTCACATCATGCCTAGGTCTTGGTCTACTGCTACCATAGACTATAATTGGTGCTTTTGGCTCCTCTTATTGGATTATGGTTATTTGGTCATATGTTACTCATAAAATTTTTTCATTTCTTTTAAAATTGGTTGTGACATTTTTGTTTTGTGTGATTTTTTTCTACTGTGTGTACATTGTTTAAATACTTTACACATTTACTTTGATTTAAGCCTGACTGCTTTGTGTCACATTACCAGGGATTGAGCACAGGTTTATTTTATCAAATGTGTGCGACAATTGGCAGACGGTGGCCTTCTTTGAGGTGGAGACTTTTCCACCCCAAATAATAAACCACTTTCCTACACCTAGCAGGAGACAGACTGTTAACCTTATTATACGGCCTATCAAAAGTACCTAATGTATCACTATCACACATTAAAATATTTTTTTCTATAGTTTTGCACCCTTAGAGCACATACTGTCTACTCCATATTTCTAAAACCCTGCATGGAAATAAAAGCCATACCTTTCAACTTAGCAATACGTAAAATCCTCTATCTGATCTATGAATCCCACCTGCGATCTGCATGAACTCACATGCACTCCCAATAATGGTCACACCTAACTTCTACTAATTTAATTCGCCACAAGGAGTAACTGAATGAAATGGTATCCTTGAAAGCACAACACTAACATCAATAATGAAGAATAACTACTCAATTAATGATTAACCTTAATTCAGATGTGACCTGCATGCTGCTCAGCATAATAGGCTTCAACATCTTGTCAAGGATAGTAAGCGCTATATAAATGCGATTATCACATATGCTAGTATTTAACTATTATTCCCGGTTATACTGATAATTATCATTAACAGAGATTATTCTGATTATTACTGGTATTATTGTTGTTAATTTTAGGCTGATCATAATGATCATGGTAACACTACAGCTACTACTAATAGTCATCTAAAGGTAATCCTACAACAGACTAGCTTCTCCTCTACCTTGTGGAGCACCATCTCCAGTCCAAAACGTAACCCAAAAGAATGTTTCACTGACCAAGATATCTCACCCATCTTGGTGCCAGCAGCCACATCTCTGGGATTTACAACTGACCAAAATATTTCTGATCTATCAAAACTGCTTCTTTCCAACTTCACTTGACAACACTAAAATCTTGCATTACTCCTGTGGACCTCATAAGAACCACTGCAGAAGTCTCGATTTTCTCACACGTATATGAAATAAATTAAATAATGTCCAACCTTTTCAAAACAGTGCTGGCAGCTCTTAGAGCGGTCCTACATGCTGCAGCCCAATTTGTGAAAAGTGCTGAGAAGTACAGATAATTTCATTCAGGCCTCCATTGGCTCCCTCGTGATATCAGAGTGCATTTTAAAATGGCATGCTTAACCCACAGTCTTATATTTAGGCTACCTCAGATTTTTGAAAGACATTTTTTTAATTACACGATAAACAAAACATAAGAAGAAGATGTAAATCTCAACTGATCCTGGAAATCCCAACAATATAAAAAAATCAAGACCTTAAAGTAAGTCTTTTCAACCTTCAAATGAAACTGTCTGCCCAATGATCTCACAATGAATCAGAGCCCGTTCTCCTTCAGGAGAAATGTAAAAACTCGTATCCAGACAGCAACAAAAGTTAGGAGGAAGTGAACACCTTGGTTGAGAAAAGTAGTGCCAACAAAAGGCTGGCCTCCTCAAACGTCCACCTCCTAACCTTTGCTGCTTCAGTCCCTGATCGGTTCCTGCGTTGACTGGACAATGGTCGGCCACAAGGCAGCCCTAGATAGCAATTCATCATCTGGGCTCCAATTATTCAACTGCAAAAGATATATTTTTTTCTGCTCAGCAAAATTCCTCCTGTCCTGATGATGGCCCCAGACAATTACATAGGGGCTGAAATGAAATGACAATCTTACAGTACCTAAAGACATTAATGACTCATACTTGAGAGAGGATCATATTCGTCTCAAATTTCATTTATTTTATAGGGGGTTCTTTCTCACAAAATCACCAACAGCCGGTTTTGCCTTTATGTGACTATTTGGTATGTGATCATGATTTCTGGCCATTAGTCACTTCTTAGAACTGTGTTCAGTATATACCCTGATTACATGCTGAAAGCTTACCTGCTCAGTGCCAGGATACCTTTCCTGGTGATAACGCACTCTACAAATACACATAACATATAGACGTACTTACTCGTTTACATTACTACTTTTGTTTACCTTATTTTAGGCCACTATTAAAAGAATAAATGTACTAGTTTGCTTTGAATGAGTCATGTCTCTTTATGTTCCTTTGTCTAACACATTTACTGTTCCTACAATACACCGTTTTGGGTATTGACTAAGTAATCACCTTTTTTGATTGCTTTCTGCCTGGACATTGCTACTCATACCTACCAATACCCCGGTCTATTTGGGTCTACGGGTTGCTCCTGTAGTGTATAAATAAGTTTCATTTATAGCATTTGTACGAAGGTATAAACAGAAATTAGCCAATAGAAAAGTGTTACGCTATAACTTCCTAATGATTTAACAATATGAAAATATATATGGAAAATATGATGTGTGGAAAACAAAATCAACAAAATTCAAGGAACCGTGAAAGAATTTAAGAAACAGTAAGCAATGTACATACACAATGTGATGGGTCCACCTTGTTACTATAAGCGATATGTGCATTTGCACTGGAAAAAACATTCAGGGCGACAGACAACAGAATATGTGATGGCCTGAATTGATTTTCCACATTAAAGCAAAGCGATCTGGCTTCTTCAGTAAACAAATAAAGGCAATTTTAGAAATAAAACATCAATTGCTGCAAGAAGAGCAGTCATGATCTCCTATGCTGACTGGGGCCAAATCAGAAAATGGAGCTACAGCACTAACGGTTTGGATAATAAGGGCATTTTGGGGAGCCAACATTACATTAGTGAGATTTTCATATCTCTATTTAGAACACAGTCATGTATGACTTCCAATCGGCGGCAGCCGCATCTGCTAAATGCATTGTAGAGTCGACAAAACAAGAAAACAACGCACATAAGAATTTCGAGTAGGCATCATCATAAATGTATAAATCACACTGCTTCGGATTAGGCTAGTATTACATTCTGTGCAACATAGCACGGTATCCCACAAGATCAAGGTGGTTATGAAACAGTGGCATCAGATGAAAGGGCGGTAAAAGGCGATAAGACAGCAGTGATAGAACCCGGAAGATAAAAACTTTATCTAGCCAGTGTGTGGACTGTAGTCTCTAGCAAAGAGAAGGAACTTTTATTAATTTTTAATATCTCAAATATTTCAACCTAGCAGGCTTGTGTTTGTAGAGTTACAAAGAACGAGTGACTTTGCACAATTCAGCCGTGCCTGATTCATTAACCGGACGACAATGTTGATGAAAGGTTTGGTTGATGAAACCTCGGTCCCACAAATGTTCACACAGATGCACTAACCCACTGAGTTGTCAAAAGTACAAAGCTAAAAAATGTTTTACAAAAAAAGCAAAGATAAATGAAACAAACATTGACAATGCAAGTCTTTCTGGCTTCTAGATGTAAGTGCATCTTCAATCATTGGGGAGTTTAGGCACTCGCCATACACCCATATTGTCACTTATTCTTGCCCTCATGCCTCCATTCACCCAGTCACTGACTCAGTCTTACATGTACCCACTCCCCTTGCACAATAAAACACACACATGTTCAAAAAGGATAAGCATGATACATTAAAAAACACAACAGTACAAAAACGGAACACTGCAGCCTGAATGTGATGAGCACATGCTTGCAATGAAGCATACAACATTAAATATAGCAAAAGACAGACATCTTGCGTTTGGTAAGTCATGGTTTTAAAGATCCATCATGGCTATCTTGTGTAAAAGCAATGTGACAATCATCTTGAAAAGGTTAAACAATGATACACTATGCACAGTGTCATTCCAGGATGCCTGCTCAGTATGCATCACACTGAGCAACAATCTTGGAATGCTATAGTGTATCCAAGAAGGGTGATGGGTTGCTTCTAAACACAGCAGCTATATCGGAATGGTAAAACGCTGAGACAGGATGAACAACACTATTCAATGATGGTCGCCCAATTTATAAGCATGGGCTGAACAGTATGTGGTACACTGCAGATAAAATGACCAGCAAGTCAGCTGCCTGGTAGCACTGTCTAGAGAGCTCCCGGTTCTCTACAATAAATAAACTCGAAGAAAAGTAATACAAGGAGACCTAAAAAGAAGAAAAAAAAGAAACTAAAAGAATGCCTTCAGACTGACACCCACTCATTTCAGGGTAGATGTGTACATACCAAAAGGCAAAAAAATGCTGCCATTCATAGGTCAACAGAGATAAAGGCTGAAGTTGGGTAACCCACTGCCATTTGCACAGGGTGTACCAGAGTGGATGACCAACAGCAAAACCGTAGTCTACGAGAGAAGCTGTGAAAAGCCATTCGCCCAAATACCTGTAATAGGTTCTAACATAGTGTAATAATAACCCACTGCTAAAGGCCAATAGGCTTTAGCATAAGCTTTTCACAATAAATATGCCAGACCTACTCCCTCTGTTGTAATCCTTCCATAATAAACTGATCATAGCCATGGCATCTGACACAACCTTCCCAATAAACCAATAAGGCCTCTAACCTTTATCATTGGCTTTGAACCATAACCAACTCAGGCCAACTGTATTCATAGGAGAATGCATGACTTGGTTAAGGTGGACCACATTTCTTCCAGGTCCGAAGCAAAAGGAACCTAAAAATGTAGTTACCTCGTGATTGTACAAATGTTTTTCTCTATTTATTTTTTTTCTCTCTCTCCTGCCTCTCTTGTCCATCGAGGTAACTAAATCTTTAGGTTTCTATTGCAACGTTTAAAACTTCAATGCTATATTTTTTTTTTGATCCGTTCTGGTACTGTTTATTGCGACATCTCTATGTATATGTGAAGCGCTCTGATACCCTTTTCTGGGTCTTGTCCGCGCTATATAAAACACGAAATAAATAAATAATTCAAAAGCTTGTAGAGAGGAAGATCAACCTGTAGCGGGAGCCCAAGAGCCTCAAAGAAATCCTCTTTCTTAAATCTATTTTATCTTGATCACTCAAGGTCAGGACACCAACGTTGTCAAGTCAGCTCTAAAAATTATGAAAAACAAAACTTTGTCCCATACATTTGTGTAAGACATTTGCCTGATTCTTGTGTTTTGATTTCTACAACACAATGCATGCAGGGTTCCAGGGAGTAGAGCTGATTTTGTTAAGTAACTTGCAATCTTCTGGATGCTAGTATAGCCTTTATTTTGCATTTATTTTGTGCTTGATATAATCTCGTTTCTACACTCTTATGGAGCAACCTTATACCCCAAAAAAAGGGAATCTGAACACAAGCATAAAATATTCCTCCGAGAAAGATATTTTTAAAAACTCTTATGGGGCTATTAATAAAAAATAAAAAAAATGCATAGGAAGAGATATAAATCAATGCCCGGGTGTAGTTTTACGTGCTATTCTATTCACATACATTCCTAAAATGAGACCTAGAAAATTGAGGTGTATTGGAGTTCTCCTGGAAATTATCTGATACATGTCCCAAAGGCTCTTTTTCCCCGCTGTTTGGAGTTCTCCGTAGCTTAGAACTCCACACAGGAGGAGTGAACCTCTTGTGCAAATGCACTTTTTTATTCCTGGAGAAAACATACTTCTCCATGGAAAAAGCCCTACCCCTACACCCCCAGCAAATCTAAGAGGTAATCCTTCAACTTCCTATCTTGGAAGGGAGTTACTTCAGCCCTTGACTGGAGCAAATCTCTGACTAATTCCACAGTTGAAAGTCGTCGGAGAGGAGTTTGTGAATGCCGCCAAACATACATGTTTGTGGGCGTTCCCAATCTTCCTAAGCAATCACACATTGAAACGCCCATTTCTCACCCCCTGAGTGGGATTCACTACCGTGGATTTATCCTCTCTAATGGAGGAGAAATTCAGAGTAATAAATGTAGGTATGCTCGCCCCAGGAATCCATTTGTAAATTGCTGCAGGTATAACACAGTTGTTTTATAATCTGAAAAAGATCTTCAGCTATCCAAAACACTGCTGCAAGATTGGTGTGTCAGCTACCCTCCCTCCTAGCCCACCCAAGATCTGCGTCAAACCTTATTTTAAAATCGATGCATTGGCTGCATATACGTAAGCAGGTCACTTTTACACTTCTCTGCCATGTTCACAGAGCAAAATATACCGACCAGGGTTGGTATTTGAACCCTTGTATTCCGCTCTTCAATATGCGCCAGTGTATAATCCAATCACCACAAAAAAATATAGTAGAGGAAGCTTGAATTTCCTTGCAGGTTTGTGATGTTACTTAGTTGTTTGCAGCCGGACGTGTGACATACGTGGTACGATAGCCACAGCAATGTGGTCTCACTGAATAAATATTGCTCCCTAGACCATATCAGGAGTATGGCAATTATCCTTGCTCGCTCAGATGCAACATCATCGATAGCGTTCTGCTGCCGCCCGACAAGTCAAACTCGCGGTAGATGTAACTTAATACCCGTCATGGGGTCACATGACCCACATACATAGGTATGTTGCATCTGAGCGAACAAGAATAATTGTCATACTCCTGATATGGTCTAGGGAGCAATATTTATTCAGTGACACCACATTGCTGTGGCTATCGTACCACATATGTCACACGTCCAGCTGCAAACAACTAAGTAACATCACGAACCTGCAAGGAAATTCAAGCTTCCTCTACTATATTTTTTTGCAGTGATTGGATTATAAATTGACGCATATAGAAGAGCAGAATACAGGGGTTAAAATACCACCCCTACTGTAATATACCATCTGACCAGGCTTACTTTGTCCATATCTTCTGCGTAGTTTCTACATTGCCCTGAAGAAGTCCTGTTCTGTTAGGACGAAATGCGTTGGCTCTTTGTCTTGTAAACAAAGAACTAATAGAGGAAAAAAGATTTTAAAAACTTGACCAGTGCCCAACGACTTGGTGGCAACATAAAGAATTACTATTTAAAGGACTCTTTGAATATTGTTATTTCGAGGTGCATCTCTGATTTTGTGTTAAACTCATTACAAGCTACTATAACACCATAACACATCACAGCTGTCTGTACACCTTATGTGATCAACAGAAAAAGAGCTTCAGGATCTACTACTGAATGAGAGGCTTTAGCTTAGCCCACACACACTGATCTTTCTTCCTACAGCATTTGATTGTGTGCCTCGCCTTAGAAAGTGCATTTGTTGCATCTGTGCACTTTATGCTCAATATAGTAAGCCTTATTTGGTTATTTTGAAATATTAATGATGCCACATATCAGATGCCAAAGGCTATACAAAATTATGACAAAGGCAGTAGGCCTAACAGATCTATTTTGAAAAGCGTACGTTAAAGCCAATCAGCCTTGAAAGGGGATTGCTACTACACTGTGGTGAATACTATAAGCATGTATTTTGTTACCTGAAATCTCACACATTACCACAGTATACACCACATACTTATTGTGAAAAGCACATGTTAAAGGCAATAGGCCATTATGGGTGGATGATTAATACACTGTGTTAACCATGGGTGGGCATTTTGTTGCATGGAGTTTTGGAGACTGGCACAGTAGGCTAGGATTGTAGTGTTGGTCGCCCCCTCTGACAAACCCTGGTGGTAGATCATTTGCACAGTAAACGTCCATGCAATACCCTCAAAGTAGGGGACTGTAGGTTTTTTGTCAACTGTAGTTTCATTAAAAAATATATATATTAAGCCACTGTTCTATTAAAGTGTCGTTCACATTCTGTTTCCACATGACAGCATAAAACATGGGAATGGAGCAGTCCACTTCAGTCCTTGGGTCTTTTTCCCAGCGAGTGTTGACATTTCACCTGATCATATGTGCATATCTACTTTCTGTTAAATGTGCTTCTGTGCCAGGTGTGGTAAGCCAGTCCTTCAGTTTTCTCTCTTTTAAAGGTTTACTTTCATTTATTTCCTTCTCTTTTTAATTATATTTTTAGCGCTCCAGGTAACTCCATAGACAGTGCTACAAAGCAGCTTGTGAGCTACAGATTTTATCTGCAGTGTGCTACATCCTGCACAGTCGCTACTTTTCAACCAAGTGGCCATCCTTGAATGCAGGGCCGGACTGGCTACTGGGCAGTTTGGAATGCTACTGAGCTGGGGGCTGATTCCGTTCATGGAGACCTGAGTGTGCTAAACGAAATTAGTTTTGCTTTAATTATTTCGAAGCACACGCAGGTCTCCATGAACGAAATCAGCCCCCACCGCAGTGAAATCAGCCCCCAGCTCGGCAGCATTCCAAATTGCCCGGTAGTCAGTCCGGCCCTGCTTGAATGGCACCATTTATATCATATCATTCTTTTAACTTAACAGGATGGCCACCACATTCAGAGCCATTATGTTGGCAATCTTGGAACAGTGCATCAATTCACAATGTGTTTCCGATATGGCCATCCAATGTGATGTTTGCATGGCGGGCATCCTAAAATGGTTTTATGACAGACATATCAGTATTTTACCATTCCAAGATGGCTCACACATTACTTCTAAATGTGGCGGCCATGTTGGAACTTTAAAGCAATGATACAAAGATACACTATGAACAATGCCATTCCAAGCAGGTAGCCCACTCCGAAGTTTAATATTTTACTTTTTTTTATTACACGCACGTGTCTGCCACATTATGTGGCCTTTCCCCCTATTTTTATTAATCTTTCATATGCTTTTTGAGTTAATCATTTTTATGGATAGGTGAGTGGCTGAATGCCAGAATGAGTCAGTGGGTGTATGAATGCATGATATGACATGATATGGCATGAGAGCAAGATACTTAGTAAACGCATGAGGAGTTATTTAGTGCCCAATCTCACCATTGACTGCAGAGTCACCTTTAGGTAAAAGCAAGACTTATTGGCTTTGGCAATGCTTCGTTGGTGGGTTGGGTATTGAGTTTAATCCTATCATAAAGGGGCAATGTCTGTTTAAAAAAAAAAACTTTATTCGTCAATGTGCACAATAGATGCATGACTCTGAACACCAGAGTCCACTGCAGTATCACTTTACATAACAAATGTCAGCCATTGACTTTTAAAGAAAACCAGCAGCACAGAGTATAATGTACAATTAACAACACCACGCGCCCCAACTGTTCCCCTCCTCCCCCCACCCCAGAGTTGCGCAACCACCACCGAGACCTACCCACTCAAACACATACACATCCCAGGCTACCCCCCCCCCCCTGCGCCAGGCCAAACCACCCCAACCCTACCCTCATTCCACTGAGATATCTTCTGTTTCAGCCGGTGGCTCCAGCCACAAACCCCTATAGTCAGCCCACCGCTTCCAAATTTTTAAGTGCTTACGAGGGTACCCCCGAGCCACAAAGAACGGCTGCTCCAACCCCATGCAGAAGTCGAATCCAGCCTTCCAGGCAGCAACCGAGGGCGCCCGTTCACCTTTACACTTCTGGCCGATATCACGTTTCGTCAATGTGAGGCCCAACAGTAACAAATGCCACTTTGCCCCCAATACCCTCCATCACATGCAGCAGGGTCAACCGTGGCGTACGTGGAAGCGACCACCCCAGGACCCCCGACAGGCAGGCGAATATCCCTCTCCAGAAGCGGTCCAGGGACAGGCACTGCCAGACAGAAGGCAAAAATGTACCCTCTGTCCCACCGCACCGGAGGCACTTCGGGGAGGCTACCAGCCTCGCCCGCCACAGTCGCACCCGAGTAAAATAAACATGGTGAAGATATTTGAATTGGATGAGGCGGAGGCGCATTGCTATGGCTGCTCCCCGAGGTGCGGCTAAGGCCTCCCTCCAGTCTTCTTCCACCAAGACCCCCACGTTCTCTTCCCATGCCCTCCGTAGTTTCTCCAGTTGAGATGCACTGTGGGTGACTAGGGTCTGATAAATGCGCAAGATCTTTTTGGTCTCTAGATCGCCCATAAACACTTTAGCTTCCAGCGGACTAAACTCAGGTATGGAGTCAAGGCCCTCCAGGCTAGGAGTAAGCGTGTGTCTGAGCTGGAGGTACCTGAAGAATTGCGACTGGGGCATGCCAAACTCAGCTTGCAGATCGCAAAACGATTTGAGGGAGCCATCGTGCACAACATCGCCCAGGGTGGAAATGCCAATGGCGTCCCAACCCCGAAAGCCCTGAAGGGCAGCCATACGCTTCAAAGATTGCCGCCAGATTTTAAAGACTACTTTCGTAGCTGGCGATGTCTGTTTTAATTGATCTAGGAGCTCATCTATTGACATTACATTTTGGAGAGTGGAAGCTTACAACAAAACATTGATGGAGAAAAATTTCTAGGCGATAGGTTCAAGTGCTGGTGATGTGGAACTGTAAGATAGGTTGGACCATTGGTGCCATCTATGGTTTATTAATAAACTTTTTACAAGAATTAAATCTACCATCTCCTGACTTCCCTTTTCTTTTCTCTTTCCATAGGGGAACATTGATGGTCTTAAAGCGAAGTTGCAGCTCTGATTTCAAAAGAACCGTCTGCAGCACATTTTCATCCCTCCACAACTACCCCTCCCTCCTGCCCTGATAGGCAGGTGAGATATTCTAGATGATTCAGATTATTTTGGAAACCTGACTGGCTTCTAAGTTCGGTTCAGATGAACCAGTGAAGTGTTCTCCTTCTCTGTTATTGCTGGTACAAGCTTGCTTGGAATCATTGATGTGATCGTGGTTAAAGGCTTGCTCTCTAATACACATGATGTTTTTGCTATTTCTTTCTTTGAAAAGCATGGGCAAAGTCAATAGGTCTAGAAGTGGCCACTAACATTTAGCTTTATTAATGATTTTTTGTTTTACATGGTTTTTGCAAAATGTAATTGCAGGGGAAGCTGCTGGATCCTCATCAATTTAAAAATGAATAGAAAAAAATCAAATATATTTTTTGCCCAAAATAGTCCCTTGCACTTAAGCCAGCTACTTTGTACGTGCAAGTGCTCCTTGTTAAATGACAGAATGCCATCACTCTCAGTGAAGCTAGCCAATGGCTATAGTGAGCAGACCCACTGCCCCATGCGGTATGCTGTAGTAGATGGAAAAAAATGTGAATCACACAGTAACAGCCCAATGGATGAAGAAAGATTGCTGAAAGCCATGTACGTATATTACACATATCATATTAGTAAATCAAAAGGTCTTGGCTAACACTAGACTTAAAAAGAGGCATGATAAAAAAGGTTTGTAACCAATTTTTTGACCAATAGAATGCTAAGCATTGCCTTTACAAGGAGACATACATAGTCATACATTAAACAATGAAGTAGAATTAGAGACCTAGAAATGCAAAGTTGGGCAAAGGATACAGTTGTGAACCATCAGTGCAGATGTCGTCTTATCATAGAATAACTTGGACCACCATAGATTTCATATCTCATCATTCAAGTAATATAGAAGGTCATAAGCAGTGCATCATAGGTGTGCAAACTTAAATATAACTGCTGTACTTCAGTGTTTTTTGGGTTAAAACTGTAGCTGCTTTATTTTCAGAAGACGTATGTATAAACTCCTCTTTAACATTTGCTTTTATCAGTCAATATCTAAGGTTTTTAGTCATTAGTTAAAATACTACAGCCTTTCTTCACGTATAACTCTACCATATATAACCTTTGTGTTTTCTAGTGAATTTCTAACACAAAGCGATTTCTTAGTAGGAAATGTCTGCTGCCAACCAATCACTGCAAATGGCATTTGGCAAGGGATTAGTTACAGCGCCAGGCCCCAAAACCCCTGTGGGTGGCCATCCGCTCTGCTACGCAAAGCCTTTGGCTGTTTGCTGCATGAGGTTTGCCGCAGGGTCTGCCGGCAGCCAGACTCTGCACACAACACCCACTGGTGGTCAAGCCACCATGAGCGGCTAACTGCCCATGCACCCCCGCCCACATAACTATTTTTCTAGGTCTCGCGGGAGCAGAGGTTCACACGGGCTCTCATAGAGTCCCAAAGGACCACATAGGGCCCGCACCAACTCCCATGGGACCGCAACATGCCAAAATCCTTTTATTTGGCCACTTGGAAGGTTCCTCTGGGACCCCACACATGGGCCAGGAGGTCAGGGCATCCTGATCCTTCCTCCTTCTATGTTTTTAAAATGTCTTTTTCAGGACTCAGGGACTGAGTCCCAAAGTTCTGTAATGGTGGCAACACAATATTCCTCCTTATGTTCTGGGCAGCCAATTAGAGCTCTCACTCCCATGGTACCGCTCTCGGTCCCTCACAACCAGCCAATCAGAATACTCTATTTTGTATTACAGCCCTGCAGAGCTCCCACAGGTGTCCCAGAGCTCTAAATATCACTATTTTTTTATTATTCATTTCTCAAAAAAACAAAACCACGAAAAGCATGTTTTCTGTGAAAAAAATCCAACTTTCTACCAAATTTGGTGCAATTCTGTTCAGACGTTGTTTCTGCATCGTCGTCTAATTTTCAGTATGGAATCACATGAGCAAAAAGTGTTTTTGCCCTTCCCCTTTTCTCGGCCCCTGCTTGATGGATCACCCCGAATTTTTCAAAGAAGGAGCAGAGATCAATGCATTTTTTGAGGGGTAAGTTATGTGGAGCTAGGTTAAACGGTTATAAACAAAACAAGAAATGGGCTTCCTATGACTTGCATATAACTACACATTGGCAACCGCAAGTGTGCAGTATTTGGGTGTGTGTGTGTATATACCTACACACACACACACACACACATATGTATATACATACACACACATATGTACATACACACACACACACACACACACATATGTACATACACACACACACAATATATATATATATATAGCAGCCAATAAGTGAATAAAACTTATTTGGAATTCGAAATTTCACGGAGTCAGTGCCTTTCTTGTATTGTGAAGTTTGGAGTGTTCCTGATATATATATATATACACACACACACTATGGGCGCGGTGGATCCGCGCTTAGGTCAGCGTACCCTAAGCGCAGCCTACGCGCACCCTGCTGTGCACGAGCTGTATTTTAATTGGCTGTCAACACTCCAAAGCAGGAAGTGTTGGCAGCCATCTTGTGCCTCGGTAGAACCGAGGCACAAGAAACCCAAAAGAAGCGTCACAAAACGTGAAAAGGGGGAAGGGTAGAAACACCCTGACCCCCTAGGCCTGCTCAGGCGGTCCCACAAGGAACCCCAAGGCCCAAAATGTGGGGGTTTTTTTAAACGAGAGGATGCACGCAGGATACGAAGGGGGGCGGGGCCCGAGGTGACATGTCTGCAAACACGCCCTATGTCGCGTTTTAAGTTGGGGGGGAAAAATTCCACTTCAAACCTGTAGGACCATGGGGGCCAAGTAGCCCACCAGGTGCTTCCAGGAAGCGCCATTGCGCTGCGTTGGAGAGGTGGGCCCTGCCCCTTTTTACATCTTTCTGCTACGCAGCTCTGTGGTGCTTACTGGATGTACTACGAATTCCGATTTACTCACCTGTTATCAGGCGAGACCTCAGTGCAGCATATTTGAGCCCAGTACTGATCCTGAAAAGTAATCCTAACCGTACTTCCATAGGCTAACATTGACTGGTTTCACTTGGAAATTCTTTTGTGTGTGGAGTTTTGGAACTTTTAAATATTCACCTAAAATCATCCGAACAACAAATTCCGATTTACTCACCTGTTATCAGGAGAGAACTCAATGCTGCATCTTTTAGTCCAGCACTGACCCTGAAAAGTAATTCTAACCGTACTTACCAGTAACTTGTATTTCCTTCCATAGGAATCCATGGTCTGGTTTTCACCAGAAAATTTTCTAAGTGTCTATTTTCACAAACTGCAAATATTCCTTAACCCCTTCGCTGCGGCGGCTATTCCGCCGCAGCGCTAAGGGGGAGGCGGGGCTGCGCGGCGGTCCCGTGCTCGTGACGAGCTGTGCTTGTGACGGAACGGTTCCGTCACGGCCCCGCCCACTCTTCAGAACGTCAGCGCAGGCGCGGAATTCGTGCCACGCAGGCGCGGCGAGCGGGCCGTGACGGAACCGTTCCATCACCAGCACAGCCCACCCGAGGCTCGTGACGGAACGGTTCCGTCACGAGCATGGGAGGGGTTAAAAATCACCTTTATGGAGGAGGAGCTTTGCGCGCGTCCAAGATGGCCCCGTGAGCTCGGGGCTCCCGAGACCCCCGCAGCCTCCGGGAATATCCTGTAAACTATCCTGATCTCTCGACACTGATCTGGATGATTGATTGACAGTGGCACCGAATGAGACATTCCGCGGCCGAATCTGACGACGGGGAGTGACGTTGGGGAGTCCGAGAGATCGGGGCCTGGGCCGGAGGGCGACCGGGGTCTTAGATGGGAGGCGACCCGGTCCCGAGTTGTACAACATCGGATCGATCGACCGGAAGTGGCCGGTCCGGACCACTGTTTTGGTTTCCGGTCGTGGATAAGTAGACTGTGGGTGCCCCATTTTTTGGGGGCTCCCCCCCAATGGAAATGTCCCCCCCTTGTGCACTGGTCGATTGTGTACGAATGCGCTGTCCTTGAGGTGGTGGCCTGGTGGGTGACGACGATTTGCCGAGAGAGGGTGGAGGAGCCGAGGGTCGTTCCGCGCTCTTGTGGCAAGTCTGGTCCTAGCGATGGCGACCAAACCGGAGGTGGAGAAGGCCCAGGTGAAATCGTCCAGGACGAGCCGTACAGTGCAATCTAATAAATTAGACTGATACACGGTTACGAAGGGTTCGCCTCGGGTGTCTGGTCGGATACAAGATGGCGGTGCGGAGGGCCCGAGCTCAACACTGCAACCCACATTGCATGATGTAATGGCGGCCATAGATGGGGTTCGTACTTCTCTCGGTCAACAAATGCAGTCTTTGGACCACAAGCTAGGCACTGTGACCATTGAGGTCAACCTGATCCGGGCAGATCTCACAAAAACGAACGAGACAGTGAAATCCATAGACATTAAGACAGCTGGCCTGACGGACGACATGGTGGAGCTCCAGCAGGAAGTTATGTTATGTTAGTAGGAATTTTTAGAGTGCGCGGTCACCTAATGGTTTCATGGCGCTGATTAAGTTAGGCAGGAGGTCGGGCAGAGGGCAGTTACGCAGGTGCCTGTACGTACAACCAGGTCTTTAACAGTCGTCTGAACTCTAGTAGATTGTTGCATTTCCGGATTACTAATGGCAGTGAGTTCCAGAATTTTGGAGCAAGATAAGAGAACCTACAACCACCCTGACGTTTAAGCCGGAAAGTGGGGATGGACAAAAGCTGAAGGTGGGCCGAACGTAAGTTGCGGGATGGAACGTGTCTTGCTATCAGGCCATTGATGAATTTGGGACTTTTCCCATTTAGGGCCTTGAAAATGATACATCCTGACTTAAAAGCCACACGTTGGGCAATAGGAAGCCAGTGAAGCTTATCCAGCAGGGATCTGGCAGATATCCATTTCGGTTGCTTGTAGATGAGCCTGGCGGCCTGATTTTGTATCATTTGGAGACGTTTAAGTAGGAATGAGGGGAGGCCAAGATAGATTGAATTAGAAAAGTCGAGGCGGGAAAGCACTAAGGCAGTGACTACCTGAGTAAGAGCTGAATGGCTAAGAAGATGGGAGATTTTCCTTATCTTACGTAGCTGGAATAGACAGGAAGAGACCACTGTCCCTATCTGGCCACTGAGTGATAGGTCGGCATTAATAATGACCCCCAGACTTCTCACAGATAGGGAAGGAACAGGAGGGGGCCCCAGTTCTGCCGGCCAGTAGTGAGGACCCCAGAGAAGTGCACTCTTCCCAGGCAAGACTAATTCGGTCTTGCCTGGGTTGAGTTTCAGATGATTGCGGTCCATCCAGCACTGGATATGGAGCATAGTAGTTTGGAATTGATGAATAGAATCAGAAGAATTGTCTAATGTAAAGACGAGCTGAAGGTCATCCGCATAATTATAGGTAGTAACCTTCAGATCTTTGAGAGAATGAATCAAAGGTCGGAGATATAGATTGAAGAGGAGGGGTGAAAGAGAGGAGCCCTGAGGGACTCCGCAAGAGATCGCAATCTCAGGGGCGGTAAAAGGGGCAAGACGAACTGCCTGGGTTCTACCTTCAAGGAAGGATTTAATCCAGAGGTAGGCAGAGCCCTGTATGCCAGCTTGTTTGACACGGTTGAGCAGAATTTCATGATCGACCGTGTCAAACGCGGCCGATAAATCCAGTAACACCAAAGCTTGTGCGTCCCCTTTATCAGCATTGGCTCTAATGGTGTCAAGTAGAGCCAGGATCACTGACTCAGTGGAATGGAAAGGCCGGAATCCTGCCTGGCATGGCTCCAAGTACTCGGATTTCTCAATAAAATGGGATAAGCTCGTAGTAACATGAGCCTCCAAAATCTTAGCCAGATAAGGGAGAAGAGAGATAGGCCGGTAGTTGGAAGGGTCTGTGGAGTCAGCCTCAGGTTTTTTGAGCAGGGGAACCACTACTGCATTCTTCAAGGCGCTAGGGACCTTCCCCTGTATAAGAGACTCGTTGAGAAAAGGTAGCACACTGTGAGGTAAGGTGGAAAAAATATCCCTCATGATGTGGGGGGGGGGGGGAGGGGTCATTAGGAGAGCCAGATTTGACACGCATCAATAGCTCCGCAAGAGTCAAAGGGCAAATGGAGGGAAAAAGATCAAAAATAGATGCATTAGTAGCCAGAGTGTCTGAAGGATCCCTGATTTACGTGGTGGCAATATTGGCTTTGATGGTAGATATTTTGTCTATAAAGAAATCGTTCAGGGAGTTGCATAGGGCTTGGGTGGGCAACTGACTTGGAAGAGTCCTGTTGATATTACATAGGTCATTGACTATAGAGAAGATTTCCTTGGACTTATTTTGGGCAACGGATATTCTGTGGGAGAAATAAGCCCTTTTAGCTGCCAGGATAGCTGGAAGTGCGCAACTTAAGGGCCGCTGGAGAGGTGCAGAGTCGACAATTGGATGAGTTCGAAGGGAGAGCCAGGAGGAATAATGTTCGCCTTACTGGGGTACCGGAGAATGCCGAGGGGCAGGCCCCTGATATAATTTGTGGAAGACATTATTACAAAACATCTGCAGCCTAAGGGCCCGAGTACCTTTTTCACGGTTGAGAGGGCGCACAGGGTCCCTGGAGGGAGACCACGTCCGGGCGCTCCTCCCCGACCGATGATTGTGAGGGTCCTTAATTTTAGGGACAGAGACGCTATCCTACAGGCCTCAAGGTCGAATGGGCCTCTGAAATTTGAAAACTCGTCGTTGAACTTTTATCCTGACTTTACTCAAAAGGTGCAGAAGCAGTGGCAGAGTTTTTTTAAGAGTCAAACAACGGCTATGAGTCAAAGGTTATAAATATGCCTTGATGTATCCAGCTAAGCTCCGAGTGGAGGTGCAGGGAAAGGCTTGGTTTTTCGATAATCCGGAGGCGGCGTCAGACTGGGTCGATGGATTGCCGACGCGGACGGAGCCGCAGGAGCGCGATGGCGAGGTAGCGGAAGAAGCAGAAGACCAGTGACTTTATTTGGGACAGTGGAAATGTGATTTTGGGGGGGGCAATGTTGAGTGCATATTCACCTGATTGACTTTGATACCAGTGTTGGACATGGCGGGAAGGTGGGGATTCGGGGTGCTGGACTCCTCCTCTAATCTATATTTAGATAGCCGTTTGTTTGTGAATGGGGCGACAGGCACACTGCGAGTTGGGGTTTGGCGAAGGCCGAGTGCAGGGCTACAGGGTGGGGGGAGGAGGTTGGGGTGTGTTGACGAGAGTGTGTTTTTTCTTTTTTCTTTTTTGATCTCAGGTGTCACCATGCTATTGTATTTGGAACTGCACAGGTACGGAGGCACGTAGTTCCCAGGGGTCCTGAATGAGGGTACTGAGCTGGAATGTGAATGGCTTGGGGGACAAGATCAAGAGAGGGATGGTGAATCAGCTCGTTAGGAGGCATGGGCCGGACGTAGTGCTTCTCCAGTAGACACACTTGGTTGGAAATAAATGTCTGGCTCTTCACAGGGGTGGATATAAGTAGGTGGCACATGCAGGCTTTACAACTGGATCCAGAGGAGTTGGGATCTTGGTCAAAAACTCCTTTCCACTGTAGGTGCAAAACACCTGGGTTGACCAGATGGGGAGATATGTAGGGGTTTCGGGGCTGGTTGGGGGCCGTACTGTGACTTTGATGTCGGTGTATGTGCCACCGGGCCTGCAGGCTGAAACTTATCGCGATCTGGGGAATGTTTTTCTATCGTTTCCTCTGGGTGACCTGGTGATTGGTGGAGACTTTAACTCGGTCTTGGATGGGGAGATAGATCATAGTCCTCCTCGAGTGCTCCGCCCATCGCAGCTGTGGCTGCCAGACTTCCTGGCGACGTTGGGTCTGATTGATGGATGGCACGCACGTAACCCGATGGTCACACATTATTCTCATGTGTCCGCGGCTCATGGTAGTCTGTCTAGGTTGGATTACGCGTTACTCCCGGCGGCGATGACGCCTAAGATTTGCGAAGCGCGTTACCTCGGGAGGGGTATCTCTGATCATTCCCCGTTATGGCTTGTCATTAGATTGGATTTGCCGGCGGCTGGCAGGGTTGCTCCTATCAGTGCTTGGCAATTGAAGGACCCGGCTATCAGAAAAGCTGTCCTCCGTATGTCAGATAGTTATTTTCGAGAAAATGCTGGCTCCGTAGATTCAGCGCAGACCCTGTGGGAGTCATACAAGACTGCGGCGAGAGGGGAAGTGTTGTCCCTGGTGGCGGGGAAGAAGAAGAGGGCGCTGGTGGATATGGTCCGGACAGAGGCAGAACTTCTGAGTCTGGAGGAAAAGTTTAATGAGTCGAGGGCTCAGGTGGACCTGCATCAGTTGTGCTTCGTGAGGAGGAATATCGCGTGCTAGTACGCAATAAGGCGGTGGCTAGTCAGCCGGCCGTTCAGAGTAAAATCTATGAACACGGGGACAAGGCCGGTAAATTGATAGCATGGCTCGAGAGAGGAGATCGGACCTCGATGTTGGTGCCGGAGTTAGAAGGTAAGGCGTCGCACCTGTTAACGGACCCGCAGGAGATAGTTGATGAGTTCGCAGATTATTATCAGGCGGTGTATACAGCGGGGAGTGCCCACACGGAGGTGGAAAATGGTGAATTGATTAGGGATATTGTCATGCCCCGCCTGTCAGAGGAACATAGGGATTATCTTGACTCCGCGTTCACGGATAATGAAGTGGCCCAAGCGATTAGGCAGGTTAAATCGGGTAAAGCGACTGGTCCAAATGGGATTCCTATTGAATTGTATAAGTTGAATACTAACAAGTTGGCTCCGTACGTGCGTGCTATGTTTTTCGAGAGTAGAGAGGTGGGAGAGCTCCCATACGATCAGCGTATAGCTAATGTGGTGGTTCTTTACAAGGAGGGCAAACCTAAGATGCAGTGCTCTTCGGATAGGCCTATATCGCTGCGTAGCCTAAGATTCTTGCAAAGCTCCTGGCGACCAGACAAGTTAAGGTAATTACGACCCGGATTCATCTGGATCAGTCGGGTTTATGCCGCACCGGAATACGGCGTTGAATTTACGACGGCTGCAGGGGGTCCTCGGGGGTGCTTTGAAAATACACGAACCGACGGTGTTGGTCTCTTTGGATGCGTCGATGGCATTTGACCGGGTGGAGTGGCGGTATTTGTTCGCGTTCTTGGGAAAGTTGGGGTTTGGCAGTGAATTTGTAGGATGGGTTCGCTTATTGTACTCTAAGCCTTTAGCTAGAATAATTGTCAATAACTGCAGATCCCGCAATTTTCAGCTCGGGAGGGGGACGAGACAGGGATGCCCGCTGTCGCCCCTGCTATTTGCGCTTGCGATGGAGCCGCTCGCCGCGTGGGTGCGTTGGGACAGGTCGATTCGGGGTTTGCGTTGGACGCCGGAGTGAGAGGACAAGATCTCACTTTACGCAGATGATGTCTTGCTTTACCTCACTAGACCTAAGGAGTCATTCGGAGTCTTCCTAGATGCGTTAGCCATATTCAGTAGGTATTCTGGACTGGCCGTTAACTGGGACAAGTCGGTGAAGTTTGTGGTGGCAGGGGATCCTCCGGTGGTTCCGCGGTCATGTCCAGTGCGGCTAGAAAAGGTTGGGTTTCGGTATCTAGGTTTATACATAACGCTAGATCCGCAGCTGCAGTACAAACGTAACTTGGTCGCTCCGTTGACTAGGTGCAGGGCAGATGTGGAACGTTGGAGGTCCCTTCCCCTCTCTCTGCTTGGGAGGGCGGTTTTGTTTACAATGATGGCGCTCCCTCGGTTTTTGTATGCGTTGCAGAAGTCGATGGACCTGGTGCCGGTGGCTTACTTCAAGGAGATAGAGGCTCTCCAGAGACGGCTTCTCTGTGGGGGTAGTGCTCGGATTGCCTACAGTAAGTTGACTCTTCCTTGGTACGAAGGGGGTATCGGGCTCCCGGACATTCGTAAGTATTACTGGGTCTCCCAGTTGGCTGCAGTGAACAATATAATATAAGGGATTCCTGGGGACCCGGGTTATGCAATGGAACGGGGTCAGGCGCCTGGTGGTTCGCTTGAGAGGGCTTTGTACTCCAGGCCGGGTAGGTTTCCGGTGACTGGTCCTACCTCCCATGTGGTGCGCGTCTGGCATGCCACTAACAAATGTTTGGGGTGGGAGGGTAGACTTACACTGGTCCCTCCTTTATTGAATTCGGAGAAGTTGGGTAGTATATGGAAGTCTAAGGGCTTTGATAAGTGGGACTTAATTGGCATTGTGAAGATTGGGGACATGTGGGGGAAGGGTGCAGTCCACACGTTTGAGTCCTTGGTAGCCCAGTACAAACTGCACCAGAACGAATATTTTCGCTATCTACAGGAGAGGGACACGTTGGTCGGCCACGTCCCTAAGGGTACGGTTCTTCCGGAGGCGTCGCCTCTGGAGGACCGAGTATTAGATGGCCCCATCCCTGAAAAAACGATTTCGCTGATCTATCGCAAGCTGGTGAATCATTCAGAGGATCCACTGCGGAGGATCAGGGCCCAGTGGTGTGAGGATGGATTGGAATTGGATGACGAAGACTGGACGGAAGCGGTGGCCTCTCTCAGGGTGGTTGCGATTCAGGTGAGGTTGAGGCTGGTGCAGTTGAAACTCCTGCATAGATCCTATATTACGGGACCGCGCCTGGTACGCATGGGACGAGCTGATAGTAGTGCGTGTCGGAGGGGGTGTGGGGAAGATGGTACCCTAATGCATATCTTGTGGCATTGTGAGCGAGTGCAGGCGTTCTGGTCGGCCATACATGTGGAGTTGGGCCAGGTGTTGGGAATGGAACGGAGGCCAGAGGCTCGGCGTTGTTTGCTGAATGTCTGGGAGCCGTCCGATTTAAATGTGTCCCAGAAGCAATGGGTGACATTGGCGTATATGGTGGCCAAACGTAACATTGCCCAGCTCTGGGGCGCTAGCCAGGCGCCTGGGGTCACTAAGTGGGCGGAGGACCTGGACTGGTACATGGTGCGAGAAAAGTCGGTATATGTGGCCAGGGGGTGCCCTCGTAAGTGGGGGAAGGTCTGGGGAGCGTGGAACAGCCACCGGGGAGATGTCTGCACTCCCCCTGAGTCCAGTCTTGATGAGGAGGTGCCCAAACCCGATGATCCCTGAGATTTTATGGTGGATCATGTTATTCTGATTTCTCTTTCGTACCGATGTACTGTACTGTCTTGGTTTCCCTGAGATATTCCTTATTTGTTTTGTATGTGTGATTTACGGTTTAATAAAAAGATTTTTTTTTTAAATAAAATTTACAAAAATTGCCTGTATGACTTAAACGCATTCTTTAAACTGTTTACAGGAGATGCACCAGTGCTGGATCCAGGATCCACCACTGAGTAAGAAAAAGTAACTATAACACTACTTACTTGCTAAGTGAATTTCCTGCCATAGGATAACATTGGAGATTCTATGTGAAAAAGTTTCAGTGTCAACTTTTAAAATACAATAATATTCCTTAAAAATCACTACTGTAACCAAAACGCTTTTACTCAACTGTTTACAGGAGATGTCCCAGGACTGAATCTAGGATCCAGTCCTGTGGTTAGAAAAGTAATCCATAAAGTAACTAATTGCATTTAACTAGAAATTCCCATTCAGCTCAATGTTGCATTGTGTTTGAAATGGTGTTGCCCATTGCCACAACTGTAACTACTGTACTTAAAAGTCTATTGCCTATTTGCACAGTACTTAAACTATAGTAATTCATTCTGAGAAAGTATATTTTGTAATGTAATGTATAATGTAATTAAAAAAATTAAATATCTAAAAATAAATAGTTTAAAAAAAATGTAGCAAATGAGTTTAAAAAAATAAATAGAAGAATTAATACATTTAAAAATTTTCATTTATAAAACCTTTAAAATTCACTGAAAAAAACATAGGTTTCAGTCATGTTATAGTTAGGAATTAGCATTTAAAAAACCGTAGAAATTCACTGAAAAAACCATAGGTTTGAGATGTCATCATTGATGTCACTGACCCAGTCATGAATGATGTAATATGTGACATCCTCAGCAGTGGATTACGGGCGAGCAAGTTATAGTTAGTACAACTAACTATAACGGAGGAATTTCAATGGAGATATAATATATATATATATATATATATACGAACACGCCCTCCAACAAACTGAAAGGAAGGAGCCACAAACAGGGAAAATTCAGGTGAGGCTTTTTAATGGAAACTGGACAGCGTAGGTATGATGCATTTCGGATTTACTCCTTCCTCAGACACCTCTTGCTGCCGCGTCTCATGTCTGTGTAGCCCAGATCGAATGTCCATTGCTTGTTAATCAGTGCACTACTGCACTCCCCCAACCATGTGATCATCCGCCTTGTTGCAGCCAATGTAAAACTTCAACTCCCAGAAGGCTATACTCTGGATTGGCGTGATGTGGGAAAACAAAGTTTTTTCTTATAGTTTTTGGCGTTTGTAGGACTGGGCACACTTAGTGAGGTCGCTATTTGAATGTCCTGGCCCCTCGGGTCCCTGCACGACGTCCCAATCCGCAGCGTGTCGTGCAGCTGGGTCATAGGTCGGCGAGATTGCACCGACACTCCCGTGAAGTCACGGTCTGCGTTTCAGCAGTGTCCCTCGCATACCGGCGCTCTGTTGGTGGGCTGCCTAATAGCCCATACCTGAGCACACTCCGTAGATCCGCTTGCGCAGAAACCAGAACAGCAGGCAGCCGCTTGACGTGACGGGGCTCCTTTACGTGTTTCCTGGCTGACACGAAATATACGAACACGCCCTCCAACAAACTGAAAGGAAGGAGCCACAAACAGGGAAAATTCAGGTGAGGCTTTTTAATGGAAACTGGACAGCGTAGGTATGATGCATTTCGGATATATATATATATATATATATATATATATATATATATATATTCACTGAAAAAACCATAGGTTAGAGACCATATATAGTTAGCTGGACATTTTATTGACATAAAACCAATGAAATTCCATATATAGTTGGTTGCACTAACTATATATCGCGCACCCGCAATCCACTGCTGATGATGTCACATATTACATCATTCATGACATGGTCAGTGACATCACTGATGACATCACTGATGACATCTCAAATGACATCACTGATGACATCACTGATGACATCTCAAATGACATCACTGATGACATCATCTAGTGTCTGTGTGTTTTTGTAAAGTGTAAATATGTTTTACATATTGAAGAATGAGTGGATGTATGGAAGACTGAGTGTGTGTGTGGCTGGCTGGGAGGTGTGTGACTCTGTGCATATCAATGTGTACTTGTATCAGTGATTGTATAAGAGAGTAAGTATGTGTTAGTATATGTGTGAAAAAGTATGGTGTTCTGTGTTTAACTGTATAGATGAGGAAATCGAAGTGTGATTGATTCTTCACAGGACTGACTAGGTGTATGAGTGCATATGATAGTGTTGTAATAATGAGTGACTGTATGTATGAGTGATTGTATGGGTGAATGAGTGAATGTGTGTGTAGACGTAGGAATCAGTGAGTGCGTATGTAGTAACTGGTATTGGTGTGTCATGATGTCATCAGTGATGTCATTTGAGATGTCATCAGTGATGTCATCAGTGATGTCATTTGAGATGTCATCAGTGATGTCACTGACCATGTCATGAATGATGTAATATGTGACATCATCAGCAGTGGATTGCGGGTGCGCGATATATAGTTAGTGCAACTAACTATATATGGAATTTCATTGGTTTTATGTCAATAAAATGTCCAGCTAACTATATATGGTCTCTAACCTATGGTTTTTTCAGTGAATTTTCAAGGTTTTGTAAATGCAAATTCCTAACTATATATGGTCTATAACCTATGGTTTTTTCAGTGAATTTCATTGGTTTTTTAAAAGCTAATATCTATAGCTGTAAAATATATTCTTTATTACGTGACGTATCACGTAGCCACGTGAGACGCCTCATGATGCGTCGCATAACCGTGACGTATCGGCTCTGCAGCGCAAACAAAACCCGTAACGTAGGCGTGCCGGAGCACGCTTACAGATATATATATTTTTTTTAACCTTAATTAGACAAAATCCACACGTGCACATATCTTGAGGCCTTGCAAAGGCACATCAAACAAACAGTCCCTACAATTTTGCCAAGTTTGCTGGAAATCTATTCCCTTCATTTTTTTTTACTGTTTCTCTTGGTTTTCCCCTTGTTACGCTTACCGGGACGCTACCCGGTACGCGAACCGGACGCTCCAAAAACACAAGATGGCGGACTCCCGTTACGCTGCCGGTTAGCTGCCCGGTTCGCGTACCGGGAAGCGCCTCTACCGCGAAAAATCGCGGGGGACTTTATTATCCCCCTCATCAATCCTAGGGGGTCAGGAGGGGTTTACCTTGCCCCCTTTCCTTCATTTCCCCCTTCTTTTTTCACCACATCTTGTCTCTCGAACCTACCGAGAGACAAGATGGCGGCCGCTCCGGACTGTTTACAATGTTGACAGCTACGCTGCCGGTTAGCTGCTCGGTTAGCTGCCCGGTGAGCTGCCTGCTCTACGGCGTAAAATCGCAAAAAAAAATGTTTTTTTATTTTTTGCCCCGCGGGGCACTTTAATATCCCCCTCATCAATCCTAGGGGGTCAGGAGGGGTCTACCTTGCCCCCTTTCCTTCATTTCCCCCTTCGTTTTTCACCACATCTTGTCTCTCGATCCTACCGAGAGACAAGATGGTGGCCGCTCCGGACTGTTTAGAATGTTGACAGACACCGGAGAGCCAATCAGCTTCACTTCGCGAAGTTCCGTTACGCGTCAGGTACGCGAACCGGGGCGCTAACCGGAGCGCTGTCACAGATATATATATTTTTTTAAACGTTAATTTCTCAAAATCCACTGGAGCACATATATTGAGACATAGCAAAGGCACGTCGGGCAAACCATATCTACAATTTTGCCAAGTTTCATGTAAATCTATTCAGCCGTTCGAGCTAAAAGTGAGTCCAACCGCCCTATGGAAAAATGAATGGGAAAAACGCGTTTTGGGACCCCCCTTTCCTCTCGGCCTCCCCTTGACGAAACCCCCCCCAAATTTTTAGGGGCTGCTCAGAAACAAAATGTGCAATTTTCCTGAAAATTTCAGCCAATTCCGTCCACAAACGCCAAAGTTATTAGACATAGAAGTTTCAGAAATCCCATAGAGAAAAAATCCTAACTATATATACCCACTGGCTATCGCCAGTAGGTAATATACATATATAAACATATATAATCTGCATATCTATATAAATATAAATGCATGCATACATATACATATATGCATACATATGCATGTTATTTACATGAAAGTTTTAAAAACACTAATAAAACCAAAGCTAAAAAGCCACCTCATTACAAACAGAATGGCTTTAACTTAAACGAGGGCGAGATCTATTGCATTTTCAATGCTTGTTTACTTTGGTTCTATCAAGAAGGCATTCAGATGTGTCACACATTTGCCATAAATTCTGAATGTTAGCACTCTAGTTGCTCATTAGATCACTGTAGTAAAGCTAGTGCTCACCAGGGAAGTCTGCTGCTAATCATGGTTTGCAGCCATTTTCCCGCATTTTTTATCCCGCAGACTTTCAGTCCGCATACCATTATCCCGCGAGGTCATTGACCTCGCATACCATTATCCCGCATTTTTTCAAAACGCATGTGCATTTATCGCGCATGCCTTTACAAAGAATTACGTTTTAAAGGCATGTATGGTAAATGCATTTGCGTTGTGAAAACCACGATGACGAGAGAGGTAAGTGGGTTTGTGTTAATTTTTTCGTGGGTTAGTGATTGTGTAGTGTAGTGTTGTGTAGTGTAGTGTTGTGTTAGTGTAGTGTATAGTTGTGGTGGTTGTTTAGTGTAGGGTCATGCTGGGGGTAGTGTTTTAGGGTTTAGGGTTGTGTTGTAGTGTTTGCGTAGTGTAGGGTCATGCTGGGGCTAGTGTTTTAGCGTTTAGGGCAGTGTTGTAGTGTTTGCGTAGTGTAGGGTCATGCTGGGGGTAGTGTTTTAGGGTGTAGGGTAGTGTTGTAGTGTTTGCGTAGTGTAGGGTCATGCTGGGGGTAGTGTTTTAGGGTTTTGGGAAGTGTTGTAGTGTTTGCGTAGTGTAGGGTCATGCTGGGGGTAGTGTTTTAGGGTTTAGGGTAGTGTTTGCGTAGTGTAGGGTCATGCTGGGGGTAGTGTTTTAGGGTTTAGGGTAGTGTTGTAGTGTTTGCGTAGTGTAGGGTCATGCTGGGTGTAGTGTTTTAGGGTTTAGGGTAGTGTTGTAGTGTTTGCGTAGTGTAGGGTCATGCTGGGGGTAGTGTTTTAGGGTTTAGGGTAGTGTTGTAGTGTTTGCGTAGTGTAGGGTCATGCTGGGGTGTAGTGTTTTAGGGTTTAGGGTAGTGTTGTAGTGTTTGCGTAGTGTAGGGTCATGCTGGGGGTAGTGTTTTAGGGTTTAGGGTAGTGTTGTAGTGTTTGCGTAGTGTAGGGTCATGCTGGGGGTAGTGTTTTAGGGTTTAGGGTAGTGTTGTATTGTTTGCGTAGTGTAGGGTCATGCTGGGGGTTGTGTTTTAGGGTTTAGGGTAGTGTTGTAGTGTTTGCGTAGTGTAGGGTCATGCTGGGGGTAGTGTTTTAGGGTTTAGGGTAGTGTTGTAGTGTTTGCGTAGTGTAGGGTCATGCTGGGGGTAGTGTTTTAGGGTTTAGGGTAGTGTTGTGGTGTTTGCGTAGTGTAGGGTCATGCTGGGGTGTAGTGTTTTAGGGTTTTGGGTAGTGTTGTAGTGTTTGCGTAGTGTAGGGTCATGCTGGGGGTAGTGTTTTAGGGTTTAGGGTAGTGTTGTAGTGTTTGCGTAGTGTAGGGTCATGCTGGGGGTAGTGTTTTAGGGTTTAGGGTAGTGTTGTAGTGTTTGCGTAGTGTAGGGTCATGCTGGGGGTAGTGTTTTAGGGTTTAGGGTAGTGTTGTACTGTTTGCGTAGTGTAGGGTCATGCTGGGGTGTAGTGTTTTAGGGTTTTGGGTAGTGTTGTAGTGTTTGCGTAGTGTAGGGTCATGCTGGGGGTAGTGTTTTAGGGTTTAGGGTAGTGTTGTAATGTTTGCGTAGTGTAGGGTCATGCTGGGGGTAGTGTTTTAGGGTTTAGGGTAGTCTTGTAGTGTTTGCGTAGTGTAGGGTCATGCTGGGGTGTAGTGTTTTAGGGTTTTGGGTAGTGTTGTAGTGTTTGCGTAGTGTAGGGTCATGCTGGGGGTAGTGTTTTAGGGTTTAGGGTAGTGTTGTAGTGTTTGCGTAGTGTAGGGTCATGCTGGGGGTAGTGTTTTAGGGTTTAGGGTAGTGTTGTAGTGTTTGCGTAGTGTAGGGTCATACTGGGGTAGTGTTTTAGGGTTTAGGGTAGTGTTGTAGTGTTTGCGTAGTGTAGGGTCATCCTGGGGTGTAGTGTTTTAGGGTTTTGCGTAGTGTTGTAGTGTTTGCGTAGTGTAGGGTCATGCTGGGGGTAGTGTTTTCGGGTTTAGGGTAGTGTTGTAGTGTTTGCGTAGTGTAGGGTCATGCTGGGGTGTAGTGTTTTAGGGTTTAGGGTTGTGTTGTAGTGTTTGTGTAGTGTAGGTTCATGCTGGGGGTAGTGTTTTAGGGTTTAGGGTAGTGTTGTAGTGTTTGTGTAGTGTAGGGTCATGCTGGGGGTAGTGTTTTAGGGTTTAGGGTTGTGTTGTAGTGTTTGTGTAGTGTAGGGTCATGCTGGGGTAGTGTTTTAGGGTTTAGGGTAGTGTTGTAGTGTTTGCGTAGTGTAGGGTCATGCTGGGGTGTAGTGTTTTAGGGTTTTGGGTAGTGTTGTAGTGTTTGCGTAGTGTAGGGTCATGCTGGGGGTAGTGTTTTAGGGTTTAGGGTAGTGTTGTAGTGTTTGTGTAGTGTAGGGTCATGCTGGGGGTAGTGTTTTAGGGTTTAGGGTAGTTTAGTTGTTTAGTGTATGCTAAAGGCATATTCGTTCTAAAAGTTTTCGTTATTTTAATTTGCGGCCTAATAGTACATGCAGGATTTTTTTTGTGGACTGATGGTATGCGGGATTTCATCATATATTCGCTAATCATACTTTCTATGGCAAAATGAACCCCCTCATTTTGTTCCTTTTTAAATTAAATGTTTTAAGAGTTACCACTTTATTCCAATCAAGATGGCTTCAGGTGTGCCATACCTTTGTAATAAGTAGGACTGTTAGCACTCTAGTTGTTCTTTAGAACACTCAGGGACATTCTGTCATTGGGCTATAGTTGGGCTACATCTGGCTGATATTTGGGCTACATTTGTTTTTTTTTGTCTCTGGTGGCCATCTTTGGGCTACATTGGGCTACATTTGGGCTCCAACATATATATAGCCCAATGTAGCCCAATATATATTTTTCAAAGTTAATTTTCGTAAAAACCACTGGAGCCTATATCTTGAGACATAGCAAAGGCACATCGGGCTACCAGTCCCTACAATTTTGCCAAGTTTGGTGTAAATCCATTCAGCCGTTCGGGCTAAAAGTGAGGCCAACCGCCCTATGGAAAATTGCATGGGAAAAACACGTTTTGGGACCCCCCTTTTTTCTCGGCCCCCCCTTGACGAAACCCCCCCAAATTTTCAGGGGCTGCTCAGAAACAAAATGTTCCATTTTCCTGAAAATTTCAGCCAATTCTGTCCTCAAACGCCAAAGTTATTCGACATAGAATTTTCAAAAATCCCATAGGAAAAAAATCCTAACTATATATACCTACTGGCTATCGCCAGTAGGATATATATATATATATATATTACCTACTGGCGGTCGCCAGTAGGTATATATAGTTAGGATTTTTTCTCTATGGGTTTTTTGAAAATTCTATGTCTAATAACTTTGGCGTTTGTGGACGGAATTGGCTGAAATTTTCAGGAAAATGGCACATTTTGTTTCTGAGCAGCCCTTGAAAATTTGGGGGGGGTTCGTCCAGTGGGGGCCGAGAAAAAAGGGGGGTCCCAAAACGTGTTTTTAACATTGAGTTTTCCATAGGGCGGTTGGCCTCACTTTTAGCCCGAACGGCTGAATGGATTTGCACGAAACTTGGCAAAATTGTAGGGACTGGTAGCCCGATGTGCCTTTTGTAGGTCTCAATATATGTGCTCCAGTGGATTTTGAGAAATTAACGTTTAAAACAAGATATATATCTGTAACAGCGGACCGGGCAGCGGCCCAGGACGCGTACTTTTCGCGCAACGGAGCTTTGCGAAGCGAAGCTGATTGGCTCTCCGGTGTCTGTAAACATTTCAAACAGTACGTAGCGGCCGCCATCTTGTCTCTCGGTAGGATCGAGAGACAAGAGGAGGCCAAAGCGAAGGGGCAAATGACCATAAGGGGGCATAGTAGATCCTCGCTGACCCCCTAGGTTTGATGTGGAGGTTTTAAAAGGGCCCCGCGGGGCAAAAAAAAAAAAATAATAATAATAATCGAACGGCTGAATGGATTTGCACGAAACTTGGTAAAATATTAGGGACTGGTAGCCCGATGTGCCTTTGCTATGTCTCAATATATGTGCTTCAGTGCATTTTGAGAAATTAACGTTCAAAAACAAGATATATATCTGTAACAGCGCTCCGCTTCGCGGAGATAAAATTATATCTGTATTACCTAGCTGTTGCTAACACCAGTTAGCGACGGCTAGCAGGAGATAGCGACCATCTTGGGTCCCACTTTGCATGTGAGTGATATTTATCACTAATGACATGCAAAGTGGGCATGCCAAGATGTTAGCGACTGGAAACAGTCGCTAACATCGCTATCTCCTAGGGACTGGTAGCCCGATGTGCCTTTGCTATGTCTCAATATATGTGCTTCAGTGCATTTTGAGAAATTAACGTTCAAAAACAAGATATATATCTGTAACAGCGCTCCGCTTCGCGGAGATAAAATTATATCTGTATTACCTAGCTGTTGCTAACACCAGTTAGCGACGGCTAGTAGGAGATAGCGACCATCTTGGGTCCCACTTTGCATGTGAGTGATATTTATCACTAATGACATGCAAAGTGGGCATGCCAAGATGTTAGCGACTGGAAACAGTCGCTAACATCGCTATCTCCTATTATCAACTTTTGGAAATATTCGAGATAAGCGCGAATATCTCCAAAAAGTAACAGCTGCCCAGAGCAGTTCTTAGCCATGTTATCCAATGGGAGGTGGATAACATGGCTAAGAGCATTAGCTCGGTAATGCATGAATATCGCTGAGTTTTCAGCGATATTAATGCATTGCGGTCGTTTTTTATCGTATTTGCGATAAACCTTGATAATAGCAAGGTTTATCTGCGATAATTTCTGACGGTAAAAAAATCTTTGCAATGCATCGTTAGGGATAAATATCGCTTAACTTTGGTAATATGCCCCAACGTCTGTTAACGTTCGATTCGAAGGAAATCAGGAATTGTTGAAAAACATTGTGTGCGCCATCTTGTCTTTTTTCAAATGCCACACTTTTGTCGTGCACGGCAGCCATTTTAGATGCCTTGACCAGACCCACTCTGTGCACGCTGTCGATCCTTAGCATGGCTCCCCACCCTCGCAAGCATCTCACCCAGGCAGTGGTCACCCCCGCTCTCTGTCTTATGCATGGGTAATAAACCTCCCCCCATCTGCGCTGCTCTTCCCTGAGAATCACACCCTGTGCCCGCCCGACACCTCCCTTTCGCCCTATTCACTACCGCACCCTCTGACACTCCTTTTCCTCTGTGTCCGATTGTCCAGGCCGGTCCTAGGCTATCAGCTAGCCCTGCAGATGTAGTTTATGGCCACAGCTGTAAAGAATCACCCCTCTTCAAAGGAGTTATAGTAGATCAAGGCCCACACTCGATGAGATCCGTCACAGCAGAAGCGTTGCTATTATCTGAAAACCATCCTGTATTGTGATTGGGGAGGGGACCGAGCGTGAAGCGGAAGATTCCAGGGATGACTCTTTGTACATCAAAGTTTTTACAATTATGTGTCACATTAAAAATATATAGCACTCCGACAAAGTAGTAAGATTATAAAACTTTAATAATTTATAAATATATACAAGAAAACAAAAATAGTAATAACATATAAACATTTTTAGGGAAAAACAACGAAGTAGCGGTCGGCTGTGCGAATAGTCCCAACGCAGCACAACGTCCAGATTTCCGGCGTGGGGCGTCGCGGGGGGTGGGTCATCAGTAGCAAACTGTTGTGCGAATAGTTCCAAGGCAGCAGAACGCGCCGAAATCTAGATGACACGAAAGTGATGTCTAGTAAGTTGCCACCCAGCAAATAACGGCGTGGGGCGTCGCGGGGGGTGGGTCATCAGTAGCAAACTGTTGTGCGAATAGTTCCAAGGCAGCAGAACGATGGCACCAAGGTGATGTCCAGTAAGTTGCCGCACTGGTTTTGGTATCCTACAATGTTGCTCCGAATAACGGCGTGGGGCGCCCCGGGGGAGGCGGCGTGAACGGGCCTCTCCAGGTGGAGTCTCATCTGTTTTAGTGGGGCGCCCCTTTACCGTTTCAGTTGCCATTCCGTCCGCTTTTGGTCCACTGTGTCAAAATCCGCCATTCAGCTGAGTTGCGCCCACTCTTGCGGTGCAGCGATAGGCGGCTGCCACAGGACTCTCAAAATGGCGGCAGGCTCTTTCCTTTTTGGGCGTGGTCCACTGAAATGGCCCTGGGACACCTTGGAAATCGGACGCTTGTCTGCTAGGTCTTGGACCCCATTCTCGAAAGCGTCCCCTCCGCCTTGAGAATTCATCAAAAGTTTTGGGGGCCCCGACTCCTGCAGGCTTCTGGTGGGGAGCGGCTGCCATGATTGCTCGCGGAATGACCACGACGGAGCTACGAGATGGTGGTGCTCTCATGCTGACGCCAGTTTAGTCTGAAACATCCAGAAACAAGGTGGGGCTTTCATCGTTTGGGGGGAAAAAAAAGTTTTCATCCAATGAAAAGTGTTGTTTTTAGGTCATATGATCAAGCCTTCCATCATTAGGAAACCAAAAGTAAAATGAACCAATGAAAAGTTTTATAAACAAGTCACATGACCTGTTATGCGGCATAGGGTATAAAATGCGGAGAAAATACGTTGGCCCGTGAGGCGGCGTCAGTAGCGGACCGATGTGCGAATAGGCCGAAGGCAATACAACGCGCCAAGATCCGGATGGCACCGAGGTGGTGTCCAGCAAGTTGCAGCACTGGTGTGGCCATCCTACAATGCTGAAAGTCGGCGTGGGGCGCCCCGTTGGCCTGTGAGTTTGCGTCAGTAGCGGACCGATGTGCGAATAGGCCGAAGGCAGCACAACGCGCCAAGATCCGGATGTCACCGTGGTGGTTTCATAGTTGAGAGGCACTTCATCTGCAGTGGGGCGCCGAGATCCGGATGGCACCGAGGTGATGTCTAGCAAGTTGCTGTACTGGTGTGGTTATTCTACAATGCTGAAACTCGGCGTGGGGCGCCCCATTAGCCTGTGAGATGGCGTCAGTAGCGGACCGATGTGCGAATGGGGCCAAAGGCAGCGCAACAATATTTTCTGAAGAGAAGACACCAAAAGGTGCTGACATTCCAAGATCCGGATGGCACCGAGGTGGTGTCTAGCAAGCTATGCAGTTGAGTTGTGTGCGCACTTGCGGCGAATAGGTCGAAGGCAGCATAACAATGTTTTCTGAATAGGAGACACCACAAGGCGTTGAGATTCGGTTACCACCGAGGTGATGTCTAGCAAGTTGCCGCACTGGTGTGGCCATCCTACAATACTGCTCCGAATAACGGCGTGGGGTGCCCGAAGGGGGGGGGAGCCGGCGTGAATGGGCCTTCCTAGGTGGAGGCTCGTCTGCTGTAGTGGGGCGCCCCTTTACCGTTTCAGTTGCCATTCAGCTGAGTTTCGGCTGCTCTTGATGCTACAGCGACAGGCGGCTGCAAGAGGACTCTCAAAATGGCGGCCTGTTCTTTGGATTTGGGCCTGGTCCACTAAAATGGCCCTGGGACACCTTAGAACTCGGACGCTCGATTTTTTTTCCCTTTCCTGTACATGCAAAAAAAGGTAAATGCCCGGTACGTTACACGCTTCATCTGCCACGATGAACTCTCCAGAGGAACCGAAAAAAAATATAGTTGTGGTAACTATACCATGCATCGTCATATGGAGAGGTGGCACCAATTAATTATAGTGCTGCATAAAAGAGAGATTTGGAGGAGAACCCCTGACCTGCTAGTACATTCATCAAAGAAGTGGCACTGAGAGCTTCAGAGGCAAGGGAAACGGTCCCAAATATTTAGAAGAACTTTGGAAAGATTAAAATGACATGTTTAGATTGTGGCAAATTAATTTCATGTGGACAGATGAGTGTTACTCTAATAAATACAGCATATGAACATCATCATAGTCGATGGTTGGTAGAGACATTTTGACTATATCCTGGACCTGCCCGTCCTCGCCCAAAATGGCGCCGGAATAAATGGGACTCGTAACTCCTTGTTGTGTACTGGTTGCAGAACCTTGAAATCACGAGATACGTATGCAGTTTTGAAGCACATGGCGGGCGGGGACGAGAATTGATTGAATATTTCGACATCCCTATTGATATTAAGTTCTGATGTGTTATTGATTACTGTACTGTTGAAAGTTCGAATTAACGTCACCCATGGTACTTGCCCGCAAATGTATATCTAGATAATTTTATTGTAACTGGCCCGGTCGTATTTTAATTATAAAATGTACGTCCACCGATTCCGTAACTGTTAGACACCTTAGTTCTTGCAACCTAATGGCCCGCCCGTTACGTTCCTCTACAGTGTAAATGTCTATTCATCATATACGATTACAGTTTGCTCTGTGGCAGGCCCACGTGGTTATAGGCTCGTATTTGTATAATGAAATTTTCACAATAAAGGTTTTTAAAAGAAAACATGGTAGTAGTATATACATTGGTAAAGTTTTTAATAATAGTGACTGTTTTAGAATCATTAAAAGGCAAGTGAAATAAAGCAGACCAATTACATGAAGGGTAAAAGGTATAATACGAAGGAACGCAGTAAAGATAAATGGTCAAGGGCTGTTGTGTTTTCTATTCCTGCAACATAAAGTGATCGATAAGAATCTCATATTCAGGCGTATCGGCGACTAAGACAGCAGGTCGACCCTCTTTTGCTCAACGGCTCCGTCATGGGACGAAGAAACGCTCTTTTTCTCGAAAAAAGAATATATTTTACTTGCAGGACAGTTGTAAAATTTCCGGGAAAGTACATTAGCCTGGAACATTATAACATATATTTAAGAAAAAATAATGTTCGGAAGTAATGAAAAGCGTAATTTTTAGGTCATATGACCAAGCCTTTCATCATTACAATAAGAAAAGTAAAATGAACCAATGAAAAGTTTTATTAACAAGTCACATGACTTGTTATGCTTACGTTACGCGCTGCGCGCCCCGGATGACTTCCGGATGCGCTAACGCGGCGCGTCATATGACGCATTACGCGACAACGCAGGTCCAGAATATAGTCAAAATGTCTCCACCAACCAGCGGTCGGAACACAACCCCTTTCAGCAGGCTAAATAGTTCTGTTAAATGACAACAGAAGGGACAGGCAACAAGAACCATCAGTCAAAGAGGGGAGGGCTAGTTCTTCTCTACCGGGTTACATTGGGGCGCTACCGGAACTGATCGAATTGGTAGTCTACAGTGTTTCTGGATGTTTCAGACTGAAGATGGGGTTAGCATGAGAGCAGCACCATTTCGTAGCTCCGTCGTGGTCATTCCGCAACCAATCATGGCAGCCGTTCTTTATCGTTATTTTGGGCGGGGTGGGTGGCGGAGCCGAGCTGTTTTGCAGCCATCATTGTGTGGAGTTCAGTTCATCTCACTAGTTTTGTATTTGTCATGAGGGGTTGTTCCTAATGTTTCTATTTTAGCGAGGTCAAAAAGAGATCCCATTAGTGGCCTACTGATTTTGCTCGATTCCTTTTCTTTTTTTTTACACGATTTTTCGTTATCTGCAAAGACTAAACAGAGTATTGCGACTCTGTGTTTGTTTGTAAATAGAGAATGAACCAAAGAGAACTAATTCTAAAACAGTAAATACTTGGATAACAATCAATCAAATGGAGAGAGAAGCAGGCACGACGGATTACAATGGGGGCAAAGGCCTGCGTTAACTACCTTTCACTATCTGCAAAGAGAGAGTACTCCTAATAGAAATGAGGGTGGGGGGCACCATTCAAAGCAGATCAGTGTGCATAAACACGAAAATGTTTTCACTTACCACGTACTTGACATTCGACAGCTTATGATATTTGCTATTAAAAAACCATTGAAATTCACTGAAAAAACCATAGGTTATAGACCATATATAGTTAGGAATTAGCATTTACAAAACCTTGAAAATTCACTGAAAAAACCATAGGTTATAGACCATATATAGTTAGGAATTAGCATTTAAAAAACCTTATTTTACTCACACAAAACCATTGAAATTCCATATATAGTTAGTTGCACTAACTATATATCGCGCACCCGCAATCCACTGCTGATCATGTCACATATTACATCATTCATGACATGGTCAGTGACATCACTGATGACATCACTGATGACATCTCAAATGACATCACTGATGACATCACTGATGACATCTCATTTGACATCATTCTTGTGCTAATACGATAAACCTTTTCAGACTCTAATATAACCTTAGATACACTCAGTGTATACAGACACTCACACACTGCCACTCATCCATGGAGTTACTCACACACCCAGTCAGTCATGCAAAGAAACAATCTCACCTCCATTTCTTCAACTATACAGTTAAACACACCTTACTTATTGAAACATATACTAACACATATTTACTCTCTTATACAATCCCTGATACAAGTTCACAATGATCGATACAACTACTCACTCATTCAGTGGCTCTCATGCACAGTTATTTATATATGCCAACTCTCACATGTACTGTGTTTTACATATGTACTTACTATGACATGTAGCATTGAGATATCCATTCACTCATCAATACACTCATGCACACAGTCAACTGCCCATGTAGCTGTTTCCACATGCACTCTTGAACTCATACACCTAGTGAATAAACTGCTCACACATCTATGCATAGAGTCACACACCTTCCAGCCACCCCTACACAAACTCAATCTCCCATAGAAATACTTGGGCAACCAATTAATAACACATATAGCCTCTCGTATAGCTAATGATCAACACATGCAGCAGTTTACAGAACAACAGACATAATGATGCACAAATTAAGACAGTTTAGTCACTAACCCATGCATTCAGTGAGACACATTTAATCACTCACTCATACAGTCAGTCACGCACCTACTAAATCCTTCATCCAGACACTTATACATCCACTCATTCTTCAATATGTAAAACATATTTAAACTTTACAAAAACACACAGACACTAGATGATGTCATCAGTGATGTCATTTGAGATGTCATCAGTGATGTCATTTGAGATGTCATCAGTGATGTCATCAGTGATGTCACTGACCATGTCATGAATGATGTAATATGTGACATGATCAGCAGTGGATTGCGGGTGCGCGATATATAGTTAGTGCAACTAACTATATATGGAATTTCAATGGTTTTGTGTGAGTAAAATAAGGTTTTTTAAATGCTAATTCCTAACTATATATGGTCTATAACCTATGGTTTTTTCAGTGAATATATATATATATATATCTCTCTCTCTCTTAGGAAAATCCAGATGTCAAATCCCAAATGGGGGGCAAATGAGCCTTAGAATACGATGAAGCCTACTGATATTCTAACAGGGCGTGACTTAGCCAAGGCATGGCTCCAGTAACAGCTGAAGAAAGCAATGAGAGGGTTCTACAGCTTTTGGATCAAGTGGGAACTACACTAAGAAGGGGCAAGAGCAAATGCAAAGCCAAATCAAGGTATATACCTCAAACTCCGCCCAATGCAATTGATTGCTTCCATGAGATTGTAATCAAGGTGTTGGACCAACTAAGGTCATCCACTGGACCACGATTGGGGAAGAGGAAATATAATTTAAATAAGGATGTCTCTTAAAAATGTCTCCTAAAAATGACACACCCTTAGTTATAAAGCCTTCAGACCAATGCAACACTGGGGCTGAAGAATGAATGCAGTGCCTGCCATGCAGCTGAAAGTTCGCCACAGCCAAGTCCTGAGCACTGTGTCACCGACGTCCGTGGCGCACACTCGAACTCCAACGCAGCCCCCTCCCCACCCCCGACCATACACTGCTTATTACCCCACATATCACATCACTCATGACATGTTCCATGACTTCACTGGGCAAGTTTGAACATTTTTACCAGGGCTGCTTTTGGTGCCCAGTGCGGCCGTGTTAATAGAGATGTACAGATATTATACACAGGATCGGGACAATGATGATGCGGGATGGAGGGGACACATCTATCAAAAGTGTACTAGCCACATTGATAAAAAGTTATTATAAAACAAGAACATGTATATATTTGTTTTAAACACAGACCTGGGCACAGCCAGTGGCACAACTGAATCAAAAATATAAACACATCAATAGATACTCCCTTGTGCTCACAACACTAGTTTCCCACCTCTGTTATTTGCCTCTGCTTCGTGGGACTTGTATACAAGTCTCGCCTTTGTGAATTCCACGTCCGGCACATGGTGTGTGATATGTTGCTTGTAATTTTGTGCAGGCCTTGTTCGTCAACGTCTCAACAGAACAACATACATTTAGCAGTTGTTTAAAAAGGAAGTGCCCGATTCCAAAAGTAAGTTTACTCACTACTTTTCAGTATTCACAAAGGTAAACTTAAACCAAAAGCCAACTTACTGAGCGAAATTCACTAAGCCTAAAACCGCAACCAAAAACTCAAGATGTCTCGCACAGACATGGACAGTGTAAGGAAATGGAGCAACGCATGTCATGTTGCAGAACTTCAGTCATAACGGCTGAAGCAAGAACAGGAAACTCTCTGGTTTGGTTGCAAACATCTCCCCGAGCGCTATTTACAAACCTACTCTGCCTCAGCCTTACAGCTTCCCCATTCTGCCTCCATCTGCTCCCACCCCCGGCCGGCTCTGTCAGTTCACCGACTGCCAGATGTTCAGCCAGCGGCCTGCATAACCACAGCTCCTCCCCGCTGAAAAGGCCGCGAGGGACTTACTTTCAAACTTTTCCGTCCCTCTCTACATGACTGGAGGACACTATGAAAACAAATAAAACCCGAGTCTGAAAAGAGTCCCATTTTCTGTGACGATCTGTGATCGAAATGGGACGCCAAGTTAGATTAATTTAAAAGATACAAGAAGAATACCAATTCGACGCAATACCCTTCGTTGCAGCAAAAATACTTTAAAAACTCAAGTGCGTGTCTTAAGTTATAAAAGAGAAATATTAGGAAACAGAAAAAGCAAATGGAGAAAACAAATTATTTTCATGTTTCTGGAGACAGATCAAAACTGCTCTCCATGATTAGGCGGTACATCCATTTTCACTTGATACACGTAAACAAAATGGCTGCGGATCAATTAGAAGATGTAGTGTAATGTGGGTAATTAACCTATTGTACCCTGGAGACAGTTTTGTCTGCCACACACCCCACAAAATCTTGCAGTCCAGCTCAGGACTTCCATTTTATTGCCACCTCTCATGTATGGTCTTCCCCTCGTTTCTCACCATGGGTCTTCCGCACTTTCTTCTGTCATACTCTCGTTACCTACTGTGGTCATAAGGCCTACCTTAGTGGTCGTCGTCACTGTTCTCCATCTTGTGACCAGCATCCCTTCCCCATCTCCACCCAATCACCGCCACAAGTATATATGCAATTAATCGCACCAAAAACAGTACAAGATTTCAGGCCAAGTGCAGTCTCAGACAATGCTATGTGTATCAAGGACATGAATATAGTGTTGCACGAAGGCTAAATTTGCAGTCCATGGTTGCAAGATATGTTCTGTCATGATGTGAATGAGCAGGTTATTACTGAAACACCAAAATGTTCTAAAAATAACTATCTTGGATGGACCTTAAGGTTACCTGCCTAGCAGATGGACCAAGCTGTGGTAGTAGAAGTCCTAAAATTCATCAGTTTGGTAGCTATGTAGCTATGCATCCTCCACACATCCATGCACTGCCAAAATGTCACACATCACACACTCCACATCCCTTCTCCAACCAGGTCAAGTGGTGGGCCCCTCAGGTGTCAGCCTTGTTGCTATTGCTTTTCAATGTGTATCTTCACCCGCTGGTAAACCTAGGAAGTTCGCTCAGCTGTACCTTTAAGAACCATGTGATGATACTCATTGTGCCCAGGCTATATTCTGCCCCTTGTTACGACTACTTGGCCTTACTACAACTACCTGGCATTGATCCAAACTCCGAATTAGAATATACAAACAGCCTTTATTTGCTGTATATGCTGTGAGGAGGCTGCATCACCAGTACAACACACATGCAAGTCACTACACAACCCAGTTGTTCACAATACTCTGGTTTACAATCCTTTTCACTGGTGCATTGTCCACAGAAGAGTGCAATTCAAAGCTCTATGCACAGCATAGGTGGTCTTCTACCCAACCAGTATGAATTTCATCAATGCTATGCAAATGTATACATGTTTTTCGGCCCTTACCCTCTGCCGCCACGCTACAGTACCAAACACCCTATTGTCACAGGCGGTACCTGAGAAGCAGACGCAGCTCTCTCCAAGTAACCCCCCTAAACCCCCTTCAAACTCCTTGCCTCTTTAAATTCACAATACACAGCAACACTTTGACCTAAAAAGCATAAGGCCAATGTAGTTCAAACAATAAAATACAACCTTCAACCAAGCAGTTCACGTCACAGCTTTAGGTGGGCACAGGTATATTTCTGAAACGTTCTTCAAAAAGAATGTAATATAACACAAAAAAACCTTAAGCATCCACATCAGAAACTCCCTACATTACAAAACTACACTCTAGGTGTGGTTTTGCATCACACACAAGACCTAAACCAAGAGGCTGATGATGCCAGACCACATTATTGAAATAATTCAGTCTGATAGACTCGTGTCCAGAATGTCACCTGAAACTAAATGTGGTGTAAATTATCAAATATTCTATTAATTATTTCACTGATGATTCATGAAAACTCATTTTAATTCAAAAAGTGAACACAAATTAGCAAAACCTCGCAGCGAAATGCAGGACAAGTGTTCCTTCTACTGCCATTACTTAAAATATCAGACACAGTTTTTTATCATGAAGGTCACAATTTGCTACAGGTTTTTGCATATTTCTGTTACAGAAGTGCAGAAATGTGAATGTTCGGTCAGAATTTCCAAATGGCAAATGACAGAAATGCGATCTGTGGAATTACATTACGCTAATTACACTTACTACTTGTGAATATGTGTTAACATGGAAGAGTTTGCACACCTAAGATTGCAGGTTTTGGTTTGAGAAGTTTGGAGTTCATAGGGGACCGGCAAGCGGTGGCCATGCAAAACACTTCCAGACCAGTAATTACAAACTCAACAAAAACGCCCTGGAAACACACCGGTAGAGTTACTCCTGTAAAAGATAGTAGTTCATGCGTTGACATGATGGAAAAATGTATGCCCTATATTTTGTGGGGGTGCAGAGGGACGGGTTTCACTAACCAGATAAATATCCATCACATGGCAAAAGACCAGACCGAAAGTTATCTGTGTTCAATTCACACTTCTGTCACAGGTATTCCTGTTGAGTGTCTGCCGTGTGGACAATCCCCAGGACAGGAGAAGTACGGAAGGAAATCACGATTTTCTGTAGATTTCCTTGGATGCTGCAGTTTAGTTTATTTCCTTAATCCATGTAAATTGTAGACGGAAACCATGTACACATGTTTGATTTAAAAAATACTCTTTGGTAGTCGAATTACAAGATTTTTTAGAGTAGCCTGAGGAACAAGTGTGATGCTTCGGACCTGGAAGAATGTATTCCACCTGAACCAAGTCTTGCATTCTCCTTGGATTCCGTGCTCACCTCTACCCAGTCATTCTTCGGATCAGCATAATTGCACTGGTAGTTCATTCCAACACTTGGAATACTTGCTGCAGCACTAATGTCCACCCACTCTCGTAGTTCCTTCTCAAGCAGCTCTTTCCCCTTTTCTCACTTATAAAGCACTTTCTTTATCCATTAATAGAACAGTTCTTTCCTCGCCCCAAAGTAGACCAGATCATATTTGGTTTGTACTTCTTCACCAGGATTAAACGTTAGAGAGACACAAAACAACACTAGTGGCACCAGAAGATTTCCATGTTCCAGTTACCACTGCAAACACAGGTGCATTATCAAGGCCCCATTGAAGCCGCACTGGTTCTTCCAATGTCAATTTATCCACAATCTAAAGCTGGAGGTGCACTTCTTTTTTTAGTGGATTTACACATGTGCTCAGGAAAAAATCCCATAACTCATGATGCAAGAGAGTCAGTTGCTGAAGAGTGGAACACACTATCAGGCTGAATAACTATTATTTTCCTTCCCTATATGTGCCCCTCATGCAAAATAATTCAGTTTTGGGGCCCCATAAAATGACAAACAAATGTTCTCAAAATTATTCTTTAGAATGTTAAATACGGCAGACAAGCTAAATAATGTTTCGGCCTTTAGGACACACACCTAAAAATACAAGGGTAAATGTTTGCAGTTTACACGTAATACTAGATATTGACACTGTAAAACATAATAAGAAAGCTAAACATTTAAACTCAATTTGGGGGGCGCGTTTTAAAAGAATAGCCAAAAGGAATGCCGCTCGTTGCTGGAGCTGACAGCGTGATACAGGAGTCCTCAGAAGGCGGGTGAAAGCGGGAGTAAGCGGCAATCAGCGCTTTTGTGTGAACTTGGTCCCAGGACTGCAAGGGGCTCTGTGCACTGCGAGGGCGGGACTGCGAGTCCCAGCAGGAGTAGCGCTCAGGACACCAGCGCACCTGCGACTCTTCCCGCCCTCCCCCCTCCTCTCTACTTAGCCCCGCCCAGTAACGCGCACGCGGGACGCGCGCGGGCCAAAGCACGGGGCTAAGCCCGGGCAAAGGGCGGGCCGTTTTAGGCCGTTAGAGGCCGGAAGAGACCGGACCGGGCCCCCCCTCTAACGCCCCCGCTAAATCGCCCCATTATTCACCCCAATATGACTTCCAGAGCACTAAGGAGTAAATCTGTACAACAAGGCGCAAGTACTTTGGAAAAATTTTTCCCCAAAGCGAGCTCCCAAATCAGCAAGTGTCATTCATCCATGGACTCTCACCTTGAGATGGGTCCTGAAAGTGTGTTCCTGGACCTTGGGGAATCTGCCACAAATGATGTTAGTACACCCATCACCATGGACGCTACCCATATGTCTTTACTGGACAGCATTGACCAGACTATTGAGTCGGTGCTTCAACAGTTAAGAACGCCTGTAACGCAGAGGGTCCAAGATTCCTCACGGACACTGGGGAATAATGACCATTCTGTTGTTCTGGACAACACGGGTCCAAACATGTTGGAAGCAGGTCAAGCGGTCCTGTTAACTGACCCCGTAGATAGTGGGGTGGTACAGCCTCTTAAAAGGAAAAGGCCTGCTGAAATAAAGAGGGCAAAAAGGGAAAAAATTGTTGTATCTGAATCATCCCTCGAAGAAAGTACAGATATTTCGGTCTCCCCAGAGCTTATTCTATCTGGGTCTGGGTCGGGTCTTCTGGCCTCGCCAGCTCCTGTGTTATCACCAGCGGCGGCGGGTCCATTTATCTTTGGTGGGGTATCCTCCAATAGTTCAGATAGAGTAATTAATTCACTTACAGCTATTATTAAGAATCTGTTAACCCCCATCTCAGTTAGATTAGAGGCTATAGAGAATTTACTCCAGTCCAGGGAAAATAACCACACTAGGAATAGCCCTGGTATAGCTACAAACGCTCCTATAGCTACCGGGGAACCACGTGGGAATAGCTCACTTCCTTCGACATTGCCCCAGGTTTCCAGTAGGGTATTGCCCAGTGCAAATGGTGCGTCTACTTCTCAGACGCGCACCTTGTTACCTCCAGCACCTAGGCCCCCTGTCCCGGCCCCCAGGAGATCTAAGTTACCCCCTGCGCCGCAACTCGCGCCGCGGTCAAGGGCGACAGTGGGTCCTATAAATGCCCCGAGCGATGGTCTTGCCCCCCCCCCCTTGATAGACGTAGGGTGGTCAACCTGCCCCCAGAAGCTGTTCCATATACGGCAATCATGGTGGGAGTTCCTGAGCTATCTGATGGTGTTAGGGAGTCTCAAGACTCCCTACGCAATAAGGTTATAAGCTGGCTCAGCATTAATAGACCGCTGCCTCCAAACTTGAAGGGTGAGGTTCTGATGGTAAGGAGGATTCCATGGATTGGCCCTACTACAAAGAACAGGTCAGGGGATTGCATCGTCCTAAGTTTTAAGAGCCCACACGTTGCAAACTACATCTGCAACTGGCTTGTAAGGCCTGACAAGTCCAAAATAGAACTTGTACCCCTTTCTTATTTCTATCCTAGTGGTAGCAACACGGTGGGAGGGAGGGAGAAGGGGTGGACTAGGGTGGGCTTTGCTGTAGATGGCTCCCGCTACAGACCAAGGCACTCCCTACCAACTGCCCAGGCAAACTTCATACATCACAACAGGTTTTCCTGTTTGGACCAGGTCGATTGACCACAAACTAGGGTAAGCCTGTCTGGTCCTGGGAAGATGGTGGACGATGTGCAAAGTTGTGTGGGATCGGGTGTGTTCCCCATGCTGGAGCCAACCCGGCTCCACACCGCTAATGAGCGAGGGGCTGTCACGGACGACAATCTGTGCCAACTGGGTCCCCCACTTGACAACGGGTCTGCCCATACTCTGCAAACAGGGGCAGTGGAGCGGGCCGGCCCTGCCGCCATCGCTGTCTGTGGAATTGCTTCCCCAGACGATGGTTCACCCATGGTCACCCCGCAACCTCCTGCTGGAGCTCAGGGCATCCTGCCACTTGATCCAGGATTGAGAATCCTCTCCTGGAATGTGGCAGGAATTGCGAATAAGGAAGGCTCTCCTGAATGGGATCGCCTGGTAGGTGGATGTGACATACTCCTCTTTCAGGAGACCTGGGCGAGGGCCGCTCGGTCCAGGAGAGGGTTTGAAGTATTCGAAATCCCTGCCAAATGGGCTGGGAGGGGGAGGCCATCTGGTGGCTTGGCAATCTGGATTGCGAGTCACACTGGGTGCCAGGCGGAGCAGGTCCACACGTGCTCACAGGACATCCAGTGTGTGCGGCTCACTTGGCCTGGTAAAACTCCGTGGGCCATCGTTAACGTCTACTCGCGTCCAGTGGCCTCGCCAAACGAATCACCCACCCTCAATGATCTGGCCTCCTTTTTGGGCCAACTTCCGGGTGACCTCAAGGTGGTGCTTGGAGGAGACTTCAATTGCCACTTTGAACCTCTGGAAGGTCTACTGGATGGTGTCCTTACGGCCGAGGATGACCACTGGGGGGTTCCACCCTCAGCTTCTCCTCACCCTAAAGCCTGGTCCCCTCTAGCTTTACAACTCATGTCCCTTACCCTGAATTGCGCACTGAGGGCGTGTAATGGTCGTACCCCTTCCGATACCCCCTCAGTGTGTACTTTCAACAGGAGGGGCCATGAGTCGAGGCTAGATTACATCATGGTGGACATTACACTCTGGCCCAAAGTGCTTGACTTTAGGGTAATTGAGAGGTCAGACAGCGACCACAATGCCCTTTGTCTAAATATCCTGTGCCCCCTGCCCAAGACGGACCTATCCCCAGTTGGCCAAGGGGATGATCTGGGGGATTTGTCCCTCACCACAAACAGGCGCCAGGTCAAGTGGGGAAAGTTGGTGAGCTCGGAAGAGTCCATCAAGAAATTATATGAGCTGGCACTCCCCAGCTTTATGGAGGTGGATGCTCTCTTGAATGAACTAAGAACCCCAGATTACTACGAGAAACTGGGAAACATTCACCAGGATTTAGTGAGGGATTTGGCCGAGGTTTTCCATCCGGAGGTCCCAATCCGAAAGAAAAGGACCCTTGTTCCCTCCTGGTATACTTCAGATTGCAGGGCAGCAAAATCTGAGCTCATTGCAGCAATAAAAGAGGGGTCAGACACGGCCAAAGTACGTGACCTCAGGAAGCACCACAAATCAGTGCTGGCGGCTGCAAGGACCGAGTGGGACTGGAACCACTGGCAGGATCTTTTCGATGCCCTCAAGGTTAGGGACTCCCGGAAATTCTGGGCCCTAGTAAACAATGGGTCGAGGGAACTTAGTAAAACGATTGAGCCTAATATAGCCCCCGCGGTCTGGGAGGCCCATTTTGGGGCTCTCTACCAAGATACTAGTTCCTGCTCGGCTGTAGAGCTGGAATTGCCCTTGGGTACTCAGGAGCCTGGAATGGAACTATCCCTGGGGGAAGTGGAGCTTGCCCTAGAACGCTTAGCAGTGGGGAAGGCGCCAGGCCTGGATAGGTTACCCGGGGATCTATTTAGGCACCACCCGGACATCTGGGGCCCATACCTTCTCATTCTCTTCAATGCCATTCTTGGAGGTATGGCGATCCCTGGGTCGTGGTTGGGGGCAGAGATTGTGCCCATCCATAAGAAGGGTTCTACTCTGCTCCCCTCTAATTACAGGCCTATAAGCCTTATAGATGTGCCCCAAAAACTCTTTGCGCGCCTCATCTTGGACCATCTCCTAGACTGGGTCGAGGACAATGACATCATGAGCCCCCTTCAGGCTGGCTTCAGGAAGAACACGTCGACCATGGACCAAATTTTTCGCCTCCTTCTCCTGTATTGGAAGACGGTCACGCTAGAGGGAGGTCGACTGTACATGGTCTTCGTGGACCTGAGGTCAGCCTTCGACCTGGTCCCGAGGGGGAAGTTATGGGAGGTTCTGCAGAAGTTAGGAGTCCCCCCCCACCTCCTTAGAATCATCATTAGGCTGCATGAGAACAACTTTGCGGTAGTCAGGTGTGGGAGGGATGGTAAGCCCTCGGGTAAATTCCCGGTCCGCCGAGGTGTCAGACAGGGCTGTGTTTTGGCTCCGACACTGTTCTGTCTGTACATTAACAGCGTCATTCAACATCTTGACGCTGTTGGGGACAATGACGCCCCGGTTTTGGCAGGAAGGAGGGTTCCGGCAATAATGTTTGCCGATGATACCCTCCTTCTTTCCAAATCCCCTATGGGGATCCAGAGGATTGTGGATGGTTTTGGCCACTTTTGTCGACAACATGGGTTGGAGGTGAACACGGATAAAACCAAGTTCATGATCTTCAACCCCCCCTCCAAAACCAGACCCAATCCAAAACTGGGGGAAACTAGCCTTGAAAGGGTCTCTACCTTTATATATCTGGGGGTTTCACTACAAGAAAATCTGACATGGGACTCCCAGGTAGCAAGATCTAGGTTGAAACTTTCCCAGCTATCGGGCGCACTCCTGAGGGTGTCCAATAAGTCCACCTTCAAGCCTGTTAGTCCGGCCCTGGAAATGTACAGGACCCAGGCGAAGGCAGCTGCCTCGTACGGCAGTGAGCTGTGGGGACACAAAGCTGGGAAGGTCATGGTAGGGGTGGAAAACTGTTTCCTCAGACGCCTACTTGCTCTCCCGCAAGGCACACCACTCCTCCCCTTAAGACTCGACCTGGGCCTCCCGCCAATTGCAGAGGACCTACGGTCGAAACCTGTGAAGTTCTGGCATCGGGTATGGACCACCGAGGAACTGCATCACTATAGGCAGGACCTTATACATGTCATGAGGCTGGATGTTAATGGTAAGATCCCTTGGCTGGCATACATCAAGTCGGAATGCTCTAGCCTGAAATTGCCTGACCTATGGGACGATCCAGCTCAGGGCTGTAGAAGGATTTCGCGCAAAACCCTCGCACAGCTCTACAAGAACAAAAGCCTTGCTGATATGGACAATGCTTATGACAGTGGCACCCTGACGGGACGTTTTTTAGTATCCAAAAATTCTTATGTCTTTGAACCTTTTATGGATTTTATCTATCCGCTTTTGGCGAGGAAATTGTTCCTGCAATGGAGGTTTGGCACGCTCCCTACTAAAGTCTTTACCTATAAATGGTCGCTAGGGGGTGACAAGCTCTGCCCATGCTGTAAAGCTAACGATGAAGACGATTTGCACATAATGTTCTCTTGCCATGTTTATCGGAGCCCGAGGAGGCGCTGGCTAGCCCCTCTATGCCGGAATCTGGGCTTCAGGAACTATTTACAGGCCTACAGGGTTATGAAAACTAATACCCTGGGCCACATTGTGTTTGCAGTTTCCAAATTCTTAATGGCAGCATGGATAATAAGGAAGAAAATGTCTGGTTAATTCATATTACCTTGTATTTCCTAACACTGCAGGTCCAGTTGGTTTTATTGTATATATTGTGTTTTATCTATATGTGTTTTTACTGCATCTTTTATGGCCCATGTGGCCGAAATAAAGAATTTTTGGATTGGATTGGATTGGATTGGAATGTTCTAGGTTGCTTTTTTCCTTAAATTAAACTAAAAGAATGTTATACATAAAAGAGCCAAAATAGTGCATGGATCTTTCAAGCGTCTCTAATAAATGTTGACAACAATTCAATCTTACCTTTAATTGTTTTAAATTATCAAACCAAATGTAAAATGCAACACCTTTAGTCGGTCTTGGCTCTTTCGCCAAAAGCACTTTGCATGCTAGAATGGTTTACACTGGTAAACCTGTGAAAACACAAGTCCAAAATGCAATGTGGATGTGGCTAAAATGCTGGGAATTTCACAAGAAAAAGGACTCACTTGACAGCTGTGAACATATTTACCGATTTAAACACTGCGGTTCCAGGTACCTCTTTTAAAAGTGCAAACACATGGTTGCTAACATGCTACTGGCAGATGAGACGAGCTAAAGGTGTCCATAATGTGATCTTGGACCAGGCTTGAAGCGGGCCTACACAGCGCCAAGCACTTAATACTCTTGAGGACAGGCCGTGATTAGAAGGCACAGAGAGAAAGAAAATATTCAGACTTGTAGACTTCTAACTCTCTGACAATTTATCTAAGGGAAAGGCGTGTCTGGCACTGCCAGGGGAATGGTGCAATGCAGCAGCAATTTGCGGGGACAGTTATTAATTTGTGAGGCAATTCACCAGCATTTTAAACAGGCCGCATCAGAAACAGAACAACAATTCTAACATTAGGAACCAATTAATAGGATTTAATTGAGACAATTATATCAAATGCCGCAAGGGCACCTTACTTGCCATGTTAGATTGCATACAGATGTTTTCCTCACTCTCCTGAATGGTGCATGAAAAGAGAGAGGCAAAACTGATTTTAAAAAGTCTAGCAGCCGCATACTAATAGTTATCCGTGTATTCTAGAAACAACAGACTCGCTGGCGTGTGATCCATGTGACAACTGTTCTGGAGTGGAAGAGGTGTGGCGCCGCGGCCAGGGCGACTGACACTGGAATCTGGGGACCACGGTTCGATCCCCGGCTCCGGCGGCAGGTTAGCCCAGCACCATGTGACTCTGGGCAATCGCTCGCTTAATCTTCCCGACGGCCCCCAGCGCCTAGAGACCCTTACGGGTGATTGTGCGCTTTACAAATGTGGACTTTACTTTACTTTATGGCCCAAACTCGTCAACATGAGTAATAAAGGGCTATTTTGAGAAATGTGAGAAATCCAAATTGTGCTCGGGACTAGTAATGATTCAAGCACTGACTGCAACAGACTTCTTCGTCGAATTCTGGACCTTCTAAAACAGAGCCCGCGGCGAAGGTGACAAAAGGGAACAAAGAGGCAAGGTTCCCTTAAGACAAGGCCATATGCCCCATGGTATGCGGCTAGGGAAGCAAGACAGAGTGCACACACATGACCATGTGTGCACACCCCTGCACACAATCTTTTTGTCACTCAGCCAGATAAGAAAAAAAGAGGGATCGGTACAGGCCACTGATAGTGGTTATTTAAGGCTATCATTGGCACTCCCCTTTACTTTGGTATCTTCCAAAGCCTGACCAAGTACGTCCCCACTTACAACCTTTGCTAAGGCAATAAAACTCTCATAGTTCATACTAAACCCCGTCAGCTGCCTTGTGGTTTCAGTTTCTTTAACTCAGTGGCGTCATTCCACTGGAACTCACTCTCTGCTGAACTGTGTGAGGTCTTGAAGAAGAACACTATGTCAGAGAGAGCTCAATCCATGATATCCATCAACTACCAGAGATTCTCAGTGGGACTGTAAAGGCTGGATGGAGAAGCTAAGGACTACTTCATGAGGCAATAAAAGGATGGAAAAGTGCATACAAATCACAGTAAACCAACAAATATCTTACTTTAAGTTTTTTTTTAAATCACTGAATTTCTAAAAGCACTCTGATACAGCACGCTCAGGAGCAATAAAAGGCTAGTCTCTGCTTGCTTGAGCTTCAATGCTAAAAATCTGTACTTGTGTAGCTTTACATAAAACTCCCCAGATAAAAAGTATTCAATTGTCACTAAATAAGGATAAAAGTACAATTACATATTTAAAGTAGGTTAATAATTGCTAAACAGAAAATAAGAATTTCCTACGCAATATCCACATGGCACCTACGAATTTAGCAAGAGGAATGGCATATGTTGGGGAGCAGTAAGACCTCAAAATATGAAGGGCCAATGAATAGCTTTGGTGACTTATTCTTCTGCAGATTGGAGCCAGCCAGAGCTTGCGTGGACGGGCATAAGCAGGGCAAGCGAAGAGGACGTGCGGGACACTCAGCCTGCGACTGACAAGATGGACAAATATCAGTTGCTTCGCCCGACCAATTCTTTGTGAAAGCTCTTAATGGCAAGGTGCCCACTGTAAACTAGAAATATAATTTCCTGTCGCAGGACACAGGCACAAGATCCCAATAGGACTTATAGGTGGTGTTCCAGGGCTTGATGTCTTGAAATTATTGTGTTAGGACAGCAAGATCTGTTCTTGCTTTTAATTTTGCCTTGACCACTGACCACTGACCAGTATAGATTTTTTAGGATAGTTTTGAAAGGAAAAGAAATAGTGGGGTGCTTGGGTCCAAAGTTCGGGGGCCCCACTGAATTCTAAAGACAGTTTGATGGGTTTAAGCCAGGGAATAGATACCGAATGGCCAACTTTAATGCCATCCTGAAGGGCTGTGGAATAGTGCAGGAGTTCAGGAGTAGACCATAGCCTCCTCCAATAGAATAATGGACAAAGTCTGCTGTGTCCAAAAGATTTCATAGGCCCAGGTCCCTAAAGAGAGGGATCAGGGGCGTGCTAGGACGAAGAGAAGCCAAATTCTGTAAGAACTTGTTTTCAGTGGTAGTTATTAGTGCAAGATTAGAATGGCACCATATTTCGGCCCATATAAGGCTGATCATAGAGCCCTGGCTTCAAATATTTGGACAGCGGGCCGAATAAGTTTAGAATTAGAGGCTTTATTCTTTATGAATTGCTGCTGTTATTTGCTTATGTTTCAAAGCCGCTCTGATGAGATGAGTCTTCCATGCCATGTTACTGCTAAAAGGGATACCCAGATAGGTGAAGCTTTGAACAGTTTCTATTAAATCCCCCACCCCCAAGGAATAAACCACTTCTATAAGATTTATGGGGGTTAAACGTGATTAGCTTAATCTTATCCTTGTTGATCTCCAATCCCCTAGTGGCACAGAACTCTTTGAAGCGTAGCAATAGCTTTTGGAGGACCCTGGGGGTCATGGAGACCAAATGGGTATAATCAGCAAAGTAAAGAATTGGGATTTTTTATACGAGTCAACATGAGTGCATTGGAATCCATTTGGGTTAAAAAGGGCACACTGTCAATGATATAACTCGAAAATAAGGTAGGGGCCAGCACACACCCCTGGCGAACAGCGCTGTCCATGTTGATATTTTCTGTCGTCTCATCCTGGTTACCCAACTTATTTGGGCAAAGTTCTCTTCATGAAGGCGAGCGACCAGCAATATAAGATGTGGTGGCATTTTCATGTCAATAAGTGAATTTCTAAAATCACTATGTTACTGTACGCTCAGGTGCAATAAAAGACGTAACTTGTCAATATGACAGCCCACTGCAAACACAGTAAAATAATCACACGCACTAACGCTCTGTTTCTTACCGAGACTTGGTTGCATGACAGTGTGGGCCAGATATTGCGGAAGCCCTACCGTAAAATTATGCGATCGTTAGAAAAGATAGACCAATAAGAACGGGAGGTGGCATAGCAGTTATTTTAAAAAAAATCTCTGCAGTGCACTCTGGAACCGGTCTCTTTGAATGTCTGTGAGATGGCCCTATTCAAACTCTCATTGCACCCTAATTTCACTCTCACTGGTCTGCTGGTTTATCGACCGCCTGGTTCTGCACTAACATGGGCAACTCAATTCTCAGACTTTGTTGCCTCGGTCTTGGTAAACTCTAGCAACTTGTCCATTGTAGGAAACCTCCACATCCATCTTGATGACCCACAGAATAATTCAGGCAACAATGTGATCGATGACCTTGCAGCCATGAACCTCACCTTGTGGAATTCGGGAGCCACACATATAGGTGGTCATCTATTAGACCCTATTTTTTCCAGCATTCCCCTGTTACATTATTTTCCCGCTTTGCCCCTACACTGGTCAGATCACTTTCTCATCAAATTTAGCGTTTCCGACCGTGTGGTTTCTGCTTTTCCTAACACGTTAGTACAATCCGGTAAAAGGAACTGGAAGAAGCTGGATATGAATCTCCTCAATTCCGCCTTAGACTCTGTGCCGCATGGTGAGATATTAAGACACGGATGACATGGAGACAGTGGCTACGAAGACCAATAAGTGGCTTTTGGGGGCCATAGACACATGTCTGCCACCTGCTCACAATAAAATTAAAGCCCATAACTCTCCGGCGTTGTGGTTTAACGATTCACTGAAGGCTGAAAAGTCCAAATGTAAACGTCTGGAACGCCTCTGGAGGAAATATTATTCTCCAGCAGCTGGCCAGATCTACAGGAAGGAACTCAAGCTTTACCACAAAGCCTGCATTACAACTAGAGCTGGTTATGTGGCGAAGATTATTTCCGAGGCCACAAATAAATCGAAAACACTATTTAACCTTGTAAAAGAGTTAGCGGGCTCCAAAACCATAGCTAAACCCCTTCCCTGAGTAATGTTCAATGCGAAGAATTGGCGCTGTTCTTCACTAGTAAGATTGACACCATCTATCAGGATATCTCCAAACAGCATCAGGCGCACGCTGCGAGGAATCCTGTTCTTGGCCCGAGGAGTTGGGCATCTCCTATCCGCCAGATATGTCCTATGAGCCATTAACGTCCTGGCCGGAGATGAATGTTCAAGGCCTTCAGGAGATTTTAGGGAAATTGAAATCTGGCTCTCCAGCCGACCCTCTCCCAATTTCCATTCTCAAACTCCTGGATACCCCGCAACTTTCTGTAATTTGCCAGGCGCTGAATTTGTCCCTTTCCACTGCCACGGTCCCGTCCATGTGGAAACATGCCATGGTCTCTCCGCCGCTAAAAATACCAACGCCCGATCCTAAAATCCTGGCTAACTTTCGTCCTATTTCCCTCCTGCCTGCTTTCTCCAAAGTTTTAGATAAACATGTTCATTGCCACCTTGCCCGGTATACGGAGGCGAACGACATACTCCATCCCTCTCAGTCAGGCTTCCGCCCTGGGTTTTCAACAGAGACAACACTGCTTGGGGTGATAGAAAACCTGCGCCATTTGGTAGACAGAGGAGACTCAGCTGCGCTGATTCTACTTGATCTCAGCGCAGCGTTTGATACCATCTCCCACAACATTTTGTTAAAGTCACTCTCTGCCATGGGCATCCGGGGTAAAGCCTTGGATTGGATAGCATCATTTTTGACTCGAAGGACATTTCAGATTACTTCCAATACCGCGTCCTCTAATGTCCATCCGTCCCCTTATGGAGTTCCCCAGGGCTCGGTGCTTAGTCCTCTGCTTTTTAATCTATATGTAACCCCTCTTGCTCAGATCGCCGAATCGGTAGGTCTAACCATGTTTACTTATGCAGATGACTCGCAGATTGTTTTCACACTCTCTAGTGGAGACCAGGATTCCTCCTCCCTTCTGCAGTCAGGCATTAGCAAAATTGCAACATGGATGAGGGACAACCTGCTTAAGCTTAATGGTGGCAAAACGGAGGTTTTAATACTTGGCCCAAATCAGGGCCTTTGGAGCCCAAGACATTGGCCCCCAGAAATGGGATCTCTTCCCATTCCGTCGCACCAAGTACGTAATCTGGGTATCATCATTGACAATGGCCTAACTATGGAGCCCCAAGTTATTAATTTAACAGCAACCTGTTTCACCATCCCGAGGCGGCTCAGGAAAATCATCTGGATGTTGCCTGGTGACACACAGAAGTCTGTAGTCAACGCCCTAATCACCTCCCGTTTGGACTACGGAAATGTCCTCTACTTAGGGTCATCACAGGCTGTCATGAGACGCCTTCAGCTTGTGCAAAACGCCGCCGCAAGAATGGAACGCATGTCAGGTCATCTTAGGGAATTGCACTGGCTAAGAGTCGAAAACAGAGTTAAATTCAAGACACTTAGTTTTATGCAAAGAATCAAATGGGGCACTGCCTCAAGATACTTACAATCCCAGGTGCATACCTACACCCCTGCCCACTGCCTGAGATCCTCATCTCATGGCCTTTTCAGCGTGCCCAAAGTACGTCGCGCCAGGCTGGGGGGAAGGTCCTTTTCCCTGTTGGGTCCTAAGCTATGGAATTCCCTCCCTCTGAATTTACGCATGGAAACAAGTTATGTTCATTTTCGCAAAGCCATAAAGACCTGGCTGTTTAATCAATAATTTGCCCCTGCTTTTCATCAGAGTAATTTGATCTGCTCAACTGCTTATTATTTTATCAGCGCCGGGAAACCCTTTTTGGGTAGCTGTCGCGCTTTAAAAACTCAATAAATAAATAAATACCCTAATTAATCTGGGGTAAATTCTTCTATAAATGTTATAAATCTCTGCAGACAAAATGTGTGCAATACAAAGTACCTGTTCCCATGAAGTCAGAGTATAGAGGTCAGAGGGAGAGGTAACCAGCTGAGGGGACACCATCGGGCAGGAAACAGTGCTAACGTACACGCCCTCCTCAGGACAAGAGGGTGAAGAGGTATATTAACAAAAAGTTCTCCTGTATAACTCAATATTTATTTTGTTCAAATCTGCTGGAAAACTTCTTTTTAAAGTTACTTAAAATTGATTGGGGGGAGGGGTCATAGGAGTTGTTCTTTGATGGAGTTCAAAGCCAGCCTGTTTCATACTTTGGCTATCTGCACCAAAATGGCCCAATCTATACTTTTTGGAAGAGTCTTTATAACTTACCGTTAATCCTCATTACTCCTGGTCCTGGTCTTCCTCGTCACATTCCATACTTAGATGAATACACCTCCCAAAAACAAAAGCAGACCAACATCTTAAATGTAATGACCCCTAACTACTGGTGGGTGAAATTAAAAAAGACCCCCATACATTACTTCTAATTATGAATACTCCCATCTATCATAAGAGATGTGACAAGGAAAAGTAGTAGCAGAAGTAATGCTATTCAAAGATATGCAGCGCAGCTCATGCCACCTTCTTAAGATCTCTACCATGGACCTCTGCCTAAGATGCTGGGACCCCACCTTCAGCTGATCGTTCTTGGACAACAAAGGCGGTATAATGTGAAGGGAGCACTGTCCATCGGTGCGTTGGTTGCAAACAGGGATAATGCACTACCCCAAGGGCTTCCATGATCTTGCGCTTGCACTTGGAACAGGAGATTAGTGATAAGCAGAGCAGCGTCTTTCACAGTGCAGGTAGCACTCAGCCTGCTTTACAAATGGGGACAGAGATTCTCCTGCAGGTGTGTGCAGTTAGTCTTGGCACCTGCCTGCAGGGAGATGTATGGTGGGTGTGAGAAGTTGGCCTGATATGCAGTGCTCACTATTCTAGTGATCACTATGTATCAGTCCAAACAACCCTTATTGATGATTGGTTGTAAGTCAACCTTATAGACCAGCTATCCTAGTAGCATGGATACGAGCAGTCTAAGGCTAAGACTCTAGAGGGCGTGTTAAGCCAGCTGTTTTACCATCACATTACCCCTTGAACACCAAGTGAAAGGACACCACACAAGTTGTTACGAAAATAAACGTATATTTATTTATAACAAGACTACCCTGAACTCTTTATGAGTCAGGGAGCTAAGCACACAACAAAACTCTTACGAAAATACTTTAAGTCGCACAATTTACACAAATGCCCTAGGGGCACGAAAAACCATATACACAGTAAGTGGAATGCGAACTTGCTAGCAGGTAAGTAATACTTTTCTAGACTTAGGAATCGCTAGGCCTACAATTCTAAACACTGGGATTAGATGCAGGAGGCCTGTGGACGTCGTGTGCAGAGTGGGAACTCTCACGCGTAAGGCGGGAAAAAGTCTATGGAGGCTAGCAGTTGCAAAGTTACTGTTCTCGGGCGAACCCGACTAGGTGGGTCGAAAACAAGAGTGGATCCAAACACTTAGGGTGTTGGACTATGCTGGAGCACCGGAGTACTCAGGTTACCTAGCCCAGGGGCTGCGGCTGCATAGGGTTGAAGTTGCGTCGGAAACCCTCGTTGAAGATCCAGGAGCCTGAAGAAAGAGTTGCTGGCAGGCGGCCAGTGAAGAAAGTTCGGAGTGATCCAAGCCTGGATCAGGGAAGAAGAAACCTGTAAGCAGAGGGGACCAAGTTCTGAATCACTAGCCAGTGATTTGAGTGGGCACCAGGATGGCACCGGACGAAGTCACCTCAGCCAGGTGAGTGGGCGCTGCTGGGCTCTGCAGTCTCTCGGACCAGGAGGCGTTGTCGGCGACCAGGATGGAGGTGCGAGCTGTCCCACGAAGGTTCTTGCTGTCGACGTCGCTGGACCCAGGATTGGGCAACAAGTCTTGGCAAATGCAAGGCCCACGCGGTGGACCTAAAATGGCGTCTTGAGTGGACCAGGAGGGTCCAGGGTGCTCCTCTGTTGGAGGGGAGCAAGGGCTAGTCTGGAGCAACCAGACCAGCAGTAGTTGTCGTCGTGGAGCGTCGTGAAGGGGTCACTAGCCAACGGGCAAGCGACCTGGACAACGCGGTTGGCAGCAAAGAGCAGAAGGGCCCCACGCAGATCTCGTGGATGCAGGGGGGCTGAACTTCGGTGCTGGAGCTGCTCAGGGTCGGGGCTTCTCTTACCCCAAAGCACTCGGTCGAGGGTCACTCGGGAGTCGTGCTGGACAAGCGTCGTGCAGTTCTGAAGATGGCCGGTCCCTCGAGGTCTCGTCACACCCACGGATCACAGCTGGGCTGATGATGTAGGTTGAGGTCAGAGGTGCCAGGGAAGCCGGTTCTCGTCATGCTGGAGCAGTCTTGATCCGAAGGAGAGACTGGCAACAAACCGCGATGCTTGGTTGGTGCCTGCTGCTGCAGGGTGACTACTCCTTAGTCACAAGGGAGAATCCTGGGAAGAGTCTTGAGTTCCTTTCGTGGAAAGTAGTTTCAGGATTCAAAGATGATCTGATTTGGAAGGGGGACAGTTCCTACCTTTATCCTGCAAAAAGGGGCTGGCACGCGACTAAGTCCTGCCCTATGGGTGGGACTAGGAGGGGGGTGGTTACACCCCTCTCCTTTGGCGGGCTTTCCCCAGGCCAGGGGCTCGAGTGCCCCTGGAACTGGTTTCAGCCGGCCTATGCACAGTGAGCACCGGGGTGCCACTTGCAGTCACCTTCCTCTAAAGCCCTGCCTACCTAGGATACACAAAATCCTGTCTGGGACGGTGCTGGCACCGCCCCTGGCAGGAAACCCTTTGTCCTTGCCTCCTGGGCTGGGAGGACTCCCAGCAGCAGGAGGGCAGACTTGTGTCTCGGTGGCAGCATCCATTTTGTGGAGCTAAGGCTCTGTCTGACTTTAACCGGGGTTACAGGTTACATACATGTCGTGTCCCTCTAGAAGGGTGGAATGCTAACCCCGTCGCCAGAATTGGCGAGGGGTTAGTATTCCAATTCGTATGACACCTTACTCGACATGTTTTGATAAAGCGATACCAGAGTTGGCATATAACCGCGAGGATTATAATGCACTTAAGAGTATATGGTATGCGATATCATGGAAACGGCTAAGGGATGGATCCCGAAAGCCGCAGACAGGCTCAGCTCATGCCAGAGCACTATCTCACACGATTCCAAGCACTCTGCCTTCAGGATTGTCAAGGCCTGCCATAGGAGTGACTGATAGGAGATCTGTGTGTCCATTTTAGGGTTAGATATAGGTATACTATATCTAAAGCAAGGGGTGATTACACCACCTTGCCCCAGCTGTCAAGCAGCCAGTTGTGTCAGTTTTGGATGGCCAGCCAGGGGTGGCATAATACATGCTTCAGCCCCTGGTAGGCCCTGGGTACACCTATGCCCTGGGCACCTACGGTACTCTGTACAGGGACTGATAAGGTGACTCAGTATCCAATTAGATATGTACCTAAGGTACATGGAATCCATTTTACAGAGAGAGCAGTAGGCCTGGGGTCCTGAATAGCAGGGCCCCAGGTCAACTAAGTCAGAAAACCAGCAAAACACCAGGCAAAAAGTTGGGGGAAACCATAGTCAGGGATCTACCTTCCTACATAACCCCCCCCCAAACGAAAGGAGATAAGGCTATCCTTGCCAGGTAAGCCTATATTGCCTGAGTGGCCATATAAGGAAGTACCAGCACTGGCATGGTTACCCCCTATCTCATGGTCCACTAAGCAATCCCTCACCCTAAGGGTGTCTGAGGGTCTCCACCATAGGGAATCCCTACCTGTGGTGTGCTTTGGCAAAGTAAAAGGCTGGTGCTGAAATGGAGTACTGAAGAGAGGCTCCACTAATTTTGGGCTCAGCTTCCTCCAATCATTTTCCACCATAGAGGCCTTTCTTTCAAAGACTGAGTTGTTTTGGGCTCTCAGGGTCAACCTCTGGCTACCTACAGCTGGAGGTTGGGTCCCTCTGTTTGGCTTACTGGAGGGACAGGTCAGGTTTGGGGCCCTCAGGTCCCAGGTTTGGCTGTGCCCAACAGTGTCCATCTGTGGGAGGTCCCTAACTAAATTTAAGGGGGATCCCTCAGGAGTCTGTTTTATTTTCACTTGGCTAGGATTACTAGCTTCAGTGCCCTTAATCTGTTGATTGGGAAGTTCTTTTGGACAGGGGGCCCTTTGGGGTCCACCACTGGCCTCCCTGACCTCTACAGCCCTGGGCTGACTGAGAGGGGCAGGTTACCTGCTCCAGACTGGGTCCCACCTTGGAAGGGTCCACTGACATCAGGGGTACTGCCAGGCTAGGCCTGACTACCTCTGTGGCAGTTTCTTCACAAGGGGTCAGATCAGTTCCCTGAGGAGGCTGACCCTTTCCTAAAGTCTGGTGGGAGGGAGATTTCTCTTCCTCCTCAATGCCCTCTGTCTGAGTGGAGTGATCCATAGTTTCAGGCTTCACAACACTATCATCTGTCTGAGTTTGAGCTGTGGCCATCACAACTCTCCCAACCTTTTCAGGAGGGGGCTCAGTTTGGGTGTGGGCTGTGACCATCACAGCCTTTACAACCTGTTCAGGGAGGACATTTTGGACTGGGGCTGTGGCTATCACTGCCCCACTAACCTTACCATGGAAGTTTACCATTTTAGAATGGGTTTCTTGCTCTACTTCAGCCTAGGCTGAGAGCTCTAACTCATTCCCCAGTAGGCAATCTACAGGCAAGTTTGGTGACACTGCCACTCTCTTGTGGCCAGTGACACCTCCCCAGCTGAGAGTGACCACTGCCATGGGATGATCTCTCTGTACTCCATCAATATTGGTCACCTGGTATGTGGCACCAGGTAAAAGTTGCCTTGAGGGGACTAGACTCTCAGTCACCATAGTGATGCTAGCCCCTGTGTCTCTATAGGCCTCAACTTTTATACCATTGATGAGGGGCTCCTGTCTGTACTTGCCCAAAGTGTTGGGACAAGTTGTGAAGTTGGCAAACCCCATGCCAGTCTCACAGACAAGAGTATCTAAGTTTGGGGACCTGGTTAGGCCAGAGTCCCCAGGAACTCCCAAAGTAAATGCACCCAAATTCTTGGGGGCACTCCCACCACCTGGGGGATTACTACTAGTAGTAACAGGAGGTTTGGGAATGTTACTTGGGGGTATGTTCTCCTTATTGTTATTCTTTGGGCAACTGCTGTCAGTTTTCAAATGACCCACCTGTTTACAGGGATAACAATAAGGTTTCTTCTGGTTATTAGAAGGATTCTGGGACACACCCCCCTCAGAGGATTTTTGGGGCCCTGATGTGTTTTGATCTGAAGATTTATTCCCACCCTTCTCTTGAGGCTTGGTTGATTCCTTTTTCTGGTCACCACCTTGGTTCTTAGGCCTAATCCTGGTTCTGACCCACTTGTCTGCCCTCTTACCCAATTCTTGTGGAGAGGTCAGATCAGAGTCTACCAGGTGCTGGTGTAATAACTGGTTCTGACAATTATTTAAGACTTGCTCTCTCATAATAAGATTATATAATCCTGTGAAGTCAGTAACCTTGCTACCCAGTAGCCAGCCTTCCAAAGCCTTAGTGGCACAATCAACAAAGTCAGCCCAATCCTGAGACTGAGTTTTCTGGGTATCCCTGAACAGCAACCTGTACTGCTCAGTGGTTAAGCCAAACCCATCAACCAGTGCATTTTTCAGGACTTGGTAATTATTAGCATCCTCAACTCTAGTAGTGAGGAGCTTATCTCTACCTTTGCCATCAAAGGAGAGCCACAGTATAGTGTCGTGTATTTCTATAGGTTCTGAATCAGTCCCCCTATTCCTGACCCTATTCTGGTTAAACTAACTATCAAGTTAACTAACAGTCAGCCCATGAGGCAAGAAAACCCCCATGATGCAGATACCGTTATCTGACGCAGTCACACTACGGCACAGGAACGTGTTATCTGATTAGGTCATAACGCTTGAGATCTAATTAGACAAGCGACATTCCTCCAGCCCCTGATAAGGCATACGACGTTCTCATAACAAATCAAACCTATGACAACCTGGATAATCCGTGCGGCCATTGTTTTGATTTCACAGAGAACTTTAGTAAAGAATGTGCTAACGAGCAAGTCGTATGACATCTTTATTGACGTATCTATGTCCATCCTTACGTCAATCTCGGCACCTTTAAGGTATAAATATTGCCGACCTTGCCCTATGCAAACACACGCGTGGTGACAAGACGGAGCAGCCATACTTGCCGAAGCCGAGAGCAGAAGCAGACCCCGCTGGCAGCAGCCCCGCCTTCCTGACGCGCTGAGAGACGCGCTGCTATCTCAAGCCGAGAGACCCAGCACCGGCGCTTTCGGGCAGCCCTCGCAGGCAGCCTGGAATATCGAGAGCAGAGAAAGAGATACTATTCCTCATCCATCCTAAATTCCAGGTACAGAACTGAATAACCCCTCACAGAGAATTCTTTAGTTATTCACTTGGCAAAAACAAACTTAACTTAAACTGTAACTTTCTATTCCCGCCCACGCATTAGACTTAGGTCAGGTACACGGGGTAGGCGTATTTAGAAACACCAGTTGAGTACGTTTAGTCAAATGTATATGTGTATGTAAATATATTTTAATCATTTTAAACATCATATGGCTCAGAAACCATATCAATGTTTTTACAGTATTATTTTATACTATTGCTTTTAATGTATGCACTTTACTTAACTATAAGTATTGCAATATTATCGATCCATTTCTCATGTATGAGAAAAGAGACTGATCAATAAATAACACCTTTTTATTGAACACGCCCGTCTCTTCCTTTTCTCTACATTCTGATGAGACTAAGAATGCACGTACTGACTGAGTAAAATAATTGCCTTGTGCTCACACGACTCTCGAGATTGACTCTTGATTAGGGGAGAGCAAAGTTGTCATGTTCTATGGTTGTCAGAAACTAAATCCCTTCTTGTCTAATCAGGGGAGTTAATTCCTTCCTTGAACATTCGAGAAAGTTTCTAGTGAACTCTGAGCTTAGCTGGCAAACCCAAAAATTAAGTCTAGTATAGACAGTAGTAGACCTAGTTAACGTCTGGTCTAGGCCTTTACTGCTGTAGGTACTATTCCAATGCGCAGAGCCTATTGGGAAAATAGGAGCTACACTACATGGCGCCCAACGCGTTTGGAAAGGGCGATAAAACTAACGTAAGACATTTAGAGTAACTCAGTCGTGCTTTCTCACTCAGACCCCTTTTCCCAAATACTCCAAAGACGTCTGGAGTGGGTGAAAGGAATATCCTCCAAAACCTCGCAGGAGGGAACTCCTATGTATGGTTCTTGGTCAAGTCAACGTTGAAGGATAAACAGTTCCAAAATATTGTGCATCTAATCTTTGTTCCATAAAGAAACCTGATCTGCAAACAAACATAATACCATCCTGTCTGTAAAATGGCAGAGAGTGATGATGAAAGAGAGGCAGTTAGATTAGCAACTGAAATCGCAGATGCTGATGCTACCATGCAAGCAGCAGACCCGAATATAACACTCATTCCGGTCATTAAAAGGAGATCTATAACCTTAAAACTTATAGAAAATGGACTGACACCTAGAGGTGGCACAGTCTTATTCGTAATTGAGGCACACGAATATCGGCAGACAGAGGTATACTATTCATGGATACATTTTCCGGCAGCAAATGCTGTAACAAAGTACTTCCACTATTACAAAGTAGAGGAACCTCCTGAAACATACACTCCTTTCGAGGAGGTGGAAGTACCACTCAAATTCCAAGAGCATTTGCTCTTATTTGATGGCGCCCTAATACATAACAATCACATTACAAGGCTCGGTCCTTTAGGAAGACCAGGAGCAACGTGGCCGGTCTTAGCCGGATACACACCACATCCAGACATCGAAAGAATGCCTGCAGCAGAGCTGTTAATACAGCTAAAACAACTACTAAAAATTCATAGACAATTAGTTCAGTATGTAATGCGGACTTCAACAATTCAGCCAGCGATTAAACTTCCACAGCTGACCCCTCACCAGGGGAACACAAATAAAATTACACCACAGAACATCCAATCCTGCCTAGGTAAAGTTCCAGCTAAACGGGAACAGATACCATTCTGGTTGGCACAGAAAATTACCCAAATAGAGGCGGTGTTTCCTGACACCACCCCATTAGAAAAACACAGGATTCTGACTATATGTCTCCCAATGGGAATCGCACCACACATTGAGGACTGTGACACTTGGGGTACAGTCTTTGCTTCCATCTACACAAAAACGCACGGTGTTCCATCCATTTCGGTAATACCAGATGTGCTAAAACAAATTCAAGATGAATACGGTCCAGAACCTGCTTTAACTCTTGGTATGAAATTACTGAAAGACTTCAAGCAGGTCTCGGCTATATTACTAGTCAACATAAAAGGTGAAGCAGCAAACGTGGCGATCCGCCAGAGGTTAAAAGAGACAGATATAGCAGACCAACCAGCTGAAATTGCCAGAATCATAGAAAAATCCTATGAAGAACTAGGCAGAGATAGTCTAGGTGGAATACCAGTAAAACCGCAACTGACTACAAGTCCAGAAAAAATATTTTTTAATAATAATAATTCACCAAAAAAGAACTGGGATGGAAACAAACAATCCAATCCTAAAGAAAAGAAATTCCAGTCCCGAGGAAGGTCTCCTAGGCGAAGAGAGAAATCTCCAAACCAAAGACAGAGGTCACCGCAGAGTGACCCCTCGGGGAATAGATATAACCTTAGAAATAGGGATAATATTAAAAAACCTGATAGATATCAAGACATTGATACACGTCCCTCTCAATCTTTTCAGAACTCCTCGCAGAAATCGGAAAGAAGAGGACGATCAGAAGAGCACGCCAAGTCCAAAGACAAGGAACCTGCTCAACAAAAAAAGAAATTACAATGTCCAAAAAAGAAGGTAGCCAGTATCAAGGTAGTTAACAATGCCGAGAATACTGAGGACACAACTGAAAAACGGAGAGTGGGCTCAGACAATGCTAGACAGCGCAGCAGAGGTGAGCATAGCTCGCAAAGTCCTTATGAATCATCTGGAGACAGTGGACACGAATGAATACCTTCAAGTGGAAACTGCAGACACCAGAGTTAGCAAGCCCCACAAGATATACGAGATAACATTACGTATAGAGGGAGATAAGACTAGGAAAATAAGGGGACTATTTTGGGATAACCTCTCCAAAGGCTATGACATCCTTCTAGCTGAAAAAGACTGGCCACCAGAGTTTGTCAGGGAGTGCCCTCATGGCGAAGAAGTAATTATGCCTGCCTTCTCGAATCAAATACCGATTCATAAAAAATACACACTTGCTAGAAAGTGGGCAGTGGCCTTAGCACCTGCTTTATATAAAAATCATGTAGGATGGGATGAGGATTCTCCTCCTCACAAAATCCAGTTAAAATCACAACCTACTGCACAAAGGCAGTACCCAATTAAGCAAGAAGCTAAAAAACAAGTAAATGAAATACTAGATCAGCTAGAATACCAGGGGGTGATTGAAACTTGCACCTCACAAATGAACAATCCTTTGTTTCCGGTCTCCAAACCAGACAATTCATATCGTCTAGTTTTGGATTACCGACACCTTAACACATGTTGCAAAACCTTTGCAGTGCAAAACTCACACAGTGCTGCACTAATGAATAACATAGTGCGCAAAAAATACAAAACAACCCTGGACATCTCCAATGGATTCTTTTGTCAAAACATAGCACCAGAGAGCAGATATTTAACTGCATTCTCAGTAAATGGCACTCAAAAACAATTCTGTCGGTTAGCCCAGGGGTACAAGAACAGCCCGGGGGTATTCTCAGCGAGAGTAACAGAACTACTACAACTATATGATGATGAAGCATTATCTTATGTCGATGACATTTACTTAACAGATGATGACTTGGATACTCACTTGAAAAGAGTGAACACCATAATACTTGGGTTCGCTGCAGAGGGTTACAAATTCAACTTTAAAAAATCCAGAATTGCCCATCTGACGGTCCTATTCTTAGGATATGAGTTATCAAGTGAAGGTAAAAGCCTGGCAGACAATTTCCTAGAGAAATGTGCCGTAATCCAAGCTCCTAAAACACTAAAAAACCTACAGTCAATTCTAGGCTTCCTAAATTTCGGAAGAACATACATTGCAAATTACGCAGAAAGGGTCAAACCCCTTTATGATCTAATTAAACCAGACTTTAAAAGATCCAATTGGACTCAAACACACACAGAAATTTTGAGATCCTTACAAACAGACATGCTAATTAAAACAAAATTAGAAACACGTGATAACACACGCAACCTTGTGATCCGAGTCATCCCAGGGAGATGCGGATTCACATACCTGACCTCTAATGAGGGAGAAAAGGTACCAATTGCATTTAAATCACACTTGTACACTAAGGCTGAAATGAAATTTAGCCCAACAGAAAAAATTCTTACAGCAACACAGACAGCTATAGCAAAAGAACGAGCCCTGGCACAAGGTAAACGAATAGTAATCGTGACACCAATACCAGCCTTAGAGGCGGTAACAAAGGCAAGCATTCCAAATGCTAAAGCACTCCATCCGAGATGGATACAATGGGCTAACTCTCTTGCTGCAACAGACGTGGTGTACGAATTTGATCCTTACTTAAAAACACAAGAATTTCTCCAATATGAATTTGAATGTCCTCCGCCAACCGAAATTCTGCCTCTAGATCACTACGGCTGTATAATATATACAGACGGATCAGCACAACCCGCAGTAGGGGGTAAACAAGCTTACAGTGCTGCGTGCGCGATTGTTAAAGGTCGTTGGCACGAAGGGAAATTTAAACCAACCCTCACTAAAACACAATCCCTAGGAGACTGTACAGCTCAGCGAGCTGAACTACTGGCGTTCAAGATGGCGCTTGAAAATACCGATCGAGAATTCCCCACACTCATAGTGTGCGATTCGTATTATTGCGTTCAATCTTATAATGAATACTTGCAGATCTGGCTTCAGAACGGATTCAGGGATGCGAAAGGTGGCACAATCAAGCATAAAATGCTCTGGGAACAAGTAGCTCTTTTACAAAAAGAACTACCAAAGACTCACGTGATACATACACTGAGTCATCAACGTGATGGCGTTCACGTTGCAGGGAATTCATTGGCTGATGAGGCCGCGAAGGCAGCTGTGCAAACGGCTTCTGTAGCTGCCGTCACCCGGTCAAAAACAAAAATAGACAGCGAAATTTTACAAGCTGTCAGCGCTTCAGAAAAGGATTCGATAGAACCACTCCCTAAAGGCTTTCCAGTAAAATACTCATACATAACTGATGCAAACAATGTTCCTTTTGCTTGAATCCCTGGAGTGGGGGATAGGGCAATTCCAAACATGGAACATAGGTTAGGACTAATAATAGCGGCACACGAAGGGCTTGCTTCTATTCATGCTGGCGTCTCAGCCACAGTATCATTATTAAAACAGAGATACTGGTGGCCACAAATGAGAAGACAAACAAGGAACTATGTTCTAACATGTGAAATATGTCAAAAAATGAAAGTATCAACGGTGAGACGTCCAGCACAGACGCCCCTTCTAATCTCGGATAAACCATTAGCATGTGTTTATCTAGACCACTGCGGTCCCTTACAAAGGGATGGTAACTATAAATATATCTTGGTCGCAGTAAATTCATGCACGAGATTCATATGGATGTGGCCCCAGCGAACGGCTGACGCCAGAACTGTTATAAAAGATTTGCGAGTCTTTATCGGCACATACGCAATTGGCATGCTGCATTCGGACAATGGTCCTGCTTTTAGCTCTCGGGCTTATAAGGAGGCCATGGTCAGCATGGGCGTGCAATTGCGGTACTCTTGTCCATTTCACCCTGAGGGGAACGGAATTGTTGAAAGAAAAAACCGTGACATAAAGCAATCCATAACGGCAAAGGTATTAGGTTCGGGAGCTGGGTGGGTCAAACATCTAATAAGTGTCCAACGTAGTCTAAATAACTTGCCAAGAAATTCTCTGAAGGGATTCAGTCCGTACGAATTATTATTCGGAACTAGGATGTTGATCTCTGACCTTGATAGTCAGACTTCAGTGGTAATAGAAAAAACCTTTGATGTCAAAGACCGTTTGGCTATTTTGCAGGACTTAAACAAAACAAGAAAAGACCTGAGCAACATACAGTTGAAACAACAGCCAACAACCACTGAAGAATCACCACCTGTCCCGGCAAGACCTGTCTGGATTCCAAAAGTCGGGGATCTAGTCAGGGAGAAGATCGCGGTAAAGAAGGAATTTGGGCCTTCTTACAGAAAAGCAGTTCCTGTCTTGTCTGTCAACGGGACAAGATCAGTTGTACTACCGCCACTTGCTGGAAAAAAGGAGAACCGAGTTGTATCCATCGACCTGGTAAAACCACAACATGTGGCCGATAACAAACAGTAGGCCAAGTGGACTCCCAATAAGTAGCAGAACACCAAGGTTTGCTACCAGTACAGAGGTCCTAACAAAAAGGCTCATCACATTCGAAACGCCTGCAGAAGAACAAGAAGGACTATGCAACAATGCAATAGAACTCAGACCTCTGAAAACCCAAATAAAGACATTTAGCAGAGACACACCAATCTATACTGAAGTACCAAGTGAAAATGCAAAAAACAGAAATCCTGAACCAATTGGAACAATTGATAGAACTGCATCCGGTTACTTCATCAACTTCGATGATTCCCCTGACGGCTTCAGTGAATCAAAGACACAGCCATCATCAAAATCCTTTAAAGACAAAGCTAAGGAACTTTTGAAACATCTGAAAGAAACATATCTGGTTTCTCCATGGATTGAATTTTGGGTGGGTTTTGGTGCATTTATCCTCATACTTTGGCTCATCATGGTATTTACTTTGGGACGCTTCATTGAGGGAAAATATGCTAAAATGGACACAGCAAGTCAGAACATCAACTTGGTCCTCAAACCACACACATCTTCACACGTCAAGAAAAGAGAACTTTCTTCAGCCAACTTCACAGCCAATCCTATACCTGGTGGGGTAGCCTGGGACAACACTGACTATGAAATTTATGGTCCGGTCGAGATCCTGAAATATCCACACCAAAGCAAGATCTCCTTGAGTGACTTTGCAAAACCAAACTCATTTGCTGATGATTGGGACTTCGAAAGTATTAACAACATGATGTCTGACTTAGTAATGTCTGCTAAATTTACAAAACATGATTATTTGCAAGGTTCTACAAATTATGATAGTATGTATTGCTATAACCATTATGGTAACCATTTTTTACATAAATCTGCACAACCTAGAAATGTTTTAAGTTATAATCAATGGGAACATTGTGCTACACCTCCAAAAGGAAGCTCTAGAACCGTATATGACAAATATTCATATTTTTCAGGTTTTAACATAAGTAATGCTGAAACATTTTATTTTAAATTGTCAAACAAGACAGGGATGAAAACCATGATAACCAACACAAAATTGATATATTCAGATTCATTCTTTGAAAAAATGAATACATTTGGATTTGATTATTGGGACAAAAATGTTGATTTGAAAAGTGTTTGGGGTACAAAAGAATGGCAAGTACAGGGTTTAGAAGCTTTGTTTAGAGCCTGCATGATCCCAGAACAAATGATATTTTTAAATGACACTGTTCAACAAACCACCTGTCTTGGCTTAGCCAAAATCAAAGATTTAATTAAACCGTCTATTCCGAAGCCAACAATGTTTAGCAATAGCTCTGATACAGATGAAGAGATAGACGTAAACCATATATTAAACCAAAACAGAACACATCCTGATTGGAAACAATGGTTGATCTGGCCCACAGATACAAATTACTGTCAAGATAGATTCCTGAATAAAACACAGGGTTTCAAAATGACCAGGCCAGACCCTAGATATCCCCAAAGACATCACCCAGGGATAATAACAACCTACAGTGTAGGCAAATTATGCCTTCAATGGCTACAGACTTCCACACTGCCTGAAATTAAGCAACACCTAACTTTACTTACTGATGGTGCTGACTTGCGTGATTTCATACTGGGACCACGCAAACAGCGTCAAAAGCGTTTCATAGCAGCCTCTGTATATGCAGCATACAATGAGGCCTGGAAGGTTACTCAAATTGAGACAGCAGAAAGAATACGGGAAATTGACCGTATCAATTTGGAAAAATCACTTTCTGTAGTGGACAATGGGTTAATGACTCTGTCCTCCAGAATTTTTTCATTGGACAGCATTGTGTCTTCAGCAATCGATATATTATCGCAAGACTTACTGTTATTACAACATGGTCAGTCACAATTGCGTTCCATTGTACAGCTTGGCTGGACGTTACAAAATCTGCGTTCAGGCTATGTGCCTTGGCGTTTAATCAACACAACGTCACTATTCCAAATCTTTGACCTTACTGATAGACAAATCGGTATGGCGCAAAAGGGTGCTGATTATACAATCTTGAGCATTGAAAAACTAGAAAGATTACCAATGACAATGTCAGAACGACCTGTCAGTGAATGGATAATACACGGAATCATAAATATTCCAATCTCAACCTTCAGGTTTCAATACTGCCAAAAATATATACAGGCTGGCATGTACGAGAAATTGGGAAAGGGGTACCTTAAAACAACTTGGAACCTGCCCTATTCACATGCATGTGTCAGTAATAAAGGACAGAAAGTGTTTCTTAGTGGCAACAATTGTGCTATGTCACTAAGCGGCACGCTTCTGTGTAACGGAATTAGTTTGCATGGAGCCTGTGAAGGGAATTCATACAACCTTTCATGTCACCAGCAAGGCGCATCTGCAACTGAAATAGAACCATTCTTTCAAAGACTCTATAATGGGAGTTACATTCTTATTGTAGACCGCAGATGTTGCAGTCTTATGCCCGGGACTCCTTATCTAGTAACTACAACGGCGAAGGTCAAGTGCTGTGGACGTTCTTTATTCCCCAGCTCCTTTCCAGACAGGGAGGCAAGGGCATGGCCCAGTTTGAAAATTACTTCTATTCGAATAGATGCTTTAAGCAGAATGAAAACAGTGCTTCTTCAGACGCCTACAAGGCTCACGTCATCAAAAGAAACGTATGATCTACAAGTCGCAAGGACGACTGCAGAGATACATACATTATTATCAACTAATTCCCCCGTACATTTCGCGGAAATCCTAAGCGAAATCTTAAATATTTCTGATACCACTGGGGTCTCAAAGGTATTTAAGACAGTATTTTCGATGGCATTAACACCATTCAAAGCCATACTGGGTATTTTTCCAGATTTCGTCCATTCGATTTTTGGCGGACTTCCCCTGATCCTAGGACTAATTGCCGGAATCCTATTCCTAGTCCTTATTTTTCGTTATGGCAACCCATGTCACAGATCAAACTCTCGCGACAATGGAAGATACGATCCTAGCCATTGGATACCGGGACCGGATATCAAAAATCCTGGGACTCTCCCGGCTTAGAGACCTGAACATGACTTGGTTTCTATCATTTCGACCAATGTGGCAAAGATGTGTTTTACCTGTACTAAGGTGTCTGCTATGCGGAGAAGAATGCGTGTTAGACACCTGTCTGACGCTACAATCGGATGCGCCAGTGGATGCAGATACACTGTTGGTTCCTACCAAGGTTCACGCTTTGTGCTGCCCTCAAAGGCTGCCAATCCTGATGACAGCATTCCTGGAATCTTCACCACTGCGATTGAAGAGTAGTGAAGTTCAAGATGAAAGCAGCATCGAACAGGTACGACCTTCTGTCAGCAATGCGAATCAGAATGTCAATGGAGACAATCATGCACACGAATGCATGGTTACCCCTATTTCCGACTTAGTGGAACTTTCCCATGAAGCTGTTGACAGTTTTTTCGAAAGCCTGAATGATATGATGTTCTCTCCAGAACAGAAATAGAGACTTTTGAGTAAACTCGCACACGGCGTTCCCTGAATTCGGCCTTCAACTTTAAAAATAAAGTCACATGAACAATTCTTCCCACCAGTTCACGGACAACAATTTTTTAGCAGCCCCAAATTATTTTTCACAAATTTTTCGGGACACTTATCTTCTGCTTAAAGTAAGAAACTATTCCTAGAGAACTAAGATTTCTATTTTTAGATACTTTATAAACTTTAGTTGCCCGCTGGGATGTTCACAAATATTTTATTATGTGATGAAATGGTCTCGAACTTCCTTTCTGTATAGCCATATTAAGAGCCATTTCATGTGTATTTCTCAAATACCAATAAGCAATAATGCATAAAAATGCGTGTTTACTTTTGCATTTAATTCATAGCTTAAGTGCATACAATATATATGACTGCAATTTTTCAGTATATTTGAAAATTTCGAAATGCATTTATGTATTTTGGGGTGGTAAGGTATACACTATACTCTATAGTATGTTGTACTATGTTATACTATGCATAGATTAGTAGATATGACCATAGTTAGCGTGGAGTGGGTGTCGTGTATTTCTATAGGTTCTGAATCAGTCCCCCTATTCCTGACCCTATTCTGGTTAAACTAACTATCAAGTTAACTAACAGTCAGCCCATGAGGCAAGAAAACCCCCATGATGCAGATACCGTTATCTGACGCAGTCACACTACAGCACAGGAACGTGTTATCTGATTAGGTCATAACGCTTGAGATCTAATTAGACAAACGACATTCCTCCAGCCCCTGATAAGGCATACGACGTTCTCATAACAAATCAAACCTATGACAACCTGGATAATCCGTGCGGCCATTGTTTTGATTTCACAGAGAACTTTAGTAAAGAATGTGCTAACGAGCAAGTCGTATGACATCTTTATTGACGTATCTATGTCCATCCTTACGTCAATCTCGGCACCTTTAAGGTATAAATATTGCCGACCTTGCCCTATGCAAACACACGCGTGGTGACAAGACGGAGCAGCCATACTTGCCGAAGCCGAGAGCAGAAGCAGACCCCGCTGGCAGCAGCCCCGCCTTCCTGACGCGCTGAGAGACGCGCTGCTATCTCAAGCCGAGAGACCCAGCACCGGCGCTTTCGGGCAGCCCTCGCAGGCAGCCTGGAATATCGAGAGCAGAGAAAGAGATACTATTCCTCATCCATCCTAAATTCCAGGTACAGAACTGAATAACCCCTCACAGAGAATTCTTTAGTTATTCACTTGGCAAAAACAAACTTAACTTAAACTGTAACTTTCTATTCCCGCCCACGCATTAGACTTAGGTCAGGTACACGGGGTAGGCGTATTTAGAAACACCAGTTGAGTACGTTTAGTCAAATGTATATGTGTATGTAAATATATTTTAATCATTTTAAACATCATATGGCTCAGAAACCATATCAATGTTTTTACAGTATTATTTTATACTATTGCTTTTAATGTATGCACTTTACTTAACTATAAGTATTGCAATAATATCGATCCATTTCTCATGTATGAGAAAAGAGACTGATCAATAAATAACACCTTTTTATTGAACACGCCCGTCTCTTCCTTTTCTCTACATTCTGATGAGACTAAGAATGCACGTACTGACTGAGTAAAATAATTGCCTTGTGCTCACACGACTCTCGAGATAGACTCTTGATTAGGGGAGAGCAAAGTTGTCATGTTCTATGGTTGTCAGAAACTAAATCCCTTCTTGTCTAATCAGGGGAGTTAATTCCTTCCTTGAACATTCGAGAAAGTTTCTAGCGAACTCTGAGCTTAGCTGGCAAACCCAAAAATTAAGTCTAGTATCGACAGTAGTAGACCTAGTTAACGTCTGGTCTAGGCCTTTACTGCTGTAGGTACTATTCCAATGCGCAGAGCCTATTGGGAAAATAGGAGCTACACTACAATAGCTGCCCACTGACTTTGGGGGATGCACTGTACAGTGCAGGCCCTCTCCAAAGCAGCCATCCATTTCTGGATGTCATCCCCTTGTTTAAAGGGGGGCACTATTTTTGTCAGGTGTTTAGTATCTAAACCCTTCTCTTTTTCTCTTGGGAGATTGCTGCCACCAGTGGGAGCTAACCCACTCATCTGCTGCTCTCTAGCAAAGGCAAGCTTTTCTTTGGCCAGGGCAAGTTCTTCCCTTTCAATCCTCAGAGCAGCCTGTCTCATTCTGGCTTCATGCTCTATTCTCTGAGGGGAAGTCAATCTCCTCTGGGGAGAGTTCCTTCTCCTCTGAGAAGAGGCATTAGAGTGCAGAGATCTATTGGAGTCCCTAGAAAGAGATCTATCTCTCCTAACTCCAAGGTTAGGCCTACTCAGGGTCAGTACTGGGGGTCCCCCAGATCCTAGCCCAAGCAAGTCTATGTTGGCCCTAGTTAGCCTTCTGACTACCTCAAGACCTTTGTCTACCTCATCCCCAGAGAGTTCCTCAGGATCCTCCTCCCCAACTGCATTTACAGTGTTGTGGAGGTCTGGATCCCCAGTGGTACCCTCTAAGGCTGGCATATTCCCATCTAGCTGAGAAATCTTTCTCGCATCATATGTCTCTAAGAGACCTATCAGAAAGGGAATGGTGGGGTTAGACCCCTGTTTCAGTTTCCTGGAGGTACACACCTGTCTCATCTCCTGGAAACTGAGAGCTGCATATCTTGAAGTGACCTGTGGAGGGTCAACTGCCACAAGGGGAGTCTCAGTAGACTCTCCCTGGGTAGACATGCTTTTCTAGTGAGGTGTAAGTGGTGCACTTACCTACACTATATGTTTGCCTACTGATCCCTTGCTAGAGTTGTAGTTTAGGGTGTGCTAGGCCCTAGGAGCTACACCAGCTGGTTCAGTAGAACTCAGAGTATTCTAAGCTAAGTTATATGTACCTTAGTACTTATGTGATCTTTCACAAGATATTCTTAGGATATGTGTGGTAAAACAAACAGCAAGCTCAAATCCCAACCGCTGCTCACCAATGTGAGAAGTTGGCCTGATATGCAGTGCTCACTATTCTAGTGATCACTATGTATCAGTCCAAACAACCCTTATTGATGATTGGTTGTAAGTCAACCTTATAGACCAGCTATCCTAGTAGCATGGATACGAGCAGTCTAAGGCTAAGACTCTAGAGGGCGTGTTAAGCCAGCTGTTTTACCATCACATTACCCCTTGAACACCAAGTGAAAGGACACCACACAAGTTGTTATGAAAATAAACGTATATTTATTTATAACAAGACTACCCTGAACTCTTTATGAGTCAGGGAGCTAAGCACACAACAAAACTCTTACGAAAATACTTTAAGTCGCACAATTTACACAAATGCCCTAGGGGCACGAAAAACCATATACACAGTAAGTGGAATGCGAACTTGCTAGCAGGTAAGTAATACTTTTCTAGACTTAGGAATCGCTAGGCCTACAATTCTAAACACTGGGATTAGATGCAGGAGGCCTGTGGACGTCGTGTGCAGAGTGGGAACTCTCACGCGTAAGGCGGGAAAAAGTCTATGGAGGCTAGCAGTTGCAAAGTTACTGTTCTCGGGCGAACCCGACTAGGTGGGTCGAAAACAAGAGTGGATCCGAACACTTAGGGTGTTGGACTATGCTGGAGCACCGGAGTACTCAGGTTACCTAGCCCAGGGGCTGCGGCTGCATAGGGTTGAAGTTGCGTCGGAAACCCTCGTTGAAGATCCAGGAGCCTGAAGAAAGAGTTGCTGGCAGGCGGCCAGTGAAGAAAGTTCGGAGTGATCCAAGCCTGGATCAGGGAAGAAGAAACCTGTAAGCAGAGGGGACCAAGTTCTGAATCACTAGCCAGTGATTTGAGTGGGCACCAGGATGGCACCGGACGAAGTCACCTCAGCCAGGTGAGTGGGCGCTGCTGGGCTCTGCAGTCTCTCGGACCAGGAGGCGTTGTCGGCGACCAGGATGGAGGTGCGAGCTGTCCCACGAAGGTTCTTGCTGTCGACGTCGCTGGACCCAGGATTGGGCAACAAGTCTTGGCAAATGCAAGGCCCACGCGGTGGACCTAAAATGGCGTCTTGAGTGGACCAGGAGGGTCCAGGGTGCTCCTCTGTTGGAGGGGAGCAAGGGCTAGTCTGGAGCAACCAGACCAGCAGTAGTTGTCGTCGTGGAGCGTCGTGAAGGGGTCACTAGCCAACGGGCAAGCGACCTGGACAACGCGGTTGGCAGCAAAGAGCAGAAGGGCCCCACGCAGATCTCGTGGATGCAGGGGGGCTGAACTTCGGTGCTGGAGCTGCTCAGGGTCGGGGCTTCTCTTACCCCAAAGCACTCGGTCGAGGGTCACTCGGGAGTCGTGCTGGACAAGCGTCGTGCAGTTCTGAAGATGGCCGGTCCCTCGAGGTCTCGTCACACCCACGGATCACAGCTGGGCTGATGATGTAGGTTGAGGTCAGAGGTGCCAGGGAAGCCGGTTCTCGTCGTGCTGGAGCAGTCTTGATCCGAAGGAGAGACTGGCAACAAACCGTGATGCTTGGTTGGTGCCTGCTGCTGCAGGGTGACTACTCCTTAGTCACAAGGGAGAATCTTGGGAAGAGTCTTGAGTTCCTTTCGTGGAAAGTAGTTTCAGGATTCAAAGATGATCTGATTTGGAAGGGGGCCAGTTCCTACCTTTATCTTGCAAAAAGGGGCTGGCACGCGACTAAGTCCTGCCCTATGGGTGGGACTAGGAGGGGGGTGGTTACACCACTCTCCTTTGGCGGGCTTTCCCCAGGCCAGGGGCTGGAGTGCCCCTGGAACTGGTTTCAGCCGGCCTATGCACAGTGAGCACCGGGGTGCCACTTGCAGTCACCTTCCTCTAAAGCCCTGCCTACCTAGGATACACAAAATCCTGTCTGGGACGGTGCTGGCACCGCCCCTGGCAGGAAACCCTGTGTCCTTGCCTCCTGGACTGGGAGGACTCCCAGCAGCAGGAGGGCAGACTTGTGTCTCGGTGGCAGCATCCATTTTGTGGAGCTAAGGCTCTGTTTGACTTTAACCGGGGTTACAGGTTACATACATGTCGTGTCCCTCTAGAAGGGTGGAATGCTAACCCCGTCGCCAGAATTGGCGAGGGGTTAGTATTCCAATTCGTATGACACCTTACTCGACATGTTTTGATAAAGCGATACCAGAGTTGGCATATAACCGCGAGGATTATAATGCACTTAAGAGTATATGGTATGCGATATCATGGAAACGGCTAAGGGATGGATCCCGAAAGCCGCAGACAGGCTCAGCTCATGCCAGAGCACTATCTCACACGATTCCAAGCACTCTGCCTTCAGGATTGTCAAGGCCTGCCATAGGAGTGACTGATAGGAGATCTGTGTGTCCATTTTAGGGTTAGATATAGGTATACTATATCTAAAGCAAGGGGTGATTACACCACCTTGCCCCAGCTGTCAAGCAGCCAGTTGTGTCAGTTTTGGATGGCCAGCCAGGGGTGGCATAATACATGCTTCAGCCCCTGGTAGGCCCTGGGTACACCTATGCCCTGGGCACCTAAGGTACTCTGTACAGGGACTGATAAGGTGACTCAGTATCCAATTAGATATGTACCTAAGGTACATGGAATCCATTTTACAGAGAGAGCAGTAGGCCTGGGGTCCTGAATAGCAGGGCCCCAGGTCAACTAAGTCAGAAAACCAGCAAAACACCAGGCAAAAAGTTGGGGGCAACCATAGTCAGGGATCTACCTTCCTACAGTGGGTCCGTGGGACCTTCTCACCCCCATTGCGGAGGTCGCCCTCGGGTGCACTGACTGTGTACCACGCCAGTGCTTAATTTGTAAAACAATAAGTGCCAAGGCCCTCATCAGGAGCACTGCAATTTGAACCACTCAATGCCACAGCCAGTGTTGCCTATTCTAGTACCAGCACAACTTCTTGCTATCATTCTCCTACAAGTGTATCAATTATGACTATTCCAAGTACCACAGCTAAAAGAATGTCTTTGGCTGCAGATATTAGTCATTATGACTGTATATTGAAATAATAAACAACTGTTGCTGTGCTTATTCTTAAATTGGACAAACAGCGCCACCACAGGGTAGACTGGTATAAGTGCCGGTGTTGACAGTTAAGTGCTGGTGCCCAGCACAAGAAACAACCGCCTCAAATTAAGCACCAGAAGCACATGTTAGTGCAGCATGGTCAGTGCGCCTCCTCACATCCTCTTTACCTCTGCACTTGCATTCATAATATTGCACGGGGCAGAGGAAAAGTGACCATGTCACATGCAAATGAGAGAAAGCCACCTTAATATAATGCTAGTCCTATTTGGGCGCTAGCACTATCCAGATTACATAAATGGCCAAACATGCGTGTGCTGCACCTTTTGCAAAACAGGTACACATGTCCGTGGCACCGTTGGAACATTGACCATGCTAATGAAACTTTGCCGTAATCTACTTTGATCAGATATCTGTTGCTTTTCTGCTTTTTCCAAAGTTCCCAAACGAAATGAAGGGATTACTTGAATCCCTTCCAAATAAACCAACTCTTCAAGGAAACACAAAGGCAATATGGTTTCCTTAGGTCAGAGAAAAGCAGAAAGATTCTTAGGCCTGAATGCTGGATCTGACCTTAACACTAGTACCCAAGGCTGTGCCACCAGTAAAGCATCCCCCCACAATGGAAATTAAACTTCTCCTAGACGCCTGGCTGGTGCTGGGCTACTAGTAAAATTGTTTTCATCATCAGAAATGTAACATCCACCAAATATGGTGGTTCAAAAAGAGGACCCTGTTGGTGCCTCCATGGCGAAAAGGTACATTTTAGTGCAGCATTTACGGTTGAATAAAGGACAAGAGGTATCATTCACCATTTAATCGATCCATAATAATCAAAAAATGTTGAAGCTTCAGACTGCAGCCTGAAGGGAACCTTGCCTGTAGGTTCCCACAGCACCAAAAGAAAGAGGACCAGACCTCTCTGCACACCATTTAAGAAGAGTGTTTCAATAAGCATGAAAGTGGATAGGCGAGCTGCAACGGATACCTCTTTGGACATAACAAAACTTCGTAAACCCTCCGCATCAACCTCCAAAATGGCCAATTCACTGTTCTAGGCAGGTGCAGGGGGGGCCCAGAGCAGCACCCGCCCCCTGGGCCAAGCAAAGGACCCAACACCTGCTGCGCCCGTCGGGAACAACCACTAGTACCTAACTTTTAAATCTCGATTTCATTATCACTTTCCACAAGAAGCTTCATTGTGCCCTTTGTTTCACCCAACATGTCTGTTAAATAACCTAAGCAAAGGCTTAAAGCAGTAAAGTGAAATTGGGTACTGGTGTGAGCACGCAGCACATGCCTATCAAGAAAATGTCAGCCACTGCTCCAAGATGTTGCAGGCTGCTGCGCCAATTAACTTTAGTTAATGAAAGAGACAGCCCGCCAGATCTGACTTCTCCCACTCACACCTCGCAACAAGCATTTACAATGCAATGGTCTCGGCATTATTAAAGGTAGAGCTATTGGCATTGCTCATGACATTTTTTTTATTTTAAAAAAACATAAATACATGGTATTGTCATTTACAATGGCAATAGGTGAGCATTAGAGAGTAGTAGAGAGTATTTGCGGACACAGAGACACACACACTCACAGACAGAGCCACGTACACACACACACAGACAGAGCCACGCACACACACAGATGATATCAACGACCACCTTATAGAGAGTTTCTAGTTCTATGCTCCAAAAACACCAAATAAACAGAGAGAAAAACATATCATAATTAGAAATATTTCATTATATTATCATATCAACAACAGAGGGCGTAACTGGCGAAGAGGCCCCAAACACCGATTTGTGTCTCTCACATCACCCACCTGCATCCCCGGCTCAAATTAATAGTCGGATATGCGCAACAACAAAAATTCTGGGAAGAGCAGGCTTCACCCAGTTCCCCAGTTGAGTCTGTAGTCGTAAAACACAATAGAATATTGTAATAGCAAAGTTAGGAGGCCGTTTAGCTAAATAGCATAAAAAATACAGAACCCCGCAATTGAGAAAACCAGTCTTCACACACCCTTGTATGCGAAAAGCAATAAGAGAGCAGTTACCGAAAGCCGGACCCAAATCCTAAATTCCCGAGACCAGAAAGAATTTCCCACCAGAGTAAAAATGTTCAATAGGGTCACACGTTGAAAAGTTCTTGTTCAGGCAGTAAAATACCTCAGTTGTAATACGAATAATGACAGGCTGCAGGTAAACCGAGAAAAGGGGTCACAAACAGTAATCCATATGATAGTTCGATTACAACTTACAGGCAGTTGTCAGAGTAGTAACCCCAAAACCTCCTACCCGAGTCGATGTACTTGATAGGGTTCAAGGTTGTAGAGTTATTAGTTCAAGTCAATGTACTTGATAAAGTTCAAGGTTGTAGAGTTTTCATTCAATTAGTACAATAGCTCAGATAAAACACGGATACTGGAAGCTACATCAGAATAGACAGAAAGAATAACAGATAGTAATCAGTGTAAAGATTAGTCTAGGTCATTCAGGGAATTGTCATAAAAGTGCCCCTTCCCAAACGTTTCTAAGGGTGAGATGGAGGTGCTGGGGACAGGGTCTAGTGACGGTCAGGTTGCTGGTAATTAGCTTTATTATCTTGACACAGAACCACAGCCTCTGTAGTGAAAGGTCAAGAGGAACGTGTGTATTGCATCACGTTGGCCCCCAAGCTGTAATCTAGACCGAACAATACACAAGGATTAGTGTGATATCTAAAATAGCATTGCAAGAGAATCACACATCAAGATTTAAAGCCAAACAGAATAGTCACGGAGTTAAAGGTCAGTTCAAGAATGCCAAACGAATATAGATTATGTACAACAAGGGGTGGTGATGGACAGAGTCTCTGAATTAAGCAGAGTACTCTCACCCAGTCAAGAGATCAGGGCTAGATCCAACACCGTTTTTTAGCTCATTGCACCATCCCAGTTTCAGAACCTGGCTGTATGCAAATTAGTCTGTCCCTGGCCCAGTGCATCATGGGAACAGGGCAGACCAGACTACAAAAGCCAATTCTTACACTGGGAAGGAAACAAGCTTCCGGGGACCGGTTTCTGCCATTTCAGGCGTCTTCGGCCCGGCTTGCTTGAATCCTGATGGTGCAATGAGCAAGGGACTCACATCTGAGTATACCCTTCCACGCTTAGGGTGGACAAAATTATGTACTGGGACAGGAACAGACTAATTTGCATACAGCCAGGTTCTGAAACTGGGATGGTGCAATGAGCTAAAAAAACGGTGTTGGATCTAGCCCTGATCTCTTGACTGGGTGAGAGTATTCTGCTTAATTCAGAGACTCTGTCCCTCACCACCCCTTGTTGTAACTAATTTTGTCCACCCTAAGCGTGGAAGGGTATACTCAGACATGAGTCCCTTGCTCATTGCACCATCAGGATTCAAGCAAGCCGGGCCGAAGACGGCTGTAATGCCAGAAACCGGTCCCCGGAAGCTTGTTTCCTTCCCAGTGTAAGAATTGGCTTTTGTAGTTTGGTTTGCCCTGTTCCCATCATGCAGTGGGACAGGAACAGACTAATTTGCATACAGCCAGGTTCTGAAACTGGGATGGTGCAATGAGCTAAAAAACGGTGTTGGATCTAGCCCTGATCTCTTGACTGGGTGAGAGTATTCTGCTTAATTCAGAGACTCTGTCCCTCACCACCCCTTGTTGTAACTAATTTTGTCCACCCTAAGCGTGGAAGGGTATACTCAGACATGAGTCCCTTGCTCATTGCACCATCAGGATTCAAGCAAGCCGGGCCGAAGACGGCTGTAATGCCAGAAACCGGTCCCCGGAAGCTTGTTTCCTTCCCAGTGTAAGAATTGGCTTTTGTAGTTTGGTTGCCCTGTTCCCATCATGCACTGGGACAGGAACAGACTAATTTGCATACAGCCAGGTTCTGAAACTGGGATGGTGTAATGAGCTAAAAAACGGTGTTGGATCTAGCCCTGATCTCTTGACTGGGTGAGAGTATTCTGCTTAATTCAGAGACTCTGTCCCTCACCACCCCTTGTTGTAACCAAACGAATATAGATAACACTGCCAATCCCGGTCCTTCTTTTTTACACTAAATCACCAGCGCATAAAGTCTGAGTTTACCCCAGAAAACTACATGTCCCAGCATTCCCCTTCCAAAAGGACATGTATTGAACATGCAATTTTTGTCAAAAAAAAGGGGCATACTCCTAAAAAAACTACATGTCCCAGCATTCCCATACCGAGATGACATGTATTGAAAGCATACTCCATACCAAATAACGCACATCCCGGTCGTCACCGTCCAGTTTACATAAATTTAGACAAAGTGGCAAAGGGGAAAAAACAGTCAAATGCGGAAAAAACACACAACCACCGAGTGCGGCAAAAAATCAACAGTGCAATTGACAATGCTGGCCCTTCAAGTTTCTCAGAGCTACCCCACAGTTCCCACTGCGACTAGAGCTGACAGCGTCTAGCTGAAAGGGGAGCCCACCTACACCCTCCGGCTTTCCCTAGTTCCAATACCTGAAAGCCCCGACTCACACCGTGCTCCGCGTCCCATGAAGTCAACAAACCATTAGAAAACACCCGGTTTAAGTTTTGAAGTCCCTAGTGCGTCACTCCGTTTTCCTCCAATCAGGAGCCGTTCCCAGGAAAAGAGCATCAGGTCATATAGAAACGTTGTAGTACCGACAGCCGCCATCTCAGAGTTGTTCCAAAGGTTAACCGAGCGCTTCCGAATTACAGTGTTAGTTATCAGGAATACACTTATAAAGATAAGGTCCGATTAGTAAGAAACGAAAATGAATTAACATCAATATACTGAATAAAAAAGCCGTCAAATGGGCAATGTTTGAACAGAGAACAAAACCGTCCAAGATCGAATCAGCATATTCCCTAAAAAGGGAAGTGTCAGCTCCACAGCGAGAAGGGTCCAAAATACGGGGTGCCATGTAACCGCAAATTGCCTAGTCACAATAAGCAGAGGACCAACAACACGAGGCGTAGTACGAAAATCTGAAGCCACGTGAGAACTGTTCCCATGGTAACCGAAAACGGACTTGGTTACGCGTTCAATAGTGTTCTAAAAGACAGCAATTAGCGAACTCCTGCCCGATCCTTGACACCATGATACGGGTGTCATGTCTAAATGAGGAAAGCGAGAGCAGCCTACCTCAACCTTACCAGCAGCAAAATGGCGGCCTCAAGCTTCCGAAATTTTTCGGATTCGGGGGCGTGTTTTGCTGTCCTGAGTGACGGACGACGTCACGAGCTAAAGAACAGCAAAACTTACGCCCCCAAATCCGAAAAAGACGGGGCTAAATTGGAGTGACGCATCTCTCCTCCAATGGCTGGCGTCCATTTAGGAAGCCAGCCAATGGAGGAGAGACGAAAAGAGAGGCGGGATAAAGCAGCCACTCTAAGAAACAATAATTCTCCGGACTTCCGGCTTGGCCTACGGTCCCTCGACCTAAAAAGGGTTGAGTGTGACGCATACAAAGGCCTTTCAGCCTCGTTAATGAGCAAGTTATCTAGCCCGTGATGTCAGAGCCACGTATTAAAAATCTTGGTACCCTTACATTTTGTAGACACGACTAAGAATAACAATGGGGCACAAAGATGGAGGAGAAGAAAGAGTGAATATCATATTCTGTTCACCTGCCTACACTTTATATGCTCGCTGAATGCAGGCAGCTGCCAGTGAAACAGCCCAGACTGCATGCTCGAACCACAGGGGCTCTGGTCCGGATACAGCCGGTTTATGTCCGAATTAACACACGGACCATGCATGCCACACCAGGGTTGACGCATGGCTTGGAACCTCACACATCTCATCACATGTATCCCTTGTCGGACATACAGCATACTTAAATCACACACGGAGGGGACTCTGGAACCCAATGCAAAGGTAAGCACTTCGAGGCCTTGTCAGGAGCAAGATGAGCTTTTCTGTGCTACAACACCATACAACATGGCAAGGTAACAGCATACGACATGGGAAGGCAACACCATACGACATGGTGAGGAAACACCATACGACATGGTGAGGAAACACCATACGAGATGGGGAGGAAACACCATACGACATGGGGAGGAAACACCATACGACATGGGGAGGAAACACCATACGACATGGGGAGGAAACACCATACGACATGGGGAGGAAACACCATACGACATGGGGAGGAAACACCATACGACATGGGGAGGAAACACCATACGACATGGGGAGGAAACACCATACGACATGGGGAGGAAACACCATACGACATGGGGAGGAAACACCATACGACATGGGGAGGAAACACCATACGACATGGGGAGGAAACACCATACGACATGGCAAGGCAACACCATACGACATGGCAAGGCAACACCATACAACATGGGGAGGAAACACCATACGACATGGGGAGCGATACTCCCCAGCTACTGGCACAGTTGAAAAAAGACAGAGTTATGTAATAATAGGGTAACCAGAGAGGCCACTGGACCCGGGTACAATGTGGTACATAAGATAATGTCACAGTGGAGAGCATTCACAAAGCGTAGAAAGACAATAAATGAACAAAATAGACAACGTAGGACAACACCAATTAACTCATTCCAACAATGGTTATGCTTTACTTGTATCACAGGGATTGGAATGAATCAAATCTATAGAATGTAATGTATTTCACATTTATGCATTAATGAGAAACAGGTGCACACAATGTGTAGTGACAAGTGCATAGCAAGGATAAGTGCAGGTTATGTGCAAAGGGAAGGTAGTGCACATATATACATCAAAAATCTGTGATGACGACCTACCCTGCCAGATATCTGGCATATGCATGAATGATAAATCATAAAAGTATGCGAAAGATGCAGATATATATTCTCTAACATCCAAGTTTGACACAAAAAATGAAATAATGTCGACGTTTCGACCCCTATATGAACCAGCAGACTTTACGCCTTGAAATTTGAGTCTTCATCAGGACAAAGGTAGGGGGATGATGGGCACCTATGAATAATAGTATGGAGTTAATGAGGAGGTGTGTCACTCAAGAACATATCTACCAATCAAGTTATTAAAGTAAATTACCAGTAGCAGCGAGAAAGCTTCAGGCTGAGAATTGGTAGTGTGGGCCTTGTCGGCTCCTACATGGGGGAAGAGAAGAAAGGAGACAAACGATCCACTAGGATCAACACTTCAACTAGTGAATGTGAGGAGTGTCAATAAACACAGGCCAATTGTGGTTGATGACCTGCAGTTACCTGGCCCTCCTATGCACTCATTTAAGAAAGGCAAAAATGTTCGAGACCATGTGGTCAGATCATTCCTGGAACCACTACCCCAAACAACTATCCAATCGATGTGGCAACTTCCGGCATTAGTGGTACACTATAAATGTGGGAACAGCAAGGAATGCAGTCTAACAATTGAAACTAAACATTTCAACCATAACAATTGCACGACAAATCTCAAAACCCACAAATCTCAAAACCCACACTAATTGCAACACATCCAATGTCATCTACGTAATCCTCTGACCTTGCGCCAAAATCTATGTAGGGCAAACAACCCAAAAGGTCAAGGCTTGAATACTGCAACACTGTAGCAGGATAAGATGCGGGACCATAGGGGCTCCCCTAGTCAAACAAACATTTTCAAACTTGCAACTATCCCCCAGAATCCATTAAATGGTTGGTTATTGAAGCAATCACGTTGGGAATCAGGGGTGGGGACTTGAGCATAGGTCTGCATACCAGGGAATGCAAGTGGATGAACTTTTCAATTCTTCCTGGCTGTACAGTACATTCTAAACACAGCGCTCATTGTCAGACTCTCACTCGAGTCCCAGGTGCAACATGTAAACACAACCACACCTTCCCACAAAACCACCAGGACCTTGCTTCATTGTAATCACTTCCCAAACTCGCCTGTAGGCAATTTTATTCTGAAGGGAATTACGAAACAAGGAACCTGAAAATATGGCAGCTGTTTCAGCTAGCAAAGACAAAGCTGCAACACTGCTGGAAAACATTTCCCCGCAGAGGATGTGCTTAATTAGGTCCCTTACAAAAACATTTAATATATATATATACAAAAATGATTTTCTTTTCCCAGCCCCCGCCAAGGAAGACTAGGACTCACAGCAACAGCTCACTATCAGCGGCTTCAGGGCGGAGCCCCGCCTCCTCTTGTGAGACCCCTGCCTATGCATTCTTTTTGTTTTCATAAACATGGTGAGCAGGTCAGCTCTCTCTGCCTCATCTGCAGGCTGCTGATGGTAGGAGGAGGAGAGCCCGAGGCATGATCCCGCTACAGAATGCAGTTAACACACAACACACTGTGGCTGCATGTCTGGATTGTGCATGTCTGAGGGACAAAGTTCAACTACGACCCCCCCACCCCTCACACAGGCACAATCCATTTTTTTTTAGCAGACACGCTGCACATGCCTCAGGCAGCACAGCACATCAGTGCATCCCTGAAGACAAAAAAAAGCCACAAAGAGCGGCATTGGCAGGGTGCCCAGCACTGACCCAGCTTCTCATCGTGCTGTGCTTCCAGTCCTATCTAGAAGTTGGGCGAGGGACAGAGGTGGGTCTTCCCCTTTTCAAACCTGCCCTTGCGGCTCCGCCTGGCTCCTGGTTGGGAATCACCACTTCGTGGTTCAAATGCCCAGCAGCAGATTCCTGTTCTGCTGCTGCCATGCAGTCTCCGAGTTGCCAGCTAAGTTAGCAAGGTAAGTAAAAACAAATAGTAGTTCTTAATGCATATGTGTTTATAAGTGTTTGTGAGGGATTAAGAGTGAATGGGGTTGAGTAAAAGGATGAGTGTGAGTGTGTCAAAGAGAGTGAAAGTGAGTGAGAATCTGACCTGGAGAGGGTGTATGAATAATTGAAAGTGAGTATGAGAGAGGAAGTGAAGGAGTGCGAGTGTGTTAGAACCAGCGTCGGCTCCTCTAAGGCGAAGGGCCGTTGCTCCACTGCTCTCCGAGCAGAGCAAAAGGAAAAAATTAAATAATAACACAACATTGTTATGATTTTATTTTTAGTCCAGAGCATGTTAGGGCAGGGCTTGGCTGTCGTCAGGTGAAGGATGAGTAGTTGGTGCACCATAAGTGCGCATGACAGTTTGGCCGGCCGTCTTGGGCCGACCAAACAGACATGTGCATTTAGCATTTCTCCACCTCGCTGCGTTGCACAGCTGGGTGGAGAACAGTCCCAGGCACTGTCTGAGCAGCAAACTAAGCCACTCAGACCAAGCACGACGCCCTTGGACTCATCCAACAGTAAGGGGCATTGCTTGCATGCTCCCAGTAGATACAGTTGCGAGCCCTATGCTATTAGGGACAGGAAATGTGGATTCTTTTGTGTACTTTCCTCTTTGCTGTAACTTAGTGCATCTTCCTCAGTGTTCCAAGTCCGGGCTGCTCAGCCAGTGTGTGAGGTCATCTAGAATGTAGAGAGTATTTGTGGGATTGGAGTGTCAGGTGGAGATATGGACTGAGCAGCACAATGCTACTCCTGGTGGGGCTTCGCTATCTACGTATCTATTTGAAATTAAGATATAAAAACCTTATGATCTACACTACGTCCTCTGGACTTCGATTACAACCCTCTTCCCGTGGAAACAAGAAAGAAACAAAAAGGCAAGAGTACTCTGCAAAAGTAAAAGGATACAGGCACGTCACCGGGGAGTTTTCAAAGACTTCGATTTTGATACCTGTGCACCACCAGTTTAGTAGTGGTCTATGGGCAACAAACAGCAATATAGATCTGATGGTAACTTAGGAGTAGGCACAGAAATTCGAAATGCATATTCATGTCAGAGGACCTATAGCATTATATTAATAATAATAATAATAATAATCCACATTTGTATAGCGCACAATCACCCGTTAGGGTCTCTAGGCGCTGGGGGGCCTTCGGGAAGATTAAGCAAGCTATTGCCCAGAGTCGCATGGTGCTGGGCTAACCTGCCGCCGGGCATCGAACCCTGATCATTTCCTCCAGTAGTCTTTAATAACCATTGTCAAAGCTAATAGGTCTCGCCTTTGAGACCTATTGGCTCTGTCTCTGGCAATGGTTTTTCTTCATGCTATACAGCATCCTTGCCAATGCTTTACATCATAAAGGAAAGTTTAGGAAGAAAAAAGGTGTGCATGGTTGTGTCATTTTGGCACCATGCGCATGTGTGGAATGCATGCGCTTGCCTACAAAATTGTGTGTTAACATCATAGTTTTGTTTTATTTTAACAGGGTCAGGAAGGTAGTGGGATTGAAGCAACATGGAGGCGGGGGCAGTAAAGCATATGAGCAAGAGACAGCAACAAGGAGTGGGGGAGGGAAAAGCACATAGATAAACTAGATCAACATGGCAGGGACGTTTAAAGTGTATATATATGTGCCTTAACTTTGAGAAAGACAACAATATTTAATGATCTGATCTCCAGAGTTGCTCATACAGCTATGGCTTTAGTTGAACGATCTCGAAAAATGTCATTGAAATGTTAAGTTGAAGTATACAAAAAAGTTATGGGCTGAATGCTTGAATTATTCTCAGCCACTGGTAATTACTCAGGCTGTATCACAGTCCATCATTATTGTGCACACCATGCTATCTCAGTTCACACCCAGCCATTTGCAAATTAGTCTCGACCCTGCTCCAGTGGAAACAGCTCACTGCAAACTTCCAAGCGAGGTGCTCCCTGAACCGGAACACCAGTAATCCAGGACCCGTTTTGCCCTGATTGGGGCTCGTCAGTCAGGTGTAACTTGGTTCCAGTTAGACACTGAGCATGGGAGCCATGTCTGTATGCACACCCGTCGCACTGGAGTATACAACAAAGGGGTGGATGGAATGCTCCATTTCTACGTCTCAACCTGCGTAGGCTGCGCTTGGGATTCGGGGGGTGTTTTTTAGGTTCTCTCTCTCTCTCTGACGTCGTCATTCCAAAACACGCCCCACATCACACTGCCTGCACGCCCAAGTCGGCTCTCTGATTGGTTGACAACTACCAAATAAACACTACCATTGGTGTTCCTTATTAACCAATCAGAGGGCCGACTGGCGCCTGCAGGCAGCGTGAGCAGACAACAGGTGGATAGCAGCACTTCTCAGAAGCGTGTTTGTACTGGGTGGGAAGGGAGGGGGGCAGGAGAAAGAAAAACACGCCCCCCAGTCTGCAAAGGACGGGGCCTGCATATCTGCTCATTTTTATCCTTAGCGGGTGCCCACCCCACCAGGGACCTTGCTGCTATTCCGATACCCCTAGCGGGTGCCCACCCCCACCAAGGACTTTGCCTAGAGGGTGCCTACCCCTCATTATGGGATTGGTCCCAGCCGCGGGCGTTGCCTCGCAACAAAGAGGAAGTTGCCCTGTGAAAGCGAGGACGGGAGCCTACCCCGCCTCCCGGGACGTCCGAGCACCAGAGAAGAGAAGCTAGGCCATAGTCCGCGGGGTTCCCATGAGCGGGAGAGAGCCCCGCCCGAAGAGGAGTGTTCCAGGAGGCTAAGAAGCTGTCCCGCGCCTTGCTGGTCTCCTGTGTGGAGAGGGAGACCAGAGATGCCCCGAGGTTGAGGGTTGGGTGTTGCAGTACAGGCATAGCTCTGGTTGCGCAGGCTGTGTTGGCTGCATCGTTGGGGTTTGGAGTAGCAGACACCGAGGGTACGCATCCTGGCTGATGACGATAGCCCCGGCTTGAGTGCAGCGCATTACCGATCTGCTATGGCAAGCGCATTCCTGACCGTTGGCTGGCTTGTGCCACTGGTTGCGACGGCGAGCTTTGCGGTAGGTACGGGATGGACTCAGGTGTTGCTCTGCCACGGCAGCCCATTTCCTAGCCCCCAGACTTTCTCGCTCCATGTCGTCATGTCGGAGGGCGCCGGGACGCAAGTGAGGCGGAGGCTCACATTCCGTATGTAGCAAAGGGGGTTACTCAGTGCGCGTGTGAGTGGGGGGCTCAGGGCGCGACCTTTTAATATCCTAAGGGCACCGGAAGCCGGAGGTAGTCCGTCCGGGGCCCAAGCGTCCAGCGGGCCGTCACAGTTTAAGTCGGATCAATGTTCTCAGCTGCAGTGTCTGTTCGCAATTGTTTCAGCATGGGTCCGACCGAGGTTTGAGAAGGGCGTGTTCTGGGGCTGTGGAGAAAGGATGGTGTCTGGCGTGTTGCAGAGCCGTTTAAAACGATTTGCGGTATTTCAGCCCAGTGTTCCAAAGTGGCTTTTGCGTGATTAGTCCAATAATCCCCCCATCCTATCCGCTGCAGGCTCCCAGATGCGCAAGAACCGTGGCTTCCATTGTTAGCTTGCGCTGAGGCCCACGAGGGGGGAGCTTGCTGCCGGGTGCAGCGTGGCCTGAGCGGGTGGAGAGTAGAGGGGGGTGGCGTGCTGGCCTTGGTTTGGATAGCCTCCATAACCCCCCTACCATCCAGACCATTTGGCGGATTCGCAATGGGTCCCACAGCTCCTCACCACCACCCCCCTTCCCAGACCGCTTCAGCGGGTGAGCATTTGGTTCTCGGCGGTTCCCATTAGAGGTGGATCGGCGTCACCCGGACCTTTTAGAAGCGGGGGCCCTTTGGGACACCCTTACTCCCCCACCGTCCGCAACATGTCCCGGCTCGGTAAGTCGCTTATAACAACTGGTCGGCATCCAGTTGGGGGGGTCGGCGGCCTGCCATTGTCCCAGCTGCAGGGTGCACTCTGGGCGGCTGCATGGTCGTCGAGGGGTTGACTACACCATGCGTAGCTATCACTGTGTCACAATGGGACCTCAGCTCCCTTTGTAAGTCCCGCCTGGGTTGGGTTATGATCATGCATAGGACCTGGGCAGTGTGTGTGTGTGGCGCTGTGTGTGTGTCTGGCGCTCTGTGTGTGTGTCTGTGGCGCTGTGTGTGTGTCTGTGGCGCTGTGTGTCTGTGTGTGGCGCTGTGTGTCTGTGTGTGGCGCTGTGTGTCTGTGTGTGGCGCTGTGTGTCTGTGTGTGGGGCTCTGTGTGTGTGTGTGTGTGTGGTGCTCTGTGTGTGTGGCGCCCTGTGTGTGTGTGTGTGGCGCCGTGTGTGTGTGTGGCGCCGTGTGTGTGTGTGGCGCCCTGTGTGTGTGTGGCGCCCTGTGTGTGTGTGTGTGGCGCCCTGTGTGTGTGTGTGTGTGTCTCACTGTGTGTGTGTGTGTGTGGCTCACTGTGTGTGTGTGTGTGGCTCACTGTGTGTGTGTGTGTGGCTCACTGTGTGTGTGTGTGTGTGTGGCTCACTGTGTGTGTGTGGCGCTGTGTGTGTGTGGCTCTGTGTGTGTGTGTGGCGCTGTGTGTGTGTGTGTGGCGCACTGTGTGTGTGTGGCTCTGTGTGTGTGTGTGGCGCTCTGTGTGTGGCGCTCTGTGTGTGTGGCGTTCTGTGTGTGTGTGTGTGTGTGTGTGTGTGTGGCGCTGTGTGTGTGTGTGGCACTGTGTGTGTGTGCGGCGCTCTGTGTGTGGTGCTGTGTGTGTGGCGCTCTGTGTGTGTGTGTGACGCTCTGTGTGTGTGTGTGGCGCTCTTTGTGTGTATAGGGCTCTGTGTGTGTGGGGGGGGCTCTGTGTGGGTCTGTGTGTGGCATTTGCGAGAGATTAAGCTATTTTTCAAGCCCAACACATAAATAAAAATGTTGTCATTAACAATGCCAATAGCTCTAACGTTTGCAAAGGCGAGACCGTTGCATTGTAAACGCTTGTTATTATATAGTTCACCATGCTTTATCAACAGATCCCAGTTCTGGCTGGTAAATAAAAAGAAAAACGGGCAAACACGTTTTGGGTTTCTTTTTAATGTATGTGGAGGAGCAACATAGGGTTGAGCTTAAGAGGGCAGAATCAAGACAGTTAAGCAAAATAGAAGCGCTCATGGGGGTAGCAACGCAGGGATACCTGTGAGAGGAAGAAACACCTCGGGCCTGTAACATGCAGGGGGCGCGTGGAGGGAAAAGCAAACTGTCAGAGAGAGAGAGAGAGAGCAACATAGAGCTGAGGGGTAGAGAGGGATACTCCTCTCACTGTATAAAAGCCCGTTCTTTAAATATTTTAAAGCATGTTTAACAGTAGGTCGCAGGTAACTAACTACACTGCCATCCGGATCGAAAAAAGCTAAGCCTGCCTACATCAGCACAAAAATAACTGCAAACGCTTCTCTTTCAGCCCAGTCATGCTGACATTGGCCTTACCTTAAGTGGCCAGCCCAAAGCTGTCCAATTCACCGCTTCTGTCTGGGGGTAGAGTGCAGTGTCCTCCCCGAGGGGTCCTGAAGTGTGTGTGCGCGCGTTGGTTTAGCCCCTTCTATGCTGGTGACGGAACCACTCCGTCACCAGCCACGGGTGGGCTGTGCTAATGACGGAGTGGTTCCGTCACGGCCCGGCCGCCGCGCCTGCGCGGCGTTGATTTCGCACCTGCGCGGCGCGTTCTATTAGGCGGGCGGGACCGTGACGGAACCACTCCATCATTAGCACAGCCCATGGCTAGTGAGGGAGTGGTTCAGTCACCGAGCATGTCGGCGCCGCGCGGGCCCCTCTCCTCGCCAGCGCCGCGGCGGAATTACCACCGCGGCCAAGGTGTTAAACAGGAGCGACAACAGAGCATTGCATACCACACATTCCACTGTAATCTCTATCTCTGCATGCAGAAAGAGTGCCCTTTCAGAGAGTAAACCAAGCTCTGCAGTCTGCAGAGAGTGAGAAGATGGCACATTCTGGGTTTGAAACTGCTTTTGATTCAAAACACGATTGAGAAGCAATGAGCAATATCAACAAGCATTTGCAATGCAATAGGTCTCGCATTTGTGAGAGTTTCAGCTGTTGGCATTGTAAATGACAATGCCTTTTATTTACGTATTGGTTTTTAATACATAAATGAAAGGAATTGCCATTTACACTGCCAATAGCTCAAACTCATTCTGTTCTGGGATTGAACGTGCAAATAAAAATGAAGGGAATGGTGGGGAAACAGATCAATGGATGGAGACTGTTGATCCAAAATCGTTCTATGTATGTATCTATATATGTATGCATTTTTGGTGTTTTTGTTTTACACAAGGCTGGCGAGTCATTTAAAGCTGTCTCCATGTCACGCCTAGGGCCGAGTTGATCTTCTGTACCGAAATTAAATAGATTGCCAAAAACGAAGTGTGCTCGTTTTCTATTCACAATAAAACAATGTAATGAAATGCACTTTATACTCCAAAATGCAATCCCAATTTCCTTTAGCATTTGCTCATAAAAACACGCAAAGAAATGAGTGCATTTGTATTCCCTCCTGTTAACAAAGTTGCAGATTTTCATCACTTCAAAAATTATATATTTTGAATTAAATGCAACTGCACAAATTAATTTGACAACTTCACGGTTAAAATAAAAATATATCCTTTCCAAGGTGAGTTCGGTAAATCTGTATTTTTCCCCCATTACCTCCGGATGGAGAGTGGGTTTTGGGGTCCAGCCGGCTCCATTACATTATAATACTAACCTTTACTTTTACTTTTAATGAGCGCGTGTTTTGCTCCAAGGTGATCATTTCCCAAGCAGCAGTGGAGGTGGCTCTGAACATTAGCCATACCATTGATCAAGGGGAAGGCTAATCAGTTCAGCTTTCTTGCTGGCAGCATACCTTTGTGGTCTTGCACATAAAAGTGAAACCTGAGAGGCTCTAGAGTTCCAGGTTCAAAGCCGCTAGTTTTACTACAGGGCTGCATGCACGCTGTGCTGCCTCCCCTGTACTTGATCTCCCGTGACCCGGGCAGCGGCGTGGTGACGTAGATGCCGAGCTCCACTCCGTGAGTGGCTAGAGGTCACACAAATGATCTTTTAATGGTCAATAAAGTGAAGATGCCTTGTCTAGATTGGTTTTCCTAGGCTTTATTCTCCATTGCGATAATTTACCTCTGCTTATTGGCCTTGTCAGTTCATAGCAGGAGGCTTATTCCGCAGTAGCAAAGGGAATACACGGATTGAAAGTCGAAAAAATACATTTAGAGATTGTTTCAGCGTGTGCCTTTCACCTCTGATTCAAAAAGTAGCTGGGGGCATGGTAACCAAGACACTGGTAAGAAATTGATATTTAATGGCAGGAGAGTGGCGAGTATGTAGCCTAACGGCCAGAGCTGCCAATTTAGGAGCAGGGTAAACAGGTTCGACCCTCGGCGTCAGCTCAACATCCTGTAATTCTGGGCAAATCACTTAATCTCTCCCTGTTTAACAAAAAGTAAATGTGCCTTGGGTAACGTAACTTGCGCTCATGTAAAGCGCTCCAATACCTTCGGATCGAGTTCCTGTTATGTAAACCTGAAAAAAAGTGTTAGTCTGAAGTTATCAATGAGACGTAAAACACAAGCTTCTCTGGGAAAAGTCAGCTGCTCGTTGTGAGAGGGCGGGGGCTGCCCGCGCATGCGCGCTCCGAGCCCCGGCACCAAAGCGGAGTACGGCATCTGAAGTCCCGGGTCCCGGGAGGGGGCCCGGGTGAAGACCAGAGCTGCGGAGGAGACACGGAACTGGGGCCAGGGTGAAGACCAGCGCTACGGAGGAGACACGGAACACGCCGAAAGAGCCCGGTGAGTGGGAGGGAGGGGGGGGAGGGAGGGAGGGAGGGAGGGTGTACGCGCGTGTGTCTGTGTGTGTTTGAATGTGTCTGTGCGTGTGTCTGTCTGTGTGCGCGTGGGTCTGCGTGTGTGTATGCAGGGTGTGTGTGCCTGTGTATGCGTGTGGCTGTGTATATGCGCATGCGTGAGTGTGGCTGTGTTTGCGCATGGGAATGAGGCACGAGAGGGGCACGGCGCCGTACGCGCCCACGAGGTGAAATCTGCGCTCTGCGCTCGTGTCTACATTCCCAAATACGGCTGACAATAGGTCTTTCGCTGACGCTCGACCTAAAAACACAAGAAGATGTGTATAAATATTTCAATCTCTGAAGCTGCAAAAAAGTGTGGGGGTACATGCACCTCTTGCAAATGGTTCGGTTACATGCATGGGCGAACCTTTCATCTTTCTGAGGTAACAGAATCACCTGCAACTTAGTAATATATAAAAAATATCGAAAAAATGTCCATCCTGTAAGCAGGGGCGGCTCTAGGCTCATGGCGGCCCTGGGCAGGAGGAGGTAGGGAGCCCCCGGAGGAACAGGTAGGGGGCCCTGGAGGAACGCAGGTTGCGGAGGCCATTTAAGAGGGGGGAATCAGGGTGTTTGGAAGTGGAACAGAGCCGGAAGCCGCCAAATCCCTGCCAGGGGCCGCCACACAAATTTGCATCCATCCTCAAAGGATTATTATATTAAGGATATATATTGGTGTGGTGGCCCCTGGGGTTTGGTGGCCCTGTGCAGGTGCACAGCTTGCACATGCCTAAGGCCGCCCCTGCTGTAAGTGCGGTGTGAAATTAGCTGTTTAAGAAATGGGGTCTTGATCACACATCTTGGCTAGAAAAATATGTATTTCTGTAAAAGAAACTGTATTCTTATTCCTTATATCTGCTGCTGGGAGCACATGTTAGAATCCTGACAATGCTGGCTCGGTAGTTCATCTTTTCAATGTAGGTAAAATGAGATCTTAGTTATAATATTGGGGACGATTTTTGTTGGCTGGGTTGTAAGGCAGCTTCATATTTGCAGAGAGCCAGTGCTGTGACTCAATCCAGAACACATAATAGGAGTTATTGGCAAGGAGTCCTAGTAAACATTCCTTGTAAATACTGAAAACAGTTCTGGTTTTCTTATATTAACACAGCCTCAAAGCACACCATATCCCACTTCTGTCTGTCCCCTTGCGTGCCCCCCTAAAGATCACTTTGGCTATGGCCACTGTGGTGTCGTCTGGATTTCTGCCACAGGACGCTTACTGGGAACCCCAAAACTGTCGGCACACTGCAGAGTGTGAATAGACACAGCCAGGCTCGTTGTGGAGTAGAGTACAGTAGGCACGTGAGCTGTCGGGATAAAGGCCGGGGAGGCCGACCACTGCCTGCGGACAATGTGTGGGGTGCAGGCCTCCATGGAAACTATAAACCAAAACTACCCTAGCTTGGAAAGACCCCAACTCATGGGTGCCACCTCAGCCAATCCTGGCTTTTAAACAGGGGAACTTTGCATGCTGGGATTTCTGATCCCATGTCTGCAATGTTAAAAGCATTATAACTACAGGTGCCAGAATTCAACATGCTTTTGCCTAAGAAGCCTGGTTGGAGATGTCACACGAGATGGGAAATGTAGGGTGGTGGAGGAAAGGGGTTTGAGGTAGAATCCAGGCTACATAGTTTCAGCCCTTGGCACCCGCAGAGCTGGAGGTAGGCTCCTCAGTAAATCTTCCGACCCCTACACTTTAAAAAAAAAAAAAAGTAAGCACTGCAGCCCTTGGGTCCTTCATGCCCTCTCTTTACATTATTTTTATTAACGTTTTATAGCAGCATCGGCAAAAGAAACTCAAGTAGCCCAAACTTCCCGCGTTGTACAATATGGTTAGCAGGAACAATGAACCAAACGTGCTAGCGGCCTCGGTCCCTGAGTGTCGGGCGTACGTGCCAGGCTTGAGGGTGGTGTGGAAGGTCAGCCCTGGCTCTGAGAGGAAGATTCTCGTCCAGGTGGGAGTGCCAGCTACGTGCTAGAGCGGCTGACGTGTCCTGAGGGCGGGAGGCGACAGGCTGCAGCTCCCAGCACTCCTCCAGCCTAGTCGCATCTCTGCATCGAGGGCTGCTGCGCCCTCCCCACTGCATCGCCACCTCACGTAGCATCATGACGGTCCGGTTGCGAGTGCCGGCCAGAGCGCCTCTGACATAGCGCCGCAACGCCACGAGCTGCCATCTGGGCACAGTAAGAGCCGCGATCTGGGCACAGAGCCCTCGATCGCCCCGTCTATGCTGTAGAACATTGCGATTCAATACTCCGATTTCTTGGGGCATACATACCCAGGCAAGAAGCAAGGAGAAGGCGCCGTGTGCCGCGCCTACGGGTCCAAACCCATCTTATGCAGGCCGACGGGCGTGTGGCATGCACAATAGAGGGAGTTAACATGCATGATCCTCGACCTGCAGTTGGGCAACAGCACACACATTTAGCAACAGTAATACCTCCCTTTATCTGCTGTCATGTCAGTCCCCAAGTCCGCCTGCCACTTCGCTAGTGCCTCGGGTTTAATGACTGGAGCCTTGCCCTGCATTGGGGGGGCGGAGGGGTAATTAGCCTGAAGTGTCTGCAAGGGTAGGAATTCACCTCCCGGGTACAAGAGCCCCATTTTTACCAGGCCCATCCGACGCAGCCGTCTTTGTGCCAGCCTGTCACCAGCAGGGGGTGGCAGCGAGGTACTAGCAGCTGCAGTCCGGTCTCGCCCTGCGGCGGAGGCCTTGTCCGGCCCAGACAGTCCAGTGGCGTCCGTCGACCTCGGCCCGCGGCCGCGCAGGCACGGGGCAGACATGCAACACTGTCCACCGCCTTCTTCATGTACTGAACACTTTGATGAAACTTGGTCAGGCTGGTGCAAATGGCATTTTTCAAAATTAAATGTTGATTACAGTACCAAGTAAATGGCAGAAACCTTTCCTTCACCGACCTTTGGGAAGACAGGTGTTTCACCCTTTCGAGTTGGTGATAGTTTACGTGGAAAGCGAGCTGAAATCCTGAAGCCACGTCCTCATATTTGCAAACTGGATACACCATGCACACCGCCTTCCTCAGAAGTAATGCAAACTGGATTAGTTAGTGTTCATCTTGTGAGTAATTTCAGTGTATACAGACACTGTTTTCTGAAGCTCTTTTTATCCCACAAATTGTGCTGTTATTTGGTTGTGTTGCTCAGTGGCACTGGCAACAGTGTGCTCCAAGGCAGCTGGAAAGCTGCATGTTCCTGCAATGCAAGGGCGTCCAATATAGGCACGGGAGGGCTGGATCAATTCTAGAAGATTAGGATGGCCATTATAAAAAGAACTTTAATTTAGATTAATTCTATGTATATTTAATTTATATGGGGATATCCTGACAATCTGGAATAGATCAGGCCCTCCTGGGCGTTCCTCCAATACTGTTAAACGTAAAACTAGAATAAAATAGGTCACGCGTGAGAATAGCAAAACTGCACACCTTGGGAACACATTTGCTGTTCTAGGTCGATCGAAGACTTGGTGACGTGAGTTCACAAAGAGTGGTTCACAAGTCAAAAGGAAGCCCACAGAGACATTTATAACAACACCAGAGTAAAAAAAAAAAAAAAAAAAAAAAAAAGAAGAAGAAGTAATAGCCTTAACGAAAGGACCTTCTGGCAAGGCAGTACCATGTCGGAATCTTCCTCAGAGCAGCGGAAGTAGGGGTAACTTTGCGGCTGTCCAACAGCTAGATGACTTGGGTTCCCTTTTATTAAAATAGCCTTTTCTGCCCAAACCGAAAGAAACAAGCATTAGCAAAGCCAACAGGTCTCGCCTATGCAAGAGCTATTGGCTTTTCCAATATGTTTTAACCATGTTCAACTTCAGGATGGCTGCTGTTCAGGATGGATAAAAGTTAGTCGGGTAAAGAAGAATGGCGGCGAGTGGAGTGTTGTACAGTGAAATAGAGTGGAGTGTTATGGAGTGGTGTAGAGAGCTGTGGCGTAGAGTATACTTGAATTGAGTAGTGTGGAGTGAAGGGAAGTGTCATGGAGTGGCGTGGAGTGGTGTATAGTGTTGTGGAGTGTCGTGGAGGGAGTAGAATGTTGTAGAGTGTCAGAGTGGAGTGGAGCAGAGTTTCAGAGTCGAGTAGATTGCCGTAGAGTGGACTGGCACAGAGTGTTGTGGAGTGGTGTAGAACAGAGTGAAGTGGTGTAGAGGGTGTGGGAGTAGTGGAGCAGAGTGGAATAGTGTGTCACAGAATATAGTGAAGTACAGTGGCATGGAGTGACATACAGGGAGTTGCATTAGGCATCATAGATTGTAGTAGTCTCGCAGAGTAACACAGAGTGGAGTAGAGTGCTGTAGAGTGGAGCGGCATAGAGTTTAATGGAGAACAGAGTCATAGACTGTAGTGTCGTAGAGTTACCTAGAGTTAAGTGGCATAAAGTACAGTGGTGCAGAGTAGATTGGCGTAATGTGCAGTGCCGCAGAGTGCATTGGTTTTGAGTAAAGTGGTGCAGAGTGCATTGGCGTAGATTGTTGTGACAGACTAGAGTGGCATAGGGTGCAGTGGCGTAGAGTTGTGCAGCATAGACTGCAGTGGTGTAGAGAGCAGTGGAGTAGAGTGGTGTTAAATGCAGGGGCGTAGAACAGATGGTTTCAGAGTAGAGCGAAGTGGCACAGAGTGGAGTGGTGTAGGGTAGAATACAGTGGTGTAGAGTGCAGTGGCATGGAGTGCAGTGGTACAGAGTGGATTATAGTGGGGTAGAGTGTAGTGATGCATAGTAGAGTGGGACAGAGCAAAGTGTTTTAGAGGGCAGTGCCGTAGAGTTCAGTAATGCAGAGTGCAGAGTAAAGTGGTGCGGAGAGCAGTAATTTTGAGTAGAATAGAGGTGTATGGTGTAGAGTGGCGTAGCGTGCAGTGGCGTGCGGTGCAGTGGCATAGCGTGCAGTGATGTAGAGGTTTGCAGAGTTGAGTATAGTGGCCTAGAGTGCAGTGGTGCAGAGTAGTTCGCTTAGAGTACAGTGGCGTAGAGTGCATTGGTTTTGAGTAAAGTGGAGTAGAGTGCATTGGAGTAGAGTGCAGTGACTTAGTGTGGTGCAGAGTATAGTGGAGCAAGGTAGAGTGCAGTGGCGTAGAGTGACAGAGTGCAGTGGCAGAGAGTGTATTCTTTAAGGGTACAGTCAAGTGAAGTGGAGTGGTGCATGGTAGGGTGCACTGGCGTAAAGTGCAGTGGCACAGAGTGCAGTGTTGCTGAGTAGAGTGGCACAGAGTGGAGTTGTGCAGAGTAGAGTTGAGTGACCTAGAAGGGAGTGGTGTAGAGAGCAGAGGAGATGAGTTCAGTGGTGCATAGTAGAGTGGTGTAGAACACACTAGCATAGAGTATGAGTGTTACAGAGTAGACTGCGGTAGGGTACAGTAGAGTATGCATGGTGTGGTAGCACACTTCCATTACAGACAACACACCTTCGATTGAAATTACCAATAAATTTGCACAGGCATACAGTTTAACTGATAAAAGTATACCGCACAAACGATAATGTGTGAAAATGTCATCACCTCCTGTATTGATGTTTCGAGCATAATAAAATATTTGTTTCCACCACACTTCAGAATGACCAAACAATATGCTCCATTTGTGCTGTCCTGTGTCTGATGGATTCTGAAATGTTTGCACAGTTCATTTACAGACATTTACATTTTGTTGTATGCTATGCTAGAAAAATAATAACATCGTACAGCCTTGCTCAAGCCAGCATGATTGTAACATAAATCCTCTCACTTTGAAGTCAGAGAATGAAAAACACCAAGCTCCCTCGGAAGACAGAGTCTGACATTTGACCTCAGTCTTTGAAGGCACAGCAAATGTGACCAGATAAGAATAAGATTTAAAGGCCTGTTTACAGAAATCTAGTAGTGGTGGAAAAATACAGTAAATAGGGTTTGGACAAGGGATGGGACAAATTAGAGCTGGACATCCTAAAACAAATAAAGCCAGCAAAGGGAAAGCAATCACTGGGGCTTTGCGGGGCGGCCGACCGGGAGGCTTGCCCCCGGGGTGTTTTGGGGCCCCGGGAGGGGGGGGGGTTGACAGGCAGGAGACTGGAGCGAGACTGTTTTGGGCTGGTTGGGCTGACATTGGCTTCCCTTGGGCTAGTTTTGGGCTCCTTGGGCTTGTGGGGGTTTATAGCCGGCCATGTCAGGTCACTGTCCACCATTTTAGGGACAGTGACACGGCAGCCGGTGGTTAGGCAGGGGCGTTTTTGTCTTGTGTTGGGGGGCTTTTAGCAGCTGTAGTGAGCGTTGGTGGGGGTGGTAGGGGCTCGGTGGACTTCGGTCTGTAGCGGTGATCCTGTGGAGCGTCAGCGGTGCGGGCGGATCGCGTTGTTTCTTGGAAGTTACCGTAGGCGTAGTGGTGCAGCATGGTGGCTGACGCGATGGCGGATCCTCGGGTGAGGGAGGCCTTGCGCCTCCTTGATGAAGCCGGCCGCCTGGATTTGGTGCGGTACAACGTCGGGGTAAGGCCCCCGCGGCGCGCTGCCAACGGTGCCGCTGCGGTTGGGAGAGTGCGGTGGGGAACAGGGAGGAATGGTGGGGTGACAGGGGGGGTGACAGGGGAAGTGGGGGGGCGGCCAGCGAGGCGGGGGCGGCATTCCGCGGCATGGGGAGGGGAGCGCCGTGGGGGTGGGGGGTTCAAGGGTGGCGAGTTTTCCCCATCATGCTGGACTTGCCCCCTTTTTTCTTGGCAGGAGCAGTTGGCTGGGTGCTCGGGTGAGCAGCATGCGGCTCTGACCCACCGAGAGGATTGTAAGGGCGGTCGTGCTCCACTGAGAGACCCCTCACAAGAGCGCGTCAGATGGTGGGGGGGGTAGGTCACAGCCAGGCCCACCCCGAAGGGTCGAGACGGCCGCCGGGGGACGGGGATGGAGTGTTAATGTACCAGACCATGCGGATTTCCAGGATGAGTGCAGGCGGAGAGAGAGTGTGGATTTGGGGGTTTTGATGAGGACGTGTAGGGAGAAGGCGGGGCTGAGCAGGATGACCACTGTGGGTGGACAGGCGAGGCAGTGGGGGGACGGTTTGGAAAGTAGGGACCTGGAGTCAGAGGAGAAGGGGGAGATTTGAGAGGGGGTGGGGGAAGAGGAGTAATACGGTTGAAAGTGTCTTACAGGTACGCCCCCGGCAGGCAGCGCCGAGAGGGACGGCCCCCCCCAGCGGAACTGGTTAGGCGGCGGGATCCCGTGCAGACACCAGCCTTGACGCCAGGTAAGGATGGTGGCAGAAGGGGGAGTGGCAGGTGTCAGTGAGTACGGATGCAAGGGGGGAGGACTTGGTGAGGCTGGTGAAGGGCAGGTATGTGACAGATTCTGGGGTGGGTACAGACAAGGAGGGGGCGGTGGAGGAGGCAGCGTCGGCGAGCGACGGGACAGGGGGGTTGGTGTAGCGACGGCAGACGCGGCAAAGCCTGGGGGGGTCGCGGCGAGTGGTGCGGGGACAAAGGAGAGTTGCGACATGCCGGTCCGGAAGCTCCCGTATATGGGGGTGGCGAAGCCGCTGGGGGCACATTTGTCCTTAGCAACCAGGGAAAAGATTTGGAAGGGAGAGTACGTGGAAATCTTGAAATTGCTCCACAGGGAGCTGATGGCCAAGGAGGGTTCGAAGGAGGAAGAGCAGGAGCTGGCCAGGCGACCCAAGGTGCCCTTGACCATCGAGAATTGGTCGGCAGCTTTTCTGATATACGCCAGCGTATATCGTGAGAAGTATCCGGATCGGTCGGTCGCTTTATTCAAATATATGGATGTGGTGCGGCGGGCCCAGGTAACCTACGGCGGGTATGCGTGGTCTCATTACGATGAGGAGTTCCGGGCCCGCATGGCGTCAGATCCGGAGGCTAAGGGGGGGAGCTGGATGCGGATTTGTACCAGCAAACGATGAGTGGTGCGAAGTTTGGACACACCATCTACACGGCCAGCGGGCTACTGCTTGCGCCAACCCCCTTTTTGGCCCGTCCCACCCGTGGGGGGGTGGGGTCTGGGGACACCGTTGGTTAAACCACCGTCAGAGCCTGCTGGGATTTTAATAAGGGCGCCTGCACCAGGCAGGTGTGCCGTTTTCAGCACTAATGTTCCAAGTGCGGGGAAAAACACCCAGTGGTGCGCTGCTGGGGGGTCGGGGGGGGGGGGGACCCGCACAGGGGCAGCAGCAAGCGACGGCTCCTGCAGGGGGGAGGGGGTGGCAGAGGGGGGCCGGTAACATGGGCAAAGGCTCATACACCGGTTAGGCTAGATCGAATCGAGCCTCTGTTGGCGGCCTATCCGAGGGCGGACGATGCGGCCGTGCTGAGCCAGGGTTTCAGGGATGGTTTTCGATTGGGGTACGAGGGTCCGCGGATCTCTCGGTGGGCTGACAACCTGAAGTCCGTGAACGCTCACAAAGGGATCATCCGGCAGAAGCTGTTTAAGGAGGTAAAGGAGAGAAGGATGGTGGGCCCCTTTCAGGAGCCACCCCTGCCCGATTCGATCATTTCCCCGATCGGGGTTGTTCCCAAAAAAGTACCGGGACAATTTCGACTGATTCAGCACCTGTCGTGGCTGGAAGGCACGTCGGGTGAATGACTATATATCGGCGGACCTAGCGTCGGTGTCGTACTCGTCCGTGGACGTGGCAAGGAGGTTGGTGACAGAGGCGGGACAGGGTGCCCTTATGGCGAAATGCGACATCAAATCGGCGTTTCGGTTGCTGCCGGTACATCCGGCGGATCACCAGTTATTGGGGGATCCAGTTCGACGGTGTGGTTCTGAAATTCTGGACCCTGCTGTTATCACGGTATCGAGGTCCAATACCCGTGCCACAAAATATCAACGTACCATGACGAATTTGGTGTCGACGGACCGGTAATGATTAGGACATCATCTCTATGCATTTGCGTCATGATTGAGGGATGCCAACACCCTTAAATCGTAGTTTCCGTTCCGAACCCTTAGACTCCATTTTGTGAACAGCATCCATCTTGTGTCTTGCCCTCATATAAGTCAATTGAGTAAGGTCGAGCTTGATCTAAAAGGACACGTCCACCTTCCCTGACTTCCCCCTGACCTGTCCCAACCGACTCCATTGCCTCCAGCCGAACCTGTTTGGGCAGCTCCTCGCCCAGTGGCCGAATAAGATAGCATCAATGCATAACATGCCACAAACCATTCACTACGTACCGACCATGTTTTCTACACACACACACCTGTCCATGTTCCTTGTTTATGGCCAGTTTTATGACTAGGAGGTGCCCTGCTTTATTGGGGTTTCATCGATATCTGATGGGAGTTCCGGGCCTGGCCGGGTAATCTATCACGAACTGGACGTCTAAAATATGGGTTGGCCTACATGACTTCGCTCTTTGTATTATTGTAGAAATATGTGTATCGCCATATCATAAACTCAAGAATTCTTGCCTGCAGCTATTATTTCTGTATGTAAGGAGAAGGCTGGTTCTGTAAAAACGAACAGCCTCCTGAGAATACACGACCCGTGTTGTCGTGCTTCTAGGACACATGTTACTTGGTTGCACCCAATAAAACTCGATCTCTGACTTCAACTGGAAGACTCTGTGTTTCTGTGGTCCGGAACAGGGAGAACTCAGAGGTCTTCGGGTGTTATCCCCTGGCACCACCGGGTTCCTAAAAACCCGGCACCTCAGTTGGCGCCCAACTCGGGGCGGTATCAAGCGGCGACGGTCCAAGCCAGATGTTCGTGAGGAGCTTCGTGTGAAAATTCCAGAGGACGGCCAGCCACTTCAGCGACCCCTGTATGTCGACGTGGTTCCGAAGGTCTTTGCTGCGAGGTTCCCCGCGTCCCGACGGCTACGAAGGACTGCTGCCCTGACTATCGCCCTGTTTTGGACCCAGTGATCCTTGGTAGAGCGAAACGATAGACGAGTCTTCTAGTGACGTCACCGATCTTCAAATACTTCAGTTAAGTATAAGTGGAGCGTCTCCCAGACTTTACTTTGATCCTTAGTTTTTTGGTGTCCTTGAGATACGCTTTTGATTTGGTACTTGCAAGCCCCAAAGCCGAAGGACTCGTGTGTTCACGAGAAATATCGTCATCGATAAACCCTTTGAAGTTTGAAGCTAGACTAGTGAGCAAAGATGCCTGGTTTTAGCAGACTTGGAAACTTGTTTTGTCTTGGTTGTAGTAAGGACTCCCGAGTGGAGGATTCCTGTCCGGTTCCTCCGATCGGAACTCCAACATATGAATTATACGTAAAACATGGCGTAGGTCCTATCACATATAATGAAGTGTGGATAAAATACACCCGCAAGGATGGTGTTCTAAAATGGCCCCAACATGGTAGTTTTGACTCAGAAATCTTAGATAACCTCGAGGTCAAATTGTTCAAGAAAAAAAGCCCGGCCGGCGATGTTTGACTCTTTTCGCTTATGGCGCAAAGAAGCCAAACAGAAAGAAATAAAATTAGCAAAAAGGAATAAAAGAGGGATGTCGATGGTACAAGCTGCCGTTGCATACAGGGATAACGAGGAAGAGCAGGAAAGCGAACAAGTGCTTAGGAGCAAGAAACTAGCAGTGGATAAATGCTACCCAATGTTACCAGATAAGGGACAAGGTCCAAAAGGAACATCCGAGAAAGATCCATTAATGTCCCACTTATTAAGCTCACCGCCACCGTATGCGTTAGACGCTACCGGAACCCCAAAAGCATTTTATTATACCGCGCCCCGGCGCACGAAACACAGCTCTTGCACAAACGCCAGCTCCTCTTCAGCTGGTTTCTACGTCTCCGGCGCAGCCTTCTCAAGGGCCGCCGACTTTGCTACATACTCCATCTACTTCTACAACTTTGCCTACAGCTCCAACTGTTCCCTATGATACTACGTCTGCCACTGCTTCAACTTCCTCTGCTATTGCTTCGACTTCTTCTTTGCATCAGCCTGTCTTTTCTGACGCATCTGCCCCTCCGCAAGCTTCTCCTTCTATTAGTCAGAGAGTGGCAAGTACTGTCACTGGTCTGTTTTCACCTTTCTTTGGGTCGCCTAGAACGACCCCTAAAACAGAACGTAGACAGTTACGTAGTCAGCTGCCTGATTACGAGGAAAGAGAAGTGCTGAATGAGCTAGCACGCAAATGGATTACGGACACTGTTAGATATGATGTTCAGTCTGTTATGGAAGTTTTCCGTCAATGGGATGCACCCACTCAGAGATACGTATTCGAAGAGATGTGTGTATATCTGTGTGAAGATTTGGAGACAAATGATCCCAAACGCAAAATGAACGAATTATGGCATATGCGTTTTAAGTTCCATGAAGGTATGATTATAGGTGCCGATGTTGAGAAAGCGATAGATTTATTGTTTTCCTATAGGAGTAAGGAAAACGTCTCTAGATCATTGTACGAAGACGACGTATCAAGTAGAAAAAAAGCGAGACAGTACCCCATGAGAGAGGTTCCTCCAGTTTGGAGGGAAGGGGATGCGAATGTAAATCCACCAATTCTGCCACATTTTCAGCGTGTATGGGTACATGTCCCCTGGAAAAGATCCGAAGTTTTAGCACTCAAGCAGACACTACCTGATCCCCGTAAAAATCCGACTGGGTATTATAAGGAGTTATCGCAGACTGCCAGCTCATGTATAATGAACTTAGCGGACGTAGACATGTTGTTTGTGAATGTTGTTCCGCATCCTTTATGGAGTAAAATTCGTCATACAGATCATGATCAAGAACTAGGTGACTCATGGGCTAATATTACCACTACAGATGCTAGACAAGTCGGTGGTTCTAAACCTGAGCCGTTAATAGCCGAACTTCCCGGTAGGATTATCGCGTACATGAAAACATTAATGCCTGAATTACGCGTAAATTGGGACAAGCTGTCTGCGTGCAAGCAGAAGAAAGATGAGAATGTGTCTGACTTTTTCACGAGATTTGAGGAGACTTTCACCGATCATAGCGGTCAGGATATGGCTACCGAGGGTGGTCAAAGATTGTTTGTAGACAAATTTGTACATAATATGCTTCCTGAACTGTGTAATAAACTGAAAGATTCAGAAAGTGCTTGGGCTGTCTCTACGTCAGCGCAGATTTTAGCTACAGCCCAGTACTATGAAAATAGGTACAAAGACGAGCTAGATAAGGTAGACAAAAAGACGAAAGACTTAAAAACTAAAGTTCTTCTCCAGCAAGCATATCCGCCTCGCACGGCTAGTCAGCCCAATTATCAACAACCACAGCAGTATTCGAGAAACGCGCAAGGAAACGAGTTTTCCCATCAGCGTCTTCCATATGGCCCGAATCAGTGTGCATATTGCAAGGAAGAGGGTCACTTTAAAGGTAATTGCCCGGCTCTTGCGCGACGTTTAAACGGTGTTTCAGGTATAAGGGGTAGAGGTGTTCAACATGCTCCTAGGGGTAGGGGCCGTGGAAATTTCCCCCAGAATACAACTTCTTTTCTGCCTCGGAATTCCATGAACAGCTTTGACCAACAGAATAATGCATCGTCTAGGTCAGCTCAGTACTATTCTGAAGACTATTACACCGAAAACCAGAATGAGGGTAATAATTGCTAGGACAGCCACGGACAAAGAAAGGGAGTCGTTTCAGTTCCAGTAGATCAGAATGGACCTTATGTCGAGGTGATTACCTCAGGAGTGTCAGAGCCATTTCTGCTGGATACTGGTGCTACAAAAAGTTCTATTATGCACTCGAAACTTCCTGGCGCACCTTTGTCTGGCGAAATGAATGTTTCAGTAGGTTTCTCTGGCGCCTCTGTTAGAAACCCGATCTCTAGTCCCATGTCCCTTTCTGTTGGTCCATGCGAATTAGAAGCACCCCTCATTCTTACAACAGGTTGCGGTGAAAATTTGTTAGGTTTGGATTTACTAAAGAGGTTATATGCGACTTTGTACTGTTCTCCCTTGGGAGTACAACTCACCTTAGGTAAGAAAGTCATTTCTCCAATGTATTTGTCAAAGGAAAATATTCCAACTGAATTGTCATCTCTTCCGGATATACTATGGGCTAATGGTTCCAATGATGTAGGCCGTTTGGAGATAGCACCGTATGTCATAACATTGAAAGCCAACGTTCGGTTGCCACGTATTCCCCAATACAAAATATCTAGCGAATGCGAAAAGGCGTTGTTGACGATTATTTATGATCTGATCGAGAAAGATGTCATCGAAGAAACAACAGGCAACGTTTGTAACAGTCCTCTTTTGCCCGTCTTAAAGCGTACCGATCCTTCACAGCCGCCTGTGAACAGGTTTGTGATTGACCTTAGAGAAGTGAATAAGGTGGTTATCCCACAGTTTCCAGTTGTCCCCGACATTACTGCCTTATTGACAATGGTTCCAGCCTCTGCCACTTGGTTTTCAGTGATTGACCTGAAGAACGCTTTCTTCAGCATCCCAATTGCTGAGGAGAGTAGAGATATTTTTGGCTTCAATTTAGGAGGACGAAGTTTCCGCTTCAAGCGCGCTCCTCAAGGCTACTGCGAAAGCCCATCAATATTCAGTCAGGCCCTGAAAACACAACTAGACACGATTGTTCTACCTGATGGTTCAACTCTGATTCAGTATGTCGACGATCTGCTGATCGCTGCAGACACTGAAGAAATTTGCAAGCGAGCTACATTGTCGTTATTGAGTCGCTTATGCGACATGAAGCACAAAGTCTCTCTTTCAAAACTACAATTCTGTCGACAAGAAGTGACCTACCTAGGTCACATCTTATCGAAGGAGGGAAGGAGACTGACACCAGAAAGAATACAGGCAATTGCAGAACTGAGTGCCCCGAGGATACAGAGAGAGGTTCGGGCCTTCTTGGGCATTACATCGTACTGTAGACAATGGATACCTGAATTTCTCACTACTGGCTAAACCCTTGCTGGCACTACTCTGTAAAGACACGCCCAATCCTATGCCCTGGTCTGAAGATTGTCAGACAAGTTTCCACGAGTTGCGTGATGCATTGTGCTCGGCTCCTGTGTTGGGAAACCCCAACTACAGTAAGCCTTTTACATTATATGTCCATGAGAAGGAAGGTTGTGCATTATCAGTCCTAACACAATACTTTGGGGACAAACAGCGCCCATGCGCGTAATTTTCAGCGACTCTAGATCCTGTGGCTAAGGCACTACCAAGTTGTCTGAGGGCCACCGCCGCAGCGGCTGTCTGCATTCGGCAGTCCGCTGGGTTAGTCATGAATAACACTCTGATCGTTATGGTCCCGCATGCAGTAGACATTTTGCTAAACAGGACGAAGACACAACATCTTACTAGCGCTCGACTGTCCAGTTACGAACTAACACTGTTAGCGAGTCACATTCACATAAAGAGGTGTGATACACTCAACCCCGCTACGCTACTACCCATCCCGGCAGAGACAGACGAGGTTGAAAAACATGACTTCTGCTTTAGGACAGAAGAAGAAACCAAAGGGAGAGTAGACTTACAGGACACTCCCCTTCCTGAATGCAATGATACTTTATGGGTTGATGGTTCATGTTTCAAGTTGCCGAATGGTGATACGACTGCAGCATATGCCGTAACGACATTACACACCATTATAGAGACCGCGCGCATTTCCCACAATTCCGCGCAAGCCGCAGAGCTAATCGCACTTACAAGAGCATGTGTGTTGGCGAAAGGAAAGCGAGTGAATGTGTACACTGACAGCCAATACGCCTTTGGCGTGGCTCACAGCTTTGGAGATTGTGGCGTGAACGTGGGTTCTTGACGTCGCATGGTGCAAAGATACAACATGGTCAGCTAGTTAATGAGCTCCTCGAGTCACTGACCTTGCCACTACAAGTTGCAATTGTGAAATGCAGTGCACACAGAAAGATTCAAGATGATGTTGGCCGTGGGAATGCATTTGCAGACGAGGTTGCGAAAGAGACTGCAAGGAACACAATGAGTCGGATGTATGTAGTAGGTCCCGCTAGATGGATTACCGATGTGGGTATGTGTGAGGACACCATTGAAAGCGTGAAAACTATGCAAGCTGATTCCACTGAGAAAGAGGTGAATGAATGGAGAGAAAGCAAGGGTAGATTAGATGCGAATGGTTGTTGGGTCGAATTGTCAGAACACCAGCGATGGCTATTACCGAACGCATATGTACTTGCAGTGGTAACAATGGCCCATGGAATTGCGCACATCAGTACGAAAGGAATCTGTAAACTATTGGCCCCAGTATGGCAGAATAGTAATACCCCAAAATGTGCAGAGAATGTGGTCAGAAACTGTATGGTGTGTTTGAAGCACAATCCCGGTAGGGGAACCCCAACTCCAGCTGGTCATTTTGCGCCTCCAACATATCCGTTCGAGGTTTTGCAGCTCGATTTCATCCACATGGAGAGGTGCAACAATATGAAATATGTGCTCGTTGTTGTTTGCGCTTTCTCCAGGTGGGTGGAAGGGTATCCCCTTAAGGACAACACCGCCTTGTCAACTGCCAAAGCCCTTGTCAAGGAATTCTTCCCTAGGTTCGGTATGCCTAGAATCGTCTGGAGTGATAATGGAAGTGAGTTCGTGGGACGAGTGATGAGGAGAGTGTGTGAGTGTCTAGGCATACACCAGAAATTCCACGCTGCAAATCACCCCCAATCAGCTGGATTAGTGGAATGCTACAATGGCACGCTAAAACTCAAACTAGCCAAGATCCAAGCCAGTACAGGTCTTAAATGGCCTGACGCCTTGCCTCTAGCACTCCTGTCTACCAGAATGACTGTCCATTCCAGATTAGGACTTAGCCCCCATGAAATAGTGTTTGGCCGCCCAGCCAACGTCTGGGGCGTGCCAAGGCCAAAGAAACTCAGCGAAATAGAGCACCCTGTACTGCTTGACTATTTGTGCGAATTAACAACTAAATTGCGTGTTTTACACCAACAGGTTCACAGTTCCTCTCCACCAGCCTCTGATGATCCAGGTCACTCCATCGAACCCGGCACCTGGGTGCTGGTGCGGAATTTTCAGCGCACGAACAACGGACAGCCCAGGTGGACCGGACCATACCTTGTCCTTCTTTCCACGAGATCAGCCGTTCGGGTGGAAGGAAAGAAGAACTGGATCCACGGGACCCATTGTAAATGGGTCCCTCTGCCCCTTCCATACGACCGGTGGGTCAAGGAAGGAATCGCCGACTCTGAGACAGAGTCCATATCTCGCTTCGTCCCTTTCAGCGATGCACGTTTGAAAGGAACTGGTACCGAAAAGGAGAGTGATCGTATTTTACAAGGACTTGTGCCACCGTCAATGCAGTTGGACACTACAGAACCTGAGACATTGTTTGAAGACCACACCGTACCTGGGAAACAACAATATAATCTAAGGTCGAGACAAAGAGACTAATAAAAAAAAGCAAATTAATGCGATTTTCCTTTCCCCCAAGAACTATTTTTGATTTTCCAGCTCTCTCGCCCAGGGAACTTGCTCATTTTTGATTTTCGAATCGCCATCCGGTTCTGCTGCTAGGGTCGCGGTTGAAGTCTGGGGAGTGCAGCTGGGGACGTTTAGGTCAACGGTTCTGGTTGGTCCAAGGGAGTTACCCCGGACTGAACAGAGCGCACTCCCTGGCAGAATCAATCTCCCACCGCGGGCAGCAACTAGAGGATGGAGTTTCCGAGGGTAAAGAGACCTGCTAGATTCACGAACTTTGAACGGCAATTATGCACAATACTGGCCAGAAAAAGGTTTCTGATAATATGTATTTTAATGTTGTGTAGCATAACGATGTTCTTGATTGGCTATACTCTATTCACATTTCAAGTTACCTTGGCAAACGACACTCGGCCCACACCTCCTCCTACTATCTCTCTGCACTCCTTTCACCCTCTACCTGAACACGAGTCTGCCAGAAGACTCGAATTTATAAATAACTCATTCGTCCAACTCCTACACCAACACCAGTCCATAATGAACACATCGAACTGTTGGATATGCGGACTCATGCCGCACGCAACTGATAAGGGTATCCCATACTTCATCCTGCCATTCAGTTATTATGGTTCTCTGTGGGCTTTCCAGACCATGTTCCTGTTCGCCCTAGAACCATACCCGCCCCGTTCCACTGAGAGCGATTCCAGCAACAAGGCACTAGTGGCAGGGATAAGAAATATGAGTAGGGATATGGACACATATCAGGTGATTCCTAAAGATGAACTCACTCCATACAGTCGTCGGAGCGTAACTAAATATGGGGTTTCCTTGAGTAAGGGCCAGACAGCAAAGAACTCCCGCCCAGTTTGGATAGTGCCCCACCGAGGTCACTTATGTCTGCAAGGTATCGGCAGGGATCCCAAAGCACAAATAGGGAAGAGCGTATGCACGGAAACGTATGTATTCGCTTCCCGAACTTCCCCTCTATTCTTGGCAGCTAAAGGCACCTATTTCGTCTGCCATGACAAAGCCTATACATGGTTGCCCCCTGACTTCTCGGGCACGTGTTTCATCTCATTTCTGCTGCCACCCACCTACACGGCCAGGGCAGATTACCATCGGACAAGAACAGCTAGGGGTGTCGTGAGTCAAGACGACACTGCGGGTCAGGAATTTGCAGACTTCGCAAAGGGTTTTCTGCCATTTTGGGGGCCTATGGTGAACAGCAGGAACATTCGCCAGTTATCGAGGGTAGTTGAATCCGCCGTGACCGAAACGGCCGGAGCCCTTGGCAACTTAACAGCTGAGCTTCAGTCGGATCGACTTATGACCCTTCAGAACCGGGGTGTCCCTAGATATCATACTTGCAGACCGTGGTGGTGTATGTAGAGTGATCCAATCCAGTTGCTGCATTTTCATCCCTGATAATGCACCAACAGTGTACCAAGCCATCTCCAAACTACACGAAATATCTGGTTCCCTTCACGTGGAAAAAGGGGATTGGTCCCTGCTAGGGTGGTTCTGGGAACTGATCACTGCCTGGGGATGGAAAACACTGATCTTCATTGGGATGATTTTAGCGCTTCTGTTTATGTTCTGCCTGTGTGTACAGTGCGCTCCTGCACTATGTGGCCTCTGTGCTACTCCATGTGTAAGGAAGCCTGTGTCAAGGGACGAACTGAGCAACAGAATGATGCTACAGCAGCATCTCCACGAATTCATTTATACAGATTTGGACTCAGATTAACATGAGTTATTGCCTAATATGAGGGCAAAAGGAGGGTCTGTGGTTCTGAAATTCTGGACCCTGCTGTTATCCCGGTATCGAGGTCCAATACCCGTGCCACAAAATATCAACGTACCATGACGAATTTGGTGTCGACGGACCGGTAATGATTAGGACATCATCTCTATGCATTTGCGTCATGATTGAGGGATGCCAACACCCTTAAATCGTAGTTTCCGTTCCGAACCCTTAGACTCCATTTTGTGAACAGCATCCATCTTGTGTCTTGCCCTCATATAAGTCAATTGAGTAAGGTCGAGCTTGATCTAAAAGGACACGTCCACCTTCCCTGACTTCCCCCTGACCTGTCCCAACCGACTCCATTGCCTCCAGCCGAACCTGTTTGGGCAGCTCCTCGCCCAGTGGCCGAATAAGATAGCATCAATGCATAACATGCCACAAACCATTCACTACGTACCGACCATGTTTTCTACACACACACACCTGTCCATGCTCCTTGTTTATGGCCAGTTTTATGACTAGGAGGTGCCCTGCTTTATTGGGGTTTCATCGATATCTGATGGGAGTTCCGGGCCTGGCCGGGTAATCTATCACGAACTGGACGTCTAAAATATGGGTTGGCCTACATGACTTCGCTCTTTGTATTATTGTAGAAATATGTGTATCGCCATATCATAAACTCAAGAATTCTTGCCTGCAGCTATTATTTCTGTATATAAGGAGAAGGCTGGTTCTGTAAAAACGAACAGTCTCCTGAGAATACACGACCCGTGTTGTCGTGCTTCTAGGACACATGTTACTTGGTTGCACCCAATAAAACTCGATCTCTGACTTCAACTGGAAGACTCTGTGTTTCTGTGGTCCGGAACAGGGAGAACTCAGAGGTCTTCGGGTGTTATCCCCTGGCACCACCGGGTTCCTAAAAACCCGGCACCTCAACGGTCTCATCTTTGTGGACAAAGAGCTTCCTATGGGGTGCTTGGTTTCCTGTGCATTGTTCGAGAGGTTCAGTTCCTTCTTGCAGTAGGCTTTTTCCTGGCGCACAGGCTCAGAGGCAGTGACGCATTACCTGGATGACTTCTTCCTGGTGGGGCGGCCCGGTTCAACGGATTGCCAGAGGCAGCTGGACAGTTTTACGGACCTTATGGGCTACCTGGGGGTTCCCTTGGCGCCAGAGAAGACACAGGGTCCCAGCACGGTGCTGTCCTTTCTCGGTATAGAGCTCGACTCAGTGACCATGGAAGCACGCCTACCGGGCGACAAGCGGGCGGTGATGGTGGCACTGGTGGGAGACATGCTGGCGAAGCGGAAGGTGACGGTGAGGGAGGTGCAGGTTTTACTGGGCCACTTGAATTTCGCGTGCCGCGTAGTGCAAGCGGGGCGGACGTTCTGCCGTCAATTGGGGCTGGCGCTGTCCGGTTTCACGCTACCGCATCATCATGTGCGCCTGTCGACGGGAGAAAAGGAGGACTTGCGCATGTGGCTGGCTTTCCTGGGGCGCTTCAATGGGGTGCCCATGGCGCAGCCGGAGGACTGGGAATGGGACGTCACAATGTCATTGGATGCGGCGGGAGTCAGCGGCTTCGGTTTCTTCTGGTCAGGGCGATGGTGCGCGGAGCAGTGGCCGGCTCACTGGCAGGCGGGCGGGGGGAAGGAGTATTGCCTTCCTCGAATTGTTCCCTTTGGTGGTGGCCGTTACGGTGTGGGCGCAGGACTTGGCGCACAAGCAGGTTTTGTTCCGGGTGGACAATATGTCGGTGGTGCAGGTGGAGAACAGGCAGTCCGCTGGGACCCGCAGGTGTTGAAGTTGATGCGCGTTTTCGTGTTGCAATGCTTGGAACATGAAAAAAAAATTTCCAAGCCCGGCACGTGCCGGGGGTGGACAATGTCATTGCGGATGCTTGGTCTCGTTCCCAGTGGCAGAGTTTCCATGGGCTAGCCACGGGGGCAGACGAGGTCAAGACGTCGGAGCCAGCGGAGCTTTGGTCGGTGGGAGACCGAAGGTCATTCAATTGGTGAAGGCGTCGGTGGCAGCGTCCACCTGGAAGGCGTACGAGCAGGCATGGCAGGAGTTTCGGCGCTTCGGAGCGGTATGGCAAGGGGACAGGTGGCGGCGGGAGGAACAGGTGGTGCAGTTCATGCTCGGTTTGATGGACAGAGGACTGTCGCGGGTGATGATTGAGGGGGAATGGTCGGCGGTGGTGTTCATGGGGAAGCTGTGGTGGGGTTATGCGCCGTCGGCGGGGGAATTGGGGGCGCGTCTCTTGGAAGGATTGGAGAGGGAGAAGGGGGCGCGGGTGCGTCAGTGGCGGCCGATTACGGAAGGGATGCTGGGAGAGCTGGTGCGGCACTTGCCGTCGGTTTGTAGGGATCAGGTTGAAACGGTGCTGTTCTCCACGCTGATGTCGTGGATGTTTTTTGGAGCGTTCCGGGTGTCTGAGCTGGTGGGGTTGAAGGAGGGTCTGGGGGTGCTGTGGGGGGACGTAGACGTGCGGGGCCGGGAAGTGGCGGTGCGCTTGCGGCGCTCGAAGACTGATCAGCGTGGAGAGGGTACTTGGGTGGTGCTGGGGCCAGGGGGGTCGGCGGCGGTGTGCCCAGCAGGATGGGGGAGGCGACTGGCAAGGGGGAAGACACAGGGAGATGTGGACGTTTTTGGACAGGGAGGGGCCGGTAGAGTGACGGCGGCTCAGGTGTTGTGGGTCCTGCGGCACGCCCTACGGTCTATGGGTGAGGACCCGAAGGAGTTTGGGACGCATTCCTTTCGCATTGGGGCGGCACGGCGGGGTTGGGGTAAAGAGGAGATCAAACGGTTGGGGCGCTGGAAGTCAGACTCTTACAGGACTTATGTCAGGATGCGGGGGGTACAGTTTGGGGGGTATGTGAGGAGCACTCCTGTTTAATCTGGATGTTCAATCTAATCAAGCGGTGTTGCAACTAATCAGGTGTGTCACGCCTGTCAGTGAAATACTAGTTTTGATGGGATAAAATCTCATCTAGTTGCGCACAGTTCACCTGGTGTAATCCTACACCTTAAGCATTTATACAATATCAACTCAAAATATAGTAGTCAATCAGTTATTTAATTTCATAAACTGATTCTCTTTTGATCAATCACAAAATAAAATATTCCATAATTTTGATACAATCATAATTTGACAATTTTCACACTATTTTTCCTTTATACAGTATATTCTATATCAACATTTCATAATCATTATGTAACCACTTGTAGTTCATAACATTATTATTTTATGTATTCATGCCCAATGCATTTCGGCACCCAATAGTGCCTTCATCAGGGGCTGACCTCTCAATATAGTTTATGTGTTCAGTCAGCCTAAGCTTTCTGGGACTTGATATTCTTGACTGGGTTGGTAATGACGACCTCTAAAAATAGTTGTTCTTTCCCTGTATAAACCGCCTTCAATATTCTTAACCGAATGCTAGAACCAAATCCTGCAGGTATGGATGCGGGGGGTAGGCATGGAGTGAGGATGGAATGGTTTTGCCCACCGCTTACATGTGTGTCTTTGCAGGTGCGGTGGCGGGGCCAACGACAGCGGCGATGAGCATTTACATTGTGGGCCATTCCTTTGTTAAACGAGCGGAGAGGGCCGAATGGGACAAGCACAGGAACCTCAATTTGGAGCTAGATGACCAGTTGTTTCATTGTCATTGGCGGGGAAAAGGGGGCGGCATGCGCTGGCACGAGTTGGTACCGGCATTGAGTTTGTTCAGATGTGGTGGTCATTCATTTGGGGGAGAATGATTTGGTGCAGTGTAAGGGATTAGCGCTGGTGAAACAGATGAAACGGGACTTGTTGGAGATAAGGAAGCAGTGGGTGGGGTGTCATGTCATTTGGTCAGAGTTTGTCTCTAGGCGTTGCTGGAGGGGAGCGGAGAGGCCGGCGGCTATTGACAGGACAAGAAGGAAGATTAACAGGGAGATGCGGGGGTTTTGTGACAAAGAGAGTTTGGGTAGGATGGAGCACCCGGAGCTGAGGTATGGCACAGTCTATTTCTTTAGGGAGGACGGTGTACATTTGTTAGGTAGTGCATATTTAGTTAGGCCTAGTTTTGTACGACACAGGCCAAGGGTTTTGGTATTGGTAGGGTGCACCTGCTTCCAATAAAGCAGCCTTTGTCACACCTTACATTGTGTCTCCGGTTGGTCTGTGCCCCCCCCCCTCCCGATGGGCCCCAAATGTGAGTTACAAACCACAAAGCCAGTCGTAAGGAATGGGTGGTGTGCATTCCCAGGGAAAGCTTCCGAATGTTCTCAGATGTCTTTAGCAAATGAGACAGCTGCGCAGCCTGGTAGGCTTAGATTTAAAAATGACAGGCAGAAGTGATTGCAGGGCAGCAAAACAGTGAAGGAGGGGTGATGCATGTTTATTTACATAAGGGGGGGAGTGAGGCTCTGCAAGAAGGCTTCATACATCAAGAATATCAGAGGAAAGAGGAGGGGACTATGGGGTTTTCAGATGCAGTTCTGCTCTACCTGGTACGCCACGGAAGAAGGTTCACTTCCGGTCTCTCAGTGCCCACGTGCATGGTAACTAGAAGGGGAGTGGAGAGGAGAAGCATCAGATACCTGACTTAACCTATCCCAGTTGCTGGATGCGTTGTTTTGGAGGAATCCGAAGCATGAGAGGTAGTGGGGGTGCAAATACCAACTCAAAAGTAGCTTCTCACTTTCAAAGGTTAGTAGAGATAATCAACAGATGAAGTGGGACAAACACTGAGCCGGGCTGCAAACAAACATCATGGTGAGAGGATATGACATATTCACATAGGGCGGAGTCTGTGTACTGCATCTCTGTATTTCACAGATTCTACTGCACTGTTGTATGCTTCCGCCAAGCATGCTAGGGAGTGACATAGTCCAGCATCTGAACACATGTTTGTTTTGGTTTGGATTGAGGTTTACTTTTCTTTCTCGGACTGCAAGGAGTTTTAAAGTAAATGATGTGACAAGGAGTTTTTAAAGTAAATGTGACAATCTTGCCCCAGGGCACCTAGAGTGTGAAAGGAAAGGCTGTAAGATGTTCATTTTTTGCAACACACAACAAAATATAAACACTTGTAAATGAATTGTATGCATTCAGCTGTTAGGAAAGCAAAAATGAAGCACATTTTTAGTAATTCTGAAGTGTACAGGAAACAGAGAATTTAATAGGCTCAAAACAAATCAATACACTTTACTTGGTGATGCACAAATGATAAATATTCAAAGGAAACCTGATTTCCATACATTATAATTTGTGTACTATGTAGATTATCAGTAAAACTGTATGTCTCTGCAAATTTAGTGGCCATTTCAATGGGAAATGTACTGTCTATAAATGACAATGCGCTGCCACATGTTACTTTAGTTACACTCAAAAATGTCCCCACCGCATGTCCATTAAAGGTAGGTGGCACGCAATTGTTTGTCATTCTAAAAACTGGGTTGTGGTTCTAAAAAGTTTGGGAACATAGGATCAGTATTGTTCGTGAAGCAAAACCTCAGAAACCCCAGGTCCACGTTAAAGGGACTCCACTCAGCTGAGGTCAATACATATAGATGAAGTATGCTAAACAATGCAGATCGTGTTGCTCAAATTGAATAGCAAAAATAGAAGTAAAGGGCATGAATAAAAGTTTGTCGCTTCTGGACATTTCACTTTTTGATTGCACACATAGGTACCTTGTTAGTTACTGTTCAAGCATTGGCCAGTCAAATGCGGAGCAACAGGTGAGACTGCATGTGTTCTTTGCATCTACTTGGAATACTGGTTTCACTCAGATTTTTTTTTGCTGATAATAATAAAAAGTTTTGAATATGGTGGAGGTGATCTGGTTGGGGCATGAGCCATAGAACTGGATTCACTCGATGTGTTGTCATGGAGTCAACTCTGAAAGGTGTGCAGCGTGTTGTAGACAAAGCGGATGCCACGGGGTATTTTAGTGAATGTGCAGCAGTGATGGGCGTTCACGTGCCCTGGCTCCGGAAGTGGTACGCTGTTTTTGTGGTTATATGCAAGGATCTTGAGAAGTAGAGCAGCGATTTCCGCCCGGAGACTCTTCTGAGGAAGGTGGTGTGCATGGTGTATCTGTGGCACAGAAGGAGCACATGGGACGGCTAATGCAGAATACACTACAACACCCGGGCTGATGAGTGGAACCACCATAGAGTCTCAACGGGCAGCAAAAAAACAAGGACTGCTGGGAGAAAGATATCAGTGGAAATGGGTCGAGTCAGGGTCACCACTTTATCCTGTTAGTGAACTACGTATTGAGGAATGGGTCTTCAGATGTCTACTGACAGAGATCAGATCACTGTGCGGTGGGCCGTGAAGAGGATACTAGTCAACAAGGTGCCAGCACATGTGGTCACCGGACTTTAAATGAAGGCCTCATGTCACTTTGTCTGGGGCTCCAAAAATCTTACACCAGAGCCGAGTGTGGTGGGGAGGTGTTGGCCTGAAGATGGGGGTCAAACGGCAGCAAGTCCCTATGTCCTGCAGCAAAGCAGCGCAAGGCAGGCTTGAGAGCTTTAGATGTCTTAGTTTCAGGGCTTCCCATGAATCAGAGCATTTACTTTGCAAACTCCGAGTACCACCTACCACGGAGTGTCTCCTTGAAGTAACCTGGCTGCTAGAGGTAGATCTAGAAAGATAACACAATGTTCCATATGGGGAATTATTTCATTTTGAAGATCAATAATGTCACAGTACATAAACCAGAGGCAGATAGCATTATATTATACTTACAGGTGCCACCATGTATTGAGTTAGTTACACTGAATGCAAGAATTGAACCCCTTCTTTTCAGGTTTTGCAGGTACTGACCATGTGAAGCACTGCATGTGGTGTCATCGTGTCAATAAAGATGACATAAAATGTAATGAGTGAGAGGAGGAGCAAGAGACATGTTACAGTCTTTCGATTCATAACACATGCATCCAATTGCTCAGATATACCTGAAATGGCCATCAAAGGGCCAGAAAAGCACTAAACAACCTCCAACAGAAGAAATGAGACCACTTCTAGCACTTTCATCCCACACCGCCTCTCTGTGCCACTAGCTGTCCAAGTGTTTGCCATCGCAACTGTACATTCATTCACATGTCCCCGCCTGCAAACACATAAAATGGTATCAAAGCCACACAATGAGGAAAGATGCTTTGAAACACAACAACCACCTGAAGCCAAGAAATGAACACATGTACACACCAGCAAAACGAAAAAAGCGTCAATGTTCCTGCATCAATGCACATAATGCCCCCCACGGATCCATAACCTGATCTATCGGACTATCATCCAACATATTCCATCATATGTTAGCCTACTGAAGTAGCCAGTGCGATTCACATCCTAACAGTGGGAAACACAAGCAACTACGATACCAACAGACACTTTCCATCCAGTAAACAAGAATTCCCAACCCATACAGAGTGCTCAGATTCCAAAAGCCGTTTGAGACCATGCAAATTATGGGAGAGTGCTTTATAAATACACTTCGCACTGCATGGTCTGAAGCACGGAGGCTGTGCCCAGCAGAGTGTTGTAAATTTGAGGACAGCAGGAGAAGGATTCCGCCTCTATCCCTGAAGGAGAGGCCAAGCCAGGCGTAAGGGCACAGGTCGTCAATCTAGCAAAGTGTGCTGCGTTTCCATGTATGTACACTCATTCACTTTTCTTTGCTGTGTTTCAGAGTACCTATACTCAGCACAGGAAGCTGCACAACGAGTGTCCCTGTATGCATAATCAGGTCAGTCAATAAAAAGTGTACATTTTGATTCACACAGAATTGATTTTCAATGGTTCGAATATGTCTCCTCTGGTAAAACAGATTTCCAACAGCTGAGAAACGCAGAGTGACATACCACTAACATTTTTAGCAATACGTTTTTACTGTGAATGTATCAATGCCATCATTTTCTGCCACATTTAATTACCTTAAATGCTTTATAATAACGAAATTGGCATTAGAGTAGTGTATTTGGCACCAACGCCGCACGTGCTGTGGAGCCAGGAAATGTGGTAATGTTTACCTAGCACTGGTGGGGGCAATTACAATTCTTTCGAGTTAAAAAGTGTCCTTCTCGAGCAGCTGTACACCTCTTTGTAAAGAAGCTAAACAGGCTGGATGCGTGTCCGCTTCCTCTGATTATAGCGCATCCCGGACACCAGAAAACACTTTTCCCTCCTGGTCTCTGTGGAATAAATGTTTTCCTGCTACTGTTTGCAGCACACTTCTAACTTCGAAAAAGGTTCACTGTGAGTCAATGACGAGCAGCGCATCAACGCTGAAGCCTCGTCGAAGGCTTCAGTTCTTAGAAGCATCCATTATGTCAGTGGTGTTTGTGCAATGCAGCATATTTGCCCTTTACATATTGTCTTTTGATAAAAAAAAGTAAGGTTATACTCCTTAGGGGCTGAAAGTCGCCTTCATCCTCACCACGCATTGTCTTAACGTGTGTTGTGATTTTATTTGGGAACAGGAAGTTTAGGCACCAACCGCGCTCGCGCAGTGAGTTTACATAAAGCACTTTAGAGACATAGAATAAATTAGTGCTCATTTGTGACTATTGCCTGGAAAAGAAAGGAGGGGGCATGGGCACGGTCTGAAATCACATATCTGCATTAATACCATCGATTCCGGATCTTTGCAATGCGAATTCGCCTGAAACGTACAGCTGTCTAGAGACAGCTCCCAGCTCAAGCTGTCAGCAAGTCAAACATGTCTCAAATGTAAACATACGAGGGCTTATAAAGAGCTCTAGGATTGAGGTGAAAAGTTATTATGTGGCCACAGAGCCCGTGAGTCACAACACCACAGGGCTTGTGACTGCAAACCCCCTTTGTGCAAGGTATAAAAGTCATTTTACGAGTCTTACTCCAAGTCACAAATGGAGTTTTAAGATACATTTGGAATCACGACCCGCTATTTGAGAGTGATTATGGTGTATATCAATGGTTTACGACCACAACTGCGGTCACACAACACTGATCAGTCACTGGTACCCGAGTTGGGATGGTTCCCATAGTAACAGGACCTCTTCCTCCTCCCGGATTGTTTGAGGCCGTCTTAGGAAGGCGCAGAGAGCGGTCTCGGTAATCACTGCATGCTCCCTGCCATGTCTGCCTTTCAATGTGAAATATTTTTTTAATTCCATGTGCATTAAAATTCTCAAACTGCGATAATAAATGTTCCCCTTGAAGGAATGCCGACGCGTGGATGGAGTTCTGCTGTGGCTTGTAGGTCTCCATCCCTGTGCTCGCATGCCTTCACGGGGGCTGCAAAATGCCCTCTTTCTCATAAATCTTCATGAAGCGGGAAGATTGTCGATCCCTTGTGAATATCCATTTTCATACGTGACTGATCAGTACATCAGTCATTTCACAAATAGCTGGGCAAGTCACAACCAGTTGGTTTGCAATTTGCATACAGGTTTGTGGCTTGCCCAATGATACCTCAGGCCACAAGCATTTTCTCAGTATTTCTTCACAATGTGAAAAGGCAGGTTTCAGAAGATAATGCAGTCTGACCTAGCGCTCTCCGAAACATCTCCATGTAAGTCTGGTGCAGGCAGAGCTGGCTGGGCAGGTTTCCTTCACTGCTTCCTGTGCAGCTGCAGTGGTCATCGCCTGCAGGCCTCAGTGGGGTGTTCCTTCAGCTATTGTTGTCCAGAACATACAGGCGATCTCCCTGCTCTGAACTTTACACTCTGTGCTGCAGGTAAATGCAGAGAAAGCTTCATCAGTACAAGGTCTCATTTTGTTCCCAGGATGGTCCTCTTCAAAAGATTTCAGCGCTTTCTCAGCAAAGTATCTTGGACTCGAGCGGGCATCTCCGAGCATCAATGAGGTCCTTTAGAACACTCCAAGCATTTCGATCGCAGGAGACTAGATTCGAGGTTCAGCATTCGGCACCAGGACAGTGTGCGTCATTGAACTTTATACAGCAGTTTTATGATGCACTTTATAAAGTCCCATCGCGTCCACGGGGCCACTTCAGTGTGCTAGGAGAGAGGAAGCAACCTTTACTTGGCATCTTTTACATTCATTCTGAGCTGAGGGCTGAGTTTATTCCACAGTCTATGACCCTGGATTCCCAAAGATCTTTCACCAATATTACGTCTCTTGAAAGAGGGTTAATGGATGAGGTGAGAGGCAGCTGATGACAGGTTCCTGACAAAACCAACTGATTTTATGAAAATGTTTTACTAATAAACCTTTGATCACCTAAGACACAAGCACAATCTGAAAACTGAGGATTTGTTTCCCTAACGCCAAGTGTGGCACAAACTCTACAGACAACTACAGTGGGAAATGCTCATCCCAGAAAAAGAATCCATTTAAGCTAAAACTCCTTGAGCCAAACCTTGGCAAGACAGTTACTACACTGAATATGGCCTTTAAGGCTTTCACAGTAAAGCTCTTGGAAAAGCTGCAGAGAACGGTGTGGGATGGCATTCTGGGACATGGAGGAGGGGTGCTGCCCACAACCTGTCCCTTTCCCAGGCAAAGTGGCCATTACCTTAAGACTCCGGATAATTCAGGTGAAGTACCTACACGGGCCCTATCAAAACACATGTAGCTGGCTTTCTGTATATTAATGTGTTTGCCGCCCCCTACAATGTATTGGATGGATACGCTAGATGATGCCATTGCTCCCACGATGGGGCAATGAAGGACTGGGACCGATTCATGTATGGATTTTTTAAATTTGTCAAGTGCTTTAGATACAGAGGTTGTGGAAGGTAAGGCAAGAATTAGGCGGATAGCTGAATCCTGTGGACGTAGAAAATGATAGAGGACAGACCCAGGAAACCCAAAAATAAAAAAAATTGGATTAATCAATGCAACTAAGAATAGCTGCCTATATCACCACTTGTTTGAAAACTCTGGGAGGATAAGGGAGAATTTTGTGAATTATTTTTAGGAAACACAGGCAATGGGAGGCCAATTTCATCACCTGAGCTGTTAAAGAAAGGCCATTGATCTAGCACAAACCCAGGATTCCAGCAGAGGACGCTGGAGTAGAAGGGCCAAGTTAAACGGGCCCAAGAGCCAGGATGCAAACGTCTGTTTTAGCGGTGTTAGGTAAGTTCCTGCTCATACAGTTCACCACCATGTTCATGCTGTCGTGGAATAAGGAAACTGACTGCTGCACATGTGCTTCAAAGGATACAAGAATTTTGTGTGTCAAAGTAGACAGAGACACAAACAGAGAATATATGTACCTTGTATTTTTCAGGTTTTATTGAACAAACTACAGTGATTATTACTTTGCAAAACCCTTGGGGCCAAAATTTGTTATGTAAAAAAAGTGTCAAATATTAGATATGCAACAATAAAAGCTACAATAAAAGCTACATACCAACCCTCTACCTTGTGGCTGTCTGTCACTCAGCTGCGTGGGGGTATGGGACAGAACTTATAAGAGGCCTGTATGGTTTGATTGTAGCGCTACACTGTGCCCACTGCCTTGGTCCCTCCTTTGCCATCTATGTCCCACAACTGTTGTCCCAGCCTGCTGCTAGGCCAGGATACTATCAAAGCCATTCTCTCATAACACAAACATTCGTTCAGCCACTGGACCACGAGAGAGGGTACTACAGAGGCCATTAGGCCACAGGAAAAAAGCACAGCGGCACTGCCTTGAAACCTACTGACAGACCACCCGAATCTCTTCCACAGCAACTCATTTGGTGATCTACATGGTGTGGAAGTCTGAGGAATGAGAAAGGTGCAACAAGCTTTAACAGAAGTGAAGGGAAAGTGTACCTCTCAAGACCTGAAAACAGAACTATGACGGCCCAAGCCCTTATGCAGTGACTATTTCAGGAGCTGTACCCAAACAAGTGTTACAGCAGACAAATGATGGATGGAATGCTGACAATGCTAACATTCTCTCTCTACGCCTCCCAGACCGAACAGCCAACTCCCTGGACCGGAAACAAGCATCCTGGAACCGGTTCCAAGGTATGTCACCCTTCTTCAGCCAGGCTAGCTTGAATCCAGTGGCACAGTGAGCAAGGGACCCACGTCTGGGCATACCCATCCCACCTTGGGCGAAAAGTGTTAGCATAAACAAACGGTGGATGGAATGCTGACAATGCAAACATTCTCCCCCAGTCAAAAGACCTGGGTTAAATCCATTGTTCTTTTGCCCACTATGCCACCACAGTTTGGACCCAGCCATATGCAAATCAATTTTGAGCCTGTGCCCCATGGGAACAGTCCAGACCGAACTGCCAGGCCAGGTCCTCCCTGGACCGGATTTGCATATGTCTGTGTCCAAACTGGAGGCATGGTGAGCAAAAACATGTTGGATTTGGGCCCAGATCTCTGTACTGGGGTGAACGTACGACATTGTTCTGAATTCTGTCTAGAATTTGTTCTTTTTGCAGCTGTACCCAAACAAACCATTCCACATATATGTGATGTGATGTGTACTGGTTAGATGCTTTACTCTCTATTGCAAAGATTGTATGTTCAGCCGGGCATCAATTTTGGTTGAAGGTACACAATACGTACTAAGCAGTGATGCAGCCGATTGACAGAACAAAGCTGAACAGAACAAGCCTGTTGGAATACAGGTATCAGCTCTGGCTCTCCTTCACCACACTTAAAAGTGAAAGTTGGCCATCCGTGTTCACAAATCTGAAACTGCATTCATTGAATAATTTCTCAAGCGCCCACCTCGAAGCACTAAACTAGTTCCTCTTTATCTGAGGAGTTCTTAAGCTCCTTGTGGAGAGATGCATACACTGACAGAGAGCAAGCCACGTAGCAGAGTTTACGACATAGACTACACTTTGTGAGAGAACAAAGTAAGAAAGAAAAAAAAAAGCTACACTTAAAATAAAATGGCAACAAACCTCCGACAAAACAAAAGAAAACGCAAACTCAAATGTATTTCAGAGTCACTGACATCCCCACGAACACTGCTCCCAAGCTAACCAAGTAATTCACCTGAAAAACAGCGCAGCCTGGGTGGACGCCATGCAATTTTTTTCAGGATATAAACATCTGATAAATTAATAAACAATGAATCTCAATAGAAGTAATTTACATACTCAGTTGTTATACTTAACATTTTCTTCAGCTATGACCAGATTACACACTGCCAATCTCGTTGATAGCCAAAGAAAACAAGTAAACAAGCATCCTTAGTGATACAAACCAAAGCATCATATATACAATAACAGTGTGGCTCACTCTAATCTGAACAAGTATTGGGAATGCCAATAGGTCTGGCAGAAAAATGAAATTGCCTCTTCAATCCCTGGTGAGTTTAGGCACGTAATACGTCATCAAATATGCAATGTGACTCATCCTCGTACCTATACTTCTATTCAACCACCCATCAACGTATTCATCCATTCACCCACTTGCCCATCGACAATAAACACACAGACACAAATTAAACAAGCCTATGAACGAAAAATGAATAGACTAAAAGTAGAATAGAGAAAAGATGGTGCATCATAAATGTGGAGGTGTCAGGAAACACACTAGGAGGGTTAGGAATATGAACCCCTGTCCCCCTGTGCCACACTGTAGATACTGCATTGGCACACATAAGAACCACTTCCCTTAAGTGTTTCAGAGTAACATACGTGGTAGGAAGCTAATGTGGTTGCACAAAAATAGCTGTTGATTCTTGCGGCCAGAGGCAGTAAGAAGGATCTTGTGCAGGGGATGTAACTAGCTCCTTCTCTGTGTGGGTCGGCCATATTAGATTTTGTTGACATTACCACATACTATAGTTGTAGAAACAACTCTATTCTTATCTAGTATAGCCACACATGACTTCACATCTTTAGTACTTACTTTTTCAGGTCACAGTGGCCAGGGCCGTATAAGAGGTGACATTTGCATTTAGTCTGTGTCTGGCAACAATACCTGTTGATGAGATGATCTCAATTTCTGTGCAGTTCACATCCGGCCTCTGCTTTTCCCTCTGTGTTTTCCCCTTCAACGTTCCTCCTCGGGTTGCTATGAAGTTTTGCTTGTGCTTGCTTTGGCCTTTCCTTCTCTCCTTGGCATTTACTTAGTGAATTGCTGCTGCCCTGAATTGTGCCTGGAGACATTCTCTTTCTGCTTCTTTGTCTTTTGACAGAAGAACTGGAAAGGTGAGTGCACTTCATGATGTCACTAAAACTTGTTTATTAAGATCATTATGTAACCAGGGCCTACAATGGTCACCAACTGCCTTTTACCTTCATTTAGCTTTCCCCTTTCAGCAATCAGCTTCTGATTACTCTAACTCCTCTATTGTTTTGTTTCTCAGAGTACTTGTTACATGGTATTGTCGGAATCAGTACCGGGTATAAAGGATATATGGTAGTTAAGGGGTTAGCAGCAGGAACAGCCTGATTTTTAGGCTAGTTGTCGTATGTTTGCAATAAACAAACAAAATAAAGAAGGGGTGGTCATCTTGCAATACTATTGTAAATAGTGTATAGATTCTTTAATGTAAGGAACGTAACACCCATCTCCACTTCAATAGCTTCAACCCCAGGATCCAAAAACAAAGTATCCCTTTTGGTCCAGTCCCTAAGATTAAGAGCGCAATTGCACCAATTTTGAGGATTATGATGAGAAAGCAATGATTATGAAACGAACATTTGTTAAACAGGGGGGATATCCAGAAAGACTAGTCAGAGAGGCATACAAACCTGAAAGACTTTATGACAGAGAACATTTATTGCAGAAAGAACATCAACAAAGGGACCCTAAATTGTATGCGTCACCAGACATTCAGTTCTGAATGAAAAGGTAACCCAAATTATTAATTTGAACTGTTAAATCCTCAGTAGTGGTTCGAAGAATAATGCCAAAATTGATAAACCGCTGTTTGCACACCACAGAAATAAAAATCTGAAGGATAGCATTGTAAGATCTTGGCTTCCAATGGAGGCTATATTCGTTCAAAAAACTCTTGATGGCAAAGATCCTGTCATGGAGAACCATCAGTGCAGCCAGTGCAAAGCCTGCAACAGTGCGATTGGGGCTGATGGCTATACTCATAATGGATCCACGCTTTAACTAAGAACTTTCATCAGTTGTAAGACGAAGAATGTCATTTATTTACTCTTATGTCCTTGTGGTTATGAGTATGTAGGTGAGACTGGCCGCAACCTTTCTACTCATCTTAACTAACAGATCGGCGGTCAAGACACAGAAACTAAATGCACCCATAGTTAAAGACTATGGAGAGAATGGACATCAATCTGAGGAAATTAAGCAGTTCATTATCGAAAAGGCCATCGTGAAGGGAGGGCTTAAGCAGAAATAAGAAAACTCAGAGGGGTCTTTTGGATCTTTAATTTAGGCACCCACAACCGGGGCTTGAATAGCAAAATCCCTTGGGAGAACACGATTCGCTATAGCCAATAATGCGATACGTAAAGTAGGAACCACCAAGAATACATTCGGTCTTATGGACAAGTGGTTATCTAGTATGGAAGTCTTACATTCAGCATCATAAAACATAGTTGGAGATCGATGACTGCACATTACAAGATCGCCATGAGAGAACCCGCTAAATAGGAACTAATTAGGCTCCATTATGATATTAGTTTGTTGCCCCGTAACATATAAGACTATTTAATAGCTCCGGCATACCATTCTAGGCATGTTTAAGCCCATCATTCAATCTAAATCTGCCCTCTGCCCATTAAGTGTTAATTGGGCTACCATAAAAATCGCTGATGTAGAGATTCGTGTCTGTTTGAAGATAGCCCCCAGAGAGAAGCAAGATAAGGAGAAAGGTGCGGTCTAGTACAACAGGATTTCTGGTTACCTAAAATGTCGTTTTTTGGTGTCCTGGAAGAGGATGCAAACAGTTGCTGGTGGAGCTACCGAGGCCGGGTCCCCAAAAGATTGTCCAAGCTGGTGGAGTAAGGAGACCCGTCGAATGTCTTGATTGTTTGTCTCAATGTATGTAAAAGTCGTGAGACAACATAAAGTAGTGTACGTTAGACATCGGTATCCACATAACATTTTGGACATAGTGTGGGTGTAGATAAGTATGGTACACAGTAGGTCTGAACAATGATTTGAAGGTCAGGGAGCGATATGGAACACCCGGAGCAAAGAAGGATTAATAATTCTTCAGTCCAAAGATAAATTGAAATAGTTAACACTGGACGTAGTAAAGTTTGGGACAGAACTTTCATGCCACCATCCCTTTATATTTTGCAGCTTATAAAGGAAATATACACAAACCTTCCGCATCGATTGTAGGGTGCTCGCTCTACAGATAAGGAAATCATAGGTACGCATTGTGTTGCTTTTTGATAATTCATACAGGTAGAATATTTTTCTGCCCAGTTCTTCTTCCCTTTTTAAAAATATGACCATTTGAGCCAGATTCATTTGCTTGGTTTGCTTTGGTCCTCAGTAAGGACTTCCCCCCGTTCCCCTTTGGATATTTTGCAGTAAATTGTTTCTCGAGGACCGTTCACATTGCATCCCCATGATTATGATAGACGATCCCATTATGTTCAAAGGTGATAGCCAACACGAGGGCTATAACTAGTCACATTATAGTATGCCTGCACTGGAGGCCACATCTGGAGTTCTCTGGGAAATAAGATTGATTTATCTATATATATTTTTTCCAAATAGGTTTGCAATAATCTTTCACTACTGGTGAAGGTGAATTGTCTGGTGAAGGCTTTATGGGAGGTGACTGTTCCCCTTCATATAATACAGGTTTGTTAAATCTACTGATAAAAATATATGTGCAGCTCACCAAAGTATGTTGATAAAAATATATGTGCAGCTCAGCAAAGTATTATGTTGAATTTTGCAGGCTGCTAGAAGCACAGTAGGGTCTTGATTGATGGCATTCTTGAAGAAGGCGTTTCACGCTGAAACGCCAGTCGAAGAGATTTAAGCCCAGCCACAACAGAGTGGGAAAATTTAACTTGGGTCATCATATGGCAATAAACACAGAAGACAAAGAAAGAAATATGCATAAATAACAATTCAAGAGTGTTCAAGTATGAAATGATATAATGAATATACTCAAGACCAATGTTGATATAGATCTGTTTTAGTTTGTGTGTGGATGTATGAAAAGTGTTTGAAAGTATGAATGCTTATAGGGTGAAGTGTTTTTAAGATTTAATATGTATGGTTTTCAGTAGACCTGCATTGGGAAAATCCAGGATAGACAGCCTGGAGCTATGAAATATCAATGTAACTATTTTGATAAAGAATTGATGAAATTGTAGATATGATATTGAAAATAATATAATCTAAAAAACATAACCTTCTGAGCCCTACAGTGATGGGTATATGGGAGAATGATTAGCTCATTTTGAAAAGAAAGGTTGCTGGGGAATGTGTATTTAGAGTTTTTCCCTACCCTAGGAACTTGATCCGAAGCATATTGATAGATTCGGACGTGCGTTACAAATGAGGTGATAACGCGAGCTGCTGGCATGTTGTGACCATTTTTAAAACCCTTTTAAAACGAAGATAAAGTGTTATTTGCTTTGCCCGATTGCTGTACTGTTCATTAATTATCTTGGCAATCCTACCTTAAACTTGCACTCCTTTCCCTCCTACCCCGGTCCACCACGGGCTCTGCCCGATTGTAGTGGAGGGTAGTGAGGGCGACCGCGCATCACTTCCGGTCGCGAGGGTGGAGCCAGGGGTTAGCGGGTTAGTTTATTTAATCAGGTGAAGTGCCTTGTGTGCAGGGGACGCGCGTTACGAGTGAGGTGATAGCGCGAGCTGCTGGCATGTTGTGACCATTTTTAAAACTCTTTTAAAACGAAGATAAAGTGTTATTTGCTTTGCCCGATTGCTGTACTGTTCATAATTTTTAATTATCTTGGCAAACCTACCGTAAACTTGCACTCCTTTCCCTCCTACACCGGTCCACCACGGGCTCCGCCCGATTGTTGTGGAGGGTAGTGAGGGCGACCGCGCATCACTTCCGGTCGCGAGGGTGGAGCCAGGGGTTAGCGAGTTAGTTTCTTTAATCAGGTGCAGTGCCTTGTGTGCAGTGGACGCGCGTTACGAGTGAGGTGATAGCGCGAGCTGCTGGCATGTTGTGACCATTTTTAAAACCCTTTTAAAACGAAGATAAAGTGTTATTTGCTTTGCCCGATTGCTGTACTGTTCGTAATTTTTAATTATCTTGGCAAACCTACCTTAAACTTGCACTCCTTTCCCTCCTACCCCGGTCCACCCCAGTCCACCACGGGCTCCGCCCGATTGTTGTGGAGGGTAGTGAGGGCGACCGTGCATCACTTTCGGTCGCGAGGGTGGAGCCAGGGGTTAGCGAATCAGCCTACTTAATTCCATGCAATTTGCGACGCGCAGCGGACGCGGCGTTGGCGCGCCAAAGGGAAGCCCATCTGCGCCCATCCGCGCCGGGTCCGCGACCAGTGCCAGCCACGCTGCTGGAGGTCCACGGACCACCTACCTGCATTGGACCAAGTCCCAGTTGCTGGAAATGAGTGGTGTTATATGTTCCCCGTCAACTCGGTGCATACCTCGGGAGCTTGAAGAGCGGCGTTTTCAATGCTCCTTCGTACTGGACTTTTACACTGGTGGACAAACCAGATCTCCTAGCTCAAATCGGGACCAGGTGCCCCTTAAGATAGGGCTGGTAAATTGTCGCTCTCTGCCACGTCACTCCAGTGATATCTGGCTGTCACTCTCTATCCATGCATGGGATATCTTGTTCCTTACTGAGACGTGGGTCAAAGTCTCTTCCAACCCTGACATAGCCCTCGCAACCCCCCAAGGTTACCATTTTGTGGGATTAAATCGGGAGGGCACAAAAGTAGGGGGAGGAGTGGCTGTTATTTTACACTCTCATTTAAAAATTACTACTAGGAAAATCACCAATGTTGGCCCCATTGAAGCCTTGTATTTTACAATTGAGAACTCATCCACCATTTTGCTAGCTGGTGTTTTGGTGTATAATCCCCCTGGCACGCCCCCATCCTCACTCTCTTCCCTGATTGACATCATTGCAGACCTTTCCCTTAAACATCCCCATTTTACGTTTTTGGGGGATTTTAATCTCCATGTAGACGAGGCCACTTGCACTCGTGCCAATAATTTTCAAGACTCTATGCTCGGCTTGATTTTGATCCAGCGGGTCTCTGGCCCTACACATACCTTAGACCTTGTATTTTCGAGTCATCCAGGCCTGGTGGTACATCCCTCCCAACCTCTTGTTTGGATGGAGCATTATCTGATCCCACTGGAGCTGACTTTGTCGTGTTCACCTATACCAGCTATAATAGGTACGGCGGAGCAAGGTAGAAAATGGTATAAGGCGACATGTGATGCTCTGGAGCCTATCTTCTCCGAACTGATAGGTCTGCCTTCCCTCGACCTAAACGCAGATGTTGCAAAATTTAACTCTGTCCTCTCTTCTGCGATAGACATTGTTGCTCCATTGACACCATTCGCCTCTCTAAGGTCTAGACCATCTGCGCCCTGGTTCTCCCAGACACTTCGGGAGGAAAAGAGCAGATGTAAAAGATTGGAACGTAAATGGAGACTGACGCATGATCTCTCCGCAAAGGCTACCTATAAAGCGGCATTAAAGAAGTTCCATAAATTAAAGAGATCCTCCATGAGAGATTTCTTTGTTGACAAAATTAAGAGCGCGGAGAATTCAGTAAAAACCTTGTTTAATATTATCAAGCAATTCTCCTCTCCTACTGACTTGGCAAAATCGATCCCCGCCAGCCAAGCCCTCTGCGAAGGCCTTTCCAGCTTTTTTCATGAGAAGATTAAGAACATCTCCTCTTCCTTTAGTCAGAAGAGGTCGCTGCCACACCTGAATCATAAAGCTGTACAGGAGGAGATGTTTGTGTCATTTAAAAAGCTAACCTTGGAATCTGCTTTGATACTTTTCAACCAATGTAAATCAGGCTCTCCTCTTGACCCTGCTCCAGCTAAAGCCCTAAGTGAGCTGGCCCCTATGGTGATTAGCCCTCTTCTCGCCATCTGGAACACCTCATTGCTTACAGGGCTCTTTCTCTCTGCCTGGAAGCAGGCGATGCTGATCCCCATTATTAAGAAGGCGGATGCCGACCCAGTCTTGTTCAGCAATTATCGGCCCATATCTCTCCTCCCTAAGCCGGCTAAAATCTTAGAGAAAGTGGTTCAGGAACAATTGACGGACTATCTAGAATCCAACCATCTCCTGCATAATTCCCAGTCTGGATTTAGACCAGGTTTTAGCACAGAGACTTGAGGTGTCTGAGTCCATTAGAGAGTGCGTGGATAGGGGCGAGGAGGCTATGTTAGTTCTCCTCGACCTGTCCGCGGCTTTCGATACGGTGTCTCATGCCATACTACTAGATCGCCTGCGCGATATTGGGATTGGGGGTACTCCACTGGCCTGGGTGAGGTCGTTCCTTGAGGGTAGATCCCAACAAGTCTTCCTTCGACCATTTATATCGGAAGCAAAGCCTCTACGATGTGGTGTTCCTCAGGGCTCTGCACTGAGCCCGGTATTTTTTAACATCTACCTTACACCGCTGGCAAAGTTGGCTGAAGACTGGGGGTCAGAGTGATCTCTTACGCTGATGACACTCAGCTTGTGTTTTCCTTCAGAGATCACTCTGACGGCAGCCTGGCAAACTTTCGCCACTGCCTCAGTAACATCTCCTCCTGGATGTCAGCCAACAGTCTTAAACTCAACACAGATAAGACGGAGGTCTGTTTTTTTTTAATCAGAAATCCCCTCTCTCCCCCTCCGCTCTGGTGGCCGGCGGAGCTTAATCCCCCTCCTGTTCCCGCTCACACAGCTCGTAACTTGGGCTTTGAATTTGACAACGCCCTTTCATGTAAATCCCATATTAATAAGGTGACCTCAGCCTGCTTTGGAAAACTTCACATGATCAGAAAGATTTTTCCATATCTCCCCCTTGACTCTCGTAGGACGGTTGTCCAAGCCCTGATTACCTCTCACTTGGACTATTCAAACAGCTTGTATGTTGGGGCTCCGGCATATCAGATCCATCAGCTGCAAGTCGTACAGAATGCGGCGGCTAGGCTAATTGGCAACATCCCCTACCGTCACTATCTCCCCATACTTAAGGAAGTTACATTGGCTGCCAGTGACCCGTCGTATTCAATTCAAAGCATTGGTTCTTGCTTTTCGGGCCCTGAATGGCCGTGGCCCTGTCTACCTGCAAAATAGATTGAAGCCGGCTCACTCCCATTAGTAATCTCAGATCTAACAATCTCCGTTTGCTTGTTGCCCCTCGGTTTCATCGGGCCAGAATGGGAGTCAGGTCCTTTACAGTAAGGGCCGCTTAACTCTGAAACATCCTCCCTCTAGAGCTCAGACTGACTACATCGGAATCACTGTTTCGTAATAAATTAAAAACTTGGTTATTCTCTTGTCCCTAGTCGCTGCTTCGTTGCTAATTGTCTGCTGTCTTGCTGCTGTCACCCTTACTCTTAGTTCGCGGTCTGCAACGCCGGGACACCCCCGTTGGGGGTAGCCGTGCGCTTTATAAGCTTCTAAATAAATAAATAAATTCATTAATGTGCCATCATGGCCACCACGTCTAGAAGTAATGAGTTGGCCACCTTGGAACAGTAAAACGATGATGCACTATACAATGTGTCATTCAAACATGGATTTCCAATTTAGAAGCAGTGGAGAGGTGGGATAAGGCTCACTGGGGGGTAAAATTGGATTTAAGCAATCAGCCCAGTAGCACTGTCTGTGGAACTGCAGAACGCTCTCATACAAGGCAAAAATCCAACATACAATAATAAATATAACTACGAACAAATTTACAGTTGGCAAAACAATGTACAAACCATGTTAAGAAAATTAACATGATTCAAATCTTCTACAGGAAAAACTTTTTAGAAGGGGCGACCAACACCAAACAGTTGCCTAATACAGTAATATTTTGAGATTCCATAAAACAAATACCTGTCTAAAGCCTGTAATGCAGTGTAATCCCACGTCACACATAAAGGACTTTTGGCTTTATCATAGGCTTTTCACAATAAATAAGTAAGGCCTTCTGTCTTTGTCATAGCTTGTCATAATAAACAGATCCGACCTCAGGCATCTGACATAATGACATAATGTCTCCCAGCGAGCCAATTATGGCTATTGCCTCTATCATGGTCTTGTCACCATAACAAAGTCAGGCCTGCAGTGGTGCATGTAAGCCAGCAACCATCATGCATACAGTCATATAATTACAAATATGTTTGAAATTACCGTTGCCAAAACAATATACAAACCCTCTCAAAAGAGCCTAACAAGAACTATCACAATGCAAATCTTCAATGCCAACGGTTTCTCAGAGGGGATAAACAAAACCAAAACTCTTGCCTACTACAGTAAAGTAATATGTTGGATTCATTGTAACAAAATAACTATCTATAGGCTTTAACACAGTGTAATTAAAGGTACCCTCTTACATGTCAATTGGCTATATAAATGTTTTTTCACAATAAGTGCTTCAAGCCGATGTAGTAACTTTATATAAAAACAGATCAGACCTGTGACATTAGACATACCATTTCCAATGAACAAACCAGGACAATAACACTGATCATTGGCTTGTCACCATCCTCAAGAGTTTCCTCAAGGCAACGATCAAGCATACAGTCATAACAAGCATTTACAATGCAACGGTTTCGCCTTTGGAAAAGTTAGAGCTATTGGCATTGTAAATGACAAAATTTGTATTTATGTGTTGGTTTGGAAAACAGATAAATAAATGACATTGTCATTTACATTGCCAATAGCTTAATCTCTCGCAAATGTGAGACCTATTGTAACCTATGGACTAGCTCAGCAGACAGCAATTACTACCACACACACACACACCCAGAGCCAGCTACACACACCCAGAGCCAGCCACACACACACACCCAGAGCCACACACACACCCAGAGCCACACACACACACCCAGAGCCACACACACACACCCAGAGCCACACACACACACCCAGAGCCACACACACACACCCAGAGCCACACACACACACACACACCCAGAGCCACACCCACCCACCGGCAACAACCAACCAGCACTGCCCGGCGCAGACAAACGGAGATCCGCGGCCCTACCTGTGCTTATATACAAAAACAACCCCAGTCCGGGCAGCGGCTACACACTTTAATCCCCAATCTGTCTGGGGCTACAGACAATGAAAGTTGTGAGTAGGATGTACAGAGTAATAATGAAACACGCGGCAATCTCGAGGACAGCATCAGGGGAGAAGCAAGTGCAGCGCTGCTCATAAACTGCCCCGGTGCCAGTCTGGTGCTCTGTGTGGCACTGAACCAGCCAGCTCTGCGTCCACTACAGCTCGTGCAGGGAGGGACTGTTGCATCTATACACAAGGTCTTAGATGCACCCCTGTAAACGACTGACGCCCTCTCTGTGTCGTCACCACGGCAGACCCTGATCTATTGAAACGGAGCGCCGGGGGGTGTTTTAACGCAATCATGTTGAGCAATCACAGACGTGCTTTGTCTTTCACACTGACAGGTGTCTGCACGACTGACTGACGCGGAGTATGGAAACTCCTACATCCACGGGGGTCACACTGCGCACCCCATCTGATTGTACTATCTCTCGAGCGCTGAATGGGGTCATCGGGGCTCTACAGGACAACTGGCAACGTGGGCGATTCCAGTTTCACCAATCGAGTCCAGGGCTCCTTTGTTGTCTGATGTATATTGTCCCGAAAGTAATTACTCGCTCTTTTACAAGGATAGTGTTGTTGAATGAGAGAGGGGGGAGGGGTATGTTGGGGGTGAGGGAGGCCCTTGTATGATTATTTTGTTTTCAGATCCTGGAAAGACCCCGTGGGCTGTGGGCAGCGCCCCTCTGCAACCACTAGAGACACATTCCGGTGCTGCGGATGCAGTTTTGCAGTGCAGCACGGTTCGATTTATTCCTAAAATCAGCTAAACTGGAGTTACACGACAGTGCGTCCATGTGCAGACGTCTGTGCGGTATCTACGGGCGCCATGGTGGAAACCCCAGAGATCCCCCTCCCCCCAAAGATGACAGCCTAAACCTGCACCAGCAGGATGCGAACCTATGACCTTACTGCCCCTGACACCCCAAGGGTGAAAGAGTGAACCTGCAGGATTTGAATCTATGACATTACTTCCCCCTATCCCGACACTACAAGGATGACAGTCTAAACCTGCCACCTCACGGATGCAGTAGGGTAAACCACACGTTTTTACCCAAACCTCAGCACATTCAATGCCAAAGCCCGGAGTTCACTAAATCCACGTGGAAAAAACAGCGCAGTTCTGCGGGACAGCCCTCCTTGTCACACCCTCTGTTCATTTCACCAGGACGGCACGGGGCTCATGGTCAGTCTGTGCAAAGAAACGTGTACTTTAACAGTACCCCTTGTCGCCCAGGCAGTATCGCATACACCTGTTTTACCAGTCGTCATAGGCCTGTGTACTTGCAAAGTGTATTGCATCTGTGTTTGCATGACGTATATCACGTATTTAACTCTGTCGAGGCTCCAGTAACCATGATAAATTTAACGTCACTGTGCACTTTCCACATGTGGATTCATCATGTGTGTGTAAAATCTACGTGTGTTCATGTGTCACGCATGTATGTGAACAAAGTCAGATACAGGCGTGGCATCAAAACTCCGCTTCTCTCGCTCTCTCCCACACCAACACGCATACCACAGAGGTGCACACACACACACCCAAACAGATACACACAAACAGAAAAACAACCGGGAAACATACCATAACTCAGACACATCGACACGGGGAGCACGCTGACATGAAGAGACATACACAGAGACACACCGAGGCATACACAGAGACTGGTAACCATATACATGCACGCACTTAAACACCGAAAAGCGCACGGATTTGAACACCTGTACAAAATAGACACACATATTTAAACACTTATACAAAAATGTAAACATCTATACAAAAATAGATTTAAAAACGTTGGTACTAACAGAAATAGCTACATGTTGACACACAAGCATTCAGGGCTCCATATACATGGGCACGAACATCATACACACGCCGCCTCGAACACATACTGACAATAATAACAGGACACTCGCAGTCGCATATGGACATGGATGTGAAATGGGCTCGCCTTCATTTTCTAGCGCCCCCGTGTAGTCACAGGCAGGGGCACCGGCCAGAGGGTTCGGCTGTCCACAAGCAGCAATCACCGAGCAGAGGAAGCAATCCCCAGGACTCGTAGCTCTGCCAGGCCAGGACTCCGGCAACAACCAACCAGTACTGCCCGGCGCAGACAAACGGAGATCCGCGGCCCTAGCTGTGCTTATAGACAAAACCAACCCCCGTCCGGGCAGCGGCTACGCACTTTAATCCAGAGTCTGTCTGGGGCTACAGACAAACAGCAACCCCTAACCCAGGCTAAGGCTACAGATACACAAACAGCAATCTCCGACCCGGACTACAGCTACTGACAATCCCTAGCCCAGGCTACGGCTACAGATGAACGGCAACCCCTAGCCCGGGCTACGGCTACAGACAAACAAACAGCAATCCCCTGCCCGGACTATGGCTACTGACAAACGGCAAAGCAGAGTCCGGACTACGGCTACTGACAAGCTGCGGGAACGGGCACACGGACAGCGGGAGGGGCGGGTGGGAACGGGCACATGGACAGCGGGTGGGGAGGGGAGCACTCACCTGGACTTCTTCCGGCGGCGGTCGGCCTGGAGGAATGACCAAAAAAAACCTTCGAAGAAAAAAAAAAATAAACCACCGCCCACCGCCGCAATGACGTTCTAAAAGGGGCGGGATGTGTAAAAAACACCGGAACGCCCACGAATCTGCTCCGACAATGACGGACAGATCTCTCTTCCAATGGCTAGCCTCCATTTATGGAGCTAGCCAATGGAACAGAGAGGCGGGACAAAGCCCCGTACTGCTAAAACATAAGATTTCGCCTGCGCGAACACTGCTGCGCAGTGCTACGCCATGCGAAACCTAAACATTGTGCATGTATAACCAAAATGACAGTTGGCAAAACAATATACAATGCCTGCAGATAACCAGGAAGCTCCTGAACATGAGAAGGAGGAAGGCATTATCAGCTTCATACTTTACTTTATATAGTCCTGATGGACTCAAGGACCTAGCAAGAATGCAGATGAAAATTATTGTTATTCATAATCTGTACACATTTGCCCAAAGTCTTGTGCAATCCAACTTTCCATCAGCACATGATGAATCGAAGGGGCTTGGACTAACCAGACATTCAGGTAGAGATGAATCAGAATGTTCTTTTCAAGATACAGGTTCACCTTTATGAAAACAGAAGAAAAGCATTTTGGCGAAAGGACTGGATAGTGAACTGAAACTGACAAAGGGCAAATCAAATTCGCAAGCCCTTTTGATAAATGTTAATGAAAGGACTGGATAGTGAACTGAAACTGACAAAAGGCAAATCCAATTTACAGCCCTTTTGATGAATTCAACAAAAAGGAAATTGTTAATGAACTTCCTGGGTACTTAAGCTCTCCAATCACCAGTACAGGGATGGCCCTGGCTGTTTCCACCATTAACCGTATACATTTCAGGGATGTTAATTTCTAAGAATATCTGATGTTTATAAACCAGGAACCTCTTTTAAAGAATAGCTGATATTGAAAATTCGTATGTCATATGAGGCACCAAAATAATTTGCATTCTTTTGCGAACCGACTGGCAGCTTAAACTCTCTCAAGAAATGTTAGAATACTGAACGTCAAATGGTGTCCTTTTTTGGTAGAATATAAATGTCATTTTATGAACTGCAACGTCCAGCATCTAATGGTTGTTTTGTGTCTCTCTCTTGATTGTGCTGTCTGAGGGTGAAAAATATGGCTGTCATTTCGGAATGGTTTCACTTCATGTTGGAATTATGTACATTTGAAAGATTTATTTTGTTCTCTTTCTCTTATGTTTGTGCTCTATTCCTTGTTAGTCTAATAGTTGAATTTATATATTTCAGATGCTTGTGATTACTGAATTATTATTACAAAATGTTCTATCTCTGCCACACGCCATTCAAGAGGACTAGCATTCAGAATTGCTTTGCAGATATACTAATAGATGTTTATGCACTTTACTGTAACCTGATAATAACTATAAACATCGTATAAAAAAACTTCAAATATATTACAAAAACATTAGATAAAACATTCTCTAATGCTAACCAAACCTGAATATTCTTCCAGAAATCAGTAATCCATGCAGACAGAAGATGCAAAACCTGCCACTTCTATAAACAACGTGTTCACCTCCAGAGTAAAACGAGCACTGGCAAAGCCAATAGGTCTCACCTCTGGGACCCACTGCCTTTGTCAATGAGTTTTAGCCATGCTGTGTAGAATAGCTAAAGAATGAGATAGAAAACGACAGTCACGTCATTTTGTATGTAGGCGCACCACGCCCGCGCAAGCCCACAAAATTATGCAGCCGCTTTTTAATTTTAATTTTTCGTTATTGATCCGAGCTGGCAAGAAACGGCATCTCAGGGGTGTCACATAGAAGGAGACGGCAACATTGAGACACACGGAGCACAGAAGTATATGGCGAGACAGAGAAGATGATTCACTTGCCATATTTTAAAAAAGTATGAAACCTTGGCTTTTCACCTTTCCGATCCTTCAGGCATCTCTGGACGATTTCTGACTGCTTCAGGGAGCCTGACGATAGCGCTTTGACACCTTAGGGTATAGTGCCCTCTATAAGTCCTTTTCATATAATTTTCATTTTTCAAGTGGCCTATTGTTTCAGATCTACATTGAAACTGGAGAAAACCATAAGAAGGATGGAAGAAGCGCAGAGTCAAGGAGAGAGTCCAGGTCTTAAACAAAGGTTTTGATGGAATTGTGTGTGTAGTAAAGTAAAACAGTGAGAGAAACAGCAAGGATAAAGATAATAATAGCTATTTGCTCAAGTAATGGATGGTGAAGGTGGTGACTTCGTAATCATAACGTCACTTTAACTATTTTTAAACAAATGTTTAATTTTGTGTATGATATGCATTATTTTGTTATTTTAGTAGCCAGCAAAAACGGAATTTTAACAAATGTTTTTCAATGTGTATCCATAAATGCAAGCACATCACAAAAACTGAACCACACAGTGACAAAAAATAAATAGAATAATGCAAAATAATAGTAATAAATAGATAAAAAATTCATATACTGGAATGAGCTTCTCATGCATTTTTTGCTTCATCTATATATATAATTCACTGAAAAAACCAAAGGTTGCAGGGACATTATAGTTTGGTTCCGTATTTACTCACACAAAACCATAGAAATTCAGCAGTTATAGAAACGTATTTTAAGAAACTATGACTTGTTGCCTTAAGTTACTTAATGGCACAAGTTATAGTTTATTTATATAAGTTTAACTATAACTACAGGATGTATATGGTTTTGTGCCAGTAAATTCAGAACCTAACTATAATGTCCCTGTAACCTTTGTTTTTTTCAGTGAATTTCTATGGTGTTTTTTAGCACGCACCTTATTATAACCAGTGCCGAGACCAACCCTGCTGCAGGCACCATAAGCCAAGAGTTTTACTTTTTTTCTGGATCTAGGGATTTTCTTTCTGGATCCAAAAATTTACACAGGGGTCCACGCTGAGTCTTGGGGTGGAACAGCTGATCAGATGAAGAAAAAAAAGTGGCCCATTTTTTCTCCACGCGGGGTCCCTAACGGACCCCTTTATGTGTCTTACGGAGACAGGATACTCCTATCCTGACCCCTTATGTGATTTTGCACTCATTTTCCCACCCTCCAGCAAATGTGACAAACGAAATGGCGGCTACAACTTTTCTGTGAGGTTGTGGTCATTCTTTCTTTGGCATGCGGTTCCACGAGTCCACTTTAAGGATCCGCGTCCCAAAATATCTATATTTTTGCCCTTTAATCTCTCTAAAACTACTGAACACATTTACACCAAATCACAAAAAGCATGCTTTCTGGACCAACATCTAGCTTTCTGCCAAATTTGCCGTCTGTCCGTTCAGCAGTTCTGGTTGTAGTCGTGTTCAAAATCCCTTTAGGAAAATGCGTGGAGAAAATGCATCTTGGCCCCCGCTTGACAGATCACCCTGAAACGTTCAACACAGCAGCTGTACCAATTAAAGTATATGTTTTGGAAATGTCATGAAGAATAGTAAAGCGCCGCCAAAGTTACAGATAAAACAAAAAAACTCTCTTCCTATGGAAGCTACTATAACTACCTACAGGCAACAACCGGTCAGTAATGTGTCTATTATTTGTAAATGTGTTCATTATTGTAATTACCCTCGCCTATGTATTGTATTGTAATTGCATTTATATAGCGCTTATGTGTAGGAATATACAGTTCATAGTATGTGTACAGCCAACCAAAGCAGACTGATGATTTTGTTTAAAGGAATGGGCTAGCAATGGATAGCAATTTGTGAGGCCCAGCGTTCCCTACCAATCTTTCATAAAGCAAAATAAGGTTTAGTAAAGAATATAGGACGTTGGGATATTGTAGACGAAAGTGGAGTACTGTATGAAACCTGTATTAAAGTTTGGCATCTTATATGTACACATTAAGGCCTATTCAAAAAGACATTTCTGAGTATGGGAATTAGTACTCTAGTAGTGCAACTTCCCATACTCACAAATGCGGTGGGCGGAGATCTCTTCTCTGCTACTTCTATCTATTTATTGACGGGATCTCACAAGTAGGTAGGTATATGTTTATGTAGTAAATTTAGGCGGATCAAGAAGGGTCGATGGAAAATGGGTTTATTTACTACTAAATGTGTGGGGTGTAGGGATATTTATGGTGGGGTTTAGGGATATTTATGGTGGGGTTTAGGGAGGAACATGCAAATAATAAAACACGTCCACAAAAAGAGAAAGGCAATTGCTATTCACAAATGTTGAACCTCAATCTACAGCAGTACTACTGCTAACAAAACAGTCTTAAATCTACTTAAGGCAAGCTTTCAAGGAAATCAAGCACCACACATGGGTAAATACTGGTACAGTAATACACGCTCACAAAAATTAAATTAACATGTATGGAAAAAATACAAAAATAGATAGAAAAATATTTGTCAAATAAACATAAATGTTATACTTGTATACTTTTTTAAATTATCTTGTTGTCATTTTAAAAATGTTAACTTTCTTTAGGTACAAATAATAGAAATCAAATAATCCAACAAAGTTTCAGACACATGCAATACCCCTGAAACTGCAAAGGGAAGGGGTTGAAACATCAGAACTCTGCCACAATCAACAAAAGGTGAAAGTGATTACAAGAACAATCAATCACACACATAAGATTCCGGGCACACAAAAAACATTTATTTTACTATGTTGGTTAATAACATTGTTGCTCTACCCCTCATTTTAAGGAACTATTATTTGAGGAGAGATAGATTTACGAACGTATGTATTACTAAGTCGACTGGTTAGTGTGGTTGATATAAGTGTAAGTTGAAAGTACTGTTAGTTAGAGTAATATATTGTTAGATAGACATACATGTGTGTGATGTCAGCCTATCTGTAAGGGAAGGGCATGGCATTGGTGGTGATACAAGAACTGCCTTTAAGAGAGGCTGTTGAGTTCATACCTGGCCTAACGTTGGGGTTAGGTCATTTAGCAAGGGAGGGTGATTTATGGTAAAGACATGCTCCTCAAGGGTGTTGAGAGAGCAAAGAAATCTAGGTCCACCGCTAGGAAAAGCATTTCCCACCTCTATACTGGGACAGTTCTCCTTTACCCTCTTTCACTTGTTCTGATACCTGATACTTTTGTTTAGGCCCCCAAGAAGCGTGCCTCCTCCCCCAATGCATTGACACAGTCTGTCAACTCCTGCTACTTGGCCGTCTTTTCCATTGGTCATGACTATACAGAGGCAGGCAGTGTAGTTCCTTGTAATGAGCAACAACAAAGGTAAATGCAGGGTGTGTCTCCTCTTCATTGCAATTCTTTTGCCACTTCAGTGGGTCTTTCTGCGTCTTGGAATATGAAGGTGCAGTGTGGCATCTAGTTACTTAGACACTCCAAGGGAAAGAGTGCAGAGCCTAGAGGGTGGGCTTTATGTGTTTGGAGAGTTAATGTATGTTAGGTGGTTGAGATGCAGGTCATGTATATAGTGTTTCCCTATTCTCTTCAGTCTCTTCCATTCAGCAGTCTCCACTACCAATGCAGAGAACTTCCCCAGCAGAAGTATAGTAGGAATCCAAAAGTAAATTTGCTATAGGATTGTAAGTGACTCCATAAATCCAACTACGGGGTAGAGATTTACAGAATTGGTGAAGACCATCTGGGTGGAGAGCTCTGCTTAGACATACGCGGAAATCTAAGTGCGAAGAGATCTCTGCACTTAGATTTCTCTTCTGGATCAGCTCCATAGGACCTAACTGGCATAGAAGCTCAGAAACTCGTTTCAGAAACACTGATGTTGGAAAGGCAGAGCAAAATCAATAGTATAAGGCCACCTTCTTCTAAAACCTGTACCGAGCTGTCCAGTTGCTGACGTCTAAGCAGTTCTACGGTTCTGCCAGGAGGAAGGGAGCATAGGGTGCAAGACAAGAATGTGTGAACCATGTGCTACAATCTTCTGAATGAACCAGAATTGACTCAAACCCCTAGGTTTGGAAAACTCCTGACAAACAGTTCCCAAACTCAGTCTGAAGGCTGTGATAGACGGAAAATACAGCAGCTTGGCAGGTAAAGAAAAAAATAAGAGAGGCAGGAAAAGGCGGCAGACGGGCATGCAGAGGAAAAAGGTACAAGGTTGCCAGGTAAAGGAAAAACAGCATAGAGGGTGAAAGAGGGAAAAGGCAACAGAGGGGGTGTGGGAAATGGTAGTAGAGGGGCTGGTAAAAGTAAAGGGCACCGTAAGGGCTGGTTGACTGAAAGACTCTGAAAGGAGGGTGCTGACGGACTCCTGTCAGTGACCTGCTGAGAGTCTGTCAACACCCTGCAGCTTGCACTGCGGTAAAGGCTGGTTGAAACACTGACTCGCCTCCATCCACTATACGTGACCTCTTGTCTCTGTGTTGGACCTCTCTCCTGTATGACCCCTGGTCCCTGCCCTATTCCCACGTATACTTTGTGGGCAGTGACACTGACGTCTGCCTCTGACCCCGTCCCATACCTCGGACTCCGAGTGCGTGACAAGTGACACGTGATGTGCCTGCCTCACTCCGAGGTACCCCAATAACTTCCCCGCCGGTACTGACCTGTCTTCGCGCCTGCTGCAGCCCGTGCAGCCGCTGCTGCAGCTCCCGCCCGTAGTTCTGTGCAGCCTCGATGCTCTCCTGGGCTTCCTGCAGCAGGGCTTCCGCCTCTATGTCCATGCCTCTCATGGGTACGGCGAGGCCAGTTGCAGCCCCCGCTCAGCACGCTCTGTCCCCGGCTGCAGCCGCCCCTCTCCCCGGGCGGATGCGGAAGCCTCTACCCGCAGAATGCCGAGGCGGCGCCGCCGCTGCTGTCCGCCCAGCCCGGGGCTAAAGAAACTTTCAGCATAACTTTGAGCGGGCAGCGGAACTCTCAGGCACGCGGCGTGCCTGGGGCGGCATGACGGACGCTCGTGACGGCATGTCGTACGCGTAGGGTCTCAGATACAGACCGGGAATTGTTATTTTATTTATTTTATTTTATTTAATGCGATTTTATATAGCGCGAACTTTACCCAAATGTGTCAGAGCGTTTTACAAAAGGACCAGTTACATGACATAAGGACTTCGGAGTCCATTAGTTACATAAAAGACACAAACAAAATATTCACAAAAGAAGTAAGTACATACGTCTACTACAGATACTCCATCATTGTTCTGACCATATCGATTATACGGTGTTCCTTAGAGTATCAGACATTACACCGATCTATTGTCGCTATATGTACAGCTTGCTGGGGAACTTTCTAAACTCGCATTTGATCTATGATCTATTTATGGTGATCAACTCATGTAAGCTATTCTGCCCCACATTTGTTATTGCTTAGAGAGACTTTAGCTCCCTTTATGCCTTATCGTTCAGGCTGCTATACTATTGATGAAGCAAAGCTTCGCATATTTTGCGACTTGCCGTATTCATGAACCTCGTTTATGTGTAACAAGGTAATCACATGTACGTTCTACTAACTTTATTTTATGTTTGAACAAGGTTTCTTGATGCTTGCATATGTGTTTTACTAAAATAATTTACTCGAGTCGTTTAACATGGCCGCCGCTTGTATTTAGTTACTGCGCATGCGTCAGTCACACTCACGTGTCCTGACGTGTCTGCAGAGTTGGAGGGAAATTTATGCGCATGCGTAATACATAGCTTTGCCAGTAACGTGGTACTGCTTGTGCCACTGCTCTTGTGTCTGTTATATGTAGCTAACATTTAGGTTGCATAAGTATATTTTATAGTGATAAGTTGAAAGTACAAACCCTGTGATGTGTTTTCATAAATGTTATTTTTATGTATTAATTTGTTTTCGCTTGCTTTTCATGTACCGCGGGAAATGGGGGTCTGTCTATACCGAAAGCCATCTTGGAGGTCCCTTCTGCGCATGTGCGACTTTTCGGGGACCTGACAACCTTGGCTGATGGAACTTAGCCAGCTGGCAGTGATGGGCAAGATGCTCCTGAGAACTGACCTGCGAACTCGGCTGAGCGGAGTCACATGTCCCTGTTCAGCTACATTGTACAATTGTCATTGTATTTCTTTGCAGTTTCTCATGGGAACCCCAATTTCGCTAGGCGGTACCCAGATATGTAAATGAAGCATCCAAATAGTGTGTTATGATTGGTGTATTACCCAAATCCTACCTTAGGACCAATTGAAATTGGGGATTCTGACACTTTGCAACATTTGGGGGGTGGTACCCTGTCCCAAAACAGTATATCTACCCTGGGTTCACCTAGGGAAATTGTCCGACTTGTCTGGTTTAGCTGACCTGTCACTGACCCATCGTACTCAATAGGTGATTGAAGATACAGAGCGCTGCGGAGCACTCTGTCCGAAACTGACCATAGACTAAGGTTTCTACTGAACCTTAAAGTGCTGGCGAAGCACTTTGCTGGGAGTTCGCTGACCCAATCGGGGTCTTGATCGATAGCTGCAGAGAGGGTGGAGCGCAGGCGTTGCTTCCAAACTGCGGGTGCGGTCCTGTCCTGAGCGGTCCTGTCCTGAGGGTTTGCTGTCCTGTCCTGAGGTCCTGTCCTGATTCCTAATCTGAGGGTATCCTGTCCTGTCCTGGGTGTCCATTCTGCACCTGCTGTCCTCTGAGGGGTATCCTTCCTTGAGGGTTTCCTGTCCTTAACTGACCCGTGGCCAGGGTTTGGTTTCCACACCAGTCTAGGTAAATACTGCTCTGAGTTCTTTAAACTTGCACCTTTCTATTTTTCTGTCGTTTGCTTTAATAAAGACACACCTTTGCACATGTTGATTTTCCATGTTTTGCCGCAAACTATTGAATCATAAAGTCAATTGCATATATTCTTAAATTGTTCCTATGCTATCCTACCTGTTAGAAATCATATTTTGCATTGCAGTTTGTCACTTTCTGATATGGTCTAGAACGGCCTTACTTGAATTTTCTAAAGAGTTTTTGCCTTGAATGCATAGCATATTTCCCTTGCATCTCATATTTGCATTTAAATGGTTACCCTGACTTTATTTCTCTATAGTTATGTACTTTTCATTATCTTGGTTATTGATTGCCTTATTCTTGTAAGTTTGATGCTTGATGAAAACGAACTTTAGATAAACATTTTAAACTTCCAGTTGTCCGTGGTCATTTACAACAGTATTGAATGTCATTTGAATTTGCATTTGTTGCCTTTCCTTTTACAGCTAGGCCCCTGATCCGTTGAAGTTATAGGTACCCGTGTCGGTGGATGGTAAGTCGGGTACACTAAGTGATAACAGTAGGGAACACACACAATTGGTAGCAGCCCGTGAAGTCGCCCTGTCAATGAATAGTGTGAATTGAAAGTATATGGGCCCTGAAGCCGGAAACGGCGGAATCATTGGCTGGGTGACCTCGCGCGCTCTATCAGTTTTCTGGTAGATCAGAGGATGGTTAGGGACTAGCTAAAGGTTAGGTAGGACTAGTTAGACTAGTTAAGTCGGTAGCTGCTAGTACATTAATGCTGCTATAAGAGCGGCTGTTCAGAGGGACCCGATCACTCTCTTGTGAATACGCTGCTGAAATCAATGAACTGTTTTTTCATTATTATTCTTGTTCTTATATTGTTATATGTATTAATTCATGCATTTGTAAATCGTCTCGTATTGTGCTGTCCGAACTCCCCGGGGAATTGAAAGGGCAAGTGGTGAATAGAATCCATTGTCCTGAGGTCACTGGCTTAAGGAAAGTTAGGTGCAGGTTAGGATAACCGGGAAGCACTAACTAGGGTTTTCTGAATACATGTGTGAATAAATGTCAGTAACAAGGTTCATTGGCAAACTTCCCATAGTGGCGTAACCTAGTAAGGGTCACATCGGAAGAGTAGCAGGTTCCTCGGAGCTAGGGTGAAAGCAGAGGGGTCCGCTGGGAAACCTTAGACTCGGATATATCCCGGAGAAGTGGATGAGTTTAGGGGAATAACAGGTTCACCGATGCTAGAGTGAAGGGTAGGCGGAAGAGATCTGCCCGCAGCGCGTGAAAAGTAAATGGAAGTAGTTTACTTGCAGTAAAACAAAGCTATCCTGTCTAGACACTTGAGCACTGTGGCGAATGTGTATTTGTTGTAAAATAACCAAGCACTGAGCACTTTAAAAGGAAAGAAAGTTTCCGTTACCTTGTGAAGGGAGGGAGTCAGTCGCGAAGCGCCTCTGACGTCACTCCGTGCCGCGCTGGGATTGGTAGAAGCAGCGGGCGGGTAGCGGGGCTGGAATTGTGAAGGAGGGGTGAAGCGCCGGAGCGTGAGAACAGTCTCACAAAGGGGCCGCGCACCCATTGGCCGAAAATACTTGAACGCGTGCACCTCATTGGTCGCACGGAATTGCAAGACGCGTTCTGATTGGAGGTGACTTTGTAAACAGAGTTAAGCGTAGAAATTGTATGTGGCACTCGTATTGTCCAGAGACTAGACCCGATCCAAGAAACCAAGGGTTTGAAAGGGATCAGTGGAAAGCTAATAGATACGATATTATGTACAGAGCTAAGAGAAAGATGTCCCTTGTAAATAGGGTAAAGAATTATTTCAAAACGGACAAACCGATTAAATCTAGAGAGGGCGTTACTATCCCGCCACCGAATACTCCTGCCTCATTCATGATGTTTGACCGAGGGTACAATACCTGTGTGTGGTTGGAGAATTGGGTAAGGTACACAAAAGATGACGGAGTATTGGCTTTTCCGTTAGATGGTACTTTCAATGGCAGAATTTTATTTAATTTGAGAACCCGAATGAATGAATTGCATCCCAGACCGAGACTAACGCAGTATGAGGCATTAGAGGAATGGGAGATTGAGGCTTTTGAAAGAGAGAAACCCCGGATGGACAAAGGTCTGACCAAGTGGTACCCAAGGCTGAAACAGGAGACTAGGGACAAGAGGATGAAACAGTGGAGGCAGAGCATGATTGTTGAGGGTCTGTTTCCCATGATGCCAGCAGGTAACCCTTCTGGGGGAGAGAAAAGGACAGAAAAGAGTAAGCATTGGGGGGCCCTTGGGGAGTCAGACGATGAATTGTTAGATGACATCTTTACGAGAAGTCCGCCCCCTTATAATGAGGGAGCCCGACCTTCCAGTGCAGGAGAGAATCCCCAGCGTCCATCTATTAAGGAGGAGGACAGATCCCTATGTAGGGGGGGAGGTGGCCAGGTGTTGCCCTATTTTGAGAACCCCGGACCCGCAGAGGTACGCGATATATATCCTAGAATGCCCGTGAGCTCAGAGGAAAAATATTCCCGTGAAAGAACATTTTTTCCCAGACCTCTGTATGAAAACGAAGAAAAGCCAGTAGGTTCAGGAGTACCCTTTTTGCAGCCTCCATATGGGGAAGAGCGTAGGTCATTTGGCACAGGAATTTTGTTCCCAAAACCAAATTATGGTGGAGGGCCAAGTGAAACGCATCCTACTGCCCCGAGTCTTACCCCTCACCTGACCCCACAGATGATACCTGACCGGACATTAGGAAGAGTACTAGATGAAAGGGAGCAAGAGGCCCTAGCTAGACAGAGGACAGAAATAATTCAGAAGATCTCCCAGTTAAATACCAGTCCTGAAGCTTTGACTATTCCGGTAACGATCGGACCAGTAGTCCCGTTGTATGGGAATAGTCAGGGAAGTTCGAACCCTCCAGTTATGAACCCGATAATGGCCCCGCCGAGGCAAGAGCCCCTACTGATAGACGATCAGTCCAGTGAGTGCGAGTCCGAAGTGGTGTTCTTGGATCTACCAAACAAACAGACCGGAAAGGGAGTGCAGAAGAGGCATAATCCTTTTGATGCGAAAGAAATTAAATTAGAATCAGCAACAGGGACTAGGAGTGTTTCCTTGGTAACGCCGGAAGAGATTGAAAATTGGAGTCGTGATTTAGAAAAACAGGCTCCGCAAACGAAACCTTTAGACCTCTACAAGCTGAGGGTAGAAATAGAGGAATTGATGGCAGGAAATGTGGGGTTAGACAGATTAAACACCTATTCTGAAGAAGAATTGCTGTTCATGTGTAAAAGCCTTACTAGAAGTACCAGGGTGCTCCACGAAAAGCTGACAGACACCCAGCTAGTATGGGGGTAGATATTTCAAGATCCAAGCCCTTACAAAAGCCTTACAGAGCTGAATTCTCAGACAAGGATTTAGAGAACCTGAATGTGTCAGGGAAGAAGGTGCAGATTAAAGAGTTGCTTGCAGTTTTGCAAAAATGGGGAGATGTGGAAAGGTGGAGAAGCAGGTGGGCAAGAAAGAAAGATGAGGCTCGATCCAGACAAGCTACCCCTGAGTTCCCTTTAAGAGAAGTAGACAAGCCTGAAACATTATGCCCCATGCGTGAAGTGCCAGGTGGGAGGTATGTGCACGTTCCATGGTCCAGACAGGATATTGTGTCCTTTACTAACGATTTTCCGAAACTGCGCGAGAAGCCGGTTGAATGGTACCGGCAAGTGGAAAGGTTCGTAAAGGTGCAAAAATGCCTGTGGAAAGACCTTGATGGGTTTTTCGATATTGTGGTCCCGGGCGATCTATGGACCGAGTGTAAAATAGGCATAGGCTGGCCTAGTGAGGAGTACCCGAGGGACTCCGCCACAGGGGAGCCGTCAATTGAAGTGATGAAAAAATATGAACAAGTGATTCAGCATTTGAAAAATAAGGTACCAGCAAAGGAAACTGATTGGACCAGGATAGATAGAACAACGCAGGAAAGAGAGGAGACCGTGCACTCCTATTATGAAAGATTGTTGCAGGTGTTTAAAACATACAGTGGTATAGATAACATCGAGATGAAGGATATGACGCATTTCATTTACAGGTTTGTAAACGGTTTAAGGCCTGAAATTTGTCAGTGGATAAAAGATAATAAAATCTGTTGGCATACCAAAAAGGTAGACGAGGTCCTGCGGTACGCAAAGTACTGCGAGGACGAAATGGCAGAAAAGAAAAAGGCTCTCAAGGAGAAAGTGATGTGGGCTCAGGTGAAGCTCGCAGAACAGCAGGAAAAGCAGTTGAGTACAATGGTCAAAAATGCTAAGAACGAAGGTCCTGGGGGTGGGGGAGGAAGTAAGCCCCGGCCCAGAATGAGCAGGGAGGAGGCTATGAAGAAATTTCCCTGCCATCAGTGCGGCGAAATTGGACACTGGCGTAACGAGTGTCCTTACTTGCCCGATGATAACCCCAAAACACCTGATTTAACTCCACAGACGCAGAAAGAAAGACCAAGAAAGACTCAACCACAGCTAAAGACAGTGCAGGTGCCCCGCGCACCAAAGCAGGTATATAAGGGAAAACAAGCAGAGGGAGATGAGATAGAAGTCTGGGAAAGCAATGAGAACAGAAATGCAGCAACTTCGCAGTATCTATTAAATGATACCTTCCTTTGTGATGACCAGTACTGACGGGGCCTGAGAGGGGGGGACGAGGAGTGCGTACTTGGCGCCTCCTTGCCGGTGGACCAGTCCGGACCATACATTGAAGGAAAGGTTGACGGAAATGATGTCACTTTTCTGTTGGACACTGGTGCTACCCGTTCTACTGTGAGAACAGTGGACGTTCCAAACCTACCCCTCTCGGGAGAAGCCATCCAAGTAGTGGGTGTATCTAATCAATTGATTAGTACTCCTGTTACCAAGCCCATGGAGATCTCAATTGGAAACTTTAAGGAAATGCATAGATTTGTCGTTTGCGACACCAGTCCAGTGAACTTGCTGGGACGTGATTTGCTGTGCAAAATGAACTGTACCATCTTTTGCACACCAAAGGGTGTTGAAATTCAGACCCCAGATGAAGACGGCATTTATAAAATAATGTTAGTCCGCCCTGACTCGGAAATTAAACGAATGACCATGCAGGATTTACCGAAAGAACTCCAAGAAGCAGTGAAGCCAGAGGTGTGGGACTTTACTGGGAAAGATGTAGGGTTAATGAAAAATGTGGACCCCATACAGATAGCCATCAAGGACAATGCAGTATACCCCAATACTAAACCCTACAGAATGAATGCAGAAGTGAAAGCTGGTGTTACTCTGGAAATACAGAAATTGCTAGAAGGAAACATCATACAGGAAGTAATGAGTAGCCCATGTAACTCCCCGATTATGGGCATTAAGAAGCCTAGTGGCAAGTACAGGGTAGTGCAGGACCTACGAAAAGTCAATAAGATAGTGGTCCCCTGTTGCCCTATTGTCCCGAACCCAGCAGTGATTCTGTATCAGATTCCCTGGGATGCTGAGTGGTTCACTGTGATAGACCTGTGTCATGCATTCTTTTCCATTCCCTTGCATCCAGATAGCAAATTTCTTTTCTCATTTGCCTTCAATGGTCACGTGTATTGCTGGAACAGGGTCCCTCAAGGGTACACAGAGAGCCCCTCTATCTTTAATCAGATCTTGAAAAAATGTTTGGAAACTTTGGTCTTACCTGGGAAATCTGTCTTAGTACAATACATAGACGACCTCTTGGTGGCGTCTAAAAGTCATAGGGATTGTGTGATTGACACCATTGCCTTACTGAATCACCTGTGTGAGAAGGGACATAAAGTGGCCCCTGACAAATTGCAGTTCTGTGCAAAATCAGTGAAATATCTGGGGCACCAGATAGAGAAAGGGGTCAGGAAAGTGACATCAGAAAGAGTGAGAATAATTCAAAAGATGCAGTTACCCCGTACTCAGAAAGAGATCAGAATGTTCCTGGGTGTGATAGGATACTGCAGGCAGTGGATTCTGGGATTTGCAGTCCTAGCTAGGCCCTTGATAAAAATGACCAAGAGAGGAACACCAGATGTTGTAGAGTGGGATGATGAAAGCTTAACAGCCTTCACGAAACTGCGAGATTGTCTGTGTACAGCCCCTGCATTGGGAATGCCAGACTATTCCAAAGAATTTGCCCTATTCTGTGACACTCGTGATAATTGTGCGTTGTCAGTCCTGACACAAGATCATGGCACAACGAGAAGGCCTGTGGCATATTTCTCTGCCACCCTGGATCCAGTGGCTGCTGGATTACCAGGTTGTCTGAAAGCAGTAGCTGCTACCTGCGCAAGTTTAGAGCAGAGTGAGTCCATTGTCATGAGACATCCGGTAACTGTGTATGTCCCACATGGAGTGGTAATTTTACTGACCAGAACAAAAACTCAGTATCTCACCCCTAGTCGGCTGACTAAATACGAGAGGATTCTTGTGGGTGCTGCAAATGTAAACATTGTTAGGTGCAGTATTTTGAACCCTGCCACCTTACTCCCCGACCCTATGGACATGGAAGGTGGGGTGGATGATGAGCATGATTGCATCGATTTAACAGAATTCAATACCAAGCCACGTCCAGACATTAAAGAAACACCATTGCCTGTGCATGATAAGGAATTATTTGTGGATGGTTCATGTCTGAGACATGAACAAGGAGGCCTGAGTGCTGCATATGCGGTAGTCTCCTTAACCAAAATTGAAGAAGCAGGTTATTTATATCACATAAAGTCTGCACAAGTAGCTGAATTGATTGCTATGATAAAAGCTTGCCAAATTGGGAAGAACTTATGCATAACAGTGTATACTGACAGTCAGTACTGTTATGGGGTTGTGCATGACTTTGGCCAGTTGTGGCTACAGAGGGAGTTCCTGACTTCATCAGGTACCCCAATTCGAAATGGAAAAATTGTTCAAGACCTTTTAGAGGCAATCCAGTTACCCAAGGAACTGGCTGTGGTAAAGTGTGTCGCCCATAAGAAGGACCTGGACACTATATCACTGGGAAATGATTTTGCTGATCGAGTGGCCCAATGGTGCGCCAGAGATCGGTATATCGTAAATCCAAAGCGAGGGGGGCCAGGAACCAGCTGCCAACTTCAGGTGTTTGAAGAAGTGCCTACATGGGATGAAGTGAAAGAGTGGCAGCAGGCGGCACCTTGGCAAGAGAGAGAGAAGTGGAAGGACGATGGGTGTAGACCAAGACGTGTGGATGGTGTCATCATAGGTCCAACTGGTATGCCTGTATTACCTAGACACTTACTTAGCACAATGGCGAGATTGATACATGAAGGATCACACATTGGTAGGGACGCCATGATTCTAGTGTTCCAACAGACTTGGTACAGTAAAAAGTTCAGGAAAGTAGCAGAGTCACTCTGCCAGAGGTGCCTGACATGTCAAAAGATGAACCCAGGGAAGAAGACGGTGGTTGAACTGGGAAAAATTGGGAGGTCAGGGGGTCCCTTTGTGAGAATACAGGTTGATTTCATCACCATGCCCCGTTGTGAAGGGAAGCGGTATGTCCTTGTCATGGTCTGTTTATTTTCAAAGTGGGTGGAAGCTTTCCCTACTCCCCAAAATGACGCGAAAACAGTAGCTAAGTGTTTATTAAAAGAACTGATACCTAGGTTCGGGGTTCCAGTCACTATTGAATCAGATCAAGGCTCACATTTTCATAATGAAGTGATCGACGAACTCTGTAAGGCCTTTGGAATTTCACAAAAGCTTCACTGTGCCTACCGTCCAGAGGCTTCTGGAGTAGTGGAACAAATAAATGGAACTATCAAAAACAGACTAGCAAAACTGTGTGATGCATCTAAATTGACCTGGGTGAAGGCCCTGCCCCTGGTCCTGATGGGACTCAGAAGTGTTCCTGACCGCAAGACAGGCCTAAGTCCCCATGAAATCATTATGGGAAGAGTGATGAGACAAGCATGGGTGCCAGGAAGCAAACTGTTGAGTATTACTGATGATTTGGTGCTTGAATACTGCAAGAGATTGGGTGACCAAGTGCGTTCTATCTCTCGCCAGATCGGAGAAGACGCCATCCTCAATCCAACGACTCCTCTCCACAAACTGGTCCCGGGGGACTGGGTGAAAATAAAGAAGCATACTCGGAAGAGCTGCCTGGAGCCAAGGTGGGGAGAAAAACGTCAGGTGATCTTGGTAACTACCACAGCAGTAAAGTGTGCAGGAGTTCCACGCTGGGTACACGCCAGCCACACCCAGAAGGTACCACCAGACGAGGTGCCTGAAGCAGAAGGACGTCCCGCAGAGGACGCTGCAGGAGCCAGACCAGAAGTAGCTGACGACGTACAGCCCAGTACCAGTCGAGCTACAGAATCAGCAGACGTTGGCCCAAGAATAGTTGATAACGAACTACCAGGAGCCCAGCCTGCTGAAGGGGTCCAAGAAGCTGAGCCAGAAGTAGCTGAAGACGAGCTGCCGAGCATATGGCCAGAGGAGTGGATTCCCTTGATTGATCTCACCGAAGACCCCATTCGAACGAGTGAACAACTTTGGGAAGGTAGAGAGTGGACTAGAGAGGAAAAGCAAGGCACAGGTGAAGAACCTCAGACTCTTGAGATTCACATCAAAACTGAGGAAGGAGAAGGTCAGACAGGGACAGAGCACGTGGTTGATACAGAACAAGTGAATGCTGCAGAGCCGGTGCCCGATACTGAACAAGTGAAGGATCCTGAACCAGTGAGGAATACAGAGCAAGTGATTGATACTCCTCCACTGACACCTGATATCGGGAAGCGACAGACTAGACATAGTGTAATAGTTCGAGCAGAAGAAAGTCCAGAGATCGAAGTGCTTGAACAGGATCAGATAGAGTTAGAAGAACGTGTTCAGGAGACAGAGTCAGAGACACTTGAAGAGCAAACACTGAATTTACCTGAACAGGGCCAGATTAGTACCCAGGCAGAAGAAATAGATGCTAGCCCTGGAAATAGTCAGATAGAAGAAGAAGAAACTGAGACAGAATTGCCAACAGTTAATGAGAACAAAAGGGCAAGAGAAGGGAACGAAGTTCAAGTACCAACAAAAAGACTTAAGAAAAAGAAAGCATCTTGAGCCTAGATACATAAAGAAATTGAGACTGAGAATAAAAACAGTAGAAGAAAAACGTGCAGAAGAAAGGAGAAGTGCTCGCATAGCAGAACAACCAGAAGACACTTCCAAAAGAAGGAGTGATCGGATAAAGAGACAAAACAAAAAGTACAAGTCACCTGAATGGACACTTGTGTTAGAAGAACTTGAAGATCTCGATATCACTGACGTAAGCGACGGAGAGCCCGTCCCTGAGTACTCTGACGAAGAGGAAGAAGAGCCACCGTGAATTTGCACAAAGTAAGATACTTGTGTAGAGACACAAAGAGGGGTTGAGAAACTTCTTCTGAAGCCAAAATGTCTGATTCAAACGTGAATGGTAGACCTAGTCGCAGCGATTGCAAAACTTGCTGCAAGGTATGTGTCTGAATGTATAGTTGTCCTGATATTACTCTGGATAGGACTAACAATTTTCATTCCCTTTGCTGTAAGCAAAGATACTAATATTGTCCCTACTGAAATTGTAAATACTGACAGTGAAGAGCTGACAACACAGAGTGTAGCTAGACATGAGAGAGCACTGAGACAAACAAAACAAAACTTAGAAGCATCAGATGAGGGAGAACTACATTATCATAGAATTAAAAACAGGACACGCTTGAATGTTTTCGCAAACTTGTTAATACACTATGTAGAGACTATGGAAATTGAAGATTGCTATGTCTGCATGAAGCTACCTACCTCTGTAGCTGAAGGCGTGACATACCATCACTTGCCGCTGACATACGGAATCTCCTGTAGCATTTTAGCTAGTTTATTTTACAAAAGAGGACCGTTACAGTACTATTACTCTAATAATGACGTGATCTTTTCTGAGCTTCCTATACGTGGGAACTTGAATCCTGTACATACCAAAAGCGACGTGATACGATATATGGGAGACTACTTTCTGACTATTGGTGATATTGACATAGGTGAAGCACACAGAGATAACTTAACTTGTTCTTTGCATGAGCAGGAAAAGATGTTCCTGAACATGGCAGAGAAAAGGAGAATTAAAATACAAAAGAAAGCAAATGACGAAAGTCAGAAAAGACCAAGGTGGGCAGAGAACATGGAAGGCACCTCAACTGGTGGGGCGGGTCCTGCTCTGTTGCTGGATTTTGAAAAGAAAGGCAAGCTATGTCTTCACCGCGAGAAGACTAGCTATTATAATAACATTTTCATTGGTTCCAGTGAATGCGAACATAATTACAAGGTAATTGGAGGTTGGGGTTTCAAAAATGGGTCAGAGCCTGTGTTTCCTGGAATTTATTATATTTGTGGGGACAAGGCTTATTTCAAATTGCCGGATCACTGGTATGGAAGTTGCTATTTTCGCATTGTCTTCCCGAAAATATACCATGTGAATGGAGTTGCTGGAAGCAGTGAAAATACTAATGGCTTAGTGCGTAGTAAAAGAGAAAGTATAGGTGAAATTATGGGTAGTATTTTCAGTGCACTGATACCTGGAGTGGGAGTGGTTCTGAACACTCACAGAATTTGCAAATTGTCCACTATAGTGGATGTGTTGTCGACTGAGACAGCTCATGGATTTCTGCTGGTCAATACCGAAATGGTTGCGATCAGATCAATGGTTTTGCAGAATCGACTTGCTCTTGATACCTTATTGGCGAAAGAGGGCGGAGTCTGCCGGATGTTGAAGGCGCAACATTGTTGCACTTATATTCCGGACAAAAGTGTGCAGCTCAAAAGATATGTGAGAAACATTACTAATTTGGCAAAGGAACTCAGACCACTCGAGGTTGATAGTGCCTGGAAGAGACTGGTAGATGGTCTCTCAAATGTAGGTCATTGGTTTGCTAGTATAGGTAAAGGCTTATTGTTTAAAGTACTGATGCCAATTGGAATTATAGGTCTCATCCTATTTTTCATATTTGTCTGTTGCAAATGCCGTAAGCACACCAGAAAGCATGAAGTGAATGCAAGAGGGGTGAAACGAAGTGTGGATGAGCTCGAATTGGAGGAAGTGAATAATCAGATCTATAAAAAGGTGAAGAATTCTCACCCTACTAAAACTGAAAGGGAAAAACTGGAGAAATTGCTGGAGGAGATAGAGTTGTACAAAGTGTGAAAGAAAGTTGGCATCTGGTTCCATTAAAATTTTGTGATGATAGTAAATATCATCAAAGAGGGGATTGATGAAGCAAAGCTTCGCATATTTTGCGACTTGCCGTATTCATGAACCTCGTTTATGTGTAACAAGGTAATCACATGTACGTTCTACTAACGTTATTTTATGTTTGAACAAGGTTTCTTGATGCTTGCATATGTGTTTTACTAAAATAATTTACTCGAGTCGTTTAACATGGCCGCCGCTTGTATTTAGTTACTGCGCATGCGTCAGTCACACTCACGTGTCCTGACGTGTCTGCAGAGTTGGAGGGAAATTTATGCGCATGCGTAATACATAGCTTTGCCAGTAACGTGGTACTGCTCGTGCCACTGCTCTTGTGTCTGTTATATGTAGCTAACATTTAGGTTGCATAAGTATATTTTATAGTGATAAGTTGAAAGTACAAACCCTGTGATGTGTTTTCATAAATGTTATTTTTATGTATTAATTTGTTTTCGCTTGCTTTTCATGTACCGCGGGAAATGGGGGTCTGTCTATACCGAAAGCCATCTTGGAGGTCCCTTCTGCGCATGTGCGACTTTTCGGGGACCTGACAACCTTGGCTGATGGAACTTAGCCAGCTGGCAGTGATGGGCAAGATGCTCCTGAGAACTGACCTGCGAACTCGGCTGAGCGGAGTCACATGTCCCTGTTCAGCTACATTGTACAATTGTCATTGTATTTCTTTGCAGTTTCTCATGGGAACCCCAATTTCGCTAGGCGGTACCCAGATATGTAAATGAAGCATCCAAATAGTGTGTTATGATTGGTGTATTACCCAAATCCTACCTTAGGACCAATTGAAATTGGGGATTCTGACACTTTGCAACATTTGGGGGGTGGTACCCTGTCCCAAAACAGTATATCTACCCTGGGTTCACCTAGGGAAATTGTCCGACTTGTCTGGTTTAGCTGACCTGTCACTGACCCATCGTACTCAATAGGTGACTGAAGATACAGAGCGCTGCGGAGCACTCTGTCCGAAACTGACCATAGACTAAGGTTTCTACTGAACCTTAAAGTGCTGGCGAAGCACTTTGCTGGGAGTTCGCTGACCCAATCGGGGTCCTGATCGATAGCTGCAGAGAGGGTGGAGCGCAGGCGTTGCTTCCAAACTGCGGGTGCGGTCCTGTCCTGAGCGGTCCTGTCCTGAGGGTTTGCTGTCCTGTCCTGAGGTCCTGTCCTGATTCCTAATCTGAGGGTATCCTGTCCTGTCCTGGGTGTCCATTCTGCACCTGCTGTCCTCTGAGGGGTATCCTTCCTTGAGGGTTTCCTGTCCTTAACTGACCCGTGACCAGGGTTTGGTTTCCACACCAGTCTAGGTAAATACTGCTCTGAGTTCTTTAAACTTGCACCTTTCTATTTTTCTGTCTTTTGCTTTAATAAAGACACACCTTTGCACATGTTGATTTTCCATGTTTTGCCGCAAACTATTGAATCATAAAGTCAATTGCATATATTCTTAAATTGTTCCTATGCTATCCTACCTGTTAGAAATCATATTTTGCATTGCAGTTTGTCACTTTCTGATATGGTCTAGAACGGCCTTACTTGAATTTTCTAAAGAGTTTTTGCCTTGAATGCATAGCATATTTCCCTTGCATCTCATATTTGCATTTAAATGGTTACCCTGACTTTATTTCTCTATAGTTATGTACTTTTCATTATCTTGGTTATTGATTGCCTTATTCTTGTAAGTTTGATGCTTGATGAAAACGAACTTTAGATAAACATTTTAAACTTCCAGTTGTCCGTGGTCATTTACAACAGTATTGAATGTCATTTGAATTTGCATTTGTTGCCTTTCCTTTTACAGCTAGGCCCCTGATCCGTTGAAGTTATAGGTACCCGTGTCGGTGGATGGTAAGTCGGGTACACTAAGTGATAACAGTAGGGAACACACACAATTGGTAGCAGCCCGTGAAGTCGCCCTGTCAATGAATAGTGTGAATTGAAAGTATATGGGCCCTGAAGCCGGAAACGGCGGAATCATTGGCTGGGTGACCTCGCGCGCTCTATCACTATGCATCTATTTATGGAATTAAACTCTAATTAACACTATATAGAGCCCGTTGTGCACCGATTGTAAAAATCGTAACTGAAATTTGAGATTAACATAATTTCCACTAATGTACAATTGATCTACTGCGCCCTGATGAAGGAATCTGGGTCCTCATATCCCACTCCGAAATGTGCGTTGGCGATTTCTGTTTGTTTTTAGCCTATGTATTCAAGTCATGTATTTGTGATATGTATTAAATTGTCTAGTTATGTTTGAGAGTATGATAGTGTATGGTATGATAGAAGCTGTATGGTTGATTTTGGCTGAGTGCATGATTTGAACTTATTTGTGTATTTATTCTTGGGGCTCTGATGTGTAATCAAGTACATGTATCATATATGAAAAAATGAATATATAAAAATATTTTTGATAAATAAAAAAAAGTAAGAAAAATATGAATCCTTGCCTGGTGGGACAATGCATTTGTTGATGGAGTAGGTACCACATGCGTAATGATTGTTAGTTAAGGAGAGGTTTCAGGTTGTTGTTCCATTAAACTGTGAAATTCTTCAAGACTTTCTTTACCATCATTGACTAACTGGCTGGTAGGCTGTTACTTACTCTTACTAGGGCTTGTTAGGTATCAAGTGCGTGCATCACACTAATGAATGAAGACGAACCTCCTTGTCTGAAGAGGGTTAAGGACGGAAGGACAATCTCCTTCTGTAAATAAAAATACATTTAAAGAAATCTTGTCTGCTGGTCATCAGGAAAAAACGTGTTATTTGGGACTCTGGCCTGGAAGAAACCAAACTCACCACTACACCAAGATAAACGCACTGGTGACCAAGAAAAATGCTCCAGATGAAGGTTCTTAAGTGAGACATCCATCAGAAGTTCGATTAAGGGATTATGCGGAGCATCTGTCAAGGACACATCACAAGTGTGGGACAAATCACAGGCATGAGACAAATATTCGCCACAGAGCAAGAGAGAGAGAATGTTTCTAAAGAGCCAAACATCGAAGTTTATTATGAAGGCCAAATCTGCCCAAAGATCCAAACAAGCCCTGCTCGTAGCCCACCATATACAAAGCATGCAAACTGGAACAATTTATTTGAAGGAAGGAGAAATGACTACCAGAGGAATGAGGCCTGCTTATTGGCACAGAACAATGTGGTTGAGAACCTGGGGAAGTTTTTATAGAAATAGCTCCCTTCCAAAGTAAGCCTAAGCACGGGAGCCCTCCCCTCGTCCATGCTGGTAGATGGAGCTGATGATAACTCTGAAAAGGAAGGTCAAGATAAGTGAGAGGACTGGGACCCACAATGAACACCTATTGCTCAAGGAGGGGAAACAAGGCCATCTATGACCAATTTAGGGCTAATGTGACCATTTGTCGCTTCTCTCCACCCTCTGCCCTAAGCTGAGTCTGAAGCTAAGGATGGAGGGGAATGGGGGAAAGACATTAAATAGCAATGTTGGAGACCAATGAGACAACAGACTGTCCATACTGCAAGACCTGTTTCCCAGTGCTTAATTTGTAAAAGAAAATAAGTGTCAGGCCTCTCGTCAGAAGGCCATCACAGTTTTCACCACACATTGCCACTGTACTTACACTACTACTAACCATCGCATTGCTACAAGAGTGACAATTCAGACTGTTCGGGCAGAGCTTTAAGAATGGCTAAGGCGACAGGTATTAATTGTTTTTAATGTATAGAATCAAGATAAAAGGGTCGAGGTAACGCACTACCGCACCTAACGCCCAAGTTGGTTGGGCAAAGTATAAAACTATGTGTGGTGCAACAAACCTGGAGTACTACCCTTCTCTACTCCAATTAGATTTTTGTTTCTTCTAAATAACATATCCCTCTAGTGGTCCAGCACACACAGAAATATAAACAATATAACCAAATTAATGGGAATCTGGCATAAATTCGTCAATAAGTTTGTACTGAGAACATATCAAACAAGAACAATGCACAACATTTAATCACTGCATCCGGCAACAATGTTTCAGTTCAAATGTTATTTATTCTTCTTTCTTCATCTTTTAAAAGAAACGCCATTGAATAAAGAATGCCGTAGCCAACCCAACGCGTTTCGTCCTTTCTCGGACTTCTTCGGGGCTCCAAATTGTATAACAAATGTATTTCATACATAATTCTGACACTCAGTATGGATATTTTGTCAAGTCAGATCCTTCTGTATAATAACAGAAAATCCTTCTTCGTCGGTGAGCTTAATAGCTCTTAGCTGACGTGGTTATAGGTGCAGAGTTTTGCCTATGACTTTAAAGGGAGGCTACGGTCCTCCATGGGATGCAGGATAGACTGACAGTCCTCCACAGATAGCCTTCTCTGGTAGCGCTGCTGCTCTGCTCCTGTTCCTGTAACAGGAGCAGGGCAGCAAAAGTCTGCACCTATAACCACGTCAGCTAAGAGCTATTATGCTCACAGACAAAGAAGGATTTTTTGTTATTATACAGAAGGATCCAACTTGACAAAATATCCATACTAATTAAAAGAATTATGAGTGAAATACATTTGCTATACAGTTTGGAGCCCTGAAGAAGTCTGACAAAGGACGAAACGCGTTGCCTACGATATTCTTTATTCAATGGCGTTTTTTAAAAAGATGAAGAAAAAAGAATAAAGAACATTTGAACTGAATCATTGTTGTTGGATGCAGTGATTAAATGTCATGCATTATTCTTGTTTAATGTGTTCTCAGTACAAACTTAATGACGAATTTATGCTGGATTCCCATTCATTTGGTAATTTTGTCTATGTGCCAAATGTACGACCCTTGGCATTTGCGAGTCGCAAATTGCGAAAAATTGTGAGTCGTAATTTGCGAGTCACAAAAGCCAATGTACAACAGTGTCAGAGACACTGTTAGCGATTCCCAATGGGATCGCAAAATGCGAGGCTCATGAATATTAATGAGTCTCTCGCAATTTGGGACCCCATTGAGAATGGCTGGCACACCCAGGGATGGTGGCCTGCTGAGCTCAGTAGTCCTCCATGTCTGGACTGCTTTTCAATAAAGACGTTTTTTTTTAAATGCAGCCTGTTTTCCTTAAAGGAAAACGGGATGCATTTAAAAAGAAAATGAACGTTTTCGTTTCATTTTTTAATGGCAGGTAGTGGTCCCGGGCACAACTGCCTGCCCTTAAAAAATATTTTTAGAGCCAGTCACATAGGGGAAGGGGTCCCCTAGGGGCACCTTCCCATTTGCGACTCCATTACCACCCTCTTGAAGAGGTCGGCGGTCTCAAATTATTCATACATGGCTTGTGAGTCGCTATTTGGAAGGGAACGCCCCTTCCTAATAGCGAGTGCAATTTTTTGCTAGCTGCAAAATAGTGTTAGCACATTGGCCATGTAGGTTTTTGTATGCGCAAACGGGTCGCAAACTTGTTTGCGCATACAAAAATTGGTCGTACATCTGGCCCCTATATTTCTGTGTGTGCTGGACCACTAGACGGATATGTTTTTAATGTATATTGTATTAACAAACAACTGCTATTCTGCTCATCTATAAATTGCACAAACAGCGCCACCATGTGGCAGCTGTCGTAGTGCATGTTCCAGCAAATAAGAGCCTGTGCTGATAATTAAGGGGTCGATTCCGATCCAGTAAAAAAAACATCCGTACGAATCGTATCCGGAGCCCTCTCCGTACGACTCGTACATACGCCGTACGACCCGGCGAGTACGATCCGGACCGAGGCATCAGGACGCGATCCGTACGGTCCATGTCAGGTAAGGGCGATTCGTAAGGAAAAGCGCACAATCACATACACACCGTACGGTGCGTACCCCCCATGATCGCAGGGGTGCGCCCCGTACACCCAGCGTTCATGGGGTACGGTGCGTACCCCCCATGAACGCAGGGGTACGCCCCGAACACCCAGCATACATGGGGTAAGGTGCGTACCCCTGCGATCATGGGGGTACGCACCGTACCCCATTTACTCTGGGTATACGGGGCGTACCCCTGCGATCATGGGCGGTACGCACCGTACCCGGGGGGGCCGTTCCATACCTGTTTTGGCGCGAACTCTGCTTTTACGGCTGTTTTCAGCTCCCATAAAAAAAGGGTTGTACGGTGCGTACCCGACCCGTATCGTACTTGCTGGGTTGTATAAACCAGCCGCGAGCCGTACAGATCTCGCGTACAGCGGGTTCCGACGGAGACTCGTACGGGGATTCGATTCGTACGGTCTCTGTACGATTCGTACGGAGTCCGGCTCCTGGTACGAATCGTACTTCGACCGACGTACGCGGGACGTTGCAGGGTACGATTTGTATGGGAAAAACGCTCCAAACGGCTATTCGGAGCGGTTTTTCCCAAATCGGAATCGACTCCTAAGTGTTGTGCCAAGCACCGGAAACCACCAACTAAAATTAAGCACTGCCTGTTCCCTGGGAATCGGAGAAAAAAACAAGGAAAATACACAATGCACTGAGCGGCAGAGCGACAAAAATAATCCTGCAAATAAAGAAATGTTTCATTTAGATGGTCTTTTAAGGCGTTGTCCACACCTCTCACATGGATTGCCAACAGCACCTAGAGGTCAGCATCTGAAAAGTCAGAGAGGGCTCTTCCTGCTGACTGTCGAATTACAACTTCACCTTCGTCTTTCCTCACAACCACATCATTCTTGTGCAATCAGCAGCAAACTCCTTGAGGGTAAAATAGACTGTCCAGGAACTCTCCAATCAATTGTATTAGTGTTCAAGACCAGAGCACATTTCTAGAGTGAAGTGAATTGAAACAGCATTTTAGTATTGCAATATGGTAATGTAGTCTATTGTACATCCATTCTATATACACTTTTCAGTTGCGTTACTTAAAGAGTACATTTTATGTGTCCTGGAGAAGGTGGATGTAAAGATTGGTTTCTAGCTAATACTAAATAAACTGATTTTTTTGTTGGAAATGTGACTTTTGATAGTTTATAAGAATGATTTTATCTTATGAATTCGGCAATACATTTTTTCATGGACTGTGCAACAAATTGTTGTACACTTCTACTTTAGAATGAGAAATAGACTGTTTAAAGTGGATATGTGTGCCAAATACCACATAGCATAATTTTATTGTACTGGCATAGATAAATCAAAATAGTTGTACAGAGTTTTCTTCATACCTATGCTAATAGCCTTATTACGACTTTGGCTGTCCTCCTGCAGCACCACCACCGCTGCGCTGGCAGGAGGAAATACAAGGGGGGGCCAATAGGCCCCCACGCAAGCATGGCGGGGCCCGGCCCCTCCCACACCCCGTCCCTTTCGGGGCCGCTTGCCCCGCACCCTCGCCCCGGAAGTACTGGTGTGCTTCCGGGGCGAGGGGGCGGGGTCGCGGCGGCGAAAGGGGTTAAAAGCCTGGGGAGCGCGGGAAGCGGCCTCTTTGTGCCCGCGCTCCCAGGCTCACTCCTCGCCCCACCGCATTTTAAGGTCCTTACGGGGGGGCGGACCCATTCACGAAAGGGGCCGCCCGCGGGAGGGGCCATTGGTCTCTCTCAGAACTTCAGGGGCAGGATATGATCTCCAGTAATTTAAAGGGTGCGGGGGAGGGAGTCTACGCTTTCCTCAGGCTGGTAGCCACCCCTCACAACACTATGACGTCACTAAGGTGCGCGAGTGTCTGGGCCCTCCTGTTATGGTTAAATGGAGTTCAGGGAGCGCACGTGGGTGTAACGTGCCCTGGGTTGCGCATGCGCATCTTCAACGTGAGAGCGCAGCTGTAAAAGGATCTGACACCGGTTGGCGACCTTGCCGTAGGACTTTATTAAAAATATTAGAATGCAGTTTAATTTTCAGGATGATTAGATTACGTTAGGAAACACGCTGTACTAGCTATTTGTTAAGGTTAGCCCATCATACCATGTCGAAACGGATGTCAATCTAATCTGCTGAAAAGTGTGCATTTTAATAATTGTCAGAAATGTTTATTTGATTAAAATTTTTGATTTGTTTTTATATTTTAATAAATACGGCCAGGGGGGGGGCCCGTACCCCCCCCTTGACTTCCAAAGACCCCCATGTGTTGACTGGTTGAATTGGGTAATTCAGTCGGTGTTCAAGGGGGGAGGTGGCCGGCAGTCCAAGACCATGCGCCAAACCCGGTGTGCGGCCGTCCATCGGATTATGAGTTTAATCTAGGGCGGGTGGGCGGGTGGTGTTGCGGTGGTCTCACGGTGGCGGCTGTGTTAGGGTCGTTGAAGAGCCTTAATAGCAGATCGCCACCGTGACAGCGCCTGCAGCATGCATGCCACCCCGTGCAGGCACCGGGGTGCAATCCCAAGGGGACACAACATGTGCCCCACCCCACATTCACCCCTAGGCCCAGTTGAATCTCCACCACCCTTTTCATGGCGGGCTCACCACCATGAAATGGATGGTGGAAAAGCAACTTGGAATATGCTCAGCGGTACCCCAGCGGCACCACCCGCATATTTCTCCCCTTTACTGCCGCGCCACTGCAGTGGGAAACTGAATCGCGGTGGACGTGGCGATCCTGTGGCAGTCCGACAGCCACACTCGACATACTGAAGGTGGACCCACAGTGGTGGCGGTGGTCGGACTGACACCGCGAGTACACCAGTCCTAAGGCCGCCTTACTCGAAATAAGGCTCTCCCTATATGTGGAGTTGGTCTTTTGTCTGATAGAAGAATCACTTGGACACAGAGTGTTCCATCGGCAGTCGCCGAGGAAGTACCAACGTTAAAGTATGGGCTTTATGAAACAAGTGTTAACACATTTATGGCACTAGAGAAAAACAAAAAAGACCTAAGAAAACGGGTGCAAACGTTTATCACTAAGTGCATGCGTGTACAAGAGTGCAATGGCCGTAGCTGCTTTCCAAGAGAGCGTCTTTTGTTTTATACTTTGAAACAGGTGCTTGGGGCACCTCAAGTGGACATCTAGTGTTTGTACTTAGTACCCAGGCACCGCAAAAAAATTCTGACAGGTCTGACCAGCCCTTGTGACAGTAACGTTATAGATGCAACCCACTGCAAGACTATAGTTATTTTAGAAGCCACACTGAAATATGCAGCCATTCTCTGGTGAGAATTAAGTGAAATAAATACATTTCTATTAAAAGAAAGAACCAGAGTGGCAGCCAAGCGCTTTAGGCCAATTATGTTACATCTGGTAAATGTTTCCAGGCACCCCACCTTTGGCAGAGACAGTCAAAGATAACCCGCAGCAGGGTATTATCATGATAGATTTGACACCGGAAGGGTCGCCATTCTTTAGTGTCTCAGGTGACAACAGCCATGGTAAACAGACTGTGGGTCCCAGTCAGCCTGGACCATCTCTCTCAGCCATCACAGAACTGCACGATTTTCGACTGACGGCGACAAAGTGATGCTTTGCTTTGTACATGTTGTCACCAACGGCTGATCACTCGACAGGAAGGAAAACAAAACCAAAAAAACAAATGAAGCAGCCTACCACTTCCTAAAAATAGCCACCAGCGCGGAACACTGCACGAGAATAACAAACTATATGTGAAAGTAAATATGTAAAATTAAGTAGTACCATGTGAGGCAACAAACACAAGGAAACTCCCCAATTGCTCTGCACCTTTAGAAGAAGAGGACATGTTCTTCATAGTTTTGTTTTGTCTTATTCTTCCACTCATAACTAATTATAAAGTGCTAATTTCTCACGTTTAGCTTGCTTTTCCATTTCAGCAGATATGTGAAAGGGAGCAAAGAAGATGAATTAATTTCAAGGGAAAGAAATACATTTTCCTAGGGTCAAGAAAGTGGTGAAATGGGGAAGGCGTGATTAGAACCAGGGTCTCCTGGATCCACAGTGACAGTCTAGCTTTGAGAACATGTGCTCTGCCGTGAACCAGTATATTCTGTAACTCTCTTAAGGTCTGTAACATTTCTTTAAATTGTGTTGTCTTAACACATCTGAAAAACTCGAAAGAAACAAATGCTTTACCCTGTTTCGATGTGAGGAGTGATCCCATTGTCAACAGACGTGAGTTGCGTCTGGATTTTTGATGCAGGGCCAACGAGAAAGAGGAACCTATACTTTTGAGATCTTATGATTCAAGTTGTCAGAGGAGAGATAATGATTGAGCTTGAAACCCAGTCATGTGCCTCATGTTCAAAGCAATTTTGTACGTTCCTGTGGTGGATGTCGTACAGAGAACACTTGGGCCACAAGAAGGCAACAACATAATTTCTTACTAAAGATGCGAATTAAGCCACATGAGGATCACATGTGTATTCTTGGGCAGGAAAGAATACAATTCCTGACCCTCTCTGCAGTATTTTCCATCCTAATCCAACACCTACACAACATCGGAATCCCAGGGACCCGCACTCAGATAAATCTGCTCATTCCAGACTGGATGGACCCTGTAATTCAACCTGGCACCTCGGACGCCCGTAACTTCTGTGGAGTTTCGAAATGATCCTCCTTCAGCCTGACCCTCTTTAATGCATACATGCAGTATCATCTGCTCTCATAACATCAATGTCCTCTCCTACTCCGATTACACACAATTCATTCTCTCCCTCAAGGGCAAGATGCCCACTACCCAGATCAAGTTAAATGCCTGCATGACTGAAATCGCCCACTTGATGAAGATCAACTGTCTAAAGCTGAGCACCGATAACATTAAATCGGGGTCTTTGGGAAGAGCACATCACTGTCGGACTCCACCTAGTGGGCAACAGAGCTAAGACTGAAACCCACCCCTACCTCCCACGCCAGAAACCTCAGGATCTTCATCAAAGCAAACTCAACATGGCCGCCCAAGTCAATGCAGACACTGTCTCATGCTTCCATACCCTGAAGATGCTGAGGAAGATTTTCAAATGGCTCCCAACTACCACCCAGAAAACTGTCACACATGCCCTGGTCACAAGGAAGCTGACCTACAGGAACATTCTCTATGCCAGGATCAAACAAATGCTCACCAAAAAGCTGGAGACCGTTTAGAACTAGGCGGCCAGAATCACTCTCAACCTACCACACTGCACTCACATCACACCACACCTGAAGGAGCTCCACTGGCTCCCGATTCACAAACAAGCACAATTCAAACTCCTCACCCACATTTTCAAGGCACTACATAACACTGGTCCTACATTATGGCGGTGGCAGGGGCCCCAGCAGGTGCGATCACAAAGCCGACCTCCTGGTGAATGTGTGACAATGGAGGAGGCATCCCCCACACCTTGCCATGGAGCCCGTAGTCTAGTACGACAGGTTTGACAGATTTACAAGAGGGACCATTAGGGTAACATTATTTACTATATTGCATGTTTACAGCATATTAGTGCTGTTTATCAGATTACCCTGTCGAAGACCTTAGACCTCTTTAGACTCATAGAATGGTCGAAACATGTTGGTAATTAGGATTCTGATATTTAGAACTTTTAGGTCTTGTGACCCATTGTAAATCACTACAGGACCAACCTTTTTTTTTTTTTAAACTGTTTTTATTCAAGATTGTATACAACATGCAGGTCTCTGTAACCCAGAGTTAGCTGCAGGAAATGTAGGCTTCAAAAATAGAGTACAATCCAATTTTCTACTTAAATAGTCATTCAACAAAGGAAGAGGCAAGTGCAATCATTGCCCCCAACCCACCCACTCCCCCAACTCCCACCTCCCCAACCCCTTCTCCCCCAACCCCACCCCCACCTGTCGCACGCTCATCATTCCTCGTCTCCACTTCAGTACATAGAATCTGAACCCAATGCATGCACCCGTCACTAACATCTCATCCCACATCCACCAGAGGGTCTTGATCAGCCAGAGGCTCGAGCCACAGGCCCCTAAAATCAGCCCATCTCTTCCAAATTTTAAAGTATTTCTGTGGGCAGCCCCAGGCAACAAAGATCGGCCTCTCCAGCCCCATGCAGAAATCGAGCCCCCTCTTCCATGCTACAACTGTACGGGCTTGCGTGTCCTTCCAAGCTCTGGCCACGTCATTCTTAGCCAAGGACCAACCTTTTTAAAGTGTTATTATACATACCAGTGGTACTCCTCAAATAAAGCCGTTTTTAGTATACAACTAGGTATATTTTATATTCGATTCTGTCCCCCCCAAAAACAGGTCCAAGAATAATTGTCTGGAATACAGATTTATAAGAACTCCCAGGAATAGACCAGTTTCCCTCGGTCAAGTTCACAAGGGCAGTACCATCCTTACCCAGGTGTGAGAGGTCATCAAATGATGAAACATGCCTTGATAAGTTTAGGGTGAGATGACCTCTCAAAAGCCTTTTGATGCCCCACTCCTAGAATAGGTCAATTGATTGTAAGGCTTTGACACTAATACCCTCTAGTATCTTTTTGTGTGTACTACATAACACAGGCCCTGCATATCTCAACAATCGCATCTGTTTTCACAAACCTTCCAAATAGCTCCGGTCATCCGTACTACTTGCATAAATCCCACACATACTGAAAAACAGATCCAGTGGTCGCGCCTTCTCCTAAATTGCTCCTAAAGTGTGGAATGACCTGCCCCTTTACATAAGAGCCTCCTCCTCACTTCTTGAATTCCACAAGAAGCTGAAGACTTGGGTTTTTTAGTAGACCAAGTAGGCCCTAGGCATGGTTCGACTTACACTTGTTCAATGCAAGGATACCCTCCTGGGTGATAGTGGGCTCTACAAATCTGCATAACATAAAATAACATAACATTGGGTATACGATAAACGCTCTGAAGAAGCAGGGTGAAATCTGTGCAGGAAACTCAGCGATGGTGAAGAAATCACCTGTATGGAAGGTGAAGAGATGTGGGACAATGGACACGTCCCAATTGTGGACTGGGCCATTAGTAGGACGTTTTTAAAATTCATACTTGGAATACCATGTGACTGTGAAGGGGTCATGTAGGGATGGAATTCTGCCCTTCAGACACTTGCTTCACCATTGAAAGACCATTGGTACTAGACGGCACCCACAACGGTGGGGAAATGCAAAGTAAAAATGTGCAAGCAGAAATGGGGTAGAAGCAATCAATCAATCAAACATTTGTAAAGCGCGCTACTCACCCGTGAGGGTCTCAAGGCGCTGGGGGTGGGGAGAGCAGCTACTGATCGAAGAGCCAGGTCTTGAGAAGTCTCCTGAAGGTCAGCAGGTCTTGGGTTTGTCGCAGGTGGGTGGGGAGGGTGTTCCATGTCTTGGCGGTGAGGTGGGAGAATGATCTGCCGCCGGTGGTTGTTCTGCGGATGCTTGGTTACGGTGGTGAAGGCGAGGTCAGCGGAGCGAAGCTGGCGGTTCGGAGTGTAGAAGGTGAGTCGTTCGTTGAGGTATACTGGTCTGGCGTTGTGAAGTGCTTTGTGAGCGTGGGTGAGGAGCTTGAAGGTGATCCTCTTGTTGACCGGGAGCCAGTGCTGGTCTCTCAGGTGGGCGGTGATGTGGCGAGGGATTCCGAGGATGAGGTGTACGCAGGCGTTTTGTATGCGTTGAAGTCTTTTCTGGAGTTTGGCCGTCGTTCCCGCGTAGAAGGTGTTACCGTAGTCCAGCCTACTGCTGAAAAGGGGTTGGGTGACTGTCCTTCTGGTTTCGGTGGGGATCCATCTGTAGATCTTGCGGAGCATGCGTAGGGTGCTGAAGCAGGAGGAGGAGACAATGTTGACTTGCTGGGTCATAGAGAGCGTTGAGTCCAGGATGAACCCTAGGTTGCGAGCATGGTTGGTGGGTGTTGGGGCAGTTCCCAGCGTGGCCCGCCACCAGGAGTCGTCCCATGCGAAGGCGGTGGAGCCGAAGATGAGGACTTCTGTCTTGTCAGAGTTCAGTTTCAGGTGGCTGCTCTACATCCACTCTGCGACGGACATCATTCCCTCATGGAGGTTGGATTTAGCGGTGGCCGGGTCCTTGGTGAGGGAGAGATTCAGCTGGGTGTTGTCGGTGTACGAGTTGATGTTCATGTGATGCGCTCGGATGGTATTGGTGAGAGGTGCCATGTAGATGTTGAAAAGGGTCGGGCTGAGGGATGATCCTTGGGGAGCTCCGCAAGTGATCGTGGTGGCTTCGGATCGGAATGGGGAGGCGGACTCTATGGGTTCTGCCGGTGAGGAAGGAGGTGATCCAGTTCAGGGTTTTGTCGTGGATCCCTGCGTCGTGAGGCATGTGCGCAGGGTGTGGTGGCAGACAGTGTAGAAGGCAGCCGAGAGGTCGAGGATGATGATGACCAGGGTTTCACCGTTGTCCAGCAGGGCCCTTGTGTCGTCGGTGGCGGCGATGAGGGCGGTTTCGGTTGTGGGATTGCTTCGGAAACTGGATTGGGAGGAGTCCAGGGTGTTGTTCTCCTCAAGGAAGTGGGTCAGTTGTCTGTTGGTGGTCTTCTCAATGACTTTCACCGGGAACAGGAGCAGGGAGATGTGTCGAAACTTTTTGAGGTCCTTTGGATCCGCCTTGGGTTTCTTGAGTAGGGCGTTGATCTTGGCATGTTTCCAGCTCTCCGGGAAGGTAGCAGTCTCAAAGGAGCTGTTGATGATCTTCCGGAGTTTGGGTGCGATGATGGAGCTTGCTTTATTGAAGATGTGGAGGCAGGGGTCGGAAGGTGAGCCGGAGTGGATGGTGTTCATGATTTTGATGGTGTCTTCGTCGTTGATGTTGTTCCAGGAGGGCAGGAGGTCGGTGTGTTTGGTGGGCATTGAGTCGGGGGTGTCAGCGTCTGTTGTCGGTGTCTGGGTGTCGAAGCTGTTGTGGATGTCTGTGATCTTGTGGTGGAAGAAGGTGGCCAGGAGTTGCAGAGTTCTTGCGACGGCAGGATGTCATTGGAGCTGGAGCTGGGGGTGAAGAGTTCTTTCACGATGTTGAAGAGCTCTTTGCTATTGTGTGCGTTGTTGTCGATGCGCTCCTTGAAGGAGGTCCTTTTGTCGGATCAGAAGCAGGACGTCAGAAGCACAAAAGGTTATGGGAGGCATGCTTGCAATTTGTCTAACCACTGGCAATCGCTCGTAGTAGCATTCCAAACATCGCTGTTTGTAGAAGCAGGAGACACAGCAACTGAGAAGCTAAAAAAAATATAAGAAAAGGTCAGGAGTATACACCTTGAAAAATACCTTGTTTTAATCCCAATTAGACCATGGTCCTTGTTCTCACCTGGAGGTTCCTTCCTCATGCTTATTGTATGTCCATGAGGAAAGGGTTCTCTCTGGATTGTTTAAAGGGTCAAGAGCATGAACAAACAATGGCCACCTGTCAGGTTTAGAACTGAATTGGGATCAGCAAATTCATACCAAGTTTCTAGTCCAAAGGATAACATAGTCAAGGTTAAACTTAATTTGCATCATCATTTGCATCACAGTCAAAGTTTATGCTTGAAGTAACTAATTAGTCAGAGCCCAGGCTGAACTTAGTAGTAGTTTAAATGTATCTACAATAAATAATTTTGTGGAACTTATGATAAACTGAAGATCAGAGGCATCAGTGCGTAGGTGATCGTGGTGGCTTTGGATCGGAATGGGGGAGGCGGACTCTCTGGGTTCTGCCGGTGAGGAAGGAGGTGATCCAGTTCAGGGTTTTGTTGTGGATCCCTGCGCCGTGGAGGCGTGTGTGCAGGGTGTGGTGGCAGACGGTGTTGAAGGCAGTCGAGAGCTCCAGGAGGACGAGGACTGTGGTTTCACAGTTGTCCAGCAGGGCCCTTGTGTCGTCGGTGGCGGCGATGAGGGCGGTTTCGGTTGAGGGATTGCTCCGGAAATCAGATTGGGAGGAGTCCAGGGTGTTGTTCTCCTCAAGGAAGTGAGTCAGTTGTCTGTTGGCGGTCTTCTTAATGACTTTCGCCGGGAACAGGAGCAGGGAGATGGGTCGAAAATTCTTTAGGTCCTTTGGATCCGCCTTGGGTTTCTTGAGTAGGGCGTTGATCTCGGCGTGTTTCCAGCTCTCCGGGAAGGTAGCGGTCTCAAAGGAGCTGTTGATGATCTTCCGGAGTTGGGGTGCGATGATGGAGCTTGCTTTATTGAAGATGTGGTGGTAGGGGTCGGAAGGTGAGCCGGAGTGGATGGTGTTCATGATTTTGATGGTGTCTTCATCGTTGACGTTGTTCCAGGAGGGCAGGAGGTTAGTGTGTTTGGTGGGCGCTGAGTCCGGGGTGTCAGCGTCTGTTGTCGGTGTCTGGGTGTCGAAGCTGTTGTGGATGTCTGCGATCTTGCGGTGGAAGAAGTTGGCAAGGAGTCGCAGAGTTCTTGCGACGGCAGGATGTCATTGGAGCTGGAGCTGGGGATGAAGAGTTCTTTCACGATGTTGAAGGGCTCTTTGCTATTGTGTGCATTGTTGTCGATGCGCTCCTTGAAGGAGGTCCTTTTGGCGGATCGGAAGCAGGACGTCAGAAGCACAAAAGGTTATGGGAGGAATGCTTGCAATTTGTCTAACCGCTGGCAATCGCTCGTAGTAGCATTCCAAACATTGCTGTTTGTAGAAGCAGGAGACCTAGCAACTGAGAAGCTAAAAAAAAAAAGAAAAGGTCAGGAGTATACACCTTGAAAATACCTTGTTTTAATCCCAATTAGACCATGGTCCTTGTTCTCACCTGGAGGTTCCTTCCTCATGCTTATTGTATGTCCATGAGGAAGGGTTCTCTCTGGATTGTTTCAAGGGTCAAGAGCATGAACAAACTATGGCCACCTGTCAGGTTTAGAACTGAATTGGGATCAGCAAATTCAAGACAAGTTTCTAGTCCAAAGGAGAACATAGTCAGGGTTAAACTCAATGGGACACTATCATTTCCATCACAGTCAAAGTTTATGCTTGAAGTAACTAATTAGTCCGAGCCCAGGCTGAACTTAGTAGTAGTTTAAATGTATCTACAATAAATAATGTTGGGGTATTCATGATAAACTGGAGATCAGAGGCATCCGTGCTTAGGAGGCAACACTAATGACAATAATGTGGATTTCCATGGTATTTTCTCAGTGTTTTCTACGCGTTTCAAAAGCACTGTTTATCAGTGTGTATACAGCTGCTTAACACTGAAAATAGAAAAAAAACGGTGTTTATTCAGTGATTTTCAAATTGTGTTGCTTTTTTAGTGATTATGCAAGGGATGGCCAGATGATGTCTAGGTTTCCTTTAATATATCAATGAAGACCAGCTTATTTTAAGGCTTCCATAATTTCCAGAATTGCCACAATGAGCAAATGAGGGCCGGAGTATGCCATGGACTGAAGTCTCACTATATACTTGTATAAAGCCTAAAGACCAACCTTAAAGAAAGGAGCTAGACTTTTGCCTGAACTACTGTCCTGCCTGAAATGGCCACCCTATGCTAGGTGTGAAGATAGAAGGCGTGGCGCACAGCTGTTTTTGAAGGAGTTTTTTATGTGTTTTGGCAATGTTGTTAAGTTATGGGTGCTCCAACAAGTGGCGTAACCGTCCGTGTACGTCGTAGTGGGTTACTGGTTGAGTACGTTACTGGGAGTGTAAACGTATCCTTGAAATTGGGCACTCCAGTCAGGTTTGTCAAAAGAAGACAGACTCCTTTATGATGATCAATTATTTATTCCAAGATTTCATTTCCTTGGTTCACAAAAGTTCAAACTAATCAGATTTTCAAATGTACTTCATTAGACCATATGTAGGTCATTATTGGTGGGTTTCAAAAATATGCTCCGATGCATTTCGGGCAGAAGAATGCCCTTTGCCAAGGAGCTCTGAAAACACAAATAGAACGCTTTTACGATGCTGAGCGGAACTCATAAACAGAATGAACATTAGAGTAGATTGTATTAACCTAAATATGCGGGGGCATGCAAGGATACATGCAATGGTGTAGGGTGCCACAGTGTTTTAAGTACCTTATAAACCATAAAAGGTGTTTTTAAACGAGCGGGTGAGTCGGAAAAGCGGGGTGATGAGAGGAACGTACTTACATTCCATGATCATGGGACGTCATTTAGCCTCTGAAACGAAAACGAGGAACAGTGTGTAAAGAGGAGTGTGAGACCCAAAGTTATCGGGTTGAGTAGGGCTATATCGGAGCATGCGACTTACTTGGTTTGTGGTGAACGATCGGTACGAGAAACCTCGGTGAAGTGGCTGGTAGGCTGGCGGGAAAGTGGCGGAGTGCAACAGAGTTGGTAGAGAAAACACCTCACGGGGTGGAGATCTCGTGATGGGGTAATGGTAACGGAAAAGGAGACTAGATGAAGATTGTGAGTGTAGCGGCCATATTGAGATGGTGTGAGAGAATGGGAATGAACTGGTTTGGGGAGGGTGGAATGGTGTACAATCTAGATGCTCAAGCTATATATACAAAAGATACAGTGTGAAACACATATGTACCACGGGGGGTACTACAAGAAACAACTGAGTTCGATTCGGTCATTGAGACCATATGGCTTCATCGCCTGAAGTCTATAAATCCAAGCTGTCTCACGTTGAAGGAGTACTTTATTGTTATCTTTGCCTTCCGTTTTGCAAATAATTTCTAGCACCAGAAACTTCAACTGGGCCACGTTGTGGTGAAGTTCATTGAAATGCATTGCAATGCTTGATTTCTGATTTCTGGTACGGATGTTTGATTTATGTTCGTTTAGGCGAATTTTGATTTTTCTGGTGGTTTTACCCACATATATCATGCCGCAAGGGCATTTCAGTAGATATATCAAGTTGGTAGAATCGCAAGTTGCATCCACATGTAGTTTGATTGGGAATCCTCTCATGGGGTGACTTATGCTGTTACCTTTGATGACGTTGTTACAACTGTTGCAGTTGTGGCACGGGCGTGTGCCGGTGTGGAAGACTTGTTCAGTGGGTTTCTTTAACAGGATTTCTTTCAGATTTGCAGACCTGGTGTATGCAAAGATTGGTGAATTTTCAAAAAGGTTGCCAAAGTCCGGTTCAGATGACAGTATGCGCCAGTGTTTGAGAATTATGCTCTTGTATGTGTTACTAGAGGTGGAGTGTCTAGAGACCAGAACTATTAGTTTTTCATCTTTTTTCGTGGATCCTTTGAGGGCTTCCTGCCGTGAAATGGTTGATATTTTTTGCATGGCTTCTCTTATGGTCTCTTGTGGATAACCTGTGTTGAGGAACCTTGTGGCAATTTTTTCCATTTGATTTTTGCAAGCTTCAGGGTCTGATACAATCCGTTTTATCCGTAACATCTGACTGAATGGCAAGTTTCTTTTGAGAGAGTTTTGGTGAAAACTGGTATGATGTACAGTGTTGTTTCGGTCTGTAGGTTTACGAAAAAGATCCGTTACCAATCCTTTTTCAGTGATTTCAACCAGGACATCAAGAAAGGATATTTTGTGTTCATTAATGTTCCATGTGAGGATGATGCGATTGTCTTTAGTATTTAAGTCAGTCAAGGCTGCTTCTAGATTTTCGCGGGTGTCTTTCCAGATAAAGAATAGGTCGTCGATATAACGAACATATAGTTTTAGGTTGTCTGACCAGTTTCGATTGGCGTAGATGTGGGTAGACTTGATCATCATAAAGGAGTCTGTCTTCTTTTGACGAACCTGACTGGAGCACCCTATGCTAGGCCCACAATGATACCTAAAATGCTGAAACCTCTTTATTAGTGCCTCACAATTTCTATCTCATCTCATCTCATCTCTCTCTCTCATTATGGTCACCTCCTTTTTCACAGTTTCACTCTCACTGGAATCTCTACCTTCCTCTTACATCTATTTCTCCATTTCACTCTTTTTACCCTAAACTATTATTCCTTCCCCACTTTACTTTCGTCATCCTCTTTGTATGCTTTATTACCGTGTTCCTGATTTTGTTTGTTTTTGTTTCTTTTTCTAAAATCCCTCTCCTTCTCTTTCCACTATGTTTTCTTTCTCTGTTGCCTCCTCTGTATTTCTCCCATTCATTTTCTTTCTTTTTTCATTTCTGTATTTATTCTTCTATCTGTTGGTTCTTTTCGTCATACATTTCTTTTGCCCTTTTTAGTCTAGATTTTCTTTTTTCTTTCTTATCTCTCCTTTCCTTTCCCTTTCTTTCTTTTACTTTTTATCTCCCCTTTCTTTCTTTTACTTTTTCTCTTCCCTTCTTTCTTTCTTTGTTTTCTTTCTTTCTTACTTTCTTTGCACTTTTTCCATCTTTCCCCTTTCTTGTACTGCCTTGTTTTCATTTATTTTTCTCCCCTTTCTCTTCATTCCTTTATTCATTCTTTTCTATCTCTCTTTACTTTCTCATTTTCCGATCATCCATCTGCATAGTAAGTGACACCGCTGCATTTCTCATCATGCATCTGCACAGAACCTGACATCACTGAATTTCCCATCATCCATCTGCACAGGAAGTGACTTCACTAATTTCCCATCAGAACCTTATTTAAAAGACAAAGCCACCCAAGACTACTTAATTTCCCATTATCCACCGGCACAGGAAGTGACAGCACTACATTTCCTGTCATATATCTTCTCTGGAAATGATATCACATTCTGTCTTCTCCCTACTCTTCAAGGCATCTCATTACCTTGGCTGGCATAGAAAAGGGTATTCCTTGTTTGTTCCTGATGGGGTGTTAGACCAGAACCCCTATTCCACTGAAACTTACAAGCTGTGATGAAATCATGTGACTCAAAGAACACCCCATACTGGAAATCCGCACAATCACACCCTGATATAGATGACCCAGACAACAGACACAATTCATACAACACATAGACCCAACTGCGAACACATTCCATAAACTACCACCCACCCACAAACTAAAGAACACATTCCAACTAATTTTTATTATTGCTCACTCTGGAGTACTCCATGCACCAACCATCACAGACCTCCTCACCTTTCACAAGTTTGATGCCCTCTTCTTCACAGAAAGATGGTTCATACTCACATCTTCACACATCCTAACTGTCTTTCTTCCCACAGGCTACAGCATCCATCATGTGGACCATACACATAAAAAGGAGGCTTCACTGTCATCCAAAAGTCCTCCTGGTCCTGTATCCTAGGCAAGCAAGTGACATTGTACTCCATGGACCTCTGACATGTCATTTCCCACTCTCTAAAACTTGGACTGCAACCTTTCATCTCATCTACAGGGCAGAACAAGGACTTCATTGATGAATTCTTAGATCTCCTTACTACCTCTCCAATCGACATGCCCACAACACCCTCTTGAGTGCCTTCAACCTCCAGGAAAACACAGGTTCTAAAACACAAGAGACGCCATCTTCAACCTAATCTTTAAACTCAATGTGGAACAAGACGTCACACACTAACACTCTTCAAATGCCACACCCTAAACCTTGTCTTCTAAACATCACTAATAATCCAATGCAAATCACCCCTACACTTGGCCTGGACCACCCACTTTGCCATCTCTGTCCCCCTACTCAAAGCCCTATCAACACAAGACCTATGACCCACAGCTCCCTCCTCCAACAGTCGCAGAGACGCCGTACTTCCGGGGGCTTTGATGAACAGGACTCGAAGAGAGCACCAGGGATTTTAGCTGCTCTCCCTCTTTCATTGGTGCACCGATTAGTTCCTTTGCATATTACCCTTTGTGCGGTAAGTGGCCAAAGTTAGTTGTAAGCCATGCCCTGTCTTGGGGAGTCAGAGTCAGTGCACAGTATCACAGCGACTCACTGGAAGAACTCTCAAAGCCGCCCCAATCATTTAATAAAATCCTCACCGGTGGTTGCGGAAGGAATGTGCTGAAAGCCTGTGGTAATTTGCCTTCATTTACTGAACTCTTCAGCTCTCGAATATGTTTAAATTCTTCCCTCTAGTTTGTGGTTAGAGGCGGATATCGTAAGCCATCCAGGGAGAGGTGAGTTGCAGTTCTCTGTGTGTTTCTTGGACTTGTGATCCCTGATTTCTTTCACTTATTGTCTCTATAATAGGGCTGTGAGGGGGGCGGCTGACCACCGGGAGGCCTGCCCCTCCCAGGGGGTTTTGGGCCAGGGGTGCAGCCAGAGCCCAATTAGGCTTGTTGGGCTGCACTTGGGCTGGGTTTGGGCGGGAGGGGTATTTAGCCAGCCAACTTATGGCACTGGCCACCATTTCGGTGGAAGTGACATGACAGCCGGCTGGGTGGTGGTCTGGGTTTGTTTAATTAGCGAGTTTTGGTGCAGGAACTGGGTCGAGCTTTACAGCGGATAGCGGTGCAGGATGCAGAGTGTGTGGCAGGCCTTGTTGTAGTGTTGTGATCCCAGCGGGGTGGAGGCAAACAGCAGCGGCCTAGGAGGATGTGTCCAGGCAGTATCGTGGGCAATTGAGGCGTGGCGAAGGACCCAAGAGTCACGGAGGCGCTCCGCCTCTTGGCAGAAGCGGGCTGCATTGACATGCTGTGGTCCGCCATTCAGGTGAGGCCTCCCTGGAGGGCGGTGAGCGGGGTCGCGACAGCGGTGCTAGCGTGATTGCCACCGCGAGCCCGCGAACGAGTAAAGGATGCAGGGGGCGCGGCCGCGCATGGGGGGCGGGTCGTGGCTACGCGGCCCACACTTGATTTCCGGCAGGGGCCCCAGTGGTGCTTGAAAGGAAGGGGAAAGGAACCGGCAGCAGCGGGGCCACACCCATTACGCTGGGCAGCAGGCGGTCATCCCCTCTAATTATAGAGAGCGGGGGGGCGGAGCTTGCCGGCAGCTAAAATGGCTGCTTGAACCCGGAGCTCCGCACCGTACCGCCGACTATCCTCAATTATCCTGGCATAGAGCGGTTGCATATGCCCTGCACCCACTGCCTCTGAAGCGGGATCCCATCAGCTCCCCAGCAACCCCGAACTCGCGGCGATCGGGTGCCCTGGCGCCCGGCTGCGTCCGAGTGCAGAGTCCCGCAGAATAGGCCAAGAAGCCGCGGCCTCGAGTCACTGGGCCGCCGACTTGCGTGACCTTGCGTGCGGCAGGGAAGGAGGCGTTTGACTCGGCCGGCGGCGGAGGTGTCCCGGCGGCCGCTGTAACACCCCCGCTGATAGTGCCTGGCTCTCAGGGGGACCCAGATCCGACATCGCACCAATTGTAGGAGAAGACCTACACATTACAGTGCCCTGGAGCCAACGTTCGGGGGTGAAGGAACGGCACCGATCGAGTCCTGACGTGACGACTTGCAGTGGCATGGCCCTTGTGATCTAGACACCGCGGGCCTAACTACGGCCATTGGGATCCACTTTGGTGAGCAGCGATCATCCTGTGTGGCAGGTGGGGAGTGCCCCCCCTCCTCCGTGGGAACGCGACTGAGATTTGCTGTCCTGTGCCCTAGCTAGGGATCTCGTAAGAATAAGGCGGAGAGGGGGACCCAGGGAAGCGGATTAGGTGCCCCTGTGCAGCCTGAGGGGGATGGCGCCTACCCTAGTCGAGTGAAGACTACCCACCAAGTACTTACCACCTTGCGGTACACCACCGGCGTGCCTGTGCTGGAGAGGCCTTGCTGCACAGTAGAAGCGTCTCCCTTAACGAGGTGGGGGTTCATTGCGGCGCCTGAGTTTGGAGGCGGAGTGACCCTGGCGTGACGATCAACACATCGCTGCTGTGTGCTGGACACTAGCTGAAGGGCTTCAGCGCTAGGACAGGCGGGTGCGTGCCACAGTGGGCAATTGTCGCGATTGACAGAACCCCAGGCCGGGACTACATAGCGCCAACATTCTGCCACGGGACCCCCCTGAAACACCACTAGGTGCACCCTTCTTCTGCAGGGCGTTTACACGACAGCGACGATGGGGAAGGGGAACAAAACACAGAGCAGGCTCCCATTCGCGCAGCGGCGAATTCAAACACAAAGCCCTCCTGTGGAACACAGGGAGCCTCCACCAACTGCTGACGAGCAGGCGCCTGATAATGACATAAATAGTATGCTGCGATCCATGGAGCACGGCATACAGACCAGCATATCAGCGCTGGGCGCTAAGATGGATGCCATGACCTACAGGATTGATCGTATGGCTGAGCGCCTCGATAAGCACGCTGAGAAACATGACATGGCCGAGCGGAGAATAACGGAAGTTGAGGAGGCGCAGACCGAGTTAGACACGGCGCACAAGAAAATTGAACATCTTATGCGCACCCTTCAGAACAAGTCAGAGGACTTGGAAGCGTGCTCACGTCGATGCAACCTTCGCATAACCGGACTTCCGGAAACCACGCAAACAGGCAAGATGGAACTCTTTGTGGAAAAGTTACTCACCACGCTTCTGGGAGAGGATGTGTTCTCTTCGATGTTCCTGGTGGAGCGGGCTCATCGGTCCCTGGGCCCTTGTCCGAAACCGGGAGCACCCCCCCCGCCCGATTTTAGCTAAGCTGCTTAATTACCGAGATAGGGACACTGCTCTCAGGCTTGCCAGATCACAGGCTTCGCTGCAGTTCGAGGGATCGGCGATATCAATCTATCCTGACTTTACGGCGAAAGTCCAGGAAGCGGGCAAACACTTCCTTCCTCATAAGAAGAGACTCAGAGAATTGGGATTAGACTACGCCATGTTGTACCCCGCCAAGCTGCGTGTCAACAGGCAGGGTCACTCACACATATTCACGGACCCAAAAGAACTTATGCAAGCGATGAAACGATGGTCGAGGGATCAGAGACACGAAGGCGCGGAGAAGCCGGCAGATGAGGAGACTAGCCACCTAGACGAACAGGAATGAACAGGTCGTTGACTCAATTTGGGGATCCCCCCCCTGGGCTGCTGTTGTCGAGACTGAGAGCGGCGGCGCACGGATAGCCCAGCGGTGATTGATGCCCGAGCTGGCTCTTCGAACAATGGTCATCTGTACAGATAAGTTGCGGGTTTTCTGCGCACCAAAAGAGACATTTGGTTGATATAGCTGCGCTGGTATGTCCACTGGGGCTAAATAGGTAGATGAATATTATAATAATCCACATTTGTATAGCGCACAATCACCCGTTAGGGTCTCTAGGCGCTGGGGGGCCGTCGGGAAGATTAAGCAAGCTATTGCCCAGAGTCGCATGGTGCTGGGCTAACCTGCCGCCAGAGCCGGGGATCGAACCCTGATCCCCAGATTCCAGCGTCAGTCGCCCTGGCCGCGGCGCCACAAATATTGAACAGAAGGTGAACGAGGGGAGTGGGGAGGGGAGGCCGTTCGATAGGGGAACAGTGCGGACATCATTGGACAACTTGATGCACTGATGGGATGCTCTATATTCACATACGGCGGTACGGGGCGGGGGGAGGGGGGACAGCGCGACATAGTGCCTGGAGGATATTAGAAGTAACGAGCTGTTGGTCAATCTCGACCCCCGAGCGCAATGCACTACTGTCGTTCTGGTTGCTGAGTTGGAGGGGTTAGACTTGCGGTGGCGAGGGTGGGTAAAGGATCTGCATGGCCGTGTTGGGGGGGTCAGCTGTGTGAGAGGGGTGGAGGGATGGGGAAATGTTTGGGGATGTTATGGTTTGCTCTGCCTAATTGCTCTGCCTTCATGGGTCTTTGAGATTGCTCCTATATTTTGTTGCATTACCCCACCACTGCGATGGCTAGCCCGGACAGGATAGCAGCGGACAGGGAGGCTGGGACGCTTAGATCATTGACGTGGAATGTGCGGAGTCTGAATGATCACAGGAAGCTAAGGAAAGTTCTGCATTACTTACAGCGACACAATGGGGACCTCGCTCTGATACAGGAGACACACCTCCCTCTCACGAATAAAATGCTCCATAGCAGGGGTCTGGCAGGCCACTGCACCGCCGCAGGTTTCACAACCCACTCTAGAGGGGTTTCGACATGGGCTAACGCAAGATCGAAACTGACACTGTCTTTGCTGAGTGCAGACCCAGAGGGCCGATTTCTGATCACTAGATGTGTAGGGAGGGGACATGATCTCATAGTGGTTAACGTTTATGGCCCCAACTATGATTCCCCAGATTTCTACGGAGCTCTGTCACAGCACTGTCACACATATACTAACACACAATTAGTATGGGGTGGCGACTTGAATTTGGTATTAGTCCCAGAACTAGATAGATCCACAGGTCCTGCGCGTAGGCCTACAGCGGAAGCGTTGAAAATACACTCGGAACTAATTACACTAGACTTAGCAGACGTATGGAGAAGTAGGCACACTACTAGAGGGGGTTTCACGCATTACTCGGCCTTTTATGACATACATACCAGAATTGACTACTGGTTGGCGTCATCCTCACTAATGAGACTTGTGGTGTCCTGTGCTGTGCTACCGCGTACCCTCTCAGATCACTCGCCGCTCCTCCTGGTCCTAGAGACGCCTGCGTAACGAATCCCGCCATTCACGTGGCGTTTCCCCCCGCACTCACTTCTGGATGTGAACTTGCGGCTGAAATCGAACAATTCTTCAACACTAATGTGGGCTCGGTGAAAAGCTTCCAAACAGTATGGGAAACCTTTAAGGTTTACATTAGAGGTATCGCTATGGCAAAGCACTCGAGTGTTCTCAAGGCTATACGCCAAAGGTTGGTGCACTTGGAGTCCAGACTGGCTGAGCTGGAGAAGTCCCAATTGGAGAAATTCAGGTCCGCAGTAGCGGAAGAAATTAAGAGCCTCATAGCGGAATTCAATGAGGAAGCTGATAGAGAAATCCAGCACATGGGGAAGTATGCGACTGCCCGGACATATGGCGAGGGAGAACGCCCGGGCTTGCATCTGGCCAGGTTAATGCGTAACTCAAGACGCCCACAAGTAATATCAGATCTAGAGGCAACTGATGGTCGTCTCATCATGGAAGAGTCAGAGATTATCGAGGAGTTCAGGGAATATTACTCCGGGCTCTACTCTTCACGTACCGCTAACAACGAAGAGGCAATGGATGACTACCTGGGCCATATACAACTACCGTTCTTGAAGAGTTCAGATCGGGAATTCTTGATGCAGCCCATACACAGGGACGAGATCGCGGACGCGCTAGCGACTATGCGGTCAGCTAGTGCCCCTGGAGTGGACGGGCTCACAGAGGGCTTCTATAAGACGTTTAAAGAACTACTGATTCCACATTTATCTACTCTATTTGATGACATTGCAGAAGAGGGCCGATTGCCTCGCTCAATGCGAGAATCTCTGATAGTAACTATTCTCAAACCAGGCAAACCAGCAAATGCTTGTAGCTCCTATAGTCCGCTGTCTCTCCTAAACGTGGACGCCAAACTCTATGCCAAGGTCCTAGCGACGCGATTGGCGCTACTAGCCCCAGAACTGGTAGCGCCGGAGCAGGCCGGATTCATACCTGACAGAAAACTCACCTATAATATCCGAACTGTCTTGGGGACAATGCAACATGTCAGGCAAGACACTAAGGCCTTGGCCGTTTTCCTGGACATGGAAAAAGCATTTGACTCTGTTGAGTGGCCCTTTATGCTCCGAGTGCTGCGACGCCTGGGACTGGGCGAACCATTTTTACAACTGGTGGGAGCACTATACTATCACCCCACGGCCCGGATTCGCGTAGGAGACCGGGTCTCGGAATCCTTTGCGATTGGCAGGGGCACTCGGCAAGGTTGCCCGCTTTCGCCACTGCGTTACGCTCTGGTGGCTGAACCGCTGGCGTGTGCTCTTCGAGAATATCATGGCAACGAGGGAGTGAACTTCCCCACGTACAAAATTGTTATCTCAACGTACGCGGAGGACACCTTGCTGTACGTCCGCGACCCCGAATCGAACCTCACCTCAGTATTGCGGGAGGTGGTGCGATACGGCGCACTCTCGGGACTCCGAGTCAATTGGTCGAAATCGGTGGCCTTTCCCCTGACTCCTAAATCTGTTCAATTTGATATGGAATACCCGTTGCACTGGACTACTGAACCAATCAGGTATTTAGGGATTATGCTCCATTCCGATCCGGAACTCCTGATCCGTGAGAACTACGGAGTTGCGTACAGCAGACTGGAGGACGACGTGGAAAAATGGATCAACCTTCCTCTGTCCTTACTGGGACGCATAGCACTCATGAAGATGGTGGTCCTCCCTAGATTCTTGTTCCTCTTTACCAACGTTCCGATAGTCCTTTCCAAGTCCTTTTTTAAGCCTGACACAGCTCCTTATTAAACTCGCGTGGGGAAAAAAAAGCAGAGAGTAAAATGGACGACCCTGATACAACCGTATGAAGCGGGAGGATTGAACGCCCCGGACCTGGAAAAGTACTACAGAGTGGCGCAATCGTCACATATGCACACGTGGATACACGGGAAAGAGGAGATTCCACATGCCCGGTTGGAGCGACTGTTTGCAGCCCCGCTCCCAGCCACGATGTTCTCCCCGACTGACCGCAGGATAGGCGTACTGGACTCGATCAAATCCACTAACCACGCCTGGAATGCGCTACTGCGAATACAGCAAGGTGCCTTGTTGTTCTCCCCCCTAATGCCCATTGAATGGACACCATGGCTGTCCCCGACAGCGGACAAAGGAGTGCTCCAAGCTCTGCGGACACTGGGTATAGTTAAAGCGGGAGACCTGTTCCTAAACGGCATAGCTAAAACCTGGGAGCAGGCCGTAGAGACACTGACCACGGCTACGCTAATCACACATTTTCACTATCATAGGGTTCGCAGCGCCCAGCAGGCTCTACTGGGTCCTGAATTGGCAGAACCGCCAGAAATACCGGAACTCTCTTACATTATTAAATCCCCTTCCCCCCGCAAGTTGGTCACAAACTTGTACCTGATGAACAGAGTATGCGACGAGCTATGTCACTCCAAGGCCAGGACGGCCTGGCAAAATGACCTTCACACCGCAATAGTTGACAGCATGTGGTCATATTGCTGCCAGAACACTAGAAAACTGTCATTGAATGGCAGGCATAGACTGATCCACTTCAAATTACTCCAGCGTGTGTATTACACTCCGGAGAGGCTGCATAGATACGGGCTCCGTCATTCGGCTGAATGCGAACGTTGCCATGCTCTGAATGCGGACTTCCTACATTTGTCGTGGCAGTGCCCGGGTATCCAACACTTTTGGAACGGGATATTCACTGCAATCATGGGCGTCCGCAGGGGGGGGCAAGGAGGGGCGCTTGCCCCCCCCTGGAGCACCCCTCCTTACCCCCTGTCAGGGCTGGCTCAAGGCTGATGTGACCAACTTAATTGTGATTTTAAAATCACCTGCTGCACGTTCCTTTCCTCCTGCAATTACGGGGCCTCACAAAAATGCCAAGATAACTCCTGTGATTAATGTTCTTCCTAGCCAGAGATCAGAGCTTTGTGTAGTTGAGTTTTTGAAGTATGTGAAGGTAGTACAGAGGGTTAATATGCCTACTGCAAAGAACGTGTACCAAGTAGATTAAAGAGTGCATTTAATGTAAATAAATCAGCAGGTTACTGCTTTTAAAAGAGCCATCCTTTTCTTACTTGCAATTTATAACTTAAAGTCCTAAAATAAAATAGTGAGGTAATAACTTTCATCATAGGAGTGCATACACTCTGCGAAGTATAGAACATTGATTAATGTTGCAAAAAGGGTTAATTTGGGTAGAAATGGAGTCTTATTATTAAAGAAAACTCCCAACTATGCTGTTTCTTTTTCAACTCTGAGTTTGTGCTTCTCCACACCAAGCACTCCTAAATTATACTGCCTACCAGTATGGATGACATGTGACCAGGCATACGCTCTTTTGAGGCATTGGATATAGCTCGTTCCAGCCTCCTCTCCGATTTTCCTTCTATGTCTTTGGAGGGACTGAATCTTCTTCTGGACAAGACGAAGTCTTCCTCTCCATTAGATCCACTGCCTCTTAAAAAGCTAAAAGAGTGTAGGAACAGCCTCCTTCCTCCCCTGCTTGAGGTGATGAATAAGGCCATAGTCCAAGGCACCTTTCCATCAATATGGAAGAAGGCCATTGTGAGGCCGCTCCTTAAGAAGCCCTCACTCGATCCTGGTCTTTTGAAAAATTTCAGACCCATTTCCCTGCTCCCTGCACCGGCTAAAATTTTAGAAGCACACCTGAATCGCCACTTATCTTCTTTCCTTGAAGCCTCGGAGTATCTTGATATCACCCAGCATGGATTTCGAAAACATCACAGCACAGAATCTGCTCTCACCTTTGTAGTCGATAACATCCGACGCAAGGTTGACGCTGGACAAACTACGGTTCTTGTGCTATTGGACCTCACGGCCGCATTTGACACTCTGTCTCCTGCCATTCTAACATCCCGGTTTAGGGAGGCAGGTGTCACTGGCTCGGCCCTGAGTCTCCTCAACTCCTTTCTCCTTGATAGGGAACAGAGAGTGATGCTCGGCAACCACCTCTCCCCAGCAAAGTCTTTGCAATGTGGGGTGCCACAGGGGTCGGCATTAAGTCCGACCCTGTTCAACATCTACGTGGCCCCCCTTGCCAGGCTTGTAAGATCGCAGGGGATGGAGGTGGTATCATACGCCGATGACACCCAGATCATGGTTTCATTTACTCAGTCCTCTGTCATAACATCTGCCTCTAGCTTCAGGTCCTGTATGCAACATGTTGCTGATTGGATGGTTGCCAACTCCCTGAAGCTAAATGGCGAAAAGACTGAGGTCCTGGTCTTTGGGAAGGACCATGATATCTGGTTGAGTGATTGGTGGCCCTCCTCTCTTGGCATCTGCCCCACTCCCTCGCAATCTGCCAGAAATCTGGGTGTGGTGTTCGATACTTCACTCTCGATGTCCCTACAGGTGAATCGGACGGTTTCGACCTGCTGGGGTGTGATCAGGACGCTCAATAGAATTCACAGCTATCTGTCTCTTCAAGCACGCAAGCAGATTGCAGTCGCCCTTGTTGGTTCCAGGCTAGACTATTGCAACTCTCTCTACATGGAATCCAACAAGGGCCTCATACATCGACTGCAAATCGTGCAGAATGCTGCTGCACGTTTTGTCCTGGACCTTCCCAGGGCCTCTTCTGCTACTGCTGCGAGGAGAGACCTCCATTGGCTGCCTATTCAGCACAGAATATATTTTAAAATTCTGTGTCTGACCTATAGAGCTCTCGAGGATGGATCTAACGGCGCTATCAGCTCCCTGCTCACCCGCTATCACCCTACACGGTGTTTGCGCTCTTCGGGACTATTCCAACTTGTTGTCCCCCGCTTTAAGCTCACCAGATGGGGAGCCAGGGCCTTCTCCGTCGTTGCGCCACAGCTCTGGAACATCTTGCCGATGGAGTTGAAGATTTTACCCTCTCTATCGCTCTTCAAAAAGGCCTTAAAAACGTGGTGCTTTTCCAGAGCTTACACAGGTTGAGCTGCAGGGTTTTTTGTTATGAGCTGGATTTGGAATTAGGCGCCTTGACGCCCATCGGGCTAAGTTTGCGCATGATAAGACCCCCTTCGCTTCACTTCACTTCACTCCTACACTTTTAGGGGCATATCATCAATGGCCAGTGATAATTATCACTGGCTGTGTGTAGCGTTCAAAAAATTAACGCCACATATCACCGGATTCTATCGCCTGGTGAGCGCACTATCAGCAAGGCGCATCGCGCAGGCGATAGAAATCCAGGCAAACGCGGCGGAAAGAGTCGAAATCGCCGGAATTCCAGCGATAGAAAACCGCGGTAGGGAAAATCTAATCTATAATGGGAGACGTGGACTCAGCATTACAATCCATCTCCCATTATAGATATGGCTTAGTAAGGAAAATAGCAGGCATTACAAAGCGGCGAAAAACCCGGTTTGCGCTGATTATAATATCGCTATGTGTGTTAGCGATACACTTGAAAATAGAGAGAATCAGGGTTAGTGATGATATCCCATGTTGTTTCACTGGACACACCTCCCTTGCATCTCATTAGCGATGCAAGGCGATGCAATGTTGAAACCAGCGCTAATCCCACTGAACACGCGTTAGCGTGCTCTTGTAAATAAAGCAATATTTTTATCGTCGCATTTCGTCCGAAAACGGACGCAAACGTGGCGATAAAAATATCGCTAGGCTTTGATAATATGCCCCTTTGTCCTTTGACTTATGTAACATTTCCTATACACTGATTTACACAAGTATGACTGATTGTCTGCGTAATGTGTGTGTGTGATGCAAAGTGCTCTGACATACTTTAATGGTATGAGTAGTGCTATATAACAAATTCAATGCATCTGAGATAGAGTGGTTATGGAGTCTTGGTCCCTGTTAAAGGGTGCTAGTGAGAGAATCCGTGGTGGAAGTGGTCATTGGGGGCGCCAACTAACATTTTCGCACTGGGTGCCACCAGCGCTAAAGCTGGCCCTGCCCCCTGGGGGCGCCCATGCCACTATGCATTACACATGGTGCTCCAGCCACGGTTCCTCTCCAGCTCGCACTCTCCGTTCTATTCTGAAGCTCCTCTGCATTTCAGGGCTCAGTAGGAAATGACACGGGCTTCATTTTCCTGCACCGTCCCTTTGGCACTCTCTTCTAGGTGAACTCCTGTGCATCTCATCGCACGTCACATCTAGACAACACCTGAAGACTCTACTCTTTTCTAGATCCTTCTGAGTACCCTCTGCCCCCCCCCGCCCTCCATCTTATAATTTAGTTTGAAGCGCCAGGAGACCTCGGACTTTATAGCGCGCTCTGACACATAACAAGATTGAGGCAAAGTCTTTTCAAATAATTATTGGATTATAGTGATGGACTGCCTAGAACAGTTGCTGTTAAGTAAATTACTAAGCAGAAAGAATAGTCACATTTGAATAAAAGAGTAGCGTCTGCCTCTTGCTCTGGTGTTGTTTTTGTCCTCAGGCTGCTCCCCGCCCCGTCTCACCTCTCTGAGAGCCAGTGCCCCCTTTGACTCTCTACCTGCTGCCCACCCCTTCCCTGCCTCTTTTCCAGGTTCACACCATGGTGCTTTCACACTTAACGTCACCTCCAGCTCGCATTTTCAGAGAGGGCCCTGGGCTCCCTATCACTGACACGAGGAGGAGGAAGAGAGAGGGGGGACAGAGGAAAACTTGGTGGGGTCGGGGAGACGGATACGGTGGGGGTGAGAGTGAAAGAGGAGGGGGAGAGAAAGAGAGAGAGAAGCAGTGGGGAAAGAGAGACTGGGAAGTAGGGAAGAAGGAAGATGAGAGAGCAAGTGGATGGGGAGTGGGGGGTCTAGGTGAGGGAGAGCAGCTTCAGAGAAGTGAGACCTGTGTTCTAACTCTGCCAGTGAAGACAGCGGGTTCAAAGGAGAAAGAACCAGGCCAGACAGAGTAGGTCCAGGCAGTGTGCACGAAGGCAGGCTCGGTGGGTTCGGAAGAGGGACAGGGCAAGCAGAACAGCTCCAGAGAAGGGTGAACAGAACCGGACCAGGGCGAGCCGATCGGACCAGCAGATCCTCCCTGAACAGGGAGACGGCGCGATACACAATCAGAATGTAGTGTTCAGCTTTTGTGGTTCCAGGGGGTAACTTGAGAGTTCAGGGTGGGTGTGGGTTTTAAGGTGTCAGGGAGTAAAATTTTAAGGTTCACAGCGGGTTAGGGATTGGGGTGCCAGGTGGATAATTTTAGGGTTCAGGGTGGGTATGGGTTTTGAGTACCAGGGGGGTAATTTTAGGGTTCAGGGCGGGTATGGGGTTTGGGTGCAAGGGGGGACATTTTTGGGTTCAGGGCGGGTATTGGTTTTAGGGTGTCAGGGGGACAATTTTAGGGGTCAGGGCGATATGGGTTATGGGGTGCCAGGGGGGTAATTTTAGGGTTCAGTGGGTATGAGTTTTGGGGTGCCGGGGGACAATGGGGTCAGGGTGGGTATGGGTTATGCCAAGGGGGTAATTTTAGGGTTCAGGGCAGGTATGAGTTTTGGGGGGTAGGGGTAATTTTAAGGTTCAGGGTGGGTATGGGTTTTGGGGTGTTAATGGGTAATTTTAGGGTTCAGGGTGGGTATGGGTTTTGGGGTGCCAGGGGCGTAATTTTAGGATTGATTTAATTACCTCTACTGGGAATGGCAAGGAAAGTCATCCCAGTAAAAGGGAACTGAGGCGTAAGCTCAGAAGTGTTACCAACGACAGGCTTGCTCCCAGACTGCCAAGCTGGGCGATCTCCTCAGAGGAGGACGTTAGTTTTGCGGTCGAGAGGATCGACACCGCCATTAAAATAGCCATTGAAGACCTTGCCCCTACCTCATTGTGCTACTCTGCGAGGAAAAGTCCATCGGCACCGTGGTTCTGTGAATCATTAAGAATTCTCAGGCAGGGAGTACGAAGACAGGAGCGCCTCTGGAGGACTTGCGGAGATTTGAGAGAAAGGGAGAGACATAAAATCCTCCTAAAGAAGTATAAGAGGGAAGTGCTAAGAATCAAACAGGAGTATTTTACCTCTCTAACCACCTCACTCTCCTCACCGAAAGAGCTGTTTAGGATAGTAGACATGCTCACATCATTGAAGGTTCCAGACCCCGTGGTGAGTTCACAGCAGCTCTGTAATGATATTGCACAATTTTTTCATTCTAAAATTGTTGATATATACTCGGCCCTGGAGCTTCAGAGGGCGGCCCTGTCGTCTTTACCGTGTCCAGCTGTCCCCTCTATAACCTCTTCCAATGAGCTGCTGCAGGGAGGCTTGTCCAGCTTTCCACCCCTTTCCCTCCAGGAACTTGATGTCCTTCTGTTAAAAACCAGATCGGGTTCCCCCCTAGACCCTTGCCCCTTGAAGGTTCTCAAACAATGTAAGGAGTCTCTACTGCCCATCTATTTAGAAATCATGAATCAGGCAATGAAGGACGGTACTTTCCCCCTACAATGGAAAAAAGCGGTGGTGAAACCGCTACTAAAAAAGCCCACACTAGACCCAGGTGTCCTCAAAAATTTCCGCCCCATTTCGCTGCTTCCAGCCCCCGCAAAGATGTTGGAAACCCACCTAAACCAGCATCTTTCAGCTTTCTTGGAAACCTCTGGCCTCTTAGATCACTCGCAGCACGGCTTTCGGAGAGAGCATAGTACTGAGTCGGCCCTTACCATCGTGCTTGATAACATCCGCACAAAAGTGGATAAGGGCTTGACGTCCCTCCTCATCCTGCTGGATCTCACGGCTGCGTTTGATACCCTGTCTCCCTCAGTGTTAACATCTCGACTGAGGGAGTCAGGGGTTGAGGGGTCAGCCCTTAGTCTGCTGACCTCTTTCCTTGGCCAGAGAGAACAGAGAGTCATGTTGGGGGAGTTCCTATTTCCATCCCACCCTGTGCAGTGTGGGGTCCCTCAGGGGTCGGCTCTAAGTCCGACCCTTTTTAACATCTATGTGACCCCACTTGCCAGGCTGATCAGATCTTTTGGGATGGAGGTAGTATCCTATGCGGATGACACGCAGATCCTGATGTCTCTCGCCCATCCCTCCAACTCGGCTGCCTCCAATTTTAGACACTGCATGGAGGCAGTGGCTCAATGGATGATCTGCAATTCATTGAAGCTCAATGGCGAGAAAACAGAGATTCTGGTGTTCGGAGGCAAGAAGGACATTTGGTCGGCGGAATGGTGGCCTCCATCTTTGGGCCAGTGCCCTACACCCACGGCCCTGGCCAGGAATTTAGGAGTCATGATTGATCCTACCCTGGGGATGAGTCAACAAGTAAACAGGACCATCTCTACTTGCTGGGGCATAATAAACATCTTGCGGAAGATAATTGGCTCGAGACTAGATTATTGCAATGCCCTTCTTCTAGGCATCAACAAGGGCCTCATAAGGAGACTTCAAATGGTGCAAAATGCTGCAGCAAAATTTGTACTAGATCTACCCAAGCGGGCTTCTGCTACGGCTGCAAGGAAAAGTTTGCACTGGCTCCCGATAGAGTCCAGGATTGCCTTTAAGTCCCTATGTTTGATCTATGGGGCTTTGGCCTCAAAGGGGGCTAGAGGCTTGAGGGAACTGCTGGTTCCCTATTTCCCTGTCAGAACTCTGCGCTCAGCCAACAAGGCTTTGCTGGCATTTCCCTGTGTTCGCAGAGCCAAATGGGGTGGTAGAGCCTTCTCAACCTTGGCTCCTAAGCTGTGGAATGCGCTGCCAACTGAGATTAAATCCCTCCCCACTAAGCAAGCCTTTAGGAAGATGCTCAAAACGTGGCTATTTGCCAAAGCCTACCCCTAGCTCTGGATCCGCCTTTTTTTGATTCTCTTTTGGTTAGGCGCCTTGACGCCTTCGGGCTAAGTTGCGCGTTTATAAATCTCATTTCATTTCATTTCATTCATTTCATTTCATTTCAGGGAGGGTATGAGGTTTGGTGGGGTGGGGTAATTTTAGGGTTTTAGGGTTCAGGGTGGGTATGAGTGTTGGGGTGCTAGGGGGTAAGAGATGGCTGTGGCAAAACAACACTATGGTGTATGAGATCATATGCAGCCTGCTTCCTGCCCCCCATGGCTCCTCCTGCGCCCCAGTGTGATGACGTTAACATTTTGCCCCCCCCCTGGAAAAATTTCTGAGGACGCCCATGACTGCAATGAGAAGGATTCTAGGGATAGAGCTGCTGATCGACCCGGCTCTGGCACTCTTGGGGCCTTCCGGTAGCGGTGCGGCAACTAACCGACATGGGCATGCTGATGGCTAAGCGAGGTGTAGCTATGTGCTGGATGAGAGGTCCTTTGCCAACCATCGCGAGATGGGAACGGCACATGCAATATTGTTGCACGCAGACTGAATATTACAGTGAGTTACTTCCTCCCACGAGTCGACCAAAGAATTTCTGGAGCCTCTACCGAGATTACCTCAGGGCTCGGGACGCGGAAAACACATTGCCCACGGGGGTCCCGGAGAGTCAGGAGGCCTCAAGTGGCGAGTCCCCTGAACCTGAAACGCCCTGAAACACTGTGAGGGTGAGGCGACGTGTTCTGCCCATGGAAGTACAGCGGTCCTAGCATGATGGAGGCGACACGCAGAGGTGGCACAGCAGTTGATGCACGATTTGGTTGTGGGAGTGATGGCTGGCCAGCCGGTAGGGCAATCGTAAGACCCAGACCTTAGACACACATCATACTACATTTTACCACGGAGATGGGCGGCGAACGGCAGAGCTTGAAACCACTTTTTAGATAAGGTAGAGAGGGGGGGAGGGGAGTTTGGCACTTGGGTTAAGGGGGATTTGGGATTAGGTTAGTTAGGAACCTTATAGCTACCACAGCTGTGCAGGGGACGGCGGAGTGGCCCTGTGCCGAGCGCAGTAGGGTGCGGACAGCACGAGTACCTTCATGGTACAGCGCATAACGCGCGATTAACTTACGCAAAGGCCATAAGGCGCCAACTTGATACTACTTAAGGTGCCGCCGGACCCCCGGGTTGTCGGCTAATAGGCTGTGTATCCTTGAAGTTGCTGGTGACTTCGCTCCTGCTCCTGCTGCCGGCCTCCGGGTTGTGGCTACAAGCTGTGTATGTCGATTTTGCAAAATAAAGGTTTTTTCAAACTTAAAAAAAAAAAAGTTATAGAGAGCGGGGGGGGGGGGAGGAGTCGGGGGGAGGGGGGTTTCCGCAGGGGGCGGTCAGAGTGCGTTGGGGGAGCAGGGAGGGAGTCGGGGGGACCGGAGTTTGGGGGCCCCTGGAGGGGAGGGTGACCGGGTGGGGGGCAGGGTGGGGGCAAGGCCGGCAGACAGCAAGGAAGGTCCCAGCACCAGGTCATTCAGAGGGAAGGGGCGGGGGAGCAAACCACTGGTGTCCTAGAAGTGGCGGGGACGAGGGGGCCGAGGTGGGGACCGATGCTGTCCCTGGACATTGGGGGACGGCTGGAGAGGGCCCCGGAGTGGCTCAGGAACAGGTGGTCAGGCAGAGTGGGGAGGGAGGGCTCCAGGGTTGGGGGGAGTGCCGGGGGGATTAGGGGAAGGGGGGGCTTGAATCAAGCCAGCCGGGATGGGGAGAGTGTCTTGGGCAGGAGGGGGGTGGATTCCTTGGAGTGGAGCAACAGGGAGGAGGGGGGCGGGGGTTCCTGAGGGAGAGGGGTTGGGGTATCCAGTTTAAGGGGCTGGTTGGGGGCCGGTAGGGCACTCCTGCTCGGAGGGGGGCCATTCTTTTGGTGTGCTGGGCATGGGACGGGTGACAGAGGGACGTTAGTGCAGGTATTCTGGGGTTGTGGGGTCAGAGGGCAGGACTAACCCCGGCATGTCGGACTCCGCTTCTTTTTGGCAGGGACGGCAGGCAAGGTGCTCGGGAGAGTTGTATGTGGCTCCACCCCGCCGAGAGGATAGGCCGGCTCTGCCTCATGCGGGCGGCCTCGCTCCAGCGAGGGACGTACACAAGGTGGTGCGCAGGAGGAGGGGCGAGCGGTCCCCGGTGTCACTTCCCGGTGGGTCGATACGGCCTCCAGGGAACAGGCACGAGTTTTATGTGGCACATCGCAGGACTCAGAGGACAAGCGTGCAGGGCAGAGGAAAGGGAGCATTGATTTGGGAGAGTTGTTACGCACTTGTAGGGAGCGTGTAGGCTTGAGCAGGTTGGAGTCCATGGAGGACGGCCCATGGCCAAGCTGCACAGGCAGGGAATGTGAACATGTGTTGCAATACTAGAAATCCTCAAACTCCTTCTCAGGGGTCTTACCAATAAGTAGTCCATTCAAAAGCAGCAAAGAAATCAACAGAGAATCTGAAATATGAAAAGACATCTTTATTACAATTAATTGTGAGGCTACGTCGCCCAGTCACACCTAAAGCAACTGAATGAGGCAGCCTGCTGAATGGTCTCAGCACAGACCTTTTATACCATTTATTATGCCCTAGGCACACATTTTCTCTTTGAAGTACATTATTGTTGGTCACTCCCAGGACGTGCACACAAAGCACTGTATGATGACAAACCCACTTTCAAGATAAGTCCAGGCCATAAACAATGTCCACATAATGCGTACATTCTCTAGCTGACAAGGCCGGATAAACCCAAAACAGTAAGATCACAGCCCATGTCATAAATAGCTCGTGGAGGCAGGAACAGGAACAGATGGAAGTAAGATAGGCACGTTTGTGTGTAGTAAATCTTTACAATGTCCTGTGCTCTGATCTATAATCTTGATCAGCTAAAGGGCAGGAACTGGCTTGGCAAGGTTAGCCTCAAGCAACAGGGTCAGCTTTCTCCAGGTCATGCAGGAGTCAGCACAAACCCATGCTAAGGTTATGTCCTTAAATACTTGTTCTGCCACAGTGAGGGCCTACTGTAAGGGCAATCCACAAAATGGCTGCTATGCACAAGATGGAACCCGAGGGTTCAGAACAAAACCTTCAAATACACAGTGAATCCATTGGTGTAACATGACGAAAACACTTGCACTTGCTGAACTCACTGTTTACGGTCTGCTGTTACCAAATTCATAACAGAATCATGATATTTAAAACACAGGTTCAGAATTCAAGGAACCACAGACCATCCTTTTGCCCTTACATAGGCAATCACTCAGTCTATATCTGCAACTGTGCCCAAAGTCCGTTATAAGCCTCTTTGGAAGGCTTCTATTGTCCATCAAATCCGCTTCCATTGTCTTCTTCCCCGTTGGGCCTCTCGATGCAGGCCTTTTCATGAGAAAAAAGTACTGCTTAGTTGGAGTGCCCTCCTGGCAAACACCCACAGCTCACTCGAAAGTCTCAATGTCTCAAAACAATGCACCAGTGTCTCTTCTTTGTGGCAGACACTACAAATGATGTGCTCTTCATTGATCATGGGCACAAAACATCTCGTGCAGATCCAAGCACTACTGAGAAACAACCTCTCAAGATCAGCAGCACTTTCAGATTCCAACACTCATTATTTAGTGTCAGAGGACGCTCAAGCTGCTCTCTCATGGGCACCAGAATATAGTGCCTTTCCGTCGGAGCAAAGGGAAAAGAGGTGTGTGTGTGGCAAAAACTCGGGCCAAGGGCTCAAGGGACTGTACACTGCCAGAGGTTTCCAGCACATAACAGGTAGAAAGCTCAAACAAACCGAAGCTCTCATTCTGTGGCAAACAAGGAACCAGCTCTTTTTTTTTTCTGCAACGCCTTCCGATGAAGCAAATTTCTTGCTTGGGAGGTTGCAGGAATTGTAGAGCCAAGAAGTCTGTCATTCATCTGTAGCGGTCACTCATGGGGAGTGGGCTTAGTCTCGATCACAGGTCTGCAGGGTATCACTTTTCCTTTGACTCTGGAAGATCCCGCAGAACCTAGTGATATAGGAAATGTAACACAGTTGTTAGTTTCCTTCAAATCAAGCACAAAAAACAGTTCATGGGTTTTAACAAGGGGACTGCAAGCAGGTGGCCTGCAATCTGCAAGGGAGTGGCAATACGCCATGGGAATCTAAATGGATGTCCTCACACAGTGGCATTGTCTAATGGGGTAAATACATATTTTCCTCAATGATTAAGCCTAGGTGTTCCTAAATTCCTTATCTAGAACATCTCAAATAGAGAAATGACATAATACAGATTATCAAGGACATGAAGAAAAGTCCCTTTAAAAAATGTGCATCAAGTGCACTATGCAATACAAAGGCTAATGATCAAATGTGCAGACAAAAAGACAAGAACTAGAGAGTCCTGGTATTTGCATGATTAGAACACATCCGATCCCACCAAAAATTAAAGCAGCAGGAACAGAAGAGAACTGAAAAATTAAAATAGACATTGAAAATTCGTCATGTTCAAAAGGTAAACTTAAGATATCTCCTATCGAGATGGAAAACTTGTCTTGCTATAATATTGGGTCAGTTAACCAGTCTATCACTACCCCGACAGTCAGTCTGAAAAAACATTGAAGTAGGCCTGAGGAAAATTCTTGAAAACCAGTCTGGTCATACAAAAGGGAATTATACATAACATGGGGGGTCCCTGATACATCACTGCAGTCTAGAAGTGTGAACATAAACAATACGCCCATAATAATAAATGGGCTGACTGGTGAAAGGAATATGGAAAAGGGAAATGGAACTAGGACACAACTAAAATCCCCAATAACTAAGCATGATGCGACATCGGTCAGGGGAGAAGCAACAAAAGAAAAATCTATAGGAAGAACAAGAGTTTGCTTGGGTGCCTCAGGCATGTGACACAGCACCAAGAGTACGGGGGATACACAAAAGACCAAAGGTACACAAATTTTAACTCTACCACTGGCAACTACACCATATACGGTAATCCTAACTAATGTTCCTGTTCTCTCTTCAGGGAGAAAAAAATGAAACCTGGTTTCCTTTCAAGGGACAAAGCCATATGCTATTTGGGAAACAGAACATGATTAAGTAATGCAATATAGAAATTAGGCCACCTTGAGTCACAGATCTATAATTCCATCCTTAGGTCCAATCAAGGATACATAAATGTAGGGCTGCCTGTTCCTTTAAGGGAAGGGGCAGTAAGTGACTAACAGCAGGTGACACACTTTGATCCTGTATATCTTTTTAGTTTTCTTCAATATCATTATAGCCAAATTTAGGCATGCACTGGTAAAAGTGCTGCCTGTCTTCATCACAGTATGAAAACCATATCTGTGAAATTTATCATTATACCAAATCCATCCAACTGTTGTGCAACGATACGTATCGTCATACGGGTCCCTTCACAACACAGGGGAACTTGTAATAACAACATAAAACAAAACATACACACAAATAAAATGCACATGTCAAGCCATCAGATATACTTGCTGTATATCAAGCACAAAAAAAAGCACAGACAAAACAATAGCATATGTGAATAAGCGGTGACACACAGCACCATGGCACATGTACTTTATGCACTGTAAACCTGCAGCCCAAAACCCAATATTTGGGCCTGTCTAAATTTGTCAGGTCTAAAATCCTTACCCTCCTTTTGACAGTAGAGCACCAGGCAGTGGGAGTCTGCTGTCAAATATAACTTTTCTGTCTCTCCTCTAACATTCAGGACCAGCTCAAATATTTCACGATAGGGCCAAATACACAAACGAAAACATGAACATTTCTTTCCAAAGAAATTACATAAAAACACATCTCCTTTCAACTAACCAAACTCACGTGTCTTGTCAGCCTTAGAACAATCCATGAATGATCTGTAGGCAGAAGCAGAAAAATACACAACACAAAAAAAACACATTTTAACATACACAAAAATAAATTTTCATTACTTAACTGTTACTCTCTTGTCAGTTCACCTCGCAACATCAAGCCACCTTATTTTTACCGTTCTAAAAGAAATGGTTACACTGACACTCCATATTAATTTGGCACCTATAATTTCCACTGTGAAAAATAATTCCTAATTAGCAAATCATTTTCACTTAGGCCTGTAGCCTGTAGCCTTCAAAATTTTGGAAAAGGGCTGCATCTTATTTTCTATCTAAGACTTAATGCAACACTTCGTTTTCTGTCAAATAAACGCAACTAGCAAACATTATTTTTCTTAGCGTTGAGACACAAATGTATCAGTTCTGCAGAGCATTTAACACGATGTTTGGGACTTTCAAAGAAACCCCTTTTTATTTTCCCTATTAAATTAAGTTCTTTCATTTTATTGATGTTCTCACGGAGAAACCAGAAACCCCACCTTTAGAGGCTCGTTCAGCAAGGTCATTCTGCATTCCTCGGAGGCAAAGTCCTAATTAAAAGGTCACAAATGTCAACATGACAGCCTTCTCCATTGTTTACAGGGAAACTAAAAGATAACATCTCAGCAGCGTGGCTCAAGCCAGCCTCTGCAATTCTCTCAGCCCTCAGCTTCTGCCACACTGAAGCTGTCAAAGCCAGAAGGCCTAACTAATTTCTCCTAACCTGTAATAATTCACTCTATTTTGAAAAATAATTTCTCTTTTTTAGGCGCTAAAATTATCTCTATTCCCAGATTATTAAACTACATTTACTGTGAATAATTCACGAAACCTAATAACACACATACCAGTTTTTTTTAGAGTAAATGCTTGTTGCAATCCTATGGTACACACTTCATCAGTCTTAAAAGAACAAACTTTTCCGTAGTTCTAGCTGAAGCTAGAACCTTCAACCCTGATATAAAAACAAGCCTTTGTACTGGCACATTAACCCACTGAATCATAAGAAGGGACAACCTGCAAATATATATCAAAACCTAAACGTATGCATTTACTGAAGCCTGAGACACTTTAAAAAGTACTCTAAATGAAAGCAAAATGCAGTTTAAACAGTGCTTTTACTCAAAATCGACTTTCATATTTTGGGCATTAAAAAATGAATATCCTACAATTTTCTTGCATAATATGTATTACTAGAATGTCTATTACATAACTCTTGAGTCAGGCATTTGAAAATAATAACTTATACTTTATAAAAATGAGCTTGCTTGCGCCTATGCCAAGGGGAAATTATACACACGAATGCTTGTCATTTTAGTGATGCAACATAACTTAAATCAAATTTTAATGCTAGGAGGTCATAGTATGAGTGTTAAGCTTGATAAATATTAAAAAACGATTTTTGTAGCACTTATTTTTAATAATTATTTTTCATAATTAATAATTTTTTCTTCTAATAAAACCAATTATTCCTTTTTGTGATTGTTCTACATATAAGAGCCCGCTGCATCCCTTGCCTATCATTTAGATGCATTAACTCACAAACCTAAGCGCATATGCCAAACTTAAAACGCGTCACATTCCTGCGTCACATTTTTGCGCCACATTTATTTAAAAGGACGGTTATGCAAAATTCCACCCGTGTTTAACTGGAAAAGTGCTGGCTGAATGAACATTCCTATCAAATATACTGCAGCTGAAATGTTTGCCTATGAACATCTAATACAGTGCATCTAAGGAAAATGCTGTAAATGTATTTATTTTTGTAAAAATAGACAATTTTGTTTTTTGTTTTTTTTGGGGCCTTTATATCTATTGAATGTTTTTCCTAATTTTATCCTTTAAGCGTGTAACGGCAGTTTTGTATATGTGCACAATTGCTCATTCTACAAACTAAAGAGCAACACATACCCATCTTAGCACATTACATGTTTCATTTCTGTATCTTTTACTCAAGTTTCTACTCAACATTAACTAACCAGCATTTTACTTAACAGACTGAAAACATCAAGAAAACCAACAAACACACATTTGGCCCACTCCATACACAAACAGAAAGGAGGTCAAACACTCAGGACACACAATACAGCGCGCTTTAGCTAAATAGAGCTCATAAGTTGGAGTTCCAACCGGAGGTATCAGACATGAACCCTCCAATCGGGAATCCCTGTTGCAACTTAAACAAAACCAAATACCAAATTTTCTATGATTAGGCATCTGCGCTCACTAACCAAGCTTCAAACTTCAAGGGGCTATCTCTATCATTACACTCGCAAATGTACGGGACCCTCGGTTTTTGAATATTGCAATGTTCAAATAAACTAAGGACTAAAGAACTAAGAACTAAGGACTGGAAGCGACCCACTTATACTTCAACTAAAGCAGATGGAGAAAAGTCTCTTCATTACCTGCCTACACAAATTGCAATTCGCATATACAAACCTATACAAACCTATCAAAGCTATACCAAACAAATAGTTGTCCAAATTCTAACAGTCTCTTTTTTAAAAAAAACACTTACGCCAAAAAGGTTCCTCAGTCAGGAGTGACATCTTTTGGAGAGTTTAAGTCAGAAAAATCAAAAATATACTGGGCCGCAGAGACAAAGAATCCCCCAGAACCTCTGTGCACAGAGTACCTCTTTTAGTAGATTTCTGTCTTGCCTGCCCCAGTAGATTTCTGTCCTCTGACAAGATTACTCCTCCAGATAGTCACTTCTTGATGAGGCCCATCGTTGGTCGCGCCATCTGCAATACTAGAAATCCTCAAACTCCTTCTCAGGGGTCTTACCAATAAGTAGTCAATTCAAAAGCAGCAAAGAAATCAACAGAGAATCTGAAATATGAAAAGACATCTTTATTACAATTAATTGTGAGGCTACGTCGCCCAGTCACACCTAAAGCAACTGAATGAGGCAGCCTGCTGAATGGTCTCAGCACAGACCTTTTATACCATTTATTATGCCCTAGGCACACATTTTCTCTTTGAAGTACATTATTGTTGGTCACTCCCAGGAGGTGCACACAAAGCACTGTATGATGACAAACCCACTTTCAAGATAAGTCCAGGCCATAAACAATGTCCACATAATGCGTACATTCTCTAGCTGACAAGGCCGGATAAACCCAAAACAGTAAGATCACAGCCCATGTCATAAATAGCTCGTGGAGGCAGGAACAGGAACAGATGGAAGTAAGATAGGCACGTTTGTGTGTAGTAAATCTTTACAATGTCCTGTGCTCTGATCTATAATCTTGATCAGCTAAAGGGCAGGAACTGGCTTGGCAAGGTTAGCCTCAAGCAACAGGGTCAGCTTTCGCCAGGTCATGCAGGAGTCAGCACAAACCCATGCTAAGGTTATGTCCTTAAATACTTGTTCTGCCACAGTGAGGGCCTACTGTAAGGGCAATCCACAAAATGGCTGCTATGCACAAGATGGAACCCGAGGGTTCAGAACAAAACCTTCAAATACACAGTGAATCCATTGGTGTAACATGACGAAAACACTTGCACTTGCTGAACTCACTGTTTACGGTCTGCTGTTACCAAATTCATAACAGAATCATGATATTTAAAACACAGGTTCAGAATTCAAGGAACCACAGTGTATGGGCTGGAGTCCGAGGTGGATGGCCCGTTGCTTTTGGATTATGACGAGGAGAGCGTAGAAGAGGGGGAAATAGAAGGAGAGGGGGTTCAGCGGGGGGATGTCAGTAATGAAGTGTTGAGTCTTTTGCAGAGCGGTCCGGCCCGGAGGAACAAAGTGGATTGCGTTGCAGCCCCCCTCAACACTAGTTAGGGGGCGCGATCCGGTCAGGATGCCGACCTTGACGCCAGGTAAGGCACGGGAGCACACGCAGGGGAGGTGGGCTGGAAGGTGAAGAAGAGGGTAGAAGGGGTGACGGCAGTGGTCATACCATAATGCAGGGTGTCGGTGGGCACGGATCCGTGAGGGGGGGAGGAAGGGGAGGTGCGCCTGCAAAAGGGGGTGTACGTGAAAGATACGGGTGTGGGAAAAGAGTCACCGAGAAAAGGGGGATGAGGGCGATGGGGCTGCGGCACCCAGCGCCGCGGAGGGGCACCTGGGGGTAACCGCGGCCGGGGGAAGGACCACGGAGGGGTGTCCACGGCAGAGGGAAAAGATAGTCACGACATTACCGTGAAAAATTTGCCATACATGGGGGTGACCAAGCCATTGAAAATTGGTCGGCGGCGTTCCTGATCTTCGCCAGTGTGTACTGTGAGAAGTACCCCAACAGGTCAGTGGCATTGTTTAAATGGTAACAAGACAAAATATCGATTTCAAAATATAGAATTACCAAAATATCGAAGTCAAAATATAGAATGGACAAAATATTGAATGGACAGAATATAGTGGTCAAAAATATCAAATTGAAGAGCAGTAATATAATATCGATGTTTTAAAATATAGAAAGTCAAAATATCGAAGTATATAATATAGGTATTAAAATATATCGAATTTTTAATATCGAATTTTTTAAAGTGTTTTGTATGTTAGTATATGTGTGAAAAGTGTCTATTATTTTTGTAATTTATTTTAAATAATGAATTTTGTGTTATTTAATTTTTGCGTAATTTATTTCTGTAGCGGGTTATTGGTTTATAGGGGAATAGGGTGGGAAGTAATTTAATTATATTAAATTAAATATGAATTTTTAGAAATTATTTTTAATTAAATTTTGCGTTTTAGTTCTGTAGCGGGTTGTGGGTTTATAGGGGAATAGGGTGGGAAGTAATTCAGTTGTAATTAATTAAATATTTTTATTTATTCATTGGTATTCATTTTGAAATAATTGTTAATTAATTTTTAATTGGTAATTGGTTTTTATTAATTGATTAATTGATAACTTTGTTAATTTTATATTAACATAATAGGGTGGGAAGTAATATTGTAATTAAGTAAACAATTTTCATTTATTTATTGGTATTGATTTTTTATTTATTGTTAATTAATTGTTAATTGGCAATTATTTTTTATTAATTGGTGATTAATTTGTATTAATGTATTAATTGATAATTATGATAATTGTATTAATTTATTTTCTGTAGCGGATTGTGGGTTTATAGGGGAATAGGGCGGGAAGTAATTTAATTGTAATTAATTACATCTTAAAAATATTTATGTGTATTGATAATTAATTTACTGTTAATTAATTATTAATTGGTATTAATTTTTATTATTAATTAGTTTTTGTTATTGAAAATAAATTTGTTGGTAATTAATTATGAATAGGTAATTAATTTTAATAACTACTATTTATTTGTATTTATAATTGATTAATTATTACATAATAATAAATTGGCAATTCATTTTAATTTCATTTTTTATTGGTATTGATATTTAATTTATTTTTATTTATATATTAAATCATTACTTTCCCTACTGTTAAATTCACTAGAGTGGGAATAGTAATTTTTACCCCTACGCTATCCAATGCTTTCCCTACTGTTGCACTCTCTGAAGTGGGAATAGTAATTTTTACCCTCCCACTATCCAACGCTTTCCCTACTGTTGCACTCTCTGGAGTGGGAATAGTAATTTTTACCCCTACGCTATCCAACGCTTTCCCTACTGTTGCACTCTCGGGAGTGGGAATAGTAATTTTTACCCCTACGATATCCAACGCTTTCCCTACTGTTGCACTCTCTGGAGTGAGAATAGTAATTTTTACCCTCCCGCTATCCAACGCTTTCCCTACTGTTACACTCACTGGAGTGGGAATAGTATTTTTTACCCTCTCGCTATCCAACGCTTTCCCTACTGTTGCTCTCACTGGAGTGGGAATAGTAATTTCAACCCTCCCGCTATCTAACGCTTTCCCTACTGTTGCACTCTCTGGAGTGGGGATAGTAATTTTTACCCCTACGCTATCCAACGTTTTCCCTACTGTTGCACTCTCTGGAGTGGAAATAGTAGTTTTTACCCCTACGCTATCCAACGCTTTCCCTACTGTTGCACTCACTGGAGTGGGAATAGTAATTTTTACCCCTACGCTATCCAACGTTTTCCCTACTGTTGCACTCACTGGAGAGGTAATAGTAAATGTTACCCTCCCGTTATCGTACGGTAAAAATATTGTATATTTTGTATTAATATTATGTTAATATATATATATATATATATATATATATATATATATATATATATATATATATATATATATATATATATGTATATATATATATATATATATATATATTCACTGAAAAAAACCATAGGTTATAGACCATATATAGTTAGGAATTAGCATTTACAAAACCTTGAAAATTCACTGAAAAAACCATAGGTTATAGACCATATATAGTTAGGAATTAGCATTTACAAAACCTTATTTTGCTCACACAAAACCATTGAAATTCGCATATATAGTTAGTTGCACTAACTATATATCGCGCACCCGCAATCCACTGCTGATCATGTCACATATTACATCATTCATGACATGGTCAGTGACATCACTGATGACATCACTGATGACATCTCAAATGACATCACTGATGACATCACTGATGACATCTCAAATGACATCACTGATGACATCTCAAATGACATCACTGATGACATCACTGATGACATCTCAAATGACATCACTGATGACATCACTGATGACATCACTGATGACATCTCAAATGACATCACTGATGACATCTCATTTGACATTACTGATCACATCACTGATGACATCATTCATGTGATAATACGATGAACCTCTTCAGACTCTAATATAACCTTAGATACACTCAGTGTAAACAGACACTCTCAGACTGTCACTCATACATGGAGTTACTCACACACCTAGTCAGTCATGCAAAGAATCAATCACACCTCCATTTCCTCAACTATACAGTTATACACACCTTACTTATTCAAACATATGCTAACACATATTTACTCTCTTATACAATCCCTGATACAAGTTCACAATGATCCATACAGCCACTCACACATTCACTGGCTCTTATGCACAGTTATTTATATATGTCAACTCTCACATGTACTGTGTTTTACATATGTACTTACTTTGACATGTAGCACTGAGATATCCATTCACTCACCAATACACTCATGCACACAGTCAACCGCCCATACAGCTGTTTCCACATGCACTTTTGAACCCATACATCTACTGAATCAACTGCTCACACATCTATGCACAGAGTCATACACCTCCCAGCCACCCACACACACACTCAGTCTCCCATACAAATACTTGGGCAACCAATCAATAACCCATATAGTTACTCATATAGCTACTGATCAACACATGCAGCAGTTTACAGAACAACCGACATAATGATGCACAAATTAAGACAGTTTAGTCACTAACCCATGCACTCAGTGAGACACATTTAATCACTCACTCATACAGTCAGTCATGCACCTACTAAATCCTTCATCCAGACACTTATACATCCACTCATTCTTCAATATGTAAGACATATTTTAACTTTACAGAAACATACAGTCACTGGATGTTGTCATCAGTGATGTCATCAGTGATGTCATTTGAGATGTCATCAGTGATGTCATCAGTGATGTCACTGACCATGTCATGAATGATGTAATATGTGACATGATCAGCAGTGGATTGCGGGTGCGCGATATATAGTTAGTGCAACTAACTATATATGCGAATTTCAATGGTTTTGTGTGAGCAAAATAAGGTTTTGTAAATGCTAATTCCTAACTATATATGGTCTATAACCTATGTTTTTTTCAGTGAATTTTCAAGGTTTTGTAAATGCTAATTCCTAACTATATATGGTCTATAACCTATGGTTTTTTCAGTGAATTTCAATGGTTTTTTAATAGCAAATTTTAAAAGCTGTAAAATGTATTCTTCTTTTAAAGGAAAAATATATTTTATATGTATTTAATATAATTTTTTGATGTATATAAATTTTTTGAGGGAACGAATTTATCAACTATCATGCTGAAGAAGAGTGTGGAGAAAAGAAAACAAAGAGGAGGACTAAGAGGAAAGAACAATCAGTTCAAAAATACAATTGCTTTAAAGCATGAAGTGCTTTTCCACACATTTACATTTAAATAACCCATATTAGAACATACAAAATATCTACAGAGGAGACGGTGTACATTAAATTTTAGACTCTTCATTGGTACCTACATGTTGGTACTTACATCACCCACACAACACAACAACCGGGACGCTGTCACAGATATATATATTTTTTTGAACGTTAATTTCTCAAAATCCACTGGAGCACATATCTTGAGACCTAGCAAAGGCACATCTGGCAAACAGTCTCTACAATTTTGCCAAGTTTCATAGAAATCCATTCAGCCGTTCGAGCTAAAAGTGAGTCCAACCGCCCTATGGAAAACTCAATGTTAAAAACACGTTTTGGGACCCCCCTTTTCTCTCGGCCCCCGCTTGACGAACCCCCCCCCAAACTTTCAGGGGACGCCCAGAAACAAAATGTGCAATTTTCCTGAAAATTTCAGCCAATTCCGTCCATCAACGCCAAAGTTATTCAACATAGAATTTTCAGAAATCCCTATTCAAAAAAATCCTAACTATATATACCTACAGGCGACCGCCAGTAGGTAATATATATATATATATATTACCTACTGGCAGTCGCCAGTAGGTATATATAGTTAGGATTTTTTCTCTATGGGATTTTTGAAAATTCTATGTCTAATAACTTTGGCGTTTGTGGACGGAATTGGCTGAAATTTTCTGGAAAATGGAACATTTTGTTTCTGAGCAGCCCCTGGAAATTTGGGGGGGGGTTCGTCAAGGGGGGGGCGAGAAAAAAGGGGGGTCCCAAAACGTGTTTTTAACACTGAGTTTTTCATAGGGCGGTTGGCCTCACTTTTAGCCCGAACGGCTGAATGGATTTCCACAAAACTTGGCAAAATTGTAGGGACTGGTAGCCCGATGTGCCTTTGCTAGGTCTCAATATATGTGCTTCAGTGGATTTTGAGAAATTAACGTTCAAAAAAAGATATATATCTGTAACAGCGGACCGGGCAGCGCTCCGGTTCGCTGACTTTTCGCGGTACGGAGCTTTGTGAAGCGAAGCTGATTGGTTCTCCGGCGTCTGTGAACATTCCAAACAGTCCGTAGCGGCCGCCATCTTGTCTCTCGGTAGGATCGAGAGACAAGAGGAGGCCAAAGCGAAGGGGCAAATGACCATAAGGGGGCATAGTAGATCCTCGCTGACCCCCTAGGTTTGATGTGGAGGTTTTAAAAGGGCCCCGCGGGGCAAAAAAAATAAATAATAATAATAATCGAACGGCTGAATGGATTTGCACGAAACTTGGCAAAATATTAGGGACTGGTAGCTCGATGTGCCTTTGCTAGGTCTCAATATATGTGCTCCAGTGGATTTTGAGAAATTAACGTTCAAAAAAAGATATATATCTGTAACAGCGCTCCGCTTCGCGTACTTTTCGCGTTACGGAGCTTTGCGAAGCTGATTGGTTCTCCGGCGTCTGTAAACATTCCAAACAGTCCGTAGCGGCCGCCATCTTGTCTCTCGGTAGGATCGAGAGACAAGAGGAGGCCAAAGCTAAGGGGCAAATGACCATAAGGGGGCATAGTAGATCCTCCCTGACCTCTTAGGTTTGATGTACCATTTTGCCAAGTTTGGTGTAATTCCGTTCAGCCATTCAGGCTGTAGACGTATGTAAATGTCCTATGGAAAATTGCATGGGGAAAACACATTTGAAAGTGTTGAAATTTAGAACCAATTAAAATGTTACTTTGGTTTTGTATTTGTGTGTGATGAAAGTTAATTGGTTATGTATATATCTCAAATGAGAGGAAACCACAGCCATTTTGTGATACTACTGTCTGAGGTACATTTGTGAGGAATTTTTGGTGGTCAATTTTTGGTGTTTGATTTACACAGTACTAACACTTCTCCTACTTTTAAAAAGGTGAGTTGTTAATTTGTTAGGGGAACTATGTTGTACACTTGAAGATAATTTGAAAAATGTTTTCTGTTATTTATTTGCAGTCCTTCTGTTATACTAAATACTTGATAAAGTTAGTTTTATATTATGTATTACTAAAAACGATAAATGAAAGTGATTCTTTTTTTCTGCAATTTACAGCAAGCAATTTCAAAATAAAATGGCTCACAATGAAGAGACCGTGGCAATTTCTTTTGAATTATCCACTACATTGATTGAAATTGACAGCACCAATAATGAAATATTGTCACAAGGAGGAGATGACATGAATGATTTTTTTGATCAATCTGTTGATGGCGAATTTATCGAATGTTTGGAGACCATAGAGTTACAAGAATCATCATTGCAGACTTTTAATGAGGAGATTCCAGATGAGATGATTGAAGAGGAAATTCCTGATGAGGACATGTTACTAGTTCTTTCAAATTTAGAAAATTCAGAAGAATAAATTTACATTTAGAAATCAAAAATAGTTTGAGACATTATTCATTTTAATTTTTAATTTATGAGGTTGTAGCGAAGTGATTGTATTATAAAATGAGACTTATAGTATAGAGTGCAACATTTTTATGTTACATGGTAAGTTTACTCATATTTACTTCCCTTCTACCACTATATTATCTCCAATGTGTATTTGACATCTCTTCTTCATCTCCGGCCTCCTTTCTCTCACTGTGTGTCTCTGATGCATCTTATCGCTGCTATTTTGTGTAATTACAGAAGAGAGTAAAATAAAATAGTTCGGAACGTGAAAAGGGGGCAAAGTAGAGTACCCCTCACCCCCTAGGCCTTCTCAGGCGGTCCCAAAAGGATCAGTTTCTGCTTTCCTGAGAGATTATGGTATAAGTTCCATATACCACAATAACTTGCATTACAACATGCAAGATATATATCTCCTATTACCAACTTTTGGAGATATTCGCGCTAAGCGCGAATATCTCCAAAAACTAACACCTGCCCTGAGCAGTTCTTAGCCATGTTATCCAATGGGAGGTGGATAACATGGCTAAGAGCATTAGCTCGGTAATGCATGAATATCGCGGACTTTTTAGCGATATTCATGCATTGCGGCCGTTTTTTATCGCATTTGCGATAAACCTTGATAATAGCAAGGTTCTCTTCGATAATTTCTGACGATGCTTAGCGGTAAAAAATTCGTTGGTAAGCATCGTTAGCGATAAATATCGCTTAACTTTGGTAATATGCACCAACGTCTGTTAACGTTCGATTCGAAGGAAATGAGGAAGTGTTGAAAAACATTGTTTGCGCCATCTTGCCTTTTTTGAAATGCCACACTTTTGTCGTGCACGGCAGCCATTTTAGATGCCTTGACCAGACCCACTCTCTGCACGCTGTCGATTCGTAGCATGGGTCCCCACCCTCGCAAGCATCTTCCCCAGGCACTGGTCACCCCCGCTCTCTGTCTTATGCATGGGCAATAAACCTCCCCCCATCTGCGCTGCTCTTCCCTGAGAATCACACTCTGTGCCCGCCCGACACCTCCCTTTCGCCCTATTCACTACCGCACCCTCTGACACTCCTCTTCCTCTGTGTCCGATTGTCCAGGCTATCAGCTAGCCCTGCAGATGTAGTTTATGGCCCCAGCTGTAAAGAATCACCCCTCTTCAAAGGAGTTATAGTAGATCAAGGCCCACACCCGATGAGATCCGTCACACCACACGTGTTCCTACTATCTGAAAACCATCCTGTATTGTGATTGGGGAGGGGACCGAGCCTGAAGCGGAAGATTCCAGGGATGACTCTTTGTACATCAAAGTTTTTACATTTATGTGTCACATTAAAAATATATAGCACTCCAACAAAGTAGTAGGATTATAAAACTTTAATAACTTATAAATATATACAACAAAACAAAAACAGTAAAAACATTTAAACAGCGAAGAGACCGTGGCAATTTCTTTTGAATTATCCAATACATTTATTGAAATTGACAGCACCAATAACGAAATATTCTCACAAGGAGGAGATGACTTGAATGATTTTTTTGATCAATCTCTTGATGGCGAATTTATCGAATGTTTGGAGACCATAGAGTTACAAGAATCATCATTGCAGACTTTTCATGAGGAAATTCCTGATGAGGACATGTTACTAGTTCTTTCAAATTATGAAAATTCAGAAGATGTTGCCTGGGTGCCGCACTGATTTGGGTATTCGGCGTGGGGCGTCCCGGGGGGTGGATTGTCAGTAGCGGTCTGTTGTGCGAATAGTTCCAAGGCAGCAGAAAGCGCTGAAATCTGGATGTCACGAAGGTGATGTCTAGTAAGTTGCCGCCCAGCAAATAACGGCGTGGGGCGCCGCGGGGGTGAGTGAGTCCAGTAGGCACCACAGCTATTCTTACCGGCATTGCAGAATTACTGCTGGGGAAAATGCCTGTGCTGTAGCAGGGTCACAGCAGAAACAAAAAGGATTCTGTTGAAGATGTTGTTGGTTTTCAATTTGAAAACAGTTCTGGTGTCAACTGCTATGCTAATGTAGTGGTTAATGTTTTGTTTTCTCTAGAAAATGTAAAAGAGGGGGAGGCAGTCCAAAGTTCTGGTAAAAGGGCAAAGGAAAGGATCGGTGGTTTGAACTATCAGTCAAAAAGGGGAGGGGGTGCAACAATTTTTCCTACCGGGTCACAGTGTGCTTTCACCGAAACTGAGGTCTGCAGGATTCTAGTCATTCAAAGTGAGGCTGGCGCCAGCATGGGAGCGCCGACGTCCCGCGGATACAGTTTCGTCACTCCACGGGCGATCATGGCAGTCATTCCCCATCGGGGGTGTCTGCGGGGGTCGGAGACTCCCGCGGCTCCTCTAGAATCTTCAAGGTCGTGGAGGACTACGGTGGTGGAGTCAACCAGTGACCGGGCCATTTCTTTATGCTGGGCCCGCTCTTGCCAGGTCGACCACCATTTTGAGAGTTCGGTAGCTACTGGCGATCGCGGGGTCAAATGAGCGGACGGGCTCCACCCTGCCGGGCGAGACGTTGCAGCATCGCCACAGTGGAAGAACCCTTTTCCGGGCGCCTGGAGCGCTGAGGGTGCAGGTGGGAAGCCTCCACTGGGGAGGCGGGAGAGGCCTGTTCGCACCGTCTCTCCCTCCCAGTGCACCCCACGGCGTCTCGCTTGAGATTTGTTATGGCCGGACCAGGCGATGAGGACGAGGGGGGGGGGGGTCGGAGGCATGTGCAAGACATCCCCCCCAGTGTTGTCAAAGCCATTATTGAAGAAAGAAGAAATGTCCCGTCCGTCTTCGGGCCGGGCTTCCGGTGGATGTCGGCCGGACGCCCCTTGCTCTGGCCCCATGAACGGGTTCCTTGGTTTATCGGCTGCAGCCGGATCCCATCGGCCCCGGCCGTTGGTGGCCGGACCGGTAGAGAATGTGGCGGGACTACCTGCAACTGTCAAGGGCCACCGCGGCCGGACTGGGAGAGAGAGGGGAGGGTCGAGGACCCGGACATTCCCCCCCCTGCAACTCTCCAGCGTTGTCAATCCCCCTGGCCGGGTCCCGCTGGCCTCGGCCTCTCCTCCGGCTACACCCTACGTGATGATCTCCTGGCCGAGGCGTGGCAGCAGGACCCGCCTTATATGTGTTGCTTCCGGCTGGGCGTAGCCGAAAACCTGTTGCCCTTTGGAAGTTTCTAGAATGGGGCGGATGTCTGCTGACTTCTATCTTTCCCAGTTTGCCGTTATTTGGCCGTGGCAGGCGGTGGGACAGACAGGTTTTGGGGCAGTGAGGGGCGATGTTTTCAGGTTTCTTATTACAGGCTTACTTCTAACGTTTCTTGTTTCTAGGACAATAATAGGTTTTATCATTACGTATTGTTATCGTTTCTTTGTTTGTTATTTAATAAAAAGTTCATCAGTGTCCTACTGATTTTCGTTTTCCTATTCTTTTCTTTCCAGGTTGTTTCATGCTAAAGTTTCTGTTAACAGGATACAGTGATCACTTCGTTATTATTGCATATGTCCTTTTCACTAGGGGTGCTCTCTGGTCGGGCCAGATGACGTATCTCTAGTAAATGGTCCGGGTGAAACAGGTGCATCAATCAGTGGGGAGTAGATAGGCATGACAGATTACAACGGGGGAGAAAGGTCCGCATTACCTACCCTTTCACTACTTGCAAAGATTTTCCTACGTATATTTGCAAACAGGGAATACCTCCAAAAAGAACCAATTCCCAAACAGTCAATGTTTGGGCAAACAATCAATCAATGAGGAACGAAATAGGCACGACGTGTTAAAGGTTTGCGTTACCTACCCTTCACTATCTGCAAAGGGAGAGAGAATATTCCTATTCTTCCTCGTTTGCAGGCAGAGAAGATCCTTAAGAGAACCAACTTCGAACAATTCAATGCTCGATTCAAACAATCAACAAGGGGTACTGTGAACACAAATGGACGCCGCTTATGTACATACACATTGCTATTTTCAACAGGTTGTTCTTAATGTTTCTATTTTAGCGAGGTCAAAAAGAGATCCCATTAGTGGCCTACTGATTTTGCTCGATTCCTTTTGTTTTTTTACACGATTTTTCGCTATCTGCAAAGACTAAACAGAGTATTGCGACTCTGTGCTTGTTTGTAAATAGAGAATGAACCAAAGAGAACAATCAATCAAATGGAGAGAGAAGCAGGCACGACGGATTACAACGGGGGCAAAGGCCTGCGTTAACTACCCTTCACTATCTGCAAAGAGAGAGTACTCCTAATAGAAATGAGGGGTGGGGGGCAGCATTCAAAGCAGATCAGTGTGCATAAACACGAAAATGTTTTTACTTACCACGTACTTGACATTCGACAGCTTATGATATTTGCTATTAAAAAACCATTGAAATTCACTGAAAAAACCATAGGTTATAGACTATATATAGTTAGGAATTAGCATTTACAAAACCTTGAAAATTCACTGAAAAAACCATAGGTTATAGACCATATATCGTTAGGAATTAGCATTTACAAAACCTTATTTTACTCACACAAAACCATTGAAATTCCATATATAGTTAGTTGCACTAACTATATATCGCGCACCCGCAATCCACTGCTGATGATGTCACATATTACATCATTCATGACATGGTCAGTGACATCACTGATGACATCACTGATGACATCTCAAATGACATCACTGATGATATCTCATTTGACATCAATGGTCACATCAATGATGATATCATTAATGTGACAATACAATGCATCTCCTCACACTTTAATATAACCTCTGTTACACCCAGTGTTAAATACAGAGTATAATTTTTGAAACCATTGACACACCAATACTAGTTACTACATACGCACTCACTGATTCCTACGTCTACACACACATTCACTCATTCACCCATACAATCATTCATACATACAATCACTCATCTTTACAACACTATCATATGCACTCATACACCTATACAGACACTCACACTCTGCCACTCATCCTTGGAGTTACTCACACACCTAGACAGTCCTGTAAAGAATCAATCACACTTCCATTTTCTAATCTATACAGTTAAACATAGAGTACCTTACATTTTCAAACATATACTAACACATACTTACTCTCTTATACAATCATTGATACAAGTACACATTGATCTGCACAGAGTCCCAGCCAGCCACACATACACTCAGTCTCCCATACAAATACTTGGACAATCAATTAATAACCCATATAGTTACTCATATAGCTACTGATCAACACATGCAGCAGTTTACAGAACAACAGACATAATAATGCACAAATTAAGACAGTTTAGTCACTAACCCATGCACTCAGTGAGACACATTTAATCACTCACTCATACAGTCAGTCACCCACCTACTAAATGCTTCATCCAGACACTTATACATCTACTCATTCTTCAATATGTAAAACATATTTAAACTTTACAGAAACACACAGTCACTGGATGATGTCATCAGTGATGTCATCAGTGATGCCATTTGAGATGTCATCAGTGATGTCATCAGTGATGTCACTGACCATGTCATGAATGATGTAATATGTGACATCATCAGCAGTGGATTGCGGGTGCGCGATATATAGTTAGTGCAACTAACTATATATGGAATTTCAATGGTTTTGTGTGAGTAAAATAAGGTTTTGTAAATGCTAATTCCTAACGATATATGGTCTATAACCTATGGTTTTTTCAGTGAATTTTCAAGGTTTTGTAAATGCTAATTCCTAACTATATATAGTCTATAACCTATGGTTTTTTCAGTGAATATATATATATATATGTAGATATATATATATATATTTAACAAAGGCTCAGCATTTGGAAAAGCACACGACAGCAGGTGAAGTTTTCTTCATTTTATTTGCATTTGAAAGTTACTTCCATCCGTCAATATTCCTGTAGCCAACGCGTTTCGGAGCAGTCTGCTCCTTCTTCCTGGGCAATGGACTCGTGGCTAATGAGGCTTGTCCCATGCTTGTGCTGGCTTTAGTAGTCGCAGGTGTGCTTACTTAGTAGTCTCTGCACCCTTTCAGTGTATGCTGGGACACGTAGTTTAAATCCGCCGCATTTTTCGCCATTAGTGGGTTCCATCGGTCCATTTAATAGTTCAGGTTCACAATGATTACGTACACATCACTGTGATTTAAAAGCACTCCAGTGTGCTCCGGAAAAAAAGTTTGCTTTCATGAATCTTGCAATCTTATATATAACATTTCTATGGCAAAATGAAACCCCTCATTTTGTTCCTTTTCAAATTCAATGTATTAAGTGTTACCACTTTATTCCAATCAAGATGACTTCAGGTGTGCCATACTTTTGTCATAAGTAAGACTGTTAGCGTTCTAGTTGTTCTTTAGAACACTCTGGGACATTCTGTCATTGGGCTATAGTTGGGCTACATCTGGCTGATATTTGGGCTACATTTGTTTTTTTTGTCTCTGGTGGCCATCTTTGGGCTACATTGGGCTACATTGGGCTACATTGGGCTACATTTGGGCTCTAACATATATATAGCCCAATGTAGCCCAATATATATTTTTCAAAGTTAATTTTCGTAAAAACCACTGGAGCATATATCTTGAGACATAGCAAAGGCACATCGGGCTACCAGTCCCTACAATTTTGCCAAGTTTTGTGGAAATCCATTCAGCCGTTCGAGCTAAAAGTGAATCCAACCGCCCTATGGAAAACTCAATGTTAAAAACACGTTTTGGGACCCCCCTTTTTTCTCGGCCCCCGCTTGACGAAACCCCCCCCCCAAACTTTCAGGGGACGCTCAGAAACAAAATGTGCAATTTTCCTGAAAATTTCAGCCAATTCCGTCCATCAACGCCAAAGTTATTCAACATAGAATTTTCAGAAATCCCTATTAAAAAAAATCCTAACTATATATACCTACTGGCGACCGCCAGTAGGTAATATATATATATATATATATATATATATATATATATATATATTCCAGAAAAGTGCTCCGTGGGTTGCTAGAGGCCCCTGGGGAGGTGGCGTGTACTCCGGTCGAGCATGCCGGAAATCCTATTCAATTCAAAGAAACTGCGTAAACCCGCTCTCAGTGGCAGCCAAAAAAACGCCAGACAAGAACAATCCAAGGGTGTTTCAGGTCTTAACATTATGTAATGTATTTGATTTGCACAAGATGTCTGCCCTCATTTTCCCGCAGTCCCATTTTCATTTCTTTTGCTTCACTCGATTTAAACGTTCTGCACACTTCTTGTCATTTGCGTGATCAAGGCTTGTCAGAAGCCGAAACATGTAGCAAGTGATTAAACACCCTTGGATTGTTCCTGTCTGGTGTTTTTTTGGCTGCCACTGAGAGCGTGTTTACGCAGTTTCTTTGAATTGAATATATATATATATATATGTGTATTAAAAAATAAAATTGTATGTTTTTTTATAACTTAAATTAATTATTTAATCATTTTAAGGTTAAGTATTTTTAAGTAAGTTTTAGTTAATTATATTTATTATTTCATTAATTTTAAATTACTTTTAAGACATTTTTAAAAATTCGATATTTTGACTAACTATATTTTTTTAAACAATATTTTTGATTCAATATTTTTGTACTTACCTGTTTTTTTGCATTCTATATTTTTTCCTCGATATTTTGGTAATTCTATATTTGTGTATTCCATATTATGTCAGTGATCCGTTTAAATACATGGACGTGATTAGGCGAGCACAGGTCACGTACGGAGGGTACGCATGGTCGGATGACGACGAGGAGTTCCGGGCTCAGTTGGTTTGGGATCTGGAGGCCAAGTGGGGGGAGATAGATTTGGATTTGTACCTGCAGACCATGGGGGGGGGTGAAGTTTGGGAAGACGATATACACGGCCAGTGGCCTTCCCTTGCGCCTTGACCCTTTCAGAACCGCCCCACCCACGGGGGTATGGGACTGCGGGGAGCAGCACCGGGGGCGCAATGGGGGTGTACTGGGATGTTAACAAGTGCATGTGCTCCGGACAATACTGCTAGTTTTGGCATGAATGCTGTAAGTGTTCAGGGAGACACCCCGTCGTACAGTGCTGAAGAACAGGCGGTAGTGGGCAGGCGCAGCAGTCCAACCAGGCAGGGCAGCAGGCAAATGGTGGTAAAGGTGGAAGGGGTGGACAAGGGGCTTTGGGAAAAGGCTCTTACTCCCATTAAACAGGGCCGTCTAGAGGAATTTTTAGCGTCATATCCACGGACAAATAACGCAGTCATTTTGCAACAGGGTTTTCAAGAGGGTTTCAGGCTGGGGTATGAGGGTCCGAGGGCCGCCAGGTGGGCCGAGAATTTGAAATCTGCAAAGACACATGGTCCGGTGGTGCGGGCTAAACTGTTCAAAGAAGTCCGGGACGGGCGTATGGCTGGGCCGTTCAGGAGTTGCCCCATCCGTGACCTGATCATTTTCCCAATTGGAGTGGTGCCAAAGAAGGAGCTAGGGCAATACCGGTTGATTCAACACCTGTCATGGCCAGAGGGGGCATCCGTTAATGATTTCATAGCGGCTGAGCTGTCCTCAGTATCCTACTCATCAGTGGATGTCGCACGACAGTTGGTCGCAACAGTGGAGAAAGGGCCCTCATGGCAAAATGTAACATAAAGTCGGCATTTTGATTGCTCCCAGTACACCCTCCGGGTTATCAGTTGTTGGGTGTCCAGTTCGAAGGGTCCATATTCATGGACAAAGCTCTGTCAGGGGGCTGTTCCATATCTTGTACCTTATTTGAGCGGTTCAGTACATTTCTGCAGTGGGTTTTTTTCTTGGAAAACGGGTAAAGAGACGGTGACACACTACCTGGATTACTTTTTCCTGGCAGGACTGCCCGGTTCTGCGGACTGTCAGCAGCAGCTGGCAAGTTTTAAAAAGCTCATGGGTGTGCCCCTGGCGCGAGAGAAGATGCAGGGTCCCAGTACAGTGTTTCATGGGATCGAATTGAGTTCAGTGGCTATGGAAGCTAGTTTGCCGACAGACAAGAAAGTGCACATGCTTCTGTTGATTGACAGTCTGCTGGCCAAAAAGAAGGTGACGGTTAGGGAGGTGCAGGTATTGCTGGGGCACTTAAACTTCGCATGCAGGGTGGTGCGAGCAGGGCACACTTTTTGCAGGAGGTTGGGGTTTGCTTTGTCAGGTTTGACGCTGCCACACCATCATACGCATTTGTCGGCGGGCACTAAAGAGGCCTTACGCATGTGGCAAACCTTTTTGGAACAGTTCAATGATATTCCCATGGCAACCCGGAGGAATGGGATGTCACTATCTCCTCAGACGCAGCAGGGGCAGGAGGTTTTGGACTCTATTGGCAAGGGAGGTGGTGAGCGGAAGAATGGCCACCACTATGGAAGAATGGGGGAAGGAGTATTGCTTTTCTGGAGCTCTTTCCGCTGGTGGTGGCCGTGACAGTCTGGGCTCGGGATTTGGCACACAAGAAGGTGATCTTTAAAGTGGACAATATTTTGGTGATGCAGGTGGTGAACAGACAATCGGCCACGGACCCTCAAGTTCTCAAGTTATTGAGGGATTCTGTGCTACACTGTTTGGAGCATGATATTTTGTTTCAAGCCAGACATGTGCCAGGAGTGGACAATGACATTGCGGACGCTTTGTCTCATTCACAGTGGCAGAGGTTCCATGGGCTAGCCACAGAGGCAGACGAGGGCAGAACGCCAGTTCCAGCGGGGATGTGGTCGGTAGGAGACAAAGGGTTGTTCAATTGGTAAGAGGGTCACTGGCCTCATCCACTTGGAAGGCATATGAGCAGGCTTGGCGGAAATTCCTTGACAGTGGTGCAAGGCACCGTGGGGAGCCCTGGGTCAGGGAGGTACAGGTAGTACAATTCATTTTGGCCAATCATTGACAAAGGTCTCTCCAGAGTGACAATAGCGGTAAAGTTGTTGACCATAGCTTTCATGGGGAAACTGTGATGGGGCTACGAGCCTTCGGCGGGGGAATTGGGCACTCTGGGCATTACTGGAAGGTTGGGCGCGAGAGAGGGGTGGCAGGCCTCAGCAGAGAAGACCCCTGTCGGTCGATATACTCTCCGGCTTGATACATCTCATGCCCCAGATATGCCGCAATGCAGAGGAAGAGGTTTTGTTCTCCACGTTAATGTTGTGGATGTACTTTGCGGCCTTTCGGGTTTCTGAAATGTTGGGTGTGAGGGGGGCCAGTGGGGTACGATGGGGGGAAGTTGACTTGAGGGTTGATGCGGTGGCAGTCCGGCTAAGGAGTGGGGAAGTGGGTGGTCATGGGGCCAGTGGTGGACAAAACAGTGTGCCCGGCAGCCAGGGGGGATTCCTGTCAAGGGGGTTGGTGAGGGAGAATAGTGAGGTTTTTTAGCGTCTCAGTTGCTTTGGGTCATGAGGCGAGCCCTCCGAGACTTGGGGGAAGATCCCGGACAGTTTGGGACACATTCATTCCGTATAGGGGCGGCCACAGATGCAGCTAAGAGTGGGTGGGGGAGGGAAGACCTTATGCATTTGGGACGTTGGAAGTCGGATTGCTTCAAAACATACATCTGGCTGCGGGACATTGGGGAGGGAGACGCATGATGCCATTTCCTTCCCCACATATGTGTCTTTGCAGGTGCGATGGCGGGGCCTGTGGCAGCAGTGGTGCCCATCTTCATCATAGGACACTCTTTTGTGAAAAGGGCAGAACGTTACAAGGGTGCAAAAGGGAACTGTTTGAATTTGGGTCTGGACTCCCAGTTGTTTCAGTGTGATTGGAATGAGATGGCACTATTTGATTCCAGCGTTAAACAGGTCGGTCAGAGGGGGGATTTGTCCAGACGTTTTGATCATTCACTTAGGGGAGAATGATCTGGTTCAGTGTAAAGGCTTGGCCCTGTTAAAACAAATGAAGAGGGATCTCTTGGAGATTAATCAGCAGTGGTCAGGTTGTTATGTGATATGGTCAGGATTCATTCCCAGGACACATTGGAGGGGGCGAAGCGACCATCAGCAATAGATAAAGCAAGGAGGAAGCTCAACCGGGACATGCGGATGTTTTGTGACACAGAAGGTATTGGGAGAGTAGAACATCCGGAACTGCGGTATGCAGCAGTCTGTTATTTTAGGGAAGATGGGGTGCACTTGTCCCGGTATGGAATGGAGTTGTATGTGATATAGATTAAGGAGGATTTGGACAAGGCACTGGACATACGATCGGTACCCGAGGCATTAGGGTCTCTAGTTGGGGGGTCAGAAAATTCTTGGGTCAGAATTTTCTAAGTGGCGTTTTTTCCTGGGTATGAGTTGGTAGATCTGTTTACAGTTGCAGTTTATTGGTTGGAAAAGGTCCGTCCGGGAGCACGCAGGAAGGGGAAGTAGCATAGGAAGGTTACTTAGATAGCTAGGTTTGGAAATGTTAAGAAGTTACAAGTTTAACAGGACAGCAAGGAGGACAAATATGGGGGTTTGTAAATGGTTGCAAAGGGAAAACGTTATGGCAAGGGGTGGGGGGTAAGGTAGGAAGAAAATATTTAGTGAGGTTTAGTTTTGTACGGCACAGGCCAAGGAAATTGTTTGTAAGGTGCACCTGTCTTCAATAAAGCTGACTTTTTCACACTAACAAGCTGGTGTGTGTGTCTGTGCTGCACCCCCTCTTTGGCCCAATAGGTCTTTGGGGGGGGCGGCTGCCCAGCGGGAGGCATGACCTCCCCGGGGGTTTTGGCCGGGGGTGCAGCCAGAGCCCAATTGGGCTTGTTGGGCTGCACTTGGTTGGTTTTGGGTGGGAGGGGTATTTAGCCGGCCATCTTATGGCACTGGCCACCATTTCGGTGGCAGTGACACGATAGCCGGCTGGGTAGTGGGCTGGAGTTGAACATTTTGTCCCACCCTCCTTCCCCATTTTCTGGGGGTTTTGTACGGATATAGGCTTTTGGGTACTAGTCAATGTATACGTTTTTTCTTTTAAGGTGGTCAGTTTTGTTGGGCACATGTGCATCGGGTGGGAAAGCATGTATTTATTGGTTGTCACTTGAAGCAGGTGCTGGTTTGAGTGTGAATTGTTATTATATGGGGCATTTTTTCCTGGGTAAGAGTTGGTAGATCTGTTTACAGTTGCAGTTTATTGGTTGAAAAAGGTCACTCCGGGGGCACGCAGGAAGGGGAAGTAGCTTAGGAAGGTTACTTAGATAGCTAGGTTAGGAAATGTTGAGAAGGTACACGTTTAACGGGGCAGCAAGGAGGACACATTTGGGGGTTTGTAAACGGTTGCAAAGGGAAAACTTTAGGGGAGGGGGTGGGCTGTAAGGCAGAAAGAAAATATTTAGTGAGGTTCAGTTTTGTATGGCACAGGCCAAAGAATTTGTTTGTAAGGTGCACCTGTGTTCAATAAAGCGGCCTTTTTCACACTAACAAGCTGGTCTGTGGTCTGTGCTGCACCCCCTCTTTGGCCCAATTCAAGCTGTTCAGCTTTAAACTTAACTCCACAAACAAGTAATCTTTTTAAGCAAGAACTAATTGGTCTGGTTCATACCTTGACTTCTCGAGTACTAAACTGATTTTTTGGTACTAAAATCATGACAATAAAAAAACGTAGAAACAACACTATTTTAATAAAAAGGCAAGGAGGAGTACAAACAGTAAAAGGATGGAGGAAAAAATCTCTGCACATTGACTCACTAGAGGGTCTTCCATCCACACCCCAATTGTTCCCCGAAATTTCTCTAGTAGAATCTGGAAATGAAAGTAATGTACTAAAAATTAACAAAATAACAAACACAGACCAACCAGATATTGACCTCTCAGTGGCGAACATGATTGCGTCTCCAGTACAAATTCCTTCAGATGCGGGAGAGGTTAGTCCACATCTCCACTTAATGCAGCTGTACAGCCTCCCACCACAGGGGTTGTACCATCATTGGCATGCTCTCTGATCTTCACGCTACCAGATTTAGATATAAGCCAGTTACTCCACACAATTAGGAATATATCGGCAAAAGAAACTTTAGAACTCTTTAACAGTACGACGAGTAACTACCTTGACTCTGTGGAGGATCTCTTACATTCACCGGACTTTCCTTTATCACATACTATCCGTCTGGAGAGAATGTCCATCTCTGAAGCCAAGAAGGCTCTGCAAAGATTACGCAAATCAATCTTAATACTCTTTGAGAAGGCAACTTCTAATTCAGACCACAACCTCGAAATTCAAACAGCAATTTTCAACTCTTTGTCTAGCCCAAATGGTTCACCTACGATAATAAGTAAAGTAACAAAATAGGAGATCAGAATGCTATCCCACCAGTTGATGCAGAAATTGCGTTGGAATGGAATCCTCCAAAAAGGTCAAATGTAACGCAAACAAGAAATATACATTTTAATGTTAAAAAGAAAAATTAGAAAGGAATTGTATACTCCCTATGTCCATGTCACCGGTGGTAAATAAATAAATAATACCCTATTTTTGAATGAATAAATGAATAACAGATAGCTCAATAAATAAGAGTCAAGATTCGAGGTAGTAGGAGTTTTGCAGGTTTAATACAGCATAAGGACAGGAACAGGACCACCTGCACAGGAATAGGATGGCAGCTGCCGGGGACAGGATCGGGAATGACGGCGTCTAACTTTTAATAACAGTACATGAGCATATATACATAACGCAAACACATAGCATTACATTGCAATAGGCGTAGCAGTGGGTGGAGCAATAGGCATGACGCGTAGCAGTCGCGAAAGATAAGGGTGAAAAGAGGTGTAACAGGGCGTATACATAGACATGTGATGCAAACGTAACAGAATATGTCATGAATGGGGCGGAAACCATGGAGGGGGCTACCTAAGGAGCCGGGACCTCTAACCTGATGGTGCGCGCAAACTGGCAATGACGTATCACTAGGAGAAACTGGGGGCTATGAACTCTGTGCTAGGAGCAGAGACTGAAGTCTGGAGAGTCAGGGCGACATGTACCTAAACAGTATCTAGTATCTGATGTTTAGAGAACATGTTGATATAAACTAGAAGTCAGGAGGGGAAAGGCTAACAGACACTAAGACTGGAGCATACATTATTCTACATGTAGTGCGTGATGAAGAATATTAAATGACCATTAATACAGTATTTCTCTAACGTGGGGCCGTAAAGGCTAGACTATGACGGTGACTATTGATGCAGTTCAGTAGCTTAGGAATGCAGAGAAGGAGGACTGTACTGATAACTTGAATCATAACATACTCTTGGCAGACTCAGAGGCAGAGCCAGGGTGAGCCGGGCACTGTGAGGCAGGAAGTAAGTGAAGGGTCAAGGATACAGGTGGGGGCTGTATCGCTCCTCAGCGAGGGTTCAGGAGACAGAAGCCGAATCTGGTGTCCGGGCCCTTTTGAGGCCTAGAAACGGGGACTTTACAATGAAATAACGTGCACACTGAGAAACGTGGCAACGTAGCTTTACATAGGCCTGATATTCGTAGTATTCACGAGGACTGGAAACTGCCATACTAGAGGTGGACACAACTGTAATTGCGTCTTGAATCGAACATGGGGAATACATATGCATATTTAATCATGCACACATAACATATGATGGATGACACGTAGGGACACAGAACATGGCAAAATTTACTTTTCCACATTCCCTCCTTGTCACTACGTTTCCATCAGGAAACATCAATATTCATGATACCATCTATCATTTCATACAGTATCATTTGCTCGTCTCGAATTATCCTGGAACGGGATTTAGAACGGGGCTTGGGACTAGGAATACATGATGTAGCACAAATGCCGCAAATCGCAGGGCCACATTGTATACAGAGGCAGCAGCTGAATATGATCGCTACTGCAATACCTAGAAAGGACAAGACTTTCCATCCCCAGGCGGAAATTATATTCCAGAACCAACCGGACCATGTCCAGGTGCCTGGATCTTGGTGTAACAGATGGGCAATTTTATGGAGTCTGGTTATAGCTGAATAAACAGACGGCGCGTTATTTGGAATGAAAATGCAGCAACTAGATCCGATGACTCTACAGGCCCCGCCCCTATCGGCCAGTATGACGTCAAGGACGAGACGATTCTGTAAAACGACAAATCTCATAGCAGATTGCTCTTCGGTTAAGTTACCTAGAGCAGAGGCAGTCTCATTGACTACAGCTTCAAGGGTTCTGGTTAACCTACGGATCAGCTTACTATTCTGGATAGGTCCTATAAAGAAAAAGAAACCTCTGTTGAAATCTGTATACTGTTCTAGGGCAGTTTCAGTATAATCGACAATTGGGGACTCCCTTCTATGTCTAATGTGTACTAGATGTGTGTTTCTATGGTAATCAGATGGGGCTAGGAAAACAGGTGGCAGTAGGAAGGCAATGTAACAGGTTCCCTCCCAATCGAGGGGCAGACGAACATATGCAGTTTGACCACAAATAAAATAAGAATGGCGTGAAGCTTTGAAAACAGATTTCCCACTGTCACTATACTTGACAATAGTAGTACAATCACTATGTCCTACATGTACAGAACCATAATTTCGGACACATAATTCACCTTTGACTGGTAGTACTGAAATAGCAGGTAAATCTGGAGTGGAATCAGACTGAACATTCAGGACCATGAAATTCGAAGAATAATTACCTAAATTATACACTTCATTTTCTAGATCTAACCCGGTTCTGTGGGGGAGACCTTGCTTGTCTGGAAAACATGTACTGTTAAGAAAAGACATATCTGTTGAGGATGACGTTAACGTGGACCATGCTCCACACGAACCATTATGTGAAAACGGATAAGGAAAAAGTGGCAGAACTCCCTTCGGTGTCTGGAAAGGGGGGAGTCGACCACATACCCAACAATTAGTGGCATTGCTGGTCTGGTGTGAATAATGTAACATACGGATAAAAGAATTATTTCGCATAGCGAGGCGGTAAGAGAGTTCATGAGGAGGCAGATCACTAAACATATGCTCTACTGTAGCGTTAGCAGACTTATTTACATGAGAAACTGGGAAACACAGGTAAAATGCGTAACTGGTGCAGGAAATCATAATGCTGAGAAATAATATGAAACATAGAAAAACGATACATCGAATAGAGTTTTGACTAACTCTCTCACTATGGGGGTCTATTTTATACATGTCAGAAACAGTCTAACCGTTTCACCTAGGGGAGGACTTAGACAATCAAACTGGCTGACTTATTTTACTAGACCGGAGTTTCAACTTGTACTCCTGCTGCGGAGTATTCTCTAACGGGGGAGGGTTTGTAGCAATGTCTTTTGCGGGACAGTCCTTGAGAACAATATTTTGGCAATCCTTCAAATCCTGGGAAATGTTCTTTGAGACGGGTTTCAGTCCATAAAACTTCTTTATATGTGAAAGGTGCACCCAGCCTTTGCGACCCTCCAACTTCACGGCTGTACGGGTGGCGAGGAGGACCTGTCGGGGCTCCTTCCAGCGTGGCTCCAGCGGACTTGAGCGGTCAAAATTCCGGACAAGGACCATGGATCCTGGAACGATTTCATGCGGTGCCACCTCGGTATTGTCTGGAAATGCGGCGGCAACCTGTGAACGACAAGAGTTGAGGGCAGACATCAAGGAAGCTAGGTAATCTGTCAGCATATTACTTGAAACATCGGTAATACTTCGGGGTCTAGGAGTACCCCACATGTTAGGGGGGCGGCCGAAAACGACCTCATACGGGGACAGACCTGATCTGGAATGTGCGACCATGCGCATATAGAACAAGGCAACTGGCAGAGCTACTAGCCAGTCCACACCTTTCTCTTTACACACTTTAGCGATGCGGATTTTCAGGGTCTGGTTATGTCTCTCTACGAGACCGGCTGCTTCAGGATGGCGTACACAATGGAACTTCCACTGGTACCCTAACAATAGGGAAACGTGTTTCATCAACTCAGATGAGAATGGCTGGCCATTGTCAGAATATACGACTCTAGGGAGTCCATAACGGGGGAAGAACTCACGAACCAACTGCTTGGCAGTGGTCGCGGCTGTGTAATCTGGGACTGGATATGCTTCTGTCCACCTGGACAAAGTGCATACAACTACAAGGACATACTTGAAACCTCGACATCGCTCCATCTGAATATAATCCATCTGGAGGACTTCAAAAGGGTGGTCAGGAGGCTGGAATCCACCTTGTTCCACCGGGACACTTTTACCTGGATTAAACTGACAACATATCATACAGGTACGGACTTTTTGCTTGGCTGCAGCTCGTAAATGCTTGTTGAACCAAATGTTCTGGATACTGTCTAACATAGCTTTTTCTCCTAAATGTGCTGGACTATGTGCGGTATTGATAATGACTTGAACCATAGAGTCGGGGAGAAACCATGTGGCTCTACCCTTCGTTAACCATCCTTGATCTGTCTGGACCCCTCCTTGTTCGGACCATTTCTTGATTTCTTCAGGAGTAGCATGTAACTGGATATCTATGACATCTTGTGTAGGGTCCTTAACTGTCATACATGTAGTCGGATCTGGAGTGTGTGTCTGTGTCGGATTAACTGGAATGTCTGGAGTCTGTGCTGTAAGCTTGGCTGTGCGATCTGCTAGATCGTTACCTTGAGAAATAATGTCAGTAACTTTCGTATGTGCTTTGCATTTCATGATAGCAATGGATGTCGGTAAATGTATGGCATCTAACAGAGCTTGAATAAGGAGACCATGCTGAATCTTGGTTCCATGAGAAGTCATGAAACCTCTCTCCTGCCAGAGCACTCCAAAGTCGTGTACGACTCCAAATGCGTAGCGCGAATCTGTGTAAACATTAACTTTCAAGTTCTTGGCGTGTAGGCAGGCTTGTGTCAGAGCAACTAGCTCTGCTGCTTGAGCGGACAGGGTGTCAATACGGTGTGTTTCAATAACTTCGGTGTCGGTAGTCACTGCATACGCGGCGACTAGTTCTCCTGTACTTGTTCTCATACATGAACCATCCACATAAAGTGTCAGATCGGGGTCTGGTAACGGAATATCTGTCAGATCTTGTCTTGGCTTTGTCGTAATGTTAACTACTTCCACACAGTCATGTGTGGCAGAATTCGAAGTAACTGATGGTAACAATGTAGCAGGATTTAAAACGTTGCAGCGTCTGATTTCAATGTGTGGCTGGAACAGTGTCAATTCATAACCTGTTAAACGTGCAATTGTCAAGTGCTGAGTCTGTGTTCGGTTTAAAAGAACTTCCACGGAGTGTGGAACTTGTACTGTCAAGGAATGTCCTAATACTATGGAATCACTTTGTCTGATAGCTAGTGCTGTGGCTGCAACTGACTTGAGGCACGCAGGCAGAGCCTGGGCTACAGGATCTAATGTGCTCGAAAAATAAGCACATGGCTTGTATTGTCCTGCTTGATCTTGTGTGAGAACAGATAATGCTGTACCTTCGCGTTCTGTGACGAAAAGTGTAAAAGGCTTACTGTAGTTTGGTGTAGCTAGGACTGGAGCTTGACATAGGGCTTTCTTTAACTCATTGAAACTGAGTGTATGTTCAGATGTCCAAGGGAAGACAGTCGATACGGCTGCCTCCTGTGTCGTTAACTGTATCAGTGGCTTGGCTAGGAATGCATACTGAGGAATCCATTGTCGGCAATAAGAAGTGAGGCCGATAAAAGCACGTACCTCCTTCTGGGTCTTGGGCTGAGGAAGACTCGCTATTAACTGGATACGGTCTGGTGTCAACTGCCTACCCCTCTTGGACAGTAAGTGTCCTAAGTAGACCACTTGCTGGACACAGAATTGAAGCTTAGAAGGGGACACCTTGTGCCCCATCTCGGCTAGGAAATACAAGACTGTAAGGGATGCTCGCTCGCAAGCACGTTCAGAACGGGCTGTGATCAGTAGATCATCGACATACTGGAGCAGGGCAGTGTCAGTTGGCATGTGAATGTTGTCTAGTTGTCTCTTGAGTGCTTGACTGTAAATACTAGGACTTTCTGTGAAACCTTGAGGAGCTCGTGTGAACATATAGCTCCTTCCATTTAAACAGAATCCGAAAAGAAACTGGCTGTCTGGATGAATGGGAACACTGAAAAATGCGTTCTTGAGATCTATGACAGTGAAAAATGAAGCTTCGGAATCAATGGATGTTAATAGGGAAGAGATATCTGGGACTACTGGGTACTGGGGAATGATACATTTATTAAGTTCTCGTAGGTCAATCACTAATCGATATACTGGGGGTGCATTTGGATCAGTACGTTTCATGACTGGAATGATCGGAGAATTGCATACATTGGAGTCAGTTTCTACAACTACTCCTTGAGCGATGAGCTCGTCAATAATTTTGGATAAGGCTGCTACAGCCTCAGGTGGCAATCTGTACTGTCTGATTCGTGGTAACACTACACCTGGCTTAAGAGTCACACGATGGGGTGTGATTTGCATGTAACCTACATCAGTTGGACCTTGCGCCCATAGATGCTGCGGAACATTGGACAATCTGGGATCAAAATCTCGTAATACATAGTGACCCTTAAAGTCACGTAGGAACAATCGTATTCCCTCTGGGGAACAGCATATAACTGCACCTAATTCTTTCAGTGTTTTAATGCCTAATAGGTTTTCTGGACATGACTTAGTAAGTAACAGATCAGTGGTACGGGACAATGGACCTACTTCTAGAGTAACTGGCTTTGAAATTTCATTCACGATAGGTTTTCCTGAAAATCCAAGGGAAACATTTCTTGAGCCTGAGAGCGGAGCCCCTGGAACTTCGGCGTGGCTAATTGTGGTCCTACTTGCCCCTGTATCAATCAAAAACTTTCTGTCTTTCCCTAATACTTGACTGTGAACATAGGGACCTTCTTGATCTACAGGTATCTCGATGAGAGGCAAGCCTACCTCCCTCTCTAGGCTGTTTCATGAGTACTGTTGGTACTCTGGATACTCAGACTGTGCATACTGGTACATCTGCTGTGTGACGTGCTGTGTTGCGGCGATAGGCTGCGGAGCTGTAACTGTCTGTGGCGCATTCTGTGGCTAAGGAGTCTGTGAAACTTGTTCTTGTCTAGGCGGACGTGGTCTTTCTTTAGTCTTACCGGTAGCTATGTTATGTTTCAGAACTGCACACTCATTTATAAAATGACCTGGCTGTTTACAATAATTGCAGTTCCCTTTAACGGGAGCTGCAGGATGACTGGCTTGATTTGGACCCCTCTTCTGACTGTCTTGAGGAACAGATTGTGCAACTAGTACTTTCATTTTCGTGTCTTTCATACGTTTTCTCTCGTGTTCTCTGATTCTATTCTGGTGGTATTGGAGCATCTGCAACATCTGGGACGGGGTATTAGCTTGCCAGGTACTTTCGACTTTCAAAACTCGATTTTTAATTTGTGGGCTTGAATTCTCGACTAATTTAGTAACAAAAAGGTGAGGGTATGACTCACTACTTGTCTTGAGACCACTGTTGATGCTAAAACATTTCTCAAATCTAGAATAAAAATCACTAATGTCTTCATCCTGTTTCTGTTTACAGGCTGAGATTGCATCCCAGTCTTCTTTTCTAGTTGTCAATAACCTAGGCAAAACTTGTATTAATAATTCCGGTAATTCTTTACATTTCGCTCCAAGACCGGTACCTGGTACTCGTGCCTTATCTTCAGCTTCTAGAACTGCCCAATCGATCTTTTTCTCTCCCACCTCCCATTCTTTTTCCTTGAGCTTTTCATACACCCCTGCGGGCAGCAGAACTTTTAACATTTTAATTATATCTGGATACGTGTATTCTCCCATACGGAGCATGTCTTTTAATTCTCGATGGAACCCTGCTGGATCTTTATCATGACAGGGAATTAATTTCTTCATCTCTAGGAGTTCCATCTTTGTAATCGGAGTGTAAACAAACACTCGTTCTAGTTCGCCACCCGTTCCTCTAACTGGGTGGACTTCTCGTAACGGATTCTGTCTCTCCATGTAAAATGGTTTACTTTCTGGGGGTGAGACATGAACAAAATGCGGGTTCAAAAACGTTCTATATTTGTGACGCTGTTCTAGAACGACACTAATTAAATCGGTACCTAAACCTTTCCATCTATACTGGAGTAACTCGTTCAGGATATCATGTAACGGGCCTGGATCAGAGTGCTGACCCTCATACAATGTAATGAGGTGCTGAATCATATACATACCCGCCAGTCGTTGCTCGGCTGGGGGCATTTTCAGAAACATTTGTGCCACTATTTCGTCTGGAAAAGTGGTAGAATCAGTAATCCATCGGACTGCTGATCGGACTAGTTCTTGTTCATGCATGGTACTCAACTCTCTGTAACCGATTCGTGATTTCAGAATGTGATCGGTAGCTTGGAATACTTGTTCTAGAGAACCTTGTTCTGGTGCTGGATGATGGAAAGTAGACTTGTGTTCTAGGCGTAAATGGCGATCTGGAAATCTAGATTTTCCTACATACGCTATTCTGTCGGGATTCTCGTCCTCTACCTCTTCAGTATCAGAGTTACTTTCTTTCTCGCTTACTTGTGCTGCTTTACGTTGTTCGTGTAACTTTATTATTTCTTTACGGATTTTCTTGTACATACTCTCCATAGCACTGATAGTCTTGTGCTTACCCTCGGCTATACTATTACTCCACTTCATCAGGGCTCTCATTTCGGCCTGATTTTTGGACGGGTAATCTTGTTCTCTTATTAGACAATTAATCAGAAACTTTAATATCATGAGCTGGGTCTCAGCTTTCCTTTGGGACATGACATCACTAATACTTTCTGGATCTTCCCCTGTACGGATGAAACGATATATTCTGTCTAGATCTTCCTTCATATCCGGTAGGGTGACTAGATACTCGGCCACATTCCTTACGCGTAATGAATATAAAACCATATCATCCTCGCCTGGGACTGGGTCATAGCAGCATTCGGCAAGGGATTTTCTTATTTCTGCAACAGACTGATGTCTGGGCGTACGTTGTGACGCTTGCATATGTAATTCGGCTGTCGTTAAACGCTTATGTGGCGGCGGGGTTTGAGGAGGACCTCCTCCTGCGGCCCCTAAACTAGAGTCGTCAACTGATGCTTTTCGTCTTTGCACGGCAGGAAGTTGAAATGCGGGCTGGACCTGTATGGCGGGCTGGACCGGGGGTACCGTAACAGGTACTCCGGTGTCTGGAGGAGCGGGAAGTGCCTGATTTACAGGGGCTGGCGGAGCGCGAACAGGATTTGCATATTCTGGGACTGTGTCGTCCAAATAGGACGAAATGAAAATATCAGCTGCGGTCTGTTTGTGACGTAGCTTGGTCGGAACTAATGGTGGCGGAAAGTTACTGGATGCCTCCGGGGTCGCTTTTGGCAGGCCCTCGGCAAGAAGAGGATACATACCCTTAATGAGGGCATGCCTCTGTCTGTCTGACTGTTCGGTTTTAACTTGTTCACCTATCTCGATTAATTCTTTTTCTTGTGCTCGTTCTGAGGATTCTCTACTTAATTCCGACTTTCTGATTTCTTTTTCGGTTCTTTTATGAGCTTCTTTGCGCCATAACTCGGTGGCATCTTTCTGTGACTGTCTGGCTTTCTTTTTCCATAATGCCTCTTCTACTCGCATGATGCACTCGGCATCCCATGTACCCGATACGGGCCATCTATACTTTTCTTCCAACTGTTTGGTATACTCTACCCATAAATCTATATATAGTATGGCACTTATGCCATGCTTCTGATACATAAAATGACCTGGACTGTCCCTAGGCGGAACCGGAACTGCTGCTTCCAGCAGACCCTTTCTGGTTTTTAACTGACGTAACTTAGAAAACAAGGGCATGACTGGACTGTAATCTAGACACAATACAATACACAATGAACACGATACTTATTCCCCATTCATACCACGACATTAAAATACATGAAGAACATTTAAAATAACAGTTCGAACAGAATACTACCTGGAATACGGAACACAGAATACATGAATTTTCTCGAGAACAGAACTGACTAGAACAGAAACCAGATGCACTGCTGAAACAGTACGAAACTTACCGGTCTCATAAAGAGACACGTCAGGACCCGCATCCACCGAAGGGGACACTTCGTTTGTGGGTCTGTGTACCACCAACCCACGGACCAGAGTCAATTAAATTGACCCTGCCTAGATACTACCCCAGTAATGGTACTCACCGGGCAGCAAGAACGGAAGGCCTCAGACTGGACTGGACTGCTTCGACGACGGACGACGAACTTCGGACTTCAGTTACGGGTGGACCTCCGGATACCTCGGACCTTGGACTCTCGGCTTGGGCTCTGGTCGGGACTCGCCGCGTTCCTCCACCGTCTCGTTTGGATGCTGGACCGCCTCCTCCGTCTCCTCCGTGGGCCTGAGGGATACTTGAAGCAGAAATATCTGCCGGTGCGCAGAAGAGTTCCGTCACGACTGCAGAGGGTCAGGGGGTCGGCGTGGCTTCACCGACGCGTGGGGAAAGGGCAGGTCCCTATTCGGGCGCCATTATGTGGTAAATAAATAAATAATACCCTATTTTTGAATGAATAAATGAATAACAGATAGCTCAATAAATAAGAGTCAAGATTCGAGGTAGTAGGAGTTTTGCAGGTTTAATACAGCATAAGGACAGGAACAGGACCACCTGCACAGGAATAGGATGGCAGCTGCCGGGGACAGGATCGGGAATGACGGCGTCTAACTTTTAATAACAGTACATGAGCATATATACATAACGCAAACACATAGCATTACATTGCAATAGGCGTAGCAGTGGGTGGAGCAATAGGCATGACGCGTAGCAGTCGCGAAAGATAAGGGTGAAAAGAGGTGTAACAGGGCGTATACATAGACATGTGATGCAAACGTAACAGAATATGTCATGAATGGGGCGGAAACCATGGAGGGGGCTACCTAAGGAGCCGGGACCTCTAACCTGATGGTGCGCGCAAACTGGCAATGACGTATCACTAGGAGAAACTGGGGGCTATGAACTCTGTGCTAGGAGCAGAGACTGAAGTCTGGAGAGTCAGGGCGACATGTACCTAAACAGTATCTAGTATCTGATGTTTAGAGAACATGTTGATATAAACTAGAAGTCAGGAGGGGAAAGGCTAACAGACACTAAGACTGGAGCATACATTATTCTACATGTAGTGCGTGATGAAGAATATTAAATGACCATTAATACAGTATTTCTCTAACGTGGGGCCGTAAAGGCTAGACTATGACGGTGACTATTGATGCAGTTCAGTAGCTTAGGAATGCAGAGAAGGAGGACTGTACTGATAACTTGAATCATAACATACTCTTGGCAGACTCAGAGGCAGAGCCAGGGTGAGCCGGGCACTGTGAGGCAGGAAGTAAGTGAAGGGTCAAGGATACAGGTGGGGGCTGTATCGCTCCTCAGCGAGGGTTCAGGAGACAGAAGCCGAATCTGGTGTCCGGGCCCTTTTGAGGCCTAGAAACGGGGACTTTACAATGAAATAACGTGCACACTGAGAAACGTGGCAACGTAGCTTTACATAGGCCTGATATTCGTAGTATTCACGAGGACTGGAAACTGCCATACTAGAGGTGGACACAACTGTAATTGCGTCTTGAATCGAACATGGGGAATACATATGCATATTTAATCATGCACACATAACATATGATGGATGACACGTAGGGACACAGAACATGGCAAAATTTACTTTTCCACACACAGGCCAAAGAATTTGTTTGTAAGGTGCACCTGTGTTCAATAAAGCGGCCTTTTTCACACTAACAAGCTGGTCTGTGGTCTGTGCTGCACCCCCTCTTTGGCCCAATTCAAGCTGTTCAGCTTTAAACTTAACTCCACAAACAAGTAATCTTTTTAAGCAAGAACTAATTGGTCTGGTTCATACCTTGACTTCTCGAGTACTAAACTGATTTTTTGGTACTAAAATCATGACAATAAAAAAACGTAGAAACAACACTATTTTAATAAAAAGGCAAGGAGGAGTACAAACAGTAAAAGGATGGAGGAAAAAATCTCTGCACATTGACTCACTAGAGGGTCTTCCATCCACACCCCAATTGTTCCCCGAAATTTCTCTAGTAGAATCTGGAAATGAAAGTAATGTACTAAAAATTAACAAAATAACAAACACAGACCAACCAGATATTGACCTCTCAGTGGCGAACATGATTGCGTCTCCAGTACAAATTCCTTCAGATGCGGGAGAGGTTAGTCCACATCTCCACTTAATGCAGCTGTACAGCCTCCCACCACAGGGGTTGTACCATCATTGGCATGCTCTCTGATCTTCACGCTACCAGATTTAGATATAAGCCAGTTACTCCACACAATTAGGAATATATCGGCAAAAGAAACTTTAGAACTCTTTAACAGTACGACGAGTAACTACCTTGACTCTGTGGAGGATCTCTTACATTCACCGGACTTTCCTTTATCACATACTATCCGTCTGGAGAGAATGTCCATCTCTGAAGCCAAGAAGGCTCTGCAAAGATTACGCAAATCAATCTTAATACTCTTTGAGAAGGCAACTTCTAATTCAGACCACAACCTCGAAATTCAAACAGCAATTTTCAACTCTTTGTCTAGCCCAAATGGTTCACCTACGATAATAAGTAAAGTAACAAAATAGGAGATCAGAATGCTATCCCACCAGTTGATGCAGAAATTGCGTTGGAATGGAATCCTCCAAAAAGGTCAAATGTAACGCAAACAAGAAATATACATTTTAATGTTAAAAAGAAAAATTAGAAAGGAATTGTATACTCCCTATGAAAGCTATTTTCAGAAACATTTTCAGTCCAGGAGACTTCTTCGAATTCAGATTCTGTTCACTGCTTTCCAATCTTTAACATGCACAAAGTCTCCAGCAATAAAGGAAGTTTGACTAATGTAACACTCTGCCCACAGTTACAAATAAGACTTCATGAAGAGCGCTCCACACTTCTAAACTAAGAAATTATTTTAGAAAAGAAAAGTGAATCATAGAATTACCGAAAACAGTTCTCGAAGTATAAAATTTGACCCACAAATTGAATTAATTTATACGTTAATAAATAAGCCACCACAGTAAACAGCAATATAGCTCAAAATATTCTCGACCAAGTACAGCAGACGTCACTAGCTCTCCACTCCACAAACTTTGAAGAGTCGTGGTTTGCATTAAATGAGCACGTGCCTGCCTGACTACTTCAGTTTATAAACAATGTCTCAAGGGGTCCCCTATCCTCCGGCGTTGTTCCTGCAATAAACTCAGATAATGAGCTATCAAAGGCAGAAACCATATCCAATATTTCCCTGATCTCTTCTCAGTTGATAGAGATTGCAGATTTTTTTCCAAATGGTAATAATATCTTAAACAGACAAAGAATTTTACGGTTACTCCGTAATTACCCAAAACGACATTGACTCTCTTTGCCTGAAATATAATTAGTTTCTTTTTCAAAGGAGCACAATTCGTCAACTGTGCAAGTTGAATTTAGGTCTAATTTGATTCCTTTGATAGTTTTACAGGACTGTGAAATTCTGGATAAAAATAGTTTTGATGTAGGTGGTATAAGTCACCCACCCTTTTTTTACAGGAGTTCTAGCGAAGTCTGCAATATGAAATCTAACTCTTTGCATTCCTCTAATTTTGAGTATGAAAGCGTTGGTAAAAAGGGTCTCGCTGATACATTTACCATACATTATGACCACGAAGGATGACTAATAAGAAACAATAATCTGCCTTCATTAGATTACAAAAATAATGACATTTCTTGGTCCTGGCTCACTGAGAAGCTCAATGAAAATAAATCAAAAAACATCTTCAAACTTCCCTTTTAGAAATAACTTGGTGACAATCTCCTGGATTTAGCAGGGTTGTGATACGAAGAACTGAACCTGCAGTTTCCGTGTGATTTTAAAGTAATATATCTTTACAGCAATAATAGCCAGTATATGAAGGTCAAAATGCCAAAGTCAAACAACTCTCATGCAAACATTCTCTACCTGCTTAACATTTATGTTTCTCCTAGTCTGCAATGCAGTTCTCCCCTGATCAAGATATTTGACCAAATTTAATACATTGAGTCTGAGCAAAATTTCCAAATACTAATGAAGGGCGATATGAATGCTAACATATCAAATGCTGCACTAAGATAAGAACAAGGAATAAGAAAAATAAAAACAAGGAACTTGATAAAGCTTGGAGTATTCCTGATTCCATTTTACTATCCAATTAAATAGCAGACAAATGTGGAAGGTTGCTGTTAGATGTGCAGTAGGGTATAAATGTGGTGATTTTAAATGGGAGAATTGATTGAGATGTTCCAGCTTAATTTACTTATGGTTTTTCAATTATTGATTATATCATTTCCAGTTAGGACCTGTTTCAATTTGATCAGGGTAGTGATCATGCGATAATTCATTCAACCTTGTGTTACAGTTTCAATTGAGTTCCTCTTGGTGGCTGAATGAAGGGAATGGTATCACAAATATTGAGCCGAAACAAGGAAGGATCATCTGGAACTCTCTGTCTATTGTAAAGATTAATACGTTAATTACCTCTTTCTGGGCTTACAATCTATTAGAAGGAGGAAACCCCATTCAAATATTTGAAGGCAGAATGTCAGATGCTGTACATATGATTCAGAGAGCTACCAGGCCTATTGTGAAGCAGGGAATAACACCTAAAGATCCAAGACATGGAGAAATCTCTGGTAAATCAAATAAACTCAATCATCAGCAGTTTATAGACTTTTCAGTACTCAGGGGCAAAGAAATACAAGACTTACTGTAAAAACATTTGACTTATGCTCAATAAAAGATAGCTGATCGAAATTGGTTGGATCTCCACCATGCAGTAATTCAGAATAATCATACATTCTTATGGACGCTTATTGCTAAGTTTACCTGTCATAAGCAAGTTCCCTCTCCAATCCCTATTCCCTCAGAGTGGCAAGATTATATTTCCAAATCTTATGCACAAAACCTAGTCACAGAAAAGTGTAAGATTCCTCAAACCACTTCACAATTATGAAAAGCACATATCCGGGGAGTAAATCCCCACATGGATAACCAGATTGAGATATTTATAAAAAAAGCAAGATCTTCTGCAGCCATCACCATGACAAGATCCCAATACAAGTGTTGAAGGAAAATCCAGAAGTTTGGAGCAAACTCCTAGTTCCTCTGTTTGCACACTGCTATGTCAAAAGGCAAATTCCGTATTTCTGGACTGGGAACAAAGTTGTTTCTCTACACAAAAAAAGTTCTCATACTTCACCATGGAACTACCGACAAATCACCCTCCTTGACGCCACAGTGAAGTTCTTGGCAGCAAGCATCCTGGAGCTTTTTGAGGAGTGGCCATATTCCACTGGATTGATACCTCAAGGCTTAAAGACTTAAACACTCAGTAACAGACAGCATTGCATTACTTTAAACCCTGATTAATAAATATGTGGTGCCTAAATCGCAAATTTTATATTCTGTATTTGTTCATTTTTCAATAGCATTCGACAAGGTGGATATACCAACACTCTGGAGAAGTTGGTCTAACTGATGACACCTTTATATTTATTAAGACTGATAATTGCTCCACATTTGCCCACTTGGTGTAAAGTCCTGATTGGTGGTAGCAAGGGTTTGTCGTCCAAGATTTCAACAGAAAATAGTTTAAAACAGGGTTATAATTTAGCTCCTCTTTTGGTTTCTATTTATCTTCATGATTTACCGGCTCAGTTCGTTAATATTAAAAAATGTCTTCCCTGAATTGCTTTACTGGATTGGCATTTTTTGATTTGCACGGTTGAAGTTGTCATTTTTGATCTTACCACAATTGTTCTCAAACAAAATCTAAGTGTTCTGTTTCTGTATGCAGGGGATAACTTTCTGAAAATAAATATTACTAAGACCAAGGTAATGCCCTTAAGAGGAAAAAAGCTGTGTAGGTCCTACAATTGGAATCTTGGCTGAATATCTTTAGATACTGTAAAAACATACACATATCTGGGCAAAGTCTTTGCACAGACCTTAGAGAACAGCATCTAATGCATATAGGGAACAAGACACAAACTCACATTGGAGTGCTCAATAAATGTTATCATTCTTGTAGAAGGGGCTACTTTAAGTTTCTTTTGGAAATTTACAGGGTAAAAATTCCTCCTCCTCTCTTATGCTCTTCAGTATATTCCCCTCTGCAAATGGTCATCCATAAATTTATATGATGGGAGAATCTTAAGTTACTCTCACTTAGTCATACAATTCCAGTTAAAGCATTGTGCCAGGAATTTGCACTCACTAGTGCATACATTATATACTATGGCAAATGTACTCAGATGGACATACAATCTTATACACGTCTCAGGTGATACCCTGCGAGATCTGTTGGAGTGGGAAACTGTTAATATAGGAACAAACAACTATACTTTTAACATCAATCTCAGGGCTGCCCTTACTCAATTGCAATGTACAATTGTTCACTTATAGACATGCACTCTTGCTCAACTCAAGCTATTTAAAAAAAATGCAGCTTATAGAATCAGTTATTCTAGTGACATAATCCACTGCTTCTCTCTAAAACATCTAAATCTTATCCCAATATAATGACATAAGTAAACTCAAACATATTTATATCTTCATTTGGAACACAGCGTCAGATGAACAATACCCATGTTAAGACTAGGCATTTTGCGCTTGAATTCTTACTAAAAACATTGGTCTGGCACCAGCAATACAACTGGAATATGTGATTTCTGTGATGGTGGGGTACAAGTCCTTAGGCATGTACTCTTCGTCTGTCCAAACGCGACAGTTAATGAAGCTAAAAATTGATTTATAAAACCTATGTATTTTAAATGTAAAAGTTCTAAAGTTGATAAACAGATTGCTATGGTAAAATCTCCTCCAAACGAGGGAATTTGTTATAATCTTTTTTAATTTCTTAAATCTATTTCAAAGATGGTTTAACTGTTGTAGATGATTGTTTGTATGTAAATTGTTTATTGAAACTTTTCTCACTGTTTTATATTGGTGATCTAAGATGAGATCTAAATCAATAAATTGGATTTGACTTTGACTTTTTTGAAGGTCAACGCAAAAGACAAGACCAAACATTCATATATGTCAATGTCTTCTCCATTGACATCCTAATTCTTGAACTTATCTCTAACTCCATTAACTCCACATTGGACGCCAGCAATCTTCTATATAACTTCAATATTGTTTTGGAGAGCTACATGAACAGCCATGCCTCAATTACAGCATGCTAGTGTAAGGCAAATCCTTCAGTACCCAAGTACTCTAACGACTTTACTGAAAATAAATGATCCGTTCGCAGACAGCTAAGAAAATGGAACTCATGAGCACCTCTTGATAGTGAAGTCCCTCCGCACATTACATAAACCAAAGCAAAACACTACTCCAACACCGTCAATAAAACCACCAACAGAGGCAGAATGCTGTTCAAGACAATCAATTTGTAAAGCGAATCACCAAAGAAAAGAATTGTGGTGCATTTTCACATTTAGATGTGTGAAATTGGTTTGATGCTAAAGTCAGCCTTGGAGTATGTTTTGTGACATATCAGTTTATGTTGATGATGTCAAAATGATTTAAATGTTGTATGTTTTCAAATAATGTCTGTTAAGTAATGTGAACGTTTTGTGTGATAAATGTTGTATCAATTGTGTATGAGATATGTTTTTTTCTTGAAAGATACGAGTTTCCTTATAAAAAAACATGAAAAATAAGTATTGAAATAATTGGGTAAATAAATGACCCTACCACTGAAAGTATATAGTGTGGTATCTGTTGTTAATTACATAGGATATCAGGTTCCCTTATGTTCATAGGTTCAAGACAATCAAGCACTGCATAAAATCCCTGCCAGGCGCAATGAGCCTCACTCCGCAGAAAAAAGCAATGACATCAACTTCTTCTTGAGTGAAAAAATGCAGAAGATCCGAAAGCACATAGATGACACCAAGTCTGCTTCATCTCTTACACCCACCCTTTCCAGTAGAATCGAGCAGTGGTGAGCCTCCAAACCCCTATCCCTCCCAGATCTTGTTGACACACACAACTCACTCAAAGCCTCTTCTTAGGAAAATGATATCTTAGCATCATCCATCATCAAAGCTCTGTCTGGGGACACTTTCTTACCCCTATTTACCATTGTCAATTGCTCCCTCACTCAAGGCATCTTGCCAGAAGCTCTTAAGAAAGGCTAGATCTTCCCTCTCCTATAGAAACCTACAGTAAACATTCACCTACCATTCATTGGCAATTTCATTGAAAAAGCAGTCTGTTCAACTTCAAGATCTCATCAATAATAACCATCTCCTATATGACTACCATAGCATGGAGGTCACTTTCTACAAATCAAAGACAATGCCCTCATGACCACAAATGAAGATAATCCCTGCCTCCTGATATTGCTAGACCTCTCACAGTTGAACATTCCACTCACTTATATACTCCATGGTGTCTTGATTTAGATTCCTTCATTGGTTATCTTCCTACTTTTCCTACCAACACCAATTAGGTCATATGGGCCCCTCCAGGTCGCAAAAGATCGCTATCAGCTTTGGAGTCCCCCAGAGTTCAATTCTGTCTCCAATCATCTTCAAAGTTTACAATGAGCCGATTAGTGATTTCACAGATAACAGCATCAAATTTGTCAGCATGCCGATGATCCATGACTCTACTTGAAAGTGTACTCTGCTTCACACAGCTAACTCCTGAAACACTGCTTGCACATCATATAGACCTGGATGCACAACGCCTACCCTGAAGCTCAACCCAACCAAAGCAGAATTGCTGTTATTTGCGAAAAACAACTGGCAAGACACAGTACAATTTTGTCTCAATGACATGAACCATGACAGATTCAAACCCCAATGGTAGGGTGAACAATATCAAAGTTATTTAGCAATTCAGTGAAGGAAATGTGATGAGAAAAGCTAGAAGTTGTGGTATTAATAACTCGTAAACACAAATGACTAGTTTAAACCTCACTAGTCATTGGATGCAGTCAAAGGGTTAAACAGAACTCACTCAGAAACATTCACCATACTATAAGCGAGTACAATTGATGCCTCAAAGATAATTTGTAAAATAGGGACATAAGATGTACAAATGATAAACTGGGGGTACATACTTTGAAAAGAGGAAAAGGAACACATCGAAAATGAAGCCCATAGCAACAACCACACACTAGAGGTTTTAAAGAAGAAAAACACAACTTGATGACAATATCTCTGGAAAGATATCACATGTAACATGATGCACAAATGTTCAAAGCAGATGGCCATCTGAATACAAAAAACAGACAATTCAGACAAAACCTAGGCACACATATAGTAATACATATATTAATATGTAACACAAATGATGCACGAAATGCACAAGCCAAGATTTATAACCACCATTTCAAGGGGTAAGGCATTACTGACAACAAATGCACCAAAGGGGAACAACTCGAAGTGGGACAACTTCCTGTTGAGGAATCATGTCACGTTCCCGCAAGGGGAGCATGCAGTGGTCCAGGAAATGAAATTGCACGAGCAGATGTCTGTACTTTCCTGTCCTTTTGCAACTCTCTGCGAATGGGCAATTTGCAATGTGACCTATGTACTCATAATGAAAGCAAATTACATCCCTTTTCACAAACCAGTAGGTGTGAAACTTGCATCTCCCAGCTTTGTGAACAAAGATCGCACATCAGGCCCTTAAAGCCATCATTTATTTATGCAATTTTATATAGGGTGAAAATTACCAAAAGGTGTTAGACCACTATATATTTAAGGTATATAGATGCACAATTCCTTAGTTGCCCGTCTTGTTCTTTTGAACAGTATTCCACAAGGTTCACTTAGTAGTAATAAACTTGTTGAGCACTCAAAGAAACCAACGTTTGGTAAATAACAATGCAAAGTAGGGCCCAGTCATAATAGCTACCACAAAATATCTACTGTAAAATGTTATCCATCTTCAGAAATGTTCTTATAGTAAAGCCGTTCTTTCTGAATGTGATCTGTCTTTATGAACAATAACGGTTTCCCCTGATTTTAGTAGTATTTGTTGCTTTTTTCGATTTTTGCATCTGAATGTTTTACGTCGTGCTGTTCACTTTTGCATTTAGCAACACTCGTAGTTCAACTTTTTTATTTTCTTCACTGATTTAATGCTCCAGTTGACTTTGTTTCTGCACAGGGGTGACCTACATTACATTTGTTCAGGTCATTTTATTAATTCGACACGTTTATTCATCTTCTTCAAAGGAGATCGTCTCCATTCACTTATACATCACTGAAAGGAAGGCACGCAGGTACCAAACTCACCCCTTAGCAGGATATCCGGCAACAAGACGGTAGCAGTGATCACAGAAGGTGTCTATGAAAAAGGAAAGGAGAACCAGGAGAAGCACTTGTGTGAAGGAGGATGTTTATTCTGCAGGTTTTTCTGCAAAGTTCCATCCCTACTCGAGTACCACAGTCCATACTGGCGTCATGAACAGTATGACGTTTTATGCTGTATCGGTGTTACTTTTGTTTTCTCATGACTAAAACCCATTGGTTCACCACTCCCTATGGTCGCCATGATCTTGCTTGATGTCATCATATGTTAGTTACTTTTATAGTATTGGTTTTTCTGCAGCACACTCGCTCATACTTGTTGAGCATTATATTTGTACCTGGTTCATCCTCATTCACTGACCCTTTTCCTAGTGGGGAGATTTATTGTAATGTTTTATCTACTATTTGCCTGCCTTTGTTTCCCTCACACCCGTGCCTTCCAGCGCTTTCCCTGGCCGGAAACGTTCACTGGCCGGAAACGTTCACTGGCGTTCCTGAACATTCTACTGGGTCAGCTGGGGGAAACGGGGTATAAGCGACGATGTACCTGGCACAATAAACTCCGCTCTGTTGGTTACCCCATGTGGAACCGTCTTCACTGTTGTGTCCTTATTGAAGAGGCATGAAGTCCAATAAACGCCTCCGTGTAGTAACTCTTCTGTTGGACATATGTGAATGAAGATGGTGTCATCAGACTGAAATCCAACTCTTTTTGTGGTAAGAAAAATCATGAGCAACTTCCGACCCTTCTCCATTCCAGCACTTGACTTGTTTTACCGGCCGCTTAAAGAAACACGCATATGAACTTGCGACTGTTTGGGGACATCTGCCGGCCCCTGATACAATGATAAATAATCTATTATTTATATAACACTTTTATCAAAAGACCCTTACATACACCATATTATAACTAGTAACTATTGTTACGCATTCAAAACCGGTATTCAATTTACTGAATTCATGTGGATGAAATGCTGAGTGTACATACGAGGGTTTGAACTTGCAGCCTTGAGATCACAGGTAGATCTCACCAATGGTGACCACTATCTTGTACTAAGACCGCTATCTTGTACTAAACACTAAAGTGCCTCATCTAGCCTGAGATCAGCACTCTCCATATCTTACACCAACCACATCTCCTTTCCTGACTTCAGCCTCTAAGCCACTCCTAATACATCTTTTCAGGATTGCCCTTTTGACACACTACACATCAATTATACGTTCTCGAATGCATTAACTACAAATGATTCCTACACCGACTTCAACATTGTTCAAATAAACCTCCACATAGCACCTTTCCTGAAAATAGGCCTTAATTTGCTCAACAAACTCCAGCCTATATACTGATGCCCTCACCAACTACTGCCATTTTACCTGCGTCCAATGCTTAATCCGTGAAAGAATAAGTACCAGGTGTGGTGGCATTGACACAAACAAACAAGAGAAGATCCAAAGTCAGTTACGAGGTGAGATTATTCTTAACACACCAGCCAGCCGCCAATTCTACTCCAAATGTCAACTCAAGCTTGACCTAGTTTCAAGAACCCCACTCTCACATTCAACATGAGCAGTGAAGAATCTAAGACATCACACTTCTCCCTCCTCATTAAACATATAAGTGCTTAAATAATGATTATGTGCAAAATTATTAACCTTATCACCAACTTGTCCTGTAAGACAAAACAAAAATACACTCAGAAATTCATGCTTCTAATATATCTTTAACACATTTTCATATATCTTACAATAACTATCTGTCATTGAAAAAGTCTCATAATAGATGCAAGAATTACTTGTTGATGACAAAGGGCCTGATTATGATGTCGGTGCCACCGGCAGGCTGTTGGTGGCAGTCCCACCGGCATCCAGCTGAGCTGTCCGACCGCCGTATTATGATGCTGTTGGTCGAACCGCATTGGTTGGAGGGACCGACAGACGCTTCTGATGGGCTCAAGGAGCCTATCGGATCGTAGTCCCTACAGTAGGGGCGGTGCTGATGAGGGCTTATAAGTTTAAAAGGCTGCCTTTTGGTCTAATATCTGCAGCACGGTTTTTCAGAGTGTTATGTCAGATGTGTTGAAGGGTCTTCATGGGGTCAGGTGTTACCAAAATGATTTGCTGATATTTGGAAAGGACAAGCAAGAATGTGATGAAAGGGTGTGTTTGGTTCTAGCAAGATTAATGAACTCAAGCCTGACTCTAAAAGAAAAGAAGTGTATATTTTGAATGCAAGTTGTAGATTATCTTGATCATCTTATTTCAGGAGCTGGTATCTTACCCAAAAAGTAACTAGTGAATACCATAATGAAACTGGAGGAACTGAACCATATGGAGGAGTTACTTTCATTTTTAGGGATGACAGAATATTACAACAAATTTGTCCATAAATGTACAAAGAAAACTGTCGGTTTAATATCTCTTTTAAGTAAAAAAGTTGAATTTGTATGGAATGCACCCGCGGTCCGTGCTGGTAACAGCGGTGGGACCGGGTAAGGGGGGATTTCGAGGGACGATGCCGAGGTTATTTGATTTTCCTCTGCATCGTACCTCGAAATCCCCACTTACCCTGCCACACTGCCCCACCGCTGTTACCTGCATGGACCGTGGCTAATGTAGTGTTGAGTGTAAGAAGGAGCTGAAGGTGCTACTGCCTGCCTATAGCGCGAGCACCACGGCCGCCCTGATACTTTTTGAAAATTGTTGCTATTGATTTGGAAAAGTCACAATTTACTCTGTTGTACTTGATTTTAAAAATTGAGCAAACTCACCGCGCCGATGGTTGTATGACTGAATAACTACTGCCGGAAGCACGACTGCCTGAACCACGACCTCCTTTCCCACGAAAGTTTTTACAACAATCTAATCGTTACAACTACTTCTTTAAGTACGACTTCCTTTAGAACGAATTTTCTTTAATTAGTCTTTTTTTGTGGGGGGGAAATCCCCCCACATCCCCCTTTGTTTTGCTTGATTTGATATTTTTTTTCGTCATATTTATTTCATTTTTTTAACAACGTATTTTTAAGATTATACTTTTAATATAAATTTTATGTATTAATAAAAATAATCTTTTTAAGAATTGTCCTACCTATGACGCCAGCTTGTGTTCATTCGAAACGATGCAAATGTGTTTTTTTTTCTTTTTCTATCGTGGGAGATATTTTTTGATTGGGCAGTGTGGAGTATTACTCCAACAAAGCCCAATCGTATTGATGGTAGGCGGAAGACGGCGGAGAGAAGTGACGTGTCCGGCAAGTCGTGGTTCCGGATGTCGTGGTTCCGGCTTTCTTTGTTGAGCAGTCTTCGTTGTTCTCCCCTCGTAGTTCAGGTGAGTCGTTGTTAAAGAATCGTGGTTTAGGATGTTTCCCCGCGCCGATACCACTGTCATACCGGCTCACTCGCTTCCCCGAAACGCCATGAGCGCCAATCAATGAAGAGTGACAGGGGCTGGGGCTGACTAAGGATACAAATGCTGCCAGCAGCGCAGGGACAGCCACTCTGAAGGTGCTATTGCCTGCCTATAGCGCGAGCACTACGACCGCCCTGATACTTTTTAAAAATTGTTGCTATTGATTTGGAAAAGTCACAATTTAATCTGTTGCACTTGATTTTAAAAATTGAGCAAACTCACAGCGCCGATACCACCGTCACACCGGCTCACTCGCTTCCTGGTAGAAATGCCACGAAAGCCAATCAGCGAAGAGTGGGAGGGGGTGGGGCTGACTAAGGATACAAATGCCGCCAGCAGTGCGGGAGCGCAGCGGGCGCGCCATTGGCGCGCAAAGGCATGCCCGTCTGCGCCCTTCTGCGCCTGTCTGCGGCCGACCGGGGTAAGGGGCTCGACCAATATACTCAAATTACTACCTACTCCATAAATGATCTAAAATCACTCCACTCCAACGAACTAGCAATCGACCAGAGCTGTCTGGCCAACATAGCCACAAACAGGATAATGGTAAAAAGATCTTCTTTTCCCGAACTCTGTGATTACACACACTTGAGAAAAAGACCAAATATGAAGGCTATAAAGAAGGAACAACCCCTAACAGTTATCTATTTAAATACCCGCTCCATGGTTAAACACCAATTGGAAATACATAACCTACTAACGACCAAAAAAAAACAGATATCCTTCTGTTAACAGAAACTTGGTTAACACAGGACTCCACCCCTGATATCCTAGCAGCCTTACCGAGCGACTACTATATCCTCCAAGCAAACCACCCCCAGGGAAAAATAGGAGGGGGAGTGGCAGCTATAATACATCAAGACCGTAAATTCTCTGCACTTACCCCCCTCGACCTACCTCAAGTAGATAACCTAGAGTCCGATTCCGCCCCACTAGTCTGTGTCATACTCTACAGACCACCACCGAGCATGCCTCAGTCCCCACAGCTTCTGAGTGAATAGATGACACACATCACACCTAACCACACACAAATACTACTGATTGGTGATTTCAACTACTGGGTAAATGACCCAGCAGGTGGACCATACTCAGCAGAACTAACTGATCTGCTTACTGGACTAAACCTCCGCCAGCACATCACCTCCGCTACTCACATCAAAGGACATACTTTAGACCAGTTGTGGTCCTCTAATCTGACCTTAACGGACCCAGATGTCTCCCCGAGTATCTGCTCCGATTACTATCTCATAACATTTTACATATATAACCTCACTAAACCTAAAATACCCCTACCTGAATCTGGATATGTTAGGAGTTGCAACACCATCGATAAAGCCCAATTCCTCGAAACCCTGGCCAACTCAATTCCCATCAATCAATCCTCCATAGATGAGAATGAGAAAAATCTGTCGGAATGACTCTTGGCAGCCAGCAATAAACACGCCCGCTAAGGAAAATAGAACGAGCACGTCGTCACGAAGCTCAGAAATGGTTCTCCGATGATTTGAAAAAAGCAAAGCTTACCGTGCATCAAGCAGAAAGGAAATGTAGAAGCAAATACTCACCTGAGGACAAAACTACCTATCTAATAGTCCTTAGAACATACAAAAAAATGATTCTGACCACAAAGTCTGAATATTTCTCACTTAAAATCATCACTTCCAAAAACCAATCAAAGGACATCTTCTCAATAATCAACAACTTATCTAACCCTGACCGAGTAACCTTAAAAACCACACCTTCGCAATTCTTATGTGACTCCCTGAATAACTTCTTTGTTGATAAAATCAAAACTATCAATGCAAGCATCCCCATTTGCACAAAGCCCACTTGTCAAAACAAACCTAAAAACACACTAAGGCTAGAACAAATCCCAATGATAAAACAAGAAGTTTTCTCAGACCTACTAATCAAGGTAAAGTCTGTCTCCCCCAGGGATTGCTGCCCCCCATGGATTCTAAAAGAAGCCTTTACGGCCTGCCCAGAACCAGCCATGACCCTCCTAAACAAATCGCTACTCCAGGGATACGTACCTGAGACCTTCAAAGAGGCGCCTGTCATCCCCCTCCTGAAGAAACCAGGAGCAGATCCCAGAACTCTCACCAACTACCGTCCTATTTGACTGCTCCCCTATATGGCCAAACTACTTGGAGCCCATGTAGCCAAAGCCTTTTCACCTTTCTTGAGCAATCAGATTACTTGGACCCTCACCAAGCAGTGTTCCGCCCAGCTCACTCCACTGAATCAGTTGGATTGGCAGTTCTGGACTCTCTGCGAGAGAAAGCAGATGGAGGTGCTCCCCAAGCCCTGGTGCTGTTGGGGCTCAATGCCGCTTTTGACACGGTCGACCATAACATCCTGTTCAACCGTGTCAGGGATGCAGGAATCCAAGGTTCGCTCTGGAATGGATAAACTCCTTTCCTACCAACCGTTGTCAAGCGGTCCGCCTGGGAAACTTCACAACCCCTAATATTAAGAACACGTGTGGCGTTCCCCAGGGCTCATCTCTCTCCCCACAATTATTTAATCTATACCACCTCCCCCTGATCCATGCACTAAAAGAAAGGAAAATCCAAACCTTCAACTATGCAGACGATACTACCGATTAACAACTCCCCCAACAGCGTTCTTGAATTCCAGGAAACCATGCTGTTCATCCGTGATTGGATGAACAGAAACCACCTTAAATTGAACCCGTATAAAACAGAAGTGATCCTCACAGGAGGCGCACTGAACCCATGGAGCTCCAACTTCTGGCCTAAAGAACTTGGTCAGCCACCCGCCCCCTCTACATCCGCCAAAACCTTGGGAGTCATAATCAATAAAGAACTCACCATGAAAAATCAAATTTGGTCTGTGATCTCAACATGCTGCTTTCAACTTAGGAAAATAAAAAAAATCTGTAGGTTCCTCACTCAGGAAGCAAAAATACAGGCAGTTCTCGCTATGGTGATATCACACATCGACTATGCCAACTCTCTTTACCATGGCATCCCGGCCTATCTCACCCACCGCCTCCAAATGGTTCAAAACCAAGCGGCTAGGCTGATTTTTCAAGAAAACGAGCGTCAACATATTACTCCTCTTCTCAAAAAACTACACTGGCTCCCAGTATCCCAGAGATGCGCCTTCAAGGTAGGATGCATTATATTCAAATCCCTGAACAGGAAGAGCCCAAAATTCATTAATAGCTCGATCAACAGATACACTCCCACCCGCAATCTACGATCCGCCCACATGCACCTCCTGACTATACCATCCTTCAGGCTAAAACGTGCTGGGGGGCCTAGGTTTGCCATCCCAGGCCCCAAACTCTGGAACTCCCTGCCACTTGAGATCAGATCCTGCTCAAATCTCATGAGCTTCCTTAAACTGCTAAAATCATGGCTATTCAAACAGGCATACTAGTGCCATCTTAGCCTAACCCTTCCGAGCAGCGCCAAGAAACCAACCTGGTGTAAATTTTAACATAACATAACATAACAAGGAATTTGACGAATTGAAAAATGATCTTAAAAATGGGTGCACTTAAAAGTGTCTGTTCCAGGTAATGAGACATTCATAGTAACAGATGCTAGCCTAAAAGGTGTGGGGGTGGTCTTAATCCAAAGGAGAAAAGGAGTTGAAGAATTAATTGCATGTGATTCCAGGAGTTTAAAAGAGGCAGAGCAAAAATATTCAGTAATCGAAAGAGAAGCTCGAAGTATTTACTGGGCCTTAAACAATTTAAACTTCTAACCTCCCCATTGCCGTAATGAATGCTGGTACATCCTGTGAGGCCAAGTCTAATTCAAGTTGATGAAATGCTGAAGTAATGTTAAGCGTGGTGAATACATTTGCCCCAACCAAGGTTGTTATCACCTCCTCGATATTAGAAAGAGTAAATCTATCCACCACAACTTCATGATTGAGCGCTCTCAAATCAACACAAAGTCGAATGTATGCATTCTGGGTTTTTTGCTACTGTTATGGGTGCTACTCACTGAGTAGCCTCAACAGGTTCAATAACATCCATATCAATCAGCTTCTGTATCTCATTCCTCACCTTCTCTTGCATGCTTAAAGAATGCGTCATAACTTAGCTACCACCAGTACTGCATTTCTTTTTAGCTTTAGGTGATGCTTATACCCTTTTAAACATACTAGCTTTTCCTGAAACAGTTGATGATACTTTCCTACATAGTTTGTGGTGAGGTGATGGACTTCTTGAACTATTACTTGAGGGTCTGAATTGGGATCCTGTTTGACGCTCAATTATTTTTGGTGAGACCACCAAATAAAACTATCATTCTTAAGGGAGATATATACATTTCCTTCCCCGGTATGACCACCAACTTCCATTCTAGCTATAAAATAACCTATCATTACAATGGTACACCTCCATGACCACGTGGATGTATATCTACCTCACACAGTTGTACTTAGCTACTAAAACTTTCATTAAACACCTTTTTTGATATGATGGACAGATAGGAGCAGTAATCAAATTTCATCATCAAACCCACATTTTTACCAGAGCTGAAGGATGTTCATGTTTTGATTTCCCACACATACCACTTGGAGTTGATGCTTCATTTACGTGAAACACTATGTCTTGCACAACTTCATATTATACTTTTCCCTTGATTTTCTATTCACTGCTTCAACAACACTTTCCAAAGAGACTTCTCTTACCACATTGAGTATATGTGGCAGGTATGACAGGGCAGTCACTGTCATTGGATTTATGTAATTGCCTGCCACATCTAAAACATTACTGTTTGTACTTAAAATTGTTTTTATCATAACTTTCCTTAATCACACACACAGACTCATCAGATTTCATACTTGTGCCTTCTTGCTTCGAGTTGTTTAGTTCCTTTGCATATTTCAACATATGCTATACTCTCTTCGCTATACAAATTACTTCATCTAATTTTGACTCATCCTATAGCAATATCCTCTACCTGATCTTATCAATGCTACATTTTAAAACCAATTGATCTCTTATTCTCTCATCAGTTGCTCCACCAAACATACTTGTCGCTGCCAGTTTCCTTAAACTATTAACTATTCCTGTTCCGTTTCCCTACTACCTTGTTCCCTCATACCGAAATGGCATCTCTCCATTATTGTGCTTACGCATTGTAAATAATGTTGATCAAGCTTTTTTATGCAATTCTCGTACTCATTTAAATTTCTCACTTCCTCAGCACTCAACTCGGGGAGCGTCTTTAACACCTCTTGACCGTCTCCTACTAAACAGTGTAATAATAATTAGTATTTTCTCCTGGTACTTAAATTTAGCCCACATACTCTTGCGTAATTTACAAAGATTTTTTCCACTTATTCTACAGGGTTCAGTTGCATTCCTACTTCCTGGACAGGAACCGATGATAGGAGGTCATTCGGTTCCATGTCCGACAGACTTCGGTCCGTCCGACATCGGAACCGGGCCCTTAGTGTCAGATGAGCTTTCTCTGAAAAATTAAGCCCTTTTGTTCCAGCTGACACTCTTCATTGTGAACTGCAGTTTGACACATTTAACAGGACTCACTAGTCTCCCTGGTGCCACACTCAGCTCTCTGAAGACCACCTTACATAGAGACAAGACCGTTTTATCACTTGCCAGTGTAATTCAAATAAATGTGGGCATCTCAATTTGCTGTACCATCCAGCTCACAATTTCTAGGGATTTTGCATAATGTAATGCATATGTTCCCACTAAGCTGTTCACTGCACTGAAGAATACAGTCTCCTTTAACAGTGACGGTCCTTGCACAACTTCAACGGAGATGCCCAAGTCAAGAAAGGTCTGGAAATAGAGGGTATTTCTTCTTTTCATCACTCTTGATTGGGCCATATCTCACTATGCCTCTCATGACTATCTCACTCATGGTTGTCAAAAGAACTCAAAGATTTCCTCTTCCCCTCTCATTACTATTCTGGGGGTGAGTGAAACCCTTTCCTATTTTATTTATTCACAAAAGGGAATGTGAAACAACAGGCAGGTAAGCCATTTTCAAAGATTAAAAGCAAGAAGGTGATGCGTAGTTGACCCACCAATTTGTTGTTGTTGTAATACTTTATTCGAAAAATATATCATAAAAGTACAAGCATACAAAAATACATTAGACAATATATCAAGTATTACAATTTCATTCCATTTAAAATGTCATTACTAAAAAACAATTTAAGAAATAGAAGGGGGACATTATTAAAAGATCCTTCTTATAGTGGGTCTGAGCAGGCATTGGGTAGCAGTTTTGACCTGATAAACCAGGCGCTTGCCAGATATTTAGCGACCCCACAAACAATATACATAGAATAAGTGTTGGTTAAAATAATACACAGAGCTGATCTGTGGTCCCTAACTCCTAACTCCCTACAAACAGGTTTCAACCATTTTGCTCTAGCCTGTTTATAAGCGATACATGCAAACAAAAAGTGGCCAAGAGATTCTTCCGGGCATGAACAACCTGGGCATTTTAAGTCAAGCTCCCTCCTGACCTTACACCCTTCCTTAAATTTATTGAGGGGGAGGGTGCCGTATCTTAATTTCAGGAACAGAGTTCTATCACGGGGAGTCTAAATGAAGTCCAAGAATGGCTCTGACTTTCTGAAGGGCTTATGTTCAACGAAGTTGTTCGTCAGGGGTCCCCAGTTTGGGTTCTTTAGTTCCTTGGCCTCTACCCAATCCCAGTATAGTTTTTAACGACTTGTTTAGGTGGAGGGGATTGCGAGGCCCAAGACTCACCCAAACCTATAGACTCCACCAACTTCTTTAGATTGTTAAGCCATTTTATTTTGTTGGATACATTCAAACTAATTAGCTCATCCAACACTAAAGCATAATTTGCTAGTTCAGGGGTCCTTCTAAGACGCACCCAAAATAATAAGGGGTGAATTTGGACTAAGTCAGAAATCGATCTTTTACCCATGTCAAAGAATAATGGTTTCAAAGGAGTTGAGGGGGGAAGCGAGACTATGTCTCTCATAAACTTATTCTCTGCAACTACCAATGCCTTAGTGTTCTCCGCACCCCACAATTCAGAGCCGTAGACTGCCGAAGCTAGAGCTTTCCCCTCGTAAACTGCCAGGACGGGGGCTATTGGTCTGCTGATAGAGAGGCGCTGATTCTTTAGTATCGCTCCAGAGACCCTTTTAAGATTTAAAACCATTTTGGATAAATGGGAGTCCCATCTCATATTATTACAGAGCCTAACCCAGAGGTAGTTGAATTCGTTCACTACCTCTAGAGGGGTTCCATTCAGAGAGAGATAAACCTTCCTCAGCTTTCTATTAGCGGATAATACCATCAGCTTCGTTTTTGTGGTATTAACCGTTAACCCACGGTCTTTACAGAAAACACTGAAGCGGTCGAGCAATTTTTGTAAACCCGTAGGGGTTTTGGACATCAGGAGGGTATCGTCTGCAAAGAGGAGTGTAGGTGTTTTCTCGCCGGCAAGGACGGGGGCATCCGCAGGGTCCTCCCTCAAATGGTCCACCACCCCATTTATAAAAAGGGAGAACAGTGTCGGAGCCATCACACATCCCTGCCTCACCCCTCTATTGACTGGTACACTCCCTGTCAATTGGCCCTGACTCCCCCAGCGAATCCTTGCATAATTGTTATCGTGAAGTTTGATAATAAACTGCAACAGATAACCAGGGAATGCCATATCAAGTAAGATCACCCAGAGTTTGGCACGTGGAATAACATCGAATGCTGTTTTCAAGTCTATGAAAGCCAGGTACAGACTACCCTTGGTGATTGACACTGACTTCCAATGGACTGCACAGAACCGAAAGACCTGGTCCATTGCACCGACATTACGCCTAAACCCCGCCTGAAAGTGGGACAAAATGTCATCATCTATAAGCCATGACTCTGTTCGATTTATAATGACCCTGCCAACTACCTTTTGGATGGTATCTATTAAGCTTATTGGTCTGTAGTTGGCAGGGTCCTCTCTATCACCTTTCTTGTATATGGTGATAACCTCCGCGCCCTTCCAGGATTCAGGGACAGGATTAGATTCATTAAACATGCTATAAAGTCTGCCCATAGTTTGGGGTCGTGCAGTAGCAGATTCCCCGGCAGGCCATCTGGGCCAGCCGCCTTCCCTGGTAATATTTTTAAAATGGCATCCTGAACTTCTTGCTGGGAAAACGGCTCTTCCTTGGTATCTATCTTCATGCAGGGCTTGCTTTGGAGTTCAATAACTGGAGATGTTGTTTGACCTTTGACACTATCCTCACAATATAAATTTAAAAAATGGGAATACCATTGTTGTTCAGTTATATGGTTTAAAATTGGCTCTACCCCCTTCTATCAAGAGCATTAATCAATTTCCAGAAAGTAGTAGAGTTTTTCCCACAGGCTGCAGCCTTAAGCTGCTGCCAGTGCTCCTCCTCCCAGTCTTTCTTTGCTGATATTATACTTCTGCAGTACTCCTTTCTGGCTAATCGGACTGCTATGGGATCCTTACTTTTTATAGCTAGGGTGATAGCTTTCCTTTTTTTCCTACAATTTGCCGTGTACCAAGGGTTGCTCTTAAGGGATTCTTGATTTAACGTGGGAATCCCCTGGGACCTCTTGCGGAAAAATTCTCCTAATTTGTCTGTTACATTTTTATAGGAGACTGGCAGGTTGTGTCCGGGAGGGTTAGGTGTTACTAGAGCCACGGCTGCAAGACTGCAGGTTTCAGCTAAAACTAGCTGCTTGATGCTATTAAGTTTCTCCTCTTCGCACTTGACCACATTCCATTTTAATTTCCGATTACAATTAGTAGGAAAGACCTCTTTAGTAATCATCTCTGGGTTTCCACTGATGCCGATCCCATTTGCCCAGTGGCTTTCCATACATAATGGATTATGATCACTATCTGATGATTGCCTAACCTCCATGTCAACTAGGCCTGACCATGATTGTGTGTCCAGAAGGATATAATCGATTCGAGATGGGCAGCCTAACCTATTATAGGTCATTGCCCCATCGCGATCTGAGGCAGTCCGTCCATTAAGAGCCCGTAAGTTATGTTCTAAAGCCAGAGCATTCAGCTGGATTGCTCTGGCTGTCCATTTCTTAATGGGAGCAAGGACTAGGGGAGGTATAGTCTGTCTCCAGTCCTCTGAGTTAAAACCCAATACCTCTTCGTCATCCAGTGGTTCGAAAGTACAATTAAAATCCCCCCCTACTAATATTTTGGATCTAGGTGGAAGATCTGATAACTTCCTATCTAGCAACTCTATTGTTGGCGAAACTAGACCGCCCTGAAGGCCTCTAGCATAAACACAAAAAAGTTCAAAAGTAAAACACCCAGACTGACTCTTTAGGGAGATATGCAAAATGTCATTAGAATCAATTTTATGGGTGGTAACAACACAATTCACCTTTACCCAAATGAGCAGGCCACCAGACGGGCGTCCTTTCCCCGCCGTGACTGCAGGAATAAAAAAAGTTGAGTACCCATTTTTGTATTGCGGGGACAGGCACCAGGTTTCTTGGAACATGCATATATGGAAAGTGTAAATAAAATCGTTCCAATCGGGGTTGACAAGGTTTTTGTTTTAATCCTGCTATGTTCCATGACAAGATATTAATGGAAATAGGGGCTACACATGGTTCCTTGATTGTGACTGAAGTACTGGGTTCCATTTCTCCTAAACCAAAACTAGTAGTTCCCAAACTGGCTATACCATCCATGGCGAATTTGGGTCCTTCCCCAGGGGTGACTGACACCTCCCTCTTTCCAGTTCGTCCAGAAGACTGGGATGGAAGTCAATCAACTCCCTCCAGTCCACTGAAGCGATTGTAACAGGGGATTAGGTAATTAAGCTGTGGACCAAGCCATTCCCCATTAAACTGGTTACCACCAGTGGTGGGCCTCCCTGCTCTTCTTCGTACTGTGTTCCAACCTCTGTCGTCACCCCCGCCCCAATTAAAAGTGTTCTGATCCATTAGGGGCTCGGACCTCTTCCCTCCCCTTCCATGATTGGAAGCCCTCAACCAACTCCACCTATTGTCGTGATGTTCCGGGGACATATAGAAATATGACAGAGGTTTAACCATGATCGCGGAGTTGTTGTTGCATGGGGGCCCAGTGCAAATATGCTCCACCAATCGCGGGTCTTCGAATGTTATCACAACACAGTCTCCCTGTAAGCTTTTCTTGTTCTCTCCTACCCATGGAGCTCTCTCCACCATAAGCATTTTATTGTTAATATTGGGAGGAGGAGGAAAATTTCTATCTAACCAGTGGCATACTTTGTTTTTGAGTGCCCAAAAGGGTTCAGAAGTGGCAGGTGCTAGCTCCGGGACGCCTGTTAAAACTATCACATAGGGACAGGCGTCAGGTGGTAAACTGATGTTCCGACGTAGCTTTGGTTTCTCAAAGTGAGATGAAGAGGGTGTAGGGGCTAAAGTGGTGGAGCCAGCTACTTTCTGGGGTTTAATTGGTGCGTTGGTGGCTGGCTGGTTGGAACAAACTTTATTGCCCTTATGGGTGGGGGTTTTAGTAGGGCGGGTCTTGGGGGTAGAATTATCCCCTACAGATTGAATCTTAGCCAAGGGCGGAAGATTACGAGTGGGAGCCGGTATATTGGAAACCCTTTGGACATGATTTTTCCCCTGGGATTTTAGTTCCTGGAGGAGGGCCTGAAGCTGATGTTCTATACCTTGGAGTCTAATCTCCAGGGGCGAAAGTAAAGACCTGATAAGGTCGGTTAGAGAACTTAAGAGTGGAGCATTCTGATCCTCCAAATCTTCTAAAGATTCTTCAAGGCTACTATTGTTAAGGATGCTGACCAGACTATTATTCGAAACTGTATCATCTGGAATGCCCATTGGTAGGGGGTGGGATACGTACTGTGCCTTTTCTCTCCCTGTGGTGGATCCCGAGGGAACCCTCCCCTCCTCGGTACTGCCACTGGCGCAAGCCACATCTCCGGAAGAACCCAACATATCTTGGTTGGCTATGTTTTCACCATTAACCTGGGGGGTTGTTTGTTTAGATTTGGGAATTGCACCTTCCAATATACCCCGTTCGGTATGGGTGTTCTCGCTGTGAATAATGGCTGGTATGGATATTAAGTTATTAACAAAAGAGGTCGATGTTAAAGATGTTAAGGAGGGCATGGGAGATGGGTCCAAAAAAGTTAAGTGGGCACCAATTTGAAGTCCCTCCAAATCAACCAACAAGGTCACATGAAGTAGTTGAAAAGTGCATGTTTATTCCAACAGAAAGAAATTATTCATATTTATCTGTGCTCAGATGTTATTAAACTGTCCGTGTTAGAATATTCATAGGTGCACAACAACAAATACTCTAAGAGATGAAATGGAACAAATCAGGAGATACCAGATTGGAGCTGGACCCCTGACCCCAGACAACGATATTTGCTTTTAAACTATGGATTTGCTCATCCTCTTTTCTGGGGCACCATCATATGGTAATCTGTTAGAATTTACAGGGGTCGAGTTCCCACAAATCCTTTTTATCAGCAATATGTGTGTATTACTATATGAAAAATTATTGATTAATAAATGCCATTGATGTGAGATGTCTGCACATCAACAATCTAAAATAATTACATGATTGATGGTCGATTAAGGTACCTATAGATTGCTTTTTTTATTAATCGCCCCAGCTCCAATAGTTCTTAAAGGAGACACCTCACCCTATGAGTTTGCCCGATTAAAACAAGCATTGGCAAACACAATAGGTCTATGCAAGATCAATTGCATTTGTCACGTTGTGTTTCTTTAGCCATGTTTTTCATCAGCAGGGCTGTTGGAACAACTGCAATGACTTTTAGGACACTCAGTGTTTGGTACTGGCAGTGCAGCCTGCCAGATGATATTCCTTTGGGTTTCACTGGTGTAAAAGAGTGCCTAAAAACCACTCAAAGATTGTGCCTCTGTCTGGACTCTTTCTTTTGTGCAAGTTTAAAACATAAGAGTTTTGGAGCTTTGTTATAATCAATAATTTCTTATGCTCCATTTGTTCGTTGGTGTCACAAAAAAGCATCAACCCACACTGCTCTCCAACAGAGACCTCATTGGGTGAATGCTGTGGATTGCTTCACAAGCCTTTTGATGTTTTGGAAGAATTCCTTGCGCCCCTAACTTCATCTGCTCCACTGATACCACCAAGGCCAACACTGCTGACCACTTTTTACTTTCAGCCATGCTGAACAGCAGTTGCGCTGCTGTACAACGTAGGGAAAAAATATTTACAAATCCTAACAGTAGAGATATTTGGCATAGTAAATGTTTTTTAGCCATTTGTACAAAAGTAAAAAGCCCAGACAGTGGGGGGGCTAGCAAAGTTGCAGAGGAAGTGCACACATAAAACGATGGTGCCAGGTGTTGGAAATATATAAGGCACAAGCCAGAGTAGCTGCCTTGTATGGGGCGGAAATTTAGGGCCATCGGCCATCTGACCAACTTTCCAAGATTGAGAATTCGTTTGCTAGACAACTTTTGGGACTACCCAAAAGTACATCGCTCACACTGCTTCGAATGGATCTTGGAGTTGGCATGATTGCTGTAGAGGTCGCCCTTGTACCCTTGCTATATTGGCGTCGTCTATGTTAATGTTATCAGTTGCTTGTAAAGCGCCCGGTCACCAGAGGTTTCATGGCGCTAATCATGCATCAAGTTGTTACGTAAGGACCCATTTAGAAGGCTAGCCCAAACAGCCATGTTTTAAGGGCCTTTCTGAAACCCAGTAGGTTGTCACAGCATCTCATTGTTAAGGGAAGGGAGTTCCAGAAAGTGGGTGCCAGATAGGAAAACCTACAGCCTCCATGACGTTTGAGTTTGATAGTCGGAACAGAGAGAAGATGAAGATAAGATGAGCATAAGTTGCGCCGGGGGACGTGCTTTTTGATCATGATATTGATACATTTTGGACTAATGCAATGCAGTTCTTTAAAAGCTAGACAGCCAGTCTTTAATGCAGAACGTTGCTCCACAGGTAACCAGTGGAGCTTGGCCAACAAGGATCTGGCAGAATGCCATTTTGGCTGCTTATAAATTAGTCTTGCCGCCTGGTTCTGAATTATTTGCAATCGTTTGAACAGAAACTGGGGCAGACCGATGTAGAGGGAGTTTGAGAAATGCAGGCGTGAGAGGACCAATGCTATCACCACTTGAACTAGGGCTGAGTGGGTCAGCAAATGAGCGATCTTCCTGATTTTACGTACTTGGTGTAGACTAGTGGAGATCACAGCACCCACTTGTCCTCTGAGTGAGAGGTCCGTGTTGATTACGACCTCTAAACATTTTACGGAAGGGGACGCGGTGGGGGAAGGACCCAATTCACTAGGCCAGAAATGCGGTCCCCAGCAGTCTTTGCTCTTCCCAGGCAGCACAAGTTCTGTCTTGCCTGGGTTGAGCTTTAAATGGTTGCTATCCATCCAAAGCTGAATGTGGAGCAATTTGGTCTGGAATTCCACAACAGTGTTAGGAGAGTCCAAAGGGAAAATCAACTGGAGGTCATCTGCATAATTAAAGATGGTTACTTTCCAATTTTTCAGTGAGTGGAGCAGAGGCCTCAAGTAGAGATTAAATAACAATGGCGACAAGGAGGATCCCTGCTAGACACCACAGGAGGTGGTCACTTTGGGTGCAGTAAGGGTATCAAGATGTACTGCTTGCATTCTGCCTGTGAGAAATGACTTGATCCAGTTGTAAGTAGGACCTTGGATACCCGCTTGTTTGACACGGTTCAACAAAATGTTATGGTCGCCCGTGTCGAATGCCGCCGACAGGTCCAAAAGCACCAAGGCCTGGGGATTCCCCCTATCTGAGTTAGTTCTAAGTAGTGTATCCAGAACTGCGAGGACTACAGACTGCGTTGAATGGGCTGGCTGAAAGCCCGCTTGATTTGGCTCCAGGTATTCCGTTTGTTCGATAAAACTCAATAGACATCTGGCCACATGGGCCTCCAAGATCTTGGCCGGACAGGGGAGAAGGGATATGGGGCGGTAGTTAGAGGGGGTTTGAGGGCCTACCCCTGGCTTTTTCAAGAGAGAGACTATCGTAGCATTCTTAAAGGCACTGGGTACCACCCCCTTGACGAGAGATTCATTCAGGAAGGGGAGGATACTATATGGTAATGCTGAGAATATGTCCTTAAGAATGGAGGGTGGGCAGCAGTCATTAGGGGAACCCGACTTAACGCGGGTCAGGAGGTCGGACAGGGTTTTAGGGCATAAAACAGAAAAGTGATTCATAGTGACTGGGTTTCTCAAAATGTCATCCTGTGATTCCATATTAATGGTGACAGGAATACTGGACTTAATGATTGCAATTTTTTCCAGGAAATAGTTGTTTAGAGAATTACACATCTCTTGAGTAGCAGCCTGGTTAGGTAATATTCTCTCGTCACTGCTAAGATCGTTGACGATTTTGAAAATGTCCTTTGTTTTATTAGGGGCATTGAGTATTCTTTCTTAAAAGTAAGCAGCTTTGGCAGACACTATAGCCTTTTTATACCCCGTACGAGCCAGCACAAACTGATGTCTGTTTTCATGTTATAACAGTGTCTCCATTTCCTCTCTAGTTGACGGAGCTTAAGTTTTAGGTCTCTTAGTACGATATTAAACACGTCTATGGAGCACCCCTGAACTATCTGTGTATAGAGAGGAACTGAGGGAAGTGGCAAACCTCAGGGTAGCAAGTAAAATTACATGGCTGGCCCACATTAAGAACTCTCTAATTTCCATGGGAATGGGTGATTTATGGGCTAGTGCCGAAGACAGTTGTCCGACAACTCCTAGGAAGGCTCTGTCAAAGATCTACAAGGAATACAATCTTACCTTATTGCAGGGGAGTTCCGGGACCGGCACACTGACAACATCTTAGAAGTAAAACTGCAATACAGTGTCATCCACGATATACAGCCATCCCTAAAAAGCTATATTTACAGTTTAGGTATGGTCCACTTCCCCTACGCTATTTTACATAAAAGTGGGGGGGCAGTTCTACTAAGGGCTGTCCGACATGTAACAATATACCGGAGACAGACCTACACGTATTATTTTTCTGCCTGGCATATAAGAAAGCGAGACACCGTTGGTTACAGCAGTTGTGCAGAAACCTCGGAACATCCCACTGCTCCCAGGCTTTCAGAATTTTAAAATATGAATACTAGTATGCCCATCGCGTATTCAGCTTTACGCTACTAGTTTTCAATGTGGTGTGCACGCTGAGCAATTTTAAATATAGGGATAGCTCAATCAACTCATCCTGTTTCCCTATTTGAATCGTTGTCTTTTGAAACTGATTTTACTACATTTTATGATCTTCTGATGTGTATTTTTAAATATGTATTATATTATATAACTCCCATGAATTCTTGATTAATTTTTTTATGTGTATGCCCTTCTTTGCCGGATCATTTGTATTGTCTGTATTGTAGTTTTGTTGTAATTCTATCTAGGACCCTAATTCGATATTCCTGATTCATGCCCTTATGTGGTTATAATAAATAATATTCTTATGAAGGCATAATAATCATATCCATATTTAGTAACAACCCATGCAGTCCAAATACAGCATGGTTACTCCTCTAGACTCCTAGAAAGTACAACACGTTCTTTAAACAAACCAAGCCTCCAGCAGCCCGGGAAATCCCCCTGCTCTTGTTTTGATTTGCACAAGAACTCCTAGAGTCAGAAAGAACTGTTAGTTCTTGGTGACGTCTTATGTCCAACCTTACGTCAAACCCGGCAACTTTCAGGTATAAATATACCAACGTTGCCTTAAGCAAACACACGGTGGTTTGGAGCAGAGCGGCTATCTACTTGCCCGAGAGCCCAGCTGATGCGAGAGCCCACGGACGGAGCCCCTCCCTTTTGACGCACTGAGAAAGACGCTGTCTTTTTCTCCAGCCGAGAAAATCCAGCTCCGGTGTTTTCAGCCGCCCTTGCGGGTTGCTGGGATATCGAGTCCTGAGAGAGAGATACCAGACCTCCTGCTTTCTATTACCCAGGTAAGGAGCTGACTAAACCCTTAAAGAGAATTCTTGATTCAGATTCATGGCAAAACCAACTTAACTTAAACTGCTACTTATTTACTCCTTCCCACGTATTAGGCTTAGGTCAGGTACACCGAGGTAGGCGTATTTAGAAGCACCAGTTGAGTACGTTAGTCAATGTATATATGTATATATATATTTTATCTATTTTAAAGTATCATATGGCTAAGAAACCATATCAATGCTTTTACAGTATTATTTTATAATACTCCTTTTACTGTACGCAATTTACTTTATACTAAGTATTGCAATTCATTTCTCTTGCATGAGAAAGAAGACTGCTCAATAAATAACACCTTTTATTGAAAACGCCCGTCTCTCTATTCTCTGCACTCTGGTGAAACTAAGTATGCACGATTGACTGAGTAAAATAATTGTCTATTGTTTTCACACGACTCTAGAGATACACTCTTATTCTGAGGGAGCAAAGTTGTCATGTTTTATGGTTGTCAGAAGCTAATCCCTTCTTGTCTATCCAGGGAAGTTAAACTCCTCCTTGTTTATTCGAGAAAGTTTCTAGTGACCTCTGAGCTAGCTAATTAAGTCTAATATAGTCAGTAGAGACCTAGTCGACCTCAGTCCTACGTCTAGACTGCTGTTTATAATATTCCAATGCGCAGAGCCTATTGGGAATATAGGAACTACACAACATGGCGCCCAACGTTTGGTAAGGCGATAATCTAACGCAAGACATTAGAGTAACTCAGTCGTGCTTTTTCACACAGACCCTTTTTCCCGTAAAAACTCCAAAAGACGTCTGGAGTGGGTAAAAGGTTAAAATCCGCCGGAACTTAGTAGGATGAGAATCCTATGTATAGTTTTTGGTTTAGTCAACGTTGAAGGATACAGTGTTCCAAAATATTGTGCACCTAATCTTTGTTTCCCTTGAAACTTGATCTGCACCAAAAAGCTTTCTGTTAGTAAAAATGACGGAAAGTGAAGACGAAAGGGAGACAGCTGGAATAGCAGCTCAACTCCTAGCGGATGACACAAGTCTCCAAGAAAATGACCCGAATGTTATAATCATTCTGGTAAATGTAAGGAAAACTATAACTATTAAACTTATAGAACATGGACTGACATCAAGAGGTGGTACAGTCATATTCGTGGTAGAGGCCCATGAATATCGGCAGACAGAGGTATTCTACTCATGGATAAACTTTCCAGCAGCAAACGCTGTAACACACGATGAATACACTCCTTTCGAGGAAGTTGAAATCCCACTAAATTACCAAGAGCACCTGCTCTGGTTTAAAGGCGCCCTAAAACATCAAAATCACATCACCAGGCTCGGTCCACTAGGTAGACCAGGAGCAACGTGGCCGGTCCTAGCCAGCTACACACCAAATCCTGACATTGGAAAAATGTCACGTGAAGAACTTTTAGTTAAAATAAAAGAATTAACACAGGCATATAGAGAATTAGTTCAATTGGCAATGGAGGATATAACATACCTCCAGAAATTGAAAGAAACAGATATAGCAGAACAACCATTTGAACTTGCCAGAATCATAGAAAAATCCTATGAAGAACTAGGAAGAGATAGTTTGGGTGGGAAACCAGTAAAACCCCAACTACTTGAAAATCCTGAAAAAACATTTATTAAAAATAATCTAAACACTCCAAAAAAGATTTGGGATGGAAATAAACAATCCACTCCCAGAGAGAAACAATTCCAATCCAGAGGAAGGTCTCCTCAACGAAGATATAGATCTCCAGAACGAGGTGACAAGTCTCCCCAGAGAGAGCCCTCTGAGAAAAGATACAACCTTAGAGATAGGGATAAATTGAGAAAACCTGACAGATAGCAAGATATTGATACACGTCCCTCTCGATCTTTTCAGACTTCCTCACAGAAATCGGAAAGAAGAGGACGGTCAGAACACAAAGAGGAGCACGTCAAGTCCAAAGACAAGGAACCTGCTCATCAAAGTAAAAAATTACAATTTCCAAGAAAGAAGGTAGCCAGTATTAAAATAATTAAACATGCCGAGGATACTGAGGACACAACTGAAAAACGGAGAGTGGGCCCAGACAATGCTAGACAGCGCAGCAGAAGTGACCATAGCTCGCAAGATCTTGATGAATCTTCTGGAGACAGTGGACACGAATGAATACATTCAGGTGGAAACTGCAGATACCAGAGTTAGCAAACCTCATACAATATACGAGATAACATTGCGTATAGAGGGGGACAAGACTAGGAAAGTAAGGGGTCTTTTTTGGGATAACCTTTCGAAAGGCTATGACATCCTTTTAGCTGAAAAAGACTGACAACCAGAGTTTGTCAGGGGGTGCCCTCATGGCGAAGAAATGATTATGCCTGCCTTCTCAAATCATATTTCAATTCATAAGAAATATACATATGCAAGGAAATGGGCAGTTGCTCAAGCCCCTGCATTATATAAAAATCATGTAGGATGGGATGAGGACTCTCCTCCTCACAAAATCCAGTTAAAATGTCAACCTACTGCACAAAGGCAGTACCCAATTAAACAAGAAGCTAAAAAGCAAGTCAGGGAGATCTTAGATCAACTTGAATACCAAGGGGTGATTGAAACATGCACCTCACAAATGAACAATCCTTTTTCTAGTTTTGGACTACAGACTACAGACACCTCAATTCATGTTGCAAAACATTTGCAGTACAAAACTCATACAGTGCAGCACTGATGAATAACATTGTGCGCAAAAAATACAAAACGACATTAGACATTTCTAATGGATTCTTTTGTCAAAACATTGCACCTGAGAGCAGGTATTTGACCGCGTTCTCAATAATGGGGTCGCAAAAACCCTTTTGTCGACTCCCACAGGGATTCAAGAATAGCCCAGGATTATTCTCAGCAAGAGTAACAGAGTTACTACAAATATATGATGACAAGGCATTATCCTATGTCGACGACATCTATCTAACAGATGATGACCTGGATACTCACTTGAAAAGAGTGAACACCATAATACTTGGGTTTGCAGCTGAGGGTTACAAATTCAACTTTAAAAAGTCACGAATTGCCCATCTAACTGTCCTGTTTTTAGGATATGAATTATCAAGTGAAGGCAAAAGCCTAGCAGACAACTTCTTAGAGAAGTGCACTGTACTCCAAGCACCAAAAACGCTGAAGAACTTACAATCAATACTAGTTTTCCTGAATTTCGGAAGAACATACATTCTAAATTATGCTGAGAGGGTTAAACCTCTCTATGAATTAATAAAACCTGATTTCAAACCAATCAATTGGACTCAGAAACACACAGAAATTTTAAGATCATTGCAAACAGACATGTTAGCTAAAACAAAATTGCAAACACGCGAAAACATACGCAACCTTGTAATCCGAGTCATCCCAGGAAGATGCGGATTCACGTACCTGACCTCTAATGAGGGAGAAACGGTACCAATAGCTTACAAATCACACTTGTACACACAAGCTGAAATGAAATTCAGTTCTACTGAAAAAATTCTAATACCGGTCCAAATTGCTGTAGCAAAAGAAAGAGCCCAAGCCCAAGGCAGAAGGATAACTGTTTTAACAGCAGAATCAGCCCTTGAGGCATTAACAAGCCCACGCAAATTGACTGCTGTGGCATTAGATCCAAAATGGATACAATGGGAAAATTCTCTTGCTGCAGAAGATGTGAAATACTATTTTGACCCGAAAATGAAAAAACTAAAAAATCTAAAATATGAAGAAGAATATCCTCTGCCAATCGAAATTCTACCTCTAGAACAGTACGCCTGTATAATATATACAGACGGATCAGCACGTCCCGCAGTTGGGGGTAAGCAAGCTTACAGTGCTGCGTGCGCGGTTGTTAAAACGCCGGTGGCACGAAGGAAAATTGAGACCACTTGTCACTATAACTCAATCAGTAAAAGATTGTTCGGCTCAAAAGACTGAACTACTAGCATTTAAGATGCCGCTGGATATTGCCGATCGTGAATTCCCCACACTAATAGTGTGCGATTCGCATTACTGCGTCAAATCTTACAATAATGACTTGCAGAACTGGGTTCAAAATGATTACAAAGATGACACAGGTGCCACAATAAAGCATAAAAAGCTTTGGGAACAGGTAGTTCTTTTACAGAAAGAACTACAAAAGACTCATGTGATACATACACTGAGTCATCAACGTGATGGCGTTCACGTTGCAGGGAATTCATTGGCTCTCAGAGCCACAGCGGAAGCAGCTCAACTGGCTTCCGTAGCCACAAAAAAGCGTTCAGATAAAAACATAGACGGAGAAACTATGCTGGCGGTGAAAGCGTCTTTAAAAGGCGACTATGCAGCATTACCTCTGAACTATCCACTCACTTATACATACATAATTGATGCAAACTCCGTTCTTTTTGCTCGAATCCCTGGAGTGGGGGACAGAGTAATTTCAAACACGAACAGGAGAGTCTTATTAATAGCAGACGCACACATGGGTGAAGGTCTAAGGCAGCAAGAGATCAAGGAATCTCTGAAAGAATTACATTCAGAATACTGGTGGCCGGGGATGAGCCTGCAATTTCACAAATTTGCAATGGGCTGTCCAAACTGCAACAGAGATCGCAGTCGCGAACCGACCGGAGTATTGCCAGGACCCTTCTTTTATAAAGCATAAGGCTATCTATACGCAGAAATCCAATAGGAGAAATGCGTCCCATTTATGTTTAAGACTAGATTCACTTAAAAATTTAGACACCAGCGCTCGGCTGATGCCAGAACTGTTATAAAAGATTTGCGAATCTTTATCTGCACATACGCAATTGGCATGCTACATTCTGACCAGGGTCCTGCTTTTAGCTCTTGAGCTTATAAGGAGGCCATGACCAGCATGGGCATTGCATTGCGGTACTCTTGTCCATTCCATCCTGAGGGAAATGCGGTAGTGGAAAGAAAAAACCGGGACATAAAGCAATCTATAACGGCGAGGGTATTAGGTTCGGGTGATGGGTGGGTCCAACATTTAACAAGTGTCCAACGTAGTCTTAATGATCTGCCAAGAAATTCTCTAAAAGGTCTCAGTCCGTACGAACTATTGTTTGGTACTAAGATGCATATCTAGGACCTTGATAGTCAAACTTCAGTGGTAGAAGAAAAATGCTTTGATATCAAAGACCGTTTGGCTGTTTTACAGGACTTAAACGAAACAAGACGAAACCAGAGCAACATAAAGTTAAAGCAACAGCCAACAGCCACTGAAGAAAAACCACCTGTCCCAGCAAGACCTGTCTGGATTCCAAAGATTGGGGATCTGGTCAGAGAGAAGATCGCGGTAAAGAAGGAATTTGGGCCTTCTTACAGAGAAGCAGTACAAATACTAAATTGATCTATTCTGAAACATTTTATGAAAAAATGATTACATTTGGTTTTGAATTCTGGAAAAACAACATTGAAACAAAAACCATCTGGGGTACAAACGAATGGCAGGTCCAAGGTTTTATTTATTTATTTATAATTGCATTTATTGAGCGCGCAGCTACCTGGAGGTTTCCCGGCGCTAAAACAAACAGAAGGTTTAGAAGCATTGTTTAGAGCCTGCATGATCCCAGAACAAATAATATTCTTGAATGACACCATTCAACAGACAACCTGTCTTGGCCTAGCCAAAATTAAAGACTTAAACACACCGTCTATTCCAAAGCCCATACCTGATAGTAATAGCACTACTGATATGGAGATAGACGTATCCCATATTTTATACCAAAACAGAAAACATCCTGATTGGAAAAAATGGTTGATCTGGCCCACAGACACAAATAACTATCAAGATAGATTCCTGAACAAAATACAGGGGTTCAAAATGACCAGGCCGGACCCAAGATACTCCCAGAGACAACATCCAGGGATAGTTACAACATACAGTGTAGGGAAACCATGCCTCGAATGGCTACAAAAATCCACACTGGCAGAAATTAAGCAACACTTGACTTTACTTTAAGACGGTGCTGACTTGCGTGATTTCATTCTGGGACCACGCAAACAGCGTCAAAAACGTTTCATAGCGGCCGGTATATACACTGCGTACAACGAAGCTTGGAAAGTAATGCAAATTCAAACAGCAGAAAAAAACCGAGAAATTGATCGTATTAATTTGAAAAAATAACTTTCTCTTGTGGACAATGGGTTAACGACTCTGTCCTCCAGAATATATTCACTGGACAGTATCGTATCATCTGCTATTGATATAATAGAGCAGGACTTACTAATGTTACAACATGGTCAGTCCCAATTACGTTCTATTGTACAGCTTGGCTGGACGTTGCAAAATCTGCGTTCAGGCTACGTACTATGGCGTTTAATCAACACAACGTCATTATTCTCTATCTTTAACCTTACTGATAAACAAATCAGTTTGGCACAAAAAGGAGCAGACTATACGATTCTGAGCAATGAAAAACTTGAGAGATTACCATTGACAATGTCAGAAAGACCTGTCATTGATTGGATAATACACGCAATAATCACAATTCCGATAGCAACTTTCCAGTTTAAATATTGCCAAGAATATATACCAGCGGGCCAGTATGAAAGGTTGGGTAAAGGGTACATCAAGTCAACATGGAAATTACCTTATACACACAAATGTTACAGTGAAAAGAAAAAGGATGTATTTCTTAGGGGTAAAAATTGTAAAAGATCACTAAGCGGTACACTCCTGTGTCAAGGCATTAACCTGCATGGAGCCTGCGAAGGGTCTTCGAATAACCTTTCATGTCACCTGCACGGCACTCCTGCAACACAGATAGAGCCATTCTTTAGACAACTTTCTAACGGGAGCTTTATTCTAATAAATGACCACAGCTGTTGTGGCATGGTGCCAGGAAAAGCCTATCTCGTAAGCGTGAGTTCCATGGTCACTTGCTGTATGCAAGTATTGTATCCAAACAGCACTCCAGACATGAAGGCGGCATTATGGCCTTATTTGAATATCTCTTCTATTCGAGTTGATACTTTAAGCAGAATAAAGTCTATTCTTTTACAGACAATGGTGCCTTTGACCTCGTCCAAAAAAACGTATGATCTGCAAGTTGCAAGGACAACGGCAGAGATACATTCCCTTTTATCAACAAATTGCCCCGCGCATTTCGTAGAAATGCTAAGCCAAATCCTAAACATGTCAGATACCAGTGGCATCGCACATGTATTTAAGACAATTTTTTCGGGACTGTTAACACCCTTTGAAACAGTTCTGGGCATCTTCCCCAATTTTGTCCATTCTGTCGTTGGCGGCCTACCTCTACTTTTGGGACTAGTGGCAGGAATTTTATTTTTGATTCTCCTGCTCCGATATGGCAATTCAAGTCGCAGACAAGACTCCAGCAACGATGAAAGAAACGATCCTAGCTATACGCTATCGGGACCGCATAAATAAAGTCCTAAGAGATCTGAATATGACCTGGTTTCTTTCATTCAGACCTATCTGGCAAAATTGCATCTTACCTGTGCTTCGATGTATGCTATGCGGAGAAAAATGCGTGTTGGACGTCTGTCTTACACTACCATCAGCAGTACCAATGGATACAGATACCTTGTTAGGTCCTGTAACGGCTCATGCATCGTGTTGTCCCCAGCGGCTACCTATTCTGATGACGGCATTCGTTGAGACTTCACCACTACAAGTATGTGGAAGTGGAGTACGAGATGAGAGCAGCATCACACAGGTACAACCTTCAGTGAGCATTGCTGATCCTGACATCGATGATAGCAATCATTCTCACGACTGCACTGTTTCGGCATTTTCAAATTTGGTCGAACTTTCACCTGATGTCGTAGACCAATTTTCTGCGAGTTTGTCTGAAATGATGTTTTCCCCTGAACAGAAAGAATAACTTTTTAAGCAACAAGCACACAGCGTTCCCCGAACTCTGAATTCGGCCTTCAGCTTTGAAAAACAAAAGCTATTGAAAACAATTGGAACTATTTTTCCCCTTGAGAGCGAAAAATTTTTTTTTTCACTTCCAAAATATTTACCTTTTTCTGGCACATATACTCTGCTTAAAATAAAACTATTCTTAGAGAACAGAGCTTCTATTTTAGGAACTCTAGAGACATCATTTAACCTCAGCCTCTAGCACATGTACAGCATTTGTATTATTATGTGATGGAATGGTCTTGACCTTCTTTTCTGTATTAAGAGCCATTTCATGTGTACATTTTCGCAATTCATTCAGCTGATATATATATGCATTTTTTAACTGAATAATACCACTGCTTGAAAAGCGTACAGTACCAATACTCATTTTCGTGTATTTACCATATACCATTTCAAATGCGAATTATGTATTTTGGGGTGGGTTGGAAAACACATGCACCATTATATGTTTACTATTGCTTAGTTTTAAGTAATGAGGGACATTAGATCGTGGAGTGGGTGTTGTAATTCTATCTAGGACCCTAATTCAATATTCCTGATACATGCCCTTATGTGGTTATAATAAATAATATCCTTATGAAGGCATAAGAATCATATCCATATTTAGTAACAACCCATGCAGTCCAAATACAGCATGGTTACTCCCCTAGACTCCTAGAAAGTACAACGCGTTCTTTAAACAAACCAAGCCTCCAGAAGCCCGGGAACTCCCCCTGCTCTTGTTTTGATTTGCACAAGAACTCCTAGAGTCAGAAAGAACTGTTAGTTCTTGGTGACGTCTTATGTCCAACCTTACGTCAAACCCGGCACCTTTCAGGTATAAATATACCAAAGTTGCCTTAAGCAAACACACGGTGGTTTGGAGCAGAGCGGCTATCTACTTGCCCGAGAGCCCAGCTGATGCGAGAGCCCACGGACGCCGCCCCTCCCTTTTGACGCACTGAGAAAGACGCTGCTTTTTCCTCCAGCTGTAAAAATGCAGCTCCGGTGTTTTCAGCCGCCCTTGCGGGTTGCTGGGATATCGAGTCCTGAGAGAGAGATACCAGACCTCCTGCTTTCTATTACCCAGGTACGGAGCTGACTAAACCCTTAAAGAGAATTCTTGATTCAGATTCTTGGCAAAACCAACTTAACTTAAACTGCTACTTATTTACTCCTTCCCACGTATTAGGCTTAGGTCAGGTACACCGGGTAGGCGTATTTAGAAGCACCAGTTGGGTACATTAGTCAATGTATATATGTATATATATATTTTATCTATTTTAAAGTATCATATGGCTAAGAAACCATATCAATACTTTTACAGTATTATTTTATAATACTCCTTTTACTGTACGCACTTTACTTTATACTAAGTATTGCAATTGTGGCAATTCATTTCTCTTGCATGAGAAAGAAGACTGCTCAATAAATAACACCTTTTATTGAAAACGCCCGTCTCTCTATTCTCTGCACTCTGGTGAAACTAAGTATGCACGATTGACTGAGTAAAATAATTGTCTATTGTTTTCACACAACTCTAGAGATACACTCTTATTCTGAGGGAGCAAAGTTGTCATGTTTTATGGTTGTCAGAAGTTAATCCCTTCTTGTCTATCCAGGGAAGTTAAACTCCTCCTTGTTTATTCGAGAAAGTTTCTAGTGACCTCTGAGCTAGCTGGCAAACCTTAAGTCTAATATAATCAGTAGAGACCTAGTCGACCTCAGTCCTATGCCTACACTGCTGTTTATATTATTCCAATGCGCAGAGCCTATTGGGAATATAGGAACTACACTACAGTTTATATGTGTCTTATCTGTGCTTTTACTGCCTTGTCAGGTCGAAATAAAGAATTTCTTGACTTGACCTGAAAAAGTTCAAATAAATTGCTCTGTTGCACAACAATATGGTTAAAAAAACATTGACAAAGGTAGTAGATCTTGCGTAGGCAAGACCTATTGGCTTTGCCAATGCTTGTTCTGAGAAAACATGCAAAAAATTATGGTAGCAACTTCTTATGGGAGGTGTAAATATGTTCTTCTTCTACATCCTAGTTTGTGTAATGTTGAATTATGATTATATAATGCTTTTATTTTTCTTACCCAGAGGGGGCAATGTGGGCAGTGCTCCAGTGTGTGGAGGTAAGCAGACTATGAAGCTGGTGAGGCACTCTGAGATGTGGAGCCCTTTGTCTTAAACTTTTCACTTCACGCTGTAATAGTAATCTGGATTTGCTGAACTGTGGATGCCCTTTGAGCCGCAGAACAATCCCAGGCAATGCGAACAACTGGAGCAAGATAAGAGGTGGCAAGCAAATGTATATATTTGTTTTTTTACTCATTTGTATGGTGCAACGAATCATCCACAGGGAGATCTCTCGGCGCCTGGGAGAGGAGTTAAATGTTGCAGAGGAATAGCCAGTTCTTAAGAAGCTTTTTAAAATGGCGGAAATTAGTACAGGCGCAAATGAGGGCTTGTCGGAGAAGGGTGGGAGCGGGCTAGGAGCACATCGGTATGCAAGAGGTGGGTGGGTGCAAGCAACAGCAGCAAACACAAGCTTTGAAACTTGAGCAATGAAGGGACACTGGGAAAGGAAGAGGTCTTTCGGCCATGCTGCAGGCGGGGGACAAACACACAAGGAAGTGAAGCTGGCATGCACTGACCAAAGCGAAGCAAGGAAATGAGAGTGACGATGAAGCCAACCAATAGTAGATAACAGGCATGCCCTAAATCCCCTGTAAGTTTTATACAAAATTTCAAGCAAGAGACAGTGCAGGTGCTGTCACAGGCGAGACCTAAAAAGGCAGATTGCAGGGAAAATGGCCTACAGAACAGGAATTCCTCGTGGAACAAGGAATTCTTATGCCGCTCAGCAATGTCAGAGACCGGACAATGTAATTACCTTAATGGTTATTCTATTACATTAAATTAGGGTAACAGTGCTCTTCAAAGCAACTTTCCCAGTATTGGAGCTTGTGTGTGGTGCCTGCTTTCTAGAGAGACACTGCAGGCAGATGTGGCACACAGACCTCCTTTCTCGGGAAGCTGCTTGAAGAGCCCTATCAGGGTTTTGCTGGTCTTCCTCTCTGGCAAATCCTGAATCTGGTGATTGGGACTGTCATTTTTTCATTTCACATTGAGCTTTAGTAAATGCCCTTTTGCGCTTCTGTAGTCAGATGTGATGTTGAGCATTTCTAGCTACCCAACAAAAAACGCTGCCCTGCAGCATGTATAGGCCTACACCAAAATAAAATATAGATGTTATATACACAAGGAGTGTGTCATCAATTGGAGAGAGCCCTGAGTGAAACAACTTGTTTTCCATTCAGAAGGGCATAGCTGACTCCTGTGCTTTTCAGATCGGGCATGACAGCACATGTCAGCCTTTGGATTGCCTGGATTAGTCATAGCTCATTGTGCTTGCAGCCATCTACTGAGCATCATTAAATTCGTTGTGACAGGTGGTAATTCCTGTTTTAATATACGGAACTACTGGAGAAAGACAGAGTGGACTTAATACCTAGATGGCGAGGGATTCTGCTTTTGTTCATCAGGTTTGGTCATGTTGAGGTGAGAAGAGGTACACACATTCTTTCGTATAGAATGTGAAATTTGGCGCAGCTGCTTCTACCTGGTTTAATGATATTGTGATATAGCGAAATTAAGGTGGAGTTAAAAGATACTTTGTTTATTGTATTTCTCCATTCCAAAAATGCATTTTACGCAGTAAAATCAATATACATTTTTCCAGCCTGAAATTCCAATCTATTCTATAAATAAATAATCATGTAAAAGGAATATGTCGTATTTTTACTTAGAATGTGAAAGAGTTCAACATGGTTTGTTCTGGCTCCCTCGAGATATCGCCTATTAGAATATCCCAGTAACTGACGATAGAATGTTCTAAGTTAAATCGGGAGAAACAGAAAGACCAACATTGGAATGTTGGAGCAGAAGGTCCGTTATTGGTTGTGAGTCACTCCTTTGTTTTCAATGGAACTCTCGACATTCCATTGCTTATTCATCCTCAGATCCGTATAAACAGATTTACTTCACAATTGTAATGCAGTGATAATAAATTAGATATTCTCAGAAATTCTACAGATTTCTTCACCTTCATCAAACAATAAAATTGAAATGTTAAGTCTAGCATCAGCCAAGACCTTTTGTTTTCAATAAAAATATATATGTTATATATACATTTTTACAAGGGCCTTCAATCAGACCTCCTCACCGGTTGGTCTGCTTTAGTGGCAATCACATTTTGCTTCTGCCCACCACAGCCAACAGCATTTGCCCATGAATTCAGACCACTCGCTTTGTTATAGCAGAAAAGGCCACTTTATTCAGGATATAAATAATCATAACATTTCCCAACAGATCATCAATCATGTAACTTTGGCATTTGAACGCAAACAATTTATTTATTTATTTATTTATCTCATTTCCTTCAAAATTTGGACTTTATACCGAAACCATCAACTAATCATCAATAACTTCCCCAACATTTTCCTTCCATTTTTTCCCCTCCATTGTTGTGTCTAATTCCCCCTATCTAACTACTAACTAGAGGAGCCCGCTCTAGGCTTCTCTTCCCTGGGGATTTTATGCCGCAGCCATCTGTTTGGGAAACGCATCCTGAAGTGGCAACTAAGATTAGAAATCTTAACTCATGAATGTACCAGCCTTCCAACAAGTACATCATGCGTTTTTTTTTTTTTTTGAAAGGGGTGGGCGGGTGGGATTCTGTTTTTTACTGAAAAACGCCCTCTCTATCTACCTACGCCTGCTCTCCTCACTAAAAAACGCCGTCTAAACTGCCCTAACGCTCTCCCTGCCTCACGCTCCTGGACCCTACCATCTGTGCAAAAATCCGCAGGGGGAGACGTCTCGCGCCGCTCGCCCCTGCGGAGCCATTGCCCATGAATTCAGACCACTCGCTTTGTTATAGCAGAAAAGGCCACTTTATTCAGGATATAAATAATCATAAAATTTCCCAACAGATCATCAATCATGTAACTTTGGCATTTGAACGCAAACAATTTATTTATTTATTTATTTATCTCATATCCTTCAAAATTTGGACTTTATACCGAAACCATCAACTAATCATCAATAACTTCCCCAACATTTTCCTTCCATTTTTTCCCCTCCATTGTTGTGTCTAATTCCCCCTATCTAACTACTAACTAGAGGAGCCCGCTCTAGGCTTCTCTTCCCTGGGGATTTTATGCCACCCAGGAAAACCAACGAGTTTTCCTGTCCCCACCTAAAATAGTACAAACATCTTGTTCATAACTTGGAAGTGCACCAAACGTTGACCTGTAGTTCTTGTGCAAGCACGTCTCTTATTTCCACTAAATAGTAGGCCATGCCTATCTGGGACAAATGGACCCCGTCATCCCGGAAAAGGTGGCTCTCGCTACCCGAGATGCTCTCATGTCGCAAAACCCCAATCTTCATAACCTTACAAAAAACTTGCATGGCTTTATTTAGTTTTCTCCTGGCCTTTTCGACTGCTCCATGGGACCTGGCCTGCCGCCACGATTGTCTGTAAACAAACTCAGTCCAAAACACACGAGTGGTCGGCCAATTTATCCTCAAAACTGTCAAGTCAAGTTGCATTTGCTTGATGAGCGTGAGTCCTGACCTTTTAACCAAGTCATTCTCACCCAGATGTATTACCAGTTGATCCGGGCATCCTCGTACGTGGAACATTTGCGATAGAGTAGGAAACAAATCAACCCACCTCATTCCTCCTTTACCCTTCCATACTACCTCGTGCGTCGCGCTAGGGATACCCAATGACCGTCCATAAACCTGCTTCTCCGCAAACAGGGCTGCCCACTTTATGAACGAATGTCCCACCATCCAGGTCTGTTTCTTAAACTTCGAATTTGCACCCCGCACTGTACCTGGAATGAAATGAAAATTAGACCACACAACCTATCAGTTTTGTAAAACAACAGCAAAATCATTTTCTAACATAACGTTTGTAGCTGCTAGATTTCCATCTGCCTATGCGTTTTAGCACATCCACACCTAAACCCAACCTGCCAGCCTCTGTAGCCGCCCCTATCCGAAAAGAGTGTGTGGCAAAAAACTGCGGGTTTTCCCCCATAAAGGTCAGCGCTTTTCTTAACACCGCTAAGAATTGAGAACTTGTAATCTTCCTCCCAGATTCATGTATGAAAATTGGTCCCCTCTGAAACTTGTCCCCAGAAACAAAATGAACCCACTCTTGCACCGGGCAACAATCTGCTACCCCACTCTTGCTCAGAAAGACCCACGTCCCTCGGCCTAGCTGATCTGTTTTCGACCTCCTCACCCAAATTCCCAATCTGTGTTCTCTCACCGAAATCTCAGCACTGGATAAACCTGTGTCCTCTCCCACCCCCAAAACTTCCGACACCCTGAAAGCCCCAAAAAACATCCAAATCATAGCTAACCGAAAACGCCCCACCTCCCAAAGATCATAACAAATTAAACCCAACTGATCTAACAACTTCTGCAATAAGTCAAACGTGATGGGAGCTCGCGGCTGCTGAACAACACTTGACCCCCTCTGTACCCCTTTCAACATTCTTCTAACTAATTGGTCCTCAACCGGGTCAAAACCCCAGAACAACTGACCGTAAAATGATAAACCTGACAGCTTTCCTGCTATGGTTGTATGTGACAAACCTTTATCGATGAGAGTCAAAACAAAATCACAGATACTACCTTTGACCTTCCCCACTGACTCAGCTCTGCCCAAACACTGTGTGTACTGTACAAACTCTTGCCACGCCTGCACATAGCTTCTTCTAGTCGAAGGGGCAATGGACTGCTCGACTATCTGACGTATCCTCACTCCCCTAGGGCCCAGATGTTGTGCGGCACTGATGTTTTGTGGAAATCTGCCCCTGGCGCCAGCTCGCGGAACTTCTGCCACTGAAATCGGGAAAGAGCATCAGCGATGGAGTTATTAACCCCTGGGACGTGTTTAGCCTTAAACATCATGTTGAAACTCAGACTTAAAAGCATAAACATCCTCAGTAGTTGCAACACTCTAACATCCTTAGCCTTTTGGTTATTTATCAAGTTCACCACTGCCATGTTGTCAACATGAAATAACACTGACCTGTTCTGAAATTCTTTGCCCCACACTAGCAATGCTACAATCAGTGGAAAGAGCTCCAAAAAAGCTATGCTCCTGCCTCGACTCTTCCAATGTATAGGCCAACCCTCTGCACACCACCTGCCTTCCCAGAAGATACCAAAACCATTAGATCCCGCTGCATCTGAGTATATTTGAACTTGCCAAATGAAGTTGTCATCTACAAACTGTAAAGGTACACCATTAAAATTGTCCAGGAAGCACAGCCACACTCGCAAATCTTCCTTGATGTGTTTCGTCACTCGCACTCTGTGGTGTGGGAGATACGCTCCCGATAAAGCAATGCATAGACGTCGACAAAACGTCCTCCCTGCCCTCACCACCCGGCAAGCAAAGTTCAGATAACCCAACAAACGCTGCACCTGCCTCACTTCAATCTTATTGGTATCCATAATCGTGAGGAGAAAAGCCTTAATTTCACAAATTTTACTCCGTGGTAGGCGCGCATACATCTGTGTGGTATCCAACTCTATGCCCAAAAAGGTTATGATTGTATCCGGTCCCTCGGTCTTGTCTGGTGCTAACGGGACCCCCAAAACTTCAGCCCATCTCTGAAAATGCATCAATGCCTGTTTACATTGCCCAGTGTTTGCTTTTCCTATGAACAGAAAGTCATCTAAGTAGTGACAACTGACACTCTCAGGACACGTCTGGGAAAAAATCCATTGTATGAATGTGCTGAACATTTCAAAAATCGCACAAGAGGCCGCACAGCCCATTGGCAATACCTTGTCCACAAAATAATGTCCTTCAAAGAACATTCCTAATAGTTCAAAGTCAGTAGGGTGAATTGGCATTAAACGAAAGGCCGATTGAATATCACATTTGGCCATTTCAGCTCCCTTGCCCACTTTCGTCACAAGCTCCATTGCCTCATCTACTGTTGTGTAGGATACTGATGTGTCGACTTCCGATATAAAATCATTGACAGATCCCCCCTCTGGCCAGGATAAATGCTGTATCATCCTATATTCCCCAGCAGCTTTCTTGGGAATAACTCCAATAGGGGAGACCATCAGATTCGGCAAAGGGCAGTGCCGGAAAGGGCCCGCTATTCTACCAACTTCGATTTCAGTTGCAAGCTTCTTACGGACCACCTCCGGCAATTCCTTCGCCGAACGTAAATTGTCAGCCCACCTCTGGTGCCTGGGTCCCTGGTATCCCAATTTAAAACCTTCTTGAAACCCCCAGAACAATCGAGCTGCTGAATCAGTATCAGGATATCTATTCAACCAGGGCACTAAGTTGTTCAATTTAATTGGAGTAGGCGCCTTTCGGGAAAGTATGGAAAGGGGCACCTCTGCCTCTTGTTGCCCAGCCCCCCTGCTCTGGGAACCGCTGCTGGTCACCGCCTCTGTACCCACTGAAATTCCCTGCTGGTGCATTACATTGCGTAAGCGGATGCCGTCCCCCACAATGGGAACAGTCGTGTTTGAAACGGCATAATGGCCTGTTGCACATGCCCCTGTTGTAATTCCAGCAGGCTCCTGTACCTGAAGAGAAACCTCTTCCCCCTGTACCCGCTCCGAATTGAGCGGGACGCCATAGAAAGGGCCGGTATGGGACTGGCAAGCCACTCGCTGTATGCGTCGTAGCTGATGGATGAGACGTGGACATCCATTGAAGCCACAACTCTGAATCCACATCACCCCAAGGCTTTTCTACACAGATGCTAATACGAGCTCTAAATTCCTCGTCATAATTCAGCCAAGAGTATCCACCAAAATGTGAATGTGCCTTCCTAACTATGTCCATATATTTGTACAAGGCCACAGATCTTTCAGGATACCTTTCACAGTAGATGCTCGCATAAATCAAGAAAGCTGAGGTCCAGTTCTCAATCGTGCGAGGCACCCTGGGACGTCGCGCCAACTCCCATTCTTCCTCTTTTGACCCCTCTTTTGCCTGTAGATCTCGGTGAAGCAACTTGAATATGTCCACACACTCGTGATTCCAAATTCGCTGTTTAGTTTTTTCTGATAAGTGGGAACCCAAAGGCATCGCCAGACCCATATAGGGAAGCTTCTGCCTAACATTAACAGTTACTCTTTGATCGGACGCCGCCTCCTTCGTATTCCCTCCCACCACGACCGGTAACTCCTGGGGTAAATCTAGCGTGCCTGTTGCTGCACTGGACGGCAGCTTACCTGGAACTGCCGCGGCACGCGGTACCACAATCTTTCTGCCCTCTCCTCCCCCCACAAACTCCACCACAGGTAGTTCCCTGAAATTCACTCTGTCGCTCCTTCCCTCATCCCACACTGCCCACCATTGATGCTTACCGCATGGTAGCTGTCCTGTCCGCCGCTGTAATTCCATCGGAGCCATCCGCTCTTGATAGTCCCGTGGTGTCACATTTTGAACCGAAGAGTCCGCACTTGACCTCTGGAACAACAAAGAAGAATTCGTTGCCCCCTCCCCAATCCTGACCTCTTTCCCCACATTGCCCCCAACACTCTGTTTTGAATTTACACTCTTTTTGCTTTTCTTGAAATTCCTAGTCTGACTCCTGGATGCCTGACTAAACTCACCACTCCCTTGAAAACCAGCACTAGTCCCTGGGCAAGCCCCGTCTCCCACCCCCCCATCAAACTGTGACCAAATCAGACTTGAACTCCGCTCTTGAGGCCTATCTGATCGCACAAAATCCGCTCTGGATTCGCAAGAGTAAACTTGATCAAGCTCCCCAGTATACTTTGACACTATAGGGGCAGCCGCATTAACAAATGGCCCATTCAAAGAATTCACCATTTGCGCTTCAACCATGTCGCGCTGTGCTCTCGAGTTAGCCACCTCTCTGGAAACATGGCGCACATCTTGTTTGTCAGTGAACATTGGGCGCTCCACCCAAAGCAACTGACCGTCTCCGCTCTCGCCCTGCGTGCTCTTCCTGTGTGGAATACCATATGGTGAAGGGCGTGCACATGGAAAAACATATTGAGTGTCCCATTGCCCGGCGTCTTGATCCCTAGACAAAAGTCCATGTCCTTGGTCCTGCTCGCACTCTACTTCTGAGTCAGTCTCTTCATAATAGTCTTCTTCTACCTCAGAATCACTCACATCCTGAGCCCCTTGACCTGAGCCATCTCGCTGACCTGTCTGATGCCCCGCCGCCGTATCCAATGGAGGCTTCCTCGCTCCAGTCGCCACCACTCTTGTCAACCTGGCACTATTCTGAGGTATAGGGATAGGAATCAGCTGAATGAGGGGGGCACTGGTGGGTTGCGTGTCATAAACTATTTCTTCTTCGCTGTCGCTTGAATACGCCACTAAAGAACCCAACCCACCTCTCATGATGAAGTTCTGACTGGCAGAACTCTGCATATAGTCCTTGCCCGTCGCATCCCGCACGGGAAGACAGCTAAAGGGGTGGGAAGGTAATGCTAACCCCTGTTCACCCATTCTGTCTTGCGTAAGGGCCACCTTCTTAATCGCTTTTTCTTTCCCTTTCCTCTTCAGTGCTACCTGTGTACCCTTCGTAGCCGCTCCTGAAGGTACCCCCGCCACTGGCACATTTACCTCAGCTCCAAAGTCACTTGCTGCCTTCTGCCGTGTGAGGGAAGACGCTCTTCGCTCCTCTGTACCCCTTTCTGTCTCCACAATTCTTAAGGCTGCTTCCGCACTCGCGCTCAAGGACCGAGCTCTCACCTTCTTCTTCTTGACAGAAGCCGGTTGACAGGCTTCAATGGCCATTTGAACCCCTTTTGCCGCTTGTCTCCGTGGTGGGCGCTTCGGGGGGAGCATTTCCTCAAGTGCTGCTTGTGTCAGCATGTCCTCCCTGCCTTCCTGCTGTATTACCCTTAAGGCAGCTATTAAATTTTCACTCATATCCATTTCTCCCCTTCAACAAAAACCTCCCTTTCTCTCACTAAATACACTATTTTCTACCGTAATATAAATATAAACACTATCTATGCTCACTATTCTGTTTTTTACTGAAAAATGCCCTCTCTATCTACCTACGCCTGCTCTCCTCACTAAAAAACGCCGTCTAAACTGCCCTAACGCTCTCCCTGCCTCACGCTCCTGGACCCTACCATCTGTGCAAAAATCCGCAGGGGGAGACGTCTCGCGCCGCTCGCCCCTGCGGAGCCAGAAGCACATGGTCAGCCTGCTTTAGCCATTGGCTTACCTACCTGAGAATGACAGCCTTCCACTCTTCCACAGCGGTCACATCCACACAATGAATAGTCACCATTAACACTGAGGAATATATGCGCAAGTGTACTTTTTCATTAAATGAAAAAATGATAAAATGATAAAATATCTATCTATCTATCTATCTGTCTATCTATCTATCTATCTATCTATCTATTTAGCTATCTATCTAGATATACGTATTGGCTTTCAAACAGTGCTTGTTTTCATACTGTTTGTGTCTTCATACAAAAACATTCACAGACAATCTAAGCACTGGCAAATCCAAAAGGCCAAAAGCCAACCTCAGACTTATTGGCCTAGTCAATGTTTCTTCAGTATAACCTTGACATAATTCTTCTTTTCTCTTTTTATTGTTGCTTTTAATTTAAAGTGGCAGTAGCATGCTTCTCCCAAACACTAACGGTTACTTAATGAGTGCCTTAAAATGGCAACCATGCTCACTTTGTTAATGATTTGTGCATGTGCACATCTCTATGGCATGCTTCACAACACATACTAGTCATTGGTGGCTATTCATAAAGATAAATTAACATTGAGTAAATTTAAACATGTAAAGTTACTCTTACAATTATGAGTAACTTTACTTTTGCCATTCACTTTTTACAAGTGTAAAGTTACTCAAAAGTGATGACTTACATGCCTCCATCCCCTGAAATAGGGAGTAGAGTCAGTGAAATATCAAATACAAATGTAAAGTTTCTATTAATGGTGAGTTTACAACCATATTATAAGTTCAATACACTTGGAGAAGGCCTCTGCAATCGGGGCCGAAATCTCTCTATGGTAAAGTAGAGAAATGTATACAAGTTTATTGACGTTTACATTTCATTTTTTGTGTTTTTTTGTATGTTAAATCTTAATATTAAATCATTTTATATGTGTTTTGTAATGTAGAATATTTTTTATAATATTACCTCACTATTACATACATTGTCAATTATTTGAAATACATGTTAGTATATTAAATTGAATGAACATTATTTGTAAAAGTTTTTTTTAAATTAACGCACTTAAATTAACATTATATTTATTATGTTTTAAAAGTTACTGAAAGTAATGTAAAAAATGAATTTCGTTTAATATAATTAATTAAAGAAACAAATAGTTATGTTTGCCTTTAAATTGAATGAGTCATTCAGCATTTTAATTTTGTTATGTAATGATTTCTATCTAATTTTCCAAATATTTAAATTGCATATATATATTTTATTGATATCAACATATTTTCTATGTTTTTTGTAAGTTCCGACCTCTATTATTTTCTATAGGAGGGTTTGTCAGTACCATTGAGTGGCCATGGGTGATGCTGGACCTACTACAGCTCTGAGCTGGAGTACATTTACGACTGTTTTGAATCCTTTTTAGGCCTTGCCTCAGACAGCTCATGCACTGTGATGAAGCAAAGCTTCGCATATTTTGCGACCTTGCCGAAGTCATGAACCTCGTTTATGTGTAACAAGGTAATAAGTGTACGTCTTACTAATGTTCATTTTATGTTAACCGAGGTTTCCAGACGCTTGCCTATGTGTTTTACTAAAATAATTTACTCGAGTCATTTAAAATGTCTGCCGCTTGTATTTAGTTACTGCGCATGCGTCAGTTACACTCACGTGTCCTGACGCGTCTGCAGAGTTGGAGGGAAAATTATGCGCATGCGTAATACATAGCTTGACCCATAATGTGGTACTGCTCGTGCCACTGCTCTTGTCACCGTTTCTATGTAGCTGACATTTAGACTGCATAAGTATATTTTATGATGATAAGTTGAAAGTACAACCCTATGATGTGATTTCATAACGTTATGTTTGTGTATTAATTTGTTCTCGCTTACTTTTCATGTACCGCGGGGAATGGGGGTCCGAACTGATTGGGAGCCATATTGACGGTCTCTTCTGCGCATGACCAGGGAGCACTGAAAGGTGGCCACTTTGGACAGTGGAACTCAGCCAGCTGGCAGCCACAGTCAAGATGCGCCTGGGAAAGCCACCTCTGCGCTATGAGAACGGAGAATGTTGCTCCTCATGTGTTACATTGTTAATTTGTCACTCGTATTTCTGCACGGTTTCTCATGGGAACCCCAATTTTGCTAGGCGGTACCCAAATATGTAAAGTAGGCATATAAATCGTGTATTCTGATTGGTGTGTTACCCAAATCCTACCTTAGGACCAATCCAAATTGAGGGATTCTGACACTTTGCAACATTGGGGGGTGGTACACTGACCCAAAAGAGTATATCTACCCTGGGTTCACCTAGGGAATTGTCCGACTTGTCTGGTTTAGCTGACCTGTCACTGACCCATCGTACTCAATAGGTGACTGAAGATACAGAGCGCTGCGGAGCACTCTGTCCGAAATTGACCATAGACTAAGGTTTTACTGAACCTTAAAGTGCTGGCGAAGCACTTTGCTGGGAGTTCGCTGACCCAATCGGGGTCTTGATCGATAGCTGCAGAGAGGGTGGAACGCAGGCGTTGCTTCCAAACTGCGGGTGTGGTCCTGTCCTGAGCGGTCCTGTCCTGAGGGTTTGCTGTCCTGTCCGGAGGTCCTGTCCAGATTCCTAATCTAAGAGTATCCTGTCCTGTCCGGGGTGTCCATTCTGCACCTGCTGTCCTTTGAGGGGTATCCTTCCTTGAGGGTTTCCTGTCCTTAACTGACCCGTGGCCAGGGTTTGGTTTCCACACCAGTCTAGGTAAATACTGCTCTAAGTTCCTTAAAACTTGCACCTTTCTATATTCTCTGTCTTTTTGCTTAAATAAAGACACTCCTTTGCACATGTTGATTTTTCCATGCTTTTGCCGCAAACTATTGAATCATAAAGTCAAGTGCATATACTCTTAAATTGTTCCTATGCTATCCTACCTTTTGGAAATCATATTTTGCATTGCAGTTTGTCATTTTCTGATATGGTCTCGAATGGCATTGCTCAAATATTTTAAAGATTTCTTGCCTTGAATGTATAGCATATTTCCTTTGCATCTCATTATTGCATTTAAATGGTTACACTGACTTTATTTCTCTATAGTTATGTACTTTTCATTATCTTGGTTATTGATTGCCTTATTCTTGTAAGCCTAATGCTTGAGGATAACGAACTTTAGATAAACATTATAAAACTTCCAGTTGTCCGTGGTCATTTACAACAGTATTGAATGTCATTTTGAAATTGCATTTGCTGCCTTTCCTTTTACAGCTAGGCCCCTGATCCATTGAAGTCATAGGTACCCGTGTCGGTGGATGGTAAGTCGGGTACACTGAGTAATAACAGTAGGGAACACACACACAATTGGTAGCAGCCCGTGAAGTCGCCTGGTCAATGAATAGTGTGAATTGAAAGTATATGGGCCCTGAAGCCGGAAACGGCGAAATCATTGGCTGGGTGACCTCGCGCGCTCTATCAGTTTTCTGGTAGATCAGAGGATGGTTAGGGACTAGCTAAAGGTTAGGCAGGATTAGTTAGACTAGTTAAGTCGGGAGCTGCTAGTACATTAATGCTGCTATAAGAGCGGCTGTTCCGAGGGGACTGATCACTCTCTTGTGAATACGCTGCTGAAATCAATGAACTGTTTTTTCATTATTATTCTTGTTCTTATATTGTTATATGTATTAATCCATGCATTTGTAAACCGTATTGTTTCTTGTTGTCCGAACTCCCCGGGGAATTGAAAGGGCAAGTGGTGAATAGAATCCATTGTCCTGAGGTCACAGGCTTGAGGAAAGTTAGGTGCAGGTTAGGATAACCGGGAAGCACTAACTAGGGGTTTCTGAATACATGTGTGAATAAATGTCAGTAACGAAGTTCATTGGCAAAATTCCCATAGTGGCGTAACCTAGTAAGGGTCACATCGGAAGAGTAGCAGGTTCCTCGGAGCTTGGGTGAAAGCAAAGGGGTCCGCTGGGAAACCTTAGACTCGGATATATCCCGGAAAGAAGTGGATGAGTTTAGGGGAATAACAGGTTCACCAATGCTAGAGTGAAGGGTAGGCGGAAGGGATCTACCCGCAGCGCGTGAAAAGTAAATGGAAGTAGTTTACTTGCAGTAAAAGAAATCTTTCTGTCTAGACACTTGAGCACTGTGGCGAATGTGTATTCGTTGTTAAATAACCAAGCACTGAGCACTTTAGAAAGAAAGAAAGTTTCCGTTACCTGGTGAAGGGAGGGAGTCAGTCGCGAAGCGTCTCTGACGTCACTCCGTGCCGCGCTGGGATTGGTAGAAGCAGCGGGCGGGTAGCGGGGCTGGAATTGTAAAGGAGGGGTGAAGCGCCGAGGAGTGAGCACTGTCTCACGAAGGGGCCGCGCACCCATTGGCCGAAAATACTTGAACGCGTGCACCTCATTGGTCACACGGAATTGCAAGACGCATTCTGATTGGAGGTGATTTTGTAAACAGAATTTAGCGTAAAAATCGTATGTGGCACTCGTATTGTCCAGAGACTAGACCCGATCCAAGAAACCAAGGGTTTGAAAGGGATCAGTGGAAAGCTAATAGATACGATATCATGTACGGAGCTAAGAGAAAGATGTCCCTTGTAAGTAGGGTAAAGAATTATTTCAAAACGGACAAACCGATTAAGTCTAGAGAGGGCGTTACTATCCCGCCACCGAATACTCCTGCCTCATTCATGATGTTTGACCGAGGGTACAATACCTGTGTGTGGTTGGAGAATTGGGTAAGGTACACAAAAGATGACGGAGTATTGGCTTTTCCGTTAGACGGTACCTTCAATGGTAGGATTTTATTCAATTTGAGAACCCGCATGAATGAATTACATCCCAGACCGAGACTAACGCAGTATGAGGCATTAGAGGAATGGGAGATTGAGGCTTTTGAAAGAGAGAAACCCCGAATGGACAAAGGTCTGACTAAGTGGTACCCCCGGCTGAAACAGGAGACCAGGGATAAGAGGATGAAACAGTGGAGGCAGAGCATGATTGTTGAGGGTCTGTTTCCCATGATGCCAGCATGTACCCCTTCGGGGGAAGGGAAAAAGACAGAAAAATGTAAGCATTGGGGAGCCCTTGGAGAGTCAGACGATGAATTGTTAGATGACATCTTTACGAGAAGTCCGCCCCCTTATAATGAAGGAGCCCGACCTTCCAGTGCAGGAGAGAATCTCCAGCGTCCATCTATTAAGGAGGAGGACAGATCCCTATGTAGGGGGGGAGGGGGCCAGGTATTGCCCTATTTCGAGAAGCCCGAGCCCCCGGAGGTACGCAATATATATCCTAGAATGCCCGAGAGCTCAGAGGAAAAATATTCCCGTGAAAGAACATTTTACCCCAGACCTCTTTATGAGAACGAAGAAAAGCCAGTAGGTTCAGGAGTACCCTTTTTGCAGCCTCCATATGGGGAAGAGCGCAGGTCGTTGGGGACAGGAACTTTGTTCCCGAAACCAAATTATGGTGGGGGTCCAAGTGAAACGCATCCTACTGCCCCGAGTCTTACCCCTCACCTGACCCCACAGATGATACCTGACCAGACATTAGGAAGAGTACTAGAGGAAAGGGAGCAAGAGGCCCTAGCTAGACAGAGGACAGAAATAATTCAGAAGATCTTCCAGTTAAATACCAGTCCTGAAGCTTTGACTATTCCGGTAACAATCGGACCCGTGGTTCCATTGTACGGGAATAGTCAAGGAGGTCTGAACCCTCCAGTTATGAACCCGATAATGGCCCCGCCGAGGCAAGAGCCCCTACTGATAGACGACCAGTCCAGTGAGTGCGAGTCCGAAGTTGTGTTCTTGGACCTGCCAAACAAACAAGCAGGGAAGGGAGTGCAGAAGAGGCATAATCCTTTTGATACAAAAGAAATTAAATTAGAATCAGCAACGGGTACCAGGAGTGTCTCTTTGGTAACGCCGGAAGAAATTGAAAATTGGAGTCGTGAATTAGAAAAACAGGCTCCGCAAACGAAACCTTTAGACCTCTACAAACTGAGAGTAGAAATAGAGGAATTAATGGCAGGAAATGTGGGATTGGACAGATTGAATACCTATTCTGAGGAAGAATTGCTGTTTATGTGTAAAAGCCTTACCCGGAGTACTAGGGTGCTCCACGAAAAACTGACCGACACCGCAGCTAGTATGGGGATAGATATATCCAGATCGAAGCCCTTGCAGAAACCATACCGAGCTGAGTTCTCAGATAAGGATTTAGAGAACTTGAATGTGTCAGGGAGAAAGTTGCAGATTAAAGAGTTGCTTGCAGTTTTGCAAAAATGGGGAGATGTGGAAAAGTGGAAAACGAGGTGGGCACGTAAGAAAGATGAGGCCCGATCAAGACAAGCTACCCCTGAGTTCCCTCTGAGAGAAGTAGACAAGCCCGAAACATTATGCCCCATGCGTGAAGTACCAGGTGGGAGGTATGTGCATGTTCCATGGTCCAGACAGGATATTGTGTCCTTTACTAACGATTTTCCGAAACTGCGCGAGAAGCCAGTTGAATGGTACCGGCAAGTGGAAAGGTTCGTAAAGGTGCAGAAATGCCTGTGGAAAGACCTGGATGGGTTTTTCGATATTGTGGTCCCGGTCGATCTATGGACCGAGTGTAAAATAGCCATAGCCTGGCCTAGTGAGGAGTACACAAGAGATAAAGAAACAGGGGAACCATCGAAAGAAGTGATGAGAAAATATGAACAAGTAATTCAGCATCTGAAACTAAAGGTGCCAGCTAAGGAAACTGATTGGACCAGGATAGATAGAACAACGCAGGAAAGAGAGGAGACAGTGCACTCCTATTATGAAAGACTGTTGCAGGTGTTTAAAACATACAGTGGTATAGATAACATCGAGATGAAGGACATGACGCACTTCATTTACAGGTTTGTAAACGGTTTAAGACCTGAAATTTGTCAGTGGATAAAAGATAACAAAATCTGTTGGCACTCCAAAAAGGTAGACGAGGTCCTGCGGTACGCAAAGTACTGCGAGGACGAGATGGCAGAAAAGAAAAAGGCTCTCAAGGAAAAAGTGATGTGGGCTCAGGTGAAGCTCGCAGAACAGCAGGAAAAGCAGTTGAGTAACATGGTCAAAAACACTAAAAACGAAGGCCCTGGGGGAGGGGGAGGAGGCAAGCCCCGGCCCAAAATGAGCAGGGAGGAGGCTATGAAGAAATTTCCCTGCCATCAGTGCGGCGAAATTGGACACTGGCGTAACGAGTGTCCTTACTTGCCGGAAGATAACCCCAAAATTCCTGATTTAACTCCACAGACGCAGAAAGAGAGACCAAGAAAGACTCAACCACAGGTAAAAACAGTTCAGGTGCCCCGAGCACCAAAGCAAGTATACAGGGGAAAACAGGCAGAGGGAGATGAGATAGAAGTCTGGGAAAGCAATGAGAACAGAAATGTAGCAACTTCGCAGTATCTTTTAAATGATACCTTCCTTTGTGATGACTAGTACTGACGTGGCCTGAGAGGGGAGGACGAGGAGTGCGTACTTGGCGCCTCCTTGCCGGTAGACCAGTCCGGACCATACATTGAAGGAAAGGTTGACGGAAACGATGTCACCTTTCTGTTGGACACTGGCGCTACCCGTTCTACTGTGAGAACAGTGGACGTTCCAAACCTACCCCTCTCGGGAGAAGCCATCCAAGTAGTGGGTGTATCTAATCAATTGATTAGTACTCCTGTTACCAAGCCCATGGAGATATCAATTGGAAACTTTAAGGAAATGCATAGATTTGTCGTTTGCGACACCAGTCCAGTGAACTTGCTGGGACGTGATTTGCTGTGCAAAATGAACTGTACCATCTTTTGCACACCAAAGGGTGTTGAAATTCAGACCCCAGATGAAGACGGCATTTATAAATTAATGTTAGTCAGACCTGACTCGGAAATTAAACGAATGACCATGCAGGATTTACCCCAAGAACTCCAAGAAGCAGTGAAGCCAGAGGTGTGGGACTTTACTGGGAAAGATGTAGGGTTAATGAAAAATGTGGACCCCATACAGATAGCAATAAAAGACAATGCAGTATACCCCAATACTAAACCCTACAGAATGAATGCAGAAGTGAAAGCTGGTGTTGCTGTGGAAATACAGAAATTGCTGGAAGGAAACATCATACAGGAGGTAATGAGTAGCCCATGTAACTCTCCGATTATGGGCATCAAGAAGCCTAGTGGCAAGTACAGAGTAGTACAGGATCTACGAAAAGTCAACAAAATAGTAGTTCCCTGTTGCCCTATTGTCCCGAACCCAGCAGTGATTCTGTATCAGATTCCCTGGGATGCTGAGTGGTTCACTGTGATAGATTTGTGTCATGCATTCTTTTCCATTCCTTTGCATCCAGATAGCAAATTTCTTTTCTCATTTGCCTTCGAAGGTCACGTGTATTGCTGGAACCGGGTCCCTCAAGGGTATACAGAGAGCCCCTCTATCTTTAATCAGATCTTGAAAAAATGTTTGGAAACTTTAGTCCTACCTGGGAACTCTGTCTTAGTGCAATATATAGACGACCTCTTGGTGGCGTCTAAAAGTCATAAGGATTGTGTGATTGACACCATTGCCCTACTGAATCACCTGTGTGAAAAGGGACATAAAGTGTCCCCTGACAAGTTACAGTTTTGTGCAAAATCGGTGAAATATCTGGGGCACCAGATAGAAAAAGGTGTCAGAAAAGTGACATCGGAAAGAGTGAGGATAATTCAAAAAATGCAGTTACCCCGTACTCAGAAAGAGATCAGAATGTTCCTGGGTGTGATAGGATACTGCAGGCAGTGGATTCTGGGATTTGCAGTCCTAGCTAGGCCCTTGATAAAAATGACCAAAAGAGGAACACCCGAGATTGTAGAATGGGATGATGAAAGCTTAACAGCCTTCACCAAACTACGAGATTGTCTGTGTACAGCCCCTGCATTGGGAATGCCAGACTATTCCAAAGAATTTGCCCTGTTCTGTGACACTCGTGATAATTGTGCATTGTCGGTCCTGACACAAGATCATGGCACAGCGAGAAGGCCTGTGGCATATTTCTCTGCCACCCTGGATCCAGTGGCTGCTGGATTACCAGGTTGTCTGAAAGCAGTAGCTGCTACCTGCGCAAGTTTAGAGCAGAGTGAGTCCATTGTCATGGGACATCCGGTAACTGTGTATGTCCCACATGGAGTGGTAATTTTGTTGACCAGAACCAAAACTCAGTATCTCACTCCTAGTCGGCTGACTAAATATGAAAGGATTCTTGTGGGTGCTGCAAATGTAAACATTGTTAGGTGCAGTATTCTGAACCCAGCCACCTTACTTCCCGACCCAAAGGATATGGAAGGGGGGGTGGATGATGAACATGATTGCATAGACTTAACAGAATTCAACACTAAGCCACGCCCAGACATAAAAGAAACGCCATTGCCTGAGCATGACAAAGAATTATTTGTAGATGGTTCATGTCTAAGGCATGAACGAGGAGGCCTGAGTGCTGCCTATGCGGTAGTATCCTTAGAGAAAATCGAGGAAGCAGGTTACCTATATCATATCAAGTCTGCACAAGTAGCCGAATTGATTGCTATGATAAAAGCTTGCCAAATTGGGAAGAACATACGCATAACAGTGTATACTGACAGTCAGTACTGTTATGGGGTTGTGCATGACTCTGGCCAGTTGTGGCTACAGAGGGAGTTCCTGACTTCATCAGGTACCCCCATTCGAAATGGAAAGGTTGTTCAGGACCTTTTAGAGGCAATCCAGTTACCAAAGGAACTGGCAGTGGTAAAATGTGCTGCTCATAAGAAGAGCATGGACAAGGTATCACTGGGAAACGATTATGCTGATCGAGTGGCCCAATGGTGTGCAAGAGATCGGTATATCGTAAATCCAAAACGAGGGGGGCCAGGAACCAGCTGCCAACTTCAAGTGTTTGAAGAAGTGCCTACATGGGATGAAGTGAAAGAGTGGCAGCAGGCGGCACCTTGGCAAGAAAGAGAGAAGTGGAAGGACGATGGGTGTAGACCAAGACGTGTGGATGGTGTCATTATAGGTCCAACTGGTATGCCTGTGTTACCTAGACACCTACTTAGCACAATGGCAAGGTTGATACATGAAGGATCACACATTGGTAGGGACGCCATGATTCTAGTGTTCCAACAGACTTGGTACAGTAAAAAGTTCAGGAAAGTAGCAGAGTCCCTCTGCCAGAGGTGCCTGACATGTCAAAAGATGAACCCAGGGAAAAAGACTGTAGTGGAACTGGGGAAAATTGGGAGGTCCGGGGGTCCCTTTGTAAGGATACAGGTTGATTTCATCACCATGCCCCGTTGTGAAGGGAAACGATATGTCCTTGTCATGGTCTGTTTATTTTCAAAGTGGGTGGAAGCTTTCCCTACTCCCCAAAATGACGCAAAAACAGTAGCTAAGTGTTTATTAAAAGAACTGATACCTAGGTTCGGGGTTCCAGTCACTATTGAATCAGACCAAGGCTCACATTTTCATAATGAAGTGATCGACGAACTCTGTAAGGCCTTTGGAATTTCACAGAAGCTTCACTGTGCCTACCGTCCAGAGGCTTCTGGAGTAGTGGAACAAATAAATGGAACTATCAAAAACAGACTAGCAAAACTGTGTGATGCAACTAAATTGACCTGGGTGAAGGCCCTGCCCTTGGTCCTGATGGGACTCAGAAGTATTCCTGATCGCAAAACAGGCCTAAGTCCCCATGAAATCATTATGGGAAGAGTGATGAGACAAGCATGGGTACCAGGAAGCAAACTGTTGAGTATTACTGATGATTTGGTGCTTGAATACTGCAAGAGATTGGGTGACCAAGTGCGTTCTATCTCTCGCCAGATCGGAGAAGACGCCATCCTCAATCCAACGACTCCTCTCCACAAACTGGTCCCGGGGGACTGGGTGAAGATAAAGAAGCATACTCGGAAGAGCTGCCTGGAGCCAAGGTGGGGAGAAAAACATCAGGTGATCTTGGTAACTACCACAGCAGTAAAGTGTGCAGGAGTTCCACGCTGGGTACACGCCAGCCACACCCAGAAGGTATTACCAGACGAAGAGCCTGAAGAAGAAGGGCGTCCAGCAGAGGACTCTGCAGGAGCCAGACCGGAAGTAGCTGACGACGTACAGCCCAGTACCAGTCGAGCTGCAGAATCAGCAGATGTTGGCCCAAGAATAGTTGATAACGAACTGCCAAGAGTCCAGCCTGCTGAAGGGGTCCAAGAAGCTGAGCCAGAAGTAGCTGAAGACGAGCTGCCAAGCATATGGCCAGAAGAGTGGATTCCATTGATTGATCTCACTGAAGATCCCATTCGAACAAGGGAGCGACTTCAGGAAGGTAGAGAGTGGACTAGTGAGGAAAAGCAAGGCACAGGCGAAGAACCTCCGAATCTTGAGATTCACATCAAAACTGAGGAAGGAGAAGGTCAGACAGGGATAGAGCACGTGATTGATACAGAACAAGTGAATAAGACTGAACAAGTGCCCGATACTGAACAAGTGCAGGATACAGAGCAAGTGTTTGATACTCCTCCACTGACACCTGATATTGGGAAGGGACAGACTAGACATAGTGTAATAGTTCGAGCAGAAGAAAGTCCAGAGATCGAAGTGCTTGAACAGGATCAGATAGAATTAGAAGAACGTGTTCAGGAAACAGAGTCAGAGACACTTGAAGAGCAAAAACAGAATTTACCTGAACAAGGCCAGATTAGTACCCAGGCAGAAGAAACAGATGCTAGCCCTGGGATTAGTCAGATAGAAGAAGAAGAAACTGAAACAGAATTGCCAACAGTAAATGAGAACAAAAGGGCAAGAGAAGGGAACGAAGTTCAAGTACCTACAAAAAGACTTAAGAAAAGAAAGCATCTTGAGCCTAAATACATAAAGAAATTGAGATTGAGAATAAAAACAGTAGAAGAAAAACGTGCAGAAGAAAGGAGAAGTGCTCGCATAGCAGAACAACCAGAAGACACTTCCAAAAGAAGGAGTGATCGGATAAAGAGACAAAACAAAAAGTACAAGTCACCTGAATGGACACTTGTGTTAGAAGAACTTGAAGATCTCGATATCACTGACGTAAGCGACGGAGAGCCCGTCCCTGAGTACTCTGACGAAGAGGAAGAAGAGCCACCGTGAATTTGCACAAAAGTAAGATACTTGTGTAGAGACACAAAGAGGGGTCGAGAAACTTCTTCTGAGCCAAAATGTCTGATACAAACGTGAATGGTAGACCTAGTCGCAGCGGTTGTAAAACTTGCTGCAAGGTATGTGTCTGTAGTATAGTTGTCCTGATATTACTCTGGATAGGACTAACAATTTTCATTCCCTTTGCTGTAAGCAAAGACACTAATATTGTCCCTACTGAAATTGTAAATACTGACAGTGAAGAGCTGACAACACAGAGTGTAGCTAGACATGAGAGAGCACTGAGACAAACAAAACAAGACTTAGAAGCATCAGATGAGGAAGAACTACATTATCATAGAATCAAAAACAGGACACGCTTAAATGTTTTCGCAAACTTGTTAATACACTATGTAGAGACTATGGAAATTGAAGATTGCTATGTCTGCATGAAGCTACCTACTTCTGTAGCTGAAGGTGTGACATACCATCACTTGCCGCTGACATACGGAATTTCCTGTAGCATTTTAGCTAGTTTATTTTACAAAAGAGGACCGTTACAGTACTATTACTCTAACAATGACGTGATCTTTTCTGAGCTTCCTATACGTGGGAACTTGAATCCTGTACATACCAAAAGTGACGCAATACGATACATGGGGGATTATTTCCTGACTATAGGTAACATTGACATAGCGGACGCACACAGAGATAACTTGACTTGTTCTTTGCATGAGCAGGAAAAGATGTTCCTAAACATGGCAGAGAAAAGGAGAATTAAAATACAAAAGAAGGCTAATGACGAAAGTCAGAAAAAGCCAAAGTGGGCAGAGAACATGGAAGGCACCTCAACTGGTGGGGCGGGTCCTGCTCTGTTGCTGGATTTTGAAAAGAAAGGCAAGCTATGTCTTCACCGCGAGAAGACTAGCTATTATAATAACATTTTCATTGGTTCCAGTGAATGCGAACATAATTACAAGGTAATTGGAGGTTGGGGTTTCAAAAATGGGTCAGAGCCTGTGTTTCCTGGAATTTATTATATTTGTGGGGACAAGGCTTATTTCAAATTGCCGGATCACTGGTATGGAAGTTGCTATTTTGGCATTGTCTTCCCGAAAATATACCATGTGAATGGAGTTGCTGGAAACAGTGAAAATACTAATGGCTTAGTGCGTAGTAAAAGAGAAAGTATAGGTGAAATTATGGGTAGTATTTTCAGTGCACTGATACCTGGAGTGGGAGTGGTTCTGAACACTCACAGAATTTGCAAATTGTCTACTATAGTGGATGTATTGTCTACTGAGACAGCTCATGGATTTCTGCTGGTCAATACCGAAATGGTTGCGATCAGATCAATGGTTTTGCAGAATCGACTTGCTCTTGACACCTTATTAGCGAAAGAGGGCGGAGTCTGCCGGATGTTGAAGGCGCAACATTGTTGCACTTATATTCCGGATAAAAGTGTGCAGCTCAAAAGATATGTGAGAAACATTACTAATTTGGCAAAGGAACTCAAACCACTCGAGGTTGATAGTGCCTGGAAGAGACTGGTAGATGGTCTCTCAAATGTAGGTCATTGGTTTGCTAGTATAGGTAAAGGCTTATTGCTCAAAGTACTGATGCCAATTGGAATAATAGGTCTCATCCTATTTTTCATATTTGTCTGTTGCAAATGCCGCAAGCGCACCGGAAAGCATGAAGTGAATGCAAGAGGGGTGAAACGAAGTGTGGATGAGATTGAATTGGAGGAAGTGAATGATCAGATATACAAAAAGGTGAAGACTTCTCACCCTACCAAAACTGAGAGAGAAAAGTTGGAACGCTTGCTGGAAGAGATAGAATTGTATAAAGTGTGAAAGAAAGTTGGCATCTGGTTCCATTATATTTTGTGATGATAGTAAATATCATCAAAGAGGGGATTGATGAAGCAAAGCTTCGCATATTTTGCGACCTTGCCGAAGTCATGAACCTCGTTTATGTGTAACAAGGTAATAAGTGTACGTCTTACTAATGTTCATTTTATGTTAACCGAGGTTTCCAGACGCTTGCCTATGTGTTTTACTAAAATAATTTACTCGAGTCATTTAAAATGTCTGCCGCTTGTATTTAGTTACTGCGCATGCGTCAGTTACACTCACGTGTCCTGACGCGTCTGCAGAGTTGGAGGGAAAATTATGCGCATGCGTAATACATAGCTTGACCCATAATGTGGTACTGCTCGTGCCACTGCTCTTGTCACCGTTTCTATGTAGCTAACATTTAGACTGCATAAGTATATTTTATGATGATAAGTTGAAAGTACAACCCTGTGATGTGATTTCATAACGTTATGTTTGTGTATTAATTTGTTCTCGCTTACTTTTCATGTACCGCGGGGAATGGGGGTCCGAACTGATTGGGAGCCATATTGACGGTCTCTTCTGCGCATGACCAGGGAGCACTGAAAGGTGGCCACTTTGGACAGTGGAACTCAGCCAGCTGGCAGCCACAGTCAAGATGCGCCTGGGAAAGCCACCTCTGCGCTATGAGAACGGAGAATGTTGCTCCTCATGTGTTACATTGTTAATTTGTCACTCGTATTTCTGCACGGTTTCTCATGGGAACCCCAATTTTGCTAGGCGATACCCAAATATGTAAAGTAGGCATATAAATCGTGTATTCTGATTGGTGTGTTACCCAAATCCTACCTTAGGACCAATCCAAATTGAGGGATTCTGACACTTTGCAACATTGGGGGGTGGTACACTGACCCAAAAGAGTATATCTACCCTGGGTTCACCTAGGGAATTGTCCGACTTGTCTGGTTTAGCTGACCTGTCACTGACCCATCGTACTCAATAGGTGACTGAAGATACAGAGCGCTGCGGAGCACTCTGTCCGAAATTGACCATAGACTAAGGTTTTACTGAACCTTAAAGTGCTGGCGAAGCACTTTGCTGGGAGTTCGCTGACCCAATCGGGGTCTTGATCGATAGCTGCAGAGAGGGTGGAACGCAGGCGTTGCTTCCAAACTGCGGGTGTGGTCCTGTCCTGAGCGGTCCTGTCCTGAGGGTTTGCTGTCCTGTCCTGAGGTCCTGTCCTGATTCCTAATCTGAGGGTATCCTGTCCTGTCCGGGGTGTCCATTCTGCACCTGCTGTCCTTTGAGGGGTATCCTTCCTTGAGGGTTTCCTGTCCTTAACTGACCCGTGGCCAGGGTTTGGTTTCCACACCAGTCTAGGTAAATACTGCTCTAAGTTCCTTAAAACTTGCACCTTTCTATATTCTCTGTCTTTTTGTTTAAATAAAGACACTCCTTTGCACATGTTGATTTTTCCATGCTTTTGCCGCAAACTATTGAATCATAAAGTCAAGTGCATATACTCTTAAATTGTTCCTATGCTATCCTACCTTTTGGAAATCATATTTTGCATTGCAGTTTGTCATTTTCTGATATGGTCTCGAACGGCCTTGCTCAAATATTTTAAAGATTTCTTGCCTTGAATGTATAGCATATTTCCTTTGCATCTCATTATTGCATTTAAATGGTTACACTGACTGTATTTCTCTATAGTTATGTACTTTTCATTATCTTGGTTATTGATTGCCTTATTCTTGTAAGCCTAATGCTTGAGGATAACGAACTTTAGATAAACATTTTAAAACTTCCAGTTGTCCGTGGTCATTTACAACAGTATTGAATGTCATTTTGAAATTGCATTTGCTGCCTTTCCTTTTACAGCTAGGCCCCTGATCCATTGAAGTCATAGGTACCCGTGTCGGTGGATGGTAAGTCGGGTACACTGAGTAATAACAGTAGGGAAAACACACACAATTGGTAGCAGCCCGTGAAGTCGCCTGGTCAATGAATAGTGTGAATTGAAAGTATATGGGCCCTGAAGCCGGAAACGGCGAAATCATTGGCTGGGTGACCTCGCGCGCTCTATCAACTGTCTATTACTAAACCTTACAGTGGCTTAAAGCCTGCCCCAGTGCTTACCATTGATTGTCTTCATTGTCAATCTCATTTGCTTTTTTCTAATACATTAGCATGTGTGGGCTTGACTTCCTCTTTTTGGGCTTGTCCCACCCCTTCAGCATGGACCCATTACTTGTGTACTTCCACTGCTCTGTTTTCAGGAGCTACTGTTGTATTTTTCTTTAAGCACTCATCAAGAGTGCACGTGTTTTCCTGCTGTCCCCCTCGTATGTGTCTCCCCGTCTCCCACACTCACTGCTTACCCTGTGCTTCACCCACATATTTCACCCTGTGTTATATTTTTACCCCCACCTGCACAGTGCACTCTCTCTCGTTCACTTTCTCTATGTCCCTCTCTCTGTCGGTTCCCCCCACTATGTTATCCCGCCCCTCGGTTTAGCCCCTTGTTATTCCCTCCTGTGTCGATGTTTCTTTCCCTTGTTCTTCTCTCCTCCCACTTATGCTCTGGCCCTTGTGTGCTTCCCTGCCCATGTGCTTCTTCCACCCCCAGCACCAGGTTTCTCTCTCTCACAGCTGTTTGCTTTTCCTAATCCGTATAGCCAACAGCCGCAGTCCGTGCAGGTAACAGCGGTGGGGCGGTGGGGCCGGGTGAGGGAGGGTGCAGAGGGAAAATGAAATAAATAAATAATTTTCCCTCTGCATCGTCCATCGAAATCCCCCCTCACCCGGCCCCTAATATTTGGTTCCTGTGACGTGAGACTTGCTCACCTTTACACAAGCGGAGCAGGCTTGGCACAGAAAAAGGGTGTGCAGCAAGAATGCTGAGCATTTCTACACTCAACCACTGGTGCTCCTGGGGAGTTTGTTCACCACAGATCTGCGATATAGGTGATTGTGACGACCACCGTGTGGGCACTGCACCCTGTGATACATTCATCCAGTGTTGGGTCAGCGAAGGTTCTTTTTAAATTGTGCAAAGAATGTGTGTGTGTGTTGCTTTTCTGTGGCTCTGGCAGTGCATGATGTATGTTTCAAGCTGATGCATGAAAATGAACACTCCTGTGTGAGAGCAAAAAATGTGTCAGCATCTTGCCTGTATAAACAGACTTATGTAAGAATCCACTGCTTGTTTACTTTAACAAAATCCAAAAATCCCAGCCTTGTTACATGCTGTCCACATAAATAAAAGGAGTTAAAGCAGCTACCTGGCCTGCTTGCAGATCCCACACATGAAACAATTCACCCTTCTTGCTTCTGTTTCCTGTGCATTCAATTACCGGGGGGGAGGGGGGGAGCATGACAAATTCTTTAAAAAATATCAATTTCTCTGCAGCTTAGTGTGCAATGCTGGTAATTTTCGGCCCAACAGCTGAAGTGCAGCTGAGAGTACAAATATGCTGGAAGTACAAAGCAGCGTGATATTTAAGGAGATTTGAGCAAAAGTGCATGCTAACCTCTGCTGCTATTTAGGTCGAGCCTACATGACAGCACAAGGGTTGTCAGTTGTGAGGCATATCGTGGCTTACCAAGAAGATAAAGGGGCTTGGAGCCTGACCATTGCTTAACATTGGTTGGCTTTTTTGTCACTCTCATTTGCTGCTTCTTATTTATGTCTCAGTTTGTCAATCTTGTGTTTGTTCATCCCATGGAGCATTGCCTCTTTGCAATATCTTTGATTGGCTGGCATCCCTGCTTCTACTGCTTGCTTTTAGGCACTTGTTTGTGTGAAGCACTTCATTAGAGTGTGTGTGTGTCTTCAATCTGTTTCCTTGACGCCGGACTCCATTTTTGGAGGCTTTGACTCGGGTAATGGAATTCACCATCTTCTAAATCTTAAAATAATTATAGTCTCCATCTTTCCCGATTTATATAGAATCATTGTAATGTCTACCATTTGACTCAGATGTCATCTGACCATATCTTTCTAAGTACTATCAAAGCATCAAATCATTCGACTTATGAAATAGATGTAACACCTAATGCGACATTTAAAAAGATTAAATATGAACAAATACAGACATATAGCCAAAATGATGTAGTCTGAATTGACGTCCTTTTACCTGATATCTTCATAAGGAAACATCTGACACACACACCTGGATGCACATAATCTACAGACATTCTTGAATGCATGCCAAGAATTTAAATTTCTTGTTTAATATATATGGACTGCCAGATGACCACTTGTCAGGAGAGGTCCTTTGCCCAGATTATCACACACGACTCTGTCAGAGATGGTCTCACCTACTACCAGAACACTTCGCACTTCGCAGATGATACATCTCACCTCAAAGCCTGAAGCCGATAAAGCTGAGTCCCAGAGGCAGACTGTAGAGTGTGTTTGCCCCGCTCAGGGAACACTGTCTTCCCTCCTCTGCAGATAAAGACAGCCTTTACTATCAACAAGGCTTGCAGTGTATCTCTGTAGGTCCTAGATGAAAATTTAACCATGTTGGAAATGTTCATTTTAATCTCGTTATTTATGAAATTTATGAAATACGTTTGTCATTGCTACCACAATGCCCCTGATCCCTTCCTTGGGATTGTTAGCAACCAAAAAGAAATACCTCTATTTTCAATAACATATTGAATATCGTTTTGCAGTGCCTAAAGCCTGTCTCTCACATTCTTCGTTGGTGCATTGAACCAAGTTCGCCCGTGTCACCCGTGGGTAGGAAAGAGAACCCTGTAGAAGTCGTAGCTTAGGCAACATGACATCCTTGTGTTCTTCTCTCCCTCTGCACTCCATGTTGCCTTCTTTTGCCCAAATGCTTCACCCAGTTCCTTTCCCCTTGTGCTCCCCATAGTTTTTCCCCACCTGTGCCTCCGTGTTACTTTTCACCAACCCTTGTGTTGCATTTCCTGCTGCTCTCCAACCATTGCTTTCACATCCCCCCAGTTCTCCCCAGGGGTGTAGCTTGGTCAATAAGACTGGGGAGGGGGGTGTGAGCTTCAGATTTTACGACAATCAATCTGGCTTATGGTAACTATTATATGAGAAGCAGCACATGTGGGGGGGGGGTTAAGGGCCAATGGAAAGGAAAGGGAGGTGGATTGAGAGGGGTACTTAAAACACGGCTTTTTGTAAAATACCAAAGTTTTAAGATCTTCATTACAGAAGAGTGTGCGAGTGAGTATTTAAAAAACCCAGGTGAAATCTGACAGACACCTTACCATAACCGACTGAAAGCTCCTGTACCCAACTATTTACTAAATATTTTATTTTTGGGCGGGCGTAACACCCCAAACCCCCCCCAAAGCTACGCCCCTGGTTTTCCCTCTGTTGCTTTCCTGTCCCCTCCTATATTGATTTACTGTTTAAACCCAACCCTCCTCCCTGTTGCTATCTCTCGCCCTGCTCGCCTTCTTTTAAAAAAACTTTGCACATTTTATTTAGTTTTTAGCTACAGAGCCAAGTCAGATTGGCAACTAAAAAGAAAAAAAGCACCAGCGTCATTTAGTGGGTGCCTGGCATCGCTGCTTCCATTGCTTGCTTTTTCAACATTACTTTTTTCTTTTCTGTGAAGCACTCCATTAGAATGTGAGTGTTTTTAAGTGTTTTCCTTCATGTACCTCATATTGCTCTTTATTGCCTAAATGCTTCTCCCTGCCTTTCCTCTTACACCCATCCGTGTGCTTCTCCCAGTTACTTCCCACCACATGTGCACTCTGCATTGCTTTTCCACAGCCCTCTGGTTGCCTTTGCTTCTGCTCTCCCCCTATTGCTTTCATATCCCCTTGGGCTTCCCTCCAATTGCTTTCATATCCTCTCCTACATTGCTTTTCTGTTACCCTCCACCCTCCCTGTATTGCTTTACCGCTCCCCCAACCCTCCTTTGCGTAACCTCGGCTCTCCCTGCCTGCCCACCTAAAAAAAAAGCTTTTGTAAATGTTCTTTTCTTTTTAGTTACTGATCCGACTCAGATTGGTAATAGAAAAGTAAGAAAAGCACCTGCGTCATTTAGTAGACTCGGGCATGCATGGGAAGCGCAACTACAAAATGAAGTTGGTGGCTGCTTCAAAGGTTTAGATTAAACGTTAATCATACTGAACAGCAAGCTGTCTGTTGGCAAACACACCTATTGTCAGCTTAGAGCCTACCATAACCATTGGTTGCTTTACTGTCACTCTCATTTGCTTGTTTTTAGTGTGGGTTTTCCTTCTTCTTCTTCTGTTTGTCCCTTCCCTGGAACATGGACGCATCACTTTTTTCTTTGGGTTAGGTTTCCAGCTGTCGTCCTCCATGTACTTCGAAGCTGATAATGCACAACTCTACTTGAAAGTCTCCTCTGCTTCAGTCATCCAATGCTCCAAACACTGCTTGCAGATTATTGAGAACCAGTTGTCCAGCACCTAACTTTTTAATTTTTTTTTATTTTACAGAGTTTTATATAGCACAAACTTGACCCGAATCTGGTATCAGAGCGCTTTACATAGCACCAGTTGCATTACATGAGGACACATTCATTTTTGTTAGGCACATGGAGATTAACAGCCAGATTCATCATGGTCCCGATTTGCGAGTCCTTAATAGCGATTATTAAAAAATCGCTATTAAGGACTCTCAAATCGGGATTCATGTAGAAATTGCAAAATAAATTGCGATTCCTACAGCCTCCTTATTTGCGATTAGCAAATTGCTAATCGCAAATAAGGAATAACTCCCCATTCATTCCTATGGGCCTAAAGGCGATTGCGATTTCAAGGGTGCCAGGGGTGTCCAAAGGACACCCTGTAGCACCCCTGAAATGCAAATGTAGCCTGATGTTGCGCACACACAGGTCTAAAGGACATGTGTGTGTGTAACATACCACTTAGAAAAATGCACTAAAGTGCATTTTTCTAAGTTTCCGCTATTTACCACGAAGTCAGACTTCGCGGTAAATAGCGGCCGGAAATTGCGAATTCGCATATTGTAAAAGTTTCATGAATTGCATTTAAGGAATCTCAAATAGAGATTCCTTAAATGCTATTCCTCGCTAAAATGCGAAATATGTAATAGCGAATTTTGCATTTGGGATGATGAATCCCAAATGCAAATATTGCGCTCGCAAAGGGCCAGATTCTCAGATTCTGGCCCTTTGCGAGCGCAATTTCCCTTGATGAATCTGGCTGTAAGTGATTTGCTCAGAATCACAGGATGTTCAGCGTCATTGCCGAGACTCGAACCCAGATCCCCAGATTCGAGGTCAACAGCCCTAGCCATTAGGCCAACTCCTCTCCCCACTGAACTGAAGCTCGACCCAACCATGACAGAATTCCTGAAGAAATATGATCACATCACCCACACCCAGATGCATCTCTATTAGCTCTCTGTGCTTGCCTGCGCCATCTTCAAAAACAGCAGCATCAAAGCCATCACAACCAACACTTCCGCTTATCTTGCATACAAGCTCTCCGTCTTTGGTGGTTCTAGGCACCCCCCCACAGATAGGACAGCCAGGACCCGAGAAGACTGTAGACTAACAAGTAAGTGATAAGACAAAAACAAGAAAACTTGTCAAAACCATCTATGCACCCAGGATCAATCAGGACTTACCCAATGCTTCTCGAATTTAGGAAAGAGTTGAAGGCTCACCTCTTTAAAGAACAATACATCACAATGTATTAATGGTGCACAACTTAGCTTCCACTCCTAGTACTTGCTGACTTTGAGGTTGCCTTTGACCATGTACAGAGCTCTGCTGCCTTTTGGGTAGGTTTGGCTGTAGACATATATATATATATATAAATATATATATATATATATATATATATATATATATATATATATCTATATATATATATATGTATATACGTATATATATATATATATATATATATATATATATATATATATATATTCACTGAAAAAACCATAGGTTAGAGACCATATATAGTTAGGAATTAGCATTTAAAAAACCTTGAAAATTCACTGAAAAAACCATAGGTTATACACCATATATAGTTAGGAATTAGCATTTAAAAAACCTTATTTTACTCACACAAAACCATTGAAATTCCATATATAGTTAGTTGCACTAACTATATATCGCGCACCCGCAATCCACTGCTGATGATGTCACATATTACATCATTCATGACATGGTCAGTGACATCACTGATGACATCACTGATGACATCTCAAATGACATCACTGATGACATCACTGATGACATCTCATTTGACATCTCAAATGACATCACTGATAACATCATCCAGTGACTGTGTGTTTCTGTAAAGTTTAAATATGTTTGATATATTGAAGAATGAGTGGATGTATAAGTGTCTGGATGAAGGATTTAGTAGGTGCGTGACTGACTGTATGAGTGAGTGAATAAATGTGTCGTACTAAATGCATGGGTTAGTGACTAAACTGTCTAAATGTGTGCTTCAGTATGTCTGTTGTGATGTAAACTGCTGCATGTGTTGATCATTAGCTATACGAGAGGCTATATGTGTTATTGATTGGTTGCCCAAGTATTTGTATGGGAGATTGAGTTTATGTGGGGGTGGCTGGGAGGTGTGTGACTCTGTGCATAGATGTGTGAGCAGTTGATTCACTAGGTGTATGAGTTCAAGAGTGCATGTGGAAACACCTGTATGGGCGGTTGACTGTGTGCATGAGTGTATTGGTGAGTGAATGGATATCTCAGTGCTACATGTCAAAGTAAGTACATATGTAAAACAAAGTACATTTGAGAGTTGGCATATATAAATAACTGTGCATGAGAGCTAGTGAATGTGTGAGTGGCTGTATGGATCATTGTGAACTTGTATCAGGGATTGTATAAGAGAGTAAATATGTGTTAGTATATGTTTGAATAAGTAAGGTGTGTATAAATGTATAGTTGAGGAAATGAAGGTGAGATTGTTTCTTTGCATGACTGACTAGGTGTGTGAGTAACTCCATGGATGAGTGACAGTGTGTGAGTGTCTGTATACACTGAGTGTATCTAAGGTTATATTAGAGTCTGAAGAGGTTTATCGTATTAGCACAAGAATGATGTCAAATGAGATGTCATCAGTGATGTCATCAGTGATGTCATTTGAGATGTCATCAGTGTTGTCATCAGTGATGTCACTGACCATGTCATGAATGATGTAATATGTGACATCATCAGCAGTGGATTGCGGGTGCACGATATATAGTTAGTGCAACTAACTATATATGGAATTTCAATGGTTTTGTGTGAGTAAAATAAGGTTTTTTAAATGCTAATTCCTAACTATATATGGTGTATAACCTATGGTTTTTTCAGTGAATTTTCAAGGTTTTTTAAATGCTAATTCCTAACTATATATGGTCTCTAACCTATGGTTTTTTCAGTGAATTTCAATGGTTTTTTAATAGCAAATATCATAAGCTGTCGAATGTCAAGTACGTGGTAAGTAAAAACATTTTCGTGTTTATGCACACTGATCTGCTTTGAATGCTGCCCCCCCTCATTTCTATTAGGAGTACTCTCTCTTTGCAGATAGTGAAGGGTAGTTAACGCAGGCCTTTGCCCCCGTTGTAATCCGTCGTGCCTGCTTCTCTCTCCATTTGATTGATTGTTATCCAAGCATTTACTGTTTTAGAATTGGTTCTCTTTGGTTCATTCTCTATTTACAAACAAGCACAGAGTCGCAATACTCTGTTTAGTCTTTGCAGATAGTGAAAAAACGTGTAAAAAAACAAAAGGGATCGAGCAAAATCAGTAGGCCACTAATGGGATCTCTTTTTGACCTCGCTAAAATAGAAACATTAGGAACAACCCCTCATGACAAACACGAAACTATTGAGATGAACTGAACTCCACACCATGATGGCTGCAATACACCTCGGGTCCGCCACCCACCCCGCCCAAAAAAAAGATAAACTCTATGCAAATATTACAAATATATACAACACACCAGCAAAGTAACAGGGTAAAACATTTTATTAAACAACTATTTACATAACTATTTTATACTTTTTGTTGCCCGATCCGGCTAGCTCAATCGATCGAGCATGAAACTCATGCACTCTGATGGTTCAAAGTTTTGAGGAGTGCTTGTAACACTGTCTGAAGCCTATTTGCACTTGCTTCAGCTTCACTATTGTCAAAGTAAAGTGGGGACTGTTTGAGGACGTGACTGCATTTGTGAACAATGTAATGCGGTGCCACCCTGAACCGCTTGACGGAGGCCCCCGAGGGACGGTGTGATGGCGCGGACTCGGAGGGGGCGCTTGGCTCCGGCTCCCTCCCCAAGTCGTGTTCTCCTGGTGTAGCCTGAGATCGCCCCCGACATAGGTGTCCGGCTCCCGGGATCAAGCGGAACTTTTTGCCTTTTGGTAACTCTTCCATTCTTGACCTTGTCCCACAATCCGTTTCACCTAAAGACACGCTGTAGTGGGGCGCCCCTTTACCATTTCAGTTGCCATTCCGCCCGCTTTTGCTACACTGTGCCTCTTCCGCTATTCAGCTGTTTACCGCCCGCTCTTTCGACTACAGCGTCTCGCTCACCATGTAGTTGAGTTGCTCCCGCTCTTGCGGTGCAGCGATAGCCGGCTGCCACAGTACTCTCAAAATGGCGGCCGGCTCTTCAGATTTGGGCGTGGTCCACTAAAATTGCCCTGCGACACCTTGGAACTCGGACGCTTGTCTGCTAGAGATTGGGCTCCATTCTCGAAAGCGTCCCCTCAGCCTTGAAGATTCTACAAAAGTCTTGGGGGCCCCCGACTCCCGCAGGCTTCTGGTGGAGAGCGGCTAGCATTATTGCTCGTCGAATGGCCACGACGGAGCTACGAAATGGTGGTGCTCCCATGCTAACGCCAGCTTCAGTCTGAAACATCCAGAAACACTGTAGACTACCAATTCGATCAGTTCCGGTAGCGCCCCAACGTGACCCGGTAGAGAAGAACTAGCCCTCCCCTCTTTGACTGATGGTTCTTGTTGCCTGTCCCTTCTGTTGTCATTTAACAGAACTATTTAGCCTGCTGAAAGGGGTTGTGTTCCGACCGCTGGTTGGTGGAGACATTTTGACTATATTCTAGACCTGCGTTGTCGCGTAATGCGTCATATGACGCGCCGCGTTAGCGCATCCGGAAGTGATCCGGGGCGCGACGCGCAGCGCGTAACGTAAGCATAACAGGTCATATGACTTGTTAATAAAACTTTTCATTGGTTCATTTTACTTTTCTTATTCTAATGATGCTTTCGAACATTATTTTTTCTTAAATATATGTTATAATGTTCCAGGCTAATGTACTTTCCCGGAAAATTTACAACTGTCCTGCAAGTAAAATATATTCCTTTTTCGAGAAAAAGGGCGTTTCTTCGTCCCATGACGGAGCCGTTGAGCAAAAGAGGGTCGGCCTGCTGTCTTAGTCGCCGATACGCCTGAATATCAGATTCTTATCGATCACTTTATGTTGCAGGAGTAGAAAACACAACAGCCCTTGACCATTTATCTTTACTGCGTTCCTGCGTATTATACCTTTTACCCTTCATGTAATTGGACTGCTTTATTTCACTTGCCTTTTACTGATTCGAAAACAGTGACTATTATTAAAAACTTTACCAATGTATATACTACTACCATGTTTTCTTTTAAAAACCTTTATTGTGAAAATGTCATTATACAAATACGGGCCTATAACCACGTGGGCCGGCCACGGAGCAAACTGTAATCGTATATGATGAGTAGACATTTACACTGTAGAGGAACGTAACGGGCGGGCCATTAGGTTGCAAGAACTAAAGTGTCTAACAGTTGCGGAATCGGTGGACGTACATTTTATAATTAAAATACGACAGGGCCACTTACAATAAAATTATCTATATATACATTTGCGGGCAAGTACCATGGGTGACGTTAATTCGAACTTTCAATAGTACAGTAATCAATAACACATCAGAACTTACTATCAATAGGGATATCGAAATATTCAATCTATTCTCGTCCCCGCCCGCCATGTGCTTCAAAACTGCATACGTATCTCGTGATATCAAGGTTGTGCAACCAGTACACAACAAGGAGTTACGAGTCCCATTTATTCCGGCGCCATTTTGGGCGAGGACGGGCAGGTCCAGGATATAGTCAAAATGTCTCTACCAACCATCGACTATGATGATGTTCATATGCTGTATTTATTAGAGTAACACTCATCTGTCCACATAAAATTAATTTGCCACAATCTAAACAAGTCATTTTAATCTTTCCAAAGTTCTTCTAAATATTTGGGACCGTTTCCCTTGCCTCTGATGCTGTCAGTGCCACTTCTTTGATGAATGTACTGGCAGGTCGGGGGTTCTCCTCCAAATCTCTCTTTTATGCAGCACTATAATTAATCGGTGCCACCTCTCCATATGACGATGCATGGTATAGTTACCATAACTATATTTTTTTTCGGTTCCTCTGGAGAGTACATCGTGGCAGATGAAGCGTGTAACGTACCGGGCATTTACCTTTTTTTGCATGTAGAGGAAAGGAAAAAAAATTCGAGCGTCCGAGTTCTAAGGTGTCCCAGGGCCATTTTAGTGGACCAGGCCCAAATCCAAAGAACAGGCCGCCATTTTGAGAGTCCTCTTGCAGCCGCCTGTCGCTGTAGCATCAAGAGCGGCCGAAACTCAGCTGAATGGCAACTGAAACGGTAAAGGGGCGCCCCACTACAGCAGACGAGCCTCCACCTAGGAAGGCCCGTTCACGCCGCCTCCCCCCCCCCTTCGGGCACCCCACGCCGTTATTCGGAGCAGGATTGTAGGATGGCCACACCAGTACGGCAACTTGCTAGACACCACCTCGGTGCCTACCGAATCTCAGCGCCTTGTGGTGTCTTCTATTCAGAAAACATTGTTGTGCTGCCTTCGACCTATTCGCCGCAAGTGCGCACGCAACTCAGCTGCATAGCTTGCTAGACACCACCTCGGTGCTAACCGAATCTCAGCGCCTTGTGGTGTCTTCTATTCCAAAAATATTGTTGCGCTGCCTTTGGCCCCATTCGCACATCGGTCCGCTACTGACGCCATCTCACAGGCCAACGGGGCGCCCCACGCCGACTTTCAGCATTGTAGGATGGCCACACCAGTGCGACAACTTACTAGACACCACCTCGGTGCCATCCGGATCTTGGCATCTCAGCGCCTTGTGGTGTCTTCTATTCAGAAAATATTGTTGCGCTGCCTTTGGCCCCATTCGCACATCGGTCCGCTACTGACGCCATCTCACAGGCCAACGGGGCGCCCCACGCCGACTTTCAGCATTGTAGGATGGCCACACCAGTGCAACTTACTAGACACCACCTCGGTGCCATCCGGATCTTGGCATCTCAGCGCCTTGTGGTGTCTTCTATTTAGAAAATATTGTTGCGCTGCCTTTGGCCCCATTCGCACATCGGTCCGCTACTGACGCCATCTCACAGGCCAACGGGGCGCCCCACGCCGACTTTCAGCATTGTAGGATGGCCACACCAGTGCACCTTACTAGACACCACCTCGGTGCCATCCGGATCTTGGCATCTCAGCGCCTTGTGGTGTCTTCTATTCAGAAAATATTGTTGCGCTGCCTTTGGCCCCATTCGCACATCGGTCCGCTACTGCCGCCATCTCACAGGCCAACGGGGCGCCCCACGCCGACTTTCAGCATTGTAGGATGGCCACACCAGTGCGACAACTTGCTGGATACCACCTCGGTGCCATCCGGATCTTGGCGCGTTGTGCTGCCTTCGGCCTATTCGCACATCGGTCCGCTACTGACGCCGCCTCCCCCCCCCCCGGGGCGCCCCACGCCGTTATTCGGAGGGCGGCAACTCACCTGAATTGCGAATTTTGACACAGTGGACCAAAAGCAGACAGAATGGCAACTGAAACGGTAAAGGGGCGCCCCACTACAGCAGACGAGGCTCCACCTGGGGAGGCCCGTTCACGCCGCCTCCCCCCCCCCCGGGGCGCCCCACGCCGTTATTCGGAGGGCGGCAACTTACTGGACATCACCTTGGTGCCATCGTTCTGCTGCCTTGGAACTATTCGCACAACAGACCGCTACTGTTGACCCACCCCCCGCGACGCCCCACGCCGGATACCGAAATCAGTGCGGCACCCAGGCAACATCACCTGGGTGCCGTCCAGAAATCTGGACGTTGTGCTGCCTTTGGCCCCATTCGCACATCGGTCCGCTACTGACGCCATCTCACAGGCCAACGGGGCGCCCCACGCCGACTTTCAGCATTGTAGGATGGCCACACCAGTGCACCTTACTAGACACCACCTCGGTGCCATCCGGATCTTGGCATCTCAGCGCCTTGTGGTGTCTTCTATTCAGAAAATATTGTTGCGCTGCCTTTGGCCCCATTCGCACATCGGTCCGCTACTGACGCCATCTCACAGGCCAACGGGGCGCCCCACGCCGACTTTCAGCATTGTAGGATGGCCACACCAGTGCGACAACTTACTAGACACCACCTCGGTGCCATCCGGATCTTGGCATCTCAGCGCCTTGTGGTGTCTTCTATTCAGAAAATATTGTTGCGCTGCCTTTGGCCCCATTCGCACATCGGTCCGCTACTGACGCCATCTCACAGGCCAACGGGGCGCCCCACGCCGACTTTCAGCATTGTAGGATGGCCACACCAGTGCAACTTACTAGACACCACCTCGGTGCCATCCGGATCTTGGCATCTCAGCGCCTTGTGGTGTCTTCTATTCAGAAAATATTGTTGCGCTGCCTTTGGCCCCATTCGCACATCGGTCCGCTACTGACGCCATCTCACAGGCCAACGGGGCACCCCACGCCGACTTTCAGCATTGTAGGATGGCCACACCAGTGCACCTTACTAGACACCACCTCGGTGCCATCCGGATCTTGGCATCTCAGCGCCTTGTGGTGTCTTCTATTCAGAAAATATTGTTGCGCTGCCTTTGGCCCCATTCGCACATCGGTCCGCTACTGCCGCCATCTCACAGGCCAACGGGGCGCCCCACGCCGACTTTCAGCATTGTAGGATGGCCACACCAGTGCGACAACTTGCTGGATACCACCTCGGTGCCATCCGGATCTTGGCGCGTTGTGCTGCCTTCGGCCTATTCGCACATCGGTCCGCTACTGACGCCGCCTCCCCCCCCCCCCGGGGCGCCCCACGCCGTTATTCGGAGGGCGGAAACTCACCTGAATTGCGGATTTTGACACAGTGGACCAAAAGCAGACAGAATGGCAACTGAAACGGTAAAGGGGCGCCCCACTACAGCAGACGAGGCTCCACCTGGGGAGGCCCGTTCACGCCGCCTCCCCCCCCCCCGGGGCGCCCCACGCCGTTATTCGGAGGGCGGCAACTTACTGGACATCACCTTGGTGCCATCGTTCTGCTGCCTTGGAACTATTCGCACAACAGACCGCTACTGTTGACCCACCCCCCGCGACGCCCCACGCCGGATACCGAAATCAGTGCGGCACCCAGGCAACATCACCTGGGTGCCGTCCAGAAATCTGGACGTTGTGCTGCCTTGGGACTATTCGCACAACCGACCGCTACTTCCTTCTTTTTCCCTAAAAATGTTTAAATGTTTTTACTGTTTTTGTTTTGTTGTATATATTTATAAGTTATTAAAGTTTTATAATCCTACTACTTTGTTGGAGTGCTATATATTTTTAATGTGACACATAATTGTAAAAACTTTGATGTACAAAGAGTCATCCCTGGAATCTTCCGCTTCAGGCTCGGTCCCCTCCCCAATCACAATACAGGATGGTTTTCAGATAGTAGGAACGCGTGTGGTGTGACGGATCTCATCGGGTGTGGGCCTTGATCTACTATAACTCCTTTGAAGAGGGGTGATTCTTTACAGCTGGGGCCATAAACTACATCTGCAGGGCTAGCTGATAGCCTGGGACCGGCCTGGACAATCGGACACAGAGGAAGAGGAGTGTCAGAGGGTGCGGTAGTAAATAGGGCGAAAGGGAGGTGTCGGGCGGGCACAGGGTGTGATTCTCAGGGAAGAGCAGCGCAGATGGGGGGAGGTTTATTGCCCATGCATAAGACAGAGAGCGGGGGTGACCAGTGCCTGGGGGAGATGCTTGCGAGGGTGGGGAGCCATGCTAAGGATCGACAGCGTGCAGAGAGTGGGTCTGGTCAAGTCATCTAAAATGGCTGCCGTGCACGACAAAAGTGTGGCATTTGAAAAAAGGCAAGATGGCGCAGACAATGTTTTTCAACACTTCCTGATTTCCTTCGAATCGAACGTTAACAGACGTTGGGGCATATTACCAAAGTTAAGCGATATTTACCCTAACGATGCTTAGCAACGAATTTTTTACCGCTAAGCATCGTCAGAAATTATCACAGATAAACCTTGCTATTATCAAGGTTTATCGCAAATGCGATAAAAAACGGCCGCAATGCATTAATATCGCTGAAAAGTCAGCGATATTCATGCATTACCGAGCTAATGCTCTTAGCCATGTTATCCACCTCCCATTGGATAACATGGCTAAGAACTGCTCAGGGCAGGTGTTACTTTTTGGAGATATTCGCGCTTAGCGCGAATATCTCCAAAAGTTGGTAATAGGAGATAGCGATGTTAGCGACTGTTTCCAGTCGCTAACATCTTGGCATGCCCACTTTGCATGTCATTAGTGATAAATATCACTGACATGCAAAGTGGGGCCCAAGATAGTCGCTATCTCCTACTAGCAGTCGCTAACTGGTGTTAGCGACAGCTAGGTAATACGGAGATAATTTTATCTCCGCTTTCTTGGCTTTTAAAGCCAAAAAAGCGGAGATAAACCCCCTTGATAATATGCCCCGTTATCTCTCCCACACTACCGGTCCCCCTGGGCTTAAACGCCGAGATGGTAGGGACTGCATCCCGTGAAGATAGGCCGAGACGTCACTCAGCAGAAAAAAAAGTAAAAAAAAAGTCTATAAACATACAATAAGTTAAAAGTCAATCATTCTTCATTCCTTGTAGTACGCTCCCCAGTCCGCTTCCCGTTACGCTAACCGGGCGCACCCCACCAAAAAAACGATTTTTTTTTGCCCCGCGGAGCCCTTTTAAAGCCTCCACATCAAACCTATGGGGTCAGGGAGGATCTACTATGCCCCCTTATGGTCATTTGCCCCTTCGCTTTGGCCTCCTCTTGTCTCTCGATCCTACCGAGAGACAAGATGGCGGCCGCTACGGACTGTTTGGAATGTTTACAGACGCCGGAGAACCAATCAGCTTCGCTTCACAAAGCTCCGTAACGCGAAAAGTACGCGAACTGGAGCGCTGCCCGTTCCGCTGTTACAGATATATATCTTTTTTTGAACGTTAATTTCTCAAAATCCACTGGAGCACATATATTGAGACCTAGCAAAGGCACATCGGGCTACCAGTCCCTACAATTTTGCCAAGTTTCGTGCAAATCCATTCAGCCGTTCGATTATTATTATTTTATTTTTTTTTTTGCCCCGCGGGGCCCTTTTAAAACCTCCACATCAAACCTAGGGGGTCAGGGAGGATCTACTATGCCCCCTTATGGTCATTTGCCCCTTCGCTTTGGCCTCCTCTTGTCTCTCGATCCTACCGAGAGACAAGATGGCGGTCGCTACGGACTGTTTGGAATGTTTACAGACGCCGGAGAACCAATCAGCTTCGCTTCACAAAGCTCCATAACGCGAAAAGTACGCGAACTGGAGCGCTGCCCGGTCCGCTGTTACAGATATATATCTTTTTTTTAACGTTAATTTCTCAAAATCCACTGGAGCACATATATTGAGACCTAGCAAAGGCACATCGGGCTACAAGTCCCTACAATTTTGCCAAGTTTCGTGCAAATCCATTCAGCCGTTCGGGCTAAAAGTGAGGCCAACCGCCCTATGGAAAACTCAATGTTAAAAACACGTTTTTGGACCCCCCTTTTTTCTCGGCCCCCCCTTGACGAAACCCCCCCAAATTTTCAGGGGCTACTCAGAAACAAAATGTTCCATTTTCCTGAAAATTTCAGCCAATTCCGTCCACAAACGCCAAAGTTATTAGACATAGAATTTTCAAAAATCCCATAGAGAAAAAATCCTAACTATATATACCTACTGGCGACCGCCAGTAGGTAATATATATGTATGTATATACGTGTATACATATGTATATTTACTTCTCTCCTCTGCTCTCCTTGTTGCTGCTTGTCACCCATGTGCTTCTTCCCCCATCCATGTTGTGCCCGACCTCATGTACTGCTCCCCTGCTTCGCTTTATCACCCAAGTACTACTTCCCCACCTATTTTGCTGTTACTCCTTTCTATTATTTACTGATATCAAGGGTGGTGCGCACACCTAAAAAATAACGTGGCTGCAGAATCATAGCGCCTTCTTTATGTGAGATTTCTTTAGCCTCAGGGATTCTGAACAGCAAGGCTAGAACCACTGGCAAAGCCAATCGATCCCAAAGGGGAGATTTATTGACTTTGCCAATGCTTGTTGACTTGAGTAAATTTAGGAGTACAGTTTGAGACTAGGAAGGGGCTTAATCTTTTGTGGGTGGGTGCATGTCCCTCCCTAAACAACTCCCTAGCCCTCACTTAAATTATTCTTACTTTTCCCCAAACCCTCCCGTTTAGTCGTAATTAATTCTCATTTTCCAGCCACTGTTCCTGTCCCCCCACATTTACTACTAAATCGTAGGTTTACATGTGCAGAAATCCCTGAAATTGGGCCACGATCTCTGCAATTAAAAGATGAATGAGGAACAGGCAGAGACCTTCACGCGTAGGTTTGTGATTAGGATTTTGTCGAATGTTACTATTATACTGCTACCAAAAGTACAACACAATGGAGTTTGTGAATAGCCCCTTAATTTGCATAGCGGCCTTCACATTGCAGATATGCACATCCACAAAGATGAGAGATTGTGAATTTGTCTTAAATCTGCATAGAATGGGTAAGGTGATATTGTATGCGTCATCATGGCAGGCTAGCCTGATGCCCATTCCACAGAGGTTCACTGTGATTGGATGGTCCGACCTTTGTCCTAAACCCTTTTTCTCTCTTAGATTGAGATCCACAGTCTCATAAGGAGCAGAATACCACGCATGTATTAGTACAATAGGAGTGTAGAAAAGCCCCATGCCCAGCTCCCCTTCCACTTTCTCCATATGTTCATAGCAATCCTATGAGAAGACACATATTCCAACTGGGAAAGACTTCTGTCTGTATATGCCAACCCCTAACTACCGTAAAACTCTCCACCAGCATTACAAGAACATGATAGCAACAATGATACAGCAATGTAGAAATGTCTATAGCATGTAGGAAGGGATGTTTTCCCCGCATTACATTTCGTGTCATGTTCAAACGAAGTCGTCACTATTTCATTTTTCACATGGCCTTTAGGCTGGCCCACTACCTAGTCCATGCCATTTGGGCTAGCTAGTGAAACACATGAGCTTTTGCTCAAATCATCATGTTTTGAAGTGCTTAACACCCATTTTGGCCAGTATTCACCGAGGCAACATGAAGAAATTGAATAACTATTCGGATTTCTCCGTTTTTTAGGTCTCGCCTAGACGAAAGCAAAGCGAAGCTTTGCTGTCTAGGGCGAGACGACTTATGTTGTTACTTCTGGGGGAATGAGTACAGCAATGTTGCACGCGCTTTCTCTTTCCGAGATTGTACCTCGTGAGCGCGCACGTCGTCACTCACGCATGCGCACAAAGAAAGCCATACACACTGCATATACACACACGCACCCCCCCTTAATTAGACACACAGCGCACACAGACAGACAGACGCACGCACAAACACACTCAAACAGACACACGCGCATACACCCCACCCCCACTCACCCCTCCTCTCACTCAACACACTCACCTGTTCTGGCGGTGCTCGGCGGCGGATCTGCATCTCGGGCGGCGGTAGCGCTTTGCGGGGCTCTCTCACCACATGAGAGCCCCGCCTTCCCCATGCGCCCGGCCGCTCTTCACCCGGTCCCCCATCTCGGGACCGGGACTCAATGCGGAGCCTTCGTGGCTCCTCGGGCAGCTCTCTCTGTCTCTCGCCGCGATGGGGCGGGACTTCCGGTTGGGGCCGCGCTGTGATTGGCCGGCTTCCCAACCGCTTCCGGGTCGTCGCAGGCAGCGCGGCGGCCCGGCGGGGACTTGTTTTTTTCTATCCCGTTTGATATTTTCTTACTGTATGTTTATGAAGTATTTCTCAGTATATCGGGGCATTAACTTGGTGCCACATTTTGTCAGAAGAACTTCTACTGCCAGCGACGAGCTGCTTTAGTCCTTGGATGCACCTGACAGTGTTCAGCCGTCTGAAGCTGCCGGGTAAATAAATGTAGGTAGCATTTCAGCGCGCGTATATCAATAACTAACTCAACGAAGCACGCGAGGACGCCTCCAGAGGAATGACTTCAGGTTCGTTTAACCCACGAGATAAGTAATGCGTCTGTGACTGAGGCTGGCACGAATCTCTGACTGAGGCTGGCACGAATCCAGGACCGTGTTGTAAGAACCAAGGTCCCTATTCACAGAGCTACTTGCGCAAATAAGTGACACTAAGGTGTGGAAAATACTGTGCATGCTTTCAAAATTCAAGCCCAAGTTGGTTATTCACAAAACATGATTCTGCATTTTTACAAGGTTTTACCCACATCTAATTAGCACCTGAATTGTATAATTTTAGGTGATAATAAATCTTCTTGCAGTTGTGAGTTGTGGGCGTTTCAGGGCAGGAACACAAAAAGAAGTCAACTCCAACCAACCTGCACGTTTCTGGTCATTTATAAACCTTTACCAGCCTGAACACAGTTGCAAATGTACTCCTCTGAACTGTAGTTGTTAATTTACTTTCATCATAGCAAAAGGGAAGAAATGGGGTTCTTCAGAGGACAAAAATTGCATGTGCAAAAGTTCTCCAGTGTTACATTTATGCACTAGGGTTAATATTTACCTAATTAGTGGTCGCCTGAGCAGCTATGGAATTCCCATTACAGCTTCCTAGGAGCACTCCTGGAATCCTTTGCGAATAACAGATAAGTTGAACAATTTCTCCAAACATAGGAATATATTTATATGTTATTGGGATGCAAACAGTCGCCGGTGTGACTTTGAAGAGCGTGAGCTCATTCCTCTAACTTTTCAGGATTTCAAAGTTTTTGTGCCTCAGCACACACGAGTCATAGTGTGTTGTGAGTGTTTCCTGTTCCCTGTGGCACTCACTTTGCCGAGTGAATTCCCTCACTCGGTAAAAACTGAAATTGTCTCATAATGAGGCTTAGAGGTGGATGACTTCGGTATTGCTCAGTCTGCTAACTGTGACTGCAAGTGTTTGTAATATGCAGGATTCCTTTTTAGGTCTTGCCTAGCGACGCAGCGCATGCCCTGCTCGCCTTGGCGACACCTGTTGTCATCGGTTTCTTGGTTGAAGGGGGACAGGAGATGTGCACGCGCCCTGAGGACAGGCGATGTGCATGTGTACGGCTCTCGCACACATACATCTCATGTGGTTTCAGCACAGTGCACGGATGGTGCGCTTTCACTTTGCCTCCCTCCCTCCCCCCGTCGCCTCCAGCACATCTTGGAAGCTCCCGGGGACCCTGCACGGCGTCAGCAGTCTCGGAGTTGGCTCGCCGTTCTTTGATTGTGGGCAAGTTGTTGCAATATGAAGCTCGTAAAAACGTTTTCCCTGTGCCTCGCAGTGCTAATTGTTTCTCTGATACATAACAGTTGCGACTTTCCCTTTGCTCCCACACTTCGTTCACAGCGTGGCAGCAGTTCTTGCAGATAACCTAAGCTGGTGGTCTCTGGAGTAGAGGGTCTCTTGCTTCACATTTAGCTCATACTCTCTGTCTCGCGATATCAGGCTCTGTGACCATCTCTGTTTATACTCAGGTTTATAATGATACGTCTCTAGTCAGCCCTGTGTCGAGCACTCGTCAATCAGTTGTGTAACAATCTCTCCGCAAAGCTATTTGGCAAATGTTCCTCATTCAGCTGCTGTGGCGACTTCTCTCTGCACACTCCTTGTCAGTGGTCAGCCTTCGCGTTGCCTCTCATCTCCCTGCTCTGCCCTTAGCCAAGGTGAACATTTTCTCTGTCCACAGTCCTGTGTAGAGGTTTGTTTGCTTGTTATAAGTGTTTGCTGAAGTGCTAACAGGCCACCTTACGCCCACTTTGGAATGCTCAGACACACTGCTAGTCTACAGACCCCCACACACAAAGTGATGGTCTCTCGTCCCTTGGTCAGTGATTGTCTTTCTCTTTTTTCCCCAGAACCCAAGTAGTCAGGATACTAACAGTCCTATATTCAATAAAGTGGTCACTGCCGCTTTCTTACCAGTATCAGGGTCCACTATGGCCCGAGGACATCAAGTTTATGCCCCATCTTCCAATCTTGGGTTATTTTATAGCTTTTGTGTTAGGATGGCACTCTGTAAGTCTGTTTCCAATGCTGGAAATCAGTAATATTACATCATTACTAGTTGTTTCAGAACTGGATAGTTGGGTGATTTTCTGTGCGGCCATGGAGGAAAGAGGGCCCCAGTTCACGCTTCCTCTTGGGTGGCCATAGAAGAAATACTCTGCCTTCACCGGCTGTCGGGAACTACTAAGAGGCTGTCCACTGTATTGTCACCCAGCAGACGATGTGACCAGCTGCCCTCCCTTGCTCTGTTTTAATCTTCTTCAACACATGAGACAGAGCAACATATGAAAGCTGTAACCTGCTGATACATGAATGATGAGAAAAGGGATGACCGATCTGATTTGATCAGGTTGTGTTTTTCATGGAATCACTTGCTAATAGATAATTTCCAAGGAGAATATTTGATGCTGCTGCAAATTCCTTGAAGAACTGTGTGCGTTATGATTTTCTAGAAGTTTTAAACTGGATTTTTCTCTCAGTGCATGTTTGGGATTTAAATGTCTCTCCCCCAAGGAAAGCGTTTTTCAGCCCTAGTACAAATGTGAGTACACATATTATTGGGGGGTCGGTGGCTTTTCCAGGTGCTACTACTGCACCATGTAGAGTTAAGAGCCTATTGGTGCACGCCAATCAGCCTGTCACCCCACCCTTGTCCAACTTGTCACAGAGTTGAACAAGCATTTGCAATGCCTTAGGCCTCACATTGATGCGAGTTTGAGCTATTGACATTGCAAATAATAATGCCTTTTATTCTTGTTTGTTTTTTAAAACATAAATAAAAGGCATTGTTATTTACAATGCCAATAGCTGAAACTCTCGTAACTGCGAGACCTATTGCATTGTAAATGCTTGTTTTTTTACTTTCTATACCCGGAATTTTGCACCTGCTGTTGATGCCCAGATACCTCTCTCATCTCTTATGTCCTGTATATTTGACAGCTTTGGGAGAACTCTTGGTTTCCAGCATTTCCCTTCAATATTATCATAATCCAGATTCCCAACAGGGTACAGCTCAGGCCAGTTATCTGACAGAATATTGTGACCAAAAATACAGAGATACACAAATGTTGAATATACATAAAAATTCATAAATCACACTTAAATACATATAATAACAATTATATATAACAAGTTTCACAATTATTATTCAATTAAACATTTCATTTACAACCAAAGAATTAATCAGCATTACATTTTATTTGAATTATTTATAATTTAATTAACCACCCTTTTTCCTTAAAACCCCAACAACCCGTTACTACATTATAATTTACTAATTAAATAAAAAATAAACACTTTAAATTCCAATATACATTTAAAAGAATCATAACAATTATACTACAGTACAGTAAGATATTAACTAAAACACATTAAATAATGATATTTATTAGATTATATTAATGTAAACGATATTTTTAACAATGATACTCTTAACAACAATTTTATATACAAAAAAACCAATTCTTGCCTTCGATATCCTATTGCACGATATTTTCGTAGTCACAGTATTTTTGACACGATATGAAAGTCGGACGACATTTTTAACTTGATATTTGTATCATTCACCCTTAGGCCTATACTCCTTCATGCGATGTAGGTTTGAGCAGGGGAAATGTGCAGATTCAATGGGAAGTGTTTGAATCCTGAGTCTGATTTCATTGAAGACTATTTTCCTATTCACAACAAAGGTTAAATAATATGGACCTATTAAACGTAACTTGCAGGATACTGGTCTCCGAGTTTCTGTGCGAGCAGCGCGGGCAAGCATTCATTTACCGGGGCAAATTGTACCTTTCCTAATGGGGTTTCAGTGAGCTATCCTCATACAACGAGGGCAAGAGTTGCACTTTGAAGCGCATTTTGTAAAGTGTATTCCACACAAGCATGCCGTGCCACACACAAAGACAGCTTTTTTTAAAATATCTTTTTATTAGCATTTTTCCATAGATACATATTTGGTTATCCATGTTTGGCAATGTATAATAAGAAACAAGTACTTTTTTTAAAAGAGAGGAGAAACAAGGACATTTTTCAGTATTATGTGGTACAATCATAATTAGCATTTGTTCCTAGTTATACATAAACATTCGCACAAATATAGCTTAATCTAAAACTGTTTAGTGCTTCAGAGATGAGTTCCTCCGACTCAGGGCAGCTCAGCTTTAAGGATCTCTCCCCGACAGAGATTTACACCTGAGGCGTGACTGTGAGATTCACAGTATTGCATTCAAACTAAAAGGACTAAACTTTACAGGAGCACTGACATTTTCCAGAGCAAGACTCAGTAATTCTATACGTCAACGGGCAGAGGACACGACACTGCCTTCTACAGTGTTCCTGTATGGAATTCGAATTGACAAATTGCAAATGAGTTACTTGATCTCTTTGAGACATTTATTTGTATCTTGTTGGTTGGGCTGTCCTTCGCGCAATAACTACACTCCACGCTGTTACTTGAAGTGTAAAAGGCCATTTTATTAGGACACTGTTGCAATCATTTAACTTTATGGACATTACATAACTGTAAGAAAATACTTTTCCCATCCCATGCCGACACATTCTCAGTTCAGCCTTCTCAAAACCATCTCACCTGTTTGACTCTTCCCCATTCACTCAGTGACCTCCTTCCTCTCCCCATTCTCATCTTCACTTGCCCTCCAAGCATCCTCTGTTGACTTTCCTTCATTGCCTCCCGCGCCCCGCTATCAGTCACCCGAGTACAGTTCTCCCTCCCTGAGGGGTGGATCCGCCCGTATGTGACTCACCACCCCTCCAAAGTACCGTAACGTCGCTACTCTGCAACCTGTCCTAAACTGGCATGCTAGGACCGCTCCAGTCCCAAGCCCTCCACGTAACCTGTAGGGTGGGTGGGTGGACAAACTTTTCCTCTCTAATCCCCCCGGTGGTGCTAAGGTGTCAGGAAGAGGCTGGATCCTCCTCTCCTGACACCTTATATGTGTTCCTAACGCCCGCCCCTTCCCCTATCCTCTAAACCCTCCCACACCGTGTCCTTCTGGGCCATCGCGCGAATAGCCCTGGGGGAAGACTGGTCTGCGACCTTAACTTCCCCCGGGGGCCCTCATCGCGCAATAACTACACTCCACGCTGTTACTTGAAGCGTAAAAGGCCATTTTATTAGGACACGGTTGCAATCATTTAACTTTATGGACATTACATAACTGTAAGAAAATACTTTTCCCATCCCATGCCGAAACATTCTCCGTTCAGCCTTCTCAAAACCATCTCACCTGTTTGACTCTTCCCCATTCACTCAGTGACCTCCTTCCTCTCCCCATTCTCACCTTCACTTGCCCTCCAAGCATCCTCTGTTGACTTTCCTTCATTGCCTCCCGCGCCCCGCTATCAGTCACCCGTGTACCGTTCTCCCTCCCTGAGGGGTGGATCCGCCCGTATGTGACTCACCACCCCTCCAAAGTACCGCCAACCAGGGAACCCCCGTAGGGCGGTTCCCTGCCCCACCCCCCCCAATCCTGGGCACCTTTCTCCTCCAGTCAGCCGACCTTGCGGCCCCCCGGTGGACGACCAATCCACCACCGAAACCTATGTCCCCTATAAATGAGTTTTGTGGGGACCGTCGACCGCGTTAGGCGCCAAACCTCCGCACGACCACCTGCTCCTCCATGTCCTGTGCACCCTTTCTCCTCCAGTCAGCCGACCCTGTGGCACCCGGTGGACGACCAATTCACCACTGAAACGTGTGTCCCGTGTAAATTCTTATTGTTGGGACCGTCATTGACCGCGAAGGCGCCAAACCTCCGCATGACCACCTGCTCCTCCAGGTCCTGTGCACCCAACTCTTCCCCAGTGTACTCCCGGTGGATGACCACCCACCATCACAACATGCGTCCTGTGGTCCTTGTAATATTTTCGGCCAAACCTAGTCCGTTAACACCCCCCCCCCCACCACCACGGTGAACGACCAGCCACCGCCTGGACCTCCATCCTGTGTAACAATGAACATTGTCGGGCCATTCTTAGTCCATGAAAGGTGCCCCCCCATCGCAGTGAATGACCATCCAATACCTGGGCCTCCGACCTATGCAAACCCGGAACAACTTCGGGTTAGTCCTCGTCCATGAAAGGTGACCCCCCTCGAGGTGAACGACCATCCACCCCTGTACCTGCAACCCTTGTAACCCTGAACATTGCCGGGCCAATCATGGTCCCTGAAAGGTGCCCCCCCATCGCAGTGAATGACCATCCACTACCTGGGCCTCCGTCCAATGCAAACCAGAATACACTTACAGGTTCGTCCTCGTCCATGAAAGGTGCCCCCCCTTACGCGGTGATCAACCATCCACCACCTGTACCTGCAACCGGTGTAACCATGAAAATTGCCGGTCCAATCATTTCCTGTGGAAGGTGCCCTTCCCATAGCAGTGAACGATCATCCACTACCTGGGCCTCCGTCATGCCACCAGTAATACTTTCGGGTTAGTCATCGTCCATGAAAGGCTCCCCCCCTTTGCGGTGAACGACCGTCTACCTCTACCTGCAACCAGTGAAACCATGAACATTGCCAGGCCAATCATTGCCTGTGAAAAGTGCCACCCCCCAATCGCAGTGAACGACCATCCACTTCCTGGGTCTCCGTCCTATGCAAACCAGTAACACTTTCGGGTTAGTCCTTGACCATGAAAGGTGTCCCCCCTTTCGGTGAAAGACCATCCACCACCTGTACCTGCAACCCGTGTAACCATGAACCTTGACGGGCCAATCTTTATCATACCCAGCAGGCTCCTGCCTGGCCTGTGAGTTCCATAGGACCCCGTTCCCAAGTCTTCAAGGCACCACTCATTCACGCAACCAACATTGCCCCACAGTCTATGTCAGCGAACCATACCCAATCCATGCCTCAGAATGCAAAGCCAAAGCTGACATAACCCAGAATACTCCATTGTCCCACAGGTATCCTCGTATCGTAACCAATTCTCGTTTCCTGCGATACCATGCCAGCCGGAAAGGCCCCCACTCCCCCCCTTTACCATCCACTGTTTCACTCATCATTTCACAACCTAATGACGGCATACCCCACTCGGTGATGTCTGCACACCTGGTAGTTCGCCTCCTTTGCTGTCCAAATGCCCAGGTGACTGGCCACCCAACCAGGCGACCACCCTGGAGCCCGATCGACACCAATTTCCTGTAGTAGAAAAATAATGATTAGTCCTTTAGAATTACATCGTCTTTCCCGTAGTCCTTTCCTGGGAAACCCATTGTCTATGACCCCCTGTTCAAGAGCACCCATCCGCTGAGACCAAAGACCAACTCAACCACCCCCAAAACCGCCCTCGTCCCCACGCACAAACCCCGACCCAACAAACTCTTCAACTGTGCAGACCCTGGACCGCCCTGCCTAAGAAATCCTTGCCCGTGGGCCACCTCCAATACACCAGATGCAGCAAATACCCCTTCATCCCAGCCGTGACCCCTGTCTACGTTCTGTTCCAACCTTATCATCCCGTCACCCCACTGTCCCTCCCCAAAACACTCCAACCCAACCTAACCTCCGAAAGAAATACCACTATCCTTGTTATTTGGAATCTCCTGTGTGCCACCCCTCCCTGACATCCCACAACCTTCCTGGTCCATTGCCTGCCTACAGATTCCTGTTGCCTATTCACGTAGCCTCTGACAAAACAACCTACTTCCTTGCAACATTCCAGGCCGCCCAAACTGGGACAACCAAAATCCGAGAGCACCAACTCGCTACTTTTTAACCCCCTCCTGACACTGAAATTGAAAACTATCCACTGCCGATCCTCCTGATCATGTTCTCCTGAATACGTAACGGACTCCCCATCAACCTCAGCTGCAACCACCCCTATCCCTGCTTCAAGACAGGCCTGAACATCCCACTCCTCAACCAGTCCTACACTGACCCAGGCAACCAACCTAAGCGCCAACAACCCAAACCCCCTTCTCTGGCATCCACAGGGACCTGAAACTTGTGCTCCTCAACCAATGAATTACCAACCAAATCAACCCACTGAGGAGTCAACCATCCCACTGTACTCCCCTTGCACTTTGGCCTACAAGGATGAAGGTCATCAGACTGTCAACCCCCGCGTATCCTTTCCCTGCACTGTATACATAGGTCCGAAATGGTCGCATATTATCATGTGTCCCAAGCTGGAGGCAGTTGCTCCCTTCCTTGTGCACATGTACAGCTCTGATACCCACGGGGCTTGCAAGTGCTGACCATATAAACCTCATGAATAAATTAAATAACCACATAACCACTATGATACCATATAACGTCACTATTACACGCTCACTTTGCGGAGAGACTGAGCCTTGAATGCCCCTACTGGTTCAAGTAAGTCAGGTCGAAGCCTTGCCCTCCTTAGCCCTGTGGCAAAACCCCATCTTTCTTGCTACGCAGATGCCTACCCTGGTGTATCAGCCAGGCAATCTACCTGGCCTCCCCCTCACCGTAAGATGTGGCCAACAGTGGAGACTGATGTCCTCTTGTAGTTAACGCGTCCAGCCTGGCCAACCACCACATGTGACTCATTGGTCAACCCCTCTTAGCAGGATTGTGTACCACTGTCCATCTGGACCCATCCCCACCAACTCCCAGGCTCCCAATTCCCCCTGCAGGATGCCGCTGCTGCACCTGCCTCTGTGCCAAATCCCACACCACCCCACTGACAAGCTGAAGACCCCACTTGCCCGTGCTCCCCCAACCCCTGCCCCGCGGCTTTAGTCCTTTACCTTAAAGTCCGTCCGGGACCTCCACGTCCTGACTGGCGCTGCTGCGCCCTACTGCACCATGTCCACTGGTCCATATGGAACTGCACCCTCGTCCTGTAAAACTACCAGATTCTAGTTACCATAAACCCCCCTTAGAATTCCCCACTCAGCCACATCCAACCTCACACTTTCTCCATCATCCAACACTCCCATACCTTCATACAACACCACGCTCCCCCAGTCCAGAACCGCTCACCATCCATGTCATCCAGCACCACTTTAATTCCTCATGTTGTATTCCGTGATGCGCGAGCCCTCGTTGGAGGGAAGGCTGCCGCAGACCTCCCTACTGCTTCTGGCCGTCATGCGCCCCACTGGCTATTCCCATTCCTGCCAGTCTTGGTTCCCCCACATCCCCCAGGTCGCTCCAACCTGGAGGGGCCCCAGCACCACCGGGCCTCATGCCGGGCTGGCAGTCCCTCACCTCCTACAATTAACAGCAAAACCCTATGCAGACAAACTGTCCCTTACCCAAGGGATCGCGTGGCAGCAAACAAACCACCCCCCTCCGAGCGCCAGCCCCACTCCTAACAATTAAACGACAAAAATTGACAAGATGGATGCTTTTGGGCATCCATCTTGTCCTCTGGGCAAAGAAACTGAAGGGGGGGTGCCCCCTCCTCCCTTTTGTCTATGCTCGGCTACCTCTTGTTTTTGTTTGCTTTCGTTACTTGCACAAGCGCCACCATTGCCTACGTAACGTTTGTTCTTGAGTGTCTGCCATTTATTGCAGTATTATACCTCTACTTGTACTTTGTACGCTTTTGTAACCTGCACATATGTCACTTTTTCCTCCTGTATCGCACCGTTTGCTACCTCTTTTATTTTGTTTGCTCACAATTGGCACGTTTGCCTCATGTAACTTAACGTTTGCTCTTGTAATTTGCTCACTCGTAATTTTCTCCTCATGTATCATTACTGGTCCTATTGAGAAGCGCTCTGACGCCTTCCGGTAAAGTCCTCGCTCTATAAAGATGCATAACTAAATAAATAAATGGAGGCGGGAGACACAGTTTGCCACAGCCATCAAGTGGCGGACGGCGGCAAAAACGAGAGGTTGCGCCCCCCCCAGTACCGGGCCGCAGCAGACACTTTCGCCGCATTGACAGGCAGGCTCCGCATTCCTCCGGTGGGGGCAGGCAACGCATAAAGCTCCCCGTGCTGTCCCGTAGACCACAGCCCGGCGCCCCTCCCCCGGCACTCCGCTACCCTTGTCACGCACCCGGCAGATTCCTTGCCACCAACTCAGAGGGGGCTCCCCCCCTCCCCTCCCACCCCGCGACTCAGACAACCCGCGATGCCCCCAAACGCCCTTCCCCTCCGACCTCAACACAGTGCAGCAATGCCGGCTAAACCCTGCCTGAGCTCCGGGCCCCCCATCCCCTGCCATTAACACCTAAAGCCACGCGACGCGACCCCCCCCGGCCCCACGACACCCTCGCGAAACCCGCCCCCAGGCCCAGCTAACCTGCACAAACTTTTCCTCTCTGATCCCCCCCGGTGGTGCTAAGGTGTCAGGAAGAGGCTAGATCCTCTCCTGACACCTTATATGTGTTCCTAACGCCCGCCCCTTCCCCTATCCTCTAAACCCTCCCACACCGTGTCCTTCCAGGCCATCGCACGAATAGCCCCGGGGGAATAATAATAATAATAATAATAATAATAATAATAATAATAAAACCATTTCTAAAGCGTCTGGTTACACTCAACACAGTGTCTCCCCGCGCTATGCTTGCAGTCGGCCCCCTAAAAAGTTGTTACCACTCCCCGGGCCAAGAGACTTGTCAAAATCAACGAAAATTAAATATGTGAAAAAAGATAAGTTTTGAGTTTAAGGCGAAATCTTGCTTCAGATGGCTCCATGCGGAGTTCGATGGGAAGCTCATTCCAGTACTTTGCCGCCAAGTACCTGAAAGAACTGCCTCCCATTCTGGCCTTTCTGATGCGGGGTACCGTGAACAGCATAGTGCCAAGTGACCTTAGATTGCGTCTGGGACAGTGAATAGTTAGTAGCTTTCGTAGATACACTGGGCCTTTCCCTTGGGCAATGCGATGCGCAATGCACAACACTTTAAACCTAATGCGTTCCTTTATAGGAAGCCAGTGAAGTGTTGATAGGGCTTGCTTCCCTGAAGCTCTACGAGGGAGACTTAGCACTAGACGTGCAGCGGCGTTCTGAACCCGCTGCAGCTGATTAAGCCCTTTCTTGCTTAGGCCTATAAGCAGGGCGTTGCCATAGTCAAGATGGGGCGTGACTAAGGCCTGGACTAAAGTTTTCCTAGCACTGAAAGGCAGAAGGTCTAATACTTTACGTAGTGCTTTAAGGATGCCGTAACATTTTCCTGTCACTTTTCCAACCTGTTGTTTAAAGGATAAATTCGCATCCAGTAGTACCCCCAAGTTCTTCACCGTCTCCGAAGCAGAGGGTGACGGGCCTAGTTCGATTGGCCACCATACGGGCGACCATATGGTTGAAGTTTTTCCTATTATCAACAACTCTGTCTTATCACCATTAAGACGTAAACAGTTATCATTCATCCAGGTCGCTAATGTCCTAATTCCAACACAAGAAATCCCTGTACCCGGGACCTAAGTTAGTAATCATCTACCGGGCATGAGAACTTACTATTCTAGAATCCTCTATCGTCAGATTCAAGATCTACACCCTCTATGGTTGGGTATCTATTGTCTCTAATGCCCTACTGTCCATAGCTAAACACTGTTTACAACTACTACTCGGGGGTTCCCGTGTGTATTCAACTCGACACGACCTATGATGTCAACCCTACTAGGGCAGTACATACAACCACACATATATAATAACAACAGAAGGAAATAAAGAAAAAAGTGTGGCGGAGCGTTAGGCACCTCACGGGCGAACACCCTCGGGGAAAATTGGTTAGATGTTTACCAATACTTTGCCCCTTTCTCATCATCGGTTACCATTCCTTTCCAGTGAACAAACGTATCACAACATAAAAGTGAAAAACAGATTAGTGAAGGTGCAAAAGAAAGAGCTCAGAACATCGCTCCTTAATTTAACATACAGTACAGAGTGAGAATAAAATCAGCAGTCATACCAACTGTACCACTTTATTCCTAAATAAGGTATGCACAACTGAATTAAAAAGGCTGGTATCTTATTATTGCGTACCACTACCTGTAACCAACATGTTTCACTGCACAGTAATCTTATAGCAGATTCATCAGGGTTAGCACTCTGTTACTGCACCAGCGTTGGACATCTTTAAAACAGGAAACTGGCGAGTTGAAAAAACACACAATTTAAAAATAATTAGAAATAGTTCTGAACCACGTTAGCTCTCAACACAACTCTCATAGGCATAAATGAGAATGGGGGTCACATTACCCTAAACCAGCCATGTTCAATCGTACCAGCCGGTTAGGCACTTCTCCGCCTTACTGTAGACCGCAGTGTCAATCTGTAAGCGATTCAGATGTGATCAGTATCACTTGCACGGTGTATTTCTCTATGTCGATTTGAATTTAATTTGAATTTCTAGAAGGCGGTCCAGATCACCCAGTTAATGATCATTGTAGTGATCATAGCGTCCCTCTGATTTATACACCCAAGGGAACCCCAAAGTCATTAGAACCGAATGCTGTAATAAACACCTAGCTCCTATGTTTATGCAAGGCATTACCATCAGGCCACCCTCGCCTCTGCCACGTTCTAATTCAGATGGCATGCCCCTTCTTAACATAAACCAATCTACTCGTATATCTTACAGGTAACCGACCACCACAAGGTCCAATGTTCTGCCATTCTCATATAATTCGCAAAGGCTGAGAGAACTGTTACTACAACCTGCGCATTATCATCTAGACGACTGGTCCAGATATCAATTGCCTCTGAATTGCCCCCCAGTCGTGTTCGTAAACCACCATGCTGGAGGCATACCAAGCACCCACTCAGACCCCTCCTTACCATACAGTTATCGTAACGGGACCGAAACTCATCCCAGGAACGTGGGGCATAGGGGCCTCGCGTCTTTTAAAGTCTGGGCCCTCTTCCATACTTCTGGCACATGGCACTCCTGAAATGATAGGGTTGCCATGTGACTGATGTAGAACTCCCTTAAGACAGTTGGGCGGAGCTGCATCATTAGGGGAGCCTGACTGAGTACTGTTAGCAATACTCAACATGGTCCGTCTGTCTGGTAGTTTGAAGCACTTCAGATGAGAGTTCGTGGTCATGCTCTTGTCCTTTGTGGTCGGGTTTTGCTTCACCTCTAACCCGCACGTGAAAGAGGAGTAGATTTTTTCCACTTTGTCAACAAAGTGGTCAGCTATTGACTCACATAATTCATTAGAGCAGATATCCTGCGCCATTACTCTAGTGGGGACAGTAAGTTCTTTATATATGGCAAACAATTCTTTGGGGGGGCTCTGCCATTTCTATTCTTTCTTTAAGGAATACTCCCTTTGCTGCTCTAACAAGCTTATGATATTTATTCAATTCCATTTTATAGAGCAGTTTGCACTCTGAGTTGTAATTTTTTCGCCAAGACTGGTCTGCGACCTTAACTTCCCCCGGGGGCCCTCATTGGAGGCGAGGGGCACAGTGAAGGAGGGACTCTTGAAATGTCTTTCCTTATACAGCTCATTACATTACCTTTGAAGTCACGAATATATGCTCGACAAGGACCTCAGACATGCCCTATTTGGGGATTTTGCAGCCTTTCCAGTCCACAATGTCTTGACATTATTCACTTGAGGGTGCCAGAGGCAAACCAGCACCAGAAAAGAGCATAGTCAGGCTCGCTCTGCTTTAGTCACTGTGGGGTAATTTCAAAAGAGTTTTGCATATGATCCTGTGAGCTTGCTGTCATCTAGTGGACATTTATAAGAACTGCGGGTACAAAACATTTTGTTTTAATTATTTGCACGAAAGGACTGTGACAGTGAACAAACAGCAGATCAGACAAAATGGGCTGCTAACATATACCAAATTAAATGATGAGATAAGGTACAAAGAAGGTATTATGCAACCGAGAAACCACTAAAACAAGCTATTCTTCCTACACAGCGATACCAAACATAAAACAAAGGAGCTTTGGCCAGTCAGTGTCTCTGGGTTAGGGGCTTTTTGACCGGGTCGCCGATATATCACAGTGCTTTGAATGGGAAAAAATGAGTGTAGGTACTGATTAAAATAGAGATGTGTGAGTGGGTCTAGTGGCGGGGCTAAGGGCAAGAAATTACTTCTATACCAGTTGCAGCACATATTAAAACTCACGAGAAATGCGTTTATGTCAATAAAATAGATGAACTCATTACACATAATGATGACACTTTCACCCGAATGGTCTCTGCGCACCTGATTGACAGTGCAGGGTCTGTCTAGAAACCCTGTTCTGTTAATCCCAGCGTGACACAAGCCCCCCCCCCCCCCCCTTGCAGTTTGGGGACATTCAAATGGGCTCTGCTGGAATCTTCACCAGCAAAACTGCAAAAGGCCACAGCTCGGTTAATGACATGCTTCTTGGAAGTATAGCGGAATCTGCCCTGCACTGGAGGAGAAACCTAACCTGCGCCCGCCGTGCGCCTGCTGTATGCCTGCCATGCTGTGGATCAGGGTACCGGTACTCTCCGTGGCTACAGAGAAGTGCCGGTACTTATGGCAAAAAGATTCAGAAGTGCCGGTACTCATTTAAAGCTCTGACCATACCACACCGTACCGTACCATACCATACCATACCATACCATACCATACCATTGTATGTCCGCCTTCATTCTACTTTGCTACTTTGTCAACTAGTTTAAAAGTGTTCTATAATAGCTTGTACGTATAAATGGCATACATTTGACAAGAAATTCTTAATTGTGTGGGTAGGGTTTATACTTTTGTGTAGGTTAGTTAACCTCTCTCTTAAATCACACATCAGGCACTGTGGTGGCACATTTTCACCAGCAAATCCCGAAATTGTGCACACCTACTAAAAATGAAAATAGGTCTTCTGTACGACATCACCACAGTTGGGTGGTATTGAAACGCATACTGACAAAGGTTTCGTTGCTGTGTAATAATGCATTGTGGTGGCAAGAAATCTTGCGATACGCTCTTATTTGTGTAAGATTTTTCCGTGATTTTGCATGCCTCTTTCAGCGTAGCAACTACATTTGCATGTCTTAGAAACTATTTCAAGAGAAATGCATTATTCGTTCCGATTTTGAAAGTGTAAAAAGTTCAATCGGGTCGGGGACAATCGATATTTGCCCGGCGGTATTGCCTCTGTGACCCTCTAGTTATTTAAATCAATGAAGAGGCAGGCGCTGGAGACTGAAAAGCAGGAAACAAGGTTTTTTTATTCTCTCCGGAGGAGAACACAACGAAACGGACAGAAGGTATCGTTCTGAGGTGCTCTAACTGCATCCCCGAGGCCTGGCCTCTTATACACAAGTTTATCTCTTTATTACATGTAACACATTCTCGTTGATACTTTGATGTACGGAAAGACATCCTCAGAATCCCCCCTTCCCAGCCCGTTCCCATGCAAGGCTACAGTGGAAGTCCCCGCCCCGTTCACAACAGGTGATGATCATTGCGCAGCTGGGTATTCCGCCGGAGTGTGCGGGTTTCGATCGGATCTCGTGGGATGGGGGGGGGCTTTGATCATCTCGGGGGTCCTTTGAGGAGGGAAGCTTCCTATTGTAGGGGGAGGGGCAAGAGATTGGTATCGGCAGAGCTAGGTGTCGGCCCGGGAACGGGGAAGACAAACGGGCACACGGGAAAAAGGGGTTTGCATCAAAAAGGGCCGGAGGTCATGACGGGGAAGCAGGGAGGTGTCGCGCTGGGAACAGGATGAGGGCCTGGGGCAGAGCAGTGCCGAAGAGGGGTTTATGACTCAAGGCAGGTGCAAGCAGGGGGTGGTCAGCGTGCAGGCTTAGCGAAGGCAAAGGGCTATGTCAGGGGCCAGCGGCATGCAAAAGGGTTTGTTCTGATCGGGGCATCTTAAAATGGCGGGCGCGCACGACAAAAGTGTGGCATCAGGGGAAGAGGCAAGATGGCGCAGATAATGTTCACCAAAACGCACTAATTTTCCACAGTCCTCCCTTTAACATATTCAAGACATCTTGCTGGTTCATTTTCTATTCGGTTCTACTGTGGTGAGCATGAGAAAGAAAACGGTAGGAACCCTAGATGGAAAAGAGTTGTAAACAATACATTTTGAGGTTTCTAGTTTTTTTTTTTTTTTTAGGAGGTGCACCTATTTGATAAAGCAGGAAAGTCATAGGAATGAAATACAAAAACGGCGAGCAGCAAGTACATATCATAACGTGAACTGGCAGGTTAATACATGTTTCAGATTCGGATTGGAGCAGGATCAATACAATGGCGGCTGGGAGAGAAATGAGGCGTAGCAAAACGGTGGTTGAAGATGTCGAATGTTCGAAGTTTTATGAGTTCTCATTGTTCTTTGTGGTCTTTCGTTGGCGCTGTTGAGCACCGGCGGTGGAGCTACAAGTCCAGCTCTGTTCTAAGTTCTGCGTTGCAGGGCACGACCCTTTCCTCGCGTTTCTGGTCGGAAAGGTCCTTTTCGCCCTGTGTCCTTTGAGGTGATTGTCAGAAAGTTCCGATGGAAGAAGAGCGTTCAAAACAGTCCATAGGGTAGGTCAGAGGAAAAAGGGGGATGGAGCAAGGCCAAATTGGGAACAAACTAGGGGAACGAGAGACTTCAAATGGGCGGGCGTGCGACGGAATTCAGAGAGCGGGGACTTGTCGACAGGCACTGGACGTCGAGCAGGGGCATCAGGTCGATCCTTTCTTTTCATGCTGTCGAAAACAGTGCCTCGTCCTGCAGCTCCTTTCAGTCGTGGTCTCGCCTTGGCTAATGTCGCAGGTGTCCCTTAGTCTGCAGTCGGGCCTCGTGCTCCCACATCCGGTCCTTCTCTCCTCCAACAGCAGTACCCTTAAACAAGTTTGAAAAGACAGTCTTTAGAAAATTTGCAGATGAAGATAATCAAAAAGTCTATTTCTCTCCCAGCTCCAGGCAAAGAATGAAAATGTCCGTTATATTTAATGTTCACAACTGGCATATGAATGACCGGTGGCGGACCTGTTGGATTTACTACGACTTTCCTTCATAATCATTTATTACAGGCATGACAGTTCATCTGATGGTAACCCACCTTCGGGAGACAAATCTGGCAAAGATATGCCGTTCTCTAGAGTTTCACATTTACAAAAGGGTACAGTGAGTCGTCAACATGGTACTACACAGGTATTTTGCTGAGAGACGAACAGGGCTAAACATTTCCTTTCTATCGGTGCATCCTGTTTTTCAACTACTGCGGGGTTCATTTTGATGATTTCTTTACCTTGGTCTAGTCTGTTAACCTTGTAAAACATCATTCTGGGTCCTACGTAACCTTTTACAGCCCGGTTACTTAACTAGGAAGGACAGGGGTTTTATGGGAAACAACCAGGGACATAGACAGGGGAGGTAACGGGGGTGATCGTTTTTCTGGTTTGGGTATTGCGACGATTCGGGGAGGGGAGGGTCGCGTATTCTGAGGTCCTTGTTTTATACTATAGGAGCCGTTGACATGTAGTTCCCTTATTTCGGGCCAGATTAGGGAACCTCTGTCGCCTTACCTGTCCTTTCCCTTACGGCCCAACCTGGGTTCATTGACTTCTAGCGGAAAAGGAGAGGTAATGACGCGGCCTCAGGATGATTGTATTAAAGACAAGCGTTTGTGCAAATACTGACGGTATTTGAAGCCAATTAGGTGGTGTGCTAGGGGTGGCAATCTGCCAATTTCGGGGCTAACCACTCGGAAGAGTGGTAGTGCAAAAATAGAGAGAGAGAGAGAGAGAGAGAGAGAGTGAGAGAGAGAGAGAGAGAGAGAGAGAGAGAGAGAGAGAGAGAGAGAGAGAGAGAGAGAGAGAGAGAGAGAGAGAGAGAGAGTGCAACGGCAGGCTAAATAGTACACGTGCAACAGAGAGGGCGGCAGTGCATTCAAGAAAGGCTATTTAGTGCATTACACAGTAAAGGGTATTCACGAGTCCGCGTTAGAATCTTGTAATCATGCAGTTTGAGCATTAGACAGGGTAGAGGGGACATGCTTTGAGAAAAGGAAAGAAGAAAAAAAGGAGGTACCATTTTGTCGCACTTTCTCGCATTCTCGGTCCTTTGACCAGTTGGGTCAACGCCTCAGTCACACACACACATTCCCTCACAGTTTCGCATCATACGTGACATGGGTTCATTCGTCCGGTCTGGTTTAAGGGTGATCACTTTTTATCAGGTTGTGCTAATTTTTCGGGTTTGTTCGATACGTGAGTAGTTTGCAGGCGTGCTTAGACACCACCCTGCGGCGCTAGTCCGTTTCGTGTATTTAGACATGGCAAGGTCTCAGATCTTCGCCACACCTTGGCTGTAATCTCTGATGTAACCTGCAGAGGAAGGAAAAAAGGGGGGGGTGGGGGAGACAGCATTCGCGCGCATTCAAATACATGGATTCATAAGTCCTTTACTTACCTCTTACTCGTCTTTCCTCCTTGGGGCAGGGTCCCCGGGGATATGGTTTTCGGAGTCGAGGGGGGGTAGTGTGTTCATGTAGGGCGTGTGCGGGGAAACATAAAAAGGAAACCAGAGGTGCCTAGTGCGAGGTATCTAGTCAAAGGATATATCTCACTATCGGGATCCTTAAACCTCTTTCAACGCCGTGGCGTTCTAAAGTTCTTCGGTTCTTGGGTCCCTGCTACTTTGGAACGTTGTACTTTACAATATTTACATTATTTCATTTCACCCTCCTTTTACATTCCCTCATTTACACCATTCGTTTTACCCATCCTTGGAAGTCACGGTCTTCCTCTACGCGAGAGTTCATGAGTCAGTCGCGTACTTTTAAGGCGGAGTGTCGTGTTGTCGATCCGATCCGTCCTCCAGGGCTGGGCAACCATCTTCCTTTAACCTTAAAGAGAGAGCAGAGTAGGGTGCACAGAAAAAGAACTTTCCTACCCATCCCATATTGTTTTAAAATAAAGCATGCAATACCCGTCCATAGTTTCAAAAGACTTTATTTTGCAAATTCATTTCAGCATATGGATTAGGAGGGTGTGGTCGTATTTGGTCGGTCGTGGCAATGGCTAAAGTGCGTACAGTGGGGGGTGTTGTTTGCAACAATAAAAACATCGGAAAGTTTTACTCATTCATTTGTAAGAGACTAAAACGTCTATTAATTGGCTGGGGGTTCGGGGGCATATATTTCATAATTCAGAAGCATAATCACAATAGTTGTAATCAGATTTCCTATATGCATACCGTACGTGTGCGTCGTAAATGGGGTTTACATCGGTTATAAAAATATAATACAGTGTACATTTGTAATCAACATTTGTAATGGGGATTCTTTCATACTGTTCGTCGAGTGAGCTCTCCTTGTCTTTTCTAGCCAAGTGTACAAAGGATCACAAAAATCTCAGAACATCAAGTTTATATTAGTGCGAAGGAACACCACGAGGTGTTCGTAAGTTCCGATTGATACCAGCGCCATTTTGGGCGGGGCCGGCACAGTCCGGAAGCAGCATCAGGGGGAAATGTTTCCATTACTGGCAGTTTGGACCAGAGTCCTTTTCGGCAGTTCTAGAATTCACGCTAACAGAAGGTGTGGCAATGTCATGTTTGTTTCGTTGGCGATCGAGGCAGCCGTCCCTTACCGGAAACCTGCAAAGGCCGAAGGCTCCGCCGGGGACCTTTGTATGATCTTCAAGGCTGCGGAGATGCTGTCGGAGATGGGGGCTCGTGCTCCATGGGACAAATGTTCGAGTTATACGGCTGGCCAAAGTTACTCTAGTGGCCGGGGCCCGCCTTCCAGCGGATCCCGACGCCATTTTGAGGCCCTACAGGGGCCACTCTCGTCGAGTTTGCAAGAATGGAAGAGACCCTTCGGAGTGAAAGGAAGAGGTCCCTGTTTTGTGAGAGCGGGACGTTCAGCTGGGGTGCAGCTGTGATGCCCCCACCTGGGGGGCGAGGGAGACTCGTTCACATCGTCTCCTTCTCCCGGTGCACTCCATGCCGCTCCTTTTCATCGCCCCGCATGAAGGCCTCTCCACATCCGGTGTTCCCCAAGTGCCACCATTGTACGTTCGGTGCTGCGCAAATACTGGGGTGCCACCATTGTACGTTCGGTGCTGCGCAAGTACTGGGGTGCCACCATGGTGTGTCCGGTGCTGTGGAAGTATGGGCACCATCGCCTGACTGGGGGTGTTCGGCGTCGGGCTGGGGGCTGGGAAACCTCCTACCGGTGGAGGTGGGAGAGGCTCGTCCGCGTCGCCTCTCCCTCCCAGCCCAACTTGGACAAATTGTTGTGGAGGTACGTGCAGGACATCCCGCCGTCCAGGACTGCTGCGGCTGTGACGGAAGAGAAAAGGAAGAGGTGCCTCGCTCTCCTCTTGACATGTGGCGGGACTACCTTAGTCTTTCCAGGCCCGTTGCGGCCGGCCAAGGAGACATGTGGCGGGACTACCTGCAAATGCCCAGGCTGCGGGCTCCTGCCTCTCCTCCGGCTCCCCCATACGTTAAGATTTCCTGACCGAGAGTTGGCGGCGGGGCTCGCCTTATATGGGTTGCCGTTGGTTGGGCGTAGCCGTAACCCTGCCCTACTTTGGAAGGTTCCAGAATGGGGGGGGGCGAATGTTCTGTTTGACTTTCATTTTCTACAGTTTATCGTTATTATTCCTTGTTTGTTGTGTTAAATTAAAAGTTCAAGTTTATTAATGGTCTACGGATTTTGTTTTATCATTTCTTTCTTTCCAGGTTGCTTTTATGCTAAGTTTCTGCTAACAGGGGTCGAGTAACACGGAAACACGTGTAGAGGGATGACGCAGATTTGTACATTACATACACACAAACTCAGACGGGGGACAGTACAAGTACGACATACAAAGACCCAAGACAAATATAAAAACAGTTATTGGTCATAATTATCTCTTTCCGTCTGTGAATTTTAAACGAGGCTGGGTTCCCGTCTTGACATTGCCCGACCTAGGAGAACTTGAGCATGCCGCTGAGATTTTCCTGGCGAAATCTGTGCCATCGGGCATAGTCAAACGTGGTGGTTCTGTCTGGTCTGTCTATGTAAGTCGGGTTCTTCTCTGTCTCGCGCCTTTTCTCGTACTGTCGGTCTGTCGTTCTTGTCGGCCCTTTGCCTTTACTCACGCTCAGTAGAGTCGGGCATTGGGCTTTCCAGTGTCCGACATACCTACAAAAAGCGCATTGGTCTGACCCTAAGTCTGGTCGTCCTTTGCATAGTGTCGGGGGATAAGTTGTGGGTAGCGGTGTCCTGGGGTTGTCCTGTCGGTATATTTCCCTACTTGGTTTATCCTCGTCTTTTCTCTGTCGTTTCGTAGCCTCTCTGCGCCACATACCGAGACTGTCGAGCATAATTGGCGTCGTCTTATTATTTCGAAGGGCTATTTCTAACGTTTCTATTTTATCAAGGTCAAAGGATCCTGCCAGTGGCCACTGTTTGTCTTGGCTATCTTCGGTATACCTGTGCCATAATTTATTATAAGCTATGGTGACTATCCCATAGTTTATGAACATGTCCTTATTAGGGGTGCCTTCTAGTGGAGCTATATGGTCCACCTCTAACACCCGGTCCGGGCTAAACAGGCTATTTATCAGTGGGGAGAAGACAGACATGACGGCTCGTAACGAGGGACTAAAAAGTCAGCACTGCCTATCTTATCACTAGGTGCAAAGACTAGACAGAATATTTCTATTCTACGTTGTTTGCAGGTAGTGAATACCTCATGGATCAAAAAAAAAAAAAATATATAAAACCAAACGACCAATAAATAACAATGGGGAGAATGAGTAGGACCGCAAAGATCTGCGTTACCTACCCTTTTCACTATCTGCAAAAAGGGTGGTCTCTTCCCTGCTTGCAGACAGGGAATCTCCAGGAAACAATAGTTTGTGAACAACAGTTCAGTTTCAAGCAATTATTGAGTGGGGGAGAAAAAGAACAAGCACGGCTGCTACCCTACCTATCCTCCACTGCTTGCAAAGGGAGAGGGAGCCTGTTGTTTCTCCGTTTGCAGACAGTGAATCTCTAAATAAAAAAAAACAGAGCAATACTAGTATTTTGAACAATCAAGCAATCAAAACAAATTTCGCAACTTGTCGTGGCAACACGACCTTACCCGGACCATGTGGACAGTTTCTTGTCTTCCGAATCCAGCGCCCGATCGTCCTCTTTTTCTCGTATTTCTCACGGCACTCCTGATGGTTCCCAGTCAGGACCGTAGATCACTCGAGAGAGGTCTGTTCGGAACTAGTGAAGTTCGGATGATCGGCTGCCAGACGAGGGTCTATTGGGCAAGAGCTCTCCCGATCGTTGCAGTCGTTCACTCTGTCGTCGGGACCTCTCCCACTGGATCCACGAGTCGCTGATGGGCCCCACGCTTGGGACGCCAATTGTAAAAAGTTCAATCGGGTCGGGGACAATCGATATTTGCCCGGCGGTATTGCCTCTGTGACCCTCTAGTTATTTAAATCAATGAAGAGGCAGGCGCTGGAGACTGAAAAGCAGGAAACAAGGTTTTTTTATTCTCTCCGGAGGAGAACACAACGAAACGGACAGAAGGTATCGTTCTGAGGTGCTCTAACTGCATCCCCGAGGCCTGGCCTCTTATACACAAGTTTATCTCTTTATTACATGTAACACATTCTCGTTGATACTTTGATGTACGGAAAGACATCCTCAGAATCCCCCCTTCCCAGCCCGTTCCCATGCAAGGCTACAGTGGAAGTCCCCGCCCCGTTCACAACAGGTGATGATCATTGCGCAGCTGGGTATTCCGCCGATTCACGGAGTGTGCGGGTTTCGATCGGATCTCGTGGGATGGGGGGGGCTTTGATCATCTCGGGGGTCCTTTGAGGAGGGAAGCTTCCTATTGTAGGGGGAGGGGCAAGAGATTGGTATCGGCAGAGCTAGGTGTCGGCCCGGGAACGGGGAAGACAAACGGGCACACGGGAAAAAGGGGTTTGCATCAAAAAGGGCCGGAGGTCATGACGGGGAAGCAGGGAGGTGTCGCGCTGGGAACAGGATGAGGGCCTGGGGCAGAGCAGTGCCGAAGAGGGGTTTATGACTCAAGGCAGGTGCAAGCAGGGGGTGGTCAGCGTGCAGGCTTAGCGAAGGCAAAGGGCTATGTCAGGGGCCAGCGGCATGCAAAAGGGTTTGTTCTGATCGGGGCATCTTAAAATGGCGGGCGCGCACGACAAAAGTGTGGCATCAGGGGAAGAGGCAAGATGGCGCAGATAATGTTCACCAAAACGCACTAATTTTCCACAAAAGCATATTGCTTGGCGTGCCTTTTAGTGCAATGTGTGGTGTTATGGGCCAGCAGGGAAAGTGTATTATATAGAAACATTTCAGTAATCAACGTTTGATCATCATTTGTCCCACTACCACAAAAAGAGTGCATTTACAGGACAAAGGTACATTTATTTAACATATCTGAGGGACAGATTGTGATTCATAGAAGCAAGGCGATGAAATAATTCTGTTTGTGTTGGATTTAATTGTGCCTTAATTACAACCAAATAATGTTATTATTCTTACCTCTGTACCACCTTTAGTTCACCTGTCTTTGGTGTAGCCCCAAAGTCAAAGGAAGAAACAGATCAAATGGCTGCTGGTGAGTTATGTCTAAAAGATAGCATCCCCCGGCAGGCCATGCAATTATGATGTATCAAATAAGTGCATCATTACTGAGAGAAATTATTGTTCCTTCTTACATAGGGCCTGGTTATAAGTTTTTCAGTCCGACTGCCCAAAAAACTCATCAGCGCCCACCAGTAGACCACCGTAACCAAAACTGGGTCTAGGCTAACGGGCAATAAGGACAAGCCTAAACAGTAATCACAAAAAACCAAAACGAGCACCAATATTGCCAACTATTTACACATGGGTCACTGCTGACCACTCGACTTACTGAACTAAACAGTAACTCTCAGGAAGCTTGTTTGTCCGGAATGAATCCACTACTTTTAATTAGTTTTTGATCAAACACATATAAATGAAACACATTTCATAAACCTTAGAACACAACACTTATTTCAATCCAAAGTTGACGTACAAAGACAATTTCTCTCATGCAAAAAAACTTTCATTCAGACATTCATACAAACAATACAACACATCAATATATATACACTCTTGACATCAGTTAATATACAAATTATTTACAATTTTAGTTCTTTATAAACAAACATATCATTGGAAAAAACGAATTCATATGTTTTGAAATAGTAAGCATTTAACAAAACATTCCTAATGCTGAATATAAGGGGTCTATGCGTTTCGATCACCCCTGATTTTGGGGGGATCTCTTCAGGACCACGTGCCTGCAAATGGAAAGGACAAACATAAATCAATCTAGTGGAAAACCAGACCTCTGTCACTACAGAACTGAAAGGGAACCTACTCCTACCTCGGGGGGCTCGTTTTCTTTTGAGGGGGATAGGGCGCTGCAATAAAAACAGAATCTATTCAGTAACCAGGTCATTTCAATATGCAAAACTTGAAAAGAAACACTCACACGTGACTACTCACAGTTCTCGCTATCACAGCCACTTGAAATTCTATTAGGAAAAGGATTAAGTTGGTCAGTGCGGGTTCAGATGTCTAGAGACATTCAACACTGTAGCTAATTTACGGCAGAGGGCAGGGGGTCTTACTTGTATTATGCGTGTTCAAAGTCTGGCGCTTATAATGCGGATTGGAGGACGATTGTTTGCGCCTGTATGGAAGGAAAGGGACTGAAGTTAGGTCTCCTTAACGCGAGCGTGGTATTCCCCTAACAGTGCGGGGCCATCATCTCTGGCGACATTTACCTTATTTGCTCCGTTCATCTGACTAAATCAGGGGATTCCACACCAACCGGCTCCTGTATACTCCTTCAGACAGCCGGCGCCATCTAAGCGGTGTTGCTCCTCCCGCGTCTCTGTATTTTACTTACTTCCTGGTTCCAAGAATTCTGGGAGTGGTAGTTTTTTGTGATGTTTAAACTGGCCTAAAGTGCAAAAGATGCACTTTGTTTACAACAAGGATGGAATGGGATGTCGCTGAATCGGACCTCATGTGACCGGCGCACTCGGCGGCTCACGGTGACAGTTACAAAGTGATTATTAGAAATTGCATCAACAATACTTTTGATGTCAACAGAAACAGTCCATAAATATCAGAGATTTCATTAAAGAATTTTGATTGATTACAGTCGATAAATCTCTGAAATTTCGTTGAGGCCGTCCAAGGCCGTGTTGAATTTCACTATTAGCATGGCTTCGTGGCGTGACAGTTTTTCTTCATTGTCACCGCCACGAGGGTCTCTCTCTACTTTCGCAATCATCGTCTGTATTTTTAATCTGCAACCCTCCTGGTATTGTACCAGCTCGCAAATGCTGGAGGAGAAAGTGTCCGTGCAGATCTGTGCGGATTTGTTTTTTCTTTAACCTTAAGAGCTTATCCGTTTCGTTTTGATTCCTGGCAGATGAGCTTAAAGTAACTGAAGTGAACAGGGGAGGTTTTTCAAGTAAATTTTTTATGTGCTCCTCGCTATAGGCAAAGGTTTGATTTTCGGACATACTGGACACAACTGAATCCCAAACAATAGACACGACACTCACAACACTAATTCCAGCCACCACAATCACTTCATAACAACCTATTTCAACAGCTCCACTTGGGGCCTGAAACAACCTCGCAGAAAGCCTTCTGCTAAAGTACCGTAACCAAAACTGGGTCTAGGCTAACGGGCAATAAGGACAAGCCTAAAAAGTAATCACAAAAAACCAAAACGAGCACCAATATTGCCAACTATTTACACATGGGTCACTGCTGACCACTCGACTTACTGAACTAAACAGTAACTCTCAGGAAGCTTGTTTGTCCGGAATGAATCCACTACTTTTAATTAGTTTTTGATCAAACACATATAAATGAAACACATTTCATAAACCTTAGAACACAACACTTATTTCAATCCAAAGTTGACGTACAAAGACAATTTCTCTCATGCAAAAAACTTTCATTTAGACATTCATACAAACAATACAGCACATCAATATATATACACTCTTGACCTCAGTTAATATACAAATTATTTACAATTTTAGTTTTTTATAAACAAACATAGCATTGGAAAAAACGAATTCATATGTTTTGAAATAGTAAGCATTTAACAAAACATTCCTAATGCTGAATATAAGGGGTCTACGCGTTTCGATCACCCCTGATTTTGGGGGGATCTCTTCAGGACCACGTGCCTGCAAATGGAAAGGACAAACATAAATCAATCTAGTGGAAAACCAGACCTCTGTCACTACTGTGACAGAGGTCCTTTCCATTTGTCCTTTCCATTTGCAGGCACGTGGTCCTGAAGAGATCCCCCCAAAATCAGGGGTGATCGAAACGCGTAGACCCCTTATATTCAGCATTAGGAATGTTTTGTTAAATGCTTACTATTTCAAAACATATGAATTCGTTTTTTCCAATGCTATGTTTGTTTATAAAGAACTAAAATTGTAAATAATTTGTACATTAACTGATGTCAAGAGTGTATATATATTGATGTGTTGTATTGTTTGTATGAATGTCTGAATGAAAGTTTTTTTGCATGAGAGAAATTGTCTTTGTACGTCAACTTTGGATTGAAATAAGTGTTGTGTTCTAAGGTTTATGAAATGTGTTTCATTTATATGTGTTTGATCAAAAACTAATTAAAAGTAGTGGATTCATTCCGGACAAACAAGCTTCCTGAGAGTTACTGTTTAGTTCAGTAAGTCGAGTGGTCAGCAGTGACCCATGTGTAAATAGTTGGCAATATTGGCGCTCGTTTTGTTTTTTTGTGATCACCAGTAGACCACAGCGCTGGTTGTCTATAGACCGCCATATTATGAGTTGGCCAGCGGTGTGGATGTGGCGATCATGCGGCTGTGGTGAGTACTTTTTTCTAATACATCGATGCCTGTGTGTGCATTTCAACTGCATATGTGACGGATGCACATATATGCATGATACATGTAAAAAATACCATCTACCCATTACCAAGGTCCGGCCCATATGTGGGCAGTCCTGGCAATGGGTATATGGTATGAAAGGAACTCACCTGTAGATCATTGCAAACAGGATTGTAATCCTCGGGGTGAAAATCCAGCTCAGAAGGATGGACCTGAAGAAAGTTATCGATGTTGGAATCTGCCTGGGAGAACATAAAAAGGCTGAGTATGCACCCAAAATTCTTTGTGTCTGCCACCTTGAAGCAGGCGGTCGGACCACTGCAGTTTGTGAAAAAGACAACTTGTGGCAGTGCGGCTCCTCTGTATGGTCCTATGGTGGCTACCTTTCCCTGAACGTGAACCCGGCAATTGGCGGTCCGCTGGCTGTCTCAGCGGTTTAGCCGCGGTCTTTGGAAATACAATCCGCCCAACTCATAATATGGCTGTCGGACTGCTGAGCTCACCGCGGTCGGACCGCTATTGCCGGTACGACGGTCCATGGACCATCAAACTCATAATAAGGGGAGAGGAGTTGGCCTAACGGCTAGGGCGCTTGACCTCGGACCTGGGGAACTGGGTTCGAGTCTCGGTAACGACGCCAAAACCTCCTGTGATTCTGGGCAAATCACTTAATCTCCCCGTGCCTAAAATGAATGTGTGTCCGTCCTCATGTAACGTAACTGGTGCTATGTAAAGCGCTCTGATACCTGATTCGGTTCGGGTCTAGTTCGCGCTATATAAAACTCTTAAAAAAAAAAAAATAATAATAATAAGGCCCATAGTCAACAGGTGACTGTTTTTCAAATGACTGCCTGGTATTTGGCACCCATCTTGTGCAGTGAGTGCGCTATGTTACCTCAAATTCTTGGAGTCACACCCTGTACATTTCCTATTCACCAAAAGGAAACTACATCTTTTATTTGAAAAGGAAAACTGGGAGGTGTCTTTCACTTCTTTCCTACTAGGTTATACTCATTTAGGTGAGAGTTTTAGGAGTTACAAGACCTTTCAGAATCTCTAATCTGCAGGTGATACATAGAGCCACGCCATTTACCTTGAAATGAATAAAAACTCTGTACTAGATATTTTAAACTATACGAATATTTATTGTGCACTACTTATTTGCAAATCATTGTGTTAGAATAATTTTAAATACTATGATCAGCTCAGCAAATATTATACATATTAAAGCAAAAGTTAGATGAACCCCATCATATTTCATCCTATAACCCTAACCAATCAAGTTACAGCTAGCTGTTTAACAACATAGTTGTATTACTCTGCAATGTTATGCCGGGTAAATAAAGCTTCAACACGTACCTTACAGTGCCATTAGGCCTCCTGGAGCTCCATGTTTCAGATACCCTCCAGCAACCAGTCCGAATGTGTAACTGTACCCGACAGAGTTGTTTATTTATTTTTTATTCATTTTTTGATTTATATATATATTCCTTTCTGGAGCTCATTAATATGAGGGTGCTTTACATTCAAAATATTCAATATATAAAAACAGGGATACATCAAGAGGAGGGTGATAAACAAAGGTAGCAATAATAAGCAGCAATCAGAGAAAAATAGAAGCAATCTAATAACCTGAGACTAGTGGGAGTTAGTGCAGTAGTAAATAAAGGCGGCACTGGTGGCTTATAGAGGCTGAACGAAGTGGGGTCATACATTGGTAAAAACAGACTGGTGTGATTCATAATCCAACATGTAAACAGGGGTAAAAACTTTGAATGCGGGCATAACTTAATTTTGCGCGTGGATTCGCTGTAGGAAATTACTACAAGTATTGTCTGACAAGGCAGGTTTTCAGTTGCTTCTGAAAGAAGGTGAGTGGCTTCAGAATTCTTACATCCGGTGTCAGAGAGTTTCAGGTTGGTGTCAAAGCATGTGGGAACAGTGGTGTAGCTAGGTTGCCTAGGGCCCTTGTGCAAGTAAAGTAACTGGGCCCCCTCACCTGGGTGACATCCCAGTCTGTCAACTGTCCCTGACACTCTTCAAGCTTATTTGACAGAGTCTGCTGCTGCCATATCAAAACTCAGTACCATTTCTGCAAGTCAAAGCCAACACTAAAAAACATTACCAAAACCAACAGGTTTTGCCCTTGTAAAGTGCATGCACTCAAAAACATACCATGCAGGGCCCTCCCACTGCTGCCCTCACACAGGCACATCCCTCATGCTGCACTCACACAAGCATATGTCTCACTGCATTCACACAGGCACAACTTTCAACCCTTAGACCACTTAGCCTGCACTCACAAAATACAATGTTAGTCCTGCATTCACAAAAGCACATCCCTCACAATGCACACACAAAATATGGTAACTATCCTGCACTCACACAAATAAACCCCTCACACAAGTACACCACTTAGTGGGAAGGAGCAAAGGTTAGACAGAGGGTGGTATCGGAGACACAGGTTGAGCAAGTTGTGCATTGGTCCACTAGTGTGTAATTCAAAGCTCTTGAAGTAAGCTACACCAAACCTAATGTCAACTGAGCTTCACCTAAACTCCCATAAGCCCCACTTGGATCATCACTGCAGACAATGTTAGCCTTATCTTTGTGGACTTTTGCAGGAAAGAGTATTGGAATAAAACACATTTTGCTTGCCTTTAAAAAAATGTGAGTGATGATTTTCTTTGTAGTGCACGTATATGCTAAATTAAATAAAGAATGCAATAAAAATATGGAGATTAAATGTGGAGGGCAAATGCTGCAATAAAAACATTCAGAATACGTTTCAAGAATGTGACAACGTTTTGAAACCTGTAGCAGTGATGCTTGGTGCTCTGCATAAGAAAGTTATGGTCCAGTAGTAATGGCAGCAGAGCTGTTGGTACTCTCATTATTCAATGAGAACTAGTCTGCATTTGTAGGTGAGCTGCTGAGGGGTAAACTAAAGGAACAATCTCCTGAGGTCTGACTTCTCTGGATGCAGAGTGACAAAGAGTAAGCAGGCAAAAATACTGTTACTGAGACCAGATGACATCCTAAAGACAATCAGTTGTCTACTAGGTAGAACTAAACATTGGCAACTATGCCAATGTCACCCATTGGCATTGTTGCCAATGCTTAGTTATACCTAGTACACCACAACTGGTGTTTAGGATGTCAAGGCTGATCCACTACCCAATTGTTTTATGAAGGTCTGAAGGGCTGAACATGTGAATGACACTCTGTGTAATGAATATCTGAAGTGGGCGTACCTAAAGTCTATTTTATCTAAGCAAGAATATGTATTATTTTGTGAGAAAACAAGAGGCTGGTGATACAGCTAAAACAGTGTTTTGGTGAGACCTAAAACACACAGAAGTAGATAGAACTCATTCTAAACTGCAGCTCAGTTGTTGGCACTGTTATTGCATGCTTTTGACAACCAACACACACTCTATATCAAACAGACCAGAAAGGTCTGGTGGATGTAATGGTATGTTACTTACATAATCGTCCATTAGGTCAAAAACATACAGATGAAAACATTGTCACCAATTGTAACTTTTTCCTACTTATTTTCATCATACTTTAATTTCAATAATTAGTTTCTTTGGGAAAAACATGAGTGATCTCCATAAATTACCCCTTGCTAATTCGATTTTTTTTTCTAGTATTGAGAACTGGATAGCTTTCTGACATCACCCATGGGTCTCACACCTGTTTCCACCATAAGGTGCAAGCAGGTTGAAATCACAAAATAGGTGAAAGATGCACTACCAGATAGGTAAATGCAAAAATGTGGCACATAATTGGTTGTCTTTTACAACTCTGATTGTTCCTGAAAGCTGGGAAGATGGGATCTTAGTGCAGCAATCCTTTAGTTGAAGCCATTTTTAGAAAAAAATGCATTCTTGAACAGCACTTTTTCACTTTTTCAAAAATAAAAAATGCTAATTTTAATATGTTATGGCTATTTTCTCTGTTCATTCTAGGGAAATCTGCAAATATTGGATTCCTTTAGAATCCACAAGATATTGGAAAAAGGATGAAAGATTGGCTTGGGTACCTTTTGTGGAGAAAAGTTATGAAGACGTACGTGAAGTAACCCAAACATCAAAAAGTTTCAGTACAGGGGCAAGAAAAGCCTCAGCAGCTAAAGGTTTAAGGCAATTTTAGTGCAGAATTAACAAAGGATCATAATTTGAGGAATCAGTACTGTTGTAGCAAATACAAAAGCACAGAATATTACAATTATAAAAGCAGAGACTGCTCATGGAAGTCTGAAGCTGCAAAAGGACAATAACTAAGAGTAACTCCCATGCAGGAGTGGATGCAGTTCCTTGTCCCGTGGTGCAACAACCACCATTAGCAAAATGACACACGAGACTGTCCACAATGGGGGCACAAAGGAGAGTCCTCCAGGCGATCACGAAGATGCAGGAAATGTGACCCCTGCTCAGTGGGAGGAGGGTTAACACGTGACGGCTGACCATTTTGATACATTTCTGCAGGCCATACAAGACTACAGAATGGCCCTGGAGCAGAAAATAGATGCAGTAGCCATTAACAGAGGCAAGTTGTGTGCTAACTGCAAGAAACCTACAGATAGGGTGGAGGAAACAGATTCTACTCTAGCCACTCTGAGACCAACGATGGGCGCACTTCGACTCCAGGTTAATAAAATGCTAAGAGGCATACAAATTCTGCAGGAAAGGGTTGAACACGCAGAAAGGGGATCCCGCTGCAACAACATCAGGGTGGTAGGCCTACCAGAATGGATAGAGGGCCATTCTGCTGAACTGTGGAGGACTGGCTGCACCACGTGGTGCTTACGAACACTCAGTCCAAGTTTTTCACTGTGGAACAGAAGCTTAGAGTGCTGGCCAGACCTACCCCAGCAGGTGCCCCACCGAGATCCATGGTGGTCAGCGGTGGCGGTTCCTCCACTATGGCAGAGTAGCCTCACCTCACTGCTTTCAAGCAGTGCTAAAAGCAAAAACAAACAATTATTATTATTATTATTATTATTATGTTTCTTATATAGCGCCTGAGTCGACCCCCGAAGGGGTATCTCCGCGCTTGCCTTGGGAACCCGTCCTGGCTTTTCCCTGTGAGATAGCCCCTACAGGGCATCCCCAAGGTGAAAGCCAGGCATCCCGCCGCAGGGGGGCCGTTGTGGAGATTAAGCAAGCTTAATGCCCAGAGTTGCAGAGTGTGAACCCATGATTAGGTCAGGCACCGAAGCGAGAATTATCGAGTCCATGGACATTTGAGCTCAAGACCCTGCCGCGTCGGGAATTGAACCCTGGTCCCGGGTCTGACCTCTGCTTCAGGGTCTGCCTGCTCTAACCAGTGAGCCACACTTCTCCACAATTATCATTTTATGTTCCTTTGTGGGGGGGCGGGGCTGCTCTGGTCTTGGACCAGGCAGGGGAGGAGTGATTTGCCCAATTCTAAGCAATGACTGTTTGGTCGGCCCTCTCGGGCCACCCAAACCAGTCATGCACACTTTCCCACTTCTCCATGCAGGCTGCATTACAGCCTGCATGAAGACCATGCCCACCCTATCCAGCCCCTAGCTGAGGGCTGTGTCACGGCGCTCAGACCAATCACAAGGCTGTATTGCATCGTTATGTTTGGCTTAGGGGAGGGAGTCTGGCTGCCTGCTTCCTGTTCCTGAAGTCAGAAACAGGAGAGCAGGAGTGCAGGAGCATAGACGCTGGACCAGGCGGCGGCAAGGTAAGTGATTAAAAAAAAAATATTATTTTGCTCACTCCCACCATCGCGACCCGCCCTGCGTAACCTCCCCTGTGAAAACCTGTATCCCCCCACCCATGCCAGCCACAACTGGTGGTCAAGCTACTGAATTACAATGATTGGGATGGTATCCTACAAAGTGCAGGTGCCCATGGGACCTGACCGGCCTGAAAGTGCACGTTTTCCCAGACCATACGGCCACAGTGCAGAAACTACGTCAGGGCTTCCTGGTGGCCAAACGGGTGCTAAGGACCTTGGGCATAACAATGGCTTACTTTAACCTGCAAAGCTAAGAGTCACATCAAAAAATAAGTTGGATTTTTTCACCACACCTTATCAGGCATGGACATGTCTCGAGGCAGAGGGGCATGATGTCTCTAGGCTCTGCAATATGGCAACAGGGCCTACACGAGGGCCCAGCCTAAACAACACCAGCAGAGATCGCACACTGGAGCCCTAATGAGGGCACGCACTGTGGTGGAAAGAGAATCTCTGATAGCGTTTCTCCGTTTGATGAGGGAGACTGGCACCCCATCCAGATCCAGTGATGCAGAGGAATTTGCTGAGACATCGTTCTTGGATAGCCAAGACTTGCTGACTAAAGGTCCCTTGGTCGAACCCTGGTCAGTTGATGATTTGATTTGACTTTATTGTTGGCCCTTGGGGACTGACAAGCCGGATCTTCTTGCTACAACTTGTTTATTTATTTATTTATTTAAAGAGTTTTATATAGCGCTGGCTAGACCTGTAGGTATCAGAGCACTTTACATAAGGTCAGCAAAGTTACAACAATAATAACAATTACATGTTACATCAAATATATGAGACACATTAACGGGAGAGAAGGAGAGACCAGTAGAGAGGGAAGGGGGAGAGGGGGAGTGAGAAAGGAGAGGACGAGGGGGAAGACGGAATAAGATACAGAGGTAAAGTCATCCCAAAGACCGAATGGGTAGGTGATGGCCAAGGAGGTAGTCCAAGGCCAGTCTCCCCTATAGCTCTCAAGGAAGCTCCAACGGGTATCGGTCAGACAGGTGGGTAGAAAGGAGACAAGGCAAAAGAAGAACGGCAGAAATACGATGAGGGGGAGGGTGGGGGAGACAGGGAGAAGGGGAGAAACTGTGCCCAAGGTCCGGCTGGGCAGGTTACGGTCAGGGGGTGGACAAAGTCCAATCTCCTCATTAGCTGAACAGAGCAACTCCTCCGGGTGTCAGACATAATGCTCAGACTCTGTTGTCAGGAGAGAGGTCATGTGTACTCAGGGATTGTCAGAGTAGTGCGGGGGGGAGAGCCATGGTCCAAAAGAATTCTTGAAGTCCTCTTGAGGTCAGGCACAGTCCTGGAAGGGGTGAGTAAGTAAAAGTTCAGAAAGGGGAAGGAAGTCACCATTGTCGGCCATGTTGGGGTCAAGCATCCTAGGACCCTTTACCGAGAGTGTGCCGAGTACGACAGAGCTTTGTAGGGAGGGAAAGGTCAGACTCCCATTAGTTCTTAAAAATGGCACAAGATCTCCCCCGATGTCCTTAGGTGCTCGAGGCGTAGCGCCTACCCTGAAAGGGCGCTGGGACACATCTCCCATTACGGTGGGCTGCGCGGTGGGTGCCGCCATTTCACCTTGATCTTCCTCAACCGGTGCCTCTGAGCTCTGGGCAAACTATACGGCATGTCCGCTGCTGCCGAGGGATGTTTTTCACACGCAGCTGATGGACCATACCGCTCTGATACTTCTAAAAGTGGGTCAGTTCCATCCCAGGCACCATCTTGAGGCAATATCGCCGGGCAAGTCTTTTGCCGATATGCCGGCGTTGCAGCATCCGGTTGGAACAGCGGCTAGAGTGGCAGACGCTCCTGACTTTCCAATGTCAGGAGATGGCTGTTTAAGTGGGGTTTAAGCGCTGCTCTCGTTGTTGAACGCGGGGCTTCAACGAAGCAGAACCTCCGAGCAAACATGATGGATCCTGGCTCCTCCTCAAACTATTTGGGCACTGATATACAGACTAGGGCAATGTGATGGTGGAGGCGAGCTTCATTGTGAACGTCGTCAAGATCACCCTCCTCAATAAATTGCCGCTGTGCATGTAGATCCAAGTTAAGGTTCAGTTGCTGTTGTTTTTGTGTTGTTTGTTTTGTTATCAAATAGGCGGAGCATGTTTGGCTTTGATTGGGGTACTGGATCACTCTGCCTGAATGTACACCAAGACTACTACTCCCCACATGGCCCACACAATTTATTCCTAAAAATATTGAAAACAATCATGCATTAGTAGCCCATCCTGAGGACATACAATAGTGGCCCACATATATAACTTTATCACGTGGAACATAAATGGTCTGGGCTCCCCAGTGAAAAGCCACAGGGTATACACCTTTCTGAAGTGCTGTTATGCCCATATAGCTCGTATGGCCATCCGGCAGGAACAAATATGACAGAGTCGGAGCTGCAGAAACTAGAGAAGGGTTGGAGAGGACAAATTTATGGGACAACGTGCTCACGTATACGAAAGGCACACTGATATGGGGGGCACTGGGGAAACCCTTCCTACAACACCAGACTGTGATAGACACAGAGGGCAGATTCACATTGTTGGAGGGAACACTAGATTGAACTGATTTTTCGTTAGCTAGAATATATGTGCCTAATACTGTCCAACTATAGTTCCTAGATACCTTATCCCCTCGTCTTATCAGAACCTTGAGTATACATAGGATTTGGAGAGGCAATTATAATATGATTGTGCCCTGGACTGTTCATTACCTCCCCTCCCCTCCCCACCACCCCAAGTATATCACTGGCCCGAGGTTTCAGAAAATGGGTCACAAGCTGGGAACTGGCAGACCTATGGCATTAAACACACCCTTAGACCTGAGAATACTCCTATTACTCTACTGTGCTTGCCCTTCACACACATCTGGATAGGATACTGGTATCCACCGCTCTGGTACAATGCACATGTAAGACTGAATACCTGTGCTGCATTGACTCAAATCACAACCCTCTCATTGCAACACTATTTTTCGGACAGATGATGACGATCATACCCACATGGCAACTACAACCAGATGCACTGTTAGACCCCCCTTTTCAAGAAACAATAAGAGAGGCAATTGACAATTATTTTAATGAGAATGTGAGAAACTGCCTCCTGCCCTAAAATAGAATGGGACTCCTTCAAAGTTGTCATACAAGGGATGTGCATCAGACCTACTATGTGGTCAAGACAACACTTCTGAGGGAAATGCTAGATATAGAACAACGACACAGAGAACTCGAATCAGCATCTGTAGTGAGCCCACAGGACAGACCATGACAGTTACAACTGACAAAAACATATCAATCCTTGATAGAACGCCTGTACTGCTTGCACTACAAAGAAGACCTCGTGCAACAGCACTTGGAGGGAGACCGAACGGGCCGCCTCATGGCATGGCTACTGAGGTCAGAAACACCATTGTAACCCTTAGGGGCCATTTGACTCCGCACGGGTCAAATTATTAGGACACAGACAGACATCAATAGTGCATTAGTTGAATACTACAAAACTGTATATACATCTACAGAGACCATACAGAGTGCTTACATTTCCTGCTATCTAGCTTGGATCTGACTTCCGAGGGCTCTAAAGCGGACCTGGAACTTTAGAAAGTGAAGCCAGCCATAGACCAATCTGCGAGGAGAAAATCACCAGGAGTAGATAGCCTACACCAGAATCCTACATCACCTACCGGTCTAAACTGGGACCTAAACGACATCAGATGTATGTAATGGCATTGTGTATGGTTCTGACTTCCTAATTCTACAAGAGAGGCTAGTAGTGTGGTACTTCCTAAGCTAGGGTGAGACTCCTTATATGTCCGCTCCTATCGACTGCTCTCACTATTGACCACAGAACACACAATATTGGGAAAGGTCATCACAATTAGAGTGCACCCAGATCAATGCAGATTCATCCCGGGGCGCAACACATAATGGAACGGGTGATTGACAATCCGAGGGCCTCATCTGTGCTGTCTCCAGATCCTGAAAGGCCTTGGACGCCTTATTGTGCCATACCTTTTAAGAGTGCTCTCTAGGATGGGGAGCAGAGATGACTTTTTGAAAATGATTTGCTTATTCTATGCCCAATCCCTGGCTAGGGTCGGCACTGGCCGAGTTTATTCAGGGCAATGCCACAGAGCACCTGGAAAGGCTGCCCCCTGTCCTTGATTCTTTTTGCCCTTGCATTTGAGTAATTGGCCTGCTTAATGCGAACAAGGGCCACTGATTGAGGAATCCCACTGGGGGACAAATATCATGCGGCAGCATGGTATACAGGTGATTCATGAAATATCTGAGAGCGGGTGCTACCCCTACTCCCCGCGATACTGACTATATTCGGCCAGGCATCAGGACTTAAAGTTCATTGGGAGAAGCCATGTTTATACTCGCTGATGCAGCCACCATCGGCAGGCAGACCTCCATACCTAGGCGACACACTACACTAGCAACCCGTAACTTTCAAATACCTGGGATCCAGATACACCACACTGATCCACAACTGAAGGGTGATAACCTTGACAAATGTGTTGCTGGGATATGTTGCACAATCCGGTTCCGGCACAAGTTCCCGGGTGGTTATCACAAAAATGTTAGTTCTCTCCCGCCTACCTAATTTTTTCATGACTCTACCCCCGACTTTACCGCAGATATGCTTCCAGGATTTTGTATCTGTATTTTGGGAACTGATATGAGCGGAAAAAAAGGAGAGATTCCCTTGAACAAAGTTAAATTTGTAAACACAATTAAAGTTTGGAAACGAAAACAATTACAAAATTTGCATGTATAAAAAGAACACAATTTATTGTTTACACAATGATTAAAAAAGTGGACGGTTTAAAGACCACTTAACACAGGTTTAAAAGAAATAGCAATAAAAATACCTAACATTCAATATTGACCAGCAAAATTGATACATAAAGACAGAAAACAGTAAGACATTAAACTTGTACAATACTAAGTGTATATTCCAACTCAATTTCTGACACCAATGTTATGCACACAACGGTACAGTGTATCAACAGGGATATCCGAGTCGTGAATTATACTGAAGAATGCGTCAACGCGTTTCGGTGGCTTCCCAAAATTCTATCCATCTTTATCAAGACTACAAATTGTATCTGTCGTAGTGCTTGGAGTCAGTACAATCTCCCTAAAAATGGATACACAATGAATTAGAGATAATACTTGGTAATTCTAAACAATTAGAAATATTCTAATCTCATACAGTAGGAGGTATAAATTCCAAACCTATTGCCTCAATGTGAGCCTTCCTAGTACTTTACTATTGGTCATACACTTCTATTTGTATTTATAAGTGCCAATCAAAAGCAATAGCATATAACATGGATACAGAAATGCTTTGGCGAGAAACACAATTTATTTTCTAATCTGCTTAAACGATGGTTTCAAATACATATACATACATCTCTATGTGTCTAAGAGCGAGCTAATCCACTTATTTCACCTTCAGTTTCTGTTTTACAGGGCCTGAACTTATAGTCTATTGGATAATACTAAACGTCCCTATTCAAATCCTAAGTAGTATCCTATAGTGTAGTGTAGCTCCTATTTTCCCAATAGGCTCTGCGCATTGGAATAGTACCTACAGCAGTAAAGGCCTAGGCCAGACGTTAACTAGGTCTACTACTGTCGATACTAGACTTAATTTTTGGGTTTGCCAGCTAAGCTCAGAGTTCGCTAGAAACTTTCTCGAATGTTCAAGGAAGGATTAACTTCCCTGATTAGACAAGAAGGGATTTAGTTTCTGACAACCATAGAACATGACAACTTTGCTCTCCCCTAATCAAGAGTCAATCTCGAGAGTCGTGTGAGCACAAGGCAATTATTTTACTCAGTCAGTACGTGCATTCTTAGTCTCATCAGAATGTAGAGAAAAGGAAGAGACGGGCGTGTTCAATAAAAGATGTTATTTATTGATCAGTCTCTTTTCTCGTACAAGAGAAATGGATCGATATTATTGCAATACTTATAGTTAAGTAAAGTGCATACATTAGAAGCAATAGTATAAAATAATACTGTAAAAACATTGATATGGTTTCTGAGCCATATGATGTTTAAAATGATTAAAATATATTTACATACACATATACATTTTGACTAAACGTACTCAACTGGTGTTTCTAAATACGCCTACCCCGTGTACCTGACCTAAGTCTAATGCGTGGGCGGGAATAGAAAGTTACAGTTTAAGTTAAGTTTGTTTTTGCCAAGTGAATAACTAAAGAATTCTCTAGGAGGGGTTATTCAGTTCTGTACCTGGAATTTAGGATGAATGAGGAATGGTATCTCTTTCTCTGCTCTCGATATTCCAGGCTGCCTGCGAGGGCTGCCCAGAAGCGCCGGTGCTGGGTCTCTCGGCTTGAGATAGCAGCGCGTCTCTCAGCGCGTCAGGAAGGCGGGGCTGCTGCCTGCGGGGTCTGCTTCTGCTCTCGGCTTCGGCAAGTATGGCTGCTCCGTCTTGTCACCACGCGTGTGTTTGCATAGGGCAAGGTCGGCAATATTTATACCTTAAAGGTGCCGAGATTGACGTAAGGATGGACATAGGTACGTCAATAAAGATGTCATACGACTTGCTCGTTAGCACATTCTTTACTAAAGTTCTCTGTGAAATCAAAACAATGGCCGCACGGATTATCCAGGTTGTCATAGGTTTGATTTGTTATGAGAACGTCGTATGCCTTATCAGGGGCTGGAGGAATGTCGCTTGTCTAATTAGATCTCAAGCGTTATGACCTAATCAGATAACACGTTCCTGTGCCGTAGTGTGACTGCGTCAGATAACGGTATCTGCATCATGGGGGTTTTCTTGCCTCATGGGCTGACTGTTAGTTAACTAGCTAGTAAGTTTAACCAGAATAGGGTCAGGAATAGGGGGATCGAATCAGAACCTATAGAAATACACGACAACCACTCCACGCTAACTATGGTCATATCTACTAATCTATGCATAGTATAACATAGTACAACATACTATAGAGTATAGTGTATACCTTACCACCCCAAAATACATAAATGCATTTCGAAATTTTCAAATATACTGAAAAATTGCAGTCATATATATTGTATGCACTTAAGCTATGAATTAAATGCAAAAGTAAACACGCATTGTTATGTATTATTGCTTGTTGGTATATGAGAAATACACATGAAATGGCTCTTAATATGGCTATACAGAAAAAAAGTCGAAACCATTTCATCACATAAAATCTATTGCGAACATACCAGCGGGCAGTTAAAGTCTATAAAGTCTATAAAGTATCTAAAATAGAAATCTTAGTTCTCTAGGAATAGTCTCTTACTTTAAGCAGAAAATCAGTGTCCCGGGAAAAAATATATAGAAAAATATTTTAGGGGCTTGCTGAAAAAAGTTGCTGTCCGTGAACTGGATTGTAATTGTTCATGTGACTTTATTTTTCGAAAAAACTGTCAACAGCTTCATGGGAAAGTTCCTCTAAGTCGGAAATAGGGGTAACCATGCATTCATGCGCATGATTGTCTCCATTGACATTCTGATTTGCATTGCTGACAGAAGGTCGTACCTGTTCGATGCTGCTTTCATCTTGAACTTCACTACTCTTCAATCGCAGTGGTGAAGATTCCAGGAATGCCGTCATCAGAATTGGCAGCCTTCGAGGGCAGCACAGTGCGTGAACCTTGGTAGGAACCAACAGTGTATCTGCATCCACCGGCGCATCCGATTGTAGCGTCAGACAGGTGTCTAACACGCATTCTTCTCCGCATAGCAGACACCTTAGTACAGGTAAAACACACCTTTGCCACATTGGTCGAAATGATAGAAACCAAGTCATGTTTAGGTCTCTAAGCCGGGATAGTCCCAGGATTTTTGATATCCGGTCCCGGTATCCAATGGCTAGGATCGTATCTTCCATTGTCGCGAGAGTTTGATCTGTGACATGGGTTGCCATAACGAAAAATAAGGACTAGGAATAGGATTCCTGCAATTAGTCCTAGGATCAGGGGAAGTCCGCCAAAAATCGAATGGACGAAGTCTGGAAAAATACCCAGTATGGCTTTGAATGGTGTTAATGCCATCGAAAATACTGTCTTAAATACCTTTGAGACCCCAGTGGTATCAGAAATATTTAAGATTTCGCTCAGAATTTCCGCGAAATGTACGGGGGAATTAGTTGATAATAATGTATGTATCTCTGCAGTCGTCCTTGCGACTTGTAGATCATACGTTTCTTTAGATGACGTGAGCCTTGTAGGCGTCTGAAGAAGCACTGTTTTCATTCTGCTTAAAGTGTCTATTCGAATAGAAGTAATTTTCAGACCGGGCCATGCCCTTGCCTCCCTGTCTGGAAAGGAGCTGGGAAACAAAGAACGTCCACAGCACTTGACCTTCGCCGTCGTAGTGACGAGATAAGGAGTCCCGGGCATAAGACTACAGCATCTGCGGTCTACAATAAGAATGTAACTCCCATTATAGAGTCTTTGAAAGAATGGTTCTATTTCAGTTGCAGGTGCGCCTTGCTGGTGACATGAAAGGTTGTATGAATTCCCTTCACAGGCTCCGTGCAAACTAATACCGTTACACAGAAGCGTGCCGCTTAGTGACATAGCACAATTGTTGCCACTAAGAAACACTTTCTGTCCTTTGTTACTGACACATGCATGTGAATAGGGCAGGTTCCAAGTTGTTTTAAGGTACCCCTTTCCCAATTTCTCGTACATGCCAGCCTGTATATATTTTTGGCAGTATTGAAACCTGAAGGTTGAGATTGGAATATTTATGATTCCGTGGATTATCCATTCACTGACAGGTCGTTCTGACATTGTCAACGGTAATCTTTCTAGTTTTTCAATGCTCAAGATTGTATAATCAGCACCCTTCTGCGCCATACCGATCTGTCTATCAGTAAGGTTAAAGATTTGAAATAGTGACGTTGTGTTGATTAAACGCCAAGGCACATAGCCTGAACGCAGATTTTGTAACGTCCAGCCAAGCTGTACAATAGAACGCAATTGTGACTGACCATGTTGTAATAACAGTAAGTCTTGCGATAATATATCGATTGCTGAAGACACAATGCTGTCCAATGAAAAAATTCTGGAGGACAGAGTCATTAACCCATTGTCCACTACAGAAAGTGATTTTTCCAAATTAATACGGTCAATTTCCCGTATTCTCTCTGCTGTCTCAATTTGAGTAACCTTCCAGGCCTCATTGTATGCTGCATATACAGAGGCTGCTATGAAACGCTTTTGACGCTGTTTGCGTGGTCCCATTATGAAATCACGCAAGTCAGCACCATCAGTAAGTAAAGTTAGGTGTTGCTTAATTTCAGGCAGTGTGGAAGTTTGTAGCCATTGAAGGCATAATTTGCCCACACTGTAGGTTGTTATTATCCCTGGGTGATGTCTTTGAGGATATCTAGGGTCTGGCCTGGTCATTTTGAAACCCTGTGTTTTATTCAGGAATCTATCTTGACAGTTATTTGTATCTGTGGGCCAGATCAACCATTGTTTCCAATCAGGATGTGTTCTGTTTTGGTTAAGTATATGGTTTATGTCTATTTCTTCATCTGTTTCAGAGTTATTGCTAAACATTGCTGGCTTTGGAATAGACAGGTTATTTAAATCTTTGATTTTGGCTAAGCCAAGACAGGTGGTTTGTTGAACGGTGTCATTTAAAAATATCATTTGTTCTGGGATCATGCAGGCTCTAAACAAAGCTTCTAAACCCTGTACTTGCCATTCTTTTGTGCCCCAAACACTTTTCAAATCAACATGTTTGTCCCAATAATCAAATCCAAAAGTATTCATTTTTTCAAAGAAAGAATCTGAATATATCAATTTTGTGTTGGTTATCATGGTTTTCATCCCTGTCTTGTTTGACAATTTGTAATAAAATGTTTCAGCATTAGTTATGTTAAAACCTGAAAAATATGAATATTTGCCATACACGGTTCTAGAGCTCCCTTTTGGAGGTGTAGCACAATGTTCCCATTGATTAAAATTTAAAACATTTCTAGGTTGTGCAGATTTATGCAAGAAATGGTTACCATAATGGTTATAGCAGTACATGCTGTCATAATTTGTAGAACCCTGCAAATAATCATGTTTTGTAAATTTAGCAGACATTACTAAGTCAGACATCATATTGTTTATACTTTCAAAGTCCCAATCATCAGCAAATGAGTTTGGTTTAGCAAAGTCACTCAAGGAGATCTTGATTTGGTGTGGATATTTCAGGATCTCGACCGGACCATAAATTTCATAGTCAGTGTTGTCCCAGGCTACCCCACCAGATATTGGAATTGCTGTGAAGTTGGCTGAAGAAAGTTCTGAAGAAAGTTCTCTTTTCTCGACGTGTGAAGATGTGTGTGGTTTGAGGACCAAGTTGATGTTCTGACTTGCTGTGTCCATTTTAGCATATTTTCCCTCAATGAAGCGTCCCAAGGTAAATACCATGATGAGCCAAAGTATGAGGATAAATGCACCAAAACCCACCCAAAATTCAATCCATGGAGAAACTAGATATGTTTCTTTCAGTTGTTTCAAAAGTTCCTTAGCTTTGTCTTTAAAGGATTTTGATGATGGCTGTGTCTTTTGTTCGCTGAAGCCTTCAGAGGAATCATCGAAGTTGATGAAGTAACCGGATGCAGTTCTGTCAATTGTTCCAATTGGTTCAGGATTTTTGTTTCTCGCATTTTCACTTGGTACTTCTGTATAGATTGGTGTGTCTCTGCTAAATGTCTTTATTTGGGTTTTCAGAGGTCTAAGTTCTATTGCATTGTTGCATAGTCCTTGTTGTTCTTCTGTAGGCGTTTCGAATGTGATGAGCCTCTTTGATAGGACCTCTGTACTGGTAGCAAACCTTGGTGTTCTGCTACTTATTGGGAGTCCACTTGGCCTACTGTTGGTTATCGGCCACATGTTGTGGTTTTACCAGGTCGATGGATACAACTCGGTTCTCCTTTTTTCCAGCAAGTGGCGGTAGTACAATTGATCTTGTCCCGTTGACAGACAATACAGGAACTGCTTTTCTGTAAGAAGGCCCAAATTCCTTCTTTACCGCGATCTTCTCCCTGACTAGATCCCCGACTTTTGGAATCCAGACAGGTCTTGCTGGGACAGGTGGTGATTCTTCAGTGGTCGTTGGCTGTTCTTTCAACTGTATGTTGCTCAGGTCTTTTCTTGTTTTGTTTAAGTCCTGCAAAATAGCCAAACGGTCTTTGACATCAAAGCTTTTTTCTGTTACCACTGAAGTCTGACTATCAAGGTCAGAGATCAACATCCTAGTTCCGAATAATAATTCGTACGGACTGAATCCCTTCAGAGAATTTCTTGGCAAGTTATTTAGACTACGTTGGACACTTATTAGATGTTTGACCCACCCAGCTCCCGAACCTAATATCCTTTCTATTATAGATTGCTTTCTGTCTTGGTTTTTTCTTTACACCATCCCATACCCTCAGGAAGGAAGTGAGAAGATTCCCGCTGGGCTGTGCTCATTTGGCCATTCTTTCCCCCCCCAGGCTGGATTGCCTGAGAAAAGGAAAAAATTGGTCGAACGTAGCATGCTCTTAGCGTATATGCCATTTAGACTCGCAAATCTTGTATAACAGTCCGGACGTCAGCCGAGTGTTGTGGATCTACATTATAAGTGGGAACTAGCCTGTATATGTTAATCGCAAGCCATTCTTTTTAGTGGTGATGTTATCTGCCTTGATACGACGAGGTATTAAACTGCTTCTCTCCCCACTGCGATCTCTGTTGCAGTTTGGGCAGTTTTTTACAAACATGGTGTAGTGCAGGCTCATGCCTGGCCACCAGTACCGTGATTGTAATTCTTCCAGAGAATCTTTTAATTTAAGGTGTCTGAGACCCTCGCCCATGTGTGCGTCTGCGATTAACAAGTTTCTCCTGTCCATGTTTGGAATCACTCTATCCCCCACTCCAGGGATTCGAGCAAAAGGAATGGAGTTTGCATCTATGATGTATGTGTAATTGAGTGGATAGTTGATCGGTAACGCCGAGCAGTCGCCTTTTGATGACGTTTTTACTGCCAGCAATGTTTCGCCGTCAATGTATTTTAATGTACGCTTTTTTCGATCTACGGGAGCCGGTTTACTGGCTGCCGCTGCGGCTGTTTCAGCCAATGAATTCCCTACAACGTGAACGCCATCACGCTGGTGACTCAGTGAGTGTGTCACGTGAGTCTTTGGTAGTTCTTTTTTCAAAAGAGCTACTTGTTCCCAGAGCAGTCTCTGCTTTATTGGTGCATCTGTGTCATCTTTGTAATCGTTCTGAATCCAGGTCTGCAAATCCTTGTTATATGCTTTGACGCAGAAATATGAATCTGACACTATAAGTGTCGGGAATTCGCGATCCGCATTATCTAGCGCCATTTTCAAAGCTATTATTTCAGTTTGTAGTTCTGAATTAGTTTCTACTGAGTGTGATTTTGTTAATAGAGGTCTTAGTTTACCTCCGCTCCACACTTCTTTTGTAATCTCACATGTGGGATTGTATGCATGTTCTCCCCAAACGGAGGGTTGAGCATGTCCGTCTGTATAGATTACACAGGCGTAATGTCGTAGAGGCAGAATGTCGATTGGCAGAGGATACGTTTTTTCATATTTTAGATTTTTTAATTCTTCTAGTTCTGGATCAAAGAAGTAATATACTTTGTCCGTTGTGATTGAATTTACCCATTGTAACCATTCTGGATCCAATGTTGTTGTTGGTAAATTACACGGTGTTGTTAATGCCTCAAAAGCTGATTCTGCTGTTCTGACTGTGATATGTCTACCGTCAGCTATGTCTTTTTCTCTAGCTATTGCGGTTTGAACTGCTTGAACAATTTTTCCTTTGTTGTTGAATCTCTGTTCAGCTTTTGTGTACAAATGTGATTTGAATGCAATTGGTACCTTATCTCCCTCATTAGAGGTTAGGTATGTGAATCCGTATCTCCCTGGGATGACTCGGATCACAAGGTTGCGTGTACTATCACGGGTTTCTAATTTTGTTTTAATTAGCATGTCTGTTTGTAAGGATCTCAAAATTTCTGTGTGTGCTTGAGTCCAACTGGATCTTTTAAAGTCTGGTTTAATTAGATCGTAAAGGGGTTTGACCCTTTCTGCGTAATTTGCAATGTAAGTTCTTCCGAAATTTAGGAAGCCTAGAATTGACTGTAGGTTTTTTAGTGTTTTAGGAGCTTGGATTACGGCACATTTCTCTAGGAAATTGTCTGCCAGGCTTTTGCCTTCACTTGATAACTCATATCCTAAGAATAGGACCGTCAGATGGGCAATTCTGGACTTTTTGAAGTTGAATTTGTAACCCTCTGCAGCGAAACCAAGTATTATGGTGTTCACTCTTTTCAAGTGAGTTTCCAAGTCATCATCTGTTAAGTAAATGTCATCGACATAAGATAATGCTTCATCATCATATAGTTGTAGTAATTCTGTTACTCTCGCTGAGAATACCCCCGGGCTATTCTTGTACCCCTGGGCTAACCGACAGAATTGTTTTTGAGTGCCATTTACTGAAAATGCAGTTAAATATCTGCTCTCTTGTGCTATGTTTTGACAAAAGAATCCATTGGAGATGTCCAAGGTTGTTTTGTATTTTTTGCGCACTATGTTATTCATTAGTGCAGCACTGTGTGAGTTTTGCACTGCAAAAGTTTTGCAACATGTGTTAAGGTGTCGGTAATCCAAAACTAGACGATATGAATTGTCTGGTTTGGAGACCGGAAACAAAGGATTGTTCATTTGTGAGGTGCAAGTTTCAATCACCCCTTGGTATTCTAGCTGATCTAGTATTTCATTTACTTGTTTTTTAGCTTCTTGCTTAATTGGGTACTGCCTTTGTGCAGTAGGTTGTGATTTTAACTGGACTTTGTGAGGAGGAGAATCCTCATCCCATCCTACATGATTTTTATATAAAGCAGGTGCTAAGGCCACTGCCCACTTTCTAGCAAGTGTATATTTTTTATGAATTGGTATTTGATTCGAGAAGGCAGGCATAATTACTTCTTCGCCATGAGGGCACTCCCTGACAAACTCCGGTGGCCAGTCTTTTTCAGCTAGAAGGATGTCATAGCCCTTGGATAGGTTATCCCAAAATAGTCCCCTTATTTTCCTAGTCTTATCTCCCTCTATACGTAATGTTATCTCGTATATTTTGTGGGGCTTGCTAACTCTGGTGTCTGCAGTTTCCACTTGAAGGTATTCATTCGTGTCCACTGTCTCCAGATGATTCATAAGGACTTTGCGAGCTATGCTCACCTCTGCTGCGCTGTCTAGCATTGTCTGAGCCCATTCTCCGTTTTTCAGTTGTGTCCTCAGTATTCTCGGCATTGTTAACTACCTTGATACTGGCTACCTTTTTTTTTGGAAATTGTGATTTCTTTTTCAGTTGAGCAGGTTCCTTGTCTTTGGACTTGGCGTGCTCTTCTGATCGTCCTCTTCTTTCCGATTTCTGCGAGGAATTCTGAAAAGATTGAGAGGGACGTGTATCAATGTCTTGATATCTATCAGGTTTTTTAATATTATCCCTATTTCTAAGGTTATATCTATTCCCAGAGGGTTCACTCTGAGGTGACCTTTGTCTCGGGTTTGGAGATTTCTCTCTTCGCCTAGGAGACCTTCCTCTGGACTGGAATTTCTTTTCTTTAGGATTGGATTGTTTATTTCCATCCCAGTTCTTTTTTGGTGAATTATTATTAAAAAATATTTTTTCTGGACTTGTAGTCAGTTGCGGTTTTACTGGTATTCCACCTAGACTATCTCTGCCTAGTTCTTCATAGGATTTTTCTATGATTCTGGCAATTTCAGCTGGTTGGTCTGCTATATCTGTCTCTTTTAACCTCTGGCGGATCGCCACGTTTGCTGCTTCACCTTTTATGTTGGCTAGTAATATAGCCGAGACTTGCTTGAAGTCTTTCAGTAATTTCATACCAAGAGTTAAAGCAGGTTCTGGACCGTATTCATCTTGAATTTGTTTTAGCACATCTGGTATTACCGAAATGGATGGAACACCGTGCGTTTTTGTATAGATGGAAGCAAAGACTGTACCCCAAGTGTCACAGTCCTCAATGTGTGGTGCGATTCCCATTGGGAGACATATAGTCAGAATCCTGTGTTTTTCCAGCGGGGTGGTGTCAGGAAACACCGCCTCTATTTGGGTAATTTTCTGTGCCAACCAGAATGGTATTTGTTCCCGTTTAGCCGGTACTTTACCTAGGCAAGACTGGATGTTCTGTGGTGTAATTTTATTTGTGTTCCCCTGGTGAGGGGTCAGCTGTGGAAGTTTAATCGCTGGCTGAATTGTTGAAGTCCGCATTATATACTGAACTAATTGTCTGTGAATTTTTAGTAGTTGTTTTAGCTGTATTAACAGCTCTGCTGCAGGCATTCTTTCGATGTCTGGATGTGGTGTGTATCCGGCTAGGACCGGCCACGTTGCTCCTGGTCTACCTAAAGGACCGAGCCTTGTAATGTGATTGTTATGTATTAGGGCGCCATCAAATAAGAGCAAATGCTCTTGGAATTTGAGTGGTACTTCCACCTCCTCGAAAGGAGTGTACTCATTAGGAGGTTCCTCTACTTTGTAATAGTGGAAGTACTTTGTTACAGCATTTGCTGCTGGAAAATGTATCCATGTATAGTATACCTCTGTCTGCCGATATTCGTGTGCCTCGATTACGAATATGACTGTACCACCTCTAGGTGTCAGTCCATTTTCTATAAGTTTTAGAGTTATAGCTCTCCTTTTGGCGACCTGGATGAGTATTATATCCGGGTCTGCATCGAGTGCTGTAGTATCAGCTGCTGCTATTTCAGTAGCTAATCTAATTGCCTCTCTTTCTCCATCACTGTCTCCCATTTTACTGACAGGATGGTATTATGTCTATTTGCAGATCAGGTTTCTTTATGGAAACAGAGATTAGATGCACAATATTCTGGAACTGTTTTATCCTTCAACGTTGACTAGACCAAGAACCATACATAGGAGTTCCCTCCTGCGAGGTTTTGGAGGATATAATAACCTTTCACCCACTCCAGACGTCTTTGGAGTATTTGGGAAAAGGGGTCTGAGTGAGAAAGCACGACTGAGTTACTCTAAATGTCTTACGTTAGTTTTATCGCCCTTTCCAAACACGTTGGGCGCCATGTAGTGTAGCTCCTATTTTCCCAATAGGCTCTGCGCATTGGAATAGTACCTACAGCAGTAAAGGCCTAGGCCAGACGTTAACTAGGTCTACTACTGTCGATACTAGACTTAATTTTTGGGTTTGCCAGCTAAGCTCAGAGTTCGCTAGAAACTTTCTCGAATGTTCAAGGAAGGATTAACTTCCCTGATTAGACAAGAAGGGATTTAGTTTCTGACAACCATAGAACATGACAACTTTGCTCTCCCCTAATCAAGAGTCAATCTCGAGAGTCGTGTGAGCACAAGGCAATTATTTTACTCAGTCAGTACGTGCATTCTTAGTCTCATCAGAATGTAGAGAAAAGGAAGAGACGGGCGTGTTCAATAAAAGATGTTATTTATTGATCAGTCTCTTTTCTCGTACAAGAGAAATGGATCGATATTATTGCAATACTTATAGTTAAGTAAAGTGCATACATTAGAAGCAATAGTATAAAATAATACTGTAAAAACATTGATATGGTTTCTGAGCCATATGATGTTTAAAATGATTAAAATATATTTACATACACATATACATTTTGACTAAACGTACTCAACTGGTGTTTCTAAATACGCCTACCCCGTGTACCTGACCTAAGTCTAATGCGTGGGCGGGAATAGAAAGTTACAGTTTAAGTTAAGTTTGTTTTTGCCAAGTGAATAACTAAAGAATTCTCTAGGAGGGGTTATTCAGTTCTGTACCTGGAATTTAGGATGAATGAGGAATGGTATCTCTTTCTCTGCTCTCGATATTCCAGGCTGCCTGCGAGGGCTGCCCAGAAGCGCCGGTGCTGGGTCTCTCGGCTTGAGATAGCAGCGCGTCTCTCAGCGCGTCAGGAAGGCAGGGCTGCTGCCTGCGGGGTCTGCTTCTGCTCTCGGCTTCGGCAAGTATGGCTGCTCCGTCTTGTCACCACGCGTGTGTTTGCATAGGGCAAGGTCGGCAATATTTATACCTTAAAGGTGCCGAGATTGACGTAAGGATGGACATAGGTACGTCAATAAAGATGTCATACGACTTGCTCGTTAGCACATTCTTTACTAAAGTTCTCTGTGAAATCAAAACAATGGCCGCACGGATTATCCAGGTTGTCATAGGTTTGATTTGTTATGAGAACGTCGTATGCCTTATCAGGGGCTGGAGGAATGTCGCTTGTCTAATTAGATCTCAAGCGTTATGACCTAATCAGATAACACGTTCCTGTGCCGTAGTGTGACTGCGTCAGATAACGGTATCTGCATCATGGGGGTTTTCTTGCCTCATGGGCTGACTGTTAGTTAACTAGCTAGTAAGTTTAACCAGAATAGGGTCAGGAATAGGGGGATCGAATCAGAACCTATAGAAATACACGACAATAGTAGAAGTGGAGTTACAGAATTATAGCCACCTTCTTTGCGCTCTTTGATGGGCCATGTTGGATAGGGATGTTGGTTTTATATTTATCCAACCCTAACTTATGGGTGGTACTTATCCCTCCTACCTTTGGGTCTAAAAGGAGGGAGACATGATCTTACCCAGCACTGTGGTAACTTTTGGTAAAGTGTCCAGTCTCATCGAAATGGGTGTGGAAGGTAATGTCTGTGATAGAGTTATTCTTCCTATAGTAATCGATATAGAGGCGGACATTAGACCTGATCTCATACTAAGCTATGATACAAAAGATGGAGTAAAATGATAAAAAAAAACTCTAAAGCCAAAGGTGCTGTTACGTTTCACTCCTGTTACCGCTTCATCTTATTAGCGAATTTTGGCAGAGAATGTCTAGTTGCATTTAGCGTTTCTATAGTTTACACATGAGGTTGGCATTCCTATTTGGTAAACACAAAAACGGGAATTAAGCCCTGCATCCTATGTTTTTGATTATTTATTTGGACTTTCTACAGCGCACATATTATTACTGTTATTTAGTTACCTCTAAATCCACTTTTGAGTGCTGTCAAATTTCAGTATTTTCCTGATGACGTAAAGTATAGGAGGAGAAACGCTGGCTTCATATGTCCTTTTAAAATGCGTATCTTTATCGAGTTGCAGGTCCGTTATCCTACAAATCAGAACGGTAATGGACAATTAGAGGGGGGCATCTATATTGTGACTGCATTTGCAGGGGGTATACACTGATCATGATCATTATACCCTATCATGTTGCCTCATCTTGGTTTGTTAGAAAGTCGTACCTGTTACTGGGGCGCTTTAAACTCTGGCTACAGTAGCTCCAAATGGTCGAGCCTCGTGATGCGCTTTTCTTTACTTTAAAAAACCAGGGGCGCTTACGTCATGCCCTTGCGACGTGGAAAAGTGCTTCACTGGAGATCGAGACAAAAATACAAAAATACAAACGAGGCTATTAAAGATTGTGCGCTTAGTCTTAGAGCTATCCGTCACTAATCCCACATGCTTCAATGCACCGCTTACCTATTAAGTCGCAGAGGGCTGCCTGCTTCTCTGGTTGCGTGGAGTCTACCAGGGAGAAGACGGAAGACGCCATGTTTAAATACCCTATCTGGTGCCTCATAGGTCCATGCGTAAGCCAATCGGGACGGGGTATATGGATCAGGAATATTTGCATACGCGGGCTTGTAATGCCTAAATCCCATTGGACGTAGTCCCTGACTTGTGTGTTTTCTATGTAGAGTCGATATGTTGCACTTCCTGTTTATATGTTATACGAGTGAGCCGGACTCGCAATACTGATTAAGAATTTCCGACTACACTAGTGTAGTTGTTTAGTAGATACATGGCCATGGAAAGAGATTGAAAGCTACCAGTGTTCTTCTTTTATTAGAGAGACAAGGAGCGGACTATCCCGCTTCCTAATAATGACAATAAAAAGGTTATGGGATGGGAATGTCTGCATACGAAGGAATATAAGTCTGTCCTAATGGAAGGGAAATCATATTTAAATCGTGAGGGATTGTGTGCCCACACTATCAGGAGTACTTGGCGGTGATAAGCAAAAGCCTATCAGAGTATTCATGTCCCTAGGATTTAAAATGATGAAGGTTACTCTAGATACATTTCGTCCAATCCTCCCTGGTATTTAAGCCTTTGAGGATGGTGTTTAGGAAGCAGAAGTACCATTGTTCCCGGGTTTTTCTTAGTTTGTCGGTGTCCCCACCTCGTCTGGTGGTCCTAATCTTCTCCAAGATATACCACCGCAAATCATTGCAGGAATGGTTGTGCTGTCTATAGTGCTCTGTCAATGGCGCATTGCATTTATTTGTGCGGATAGCTGATTTATGCTCCAGCACTCTGAGTCTGAGTTCCCTACTTGTCTCCCCCACATATCCCAGATTGCAGGGGCAGACAAGCAGGTATACCACATTCTGACTCCTGCAGTTGTTAAATGTTTTGGGGGTCAGAGTTTTTCCATTGAATTCAAAGCTAGTGCCCACAATGCAATGAGGGCAGATAGAACAGGTTCCACATTCGTGGCTGCCTGATGCCTTACTACCAGTCAATGTTTGTTGGGTTTCCATAGGTGGCCTATAGGTATGTACCAGACAGTTACGGAGTGTTTTATTTCGCCGGAATGAGAACAAGGGTTTATTGAGTTGGTTTTCAGTATTAAAATTAAGTATACGCCATTTTCTGGTAACTATATTTTTAATCTGGTTGCTTAAATGCGAAAACTGGGTCACAAATACTATTCTGTCTAAATCATTTTTGTTGCGAGTTTTGTTCTGGTCAAGTAGGCTGTCACGATCGTAAAACCGCGCTCGCTTAAAGGAGTGTTTAATTAATTTGTGGGGGTAACCTCTCTCCTTAAGCTTTCTCTTCGTATTTTCCGAGTGTCTGTAGAAGTCTTCCAGATTGGAACAGTTTCTCCTTAATCTAAGAAATTCACCAAAGGGCACATTGTCCCTTTGTGCCTTTGGATGGTTGCTGGAGTAATGTAGGAGTGAATTTTTATCGGTTGGCTTAGTAAAAAGTTCAACTTTTAAGCTCCCTTCCTCATCTTTAATGACAATGTCCAAGAATTCGACCCTGGAATTACTGTGGTGTCCTGTGAACCTCAGATTGGGGTCACCAAGGTTGAGCCACTCCAAGAAACATAATAAATCCTCGCTGGCACCGCTCCAGATGAAGATGATATCATCAATGTAGCGATGCCAGCAGGAAACATTCTCAAAGAAAGGCGCAGCCTCGTGGAATATATGTTTCAATTCAAAGTTTCCCACATATGATACTGATATGAGGGACACAGCGTAAGCACCTGGCACTAGACAAGGCCATGCGCCCTCTGGAGGGTGGAGGTATAGGAATCCGCAACCCAGAAGTCTATTATATAGCCAGCCACTCAACCAGTCTGGATGACGGGATGGCTAGCGATAGACGCTGATCCGAAACATCAGGACCTGGAGCTCCTATTAAATGACTTGGAATCACTTAATGTCCGGAACAAGCCAAGACAAAGTTACCCCGGGGCACGAAGGGTCATTATTTTAAATCCGGCTGAGACAAATATACCTATCCCCCTACTAAATCCTAACTCCCACGGTGGATGGTACCGGGATTATCAAACGCAGCAGTACATGGCGCTGTGCTGCTTTGGACACAGCAGGCATTGACACATTGGTTGACATTTACACTGATGGTAAACTACTCTCATTTGAAATGCTGGTGGACGACTTACACAGGGGGCAGTTCCTGACTTTTTAAGCAATACATGGAGTGCTTTGAGACACATACGGTGGAGACTCAGTGGAACCACTGTACTCAGAATTGCTGATTATATTATTGACAAACGGGATACAACAAAAGGCTGTGACGAGTATGCAGTGTGCCCTAGCCCCCACTTTCTCAATTTCTCTGGAAGCCTTGAGACTCAAGAAGGAACAAACACTTGGAATGGACATATCAGACAAGGAATGGGGGAAAATACTGGACTATACTAAAACAGTGAATAGGAACCCACCCCACGCTTCAAATACACATCACTCAATTATTTGCACTGCGCTTACCTGTCCCCAGCACGCCTCGCTAACATGTCTCTGGCGCTCTCATCTGAATTCCCCAGATACCAGGGGCGGCCTTAGGCATGTGAAAGCTGTGCACCTGCACAGGGCCACCAAACCCCAGGGACCACCACACCAATATATATCCTTAATATAATAATCCTCTGAGGATGGATACATATTTGCGTGGTGGCCCCTGGTAGGGATTTGGCGGCCTCCGGCACTGTTCCACTTGCAAACACCCTGACCCCTCCACTTCACTGACCTCTGCGCCTGCGTTCTTCCTGGGGGCTCCGCCCCGCCCGGACCCCCTCTTCCGGGCCCCCTACCCATGCTCCCTGCCCAGGGCCGCCATGAACCTAGAGCCGCCCGCAGATACCGAACATGGTGTAGGACTGCTCACACATTGTCCCCTATTGGACTACTAATCTTATGCTGCTGACTGAGTTAACGGGCAGGCTGCTGCCCAATACAGCAGCAGCATACCTGCTGGGGTGATTTTCAAGACAAAAGGGGACTAAAAACACCTCCAAATTCATAGACCTGGCTCTGCTCCTAGAGAAGTGAGGGACAGCTCTGCACTGGAAGGCACGAGGCCCCTTTCAATAAAACATTGGGTATGAGAATTAATGAAATGGAGCACGGCGGAGATAAATGTAATGACCCTGCTTATCAGTGGACAAGGAGGGGATCATTCGCTACGGGCTGGGACACACTACTCCTGGCCTTGCCGGCCAAATCTGATGACATGCCCCCACTGCACATTGAGCTCAGTCAGCATGCACATACATACCGTAATAGTGGCATACTGGTTGATAGTATGTATGCGCTTATACATCCATCCAGGAGTGGGAGAATGACACACGGGCACCATATATTAAAGACGATATGGAGAATACTACTAAACTCATATGTTGCATGGTACACCAACATAGGAAATACACAATCGGAGAATAAGTAACAGTGGTCTACACATGGAGGGAACAGAGGGTTGGATGATGGGCATACATGGGTTGTGTTGAAAATGTCCCAATGTTTGTTTGACAAGATACAATTATAATGCGATTATGTGATATGAAGGCTGCACGATGATGTAAGATCACAGTACTTATGTACACCTAGAATTGCAGCGACTGTATTGATGACAATGCCTGACATATGCATGTGGAAATGTCAACATTTTGAAAAACAATAATGAACTCTAAAAAAACCCAATATTGATCACTGGAAGCTAGGCTTGCTGTTAAGCACAAACAAAAGTAATGCCATCATTGACATGTTAAGAGCATACCTCATTTTACCCATCTTGACATATGTTTGGCTTTCCTCCCATTATCATGAATAAAAGGGACATATTGTGGGTGTTAGACCTGTCAGCCCTAGGGTGGTCTTTCCCTGTTTTTTTTCGCCCTTGCCTCATTTTTTCCCACCTTCTTTTTGTTGGCCCTTTTCATAGCTAATCCATGTTAGGGTGCAGGTGCTCTCTACTTCAAACATGGCTGCCACTGGCCCCTGCTACTGCAGCGTGGTCTTTTAGTGTAGCACCCTAGCTGCCAGGAGCTGGCTGGATCCCCATACAATGTTGCAATGCCAGCCACCCATCCCCTGTCCGTAGGTAGAGTGGGGAAGCTCCTGGAACCTTCCAGAAGAAAGGCGGAGCTGATTTTTGCCGCCTTAGAGAGTGGTCACCTGACCTGGGCATACTTAAGCAAGGGAGGGAACTTTTTCTAGTCAGTTGGGGCATCACTGACCTGGGGAACCCACGCAGGAGTTTTAGGCGGGAGGGCCTAGCTAGGAACTTATGCTACTGGGAGTGACATGATTTAGGTGCTGCCTCTTAAGCTGAGTGAGGTGTCCTAGACTAGCCCCCTGATCTGGCCCAGCGGTAGGGAACCCCAGGGTCCATCTCCAGTGACTGAGGAAAATTCATCCAGCCTCCATCTCAACCCCCCCCTCTTCAAGAAACCAACATCTAAGGGCGCAGAACCATCTAAGCGCCAAGAAGGCTATTTGCTTTAACCAGAGACTGCTGGGGGATCGACCAGGTACTGGACTGTGCTGCCCTGCGCACCCCCCTGCCTGCAGTGGGCCCATCTTGCCCCACCTGTCTCCCCCTGACTGAACTGCTCTGTTGTCCATTCTGCCTGCAGTCATTGCTAAACTCTGTGGAAAGCGCTATCTCCTGCTCCCCCTGTCCAGCGCTGTATGTGAGACTGCCTTCCCTCCTGCCAGCATGGTCTGCTGACTGACTTGCCAAGCACTGTGTCAGAGATTGCCGAAATTGGCTCCCTGGCCCTGCCCGTGACCAGCGCTGTGAAGCCCCCCCAAGCACTTATCTGCATCGGCGCCAAGCGCTGTACCTTGCGCCCCTGAGGCGCCTGAGGAGACCTTGTCACCGCGGCTTCGGCGCCGCCCACGTGACGCCTCTGAGGCGCTTCCGGCCTGTCCAGTGGCTGCCCGCCATCGGGCTGTGTCCAGCGCCGTTCTTGTCCCCCCCGGCGGCCCCCAGTACCAGGAGAGGGCTGCCGCATCAAGTCTGTCAGGCCGCACTGGGCCTGAAGCCTGCCTGGGCCCCTATCACGTGAGCGGGAGCGCCGCCACGTCATCGGCCACGCCCCCGCCCATGCCGCGCAGCCATCGGCTGTCCCCGCCGAGCCGTGTAAGGAAGGCCCGGCACCCGGAGCAGGTCGCGACTCATCGCGGAGGGGGCCAGGAGCCGAAGAACGCCCCTCCGCTTTGCCCCGCCGTGTGTTTCCTTGTCCCCGGCGGCGGTGCGCTGAGATAGCGCCTTGCACCGCGCCGGGCAGCGAAAAGCCCCTCTACCGGCGGAAGCTCCTCCCGCCTACCCAAGACCACGCAAGGGCCCTGGAGGGCCGAGGAAAGCAGGTAATCCCTGGGGAGGAGGGCGGAAGGCCGGTTTTAGGCCCCGAGTTCGCCCCTTCCCCGGGGAACGCTGTGAATGGGCCCTGTTGGCCCCATTGAGCCTCAAACAGTCGTGAGGCCTGATTTATGCACCAGGAGTGCTGGGGCCAAATAACTGTACATGCCTGGAGAGCAGGCTCTATTGAATTAACTGTTTCCGGCCCCTTGGTAACAAGATCGGTCAGATCATTGACTGTTGGTGCTTGGTGGTTGTCTTATGCGGCCTGTATTGCTCATGCCTGCCTAAATGTTTTCAAGCCTGCTGATGAAGTGGTTATCTTTTTCCCTGTACTGAATTCCTTGCAGGGGCGGGCTTCTACGGTTCCTGATGGGGTTAAATTCTGATGCCTAGTGATTTATTCCAGGACTAGTTTGATGATCTGACTTTGGTTACTAAACTGTTGATATTTACAAGAGGAAATGTTTATGATTGCTTCCTGAATGCTAGTCCATGGTTTATGAAAGTACCCTCTTGGCCTGCTGAAGAGAATAACGTGACAGGCTGTGTTATTTGAAGTTTTCTGCTTTACTGAAAATATTTAATGAAATGTTTTACCATTTTAAAGGAAATGCATTTTGAAAGGCTTCCATGAAATGCTTTAATGAGGTACTTAATGAAATGCTAATGATTTGCTAATGCCCGAATTGCTTTGATCTAAAGCCTACATAAAAGATCTTGATTTTCAAACACAACTACTGGTGTGGTCTCCATTATTGCGCCCACTTTTGTCTCAGTGGATGAGTGTGTTAAGTAGCTGCTTTACACGTAAGCCCCTGGCCGCCTTCCTGCTTGAGCCAAGCTGCCCCCCCCCCCCCGGAGAACTGGTGGTCCCAGTTCTTACAGTGGGTATCCTGGCCATTATGTTGTCCAGTCTTGTCACAATAGAGACCCTGGAATAAGTCCAGCATTGGCTTACTCCAGGCATTCATGGTGTTTTGTGGACATCCATGGCCTAAGATTGTAATGCATGGGCATTTGAAGCAGAATCTGTCCATGTGAGGCATTTGTACAAATGGGTACCTGATGAAGACGACAAACCAATTTTTGGGGATTGTGTACTTCCTAAGAAGGAATACTGATAGTTTGAAAGGAAAAATTATATGTTGTTTGCAAACGTTTTTTCTTCTGGAAAGCTAAATGTGTCTGCCCAAAATCGAAATTGGATTTTTATCGAAAAATATGTGTATTTTCAGAAACTCATAGTCTGATGAAGACAAAAGGTTCCGTTTCCAAAATAAATGTAATGGTAATGGTTGCATGATAATTCAAGCTAAGTTGCAGAGACCTATTGCTGTACATATGTCCTTTGTGCCAGAGGGTGTATTCTTCTTTCGCTGTTATTTCTTTAGTAGTGTGAAGGCAGTTCATAATGAAAAGATATTCGCAGCATTTTCGCAGGTAACCTCGCATGAAATTCTTTGGGTGGTCGCTACTGCTAATCCTGCTTAGGATGGCCAATAATGTAATGTTTACAGATGTGGTCTCTATTTTACAGGGATAACAGTTGGATATTGCCTGAGCAGAAATATCTCTTGCTATAGAAAAGGTTGTAGACCCCTAGTGGAAGGTAGTGTGTTTACATATAAAAGATGTACCCAATTGCCTAACACATACTGTTGCACTTAGGAATACAAGTCATTCTTCCAGCAGAGAGTGTTATGGATGCAGGAGTTCTGAGGCATTATATATGGAACCAATCCTCAAATAACTACGCCACTCCATTTCTTTCTTTAACCAACACCTCTCAAACCATAAAATATGTATCTGTTTTGTCATGAATCCATGAATAAACCTGGTGATCCTTGTTTTTTTCATATGGGGGAAATTGGTTTAACTCAAATTCATATAGTGAGGCCAAACTATATGATGAGTCCCACGTACTCTTCTGATACTTGTCCATTCCGTAGGTTTCCATGGTGCTTTCTGTGATTTCAGGACCTGTAACCATGATTGCATTGCAAATAGAGCTTTGCAAAGTTCCTATTATTGATTATAACCTTCTAATTTCTATTTCACATCATTTTTACAGCCAGGTGATGGCATTTCTGGGAGTGAACATGTCCTCTCTTTCAGAATTCTAAATGCTCCCTCTAATATTCCCAGTATACCTTTAATATTTTCTATAACTATCTTAATGATTTTTCTGGCTGATTACTTGCCAAAGTTGCGGATTTCTGCATACGTGCTATTGCCACCAATGACATCAGTTCTCTTTTCAACCTACTTTTAGATTGTGGACCTTCAAAAAACACTCATGCTCACTAAATGATTCAATATTTTATATTACTGCAGGCAAAGGATACACTTTTTTTTTAAAATGTATTTTTATTGCAGAATCAGGAATAAACACAGCCAACAAACCAACCCAAGTACCAGCGGGTCCCATCATACAGCAGTCCAGCAATGCAATACACAGCCGATTAGCCCACATCCCGGAGGCTGGGCGGCGCGTCAATAAAGCAGTTCGCTGGAGGCACCCTGGTACATGCCCAATGCCGGACACGGGTCAAGTGCAGCACTTCGTTCCTGCTTTTATCCCAAAACAACCAACCACCTTCTCCCCACCCAATCCCCGGTCATTTCAATGTCACATCACAAAATCAACCCGACTATGTTCCTGGGTCAACCGGTTCCGGGAAGTCGCTGGCAACCCACCCCACCCCACAACTCCTACTCTAAGCCCTCCCCCAACTGCTGCTAACGCGGGTATCTCCAGGCCCCTCCTGCTCTAGGGTGACAGCCATCAGGAAGTTGTAACGAACAAGCGGTCACATGGAATCCCGATTCATAACTGATCGGTCTCATCACTGTCAGTCAAGTGGTCCCTCAATGCCTGCACCACCATCTCCCACGACCGTGCCAAATCCAAGCTCCTCTCATTACCCGTTCTAGTCGCCTGGCGCATCCGTGACACACTCTCACAGCCCGACCACTTCACCAACTCGTTCCTCCACCTCCGTACAGACGGCCCCTCTTTAGACTTCCAATGCCAAGTGAGTTCTCGCTGCGCCAATATCAGACCTAACCCAATGAATTTACTCGTCACCTTTGTCTTTTTGGTATGCGGGAACCACAGAAGCAGACACGTGGCCATGTCAAAGTCCACCTCCCGATCCGTGACAGCATTCAAGAGGTCCCCTACCTCGGCCCAGTAGTCACCCAACCTCGGGCAGCCCCACAGCATGTGGTCAAAATCCGCTCCGGGCTCCAAACATCTCGGGCACATGGCGTCATGCACCTGGAAGTGGCGACGTAATCTCTCCGGGGTCAAATACGCCCTATGGAGCACAAAATAATGCACCTGTTGGAATCTCGCATTCCTCGTCTCTTTCCAGGCCCTGTGTAGCACCTGACCCCAAACAGAGTCCGGAAGGGGCCTACCGATGCTGGCTTCCCAACGCGACTTCAACTCGATCAACGGAGCTAGACCCTCGTTCAGCATCCTATTGTGAAGGCAAGTCACCGCCTTGACGGTGCCCGCAGCCATCACCACATATTGGCACACCTCCGACACCTCTGGTTCAGCCAATCCGCCCCCCCAGTGCCGCCGCAGAGCCGCGACCACCGCCGCATGCAGCAAGAAGGAACCATTCGGCAGGCCGAACTGCTCCTGCAACGTCTGGAACGGGGCCAACGTCCCATCCACATACAGGTCACCTACCATCAGCAAGCCCAGGTCCTCCCACTCCAACAATCTGGACCAATCACCCCCGTGCGGCAAAATAGTGAGCATACCTAGCGGGATCTCCGGGGCATACGGCCGGCGCTTCCCCGCCCTTTTCATATATCTATTCCAACACAATCTGAGGGTCCACTCCTCCATCGTGACTTCCCTACTGGCCAGCCTCTGTTGCATCACGATGGACGACAAGACCTGCCGCTGAACGCCTACCCCTCGGCCAACCTCGGGCCCCCTGAATTCTCTGGCCACATTCTGCGTCAGGACCTGGAGCTGCGCCGCCAAATAGTATAACTCGTAATCGGGGACGGCCATCCCTCCCTCACACTTGGGTCTCAGCAGGGTGGTCAGTGCTACCCGTCTGCGACCATGGCCCCAGAGAAAACCAGTCACCATCGTCCTCAGCTCCCTGAATATGCCCTGCGGGATCCACACCGGCAACGTTCTAAAATAGTAGAGCAGTCTCGGGAGTGCCACCATTTTCAACAGCGCCACTCGGCCCAATACAGATAACGGGAGGGAGGCCCAGAAGTCCATACTACCTCTCAACGCCCTAATGCAGCGTCCCACATTCCCGTCAAGGAGGTCCGCTGTAGCATGGTAGATGCGTACCCCCAGGTACAGAAAACAAGATGGTTCCCACTTCACAGACCCTACGAGCTGTGGGCAGCGCGTGGCCTTCCGCAGCGGAAACACACAAGTTTTAGTCCAGTTCACCCTGAGGCCTGACAGCTTCCCAAACCTGCTCAACATATCCACCGCGCCTTCCAGAGCCTTTCCAGCGTCCGCGAGGTACAGCAATAGGTCGTCAGCGTACAACGATATATAATGCGAGTCAAGGCCCTGCATAATCCCGTCGTAAGCAACTCCCAGCCTCGCCTGTGCAGCTAGGGGTTCCATCGCCAGAGCAAAGAGCAAAGGGGATAGCGAGCAGCCCTGCCTTGTACCCCTACACACCGGGTAAACCGAGGAGACCAGTGTCCCTAACCGCACCCGTGCTTTGGCCGATGAATAGAGCACTCTTGTCCAGCCTCGGAACCCGTCCCCGATCCCGAACTTCGCCAGCACACCATCTAAAAAATCCCACTCCAAACTATCAAACGCTTTCTCAATATCAACCGCCAGCACCACCGGGCCCGGATCCGACAAGGCAGCACTATCAATAACCCCGATCAGCCGACGGATATTCATCGAGGTACTCCTGGAGGGGATGAATCCCGCCTGATCCCTATGTACCAAAGAGGTCATCAATGGCAAGAGACGGGTGGCCAGGATACGGCTCAGAATCTAATAATCCACCGTCAACATAGACAACGGACGGAAAGAGGCGACATCCAAAGCATCCCTGCCCGGTTTTAGCAGGGGCACAACCAGCGCCTCCGTCATAGACTCAGGCAGTCGCCCCAGCTCCTTCGCCTCCACATATACAGCCTGCAGCCTGGGCGCTAGTACGTCGATAAATTTGGCATAGAACTCGATCGGCAGCCCATCCACCCCCGGGGTCTTATTCCGCGCCATGTGGCTAATCGCCCCTCTAATTTCGGCTAGGGTGACAGGGCCCCCTATATCCTGGGCGTCCTCCTCATCCAATACCGGTAAAGGAATCGGATCTAAATAGTCGCCAATGGCCGTGGCCTCCACTTCAAGGTGGCTGGTATAGAGGCCCGTGTAGTAGGATTGAAAGCGCTCCAGGACCGCGGCCTGCGAGCAAACCACCACCCCGTCTCTCCTTCGTATACTCAGCACCGAACAACCCCTAGGGGTCGGATCAGCCAACTTCGCAAGGAGCGTGCCCACCTTATCACGTTCCTCGTGCACTTTCACCGCATACAACTTATAGTCATAGCACCGCAGTCTCTCAGTCTCATTCGCCACTGCCTCCTTAGCACGCAACAGGTTGTCCTGCAGCTCAGGCTTCTCCGGACGCTGCAGTTCCACTTCTCTCAGCACCGACTCCGCTTTCGCGAGATCAGCCAGCACGGCACCCCTCACAGTCAGAAACCGGCCCATACATACCCCTCTCACCACCACTTTCATCGCATCCCATTCATTCGCTCTGGTCGCCGTCGACCCAGCATTGACCGCGAAATAGTCGTCAACGCCTTGACGGACCGTATCGCAGAACGCCGGGTCCTCCAACGTCTCTGGACGGAGTCGCCACGTGGGGACCGCCGATCTCGCCAACTGCCACTGCACCGAAATCAGCAGCGGGTTATGGTCCGAGATGGTTCTAGTCAAGTACTCAGTGTGCCGCACCACCCTCGCCAAAGACTCACAACACAGCACCGAATCCAAACGAACATGCAGATCATGCAGCGCCGAGAAATAGGAGTAATCCCGAGTGTCGGGGTGCTGCGCCCTCCATACATCCACCAAACCCCATCTGTCCTGCCATTCCCGCCTACGAGTCGCAAGTCTGCGCACCGGGGAATCCACCAAAGGCGGGTGAGACCTGTCCAACTGCACATCCGTAATAGAGTTAAAGTCCCCTGCCAGGAGGATAGGGCCTGCCAAGTAGCACGCCAGTGAGCGCGACAAGCTCTCGAAAAAGTGGGCCTGCTCAGCGTTGGGGGCATAAATGGTACACAGCACTACTTCCCTTCCATACAGCCGTCCCTCCACCACTACATAACGACCCTCCGGATCTATTTTCTGACTCGTGACCTGGAATGGCGTGCCTGCTCTGACCCAGATCAACACTCCCCTGGCAAACGCTGAGTAAGTCGTGCCAAACACCTGGCCCCGCCACCTCCTCTGCAAAGCCCCGCATTCCTGCTGTGTCAAGTGAGTCTCCTGAAGCATCGCTATCTGGACGCCCCGCCTCACCAAGTAGGCATGCACCTTGTGGCGCTTGACCATAGTGCGGAGACCCCGGACATTCCATGTGACACATTTCAGATTAGGTAACGTCCCCATAGAGCATCGAACCCAACAGTAGCACATGCCAAGAAATGTAACCCGCATCGCAGCAATTGTACAACCCCCTCAAAACATCCCCTACAACACCCACCCTCCCTTTCCCCAGGACAGGGCCTAGTAACCCAGCTTCAGCCCCGTTCCAAACCTCAAACTCCCCACACATCACACTAAACTGTGGTCGACACCACAGAGGACCTTAGGGGTCCGATGGGGACTATGGAGCCCCGAACCAGGACGACAGAGCAACCACCCCGCGCCCACAGCCCCTCGCTGCCAATGCAGCCCCATACCTGGCAGTCCATGAAAAATCAGGAGCGTCCAGGCCATGCCAAAGTCCATCCACCAAAGGCCTCATCCATTAAAGATACCATCGGATGTCTGTGGAGTAACCTCCGGCCCCAGCGCTCCCCCCACCTCCGAGTCCTCATCACCAGTCTTCAAACCTTCACTCTCTGACGCCGAACCCCTGGAGGCGTCCTCTTGCTGCGACCCCGTTATATTCGCTGTGGCCTCCAACGCACTCCGTCTATCGGCCAGCATTTGCGCCTCTCGCTCGGCCCGTTGGCGTCGATTCCGGGAGCGGATGCGCTGCGACTTCCGGTCCCTGACCGGCTGTTCCCGATCCCTGGTTGGCCTGTGTGCCCGATCCGTCCCCGCTCGATACAGTTCCAACCAGGACCAAGCTTCATCGGGCGCGTGGAAAAAGTGAGTCTTGCCATCAACGACAACCCGCAGCTTGGCCGGAAAAAGCAAGGAATATTGAATCCCCTCCTCTCTCAGCTCCTTTTTCACAGACAGGAAAGAAGCCCTGTTCCGCTGCACCTCTTGCGTGTAGTCCGGAAAGATGGTCACCTTACTGTTGTCCACCTGGAAGGGGCCACGATCCCTCGCCTTCTGGATCAGCAGATCCCGATCCTTATAGTGCAGCAGTCGGACCACCATCGGCCGAGGCGGTCGGCCCTCCAAGGGAGGCTTTGCGGGTACCCTATGCGCTCTTTCCAGGGAGAAGAAGGGGGAAAGGCCCTCAGGCGCCACCACAGTGCGGAACCAGTCCTCCAAATAGGCCACTGCATCATCCTTCTCAATCTTCTCCGGAAGCCCTACCACCCTCACGTTGTTCCGGCGGTTGCGGCCTTCCGCGTCCTCCACCCTACGCTCCAAGGTCGCCAGTCGACGGGCAACGTCATCGAGTTTATGTTCCGCCGTGACCACCGCCGGTTTCAGTTCCTGGAGCAGTTGTTCATTGGATTTCACCCGGTCCGAAAGTTTGGTGTGGTCCGCCCGCAACAGGCCGAGCCCAGACGCCACCTGCGCAATATCCTGGCGCAGTTCCTCTTTCGTGGCGGTTATCGCGGCCAAGATTGCGTCAAGGCGGAGGTTGAGCCTCTGTTCTTGCGGCGAGGACTCCGTCTGGGAGCCGCCAGCCAGATCTTCCTGCCTCTGGCTCCCCAGTCCAGCAGGCTCGGCGCCGCCAAGCCCCTGTGCAGCCATCTCGGATGCAAGAACTCGGCCACACGGGCAGCCCCTTCAAACAAAGGCGAGGCCCACCAGAAGCACCCAGCCGAGCACAACGCACCAATCTTCAGGATAAGCGGGTGTTCGCGGCGCCAACTGCACCCCACGCACAGCTCTTCGATCAGCACCCGGGTGGAAGTGCGCTCCACAGTGTCCCGCAGCCACTCAGGAAACACCCGCAGCCCACCAGGGCCAGTGGGAGCAGAGTCCACGAGAGGGGCGGACCGCGAATCCGGCGAGGCCCCGGGCTACACCGGCCCCTCCGCGACACCACTTGCTGTAGGGCCCAACACTACACCACCAGCTCGGCGCGTCTTCACCGCCCAGCGGGCAGGGCCCCCGCCTCTGGTCGGGCGGACTGCCACCTCCGAACCGCCAGGCCCCGGGACGTCTAAGCGCCGTGGGCGGCCGCCCTCCCCAGCTCTCCGCCGGCCAGTAGTTCACTCCTGCGATCCGTTGGCCCTATGGTGTGGCGGCCGGTGTGAGGATGGCCTCCCAGGTCCACAGCGCCCTCGTTGGCCCAGCACAGGGGCAGGCTCCGCTCCGCTACCGTCCCAGCAGTAGGTGGGGGAGGGGCGCCACACACGCCGCACACACCGGCAAAGCACCGCTGGGCCCCCCCGCTGCTCAGGGTCCGCTCCGATGAGCCCCCGCTCCGCACACTGCTGCTGAAATGCTCCGCCTGAGCCTGTGGCCGCTCCAGTGCGCCACAACACACCGCTCTCGGAGCCCTCAGGGAGGCGGCGCCGCCATCTTGGCTTCGTCCGCTCGATAGGCGCGCCGAGCTCCAGGTCCGCCCGCTGCCACCGGCCAGGGTCCCGACGGAGCCAAACGCTCCTCGAATGCTCACCAGCCCCTCGGACCACGAATTCCGCCGCCAGGCAGCGCGGGGCGACGGACAATCAGGAGAAAAGACGGGGCATGGCGCGGAGCAACTCGCTCACGCAGCCATCCCGGTCGGCGCTGTAGCCACGCCCCCAGGCAAAGGATACACTTTAGACCACTTTGTACATAGTTTTCCAATGATATGTGTACTGACATGTACTTTACCATACCTAAGACTCACTTTACTTGCTAGTGGTCCTGCCACTCCTTAAGCAAACCTTTGATGACATTAAATTATGTGCATGTTCCGAATGGATGTTCCTCTGTCTGTATCTTTCTGAACGTACCATTAAAAAATCAGAGCACTCATTTCATAGCTATTTAACACTATTTTCCACTTCTAGTCTGGAAAGTGTGAATAGTTCTGCCTGATGACAACAAAAGCATTTCATTCCATATTACAACCTCCCATTCAGTATATTCATTCAAAAATATAGGAGGCAAAATCATATTGTGGCTACAAAGAAACACACGTCAGGTTTTGTAATTTTGGCTGTAACAATAAGTGTCAGGGTCAAATTGGTAGTTTGAAGGTGCTTTAAAATAGAGGAAGTGTTGAGACAGAGCAGTGTTCCCACTGTAGATAAGAGAACACCATACTTGTGGTATTTGAAGTATGTAAAAACAAAACAGGATATCAATTATACCAATATAGGTTGTTTGCACTGAAGTGGGGATCTGCATCATATAAGAAAATATAGGATTGTTGACCTCCAAGCAGGCTTTTTATAGTGTTCATGCCAGTCACTCTCAAAACACTGGTGATAATAAGATGGCATCTAGGTTCAAAAAGAAGGTGAGTGGCACTTGTACAGTTTCTGCTGGTCCTAGGACTTGGTAGCCTAATTCCTCCCAATGGACACCATCTTGCAGCAGGTGGATATCAACTTGATTGAAAATACATTTGATTCACCCTTGCTAACGGATGTATGACGTATTCATGCATGCTTTTATAACGCATGCCTTTACAACGTGGGCAATGCAACAAAGGTGTCATTACCATGCGTTCCATTACAACGCAAGTTGTTACAACGACTTGCCTTTGAAAAGTGCTGGAGTTTGGAATAGTATATTTTGCTATTGCCAACTCCAGCCTGTGCAACAGTAGGGAAGGTGTTGAATTTAAAATCCAACAATGAGTTCCCTAACGCAAGTTGTTGTAATGACTTGCGTTGTAATGGAACGCACAGTAAGGATGCGTTCGTTGTAGTGCCTGTGTTGTAATGGCACTGCAAAGCTCTGTCTGCGTTGTAAATGCTGTTTCCCCTGCTAATTCTTTGCAATTCTCCTTGCTTTAGTTTTACAACTAATGATTTAGAATTTTACATTTTTGGAATGTACTTGCCATGTAACATTTGGTTTACAAACAACGCAATTGTTGGATACATTCCAAATAAGATCAGTGTTAGTGCTCCTAAACACATATCCAGAGAGGCTTTGCATAAGTCTCCAAGCACATTAGAACGCAACCTATCAAGTGTTGACCTGTGCTTGGACCTGCTTGCTCTATATTTGGAGGGTACATCAACTGTGGCACAGTTTGCATTGCTCTTGTCCTGTCAGAAAATCTGTGGTATCTCAGACAGCAGCAATGATTGACAGTAAGAGATGGGGCACATGGTAGGGCTTCACTGAGTGTATGGACACCATTCTTGTTCCTTCCGTAACTATGACTAGCACAATTTCTCTGCAGGAAGATCTGAATTCTTCTTTCTCGCCCCACTTTTGAGCTCCATGTTTACCAACATTAGGTAACCAACCAACAACATAATAGTTTGACAGGATGCAGCTGGTTGCACTTCACTAGAAATGTATTGGGTGAGCTATAGATCCTACAATAGATCAGGGTGTGACTGACCAAGAGGACTGTACCCTCCTCGAACAACTGGCAAGCACGTCTTCAGGCCAAACAGTACTTCATAAGGTGTGTTGTTTGACAGTACATTCCTTGACATATCAATCAAAGCTCTCTGCACGCTCTATAGGTTATTGAATCAAGGTGCCCCATTACTTTAAGACCCTTGTATTTAAGGCTGGTTTAAACCTAATATTTTCTCACTCTACCACCTCCTTTGAACTTGGTCAAAAGGATGCAAGAATTACTCCAGTAAGTGCCACTGCTGATATTTGAGAAAGAATTTTGGGCTATAGTTAGAACTGGTAATAGGGAAGGTAACTCAGCCCTCAAGCCAAATATAGCAGCAGATAAGTGGGTTGATCACTTCCAGGCAATATACACTTCTAAACCGGTATTTGATGCCCACAAGGTCAAATATTTTACTTTGCCTAAAACAGGGCAGGTAGACGTGGTTACTATGGAGGGCACTCAGTCCCATCTTATCTTTTAAGCATGTTTGAGAGGCTGCATGAAGCCAATTTTGCACAAGTTAGATGTGGGAAAGAGGGCGAGCTAACTCAACAATTTTCAGTGGAGAAGGGGGTGAGGCAGGGGTGTGTGCGTGCTCCTACCCTGTTTTGCCTCTTTATCAATTATTTGTCTGCACACCTTAATGAGGTTATGGACAGTGATGCCCCCAAGCTGGCAAATTCTAAGGTCCCAGCACTTTTGTTAGCGAACAATACCCTTTTAATGTCCAAGTCACCAATAGGAATTCAGAGGGTCCTGGACAGTTTTGTAATCTACTGTAATAACAAGGGGCTGGAAATAAACACCACAAAAACCAAATGTATGGTCTTTAATCCAGCCAAGACAACACGACCTAATCCCAGCGTAAATGGCATGGTTCTGGAAAGGGTCTCTGTATTTGACCACCTAGGTGTAACTATGACTCAGAATATGGAGTGGGGTCACACATTGCCAAAGCTAAGCTAAAATTAGCTCAGACCACGGGAGGAATTGCAAAACTACTGAGAGATTCTTTCTTTAAACCTCCTGGCCCTATCCTAGATATTTATAAGGTGCAGGCCAGGGCCTCATCAATGTATGGGCGAAACTGTGGGGTCACTGTTCTTGTAGCCAATTGAGCAAAGTTGAGGATAGCTTTTTCAGACAGACTCTGGGTCTCCCCTCTAGTACCCCTTCATTCCGCTGAGACTTGATTTGGGTATTAGGCCAATAGGAGATGAGGCTGCATTAAGACCCCTAACTTTCTGGCGAAGACTATGGGTGACCCCAGAGTTGGAAGCATACCGGTTAGAAACAAAAGAGCTTTTGGGCTTCTGGGGTGCAGAGAAAAATATCCCCTGGTTTGCGTACCTAAAGGAAGAGTGCAGCAGGATAGGTAATCCTAGTCTCTGGAGCGACCCGAGGTAGCATGCTTGGCAACCTCGCGTGTGGAACTGGTGAAAACTCACCGATCACAAAAATTGGCAGTTATTTGTGGTAACACGGGCACAGGCCATCTCACTGCAGATTTTCTTAAACCCAAAGTTGAATATAAATTTGAGCCTTTCCTGGACGATATCTTGCCTCCCCTAGCGAGGAAATTATATTTACAGTTTAGATCCGGCACCCTTCCCCTCTGTACCTTTACTGCAAGTTGGTCTAGTATGGCCACGCAAGAGTGCCACACTTGTAGACCCCAAGAGGAGGCAGAGCTTCATATTTTATTTTTTTGTCCGGGATACAAACTTGCTAGGCAATGTTGGCTCAAACAGTTGTGTAGGAATCTGAGGTTTGTGCATTGTCAGGAGGCATACAGAGTGTTAAAATCTAATACCTCCAAGCCGATTGTATTTGGAGTCTCTCGATTCCTGACCTCAATGTGGCGTAGGCGCTGGATTCTTTTAAAAAATGATGATGAAAACTTAGAAACTGCTTCCATCCTCTCGCCTCAGACAGTTACTGATTCTATTACTTACTAACCACGTGATACATGTTGTGATAAGATACATAATTGTTTTTTATCCAAAATGTGAGTAGCAATGATCAATTAGATTGTAGTCTAGAACATCAATGTCAAACAAGACAATGCCCTACATAATCATCTGGTACTGGGCGGCCTCTTTTCTAATATTTTTTTAACCTTTTTAATATTAGGTGTTATTTATTGTATTGTATATATATTTTCAAGGCCTATGGCCTGAACTAAAGGTTATAACAAGCAATTGCTCCAGTAAGTAAAGTAAAGTCCACATTTGTAAAGCGCACAATCACCCGTAAGGGTCTCTAGGCGCTGGGGGGCCGTCGGGAAGATTAAGCGAGCTATTGCCCAGAGTCACATGGTGCTGGGCTAACCTGCCGCCGGAGCCGGGGATCGAACCGTGGTCCCCAGATTCCAGCGTCAGTCGCCCTGGCCGCGGCGCCACACCTCTTCCACGCAGTACCAATGTCATGCTAATTTTTAATTGTGTTTTATTATGCCAAATGTATGAATGTTATCATGCATCTTTTATGGTTTTTCTAAACCGAAATAAAGATTACTGAATCGAATCGATATTTGAGAAGTAAAAGCTGATCTTTGATCTGATCAAAAGGTACACAGACCACCCATCTCTACTTTGCACAACAAATCTGAGCAAAATATAAGCTGGCACAAAGCCGCCCAAATGTAAAGTGACTTCAGGAATCTAATACTACCACTAAGTATCTGTACTTATTTATTGGCTTAAGCAGATCAATGTGAGTGAGGTAAATTATTTGGAATGGTTGCACTGCCTTCATGGGAGGGGTTTGAGTGGTTTCAGAATCACTGAAGGTTTTATTTGTTGGCAATTTTCCCTCTATAGTACCTACCGCTGAGTAAGTTTGGACATGAATGGTTGCCAATAGAGTTCTTGCAATATACGAAGAGTAGTGAGATTCCTGCGTGCACCAAACCAATTCCCCGATGTGCTGCTTTAATTGAGGCCAAACCAATTACTGGAATCTGACCTAGTATTGTACCTTTAAGGCACATATCTTGTTTCAGTGAATTGTAATACTTCACTGGAAAGCCTGGAGATGGGGCTGTTTTTGTGTGCTGATTTATTTCTTGTATTTCTTTATAATGTTTATATAGTGCAATCATGACCCTTGCGGGTATCAAAGCACTTTACAATGTTCAAGGTGACATGTATAAAAATAGCAACATCATCAAGGATGGGACATGATATGCGAGAATACCGTAGAGAGAACAGCTCAGGTCCCCGACGGCCAACACCGAACAAAATAACTAAATAAATAAGGGCATAGTATGCGGGAAATAAGCATGCGTGCAGACTAGGGGATAAATCATATCCTGGAATATAGTTCATGTGTTTTACAGCAGAATATTTGTTCATCAGTATCCTTTTGATTTCTTTCTTGAATGAAGCAGTTGAGGGGTTCATGTTAATTTAAGGGAATAGTGCGCACCAGATTCTCGGGGCAATACCTAAGAAGGCTTGGTTGTATGTTTTCTTTTTATAACATTTTGGTGGATTTAACATTAGGGAACTAGTGCCCCTAGATGCTCTAATGCCATCAGTTAGCTCTAGTTGTTTTGAAAGGTATCTTGGAGTGTTGAAGTGGAGAGCTTCATGGGTCATGCAGGCTATTTTCAAATGAATCCTTACCTCATACGAAAGCCAGTTTAGAGACTTCAGTTCAGGAGTGATGTGATTATTTCATTTTGATCCTATAACAAGCCTAGCAGAAGAGTTAAGAGAGGCGCTAAGTGGCACCAGCTTAACTCTGGGTAGGGTTGCACTTTCATAGTCCAACCTGGGAATCACTAGGGCTTGAACAGCTGACCTGAAGTCATGCAGGGTTGGACGGGTTTTATTTTTCTTAAGATGTTCATGTGGAAGTTCTCTCCCTTGGTGGCAGAGCTGATGTTTCCCTGCAAGTTCAGATTCTTGTCTAGTGTTATTCTCAGAGTTCTCGTTGACTCTATAATGTGTGGTACACAATTTAGACCTGTTAGTTGTTTCATCTATTCTGCGATGTACGGTGAAAATGTGGATGGGGCAATTAGGAGGAATTCTGTTTTGAGATCATTTAGTTTTAGGTAGTTAGTAGTAAACCTGCTTTTTTTGTAGGGTTGAGTTAAGAGACCTAATATATTCGGGGAAGAGATTTTTAAATACAGTTGAGTGTCATCTGCGTACATGTGATAGTGAATGGTTGATAAAGTCAACAATTCGGTTACAGGTTCCATGAATAAGGTAAAGAGAGTGGGTGAGAGCGAGTGCCCCTGAGGGACCCCTAAAAAGACAGGTGTAAAGTTGAAGAGGGACATATTAACCTTGGTTCTTTGAGTTCTGTTGTGGAGAAAAGAGGCAAACCAGTTAAGAACAGTCCCCAATAGTCCCATCCTACATTTGAGTTGGTCTAGGAGGCTGTCATGGTTGAATAAATTGAAGGCTAACAACAGGTCAAGGAGGGTAAGAAGGCAGGAGTCGTTCTTATCCAACATTTTTAGCGAATCATCGACTCTGTGTGTGAGTGCCGATTCAGTGCTATGGCCATAGTGGAAGCCAGAGTAGAATTGGTCTCAGAGACTGCATTGGTCAATGTGATTGCACAATGGTACATGTACACCTTGCTCAAGGAGCTTTACTAGTGTCGGACATTGTTTAGTTCTGAGAGGTCCCCTGTCAGGGATTGATCCTTGAAGTAGTGAGGAATGAACTATTTTAGTCCAGAGAGGGAGTAAGAACATTTTGAACTCACAAAACATTTTCATTTTCAGAGGGTTGCTTAAGTGGTTTGAGGGTTTTAGTGCTGTTAGTTTTAGAACGACGCTTTCATCAAAAGGTTTGAATATGCTCAACGTAGCATTGTTTGTGCGGATATGAATTGAGAGACCTGATGTCTCAGCAATCTGCGGATTCTACAATGAGGTATGAGAGGAAGGTGCTCCGTAGCTGGCCGCAGGTCATTTTCAGTCTTTTTTTACTTTTCCAGGAAGCAGGAGGCAAATTCTTCAGAATTTGGCTGTGGATTATAACCTGTGGGGGAAGTGTTGGAGTGCTTATTGGATTGTAGCTTGACCAGTTTGAACTTTTTTGGGACAGTTTCTAGCTTTATCTAATTGGCATCTAAAGAAATGTGCTTTTGAGATTCTGATACGTTTGTTGTAGATGGACCTCAGCGATCTCCGGAGTTTATAGTTTTTGGAGGACGGTGAGAATCTCCATGCTCATTCAGTTAGTCTAAGCTTACGTCTTTCTGTATTAAGGCTGCCATTTAACCAAGGTGGGGGTCTTTAGTGGACATTCATTTAAGCTGCAGGGGTACTATTGAGTGTAACATATTCAACATTGAGTTGCAATGGTTTGTGAGGTCATGGACATCTGCCATATGCCAGGGAGATCTCAAGATGTTATTGCTGAGGGATGTTAGATCATTCCAGTTAATATTCTGCATGCTCTTTTTTCATTGTTTGGGTTTCTTTATTTCACCCTTTCTTGTCTTTACTGATTCTGTGATGAGGATCTTTCCAGAGACAAGGGATGATAGCTTCAAGCTGGATGATATTACAATTGGCAATGATAAAGTCCAAGGTGGACCCAAATTATGTGTAGGACTTTGCAGAACTGAGTCAGGTTGAGGTCAGCTAGGAAGGATTTAAAGCTGGTGACTGCTGGGTCTTTAGCGTCATTCCAGTGGAGGTTGAAATCTCAGAGTAGATGTGGGTGCTGTGTTCTCCTGGCTGGTTGAGATGGTTTCCATAATTTGTTCCATAAATGTGATGTTATCACCTGGTGGGTGGTAGATCGTGTGCAGTTTGCACAATGAACTGTTGTTGCTCAAAATGTCAATGCATAGGTATTGGCAGGAAGATATGTCTATTTTATGTGACTGTTTCACTGCGAGATTGTTTCGGTGTATGCAGGCGATACCTCGACAGGTCTGATTGGTCTATCTAATTTAATAACGTCATGATTAGGTGCCATTAGTAGCTCAAGGGTAGGTGTGGAGTCATCATTTAGCCATGTTTCATTCAGGATTAGTATGTCTAGCTTGTGTGTAAGGATGAGTTCTGCGATGTCCACAGCTTGTTTCACTGCCGCTCTGCAATTAAGTAGCATGCATTCCATGTGTTGTTTGGTTTCAGCAGAGGATGACTGAGTGACTGGCACTGGTTTAAGTTTTGATTTGTTTATGCTCTGTGATTGTGCCTTGTGTCTTTGTGAGGGTTTTTAGGAACTGTTTGGATTTGAGCCAGAGTAAGAAGAATTATATGAGAGGAGGAGGGAGTAACTGTCCGTATCGGAAAGGGGATCCTTCAGTTTGAGGGGCAGAGAATAAGTGTTTGCAATCTCAGGTGGGGGTATGCCATGGCAGTTAAGATCCAGTTGCCTGTGGGGTGGGACTTAGGTAATGTGCAGTCATTAATACCTAGGGTGTGGTTGTGTCTATTTCTCTCAGGAATGATGTTGTTCCCTCTATTGTTCACCAACTCTGAGGTGATGTTTATGAGTCTTTTTAGATCTGCCTTAAGTAGTTGTGGGTCCTGTGCCATCACGTTAAGTCTGGCTTCTAGAGATATGTGAGAACAGGTGGGCGAGGATTGAGTCCATAAGGCAGGAGAAGAGGGTGCTCATCCCCTTGGTGTTAGTGTGCATCTGGCCGGGGAGAACCAGCGGAGTGGAGGTTGGTTTGTGGATAGATTGGGACATGAGGCATTGAGGAGGAGAGCATGTGAGCAGGTTAAGTAGGAGCACTTGGGTCTCCTGGTGTAAGATATTGTTCAAATTAGGGTTTTCAGGCATCGCGGGGGCAATCGGTTGGGCCATTTGTAATTCATTTGTTAGCGTAGAAATAAGGATCCCTACTTAGCGTTTCTGGGTTTTGAGAAATCTGTGTTTTAAGGTCTTAAATGCGTTTTTAGATAGATTAGGGGGATATATAAGTCTAAAGGCATTGTGGGTACCTGTTCCAAAATATTGTCAGGAGTTCTAGTGGGGTTAGTCGCCATGTCTGAGTGACCAGATTAAGAACCACTAAATGGATGGGGTCAATCGGGACCAATTTCTAAATGTCAATATTGTGCTCTTTTGTTTTCCTTGTGACTAAGCAGAGTCCACCTGGTTTCGGGTTGATGATGGTTTCGCTGCAGAATAATCTCAGTACCGTATGTGTCCCGAATATGGGTTTACAATAATCCTGGTGGGTGACAACACCACCAGCGCTACGGGCAGCGGGAAATGCAAATATAAGCTCAGCGACTGATATGGGGGTGAGAATAAAGAGGGAGTGTGCCTTTCCCACAGGTGGTCAGGTACACAGGAATTGCATCTACATGTTCACAGACATATACGGTATGTGTAATAGGGATAGGGAAAATATCAATTTTTGCAAATAATAAACATGCGCAGGAAGAACTTGCTACATTGGCTTGTGGAGGTTGTTTAAATTGGATAGAGGATTATCATCTAAACCATTACAAAACGGCCCCTTCTTTAGCTACCAGGCGTAATCATACTAATGAGTTTAGTCCTTCTTTTCTTTCTATAAACTTCATGACATTAGTCCTACCTCAGTTTTAGTCAGAGTGTGAAGGGAGAGCATCTTCTGCTTGAGTCCTCGTGGTTTAAGCAGGGAAAGGTAGTTCAAAATGGATGGCTTATCGCCCTCCCACAACAACTCCATGTTTTCAAGTGTCCCAGCCACCAAGGAGCTACCAGGCAGTGTTCTTCTTTGTTGTTGTCGCTACTTTATAGTTGTCAATTCCCTTTCCAAAATCCTGATTCCAGGTGGGGCAATTCCAGGATTTACATTATTTAGTGATCCCTAGCCAGGAGCAAACTCTTTGAGGCGCATTGAGTATATTTCTGTGCCAGGTTTAGATTGCAACTAGTTTATTGCTGTTTTTTTGCACATGAACTACAGAGTCTGAAGCTTGCTCAGGTAAGGAATTGTCTTTGAGGTGATTTCTTCACTCTGGTAGGCCCGCGTGTGCTGTACATCTACCAATGGCCATTTAAAAAATGGGGTGAACCAATAGTGGTCTCGGACCTGGGTACAGTACGAAACAAAAAACAATGGTCCTAGACCTTTGTTTTGAAAAGACATAAATCAAAGTCCCTGTTTAGTATATTCAGCAAATAATTTCATGAGCATTCTTAAAAAACGAATTGTAGGCTCACAGTACTTAATATATTATTCAAAATTAAACAAAGAAGTGCAACAAACCATGATCTCATTCACCATGCATTTTATTATCATGTCAATTGGTGAAAAAAGTCAAAGAGTTTTGACTGTACGAAATGTTTAGCAAGGGAGGTTGCTCCAGAGGGAACGTGCAGGAAGGAAGGGTGCTCGAGTGTAAAAGCGGTGAAGAAAATTCAAGGTAGTGACATGGAGGAACTTTATACATTCAGACGTTTGGACTGGTTGTAATTCACCGTCCTAAGGGGCCTGGCCAAGTTTACAGTAAACAAACTCAGTTTTTCACAATTTCAATTTGCACAGAATTATATTCTTGTGTGGCACGGTGGAGGTGCGTACGGGGTCCAGGCTAGTTCAGGGGCATCGACGTTTCGATCCTACTTGTGGGCCGGAGGGTGGTTTGAACCTTGGCCTTGCCGGTCTTCTTCAGGAGGGGGGGCAACCTGGGTCAGTATGAGGCCTTGTCACATACCCGCCAGGATGTGGATTCATTGTTAATTAATGGTGTAGCGGTCCACATTCGTTCTGTGACCATATATGCAATTCTCAGGTAATTGCGCATAGGCAAAAGCTTAAGTCAGCTATGTCGGTGTAAATCCGATTTGGTCACCGGTATGAGGCGGAACTTGGACGCGAACTAAGCGGCTGCCAAGTTCCCATTGACTGCCGTATTCACTTAGGGAAAACATAATGGTCGTTTAACTACGTGGACCGTTTTTAATTACCAAATCGGATTTACACCGACATAGCTGATTAAGCATTTGCCTATGCGCAGTTACCTGCGGAATTGCACATATGGTCACAGAACGGATGTGGACCACTACACCATTAATTTACAAGGAATCCACATCCCGCGCATCCCAGCGGGTATGTGACAAGACCTCATACTGACCCAGGTTGCCCCCTGTCCTGTCCTGAAGAAGACCCGCAAGGCTGAGGTTCAAACCACCCTTGTGGTAATAGTGCCTTCCTCTAGGGCGGAGGATAGAATTAACTCCTTAACAGAGTATGACAAAAAATTAACCAGTATCTTCCTGGGTCTTTGTCTGCCAGGGCTCCTCTTGAAAGGGTCGCGGTGTACTCTTTGGATCTCATGTGAGAGATCTATACTAGGCGAGTTTTTTTTAAACTGTTCCAGTTAACAGAGAAATCACGAACCCCTTTATATCCGATCCTTGAAGGGCTTCCGGGATATTTAGGAGCCTCAGATTGTTTTTCCTGGAATGATTTTCCAGGTGCTGAAGATCGTCTTTAAGGTCTTTGTTTTGGGCCTTTCATTTGACCACATCCACTGAGATAGCGTGTACAGCTTCCTTAAGTTTAGGGATGTCAGACTCTATTGCATCCATCCTCGTAGTGACTTCTTCCATTTTCTGGGTCAGCACTTCACATCATAGTTGGATAGCCGCCTGGTTGGCTTCTGAAACCGAGAACCTGCTAGCCATCTCATCCTGGTTTGTTTTCTTTCATTGCTAGTAGTAAATCAGCCAATGAGTGAGTCGTAGAATCTAAGACAGCATTATGCGGTGTGATAATGTCAGTTGTAGTTTTTGTAACCTTTCGCTGGCTTTCCGTACTATCTTCAAATCCTAAAACAGAGTACCTATTTTAGAGGCTCACTGTAGAATGAATGGCTAATCTGCTCAAACTCTCAGCTTGCTTATTCTGGGACATCGGCCTTTCAAAATTACTCGGCTGGATGGAATACGTATCCACTGGGGCTTCACTCCGCTGGTCAGGGGGTTTACTTACATCCACATCTGCAAGGAACTGTGGGCTATGTGCACCTCCCTGGGGGCTAACCTGGTCAGCACTCTTCACACTCTTTATGGGTGCTCCGGTAGTCGCTGTGTAGGTAGACATAACTTTGTAGTTTGTTTTAAAGGATGGGGTGACTTTCATCTTTAGGGGCAGTATTTTCTTCCCCCTGCCTCTTTCCTAACCCATGCCAACCTCTCTCCCTTTAGTAGCGAGACCGCAGTTCAGTGTGTCCCTTCTCTGCTTCCGTTGCTTCACTGATGGTTTAACTTCTGATACAGGAGGGGAGACTCTGGGGGTCAAGATAGGCTGAATAATATCTGTATTAAGGGAGGAGTGGGCCACACTAGCCCGCAGAGTATATCTGCTAATCTTAGGTGGTGAGGAGTCCACTTTGCCGCTTTTACCACTTCGCCTGTCTCCATACAGTAATGGGGCATCTCTCCCCCCGCTAGCGCCCTTATGATACCAAGTGACCTTCTACAGAGAGATAAGTAGGTGCTACAGGTATGTTTATTAGTGAGGCTGTCTGGAGGTAATATGCGCTCCTTCTTACCTTCACTTAGCCCAATAGTGCTTACTTCCTTTAGAAGAACGGAATTCCAATGCCCTACCTGGAAACCGGCCTTAGAACCAGCCTCCTGCCTCCTAGAGTCAGCCTGCTGCTCAGTACTTCCACCAGAGCCCACGCAGAAGCCGGTGCTTGTGCTGCCTCTACCTCCGGCGATCCGGAGCAGGCAGCGAGCTGCGCCCTGGCGTCTCCACTCCCGTGCTGCTGCCCTCGACCTCCAACGCGAATCTCCCGGCGGGCCGCGGTAGGGGTCCAGAAGCGCACGTCCACCGGAGCCAGGAAAGGGAAAAAAGGAAGACTCACAAGGCAATGCTGCCCCCCGAGGTAGGCGATAGAGGGGATTAAACACATGGGATCAGGGCTCTGACATCAAAGACCCCCAGCAGAGAGCCCGAGGGAGCGTGACCGCAGCGGTATAGCTAGCGGCCGCCATGTTGCTTCACCTCCTCGTGTCACAGGGTAGGGGGGATGGGGTGGTGGGAGGGCAGGGAGCACAGGGTGGGGAGCAGTAGATAAAATAAAAAATATACTTCGTCTCACTTGAAGCTTAGGAAGTCTTGGTTTAGTCAACACCAAGGGTCTGTAAGCTGATGGCAGGAATACCCATAAAAGACAGTAAAGTCAACTTTATCTCTCGGAATATAAATAGGCTAAGATGTCCACGCAGACAAAGGCTGATACTGAAGTATTTAGAGCTTTCCCCAGCTCAGGTGTGCCTTATACAAGAGACCCATTTGAGTTTTGTAGAATTTCGTTCAATATTTTCTAGAATTCCCAGAATAAAATGTTTTTGTTCCTCACAACAAACGATTAACAGCAGGGGTGTAGCAATTCTGATAAAGAAAGGGGCTTCCTGTTCTATTAAATCAGGGCAGACGGATCAGACAGGGAGGTGCATAGTGGCACAATTGGATTTTGGAGGGACAGAACTAGTCTGTGCCTCCTTTTATGGTCCAAATGTTGATGACCCAAACTATGGGCCTCATTATGATTGCGGTGAATCCGCATACTCCGGGCCGGCGGAAGCCACCGCCGGCCCGGAGTATGCGGATTCACCGCCGCAGCCACATAGAACACCCACCGCCAGATTAGGATGGCGGTGGGATTGCGGTTGGACCAGCGGCGGACGGCAGGTCCGTCCGCCGCAGATTCGCGGGGTGGGGAGGGCTATTTGGTGACGGTGTCTGCAAGACACCGTCAGCCAAATTAGGATTTGCACGGAGACATGCTTTTCCGCGGCTGCTTTTCCGCCGTGGAAAAGCATGTGGACTTTGGCTTTGGGGGGCCCGTTGCGGGCCCCCAGGGTGTCGGGGGTGGGGGGTGCACATGGGGGGTACCTATGGTACCCCCCAACATTTACATGCACAAAGCGGCAGGCACCGCGCGGTGCCTGCCGCTTTGGGCATGTAAATGTAATACATGCATTTTTAACATTGCGGTGGGTGCTGCTTGAAGCAGCACCCGCCGCAATGTTATTAATACAGGATGTGACCGCCACCCTGGCGGTCACATCGTAATTTGCACGGAGGGACCGCCGCTGCCCCTGCGGACGGTCCCTCCTACTCTATGGTGGCGGACGGACTCAGGTCCGTCCGCCATCATAATCGGCCCCTATATCTGTAAGCTGCAATCAAAAGTAATTACGGCAACCCCACCTATGGTAATAGGAGGTGATTGTAATGTCCTCCTTGACCCTTTAAAAGACAGGTCAAATCAGAGCCACTTTATAAGGGCTCTTCGGATCCGCCGAGCAATGAAAAATCTGTTGCATGACTTACACTTGGTGGACGTCTGGAGGGCAAAGAGGGGAGATCTCCAGGGGTTCACGTTTTATAGCAAAAAATATTGTCACTTATCCAGGATAGACTATATTTTAACAAACAGGCATGTCCTGGACAGTTTGACTGGAGTCTCAGTATTGTCAAGTCACCTCTCGGATCATGCCCCAATATCATTCTCTTATCTGAGGAAGAGTAATACACTAAAAACTAGATGGACGCTCAACAGAGCAAAGCTGTTAGACCCTGAAGTTATACAGGCTACTAAATCATCCTCCCTAGAATACTTTGTTCTTAATATCAGCTCTACGACTATGGATTTTGTCTGGGACACCTTTACGGCCACCCTGAGGGGTAGACTACATGGCATTATCTGTTCTAAGAATCGGGCTGAAGCCCGGGTGTTAAGTAATATGGAGGGGAGAATCCAGCAACTAGAAACGGAAGGGAATCGACTCAGCCATGTGAGCCCAGGAAGGTTGGCAAAAGTCCAGGAAGATCTAGAGGGGGACAGGCAGGAGTATAGGGGAAAATTGGACCAGAAATACTGGTCCCAATGGCTTATTAAGAACATGCAAAATTGTGAGTATGGGAAGAAGGCTGGGGCTCTACTGGCCTGGAAAGCAAGAACTGATTGCTCAAAGAATAATATCAATGAGCTTATAATAAATAATAACGGGGACAAATCCAGTAGAGTAGAGGACATGCAGATCTGTCTCCTCTCCCTTTTTTCGGTACTCTACAGAGAGAACTTAGCCCCCTCCCTAGACCAAATACAAATTTGGCTAAGGGGTAAATCTTTGTCAACATTAACCGAAGCAAGCCGTAAACTCCTTGATGCCCCTATTACTTTAGAAGAGATTAAAAATCAAATAAAGGGGGAGGAGCTTCGCGCTCATCCAAGATGGCCGCGTGAGCTTGGGGCTCCGAGACCCCCGTAGCCCCCCGAATATATCCTGTCATTAATCCTGTCTGCTGTGGAGTGCTTCTTGCAGTGGAACCGAAGGAGTACTGAATGTTGAAAACCGCATCCCGAAGGCGCCCCGGAAACCGGAGTTGTAGAGTCGGAAAGTTTGCGGCCTGTTTCTCTCGGATGCCCGGAGCTTGGGCTGGCATAGTGCCCGTGGCGTAGTTCAACAACAATGGCGCTGGGTACCGAGAGTGGCCGGTCTGGCCTCACGGCCCCATTTGGTTTCACTTTCGATTTCGACGGGAACACTTGGTGATCAGGCCGAGGTGCACTTCTGATTGTTGGATTCCCCAGTTGGTGTCAGTGGGCCATGCAGTGTGGACATTTTATAAGTGTGGAGGCCTACGGACCCAAAAACTAGGCTTTTGACCGAGAGCCGTGTCGTGTGGCTACCACGACCTGTTCTCTCTGCTGACCGATGGGCGCCGCGGAACCTAGGATGGTTGGCGAACTATCCTGAAGGGTCGAAAGCAAGGGACTAGATATTGTCCACCAACAACGATTGCCAAGTGCCGCCTCCCCGAATCGGACGCCAAATATAGGATTGTCCCAAAATGGCGACCAAGCTGGAGGGGGACAAAAGGCAATCTAAGAACACTAGAGGGGGAAGGTATATGCAATCGAACAATATGGACCAATATGCACAAACTAAGGGGTCGACAAGTGGACTGGGAAAGTCACAAGAAGGAGTAAAAGACGCCTCTGCCCTGGAAGTGGAGCCGACATTGCAAGACATGATGGCCGCCATTGACGGGATCAAGTCCTCGCTTGGACAGAAGATGGAGACCCTTGCTCATAAATTGGACACTGTGTCCATTGAGGTTAACTTGATTCGGACGGACCTCACGAAGACGAGTGAGAAAGTGAAGTCTTTGGACATTAAGACGGCCAGTCTTACGGATGACGTCACTGAATTACAATCTGAAGTACGGATTATGAGGGCCTCTAATGAACTTGTTGTCCGTCGACTGGAGGATTTTGAAGGGAGGGCCCGGAGGAATAACATTCGTATCATTGGGGTGCCGGAAAAAGCAGAAGGGCAAGCGGCCGATCTCTTTGTGGAGGGTCTAATAATCAATCACCTTGGACCCAAAGGCCTGAGCAAGTTCTTCACCGTCAAACGGGCACACAGAATTCCTGGAGGTAGACCGCGTGTCGGTGGCCCACCCCGGCCCTTGATAGCCACAATATTCAATTTTAGGGACAGAGACGTAATCCTCCAGTCGTCCAGATCGGGGGGCCCCTTAAAGTATGAAAACTCGTCCATCAGTTTCTTTCCGGACTTTACGCAAGCAGTCCAGAAGCAGAGACTGAGTTTTATGGGAGTGAAAAGAAGGCTTCGTGATATGGGACTCAAATACGCCATGCTGTACCCAGCTAAGCTGAGAATCGAACATCAAGAGAGAACTTATTTCTTTGATAAGCCGGAGATCGTTGCAGATTGGTTGGACACCTTAACTGCCCAGAAAGAGCCCCATAGACAGAGTGGAGAAGAAAACGGGGGTGCGCAAGAACAAGAATGAGAGCTGTTGTTCTGGGACCCGGGGAGAGCTGGGGAATGGTCCACTGTTGTAATGTTTTGGATCACAGACTTAGCACAGTACATAAGGGGGGTCAACGGACTATGGGTAGGTCTCTTTCCTCCTCGGACTTACTTTTTGTAGTTTAGTCTAGATGTGGGGGCGAGAGGCACACTGCAAGTTGGGGAGGCTTGATAGTCGTAAGCAGGGGTGCAGGGAGGGGGGTAGCGTAACGGGATGTTTGGGGGGAGGTGGGGGGGAAGTGTTGATTTGTTGTGTTTTGTTTGTGTTTTCGCAAGGCATTGTATTTCAAGATTGCTTCTTTATGGTGCGGGGCCCGGAGGAGGGTTGGGTCTTCTTTCTGTTTCATGATGGTGGGTAGGGGGTTGAGGGTATTGAGTTGGAACGTTAATGGGTTGGGGGATAAAATCAAGCGCAGTGTGGGTATACAATTCCTTAAAAGACATTCCCCGAATGTGGTCCTACTTCAGGAAACTCACTTGGTTGGAAATGTATGTAAGGCGATGAATAGGAAAGCTATCGGCTGGTGGCGCATGCGGGTTTTACTTCTGGGTCCCGGGGTGTTGGGATCCTTCTCAAGAATTCTCTCCCGTTAGTAGTTGACTCGGTTGTTGAAGATGAGAGGGGACGATATACTGCGGTCTCGGGACGTTGGGAGGGGCACACTCTCTCCCTGGTTTCGATCTATGTCCCTCCGGGTCTGCAGAATACGACCTTTCTTGAGTTGGGGAAGATTGTGCTGGATCTTCCTAGTGGATTATGGATCTTGGGTGGAGATTTCAACACTGTAGTCTCTGGCACCTTGGACAGGTATCCGTCACGGGAAGTGAGGCGGGCTCAAAGATGGCTGCCGAACTTTATGGAGACACTGGGCTTGGTTGATAGCTGGAGATTATTTCATCCTAGTCAGAAAACAAATACCTTCCACTCTGGCGCTCATGGTATTCTCTCTCGGATTGACTATGGTCTGGTGCCTGCGGCCCAGGCTTCGTATATATTTGAAGTACAGCATCTGGCCAGAGGTATTTCGGATCACTCGCCGTTATGGCTTAGATTTGATTTTGCTTCTGGCTCAAGTGGTAGAGTCGCCCCCATTAATCCCTGGTATTTGCGTAATCCTAAGATTCGCAAGGATTTGTTACAAGCGTTGGAGCATTATTTTGAAGATAATGAAGGATCGGTCTCCTCGTCGATTTCATTGTGGGAGGTTTTTAAGACTATGGTCAGGGGTCAGGCTTTGTCCCTGATCACAGGTGTCAAAAAGCAGAAAGAGAAGGACGTAGTGAGAATTGAGTCGGAAATAGCCAACATAGAAATGGAATTGGAACAAGAGGTGACCCGTGCCAGATTTCATGTTTTACAACTTAAGCAGCTTGAGTATAGGACATTGGTCACTGACAGTGCTAGAGCCCTAAGTCGAGAGCAGCAGGGGCGTCTGTATGATGCGGGGGACAAGGCCGGTAAACTGATTGCCTGGTTAGATAGGAAAGATAGAGCAGATCAGGTGGTTCCAGAGATTGAGACGAAGGACGGGACTTGTATAACTGACCCACAGAGGATAGTGGACCGTTTCGCTGAATACTTTCGTATTATTTACATTTCCGTGTCAGATAGACCGGAGGAAGATACGTCTCTACTATTGAGGAATATTAAGCTTCCGTGTCTGTCTACGGAAGATCGTGACCTCATGGACGGTAAGCTTACAGCTGACGAAGTAGCCTTGGCAGTGCGCTCCTTGAATTCTGGAAAAGCGATGTGTCCCAATGGTCTCCCTATCGAACTATACAAGCTTCGACCCGATAAGGTCGCCCCTTATTTGAGAGATATGTATTTAGAGTCCCGAGAGTGTGGTGTGCTCCCCCGGGATCAGAGACTGGCATCGATAGTGGTGATACATAAAGAAGGGAAGCCCAGAGCTAGCTGCGCTTCGTACAGGCCGACCTCATTGTTGAATTCGGAACCCAAGATACTGGCTAAAATACTGTCCAATAGATTGATCAAAGTCATTGGTGAGCTTGTACATCCCGACCAATCGGGATTTATTCCGCATAGAAATACGGCTTTGAACCTGAGGCGTTTACATGGGGTACTTGCGAGGGCGCATACCTTGCGAGAGCCGGCAATCATAGTGTCGCTTGACGCGATGATGGCTTTTGACACGGTGGAATGGCCATATTTGTGGGTCGCTCTGGCTAAATTCGGTTTTGGTCCAGAGTTCATTAGCTGGGTACGCCTATTATACACTGAGCCTCTCGCGCAGGTTGTCGTGAACGGTCGTGTCTTGGCACCATTTTGTCTTGGGCGGGGCACTAGGCAGGGCTGCCCGCTTTCTCCCCTTCTGTTTTTGCTGGCTCTCGAGCCTCTAGCGGCCTGGCTCCATTGGGAGCCCTCGATCAAGGGTATTCGTTGGTCTCCGCAGTTTGAAGTTCGGATCTCTTTATATGCTGACGACATCTTACTTTATCTTTCCACTCCTAGGAAGTCCCTTATTGTGCTCTGTGATGTATTGGCCTCTTATGGTAGAAATTCAGGATTGATCATAAACTGGGCGAAATCTTATTTGTTTGTGCTATGTGGTGATGCCCCCATTTTGCCTCGGAATTGTCCCATTCAAATCACAAAGGAGGGGTTCAAGTATCTCAGGGTTTATATTTCAATGGATCCCACGATCCGGCATGAAAAAAACCTTCTCCCTCCACTGACCCGGCTGAAAAGTGATGTAGCTGGGTGGCAGAGACTTCCGCTCTCGATGCTAGGACGGGCGGCCCTTTTTAAAATGATGGCCCTGCCCCGTTTCCTTTATGCCCTCCAAAACACTCTAGATGTGGTACCTGCTAGCTATTTTCGCGAAGTGGAGGGTTTGCAGCGTAAACTACTCTGGGACGGCAGGCCGCGTATAGCATTAACCAAGCTGACGCTCCCGTGGTATGATGGAGGGATCGCCCTCCCCGATATCAAGAGATTCTATTGGGCGTCGCAATTGGGGACTATAAATCATGGTACCTACGGGTCCGATACAGATCCCGGTTATATCATGGACAGATGGCTACTTCCTGGTGGTAGTTATAGCAGAGCGCTGTATACCAGATCAGTAGAGAAAAATCTGATGGGACCGACCAGGGTGGCGTTACGTATATGGCATGATGTTACTAGTTCGCTTGGATGGAAGGGCCGCTTGACTTTGGCTACCCCACTCTTTGGATCTGCTAGGTTTGGCAAGTTATGGAATACGAAGGGTTTTGACAAATGGGACCTGATAGGGATTACTACTGTAGGTGATCTCTGGGAGAAGGGGAAGATTAAGTCATTTGCTGAAATACAAACTAAATACGAGCTGAGTCGTTATGCGCAGGTTAGTCATGCATTGAGATCGGTCTTCCCCGAGGGGGAAGAGATACCGGAGGCATCCCCCTTGGAAGACCGCATACTAGATGGACATCTGACCGATAGCACCATGTCTCTTATTTATAGAAAACTGATAAATCACAGAGCGGATCTTCTAGTAGATTTGAGGGATAAGTGGACCCGAGATGGTCTCAAAATTGATGATTAAGACAGGCAATCTGCAATCTCCTCTCCGAAGGAGGTTGAGATTCCAGCAAGGCTGAGACTCGTCCAGCTGAAAATACTCCACAGGGTTTATGTCACGGGTCCACGTCTGATGAGAATGGGTTTAACGGAAGAAGGTCTGTGTAAGCAGGGATGTGGTCAATTGGGGTCGTTTCTCTATATGATATGGGAATGTCGGTATATGGTAAACTACTGGGGCTTTGTCCATGATGTTATGCAGGAAGTGACAGGTGTGGCTCTCTTGCCGGAAGCTAGGAGATGCTTGCTGAATATTTGGGAGCCTACAGACCTAAACACTGCACAGACCCAATGGGTCACGTTGGGGGCCATGATTGCTAAGCGAAACATAGCACAGCAGTGGGGCTCTGAAAGGCCGCCAACGATAGAGGGGTGGAAAAAGAGTATGGATTGATGTATGTTCCGTGAAAAAACTGTTTACCTGGCAAGGGGTCGTCCTCGGAAGTGGAACAGTGTCTGGGGCCCTTGGAATAATTACAGAGGGAATATTTGTGTGCCACCTGTAGCTGTAGCCTTTGATGTCCCACTTTCCCCATGACCCGTATATGTGAATATTTATGGTATCGATGTTTCGTTCCCCCCCCAGCCAATATTTATTGTATTGTATGTTGACACGGTGAAATACCCTCTTCTGTACTATACACCGATGTGTTTATTATTTTATTTTTTTTAAAACCTTTATTTGTACAGAAAGGATAGACAAGGCTGGGCCTACAACCGATCTGGCCGGCCACGACATGTTAAAGCAGTCAAAAAATTCCAAAATAGTAGTCACAGAATCAGAGTAAAATTGTACATTCAATATAGTCGCTAAAAGAGTGGAGGAAGTATGAGGATCTATACGGCCAGCAATCAGGAGTAATATAGGTTAATTTTATAATATAACGATAGGGCGTATGGCAGGCTCAGCGAGAACAAAACAATATCCGGATACCCCGCACAAATCATTAATAGCCAAAGGATAAAGGGCCGCAATGTAGAAATGGCATTACTATACACATCGGTAGAAGGACAGACGTAGGAAGCACAAATCAATATGCAATCAATAATAACTTGACGTACCCACCACCCAATAGCACTTGGATACAGAACAGGGGGGCCGGAATAGTAATATCATTAAAACTAGCCCGCCATACTAACCTGGGGAGAAAAAAAGAAAAGGGGAGGGGAGGAAGAGGGAAAAGGAAAGAAAAAAAGGAAAGAAAACACAGATTAAAAGAAGAGGAATGCCGCGTCGGAACAAGCTCCCCATAGCAAGGAACACACATAGGAACAGGGGAATTGCAACGATGAGGGCATGGGAGTCACATCGGAAGCAGCAGAACTTTAAGAAGAGGAACAGCGACGTCACATATCCCACCCAATCATACCACGGGAGGCAAAGGATAGACGCGGCACCCCCATAAAGATATACAAAAGGGCCATAGAACTGAAGAAAATAAAACAACAAAAAAGACCCAACCCACCCATCCCACCCAGTACCCCTGCAGAAGGCTACGGCCTATCCTCCAAACAGAGCGCCTGTCGCCCTAAACCAGAACCCGAAATATAGTGGAGATAAGAGAGAAAAGAAACAGAAGACAAAAAAAGATACAGAAACAAAATAGTAAATAGGAGGGAGGAGCATGAGATCAGAAATAAATACGGTCGGCTACAGCCCTCCACCCAACCATACACTACAGTACATGTGTACCAGAACGATATAGACTCGAGCACAATAAAACTTTCAGAGAGGTTTCTCATAACACTATGAATATGGGCAACTCCGCCATGAATTCGTATACCAATAATCTATCGGGGGCCATGCATCTCACCCCAATCCCTTCTTCACTGCATTTACCACCCACCAAATAACAGCCTGAAGCGTGCAATACGATGCGAGGCAAGCACACAAATGAAAAAGAATACGATACAGATGCTGGTCAGAAAGGTCAATGAAAAAGCAAGTGAATAAAAATTCAAGTAAGCAATCCAAATATATCAGCAACAGCAACAGGGGCAATAAAAAACAGGAGTGCAGTCTCGTCGTTCGAAAAGGCGGGAGTATACTGGCAAAATAGAAACAAGACCTCATCAAGGTAAAAACAAGCAGCAGTCCGCCATCTTTCTCAGGCACCCGGGGATGACCGGGCCCTCGCACAGTGTCTAAGTCTCCAGTTTCCGAACATCGAACAGGAGGTTCTGAAGCCGCCGATGGACAAATCCGTTGGTGGATAGCAGCACCATATTTCGGAGCCATCGAGGGGGGTGAGGCAATGGTATCACCGAGGCAAGAGGGGACCTTGAAGGAGCGTTCACCCAAGATGGCGGTGGATCGGGACAAGTCCTCAGGAGCATCGAGGGCCAAGGTCGCGTGTAAAGATCTCAAGGCAGCAAGAACGTCGCCGATCGTAGGCTCACGTCCACATGGCCATATTTCCGCGCAATCTAGCAACCGGAGATCGCCATCAGGAGGAAATCCACAGCTCCAAACTGCGGCAGCCATTTTGTAAATTCAACCCCTTCTTCACTCTCCGCCACCCCCGGAGCAGTCCACAAACGTAGGCCTTTACAGATGTCTGGGGGGGTCCCGGCAATGACCACCGCGGTGCAGAAAAGAGAGCCCCACCAAGCGGAAGGTCGCCTATGTTCAAGCCGGCGCTCCTCAAAGGTATAGCTCGAGCGCGAGGGTCCAGGGTCGATGGACGGAGCGGCGGCGGGGAAACCCCTTTACACGGTTAGTCCATGGAGCACCGCGCCCCGCACCCGCCTCACGGCCGTCAAGGCAGGCCCGGTTCAGGATCACCGGGGATTTCTCACAGTGGCTCTCTCTCGTGGTGCAGTCTCTCGGCCGGGGCCAACAGTCACCACAATGCCAGGCCGGATCCAATAGGCGAAGCCCCGGTCTCAGCTTCACAAAGGCCCCGGTTTCCGCGAGAGGGCACAACTCCGGATCCACCGCAAGTCGGAGCCTCCAGGTCAGACGGTGAGTGGGAGCGAAGTGCTGCATTTCTCTTTTTCCGAAAATGTATCGTCTCTGGGCAGGATATGTAGCAGGATATGCGAATCAGGCCGGAGGGCTGACGGAGCCGAGCTACAAGGCGACCAGTTCGCTCGCGAGCTTGGCTCCTCCCTGACCGATGTGTTTATTGATGCCTTGTTTTAATAAAAAGAAATATAAAAAAAAATCAAATAAAGAAATATAAAAACAACAATGCGTCAGGAACAGACATACTGCCAAATGAGGTTTATAAACTCTTTTCAGAAGAACTAATACCGGTACTGGGCACCTTGTTTAACTTAGTATATAGGTCAGCAGGCCAGATCCCCACATCCTGGAAGGAAGCAACCATAGTACTAATATTAAAACACGGTAAGGACCCATTAAAAGCTGACTCCTAACGTCCGATCTCCCTGCTGAATGCCGATTATAAGATCTTCATGGGTATTTTAGCAGGGAGACTGGCTAAGTTGGTCCGTAATCTGGTCAACATCAACCAGAAGGGCTTTGTAGCTGGGAGATACATCCAGGAGCAAACACAACTGCTGATAGGTAATATCAACTTGGCCATAGTAACATCAGTTCCCCTGGCAGTAGCTGTCTTGGACGCGGCCAAGGCATTTGACAGGGTCTGCTGGGTGTACATCTGGGAGGTACTTGGGACTATGGGCTTCGACCCTATTTTCATTCAGACCCTGAGAAAATGTTATCAGGGAGCCTCTGCAAGGATTCTATTGAATGGCATGTTAACCTCTAGCTTTAATATCCAGAGGGGAACAAGACTGGGGTGTCCTATTTCACCCTGGCTATTTAACATCTATATAGAGCCGCTGGTGTAGGCCATCAGACTAGACGATCTAATTTATCCCTTTAAATCCCAGAATTATCAATGTAAGTTAGCCCTATATGCGGACGACGTAATATTATACACCAGCAACCCTGGGGCAACCATCCAGAGGGTTGAAGCTCTCTTGGAAGAATTTGGATCCTTCTCTGGCTATCTAGCTAACTCCTCCAAAACAGAGGTGATATGTTGGAACATCGAACAATGGGAGGGCCCAACTAGTAAAGAGATAAAATACTTGGGTATCTATATAGTAAAAGAACTAGACAAATCCCCCCAAAAATTGATTGTCTCTTCAATAGATGGAGGAATCTTCCCTTCACAATTTACGGGTAGGTTACCTTGGTGAAGATGGTCATCCACCCTAAATTGACTTACCTGTTTAATGCAGTCCCCTTGGTTTTTACCAGCTCATGTATTTCTAAGATTCAAAGTAAAATCTGGAGCTTTATTTGGGGAGATAAAGGAGTAAGGCTATCATGGAAGAAGTTGCGGAGTAGGCTCATTAAAGGAGGGTTGGCTCTTCCGGATATTAGATGGTATTCTGTTGCATTCCAATTTAAAGGTATTCGGATGCTACTTTCCAAACAGGCAGATGCATTGTGGGGCAGACTGTTGGGTGAAATGGCTATGATGGAGGGCGGAGGAGGTGGAGAAGTCTTTTTATACAAGTTTGGGGCCTCAAGATACTTTAAACGAGTGCGTCTGAAGGTGCTTAGGGCCATCCTGAAAACATGGTATAAACTGAGGGAATTGGCTATTTATCAAAATTCCCACCTATATGGGATTCCCCTGGGACACCACTCTGCCTCCAAGATAGTATGGCTGTACCTATTAGGAGAGCAGGCCTAACCATCTTGTCCGACTTGGTAGACGCAGAAGGAATTCAGCCTTGGGAGTTATTAAGAGCCAAGATAGGCCCCGGGTTTTCTAAGTTCAAGTATGTACAACTTAAATCTTGGTACGAAGCAGGAAAGGGGGGAAATAACTGGAGTCTGGGATAAGGAGATTCTTTTCCAATCAGTACAGCGAAAAAGAAAGAAATTTCTACTTGGTATTAGACGTCTCTAGATGCAGAAGATTTGGATCTTCCACCACAATCCTCGGTCTGGAATTACCCCCCTTTGAGTCCAACATTGGAGATTTACTTGAGCCCTCTCTGAGATTATTATACAAATGTATCAAACCAGCCATACTAAAGAAAAATAATTTTGTTGTCACCAATCGACTTTACTACACGCCAGCTAAGATAGCCAAGTTTGCACTGCTGCCCACCCCAAAATGTCCTAGGTGTAAGGCACTTAACGCTAATGACATCCATATCTTCTACGAGTGTCCCGAATTAAGAGCCTTCTGGAAGGGGGGTGGGAGATACTTTCCGTGGCATCTTTAAAGTAAACATTGAGGGGGCGTGGCCAAGATGGCGGCGAGATAGGACGTGTTCTCCCAAGCTCCTGCCCACCGTCTGCAGCAAATAGCTCCTATTAGCACCTTTGGGAGATGTAGAGCACTAAATCCGCTGGCGGAGCTCCGCGCTGCCCCGTTCTGCTGACGGGAACGCTGACAGTTGGCCTGGAGCACCGAAACTGGCAAGAAGAATCGAGCCGAGAGACGACCCCACTGGTACGGCAGAGGCCTGGGGCGGTCCCTACCGTGGGCCTCCGAGGCCTGCTTTCACGACCGTGGCCTCGGCCGGACCTGTCCATCGAGTGGCAAGGGGCACGCCGCTCCCAGCAGTGCACCGGGATTGACGGAGGCCGGCAGCGAGGAGATCCTCCCAGCACCCGAAGAGCCCGGGGAGAGACGCCAGCTCTGAGGCGCTTGGCGGGGCCTGTGGCTCTGGACGGGAGCGGAAGTGAGGCCTCCGACGGCAACGGCCCGGCTCGGGACGTGCGCGCCCGGTCGGCCCGGGGCCGCAGTTCACTCTTTGCCACGGTGCCCAGAACAATCCTGAATGGCCGCCCTGGCTTGAGGGTCGGCGCCGCCTTTCGGGCCATGCGGTGCTGCGGCCCGCGGGTCTGCCTGCGAGGTGTGCTGCGGCCTCTTAGAATAGGAGTTGGCGGGCCGCGAGGCCAGGAAGAAACACCCAGGCACCACCCAACGAAGCCGCAGTAGGGCCAGATCGGCCCAACGGGACACTGTAAGTTCAGAGCGGCGCCAGCCTGGGGACCCAGGCCGAGCGCGACCAGAGGCGCTGCGGCGGGAGGTGAGTGATGACGCTAATCAGCGCATCCCACAGGCGCAGACTTCTCGCTCCATAAGCACAGGCTGCAGAGGCCCAGCCACATAGAGGCCGACAGCTCATGAGCCCCAGAGCGGGGGAGAGACATTTGGGCGCCACCCCACAGGGGCTACTGACCAGGGGGGGCCGTGTTGGCGATACGGCAGTGCCGCTGGCCACAACCACAGCACGTCCTTGAGGCCCCTGCCACTCGTGGATACCAGCAGCCGAGTTAGAGAAGCATCGCCTTTAAAGCGTTCACAGGGGAGAGCACTGCGGGCCCCTGGTTCTCAGCACAAGCGACTCGCTCAAGTTCCACTGACGTGGGTGGCAGGAGAAACGAGGAGTGGCCACTGGCTTGTGACATACAGCTGCCATCTGCCTGTCGCAGTTCATATCACACGGCAGCGCCCGGAGCGGTTTCTGTGTGAGCCGAGTGCCACCCTGGCCTGGCAAAAGAGGGCTCTTCTTCTCCGGATTGCTCAGCGAGCAGCTCGACATGAACTACACCTGTGACCCACCTCTCAGGAGCACACACCTGGTCTTCAGATCCCATGCCATCGCTGCCTGCTGAGGTTTGGTAGCATGTCCAAGGCCAGGAACAACAAGCAGATGGGCCTCAAGGACATTTTCGGTCGCTCACTCTCCAACCCTGACATGGCGGCTGCAGCCCCGGGGCCAGAGACGGGACAGGGCCTCCAAGCCACAGGAGATGAGTCAATCACGAAAGCCTTCCTCGAATCTTTATTCCTCACCCTCAGGAAGGATATTCAGTCGGTCAAAACAGAGTTTGCTGCTGAGGTTAAGGAGCTGCGATGGGATGTCGATGGACTTGGGGAGCGGGTGGCCTCCCTGGAAGAGAGACATGACGCCACAGTCTCAGACCAAACCACGCTACAACAGGAGGTGATCAGACTCCAGGATCAAAACGTCGACCTTCAGACACAGATGGAAGATCTGTAGAACCGCTCCCGGCAGCATAACATCCGGATCCGAGGAGTCAAGCTAACCGAGGACACCTGCGACGTCTTCGCGTTCACTCAGGGCCTCTTCCGCTTCATACTGGGAGAGGCGCAGGACTCCTACGTTGTCCTGGATAGGGCACACAGAGTGGGGCCACCTGAGCTCCTAACGCACCGCCAGCGGACATCCTGGTCTGCGTGTAGGACTTCAATGCTAAAGAGACCATACTCACTAAGGCACGGTCCCTCCATCCCATCTCGTATCAGGGTCACTCCCCGGTGCTATACCATGACCTAGCCCTGATTACGCTGCAAAGACGCCGCAAATGCCGCCCAGTCACGGAGCATCTACAACAGCAGAGGGTCTCATATTCCTGGGGACACCCCTTTCGCCTCATTTTTCGGCATAACGGGAAACTCCACCAGATCCGCTCCTTCACGGAGGCCTGCCGCTTACTGGGACTGGCAGAGCCTTCTGAGGATGACGATGACCGCAGCTCTACTTCAAGGCCTGAGGTCTCCCCGTCGGGGTGGCAGCGCATGGACAGGCGGCGGCGCCCACGGCGACCACCTAGATCCGAGATCGCCAGAAGCCAACAGGAAGCCCTGTCCGCGGGCACTTTGGCCCTGGCAGGAAAGGACTCAACCGCCCAATGAACGCCACTAACCTACTGAACATGCTACTTCCCATTTCTGTACGGTGGGAGGTGCGGACACCCATTTTGGCCCTATGTAAATCACCCCCATGTTACCTGACCAGTCACCCTGGGGTGACGGACTATTTTTGCTCTTTGGACTCGTTGCTTTGTTCCCCGTTGGAGACTGTTTTGGGGAATTTTCTAGTTTTGGACTCTTAGGTTTCCTTTTCACTTTCCCTATATTCTCATTTTGTTGGGTAGGTCCCCCTTGTCCACAGTTTTCTTTCCTTTACCGGTGCATTCCACCTCCGGGGCGGACAATGCCGCATTACCTACACGCTGCTTTCATGTTTGCCTGCAAGTCACACTCCCCCACCCCCTAAATGCCACACGGTCTACTTAAAGTTTTGACCCTGAATGTTCGGGGTCTGAACAATCCTATCAAAAGGCGGGCTGTCCTTAACTACCTAGAACACTCGACAGCTGACATTTGCCTCTTGCAGGAGACCCACTTATTACACAAAGATCGACACAGGATGAAATCCCGAATCTTCCCCACACAGCTATTCTCCTCACATTCTACTAAAACCGCAGGGGTAGCTATACTTGTTTCCCGCTCCTTCCAGGGCAGGGTGTTCCAGAAAGAGGCCGAGATTAAAGGTCATTTACTTACATACCAATTCCAGGTTACTGGGGTATCTCTCATAATTGGCTCGGTATACGCTCCAAATAAGGGTCAGGACAAATTCCTACACGACGCACTCACTGAAGCCACAGCGAACCCTGAATGGCGCCTGCTACTGGGGGGGGGGACTTGAATCTTGTCTTTGACAACCTCGCCGACTGCTCTTGCCAGCGCACGAGTCAGGTGGGGGCCCTTTCACGGTCGGGCTTGGAGCGACTTCGGGACCTGGGCCTAGTAGACTAATGGCGTCACTTCCACCCGCAGAGCCGGACCTTCACCTATTACTCGGGAGCCCATAAGACCTACACCCTGCTTGATTACTTCCTGTGCTCCACCCCGCTGATGACATTAGCCACTGACGCTGATATCCTCACTGCGTCTTTATCTGACCACTCCCCCGTTATGGCCTCTTTCCTACTCCCCTGCACACAGATGCCACAATGACACTGGCGACTCTGCGACTCCCTCTTGCATCAGACTATCATAACCGACCAAATTAAAACGGTTATCTCAAACTACCTAACTCTCAATGCTAATCAGGACACCTCATTGGCGACGCAATGGATGGCGCTCAAAGCTGTATAAAGAGGAGAATTCATAGTTATCTCTTCTGCCATTAATAAAGAACGTGGCCAAAAACAGGCTGAGCTCACAAAACGAGTTGCGGAGTTGGAACAGATGCACCAGCACACTGGCGCTGCCAGAGCCTGGCGCCAACTCTGCACGGAACAAAAGCAATTCGCAGCGTTGGATCAGGACAAAGCTGAATATGCGGCCCTCCACCTATGACACTCCTACTATACAGTAGGAGATAGGTGTGGCCGTCTCTTAGCTCATAAATAACAGGAAGTGACACAGCGGCAGGGGGTACAGGCCATTCGCTCACGCGGAGGCGACCTCACCTCCGACGATGTGGCCATAGCAGAATCCTTCCGGGACTTTTACGCCTCGCTGTACTCGGTGACTCCCTCAACACACAGCACAGCCTTGACTATCTGGAAGCAGCGCAGCTTCCGTCTCTGAACCCCACGCAGGCCGCCAGCCTAGACGGAGCTATTGGGCTGGAAGAGGTCATCGCAGCCCTCTTCATGCCTCCAGCTTGGGAAATCACCCGGCCCAGACGCGTACTCTGCGGCCTTCTATAAAACCTTTTGTAACCAAGTGGCTCCCCTGTTACGCGACCTGTTTAACACATTTACCCAACCCGGCGCCATTCCGCAGGAAATGTTAGAGGCCTCGATTATAGTCATCCCGAAACCCGGGAAGGACACTACTAACGAGACTCGCCCCATATATGCTCCAGCTGGTGGAACTGGACCAAGCGGGCTTTATTTCCCAGCGACAACACAAAGCGAGTCTTACACCTCATAGCAACAGCCTCTCGCGTGCGGAAGGAGTGTATGTTCTTGGCAATAGATATGGAAAAAGCCTTCACTAGGGTTCACTGGCCCTACTTAGAGCAGGTCTTGCGTGGGTTCCGCTTGGGAGATGCCCTGTGTACCCGTATCCTAAACTGCTACCGCTTACCTCCGGCTACGGTGCGAGTTAACGGGCAGGCGTCCTCTCGCTTTCACATAGTGAGAGGCACCCGGCAGGGGTGCCCTCTTTCCCCCATTCTTTTCGCGCTCTACATGGAGCCCCTCGCACGGAGAGTTAGGAACCACCCCTTCATCACAGGGATCAGGTTTGAGGCAGACGTACATAAGATCAGCCTATATGCGGATGACATCTTGCTGTCCATCACTGACCCTGCCCAGTCCATGAGGGCCCTCTTCGTGGAGTTACATACCTTTGCGCAGGCCTCTGGATTCAAGATAAACACTGACAAATCAGTTGCCCTCAATATCTCCCCGTCTGCGCCAACACTGGCCCACTTGGAGGAAGAGCACCCTGGGAGTTCTTTTGGGCCCAACCATACCAGCTACCATTGTGGCTAATTACGATCGGCTGCGTGCCTCGATTCGCAGGGAATTAGGCAGATGGAAGCACTACCCCTTCTCCTGGTGGGTAGGATAGCAGCTGTCAAGATGACAGTACTCCCCCAGATCCTCTACCTCTTCCAGACTCTCCCCCTGCGCCCCCCGGCAGGCTGGATTCAGCAGACCCAGTCTGAGCTGTAGCACTTTATTTGGCAGGGACGCAAACGCGGTTCAAGCAGGGGGTGGCAGTTCTCCCCCCGGAGTGGGTTGGGGTTGGCATCCCGGATTTTCAGCTCTACTTTAACGTGGTACAGCTCCGCTACTTAGTAGAATTGCAGTGTCTGGAATCCGAAAAACACTGGTTGTTCCAGGACCAGGCTGTTGCAGGCATGCCTCTGCAGGGTATCCCCTTCCTTCGGAAGAAGCATAGACCACCCAACCTCTACGCATCCTACATCACAGGCACAATAATGGAGGCTTGGGATCGAACCGCTACCACTCATGAGCTGAGGACATGTCCCTCCCCCCTATCCCCACTATTTAACAATCCTGATTTCACTCCGGGACTGGACCCTAAGGCTTTTGCTGACTAGCGCCCCTCCCCGTGCCGGTCCCTGGGACATCTATTCGACCTAGGGGGTATCATACCGTTCCCACAACTCCGAGCAGATTATGGCATCCCAGAGAAGGACAGAATGCACTACTTACAACTCAGACATTGGGCACTTCAACCACAAATCAGACCTGGAGCTCAGCGCTTCTTAACCCCTTATGAGAAGTGGCTGATTACTCGCTCCTCAGACAATAAACTGATTTCTGATTTGTACAAGCACCTGTTAGCGGCCTCCACCCATACATACAATGCTGGGAGGGTGCTGTGGGAACGAGAGCTAGGTAGGACCCTTTCTGATAAAGAATGGAGTGGCATTTATTACAGGGCCCGACACTCGGCATACCACTCAGGGCTCACTGAGACATTGACCAAGGTCGCCACCTATTGGTATTACACACCGGAACGTCTCCATCGTTTCGACCCCCACATCAGGGACCGGTGCTGGAGGGGTTGTGGGGAGTTGGGTACCCTGGAGCACCTATTGTGGAGTTACGATCAGATCCAACCATATTGGGGCACAATTTTAGATGAAATAGACTCTCATCTTGACACACAACTCCCACATTTCTTAGCTTACATACTCCTAGGGCTGCCCAATCCATTGATGTATCCTTTGAAATCCAGGAGAGGCCCCCTCATAGCCATTGCCTTGGGGGCTGCCACCCAGAACATACTTGCACATTGGCGCTCCTCACAGGCTCCCCCACACTCTGGATGGTTACAGAGGCTCTGGAGAGTACTGGGGATGGAGAAATTGTCCCTCACGTTGGTGGGTAGGGGGATGAGTTTCCTGAACTGTGGCGCCCCTTTTTGACCCTGCTCACTGCGGAACTCCGGGAATTGTCCTGCCCCCGCTATCTGAGGCTCCTTTGATTGGCTGACACACAGATGCCTGAGAAGCGCAACCCCAGGTGACCACGGTGATTGTTGCAAGGCTGGCACTATTCCCTCTTCCCTTTTTCTTTACTTTAATGGTGTGTGGACAGGGGGTGGTGGGGAGGAGGGTGGGTTTGTTCGTAGTTTCCTTCCCGTGTCTGGGAGTTTCCTCCTGTAGACCCGCTCCTAGCATTTACTCAGTAATGTTTACCTCGCAGACTGTCTAATGTCTTAATTGCACTGTCTAACTGGAGCAGGAGGTCCTGTTCCCTTATCCCTGTTTGAAAACCAATAAAGAGATTTAAACCATAAAGTAAACATTGAGGTCAATCTATCATTGGTATTTTTTGGAAATGACAGGATATCTACTCCGAACCTATTACAGATTCATAGTGGTTTGCTTTAATCCTGATGCTACTTGCCCGGAGAAAAATATGTATGAAGTGGAAAGACCCCCATCCTCCGAAGAGAGAAGATTGGCTGAAAGCCGCATTTGCTATGGCTCGCCTAGACCAGGACGGAACTGAGGCTAGCTCTATAAACATCTGGCAGCCCCTTTCGAGCTGGGGCCGAAATTTGAGATTAATATAATCTTTGCTGGCTCCTCCTATGGTCCTATGATTACACCTATTCCTCAATAAATTGGGCCGGTCTGGTTGACCTAAGCAAGTGCAGTAAGCCACAGGGCGCCCAGTTGTAGATTGATGGCTTTTTAAGATCTGCAGAAGCTTACTAGTGAGAAGAGGACAAAAACATTTAAAGAAATCAAAATCAGGCACTAAGATTTTTTTTTTAACGTAACCTGATATTAACTACAGAAAATTATTAAATAATTAAAACAAATAACTAAAGCTGTACTCTGTGTGTATATTGCCAAAAGCAAAAAATAGGAGAAAATCAACCCACAGAATCTGAAAATCACAAGTCCAAGAAAGACAAAGTGTAAGTAAGTATTATAACTAAAACACAAAATTAATATTTAAATAAAAATAATATAAAATCGAAATTTTAAACAATTAAGCTCAAACTAAAAAAAATTATACATTATAAACTGACACAAGTAATATATCTGTTTTGCAGCAAGGATGTCTTCTATATTCCCATATTATGCATATATCCTGCCACTTAGTGGTTGGAATCAGAAAGAGCTACTTGGTGTTGTTTGTTGGATTGGGTGTATACGAAATCAGGTCCCTCCAGTTTGGGCTATAAACTCTCAGATTATGTTTTTTCCTGCATAGAGATCGAAGGTGCCTGCCAGGCTCCAGAGAAAATCGGGCAACATAAGATACAAAAAAAAACCTACCAGAAACTTCAAGGGGATAGGTGATCTGAAGGAAGGTTGCATGATGTGGAAATTTGGAGCATTTTTTCTCAAGACATGATTACTATTCTCGAGTGATGACAGAAGCATCTAATTTGATGCTGCTCGCATTACCCCAATCTCTCAAGGCATTTGAAACTTTCATGCAGAGAGCAGAGCAGACAGCTTCAATCCAGAGTACTAATCATGAAGAAAGAGGCAAGACTTGAGTTTTTGCTATATTACAGGTTCTGAAGCACGGGCGAACAGTTGTGTGGATGGGAGCGTACTCAAAAACGTCTTTTTGAAATGCATTCGGTATGCATTTAACAAGGCTTGTGAAAACTGCATCTGTAACATGTTTGTGCTAACTGCAATGTCTCTTTGGGATGCATTGTTTTAAGTGTATTTGTAATGCACTCATGCAAATAGAGAAACATATGAATTCCACAGAATAATGCGTTACTTGAGAATGTTTACATATGCTCCTGTGGTTCGTCCTTAACTTCCAATCAACTAATGCTACTAAAGTCTTAGTCTTAGGGCCAGATGTAGGTCACCGAATACCGGTCGGTAACGGTCGATTTCGGCCGTTACCGACCGGTATTTGGCTTTTGACATGTAGGTGGCTCGGAATTGACAGAATCGGTATATTTAACGATTCGGTAAATTTACCGCTTTGGTATTTTTCCGAATCGGTAAATATACCGAATCTGTAAATCCATATGTAGGTGGCACAGTTTGCAGTGCCACAGGCCCTTAGGAATTCTTAATTTACCACCCAATCCTATTGGGTGGTAAAATACCGAATTCCAGTGTACATGCACATCTGTGCATGTACACCTATGCCATGTGGCACACAGACATGCCCTTAGGGCATGTCTGTGTGCCACATGGCACACAAGCCTGCAATTGGAGTGCTACAGGGTGTCAAAGTGACACCCTGTTCCCCCTGCCAGGATTCGGAATTTACAGATTCGGTAAATACCGATTCGGTATTTCCCATTGATTCCTATGGGCTTCGAGGCCCGTAGGAATCAATGGGGAATACCGATTCGATATTTACCGAATCAGTAAATACCGAATCTTACAGAATCAGTAATTGTAAAATAAAAATTACCTACATCTGCCTACTTCCAATTTACCTACTCTTAAATACCGATTCGGTATTATTCGGTATTTAAGAGTAGGTAAATCGGAATTGCCTACATCTGGCCCAAATGTTTTAAATATGTTGTTTCTTTCAACAGACTACAACAAAAGACAACTTCCACCGTAATCAGAAGCAAACTGCTGTGCAAAACAGAAATCTACTGAAAAATATCCAAAATGTAAGTATAAATGTGCAGTTATAATGTAAAAAAGTTAAACGAAATATTAAATCACATAATATATTTTACGATGATCAATATGTATTTTTTAAATTCTAAAACCTCCCAGATTAAATGTCAGAAACAGTAATGTACATCAAACCCCGAAAAGGAAAGCTGTTATTAAGCAATACAAAATATATTTATATAAGGTGAGAGCCAGCAGCAGAGAAACACACTGGAAATGCACCGAATACTATTCAAATACATGATAAGGTAGGGTGACAATTAAAAGGAGATTGTATAAAATGTTAGGGAGCATAGTCAACATTAAAATATTACAGAAATAAAAGTGATAAATGTACTACCAGACCTGCAAGAGGCCATTACAAGCCATTAGAGCCAATAGGAACAGTACTAAAAATATAGTTCAAACATTCCTGACCAGGCAATATGGGCCAACTCCCTGGCATAGCAACCCCAAAAAGATTAATTGCAAAGAAAATAGAACATCAAGAGAAGCACCAGTGGTACCTAAAAAATATGAAGAAATAGACATACCCTAACACTTACTAACCACATATAAAAAAGACGCCTGTATATCAACCACAATAATGATAAAGGATAAAATAATGTATACTACAAACTATGATTTACTAACTTTAACAGAATGTAGCGCATGGGTGATGAATGGAATATTTCTGTCATGTCCTCCAACATTCAGTAAGATACACACAATACATGGTCAATACCAAAAAACAAACATCCTATTAGTGTAGGTACTTTTACTTAACAAACAAAGTGCAACTTACAATGACAGGTTAACACACATAAAATAACAATCTAAAAACTATAAGCATAAATAAACCATAATAGATTTTGAACAGGCAATGATTTACACTGTACTAAAAGTATACCCACACAGTGCTAATCATGGGTGCTACTATTGCTTCAACCAAAGCATACAGATACACCTATTGAAATCCGCAATCAGTGTAAAGTGTGCAACTACCTAGAATTTGCACATGAAATTAAAAAAGCATAGCTTTAGCATATGTATTTGTAAGAGAAGTGACAAAACATTATGACATTCTAATTGACCCACCCTCCCCCTATTATCGAAAGCATTAAACAACACTAGCCCAGTTAATGGATTATTTTGAAGATACTTGGCTTGGTGACCTATAGCAAGCAGACATAGACGACAAACCAAGTATTATAGCCTGTAATAGCATCATCTCCCATGGAGCAAAGAAAGATAACGCAGTGGAAGAGTGGCACATTTCCTTCCAAGCAACCCTACACTGTACCAATTTTTTTAAATACTGAAAACAAAGCAGAGCTACCAGGAACTAAGAATGGAGAAATCCCTGACCTAAATGAAGCCAAGAATATCGATGGAAAGAAATGGTTGAATTTTAGCATGTAAAGTTGTAATGCTTGCTAACAAACAAGCCCTGCTATATCTAGCTTCAATAGCACAAACCATTTTTAAAACCACCACACTAAACAGCGTAATTTAAATATTTCAAATAACTGAAAAAATATAGCTTATTATTTATTTCTAAATAATATGAAAACACATTTTTAGTATCATATGCAATACATAATTGTACAGGTTTATAGTTGAAAATTGCTAACATAAATAGTTAGCAATAATAAATAAATAAACCAAGAAAACCTTAGTTAATTTAAGTAATCATACAGTCCTCTATCACCTATACACATATCTTAACATATTAAAATTGCTTATTAATACACAATAAGCCAACATAAATAACACCAAGAACTGAAGATTTCCCACCCAATAAAATAAATATAGCTCAAAATTACCGTTATGATTTCATTGCTGAAGTCCAATAACCAATATCACAGCCCAAAAGAAGCAATTCCAAAAAAGGATACATAAAAAAGAGCCCTAAAAAAGCAAAAATAAAGTGCACAAAAATAAAACATCCAATATCACTTAACCAGAGGAAACATATTCTCTGAAACAAAAACCTATAAAGCACAAACAACTTTTACAACCCACATATCAAACACAGCATATTATATAAGCATTAAAACAATCATACATTCATAGAAAACACATGCCAAGTACATACAAATATATTTAAAATATAATAAATTACAAATAGGCCTACTACACTAACCTAAAACAACTAATACAAATTACACTAATAAACAACACACTTAAATAACATTAGCTAACAATCACTACCCTAACTAACTATTAACACAACCGAGGACTAAACCTTTAGAAAGTAACTTTAAATTGCTCTTACCTAAACCACAGAGTAGGAACAGGGAACTGTTACTGAAAAATGACATAAAAACCTACAAGAAAGGATGGATGGTAAACAATGATTATTTTCTATTGAAATGTTTGTAAATTATAAAAAAAACATCAAACTTGTAATATTTTTATTGGAATATTTAAATAAATATATTAATATATTTTAAATGCAACACAAGTTTCAAGTTTATTTATTTATGATTTTGGAACTCAAGTGAGATCCACATAAAAGATTAACAAAGACAAATACATTTTCATACAACCACAAATGAAAATACAAAGGTAAAAGAACATTTAAAACCCTCTAATATATATATCTAGGAAACTTTTGAAAAAGTTAAAAATGTTATGACAAAACATTTCATTGGGGGGATTATAAATAGCGCCTAGAAATGCAGTGGCGGAGAGAATACTTAATTGAAGACAAATTGGCCTCAGCCACTTACGCCTATGCAAAAGTAGAGCCGGGCATACAAAGAGCACATAAGTGATATCCTGAGTTGAATTATTACAAAAATTACACATCGCTGAGGAGCCATACCATCTGGACAATAGATTATTCAAAGGAAGTAGATCCTGCCTTAATAAAAACAAAAACCGGCATACACCATGTGGAAGATTCCAGGTAACATATGATTGCGCCTTTCTTATTAGGCAGGCATCGATGGCCAGAGAGACACCTTTTTTCAAGATACGGGCTTCCCTATCCATCTTAAAGCTTAATTTCCAAGAAGCCAGCTTCAGAATGGACTTCAGCTGATATGTAGATAAAGTAAAAAGAATTGATTCATCAAGTTGTAAAAGATCAACTGCAGTTCTAAAGTTTTTTACAATTAAAGAATGCTCTTTGAAAGTTTCTAGCAATTCTTTTTGAATGAGGTGTCTTAGAGTACCAGGTTCTCCCCTTGCAAGGCTAAAGACCCAGCGCACTATCCCAGCTAGGCCCTGAACCCAACTACTACGCAGGCCAAATTCCAACCTGACAGCGGCTATAGAGCACGCTGTGTTAACTGTGGTTAAATACCGCAAAATTCTTCATTCCGTAGTATTTAAGAAACCCCAGTTTCTTATATCAAGTAATTCAATACCATAGAGTAACAATGCTGGGATTCTAGCACGATAAACCTCTAGCAGAATAGCGAAGTGTCTTCTACCTGTGGAATTATAGAGGGCGAATAAACTTTTACCTTGGGCAATTGCTTTCCGGGTGTTGTTTGCTATGTGAGCTTTTTCACTTAGATTGCCAACAATAGTTTTTCCGAGGAAGACATAAGATTGCACCACTTCCAATCTTTGTTCACCTACAGACCAAGGAAAGCTCACATATTTCAACTTTTTCCTTCCCGTCATGCACATTACTTTGCTTTTTGACACATTTATCTTCAGATGGTGTGCCTCTGCATATTCATAAAGTACCTGTAGGCGCTTATTTAATCCTTTTGGTGTTAAATCCAGAATTATTATATCGTCTGCGTACAGCATACAGACGATTGGTATACCCCCCAAAACGGGTGCAATTCCTTCACTTAAGGACAAAACATGAGAGAAATCAGATATGTAAAGGGAAAATAATAAAGGGGCCGGCAATAAACAGCCTTGTTTTAACCCATTGGCTGAAGAAATTACTAGAGAAAGTCCCCTTTCCCCACCTAACAAGACTCTACACCAGGTGTCAGAGTGGAGAGCCCGGACTAGCTCCAGGAGGGTGGACGGCATGCCAAGGTCCAATAATTTCCTCCACAGCAAAGAACGATCTACTTTGTCAAAAGCTGTGGGGAAGTCTATAAAAGCTCCATAGACTCTCCCTCCTCGGACCTTGATATATTTTTCATTTATGACTTGCAATGCCGTTAAATTGTCCATAGTACCATGCCTTTGCCTGAACCCAGTCTGCTAGAGGGGTAATATTTCACCCTTGACCACCCAATCATTAATCAATTTTAGAAGGCATTTTGCGAAAACTTTGCCTATGGCGTCCAAAAGGGCAATTGACGGTAATTTTGTGGAGCGTCACGGTCTCCCTTCTTGTGGAGGGGGACCAGTATGCTCCCCCTCCAGGAGGGGAGAACGGATTTACGGGAAAAACAGAAGCTAAAAACCGGGAAGAGAATTTTGCTCCACATTTCACTGTTTTGTTTTATGACCGAAATGAGAAGCTCATCCGGACCCATTGCTCCGGAAGAACGCAAGCCCTTAATAGCCAGTTTGATATCCTTTTCGGACGGCGGTCCATATGGAGAGCTATCCACATATGTTCTACCACATTCAAACACCAATCCATTGCTGGCGTATAAATTCTCAATATACCCAACCCAAGTTTGCTCTTCAATGGGTATTGGCAGTGGTCTAGATCTTACTCCACAACCCTCCCCAATAAGCGACCAAAATGTTCTAGCTTGACCCTTGCATGCTGCTTCCCGCAGTTTAATCCATAAGGTGTCTTCACTCTCTCTTTTTAATTTGACCTTCACCCTGCTCCTCCTTCTTCTTAGTAAGACTATTCTATGGTATCTTTCGGAGTATAAATCAGGTACTGTTCCCTTACTAATTTGTTTATTTCAATATTAAGATACCGAAGACAACTAGGAATTACTTTTGTATTTCCTATAGGATAGGGTTTTTTTGCTATGGAAGTTACCACATTCATAAAATCAGCAAAACATATTAATTCAAAACCCTTCCAATCAACCAAAGTCTCCACAGTAGCCTCTAGGATACTCGCCAAGCCCTTAATAGCCCTGAAATTCCAATGACATCTCCCAGATTTGTTTCCAAAACTCACCAATTCGCTATTTATAAACCACGAGTCTGTCAAGGGCGGATTTAAATTTACGGTAATGGTGAGTACCTTATGATCACTAAATACTGTGTTGGAGACCGAAAGATCTTTCAGGAGGGAAAAAGAGGAACTTCCCACTACCACATAATCAAGAATTGACTCACTGTTATTAGACTTATGAGTGAAATTTGCCGGAGTATCTGACGACAGCCTTCCATTTACTATAATGCCATCAACTTCTAACAATTCCTCCAGAAATAATTTCCCTCTCTTAATAGTCTTGATATTGCCTGGAAAAAGGGCTTGAGGTATCTGAAAGGATTCCTCCTTAAGCTTATTTCTAAACAGCTCTAAACTACAGTTAGAGATTTTACAATTAAAATCCCCTAATAGAATCATGTGGGGGGAGATTTCAGAATCAAGAATTTTCTTTATATGGGAGAAAACCTTCTTTAGACATACATCATAACATGCGTCTGGGGGAATATAAACATTTATCAATACAGTCGATTTACATAGGTTACCATTAACAAGGTTGGATAATGTTATTGCCTGGAAAAGATTACTAGGATCTAAATAATGGACAAAGTTCCATTTTATTTTATTAGACAGCAAACAGGCCACTCCACCCTTAGCATGGCCTCTCCTTGAGGAGGTGGCTCTGCCATCCAACAAGTAGTAGTCCTTACCCGCAAAACGTTTCTCATCACACCAGGTCTCCTGGAGACAAATCACATCAGCTTCTAATGTGTGCAAATATTGTAATTTTTCTGGACTATTCTTTATTCCGACCGCATTCCACAATATTATTTTTAAATCAGTGCTAAAGATGGGAATACGGTTTGGGGTTATTCATAGATTTGCTTGACAAGACACCGGGTAACCAATTCCATTTAAGACTATCTTCTGCCGCATTCGGTTAGCAAGGTAGGGGGTTATGTATGTCACATGCCGTACATTTTTCGAGATACAAATTTTTAGTTCACCAGTTTTAACGGGCCTATCTATACTGGCCAAAACTGCTTGGGGGAGTAGGGGCTTATTGGCGAATCTTCCATTACGAGATTCCACTAGAAATGGAATGACATCAATCCCCCTACTTTGTAATCCTTCAGACCATTGTAAGATATGATTTACAACAAGTTTAGAATAAAATCTAACCCTCGCTAGATTCCCAACCTCTAATTTCTCAATGGAAACTACATCTATATCATTAGTTTGAATGAGTTTCAGACTTTCAATCTCCCAGAAACATTTGAGGAGCGAAGATCTATTTAGTATGAGATCTGTGTCGAACAGCGGAACAAAATCTAGATAGAGGGTGTCTATACTTTCCTTTTCAGGGATAGAATTTAGCTGGAAGGTATCTATACTTTCCTTTTCAGGAGCAGCATTTAGCCACTTAGAAGCCTTTTCACATCCAATCATATCGGGGAATGGCTTAGCTAAGGGATTAAGGGCTGTTAGAAGAGGACTAGCAGGTTTTATCTGTTCGGCAGATCGAATACTGTTAGAAGACCCCCCTGGTACAGTGATCATAAGTTCTTGGTCTGATTTAATTTGCCCAATCACATCTTGGGATGCATTAAGCAGAGAGACCTGGGGGAGGTTTTTTTCTATCGGGGTATCTAGGTTTTCATCAAAATTAATTTTCCTCTGTCTTTTTTTTTGCAAATCTACGAGTTGGTTTCCTCTTTTTTCCTCTGAACTTTTTATGTTGTCCTGTTTTCCCTTTTTTCCCTCATACGGAGAGTCCGAGGCACCCTCTTTCTCTTCATTTATCTGGGGTTTAAATATAGGGAATAACTCCTTATCTATCCTTTTTTCAGGGTCCATCAAGATTTCTATTTCTTGATCAAGCTCAATAACACAATTGGCTACGGCTGCTTTTGATGTACTTACCGGGGTATTCCCCAGAGTAACTACTAGTTTCTTTCTATCAGCAGGATGGTAATCCTCATCATGTCCAATTCGGTCTAAATCTAAATCTAGATCTTGAGGAGCGCTCTCAGACTTGTTCTCTGCCATCTTATCTTTCATTACTTACGCGTCTGCTGGGAATGACTCATGGTGTAAGCTAGATTTGACCCCCTGTTTACTAGTTAATAATACCTTAAGTATTTGGGTTACAGTTTCTAGCACACAATCTGAGCCACCAACAAATTTTTCCAGTAATAGTAAAATAGAGGAAAGCAGGTGTTCTAAGGATGTCAAAGAATCGGAGATTGGTTTATCGTGCCTAATGGGATGGTTAGACTAGATGTCAGTAATGTTAAAATCAGGGCTTGTGGAGATGTTTGACTGTGATATAAAACATTGAGATTTATTAGAGGGGGTACTACTATATAGTTGAAGCCCTGTGGGGGCTGATCCTGCTGGAGTATTTGCTTGATCTAAAACCTTGCCAGAGTCATAAGTAATATATCTCTTACAGAGCTCCATATCTATATCAGGGAGAGTAAAATCATTACCACAAGCAACCGCAGGATGGGACGGTCCAGGGGAATCTTTTAGACCTTCACCAGGAGAAGATGAGGAGTTGTGCACTAACACCTCAACTGTTTTAGAGGTAAAGCCGTGGAGGGCCACAATACTATTTAAGCTTGTTTTCCCGGAAACTTGCTTTAAAAGCACCGGCGATTTCAGGGGGTCTGAGGGCCTACCCACCCCAGCAGTGGGAAGATCAGCAACCTTTACTGTTTTTACCAAAACAATAGAAACATCTTGATTGCTATACCCTCTCATAGTAATTCTACCTTCTTCTTTACTTTTATCATTGGTGTCTTCTGACTTTGAGCCTCCAGTCTGGGCCTTATCCTTTCCTCTTTCCCATAAACTATATAATTGACATTTTCCCTTTAACTGCGTGACAGAAGCGTCCTTATTTCGTAGGGGATTTGATTTGGTCTTAGAGCAGGTCCTGCCCACCAATAATCCCCCAGACCTTAACTTTTTAGCTGTCATTTCAAAAGACAATTCACCAGTAAGAGGTGCAGGAACCAGTAACGTTAAGAAACAATAAAATAGCAAACAGCTTTACTCCTATTGAATATTCCCTGACGTAAGCATACAAGAAAAGTGGATTGCAAACACAACTAGCTCCAAAGCAGCCTTTACTGCGAAGGAACCACAACACAAGATTATTACAGACACCAAATAATAGATGTATTTTAGATAGGACTAAGGGGGGCGGCCCCAGCCCAGCCTACTCCGGTCTCGAAGGGCCTCAGAGGGCCCACCCTTTGCCCGTGCTTCGACCCGCGTGCGTCCCGCGTGCGCAGGGAGGATGTGTGTTAAATATACAAAGGTAGGATGGGCTCGTCCGGGAAGAGGCAGCAGCTGAGAGTGGAGCAAGGAGAGCTGGTCCTCGCAGTCCCGGGTTCCCACAGCAAGTCCTAATACTCAGGGTCCCTCACACAGCACAGTCTCCAGGTAGCACAACAATAAAGCAGCACAAAGTAAATCCGAAATGAATATGCAAACAGGCTTTCAGCAAGAATACCGCTGCGAGTGGCACCCGCGTAGCGGGAGCCACAAGCAGTAATCAGCTGGTGGAGGCGGGCGGGGTTCGTCCGGGAAGAGGCAGCAGCTGAGAATGGAGCAAGGTGAGCTGGTCCTCGCAGTCCCGGGCTCCCACAGTGAGTCCTAATACTCAGGGTCCCTCACACAGCACAGTCTCCAGGCAGCACAGCAATGAAACAGCACAAAGGGAGTCCGAAATGAATATGCAAACAGGCTTTCAGCAAGAATACCGCTGCGAGTGGCACCCGCAGTACTTTTCAATGCATTAAATACATAAAAAATTAAAACAATGTAAAAAATACTTTTATGTACAAAATCAGTTTAGAGCATGCATTTTATAATCATGTATCAAATGTTTGTGCACTAAAATCTATTATATTGCATATGTTAATTTTTCTGCAAAAAACATACTATTTGTTTATGTTAATAAAAAATATGTTACAATAAATTTGTGATTATTTGAAAATATTTATGTTTAAAACTGAATATATTAAAAGATGTGTTGAAACTCAGTACAACTAAATAATGTAAAAAGCGTAGTTAATAAAAAATATCTAAGTAAGTAAAAACATTTGACATTAAAAATAATGCCAAATGGTAACACTTAATGGAGGTCTGATTACTATTCCCACTTCAAACCTAGTTGTGTTGGGAAATGTGTTGGACTTTGCAGGGGGTCAGATTTAATACTCCCATTCCAAACTAAGCCACATTGGGAAAAGCGTTGGACTTTGAAAGAGGGCATATTTGCTATTACCACTCGAGACTTTGCCTCATTGAGGAAAGTGTTGAACTTTGGGGGTCGGGGTATTATACTAATTATTTGCACTCCGGACTTAGCCACATTGGGGAAAGTGTTAGATTTTGAAGGAAGTAGGTTAGATTTATAATTCCAACTCCAAATTGAACAACCTACAAATACTTACTAAATAATTATGACAACCCTTCATAATGCTATGTCAGTGGCTGGCTGGACTCTGGGATCTGGGGACTACATTATCCCTAGTGCCCCTCATGCTGTCCTGCCCTGGAGAAGGACCTAACTCTCAATGCAAGATTGAGCCCCACTGCACAGGATGCTACGATGGCAGCTGTTGGATGGACTCTGGGGACTTCATTATCCAGAGAGCTTCTCTCGCTGCCCTGGAGGAGGGGGAGCTTGCATGCTTTTAGTGCAATATTGAGGACTGCTGCATGGAATGTGCGCTAAATGGATCTGGTGAAGGCCGGGCCAAGGGAGGATAGGGAAAGGAAAATCTCCAATCCTATTGACAAGACAAGTCTTAAACAGGGTGCTCTGAAAAAAAGTCAATGATGAGGTTTTTTTACTTCCACTGTTGGGGAAATTATGAAAGAGATACAATAGTAGATGAGGAACTTGATTTACAAACTGTTTCATTTGTTTCAGGTCCTTCGTCAGTACCTGTGGACCATCCGCCATCATTGACTGTGGACGCAGGGGTAAACTCTACTAGTGCTAGTAAAGTCTGTGCAAAAAGAACAGTTGATGGACAGAATGTTGAACAATGTCAAACATTCACCCCAGTACAGAGATCTGGGCCTAAATCCATCGTTTTTTTTTTGTTCCCCGTGCTATGGCTGGCAGATATGGGGTGATGCCTCGAAACCGATCCCAAGATGCTTTTTTCCGGTCAAGGGAGGTCCTGGCTTGACAGTTCGAGCTGGACTGTTCCCATGAGGAGCAGGATCAAGACTGATTTGGATATGGCTGGGTCCAAACTGGGGCGGCGTGGTGAGCAAAAGAACGATGGATTAAATCCAGATCTTTGTGACTGGGGTGAATGTTTGCATTGCTCAGAATTCCGCCCATTATTTGTTCCTTTGCTTTTCTTTTTGTATTGTCTGTAGCGCCCTCCCCAGCCCAGGAGCATACAAATGAATATACCATATGCGTAGCTCTATAAAAGACTCTCATTACATCAAAACCGTTAATAACCGCAACTTAATACCTCTCAGCAAGTTACAGAATTCCTCTGTTGAGTCCGCCAGGAAACACAAGGATCCTACCACACACAGTCTCATGACACAACATCTCCCCCATTGTTAAATAAAAAAGTATAAAAAATAGTTACAATATAGTTCTTCAATGAGTCATCGAGGCACTTGCACTAGTCGGCCAGATCAAGTGGTATGAGGTAATTGAGATGCAGTCTGATCGTGCACCGATGGCACAGGTTTCGATGCATGATCTGGACTACTAGGTGGGATCGCCGCATTCATGATTGCAAGAGCTGATGAACATCGAAGTAGATGCTTAAAGTGTGATGAGTCCTGTGTGATGGATTTTCCTGGGACGATGCTTCATCACCATGTGTCCTTTGCACGTCACAACCCTCAGAGGATCAACATTATGTTGAGTGTCTGTTTTCCACTTTCGTTTCTGCTTGACTAGGACCCAGTTACCTTCATCAAAGACTGTTTCCAGAGCTCATCGATCGGCATATGTTTTCATTTTGCGCTTTTAAGAAGTGTCAGTGACACAAACTTTATCAGCATTCATGGATCGGTCAGCTGTCCATTGTGGCAGTTTGGTTCTGATAGCTCCCCCAAATAACAAGGTGGCAGGACAGTCACCAGTTGTGCAGTGAGGAACTGAACAATAAGCATGGAGGGTTTGACACAGGGCCTGGTTTAACTCGAATCCCTCCATCGATGCTCTTTGAAATGCTCTTTTGAGGGTACCCATGAATCATTCCACAACACCATTGGCTTGGGGTCACAGAGGTGGACTCTTCTGATGCTTAACATTGAGTCTGACTAGAAACTCCTTGAATTCTTTGTTATTGAACGGCGAACCATTGTCAGATTTGATCAGGGCTGGGATACCCCTCGCTGCAAAGATGTCAACCAGCCACTCGATGACCTTGTCATGGGTTCTTGATGATAATTCCTCTACTAAAGCTAAATATGAATACTCTTCAATAACTACCATTAGATCATGCGCATTTTATTAGAGCCCAAAGAAATCATCTGCAACTCTTTCCCGGGAATGTGCAGGAAGGTCAGACATTGTCACAGGATGCAGCATAACTTTGGGGGAAAGTCAGTTGCAAAGATGGCACTCTTTTAGTTCCCTCTCAGCTCACTCATATAGGCGCGGGAACCACACTCAGTCTCTGAGGGCTCTTTTGGTGTCTACAATGCCACGATGTCCTTCATGGGCTAGTTCAATGACTTGCTGTCTTAGACTCTCAGGTATGACGATTCTCAAGCCTCTCAATACAACACCTTCCCTTGTAATGGACAGTTCATCCATTACATTTTTAAAATTCAACATCATCAGCAAAAGGTCGAGTATTTTTCTTTCAAGACTGAGTTGAAATAATGTCTTTGAGGATAATCTTGTTGTCAGCATTAGTAGCAGCAATAATTTGTTCAACAAATAGGGCTGCTGGCGTGCTGGACCTCACAATAAAGTTGTTGTACTCCTCTGCCGTTTTGGACGTCGAACAATGACGATGTAGCAATACTTATGAAAAGTAGTCTGCAGAGTTGTAATCTTTATCTGGCTTGTGTACAATTGCATAGTTGTACTCTTGCAGTCGCAACTCCCTCCTCTCAATGCAAGGGGGCATCTTGGCTTTTGAGTTTCAAAAAATAGTGAGCAACACTTGGTGGTCTGGAATGATAGTGAAACGTTTTCTGTATAGAAACATATATAAATGTTTGCAGGCCCACACTACAGCCAAACTCTCCTTCTTAGGCACTGTCTGTGTCAAACAGGCTTCTACTGGCATAGGCCACAATGTGTCTCTGAGCATCCGGAACACAATTATGTTGAGCAAGGATTGCCCCCAGCCCCACCGGGCTCGTCTCTACTGTGATCCCAGTATGTGATGTGGAGTCAAACTTGGCGAGCTTGTTGCATTCTCAATCACATATTTTATTCTTTTGAAACTTTGATCACTTTCAGCAGACCACTGGAAAGCAGTGGCGGCTCCTCGAGGGAGTGCTGCGGGGCGGTGGGTATGGCGGGGTAGGGGCTGGTGGGGAGTAGTAAACTCCGGCATGTGGCCGAACTGAGTTAGGTAAATAAATAAAACAAATTACATTGCGCATGCTGCAACGGCAATTGTCGATGCAGCGCACGAAATGTAATTGGTTTTAGTAATTTATTTATTTACTTAACTCCGTTCAGCCGTATGCCGAAGTTTACTACCCCCACCCTACCCCTCCCCCGCCCCGCCCCGCCCCACCGCCCTGCAGCACTCCATTGAGGAGCCGCCACTGCTGGAAAAGGACATTTTGTTTTGTCAAGTCGCTCAATGGAGCACTTACAAATGTACCTTGAGCAGTAACAGTACTATATTACCGATCTTGTCCCATCATTTTTAACTCAAGCTCGCCTGTGAGCTCTTTAACCTTATGCCCCTTGGCTAAAGAGGCTCAAATTTTAATAAGGCAACTACTGTTCTGTCCTGATGATGGACCCCAGCATTTAGTAAGGGGGTCCGAAACGTCGTCGACCTTGTGTACCATATACCAGTACAATGATTTACTACATGAAAGTATGTAATGGTACCTACTGGAATCTCTCTGTTTAATTTTGAAACTTTACAGAGACTTTTTTGACTTTGCCTTGTAAGCCCTTCTGTGTATGTTGTCTGTGTCTATGTATTGTCGTGGGTTGGTACAGGCTTGTGCCCCACGAAAGTGAATTGTTGAAGGTGCATTATTGTTTCGCAAAACGTTTATTGAAATATAAAACTTGAAGACCTCTGTCCGGCTGGGCATGTCTTCTACAATATAGAACTGACTGGGTCTATATTTATGTTGGTTATTATTGTCTCCTTGCTAGGGACCACTGTTGTGTCTGTACGATAAGTTCCCCGAGGTCCCTCGCTGATACTAATTGGGGTCCCCTTGTTGTTTTAAATAGATTGAGCAGTAACAGGCCATGCCTAAGAAGAATTAGAGAATTGTGACATCTTGTGGGAGGCAAGTAGCTGACCGTGCTTGTACTTTGTCTGGTTCTGGAGTCATTCCCCCATCAGAGAATATGTGCCCAAAGAACTCAAGTTTGGTCTTGTGAAACTCACACGTTGCTGCATCCAGAGTGAGACCTACATACGCAAGTAACTGGCACACTTATGTAGGAGCCTTGTCATACTCCTTTTGCGTTGTTTCAAATACAAGTATGTCATCACTGTAGTTAAAAGCATGTGTTAACAGGTTGAATAATTTGATGTATACCATCCTGAAATATTTCTGCAGCCAACGACACTCCACAACCCAATCTTTTGTCAATGAACAAACCAACATGGGTCAAAAATGTAGTAATATACCTACAGTTTTCTACCAGCTCAAGTTGATTGTATCTTGTGTTCAGGTCAAGACCGGTGAAGTCTTTCGCTCCATTTAGCTGAATAATCATGTCTGCTATGTGTGGACTAGGATGTTTTTCTCTCTCAATTGCTTTGTTGGCCTAGCGCATATCAACACAGATGCGCACAGCACCTCCACTATACTTTTTTGGCACCACCACTATGGGCAAAGCCCTGAGCATAGGACTGTTGGAGCACTCAATGATGCCATGCTAGTCAACTACCTACTCCAAGGAGGCCCCCCACCGGACTCTTTTCATTCAGCGGTGGTGGTTAGTATTTTAAAAATAGGAAAGGACAAGGAAAATAAAAATTCGTATAGACCAATAAGTCTCCTAAACACAGACTATAACATTTTTACAAAACTTTTAGCAAACCGATTAAATAAAATAGTAGAATCTCTGGTAGCTCATGATCAGTCCGGTTTTATTGCAGGCAGGCATCTCCATACCAATACAACATTTCTATTGGAGGCACTAGATTATTTCAAGACTAACAATGTGAAGGCTCAAATTTGGCTTTTATGTATGTATGTATGTATAGGCATTTATATAGCGCACTACTTACCCGTAGGGTCCCAAGGCGCTTCGACCGCTGCGAAACCCTTCCTGGCTTCCCTGAGAGATGGTCCCTTAATGGGTATCTCCAGGGTGAGACCAGGCATCCCCGGCGGTCTGGTGGGGCCGTTAGTGAAGATGAGGCAAGCTAATGCCCAGAGTTGCCGAGTGTGATCGCTGCTCAGAGTGGGAACCGAGGCGAGAGAATTATCGAGTCCGCTGACCCTGGTCCAGAAACCTGCCGCGCCGGGAATCGAACCCTGGTCCCGGGCGTCCTCTGCTCTCGGGTCTGCCGCCTCTAACCAGTGAGCCACACTACTTCACGCGGAGAAGCCTTCGATCTAGTGTCCTGGGACTGCCTTTTTACAATTTTGCACAGTTTTAATTTTCCGATTGTATTTATCTTTCTTTTACAACAACACTATATGAATTCTAGGGCACAGATTATCATCAATAACACTAATATTGGGACTTGCCAGGTCACTAGAGGCACGCGACAAGGATGCCCCCTGTCGCCAATTTTATTTACGTTATTTATTGAACCACTGGCGATTGCTATTAGGGATATAAAGACCGAGACCACCCCAGTAGTAGGAATGACAAACATAAAATTATACGCGGATGATATTGCCCTTTTTTAGACCCTAAATCCTCAAGTCAATTAAAGATTTTAAAAATTTTCTCTGACTTTCAAAAATTAGGGGGCTACAAGATCAATGTCAACAAAACGGAAATTATCTTAGCTAACTGCACTGTAGACACTTTAGTACCAGAATTCAGGCAGATATATAATACAGACCCAAAGAGATACCTGGGAATATTTATATCGGATAATTTGGATGATTTGTACTCGCTTAATTTTCTACCTTTATTAAAAAAAGGTGGGGTTGCTTTTAGATCCCTTGTCTTTAACTGCTTCAATGCTAATGACAAGGTCAGCTCGTCATGAACAATGGGAATATTGATCTTCAGCATTCATGTGTTAATGGGACGGGCAGCGTTAGTACGTATGTCGGTTCTACCTCTTTTTAATTTCCTCTTTAGCGCCGTACCCTGCGCAATCCAGGCCTCCTATTTTAAAAAAGTAGGTGCATTGATTTCCTCTTTTCTATGGGCTAAAAAATCTCCCAGGCTTGCACTCAGCACTTTATATTTACCATCCACACAAGGAGGGCTGTCCCTTCCAAATATTAGAGAATACTACTTCGCGTCTTTTGCACACCACAGTTATAGGTTTTTCTTTTCAGAAACTCACGAGGCAGACAATTTCTTTTATGAAAAAGATGCTGTCAGAATCAAAAATCACTGACCCGGTTAGAATCACGAACGATCCAAAGAAAGTACGCTACAAGTCCCTACAGTGGATTTGTAAGCTGAAAACTCAGTTTTTTAAATTCTATGATATCCCTAAATTAAGCAATACAACGAATTTAATTAATCTCAGTCTAGGAGAAGCTGGCTGCATGGACAATAATATATCAAATCTTTGGAAGGAGAATGGCTTCGAGAAAATTGAAGACTTCCTGTTGGGCAATAGGTGGAAATCTTGGGATGTAATTTCTAGTCAGATACATCACTCTTATACAATTTTGAACTGGTCCTTCCTCATGTTTAATCCAAAACTCAGAGAGCTTGATATAGGAAATTAATTTAATAAAGAAAATATCTCTACAGCTTTGAACAATCAAATACAAAAGAAGTTGAGTATTTGGATTAAAATACTAAAAGAAAATAAAGGGCAGGAATCCTCCAGCAAGATTATTGAGAGGTGGAAAAAGAGGGAAGATATTGTAATTAGCCAGCAGGTATGGGATAAGATAAATAAATGTAATAAAACCATATTCCGCTGAGCTAATTTCAAACGCATGCAATTTTATAATAAATGGTTAATTTACAGAACCCCCTCTTTTCTCCATAATATCTTCCCCCAAGTTGCCGACAAATGCTTCCTGTGTGAAGAAAAAGGCACCTGGAAACATATTGTCTGGGAATGTTAAAAAATTCAGTTATTTTGGAGGGAAATAGAAAAATATCTTTCCATCGAGCTCAAAACCACTATAATACTCGCCGATCTAATTCCCATCCTAGGCTGCTCCTTGAGCCACACTCCATACGTTGAGTCCCTTTTTTTAGCTTCTTTAATAGCTAAGGGCCAGATGTAGGTAGGCAAATACCGGTCAGTAACGGACGTATTTCGGTAATTTCGGCCGTTACCGACCGGTATTTGGAAAATGAGATGAAGGGCCACCTAAAATACAGATTCGGTAATTTTACAGATTCGGTAATTTTACAGATTCGGTAAAATTACCGATTCTGTAAAATTACCGAATCTGCATTATGAGATGTGGGTAGCACTGTAATCAGTGCTACAGGGCTTTAAGAATTCGTTATTTACCACCAACTAGAAGTTGGTGGTAAATAATGAAAAGCCTTGAAAAAGCATTTTTTTGCTTTTCAAATGCTGGCATGTTGCAGACATGTTGCACCCATACACGATTGAGACGTGCAACAGGGTGTCAAAGTGACACCCTGCCACCCTTCAATGTTTCCCCCAATTACCGAATCGGTATTAACCAATTCGGTAATTGCCATTCATTCCTATGGGCCTGGAGGCCCATAGGAATTACCGAATCGGTAAATACCGATTTGGTAATTACCGAATCTTACCGATTCGGTAATTTAAATAGAGAAATTACCTACATCCCATTTACCTACTCTTAAATACCGAATCGGTATGATTGGGTATTTAAGAGTAGATAAATCGAGATTACCTACATCAGGCCCCCAATCCCTTATATTGCAGTCCTGGAAAACAGATCTTGTACCAACCTTTCAGGCATGGAAGGCAAAATTATTACGAACCCAGGGTAGGGAAAGAAAATATGCATTGAGATCAGGGGCTCTTTAAAAATATGAGAAATGTTGGAACGTGTTTGATTCATAGTTTCTTTGATGTCATCTAATTTTAACCACATCTTCTTAATATTAACATTAGTCGGCTAGATTGATTTTAATTACGCACATTGCACTTTATAATCAAGCTCTGAAATGATGAATTTTGAAGACGTTTTCTGTATTCATATGCTTCGTACTGTATTAATTCTACCACAAATGTGTCTTGTAATGTTTATTTGTCTTCTATGAACTCTCAATAAAAAAAATTTGGGAAAAAAAATGATGCCATGCTTCAACAGCGTTTCCAGCTCTTTCTCAACTGCTTCTTGCAAGTGAAAAGTGACTCTGTGGTGCCGCTGAGCAACACGGCGAATGTCCTGGGTAATATAAATTTGCACTTTCATTTTCTTAAGCCTTCCCAGGCCATAAACTGCTAGGACAGCGGCCCTGCCACTGTCCTAGCAGTTTATGTTCGGAGGTGGGCATCATAAGAAGTACCGTGACCCCTACGGTCAGGGATCTTTCTTTTGCCTTTTTGCCATATTGGTTCTTCTGGGATATTTGGGCCTGTTCGACGTTGGTTCTTACTATGTGTCTCATTTGGTTTAACTGGGTTTGTAGATTGGTGTCATAGTCTAAAAGGGGTTTCTCTCCTTCCCACCCTTACTTGACCATATCTAGTAAAGTGCAGGGCTGTCTCCCATATAGGAGTTAGAAGGAGAGTATCCCAAGCTCTTTTGATGACCACAACGGATAGCAAACAATGCCAAGGGAAGCATATCTTCCCATTTCTGTGCTTCTAAGTTTAACAGTTTTTTCAGGGTGTTTTTCAATGTTGCGTTGTACTGCTCTACTAGGCCATCTGTCTGTGGATAATATACGGTGGTGCGAATCTGTTTAATTTGAAGTTGCTGGCAGACCTGTCACATCAATTTAGATGTAAATGGGGTTCCCTGGTCTTTGATGTTTTTTTTGGGAAATCCTACTTGGTAGAAGATGTAAATCATGGCCTTGGCCACCTGGGCTGTATTGGGGCGTCTTAGGGCCACAACCTCAGGGAAGCAGGTGGCATAGTCCACCAGGACTAACGCATAGCGATACCCGCTGCGGGAGGGGAGGAGTGGTCAAAGAATGTCCATCCCTACCCTAGTGAAGGGTTCATCTATTACTGGTAAGGGTTGTAGAGGGGCACGGATGGGATGTACCAACTGTTTTTCTGACAGATGGGACATTCCTTGCAGTACTTCTGAACCTGTTGGTAAATCCCTGGGCAATAAAAACTGTCTAGGATTGCCTTTTCGTTTTTTTTTAGCCCCAAAGTGTCACCCTAATAGATGGCTTTGTGTAAAAAACAGTACTTTTTCTCTGAACGGTTGGGGAACTAAGAGCTGGATTGGCATGGATTTTCCCCCTTTCCTTTAAAGTAAGCGCGTTGGATAAAAAACTGGGAACCTACTTGATGGGGATCTTCCTTTTCTGTGGCTTGATTCCATGCTTCTCGGAGTGTGGGGTCTTCGCGTTAGTTCGAGTGGAAATTACTGTCATATTCCAACAGATCATATCCAGAATTGGTCAAAACAGTACGGGTACAGTTCTTCTTATCTGCTCTCCTCTGTTTACGGCTTTTGCGGGTCTTTCCTTTGTTCCAGTCAGGGTTGGGTATTTGCGAAAAAAGAGCGCTGTTTTCATCCAGTCGGTGTCTTCTTTGCGGTCCTCACTGAGCAAGCTGTCCATGTAGGGGTAATCATTGCCCAAAACGAATGGTTCTGGAAGGCTTGGAATCAACCCTACCCGGAGGGGTACATGGGAAGCGGAGGGTTGATGTTGTATGTACACCTTTGTCATAGGATAGGGTTTGTTATCTCCGTGGATGCACTGTATGTTAACGACCCTTGTCGTATGCTGGATCCCTCCTGGTACAACTTGGGGTCTCATGACCCTTTGTCGGCACCCAGTGTCAATTAGGGGTTTTTTGGGTTCCCCTTTAACTGTCAGCTGCCTGCCAATGATACGGGAGACATCTCCTGAGGTTGCACAATAGAGAGCTCTGGCATTCCCCATGTCCAGAGGCTCTTCTTTCTGGAGGCATGAACGGGCTTTATGGCCGAAAGTTCCGCAGTGAAAGCACTGGGGTCTTGCAGTGGGTGGTGGTCGGGGAGACAGGTGTAGGGGTCCTGGCAGTAGGGTTATAGTCTCTGGTTTTTGTGTGTTTGAGGGAGGCTTGGTTGGTCTGGATGGGGGTCCCCCTATGTGTTTCCATGTCCCTTCTTCTCGCCCTCTTTGCAACTCTTGGGCTCTATTGAATGCTTTAGCTATCTCCATGGCCTTCTCCAGGTTGAGGTTTGTGTGTTGGCGAACCCATCGTTGGATGGGTGGGTGTAAGGAGTTAGGGAAATGCTCCAGATAAACTTTCTCTAGGATCTCTTCCTTGGAAGATGTTAGAGATTTTTTTTTAAAACATTTTATTTGTCAATTGCAAACACATCACAGAGCTCTGCACACCAGAGTCCTCTACTGGATCACACCATACATTATCACAGGAGCAACTGACTTTCGTAGGTTTTATCCAGAGAAGAAATAAGAATGCATAGCACAATACAACCAAACCCTCCCCAACTCCCCCCACCCTCTCCCCCCCCCGAAGTTGCACAATGTCCGCATAGTCCTTGCCGCAGTTTTGATATATAGCAACAAATCTTTGGCACAATAACCCACACCTCCCCCGGCCCCCCCACCCTGCGCACCCACGTCACCGCATGCATTTGGCCTCATCCTAGTAGACGAACCTCCACAGCTATTGGCGGCTCCAACCACAACCCTCGGTAATCCGCCCATCTTTTCCATATCTTGAAATGCTTGCTTGGGCAGCCCCTGGCAACAAAAATAGGCTGTTCCAGTCCCATACAAAAATCTAAGCCATTCTTCCATGCGGTCAGTGATGGGGCCCGCTCCGCCTTCCACGCTCTAGCGATATCTCGCTTTGCCAGTGTAAAGCCAAGCTGCAAGAGGTGTCTTTTATAAATGTTACCCCCTATGCCCTCCATGACGTGAAGCAGAGCCAGCTGTGAAGATATTTAAACTGAATGAGGTGAAGGCACATAGCTATAGTCGCTCCTTGGGAGCCGCCAATGCCTCCCCCCAGTCCTCCTCCTCCAATGCGCCCACATCTGTCTCACAGTCCCCTCGCAGCTTCTGAAGATAGGTGGGGCAGTGTATGACTAGGGATTGATAGATCCTAGAGATCTTTTTAGTCTCCAAATCACCCCTAAAAACCCTTGTCTCCAGTGGACTCAATTCATGGAGGGATTCCAGACCCTCAAGGGTAGGGGACAAGGCATGGCGAAACTGGAGATACTTATAAAATTGTGTCTGGGACATAGAGAAGTCCCTCTGTAGGTCCTGAAAAGACTTGAGTGTCGTGCCTCTCATAACATCCCCCAGAGTAGAGATACAAATATCGTCCCATCCCCGGAAGCCCTGCAAGGCCGCCAGCTCTGGCAGGTGCCCATTATTCCACAGGGGGTCACCCCAGTCAAGGTATTCCACCAACCCATGCAGCGCAGCGCCTGCAGCCACATTAGGAAAACCACCCGTGTGGCCGCCGGCAATTTGCCGCCCAACGGCGCAGAATATAAAATAGTATGCAGTGTATGAGACCCCATGAGCAATCGTTTCAGTGCGTATGCCGGGTCACTCCTATCACCGTACCACCACTCATTGAGGACTAGTAGATGTGAGGCCTGATAGTTTGAGAGGATGTCCGAGGTTGCGAGTCCCCCACAGTAAGGGGATAGGAAACCTGTTCGCAGGGCCACGCTCACCTTACCCCCTCCCACAAAAACTGCCCCAGCACAGAGTTCACCAGCTGGATCCATCTGGACTGGATTGGGTACGGGTGATTCTGCAGCTGGTACAGCAGCCGAGGAAGTGCCACCATCTTAAAGATCGCTGACGTGCCGTACAGCGTCAATGGCATACGAGCCCAGGTCTTAAGGTCCGCATGTTCTCGCTCCCACACTGGTGCCATATTCCACGCCCAGGAGACGGCCAGCACATCCGACAGGAACACCCCCAAATATTTCAACCCCCCAACAGCTAACTGGAGTGTGTTCGCCCACGCGCCCAACCTCGGACGGTCTCCCAGAATCCACAGTGTAGATTTGCGGGGGTTCATATACAGTACCGACGTCTCTCCAAAGATCTGCATGATCTCTAGGAGTTGTGGTCCCGTTTTGTCTAAGGGTGTGAGGAAAAACAGTACATCGTCCGCATATAATGCAATTCTGTCAGATACATCCGAAACCCCGGACCTGTGCATCCATGCGAACCCACTCCGCCAAGGGCTCCATAGCCAGCGCGAATAAATATGGAGATAGGGGGCATCCCTGTCGTGTAGCCCTCTGAATCGGGAAGATGGAAGAGGCTGCACCTGCCACCCGCACGGTCGTGTCTGTGTAGAGGAGCATTAAATAGGAAAAAAATTGTGGTCCCAGATTTAGTCTGCGTAACAATGTGAATAAATACACCCAACTCAGGGAGTCGAACGCCCTGTCCGTGTCAGCCAACAGGAGCGCCGCCCGGTCACCGGTCTGCTGAACTGCTGCCACAGCGACGTGCACTCGCCGTATATTATGTCTAGTTGCCCTAGCCAGGTTCTGAGCTGGGATGGGGCAGTGAGCTAAATAACGGTGATGGATCAAGCCCTGATTTTTGGACTGGGTAAGAGTGGTCTGCTTAATTCAGACACTCTGTTCATCACCACCCCCTTTTCTGAATCGTTTTTGGCCACTATAGGTGTGGCAGGGTATACTCAGACATGAGTCCCTTGCTCACTGCTCCATCAGGATTCAAGCAAGCTGGGCCGACGAGGCTGAAATGCCAGAAACCGGTCCCCGGTAGCTTGTCTCCTTTCTGGTGAAGAATCGGCTTGGTAGTTTGGTCTGCCCTGTTCCCATGATGCACTGGGCCAGGGACAGACTAATTTGCATATAGCCAGGTTCTGAGCTGGGATGGGGCAGTGAGCTAAATAACGGTGATGGATCAAGCCCTGATCTTTGGACTGGGTAAGAGTGGTCTGCTTAATTCAGACACTCTGTTCATCACCACCTCCTTTTCTGAATCGTTTTTGGCCACTATAGGTGTGGCAGGGTATACTCAGACATGAGTCCCTTGCTCACTGCTCCATCAGGATTCAAGCAAGCCGGGCCGACGAGGCTGAAATGCCAGAAACCGGTCCCCGGTAGCTTGTCTCCTTTCTGGTGAAGAATTGGCTTGGTAGTTTGGTCTGCCCTGTTCCCATGATGCACTGGGCCAGGGACAGACTAATTTTCATATAGCCAGGTTCTGAGCTGGGATGAGGCAGTGAGCTAAATAACGGTGATGGATCAAGCCCTGATCTTTGGACTGGGTAAGAGTGGTCTGCTTAATTCAGACACTCTGTTCATCACCACCCCCTTTTCTGAATCGTTTTTGGCCACTATAGGTGTGGCAGGGTATACTCAGACATGAGTCCCTTGCTCACTGCTCCATCAGGATTCAAGCAAGCCGGGCCGACGAGGCTGAAATGCCAGAAACCGGTCCCCGGTAGCTTGTCTCCTTTCTGGTGAAGAATTGGCTTGGTAGTTTGGTCTGCCCTGTTCCCATGATGCACTGGGCCAGGGACAGACTAATTTGCATATAGCCAGGTTCTGAGCTGGGATGGGGCAGTGAGCTAAATAACGGTGATGGATCAAGCCCTGATCTTTGGACTGGGTAAGAGTGGTCTGCTTAATTCAGACACTCTGTTCATCACCACCCCCTTTTCTGAATCGTTTTTGGCCACTATAGGTGTGGCAGGGTATACTCAGACATGAGTCCCTTGCTCACTGCTCCATCAGGATTCAAGCAAGCCGGGCCGACGAGGCTGAAATGCCAGAAACCGGTCCCCGGTAGCTTGTCTCCTTTCTGGTGAAGAATTGGCTTGGTAGTTTGGTCTGCCCTGTTCCCATGATCCACTGGGCCAGGGACAGACTAATTTGCATATAGCCAGGTTCTGAGCTGGGATGGGGCAGTGAGCTAAATAACGGTGATGGATCAAGCCCTGATCTTTGGACTGGGTAAGAGTGGTCTGCTTAATTCAGACACTCTGTTCATCACCACCCCCTTTTCTGAATCGTTTTTGGCCACTATAGGTGTGGCAGGGTATACTCAGACATGAGTCCCTTGCTCACTGCTCCATCAGGATTCAAGCAAGCCGGGCCGACGAGGCTGAAATGCCAGAAACCGGTCCCCGGTAGCTTGTCTCCTTTCTGGTGAAGAATTGGCTTGGTAGTTTGGTCTGCCCTGTTCCCATGATGCACTGGGCCAGGGACAGACTAATTTGCATATAGCCAGGTTCTGAGCCGGGATGGGGCAGTGAGCTAAATAACAATGATGGATCAAGCCCTGATCTTTGGACTGGGTAAGAGTGGTCTGCTTAATTCAGACACTCTGTTCATCACCACCCCCTTTTCTGAATCGTTTTTGGCCACTATAGGTGTGGCAGGGTATACTCAGACATGAGTCCCTTGCTCACTGCTCCATCAGGATTCAAGCAAGCCGGGCCGACGAGGCTGAAATGCCAGAAACCGGTCCCCGGTAGCTTGTCTCCTTTCTGGTGAAGAATTGGCTTGGTAGTTTGGTCTGCCCTGTTCCCATGATGCACTGGGCCAGGGACAGACTAATTTGCATATAGCCAGGTTCTGAGCTGGGATGGGGCAGTGAGCTAAATAACGGTGATGGATCAAACCCTGATCTTTGGACTGGGTAAGAGTGGTCTGCTTAATTCAGACACTCTGTTCATCACCACCCCCTTTTCTGAATAGTTGCCCTCTGGGGCATGAACCCTGCCTGATCGGGGTGTATCAGCGTCGACATGTGAGGCAGAGGCGATTTGCCAACGCCTTGGCCAAGATCTTAGCCTCCACATTGAGGAGGGAAATGAGGTGGTACAAGGCCTGTTGTTCCGGTGGCCGGCTGGGCTTAAGAAACACCACCACCTCCGCATGCCTCCAATCCAATGGGAGCACGCCCTTTTCCCGGGCCTCTTCCACCACTGCTTGAAAGTAAGGGGCCAGCTGTGAGCGCCTTGAGACCCTCCCGGGTGAGTAGTGCGCTATACAATTGGCATGATTGATTGATTGATTGATTGATTGTATAATAGCGTCTAAAAAATTCACTCGGAAATCCATTACGCCCAGGAGCCTTTCCAGAATTGAGCTCTCCCAGGGCCGTGCCCAGCTCTTCGTCTGTTAAAGGAAGCTCCAGTAGGTCACGCACTTCATCCAACACCACTTTGGGCGGCAGGTCGGCCAGGAATTCATCGACGGTGGTGGCGGGCAAACATTCTCGGGGGGGGGGATAAAGTTCTGCGTAGTATGTGGCGAAGCTTTCCGCTATAGTGAAAGGATCAGTAATCGGCATCCCCTTGTCGTCTAAGCGACCCGGGAGGGCCTGGGCATGAAAGGTGCCCTGGCAAAGCCAATGGAGCATCTTTCCAGACTTGTCCCCCCATTGATATACCCTGCTACGTGTCACCAGCCAGACTTGGCGGGCCTCGTCCATCAGTCCGCGCCGTCCGCGCCAAGGAAGCGCCTAGTGCCAGTTATGCTGCCGGTTGTGACCACATGGAGGATTGTCCACAATTATCCGGCCCTTCATATTCTAGAGGGACTCTCTTACATATCGGTAAGTTTCATGCTGATAAGGGGACTTTTAGGTTGTTGCACTCAGCCTGCCCATGCGCAGACTTCCTTGCCGATAATCTTTTAAAGTGTGGGCTTCTGAATGTAAGGTCTCTACCAAGGCATAGCGCAGAAATTCAGTTGATGATTGAGACACACGAGCTCGAGGTCCTGTTTATGACGGAAACATGGACTCGTCTTGACTGCTTAGTTGACCCCGGCTGGGCGTGCCCATCTGGGTTCAAATTTTTATATCTCCCTAGGTCAAATGGGAGGGGTGGGGGGGTTGGGGTCATCTATAAAGCAACTTGTAAGATTGGTACCATTGACATGGACCCAGTTGATGGAATGGAGCTGTTGGGTTTATCTATTCAGAGCTGTTCCGGGACTATTTTCACTGGTGTTCTGTGTTATAGACCTCCAGGGGCTTTTAGCACTCAACAGCAACAATCGCTATTAGCTACCCTGACCAATATGGCAGCTTCCCACCACAAGCTTATAATTCTAGGGGATTTCAACCTTTGGCTTAATGGCTCACTGGACCCGGGCTTATTAAATTTGCTTCATTCTTGTGAAAGCTTCGGTCTTTATCAGCTAGTCACAGAAGCTACTCATAAGGCAGGGCACCTCCTTGATCTGGTGTTTACTGTTCCTGAGCTATTGGTTTAGGGGGGAAATCCTGCCTATGGACTGGACAGACCATTCCCTTGTCAAATTCTTTGTTAATATTAAGGGTTCTCAAACAAAGGATCCACAGGCCACCAAGGAGTTTTTGTGCAGAGATTGGAAGGCTCTTGCACGACTAAAGACCTCCAATTTGGTGTTTAAGGTGGGAGAGTGCTTTGCTTTGGATAAGCAAGTTGAGGAGAACTATGCCTCACTCTGCACAGGGATTACGACTGTGCTGGACTCTCATGCCCCCCTTAAAATTCGCAGTTGCAAGAGAAAAATCTCTGCCCCTTGGTTTAACGATACACTAAAAAACTTGAAGCGGGGTTGGAAACAAGCGGAGAAAAGTTGGAGGTGCGAATACGAGGAAGCTGGTAGGGTGCAGTGGAAGCGAAAAATCTTGGAATATAAGAGCCTGATTAGGAAATCTAAGGCAGACTATTATTCTTCCTCGATTTGTACTGCTACTAATAGTTCTAGAAGTATTTTCAATATACTAAATAGTCTTACTAGCCCTGAGTGCTCTAAGAACGCCATTGTTCCGTCTCCGGAACTTTGTGAGAGTCTTGCCAAATTCTTCAAGGAAAAAATCGAGCTAATTATTGAGGATTTGGAGGACTCTCCGGACACCGGCTGTCCCCCAGCCTCCGAACACGGCTCTCCGGTGGATGGGATTAACGATCCAGCTTGGTCGCCAGGTGAACTTTTAGTAGAGTTCCCACTTCTTACGGAAGTAGCCTTTAGTGGGCTGGCAGGGGGGATTTCTTCCGGTTCTCCTTTGGATCCCATGCCACACAAGATCTGGAAGGAGTATGAGGAGGAATTGTCTCCCACTCTCCGTCTGATCTGTAACCAATCTCTTGCCACGGGTACTATTCCAGCCAAGTGGAAGCAGGCTGTGATATCTCCCCTGTTTAAAAAGCCTTCCTTGGACCCAGAATGTTCCAAGAACTACAGACCCATTTCCCTGCTGCCCTTCCCGGCTAAGATTGTCGAACGTCTGGTCAGTGCAACCCTCTCCAAACACCTGGAACAGCATCACTTATTAGAGGACGATCAATTCGGCTTTCGCCCGGCTCATGAGACCGAAACAGCCTTGGTCACCGCCGTGGATGAGCTTCAAAGGCGTGCAGACAGGGGACAGGCAGCGTTTTTGATTCTGCTTGACATGTCTGCTGCCTTTGATACGGTCAACCATGAGATTCTATTGGGCCGTTTAAGTGATGCTGGGGTGAGAGGTTGTGCTCTGATGTGGTTTCGGTCATTTTTGCGGACAGACAGCAGGCGGTGTCCTTGCCCCCTTTTCAATCAGCGTTCTCTCATGTTCCACACAGGGTGCCACAGGGATCAGCTATCAGCCCCATCCTTTTTAACCTATACTTAAGAGCTCTGGTATCGCTCATTAAAGCCTATAAAATCAAGATAATAAACTACGCCGACGATACGCAGATGATCCTCTCTTTTGAGGGAGATGAATCGACACCTGTGGAGGTATTCCACAACTGCCTGCGGGATACGTCATGGTGGCTAAAAAACAACTCGTTCCAGTTTAATGCGGGGAAGACGGAGGTGCTTTTTAGTGCCGGAAATAGGATCTCCCGTCTGTTTCCTGAGAAATTCTGGCCTCCTGAGACAGCGACTAAAGTGCGGCCAGTGGAATCAGTTCGTAACCTAGGGGTTATGCTTGATCAGAAGCTTAGCATGGAGACGCATGTAAAGAAAACGACGCCTGTTGTTTTTCTATTCTGCGGTCCTTGCGGAAGATTCTCCCACTTCTACCACTCCAGGCACGTGCACAAGTGGCAAGGTGTACGATCCTTAGTAGGTTGGACTATTGTAATGCCCTACTGCTGGAGTCCCCTGGCTTTTTGTTGGATAGACTCCAAAGAATGCAATCAGCGGCCGCTAGGTTGGTTCTGGGGCTTCCTAGGAGAGCACATGGGCCGGCTGCTTTGGCGAAACTGCATTGGCTCCCTTTGAGACAGAGGGTACAATTTAAGGCCCTCTGTCTCGTTTTTAAGGCCCTCCATGAAATAGGCCCTCTTCCCCTAAAATCAAAATTTACTTGGTACACACCAACCAGGCTGCTCCGTTCCTCAGCGGCTAGGCTGGTGAGGGTGCCTAGATTTAGAAAGGTTGGATCAGGGGGCAGATCCTTCGAGGTGGCCGCGGCCAAACTTTGGAATCTGCTCCCGTGCGAGATAAGGCAAACTAGGGAGCTTCTCCCCTTTAGGAAAAAGATCAAAACCTGGCTGTTTCCCAAACAACTGTAACTTGTGCACTCCATCCTGTCCGACACTCTCCCGCCCTTTTGAGCCACCAGCGCCAGGATGCCTGCAAGGTGATAGTGCGCTTTATAAGTCAAATAAATAAATAAAGAAGGGTGGCATGAGACTGTTGGGCCTGAAGTAACTGTGTGACATATTGCCCTCCCTCTCCCTCTCATGTCAGGCGTTCAAGTGCCTCTACAGTGGCCTCCGCCCGAGTCAACTCCTCCCTGCGCTTACTATGAGCCGCTGCGCACCAGGATATATCTATGCCACAGAGAGTAGGCTTCAAAGCCTCCCACATAATCCCAACACTAGACACCGACTCCTCATTGGAGATGAAGAACTGAGCAATGGCCTCCCTCATGTGGGCATCATACTCGTCATTCTGTAGATGCCACACTAAGGCGCCACCTAAATGGATGTCACCCCAGGCCCATATATATCTCCATGGACACCGGGGAATGACCCAAGAGGCCACGGGGTAGTATCTCAGCCAGCGCCACCCTACTAACCATCGTCCCGGGGAATAAAAAGATAGTCAAGCCTGGAGATGGTTTTGTGGACCGCTGAGAGGTACGTGTACTCTCGCCTGTCACTGTGAGCCCACCGCCACACATCCAGCCAGTCAAGACTAGTCACTAGTCAGCGTTGGCGGTCAGCGCGGAGGAGGAGGAGCCGGTCGGTTGGTGGGAGGCTGCCGAGTTGTACTCGTCGCTGCAGCGCCTCGTCCCGCTCTGTGATCCTGTGCTCCTAGATACATTGTATCTATGCCATTGCCTGGCTTGGAAGATGTCGGAACAGTTTCTTTGTTTCCTCGGCCGGTAACGGACGCCATTTTCTGCACAGCCCCTCGGCTTCCGACAGTGGAGTCCTCGGAGCTCATTTGGGGGTCCTGATGTTGCCTGAAAACGACTGAGCCTGTACTGCGATGCCCACAGTCGCCCCCATGTCTCCGGCCCGGTGGCCACTGGCGAAAAGTCGGCGCAGTGAACGGTGGGCGGCGAGTGACGATGGCGCTCGGCTTCCCGGGCTGCCTTTCATTAGTGAGCCTGGTGTGGTAGAAGCTGCTCTACTCTCTCTGCCTGAGAAGCCACTGGGGACCGATGCTGTCCTGTGTGCACTGGAGGTGGTTGGGGCTGCTCTTCGTATCCATGCCCGAGATCTGGGGTGCAGGCTTGATGCTATTTCTCCTGTGGGCTGTGGTTGCCCCCCAGTGCTGCACACTGCGCCACACCCTGAGCCGATTCCTGTTGATCTCCATGCCGAGGTGCCTATTGAGAGGTTGGCGGATTATGGATCTGATGTTGCTGAGGTGCCGACCACGATGATCCGGAGGAGATCTGGAATTTGTGGTTTCATACGCTGGCTGGGATGTCGTCCCTGGGCGCCATTTTCGTCATCTCCTTTGTGTGCTGGTGGCGTGACTTTCCATCCATTCCTGGGACTGTTGTTGTCGCTTTGGCCGGCTGCTTCCGACCTACAGTTGCACTGCCCTGTTTTTGTTTGTACCACTCCCGGACATGTGACTGTGTTTGGCGTGGACTTTTGTGGGCGACCTCCTATCCTCTGCTGGCTGTTCCGGGATTCTCTCTTATCCGCGGCACTGGCCGGACGGCTGGACTCCATCAACCAACATGATCGCAAGGGGCAAGGTTAAGACAGTTTTTTTGGGTCGCTATTCCTTTCGTTGCTGGGACTGTATTGCGTGAGCGAGACATTGATTACACCGGCCGTTGGTATCCTGTCGGGTGTGGGAGCCGGTAGCGGGCGGCCGGCTACATATTTGTTGGTGGTCTTCTTCTTCTTCTGCTGATCCTTACCACCTTCGTTGTTTCATTCTCTTCTCCTCCATTCTTTGTACTTGTTGTACTTTTTCCCTTCTTTGGGGCAGTTCCGGGGCGACAGGCACGCTGTTTATGGGCTAGGCCGTAGCCATCACAGGGGTGCAGGGTGGCGGGTGTGGGGGGGGTTTGTTATTTTAGTTTTTTTTGTTCTATGGTCCCTTTCGCTCTTTTCTAGCTTGGGAGGGTTCTTTCCTCTTTTGTAGGGCTGGCTGTCCCTTGGTTTTGTGCCTTCTTTCTTTCTCGGGCGTCTTCTTAAGCCCCTGTCTTTCTCTTACTGGGGTGGGACTTCTGGGGTGTTATCTGGGAATGTTGTTTATTGTATTGTGACCTGTTAATCGATATTACCGTCTCGGTTGTTTTGCTTATTTGGTAGATATAGTCATTGCCTGCCTCAGTTCGCCATCCGGGTATGTCCCCCATGTCTTTTGTTTTTTCTCCTTTTTACGTGAGGTGCAATATCCTTGTTGTGACAGCCCCTACTCTCCTTTGTAATTTAAAAACGAAAACCTAATATCCTTTGTTTTAATCCCCACGACCGGATTTGGTATTTTTTCACGTATCCTGTTTGCCGATTGGTATGCCTTTCTCCTGTTTATGATCGTCTGTTTTGCGGCCGGCCATGATGGTTGTGGGCCTGCGCATGTATCTCTTTGTTTTTTCGAATAAAGGTTTAAAAAAAAAAAAAAAAAAAAGACTAGTCACTAGTGAGCTCAATTTCGTGGGTTGTCCCCTCCCCGGGCCACACTCACCCCCACTCCTATCCCTGGCCAGGTCCATAACATCGTTCCAGTCTCTGCCCACCACTGAGAGCACATCAGGTATATCCACCCATAAGACCAACAACTTCTCCACCAGAGACCACTGCAAGGGGGGGGGCATACACACAGCCCAGAATCAAGGGGACTTCCCCAATTTTGCCCCGGATAACAGATAGCGTCCCTGAGCGTCGATCCACTGCGAAGCATGAATATATGGCACCCTGTGATGGACCAAAATCGTCACCCCCCTGGAGCCCCTTGTAAACCCTGCATGGAAGACCTGCTGGTAACCATATCGCTGTGAGCAGAGTGGCTTCATTCCCAGGAGGTGTGTCTCCTGCAACATAAGAACATCGGCTCTAGCCCTCTTTGCCTGATGTAGTATAGCCTCCTGTTTAATTTCGTCCAGGACCCCTCGCACGTTCCAACTTATGATAAGGAGCCCCCCAGTCACTATAGGGCGCACTAGCCATAGGGAAAGGAGCCTGCTACCATCATCGAGAAAGGACCGCGTCGGCATGTGTGTGCTGAGTTATGAATTCTAAGTGGAGGTGTGACTCGGAACTTTAAACAACTCCCCCCAACAAACCCCCACCCCATACCTCAAAAAAGCTGAAGTATCTGTCGCGGTGGGGCGAGTACCTGAACCCCAACGGGGGACCAAGCACTGCCCCATCCAATGGATCCCCAACTCACAACCCATGTTCCTTGGGCTTGACCCCGACCAGTCCTAGGCCGGCAGGGACCCAGCCCTCTCTAAGATCCCCCTGACAGGTATGCATCAAAGAACGTGTTTAACTTAAGAAACCGCTCCTGCACCAGTCTGTTGATGGCTCTGCAATGGGGGATACAAGTGAAATACCCAATGTTGAAAAAACCACTTCTAGGATAAATGGAGAAGGGGGAGAAGAGCGTACAGGCAAAACTGGTATCAATCTTGGACATTATTCACCAATGCAGGGATTAGTGGTTGTGGAGTCTTCAGGAGCTGAGAAAGGCATTATGGTAGATGTAGTTCCCATTTTTAAGGAAGCAGTATCCGGCAGTTTGGATAATCTCGTGTCAATAATAGATTCTTTGGCATTGAGTATTGGAACTTCTTTACAAGATCTTAGAGGGTCGCAGGAAGCGATCGATAATTTTTACTCACTCTCTGACCCCTCCTCAGATGAGAGTACAAATGTGAGTAAAGATTGGCTGGACTATGAAGAGGGGAGTAGTTCGGAGATCTGCCTCCCCAAATGCAAGTGCTGCCACAGTGAAAAGAGTAAAGAAGAGCCAACGTAAAAAACCCCATGTGGAGGAGACAAATTTGGGGAGTAATGAAAGGCTGCCAGAAACGGTATTGCCTGAAATACTGCGGTCACAACAGGAGGAGATTCTAAATGAGGGGAATCCGCCCCATGAGATTACTCTTGCCACAATTTATGAAACGATGATGAGGCATAGAGCACAGATAAAGGCTGGAAAATAAGAGAACTCAAGCGACATGCAGTAAAGTAAAGAATGCTGTGCGCCGGGTGATTAAAATTTGCTCAGACACTACGGTAAGAGTTACGGAAGCCGAGACTAGAATTGCGGCTTTAGAGGACGAGGCAGCAGCTCAGAAAACCGAATTGGATGCCGTTAAAGCACATCGGGACGATATTAGTTATACACGGTCCGAACTTTGGAACCATGCACGCCGGAACAATTTGCGTTTTCTAGGCATTCCGGATTAGAAGGAGGGGGCCGACATGCGGAAATTTATTGCGGATCTTTTAACGGAAGCTTTTCCTGAGCTGACCTCATGGGACTGGTCAAGAGAAATACAAAGGGCTCATAGGTCCCCATTTACTGTGAAAAAACCACTGCAAGGAGCAGAAGAACGCCGAGAGCGATTTTAGTCTGTTGCAATAACTTTCTAGCTAGAGAGGATATATTCTCACTTGCCAGGCCTGATAAGAAGGGTGTTGCTAAAGATTGTAACTTCTTTGTTAGGCCAGACTTCTGTCAGGCTACAGTATCTAAGCGCTGGCATCTCCGGCAGCTTATTCCTGGTTTTCACAATAAAGGGGCTACTGTTTTTTTGTAGAATCCAGCTAAGCTTAAAGTAATTGTAAAGGGCCGGAGTAGATTTTTTTTCCAGAGATTGAGGCTAAAGAGTATCTGGGCTCATTGTAGAAATAAGTAAAGCTTAGCTGGTGGAGGTGGCAATTATAGGCCACTGCAAAATGGGCCCTCTCTTTTTCTTTCTTAGGATAGCTAACTCTGGTTATTTAGCGCTCTGAAGTCTCTCAATATAGAGACTAGGCAAATATTTTTTGTTTCTTATTTTTCATCTGCCCTGGGATATAATACAGGGACTGATAGCCCCTGGGCCTCATGTGGTGGGAAGGGTGGGTGGGGAGGGTAGGGTGGGGAGAGCTAGGATTGTGGGCGGGGGAAGGAGGGGCAAGGTGGTGGGGGTAGGGTGTAGGGGTGTGGGGGGTGAAAAATCAGCAACAGTTAAGGCACAGGTTAGAGGGCTTTGGAGTAGGCAGGAGATCCTATATAACGGTGGAGTATGCTTAATGTTATGTGACGTAGTTTTTTTGGATGTACTCCTCCGTTATTTTTCTCATATTTATGCGTTGATGTGTATTTTTTGCATTAGGGAAAATGGATAGGAAACTAAGGATCTGTACTTTGAATATATGCGTTCTCAATGATCCTAAAAAGAGGCGGGTACTGGCCAGTATTGTTCAGTTGTTGCATATTGATTTACTATGTTTGCAGGAAACACATATTTCATGGGCCAATAAGGGGTATTTGAAAAATGTGGGGCTGGAATTAGCAGTGTGTTCTAAACAAACAGGGGTCAAAAGGGGGATGGTGATTTGTTTGAAACGAGGCTTGGGTGTCTGCATAAAATCGGCATCAGATAAATGGGGACGTTGGTCAATCAGTGAATTCAGGATTAATCAAAGCAGGTTTACCTTGTGCAATGTATATGGTCCTAATTTGGATGATGCTGAACTGCTGAATTATTTGAATGTAGAATTGGCCCAATGGACCCAGCCAATGGTTTTGTGTGGCGATTTTAACATTCAGATTGAAGCCCAGATGGATATGAGGACTAGCAATGTATATAAAGGCAGAAAGAAACAAGTATTTAAGTCACTGAGGGGGCTGATTTTAGAACGTGGTCTTTATGATGTTTGGAATAGATTACACCCCGGATTTACTTTTTTCTCTGCCCCTCATTCTAAATTCGTTAGGTTAGATTATTTTTGTGTATCATCTATTTTGTTAGGGAAGGCAAGCATTGAGATTCATCCCAAATTGGTTTCAGATCATAATCCTGTAAGCTTGCAGATTTCTTTGGGACCTGACTTGAAAGAAGGGAACCAAATATGGTCTTTTGAGAGAAAGCTATCGGTGGACGAAGAGTACCGTCAATTCATGACCAAGGTAATTCGGGAGTTCTTTGAATTCAATAAAGGAACAGCTGATTTGAAAATAGTATGGGATACTTTAAAATCTGTCGTTAGAGGAGAAACATTGAGTTTTGCTAATTTTAAACGTAAAAAGGTATGGGCCAAACATAAAAAGGATTTTGACTCAGTCATGCTGGCAGAAAGGGAATTGGCTGCTGTCATCGGGTTGGGCTTAGATCCGACTAGGGCCCAAAGAGATCTCACTATTAAAAGGACAGCTGTATACGCCAACATAGCTGACCACATTGTGGAAATGTATGCACAGCATAAGGAGGATGCGTGTGAATTCAGTGAGAAAATTGGCAGAACTCTGGCCAAAAGATTAAGGGAAGAAGCAGCCTATAATGAGATTACTAAGATTATTGACCTAGACGGAACGCTGCAGGATACAAAGGAGGGCGTTCATGTAGCATTTCAAGGGTTTTATCAATCTTTACATAGTAAAGCAGGGTCAGATTCACAGCTAAACGACGAGGGAGAATATTTGAAAGATTTGGTATCTGGGGTATTGACGGATACGCAAAAAACTATACTATCTGCTCCTTTGGTATGGGAAGAAGTCGAGCTGGCCTTACTAGGGCTAGCTCAGGGGAAGGCTATGGGCCCTGATAAAATTCCATTGGAGTTTTATCAAACTTTTAGGAATGTATTGAAAAATGAACTACTAGAGGTTTGCCAGCAGGCTTTTTTAGGCATCGCTCCGGACTCATGGTCCAAAGTGACGATAGTTGTTTTCAGGAAAAAAGGGAAAAAGGATACTGATTTGGGGTCCTATAGGGCAATTTCATTACTTAATGCAGATAGCAAAATATACTCGAAGTTAATTGCGAATAGGTTGAATGAGCTGATGCCAGGGTTGGTGTCCCTTAGACAACATGGTTTTATTCAATGTAGAGACACTACGGATCATGTTAAGAGGATCGTCTCCATGCTGTAACGCCCCGGTTGGAGTGGCCCTGTTGGATGCTGAAAAAGCATTCAACAGGGTCTCGTGGAGGTTCCTGTGGTCAGTCCTAGCATGGAAAGGGTTCCCGGCCAGTATTATCACAGCCATACAGACGCTATATTTTAATTCATTGGCTGCTATCGGTATTTCGGGTACCTTATCAGGGGATATTGCGATAGGGAGGGGGACAAGGCAAGGTTGCCCTTGCTCCCCCCTGTTATTCGCTTTATATATTGAGCCCTTTATACTTACTATGGAGAGTAATGAAGCAATAAAACCGGTTGTGATAAATAAAGAGGCATACAAAATATTTGCGTATGCAGATGATATTGCAGTCGTAACATCAGACATTAGCAATGCTCTACCGGAGATTATTGAAGCAGCCGAGGTATTTGGACGGATTTCTGGCTACAAATTCAATGTCTCTAAAACACAGTTGATTCATTCAGTGGACGGCCGTCCAGTGGATATTAATTTTGAACCTGTAGTAACTTATTTAGGGATTAAAATATCTCCAATAGTTGAGGATATCATCCCCTTGAACTTGGACCCAAATTATTGCTTCTTCTAATAAGACGCTGGAACGGATTAATAATTTACATCTATCTCTTTATGGGCGTAGTAACGTCTTGAAAATGCTAATCTTTCCTACATTTTTGTATATATTTCGGACTATTCCTTTACTTATTTCATCTACGTTTTTTTCTCACATTGAGAGAATGTGTGTGCGGTTTTTGTGGAGTTATCACCGCTCTAGGAGAGCCCTGAAGTGGTGCATGCTGCCTAGAGCAAAAGGAGGCTGGGGAGTGCCTAATTTTCGATTATATAATTGGGTCGCTAGATTACAACATGGGGGTGTTAATATTTCAGGAAGACCCAACGGAAGATTTTGCCGCCCCCTCTATTTATGAGATGTTATTAGGGGTCGGGGTAAGTCAATGTCTTAACCGAATAATAGAACCCAGTTATTACAAGAAAACTAAATTTAAGGTAGTGATGTCTGCATTTGAAATATGGAGGAAAGTGAAGAAGAAATTGGGTATTGGAGCTAATTTGAATCTAGATACTCCACTTCATAACTGTTTTATTCTTCCAGAAATATTTAGAGACCAGGTTATGAACAGATGGCATAATACCGGGATTTGTATACTTGGTGATTTTTTTCAGGGGAATCAGTTTGTTTCTTTTGAGTTCTTGCAGAGGAAATATAATTTAGCTCGAAATGAAAAATAACGCAAAAACAAATTCTTCTAGATAAGGTAGAGATTGTAGAAACAATTAGATCACGAATGAGAATGGGACCTCTGTATCAGATATTTATGGATAAGGCGGAGGACGATCTTGAGGGCTGGGAGACAAAATGGCAAAACAGATTTGGGGTGGATCAAATTAATTTTGAAAAGGTAATTGAGTTAGCCATGAATGTTTTATTTAATGGCCCCCTGAAAAGCCAACATTATATGTCAATTTATGATCTATACTATACACCGAAGAAAATTGCTAAATGGAAATCTAGTCGGGGGGATAGTTGCACCCGTTGCGGACTGCATGCTGCAGATGCACTCCATATGTTTTTTTATTGTCCTAAATTGATTACGTTTGTTGAAGATGTGGAGCAATTTCTCTCAGGCGTTAGGTATTTTGCAACAGCTATCTTCGGAGTGGGTGATTTTGGGCCGGCTAGAAGGGGTAGCTAACCCTCGACCTGCAATGGAGGAAGGATTTATATTTATATGTATGTCTATCTTTCGTTTATGCATCACATCTCAATGGCTTGACCCTGAGCCACCAACTTTTATCAGTTGGCAATCTAGACTATTGTCTATATATTATTTGGATATTGCGGCTTATAAAACTAAGGGTATGAGGAGGAAAACTCAGGGGTTGCAATGATGGTCTCCGATTACTAACAGGCTATGAATTTAAGAAGTGATTGTATAATGATATAACGTCCAAACCTTATCTTGCTATCTTTCAGATTTGTTTTTTTATGTACTGTGTCCTACCTGTTTGCTGATATAAAACGTAATTAAAAAAATGTAAAAAAAGAAACCGCTCCTGCACCAACTCAACCCCAAAATCAATGGTCAAAATGTTGGTGCCCCGGATTAGGGCCGCCCCTAGTAGAAGCCCCGCAAGACAAGGAGCGTCTCCGGGAGCGTGACTGCCTGCCGCCCCTCTGCTGCTGTCCCTTGTGACCATTCTGGGCCATCTCACCGAAGGAGTAGTCCGATTCTCTGCCGGGTGGCGTATGGGCCCTCCCTCGTACTGTCTCATCCGTCCATTGAAAGACTTCGTCCGGGGTGTCAAAAAAGTGGGTGGGGGATCGATATACCACTCGCAGGCGAGCAGGATACAAGAGGGCATATGGGAGTTTGAGCTCCCTCAGCAGGCCTTTGCGGCCGTGAACGATTGGCGTTGTTGCTGCACTAGTCACGTATAGTTGGAAAGATTAAGATGCGCACATGATCGTAGAGCAGAGATTCCTTGGCCTGGTCCTCCTTCAGTATAGCATCACGGTCTAAGTAGTTCAGGAGCTTTGCTATCACTGGCCGTGGGCGAGCTCCCGGCTGTGGTCTCTGCATGAGCGCCCGATGGGCCTGTTCCACGACGAAAGATCTTGACATAGCTTCCGGCGGGAGCCAACTTTCCAACCACTGTGTGAGGAAGCGTTCCATATTACCTTCCTCACAGCCCACCCGGAAATCCCACGAATCTCAGATTATTGCTCGGGGCTCTCTCCTCAGCGTCCTCCACACGGAGTGCCAGACCCTTCTGGATCGTTTCCATGTTCGCCATTTTCTGCTTCAATATCGTGACGTCATCCTCCACTCCAGAGATATGGGTCTCTGCCTCCATGATGCGAGAAACTGAGTTACGTAGATCCTGCCGCAGCAGAACAACATCTGACCCAACCGCCCCGATTTTGGCATCCAGCATGTCCCGGGAATGGGTGATGGCCGCCATGACGGCTGAGTTGTCCGGGATAGCCTCCGATTGACTCCCGGTAGCACCTGCCGCTGCTCCCGGACCGGTGAATTTGCCTATCGGCCTGTGTTTAGTAGAGCCACTCCCTTTGTCTCTCGTCAGTGCTGCTCCCGGAGTCCCCCCCGCCTATCCAGATTAAACGGGGCTAGACGTAAGGATGTGGACGCAAAGCTCGATGGGGCGCTCCCGAGGGACCAATTCCACCAGGGGCCCGACACAGTGTATACAGTATCTGGGGTTGGGGCCAGGCCTAGGCGCGCTTCCAACTGAGTGCTAACACTAAACACAGCTATCTTCAACTGTCAGTGATGTACTGCCTGAACGGCCCCCAAAACAAGTGTCTCTCAGGGCAGGGGGAGGAAGGCAAGCAATCGCACCACACAACTGTCAGTGATGTACTGCCAGAACGGCCCCCAAAGCAAGTGTCACTCAGGGCAGGGGGAGGAAGGCGTGCAATTGCACCCCCCCCCCCATGGCCCTGCCGTGCCGCCGATCCCCTGCCACCAATGCGTGCCGCCTGCCCCTGGCTGAAACTCCCTGGATAATGCGGGCCCCCTCTGCGGCAGCCCGACTCCACCTCCACCGCAAGTGTCTCTGCTTCTGCCTGCTGTGTATGCCGCACTCCTCACCTCTTAGGCCCGGCCGCCGCGCCGTTCACCGCAGACCACCTCAGGTAGCGATGGAGCAGTCGACTCTGGAAGCCTCCTTTGCCAGCCCACGATGTCACCTCTGTCCCCCGGGCAAGACCATACACGAGCGGGCAAGAGCCAAGTCCCCCACCGGCCGCCGCTGCTGGCATCCCCAAAACCAGGGGGGGTTCCTCTTCACGGCCATCCGCGTAGGTCGCCGCCACTCAGCCTCACCGTGCACCTAGTTCGCACATCGGACCGGGCTGACAGGGGGGAGAGGGAGGGGGGTGACTCCCCCTGCAGCTACCTCGGCGTATGCTCGATTGAGTTCTCCAATGCCAGGAAGCGCCTCTGGACCTCGGGAGCCCGGCCACTGCCGCCGCCCCCGCCTCGCTGCAGGCTTCCTCGCTGGCACTTTTCTCTCCGGCCGCCCAGCAGTCTCTGGTAGTCACGCTGCCGACTTCCCCACGAGACCCCAGGACAGCAGGGCTGCAGGCAATCTGCTCCTCCACTCCGGCTCCCGCAGGCCCTCGATCCACCAGTCCGCCATCACCCTCTGCGGGCAGGAGGCTCTGAGAAGCGCACAGCCTGCAACGTTGTCCGGATATTGCCACGCGACACCCCGTCTCCTCCTCTGTTGTCAGGCCTCATCTCATTCGCGGCGCGGTCTCGGCACCCAAGGCATGTTCAAGCGCCAATAAAGTATCTGCTGGGGTGAGTCAACACCTTGACAGGTCTCTCAGGAGTATTTGGGGGTCTGGGGCACCAGGATAAATGGAGGATAACAGATGGGCTGGACGGAGCTCGTCTAACACACGTCCGTCATACTGGCTAGCTAGTCCACACCCCCAGATGTAAGAGATTTTAACCAGTGCTCTGCCATGTCTCTCACCCTGTAATACAGGGCCCTAGGTGTCTACTGGGGGCCCTCTCTGATTTGTCTTAATCGGATCCTGTATGTTTCCTTATCCACCCCATCCGTTCCAGTATACTCCTTTTTACTTCTTCGTAGGGGGTGGTCCCAAGCGGATTGGCAGCCTGGTAGGCCGCCGGGAGATCCCCTGCGAGGAGGGAAACCAAATACTGTCCCCACTTCTCTTCAGGCCAGTTGGCCGCCCAAGCCATCCTCTCAAAGTTAGAGAAGAAAACAGTATCCTCATCAGGAACGTACTTCTACATTACAATCGAGGGTAGAGCCGTGTGGCTGCGTGGTTGACCAAGGGCATTGGCCAATTTCCCTATCGCAGATTCCTGGGCTTGGCTTTGTTCAGTAATGGCCCTCTGTAACTTTTCCCGGTCTTCTTCCGCTATGGTTAGGAATTTTGCCATAATCCTTTCAAGTCTCTCCTGCCCATCCACCATCTTGGTTACAACGGCCTCCATTCCCCCGATCCCACTTCTGACACCACCTGTCGGAGGGATGGGCAGAAACAGAAGTGAGAAGGCCGTATGTGTGTTATATTGGGGTAGTTTATTGTACTCGTCAAAGAACTCAATTGGAATAAATTAACTCAAAAGTATCACTGATGGTTTCTCAGTCACTTCATTCTTTTGCTTCTTCTCTCTTCCAGGTGTTCTGGCTCTCTGGTGGGGTCCTCAGAAGTTTATGAAGAGGAACAGAAGAACAAAAAGCAAGGGTAAGTCACTGGGGTATGTTCGTGGAAGTAGCCTTAATCCCGACACCACACCCGGGTGGAAAGTAGTGAAAAAATCCAAGACAATTTGTCTATTTTCTGGTGCCTGCTTCCCGATTTTCTATCGGTGCCCGGAGTTTCCTAGGGTCCCCTTCCCTTTTGTCTGATGTACTCCCTTTGGTATTTGGTTAGGATGGACTCAGGAATAATACAAAAAAAAGAGAAAATAAATAGTAACAGTTTCTTTCTCTCACTCTCTGGGCTATGGTCGAGAGAGGAATAGAGGACAACAGGGGGGAGAAAAAAGGGTGAAAGTAAATATGAGAAGAGGTGAATCAAAGAGAGTCAAACAGACCCTTTTAGGCCACAAGGAGACAATAAATCACCCGCTAGTCCCCAACCTCACTCCCAACCTCCCCAAGGGTGCTCCCCCTTTAAGCCACCTACTACCTCTGCTGCAACTCTCCTGAGTTGCGGCGGCTCCTGTGCATCTGCTCCGGGGTACCACCACTCCTCGCACCACTCATCCCTCGGTCTCGTTGTCTGCGTCTCACGATCCTCCGCTTTCTCGGGTCATCTCTAGTTCCTCTAGGGATGTTGCCTTTGCGCCTCCACATGTCCGACGAGTCTACTTCCTGCTTCCTCCCTGGGTCCTTTTCTCCTCCCCCGGGCTCTTCTGGTTGGCTTCTTGTTCGTTCCTCCTCGTCCCTTTCTTGTGGGGATGAACAACAGTCCGTCTTCACTGTTTGTTCCCTTCTCCGGCTCCTGTGGATGTAATCAGGACCAGGAAGTAACGCAGACCATAGTGGTGTGCTCACAGGTAAGTCAGAGCTTTGGGGGAGAGGGGGGGCGTCCTCTCACAATACTGGTCTCACATAATTTGTATGATGATATAGAAAGCATTAATGTTCATACCATGGGTTTTAGTGATCATAACTCTATTTCCCTTAAGATGAGATGGCATCTCTCTATGGCAAGGAGGGTTTCCAAGTATAATGTCTAAGGTATAACATTAGTGAGCAGGGGAGGATATTCAGGTGGGAAAAGGTAGTACCAGGGACATTTGTTTCCTAATTGATGGATACTTGTCCCGAGACTTAGAGCTTTTGTCAGGTGGGGTCTACAAATCCTCAGGTGCCCCTAAAGGCCTATACATCTATTGCAAAGGTAGTATACTCTATTCCTACTCAACCTAATCGAGCAGGCCCTCCTAAGGGTTCTCAGTTGTTTGGTTATAGTTGCTCTATGGCACATAGATCTCTTTGTAAGGCCCTGAAGTGCAATCCAAGGGCTAAAAATGAGATTGGAATATTTAGAAGAGACTACAATGCAGAGATTTCAAGGAGGAATAACGAAATTGAGGAGGCATGGCGTGAGCTAGTTTTAGCCTCCATAGCTAAAATTAATACCAGGTTTTGGGAAGTCAGCAATCACCTGTTTTTAAGTTATCTGACAAAGGCTCAGCAGCTTTGCATATAGCCCAGAGGTGTGCCAGAAATAGTTTGAAGGAATGAGAATATGGGCAGTGAGGCTTTCTTTAATGAGACCTCTATCTCAGTAGGGGTTTCCTTTTGTCTGTGAGCCAGGAGGAGGTCAAGAAGGCTATTTTGGATCTTTCTCATAATAAGGTTACATGCTTGTAACGATTCCAGCAGACCTTTTTCTTAGTGTTTCAGAGATCTGGACCCGCATACTGATGAATAGCATTAATGCTTCTGTAGAGGAGGGCATTCCAAAGTAATGGTCTTCGGGGGGGGCGTGGCTTGGCCAGCCTAAATGGCGGTCGCGCTTTAGGCTCGCTCCAAACAGCCGTCCAATATCATGACTATTTATCCTGCCCCTGGACGTCCCGGCGACAAGCTGAGTACCGGAGAAGCCGCCGATCAGCTGGGTGGCCCTCCGACAGTGTTTCGTGTCCGTGGAGAGCGACGGCACAGCCCGGAGCGGAGTGGCGGCCTAGCGGGAGACGGCAGTGACAGCGCCGGGGTCTCCCATACTGTGCCTGGCTGGCAGTGTGGACCTTGTGGTCGGCGCGCCTAGGGTGGTGAAGCCGTGGAGTGTGGAGCTCCTCATTTTCCTGGTGCCGGAGGTGACCCGCTCGACGACAGGCGGATTGGTGGTGGCCTGCCGGGGGACGGCTTTCCTGAGCTGGGAGGCCCTGGGGGACATGGCGGCCATCTTGTGCTTTCGTGGCCGGTCGCGGTGAGTCTCCTGGACCTTGGTGTGGGGTTGTGGGCACGGGGGAGCCAGTGAGGTGAGAGCGCCCCCCCCCCAGAGATCATCTTTATTAGACGGCATTGGCCTCCGACCCGGTGAGCTCGGCGGTCAGTTCGGCCCTCGGTGGCGGCGGAACTTGGGGCCGCAGGGACATAGTATTGTGGTGTGTGTAACCTGGCCCTGGTGGTGTCTCCTGGGCAGTGGCGACTTTGAAGTGGCAGAGAAGGAAGAAGGCCCGGCTATTAATCGCCAGTCAGTCGCTCGACGGAGAGCTTGGGGCAGAGGGGTGTGCTTGCCCCTTGAAGGGGCCATCTGTGTGAGTCGGTGGTCAGATCGGGCCACAGCGGAGAGGGGCAATCTCGCAGTGGCCTGGGGCCCCCGGGACAGCCACAACTCATTTGGGGTCCTTGAGGGTGTGGCTGCTGGTCTGGTGGACGCGCTGCTTGATCCCTGCGCTGCTGTATATGTTTGGCTCGCCGGGCTGGTGGCCCCTGAATTCGGAAGCGCCCGCTGCATCAAGATAATGCGTGATAAAGGATGTGGCAGTACCACCAAACAGGGCACCCTCGACAAGTACACTGGTGCGGGGGCTGCTGCCGGGACAGCGGGGTTGCAGAGCCAGGTCCCTGACAACGCGGCGCTCATGGCGGCCATTACCCAGTCCAGGGACATGCTGGACGCCAAGATCGGGGCCGTAGGGTCCGATGTCACCCTGTTGCGACAAGACCTGCGAAATGCGGTAGAGCGTATTATGGGGACTGAGACCCGCATCTCGGAGGTGGAAGACGACGTCACGACCCTAAAAAAGAAAGTCGCAGCCATGGAGAAAATACAAAAGGGTCTGGCTTTGCGGGTCGAGGATGCCGAAGGGCGGGCCCGGCGGAACAACCTACGCTTCGTGGGATTCCCAGAAGGATGCGTGGGAGACAACGTGGAGCGCTTCTTGTCTCAGTGGCTGGAGGGATGGCTCCCCCCGGATATGCTCTCTCGCTGTTTTGTGGTAGAACGGGCCCACCGAGCTCTTATGCAGAAACCTCCCCCGGGAGCCCGCCCACGGCCAATCATCGCCAAATTCCTGAACTACATGGAGCGTGACACTATCCTGAGGCAGGCCAGGGCTAAGTCCTCCCTCACCTGCAACAATGCTTCTATCCTTATCTTTCCAGACTACACACGCTTGGTGCAGCAGCAGCGACAATCCTTCTTGGCGGCCAAGGGGCGCCTCCTAGACCTTAAGCTTCAATACGCATTGTTGTACCCGGCCCGGCTGAGGGTTATCTACCGGTCCCGCACACTGTTCTTTGATTTTCCGGAAGAAGTATTTAAATGGACGGATGAAACTGTGAGAGTGCGAGCCCACACTCCACTGGGCTGGGACTCAGAATCCTCATCGAGTGAGACGGCCCGTGGGGGCCTCCGGGGCCAGCGGGGAGGGAATAGGAGGTCCCGGTCCAGGCGTAGATCTCGGTCTGGCTCTGCCCTCCGCCAGAAGGGCCCATCGCCGGAGAAGCAGCTATTGAAGGAATGACTCTGTAACTTTCTTGCCTAGATGTCTAGTTAGGCTTGTTCTAATTTAGGGCTGGAACCGCGCTCATGTAGTCGTGGACGGGAAGGGGTGAGCCCCCCCCCCAAAAAAATTTGTGGGTATTTACATGGGGATCCATTGGAGGGGGTGGTTCTTGTCCCCCGGTTGGGGACTTGGCTGCGATCCGACCGCGACAGGTACTTCCATGTTAGGGAGGTATGGGGTGGGGGAGCGGAGGAGGGATGGGGGGGTTGGGAGTTGGGGGGTTTGTTTGATTGCGTATCTGTACTGTTTGCTTGCCAAGATTTGCGTGCGCTGAGACAGGGAGGCACCCGAGGGGAGGACAGGGACCCTTCAATATGCCTTGCACAGAGAGGGGAGGGCGGATAGCCCCTGGTTCCCTGCGCGTGATCAGTTGGAGTGTGCTCGGGGCGCTGGATAAAGTGAAGAGAGGGGCTATCCTACAATATGCTAAGAGAGCCGGGCCGACGTGCTTCTGCTTCAGGAAACACACCTAATGGGCACAAAAGCTCTATGTCTGCAGCAGTTTGGGTTTCACCAGGTATTCCACTCCGGGTTCACACGGGGCTCGCAGGGTGTTGCAATCCTGATAGGGTCCCTTACACACACGAGAAACTCTGGTCAGATACACAAGGCAGATATATTATTATACAGGGCAGGTTTGGGGGCGATATATTGACGCCCAGCAGTGTGTATGCTCCACCGCCACTACAGTGGTCCCTAGTGGAACGACTCCTAACGTTATGGGGTGCCATGCCAGATACCTTGTCCGTGGTGGGAGGGGACTGGAACGATGTGATGGAGCTGGGGCTTGATAGATGGAGGAGTGGGGGGATTCCCACGGTGGGTGGCCCTTCTACCAAACTCCAGTCCCTGACTATGGTTCTTGATTGGGTGGATGTGTAGAGGCACATGCATGGACCTCTTAGGGAATACACCTATTTCTCCACACTGTATGATTTCTTTTCCAGGCTGGATTATATCTTTGTTCCCAGGGGGCTCTCGCAGAGAATAATGTCGACATCCATATTGCCCAGTGTCAGAACTCAAGTTGTTCACTTTAATGACTTACCAGTTCTTGCACGGGAACAGAGATGCTAGGTCCCAAGTCCCACTCAGCAATGTCAGTAGGTCTCAACGAGAACGTCCTAATCATTACCTGGGGGGACGGGGGAATTGGATAAAATTATAAACAAAGAAGAGACTGGTCCGGATTGGTTCCTTCTGTCAGCAATCTGCAAACACCTTCTCTTTGTTTCATTTAGTGGAACCTGTAAATTTAAAGCAACATTACTACCTATACTTCTACTCTGCTTTTGTATACTCTACTGTATATCTCACCCACCCTTAATCTCCTGGACCTTGCTTCTCTTCTGGTTATTTAGTGAGATTCTGTCTTCCTCGCCAGCTAGTTGTTACTGATAAAAAATAAATAGAAAATTAATTCCTCTAGTCCTTCTTTTTAATCTATTGATCTATTTATTTTTATGTAAGTGCACTTACTTCACTAACTGTAGAGTGATTCTTTATGTGGGTTTCTGCGAGTATTCCTGTTCTGTTCCTTGACTATTATTTTCATAGCCTTCTTTTTTTAAATCTGTTCTTTGATTCACAGATCCTTAATTGTTTCTAGATATTGCGCTGAATTATTTACATTTATTCATAACCCTTGTGTTTTTAGAGAATTCCAAAATAACTAACTCCTTTTCTTTTTCCTTCTTCCTGTACCAGGGTTTCCTCTTGTGTATATATATAGCGGAACATGCAGTTTCTGGTAAGTATTTTCAGACTTTCAATGTATACAAATTCCTTAATTGTCTTAATGTCTCAGAACTAATTTGCCTTTTTCATTTTCAAGTTCTACAACTGTAATTGACTGCAATGCGGGTAAGTTCGTTTCTCTTAACTAATATATTTCTGAAGTAATGTCCACTTAGCTTCAGCACTCGAACACGCCTTTCCTCTACTCCTCGAATATCTGCTAGGATTCACTGCCTCTGATGATTCTGTGTCACCTGCGATGCCGCTCTATTCAGCTTGAAACGCCGCCTCTGACGGATTCTGTGTCACACGCGGCGCCGCTCTGAAATTCAGCTTGCCGGTTTTTGTCGTGACAGATTCGGAAGGGTTACAAATAAGCACACCTTGCTCCGGATATCTACTGGGAGTGAAAAGTTTAGTTTTTAAATAACGGGCCAAGAACTCTGGGGAATCTGAATTAAGGGCGACCTTCCTGACGGAAAACTCTAGTGAAGTGCGTCATCGTGAAGGCGCTCGCGCTGCTCCTCTACTCACCCGCAGCTGTGGGCACACAAGCTAGACTGCTCACCTCCGCTCTATCATCGGTGGCCATCTTAGGTGCCATCTCATGTCTCCATTTACGGACCAGACTGGTCCAAGTATTCCAGTTAGGAAACGCCTGATCTTTTATTATGCAACATACTCCGCACGTATTGATACCTAGATTTGTGGTTCTGACACCCAGAGCCTTATCAGATCATTCGCCTGTAGCACTTACAGTCCGGATAGGCCCGGTAAGGCAGCCACATCGGTGGCGAATGTCGGGGTGGCAACTGCAGAGGGAGTAGTACAGGGAACACCTGACTAAGGCACTAGAGGACTGTCTAGTGACTTACGTAGGATCCGTGGAATCTCCAGCGACCCTTTGGGAGGCTTTAAAACTGACGCTGCGTGGTGTCTATATCTCTTGGTGCGTGGCGGTGAGGAAGGAGCGGCAACGGGACTTGGTGCGTCGGGAGGCTGACATGGAGGCCTTAGATCGCAGGGGTTGGGAAGCAGATGGTGGCCCAGCAAGGAGACAGTTAATAGTGGCTCAGCAGCAATATACCGCAATCTTAATGGACGAGGCGCGCCAGGCCTGGCTGGCTACGCGTAGTCGGGTATATCAATGGGGAGATAAATATAGTAAGATGCTCCACCGCCTGTGTCAGGGTACCCTACACACCCAACCTTTGCCTCAGGTCCTTGACATGGAGGGGGTGCCTATTACTGAGCCCTCGGCACTTGCTGAGAGCTTTGCGGCGTATTATGAGGACTTGTATGTATCCAAGGAATGTCTCGCAGAGGAGACTATTCAGAAGTTTATAGACGATCTCCCCCCCGGACTGTCTCGGATGAGGTGCGGGAGCAGTTAGATAGACCCCTGTCGGGGAGCTGCGCCCTGGGAAGGCTCCGGGCCCGAATGGCTTCCCGAGTGAATTTTTTTAATGATTTTTCGTGCTGCTGGGCCCCCACTTACGACCGGTGGTTGAGGAGGCGCATGAGAGCGGCTCGCTCCCCCCAGATTGGAGGCACGCGGAGGTGGTAGTGTTTCTTAAACTAAACTGGGCAGACCCCCAGAGCTTCATTCTTTTCAGAAGGACTCTGTTGAACACTTTGTCTGGGGCTGATAGAAGAGTTATCCCTCTGTAGTTTGCACAGGTATGCATGTCACCTTTCTTGTGTATCTTGATGAGACATCCCTCCTTCCCGTCTGATGGCACCATTTCCTCTTCTCAGAGCCTTCCAAACATGGGGTAGAGCATGTCTACTGATGTTTCAACGTCTGTCGTACTCCACCAGATTCAAGCTAGCCAGGCTGATGAGGGGTGTTACACCGAAACCGGTCCGAGTATGCTTGTTTCTGGTCCAGGGAAGACCTGGCCTGACATTTCTGGCTGGACTGTTCCCATGGGAAACAGGGTCAAGGCTGATTTGCATATGGCTGGGTCTGAACTGGAATGGCGTGGCGTCCAAAACAACAATGGATTTAACCCTGATCAGTGACTGGGGTGAATGCTGAATTAATAAAGCAGTCTGTTCATCATCTGTTCTATTTTCAGTGCCTTTGCAGGGATGTTAGTGGGTCCATCTGCCTTTCAATTTCTCAGAAGTTTGATGGCTAGTGTATTTATTCCTTAGTTAGTCTGCTGCAGTAGATTTGATTAAAAAATCTTTATTCAGTACAATCACATTAGGCCATAAAAGAGCCGATAATACCAAATACTACTCATCAATTAGATTAAAACAATAAAACAACATAGTAAGTGCTACAATTAGATAAAATACTATGGATTCAAAACACTCCCCAGATGTAAGAGGAAACGCTAAAACATAAAGTGGCAGATTCCAAGGCACCAAGAAGCATAGGGCAACATTATAATCCCTGATGTTATGCGCAACAAAAATCTGTTTCAGAAGGGGGCGGAGCTAGCCGGCGTCAATGGTGGACGCTTAAGAGCGGAGCTCCGAGCCAGCGCCGACAACTATCCGGCATAAATCCTCGCACAGTGGTGCAAACAGCGCAATAACAGCAGATATCGCCGCCCCTGCCCTTCACGGATCTCCGGCTGCAGTTTGGGCGGAAAACGGGCTGCGGAAACCTCACTTTGCCCGACTGCACTGCGGACGCCGGACCAGGCCCCAATCACCGGTCTTTCCTAGCTGGCGACACCGGGCGACGTCACCCGACGTGCGGCAGCGACGAGCGTCCGCCTGGGGGTCTGACGGAGACCGGCGGAGGTTGACCCCCCAGCTGCCCCTCGCTGAGGAATCAAGCACTGGAGGTGCTACACGACCCATGAGAGCTGCGGAAGGCGGCGGGGGAGACACCGGTACAACAACAGAACCAGTTGCGATCCACGTGGCTATGGCGGAGCACCCCCGAAGGTAGGATCGGCCTGGGCGCCTGATAAACGGGCACGTCTGAGGCGAGAGGGGCTTTGGCGTGGTGGCGAGTACACACCGGAGGGCGGAGGATACTCCCCACGTGCACGGCCATCCGTTACCGTCCTGGGCCGATCCGGGGGGTCTGGAGGGTGGATTACCGAGCACACCCAAAGGGGCCTATGAATCCAAGTGGTGTCGACGATCCCTAGCAGGACACACGCACTACGTTGCCCCGTCTACTACACCCCTGAAGCCACTTGCAGCCAGAGCGGGTGCACGCACGGTGCTTCGGTCTCCAGTGGGGCCTCCGCCGGAGCAGGACACAGTCTCCCTCGTGAAGATTATTCACAATGGGCAAGGGAGACCGCACGCAGCCGAAGCTGACGTTCGATCAGCGAAAGCATAAGGACTCGGAGCAACAGGCTGCCCAATCTTCCAGCACGGCTACTGACCCGGGTCCCTCCCTGTGTGCCGAAATCAAGGAAATGCTTAACACCATGGAGAAAGGCCTTCAGGAGGGCATGTCGGCCATTGGAACCAAGATTGATGCGTTGTCCTATCGGATGGATCGGATGTCAGAAAGGGTGGACAAGCACTCGGAAAGGCTGGATATGGCAGAACGGAGACTGACAGAGGCAGAGGAGGCGCAGACTGAATGGGACACTGACCGTAAACAATTTGGTAGATTGCTTCAGGTAATCCAGGAGAAGTCGGAGGACTTGGAGGCGCGGTCCCGGCGATCCAACATTCGCGTCACGGGTGTGGCTGAGTCAACCCAAACAGGCAAGATGGAACTGTTTATTGAGAAGCTCCTGAAGACGATGCTGGGGGATGACACCTTCTCGCCAATGTTTATAGTGGAACGCGCGCACCGCACCCTCGGACCGAGGCCTCCCCCGGGCGCCAACCCTAGACCGATTATAGCGAAATTGTTAAATTACAGGGATAGGGACGCAGCCCTCAGAGTGGCCCGTGAGAAGGGCAAACTGCAGTACGAGGGAATGGACATATCGCTATACCCTGATTTCACGTCGAAAGTCCAGGAGGAGAGACGAAGATTTGTCCCGTACAAACAGCAACTTAGAGCCCTGGGCCTGGACTATGCCATGTTGTACCCAGCGAGGCTACGCGTCAACAGGCAGGGCCACTCGCATTTCTTCACTGATCCCAAAGAACTGCAAAAATCCCTGAAGGTCTGGATGAAAGAGTCCCGGGGAAGTCCAGCACCACACACGGCGGAGCGGACCAGTGACGGGGACCTAGAGGAACAAGACTGAGGAGTAGAGGGCGGAATGCAGTACACTAAGGACTTTTGTTCGCTTCAGCGCCACCGATCCCCCTCATTGGACTGAAGGGGAGGGCCTCTCGGAGTATCCTGCCACAGGCCCTAGGCTATTTCAAGCGGAACTGTGGGTGAGATCTGTATGTTTTTGATTTAGGGCCGCTGGGGAGTTGCGCTTACACACCTGGAAATCCCCTAGGCGAGTCTTGGCGCTCAACTGCACGTTATGGGAGAGGACTAAAGAAATTGAGGGCGGGGGAGTGGAGGGGTGAGACCTCACACACAAAGGTGGACTATTGCGTTTAGCGGACACTGCTGCATTTCATAAACGGGGCGCTGGCGTAGGGGCAAGCTAAAGGACACTGTTTGGTAGTCCCAGAAGGGAAGTGGTCGGCTAAAGGGTTACACAGGCTACCTCTGCCCCAGCGCTCACTGCGGTTACGGCTCGGATAGAGCTGGTATGGGGAATTGTTGCATGGGTTTAAATGTGGGTGGGAGGGAGGGCCACGGGGGCTTCGGTCATACCAGGTTGGGGTTGGTTGACTGTGGGAGGCGGGGGGAAGCGGGAGTTTGGGGTTCCGACAGGTTTGAGGGGGGGTTCTTAGAGTGCTCCACAATGTTACTACCCACTGTGATGTTTGGCAATTGCTGTTTGCGACGAGGGGCGGGGACTACATTTGCTACGCATATGCAATGTTGCTGCACTACGTATGGCAGACTCACCACATGAAGATTCACTGACTGACACAGAGACACTGAAGGCCCTGACATGGAATGTGAGGGGGTTCAACGACTATCGGAAACTCCGTACGGTGTTACACTATCTCCAAAGGCATCACATAGACCTAGCGCTGCTGCAAGAAACTCACTTACCCAACAACAGCAGGATGCTCACGCATAGGGGCCTTCAGGGTAATTCTAATTATGCTGGCTTCACCACACATGCAAGGGGGGTGCTCACTTGGGTCAACCCAAAGTCTAAATTGTCCCTCACACTGTTGAGGGCTGACCCGGAAGGGAGGTTCGTACTCAGTAAGTGTACGGGTAAGGGCCATACTCTGCTGGTCATGAACGTGTACGGCCCGAATTACGACTCCCCGGACTTCTACGCAGCAATTGCGGGACACTGCACTGAGTGGCCCTCAGATAGACTGCTGTGGGGGGGAGACTTTAACTTTGTTTTTAGCCCGGAGCTGGATAGGTCGGCGGGGCCGCCTCGTCGTCCGGCCGCAGCGGCGCAGCAAATGCAAGCTGAAATGTTGAGACTGGGGCTGGTGGATGTCTGGAGGGATAGACACCGAGATAGAGGGGGATACACACATTACTCTGCATACCATGACATACACACCAGAATAGATTATTGGTTGTCCACTCCCCAGTTGCTGGCGCAGGTGAAGGGCTGTAAGGTGCTCCCCCGTACGCTATCGGACCACTCCCCTATATTGTTGGAGTTTAGCACTCCCAGGCGGAGGATACCCCCGTTCACGTGGCGCTTCCCACCATATTCCCTGCTGGATGACACGTTCAGGGCCGAGCTGGGGGAGGAAATAGATGTGTTCTTCGATACTAACCTAGGCACGGTAGACGACTTCGGGACGATATGGGAGACTTTTAAGGTGTATGTCAGGGGGATAGTTATGGCTAAGCACTCTAGTGTCCTGAAGGACATCAGGCGTAGGCTGACACATCTGGAGAGGCAATTGGCAGATTGCGAGCGACAACAGCTGGCGGGTCAGACCCCCACAGGGGATGGGACACTCCAGGAACTCCTGAAAGAGTATCACGAGGAAGCAGACAGAGAAGTTAAGCACCTAGGAAAATATGCGGCGGCGCGCGCTTATGGTGAGGGAGATAGACCGGGCTCGCTATTAGCTAGACTAATGAAGGGCGCCAGGCGTAGGCAGGTGATTACAGAGTTACAATCAGCAGAGGGAACGCTGCTAACGGCGGAGGAGGACATTCTAGCGGAATTCAGGGGCTTTTACGAGGAGCTATACACTAACAAGCTTTCCGGGGTAGAGGATCAAATTGATAACTATTTAAGCTATATTAAAATGCCGTTTCTTGAGAACTGGCAGCGAGACTTCTTGATGTCTCCCATCCTCCGGGAGGAGATAGCGGACGCCCTGGATGGCATGAGGTCTGAGAGCGCCCCCGGGACGGATGGGTTGACTGTGACCTTCTACAAGGCATACAAAGAGAAGTTATTGCCCTACCTCTCCACCCTGTTTGATGAAATTGGTGAGACTGGCGCAATGCCGCCTACTCTGAGAGAGGCCCTCATCGTTACGATATTGAAGCCGGGCAAACCACATGATCTTCCAGGCTCGTACCGCCCTCTGTCCCTTCTCAATGTGGACGCCAAGCTGTATGCTAAGGTGCTGGCGACCAGGTTGGCACTCGTGGCCCCTGAACTGGTAGCCCCAGAGCAAGCGGGATTTATTCCTGCTCGGAACCTCACGTACAACATTCGCACAGTGATGGGAGCCATCCAGCACACTAAACACGACACCAAGGCTATAGCTGTCTTTCTAGACATGGAGAAGGCGTTCGATTCTGTGGAGTGGGCATTCATGCGTAGGGTGCTTGTAAAGATGGGACTAGGAGACCCCTTTCTCCAGCTCCTGAGTGCGCTTTACCACAAACCCACTGCACGAGTTAGGCTGGGCGATGCAGTTTCGGAGCCGTTTTTCATCAGCAGAGGCACGAGACAGGGATGCCCCCTCTCGCCGCTACTCTACGCTCTGGTTGCGGAGCCTCTGGCGTGCGCGATCCGGGAGTATCACTCTTACGAGGCCATCAATTACCCCACGTACAAGATTGGCATCTCCACATATGCAGACGACACTCTGCTGTGTGTCAGGGATCCCGGTAACAACCTTGCGTCGGTGCTGAGGGAGGTGGTCCGTTTTGGAGCGCTCTCGGGGTTGAAAGTCAACTGGTCCAAGTCGGTGGCCTTTCCCCTGACCCCTGTTACCGAACCCTTCGAGATGGAGTATCCGCTTCAATGGTCCACGGAGCCGATACGGTATCTGGGCATTTGGATACATACGGATCCCGAAATTCTGCTGAGGGAGAATTACGGTACTGCCTATAGCAAACTCGCAGATGACGTGGAACTCTGGATTAAGCTCCCGTTGTCATTGATGGGACGAATTGCTTTGATAAAAATGGTGGTTCTGCCGAGGTTTTTGTTCCTCTTTAATAATATCCCGATTGTCCTCTCCAGAACCTTCTTTAAAACCTTAGACAAGCTTCTAGTGCGTCTGGCCTGGGCCGGGAAGCAACCTAGAGTGCAGTGGAAGGTCCTCCAGCTGCCGTATGAGCAGGGGGGGCTGGCGGCGCCTGATATGGAGCGCTATTACAGGATAGCGCAGGCCTCACACCTCCACACTTGGATTCATGGAAAACAGGACATACCGCATGTGATACTGGAGAGATTATTTGCTGACCCCACCCCGCTCCCAGCGACGATCTGCGGCCCTAGGGACCGTAGGGTGGGAATACTGGACTCCCTACTGTCTACTAACCATGCATGGCACTCCATAATGCAGAGGCAAGATAAAGAGCTGATGTACGCACCTAATATGCCGATACATTGGGCGCTATGGCTTCCCACGCTGGCGGAACCAGGCGTTCACAGGGCCCTTAGTGAACTAGGCGCACGCACTCTGGGAGACCTCTTCCAGGATGGAGTGGTCAAGACATGGGATCAACTGTCACAAGGGAGAGAGACTCTCACGTTACTACAGCGCTTTCAGTATCATAGGGTGCGTAGCGCCTTTCTAGACCTTCTGGGCCCCGATATGGCAGAACCCCCTGAGATCCCAGAACTGGTTTATGTAATCGCCACCGAGGCGCCGCAGAAAATGATATCCAAACTTCATAAGATAGGGCATGGACATACGGCGCTACAATACACGAGGGCACGCTTGGCCTGGCAAACCGACTTGGATACCCACATAGATGACGATATGTGGGCATACTGTTGTGCGGCCTCAAGGCGGATATCGCTGAACGGGCGACACCGCCTGGTCCACTTTAAATTTTTACAGCGAGTGTATTATACGCCGGAAAGGCTACACAGGTACGGCCTTCGAGATTCGCCGGGCTGCGAAAGGTGCCGCGCCCCAGTGGCTGACTTCTTACATTTAGCATGGTTGTGCCCGGGCATTCAAAGATTTTGGTCCGGGATCTTTGCGGAAATGAGCACTATTGTGGAAATGGACCTAACCATGGACCCGGCACTCGCCCTGCTAGGATACACAAAGAAGGTGCCGGTGTCAGTGAGAAAAATGGTCAGCATGGGCATGTTACTTGCCAAACGTGTAATTGCATGTTGCTGGATGAGGGGCCCCCTCCCGACATTGCAGCGTTGGGTGCATAGCATGACATTTTGCAACACACAAGCAGAGATTTATAGTGAGCTGCTGCCGCCCCGGAGTCGACCCAAAAACTTCTGGGGACTGTACCAAATTTACTTGACTTCTAGGACGGCCGAAGATGACCCGACAGTGGAGGGTGGGGAGGAGCAGGGGCGCGACCCGCACCTAGACCCGGGGTGAGGCAGTCAGGGTAGTCACTTCCACAGCAGCGCGTCTAAGTCAGGTGGGAGGAGAAGTATCCCTGGGTGAGTGGGGACCTGGGAGGGATCGCTTGCAGCCATGAAGGGTAGCACGCAACGTAAGCCACAACACCTCCGTAGCCTATACACTGCCACACTTGAGGAGCACTGATTGGGGAACTGTTGGGGAGGAGTGGGGTATTTCGGGTAGGGGGGAAGGTTGGGAGAAAAAGTTAAAATTGTTTAAAATTGTCCATGTATCAGCTACGCACGATACACTATCGAATGTATTGGCTAGCCGGAAAGGGCCTGACCCTGGTTGGATGCTTGGTTGATATGCCGTTGGATTTATTCTGTTGCTCTTGGCCAGGATTCGCTGATGAGATACCTTGTACTACTGCCGGCCCGAGAAGGGATGTAGGCGAATGGCTGTTTACGATATGTACTTTGCTGTTTTGTGGTAAATAAATAAAAAAAAAAAAAAAAAAAATCTGTTTCAGAATATATTTCCTTGAACCATCATAAAAACAAAAAAATAGCAGAAAGTGCTGAGTGATCTGTTTTGAGGTACTGTCACAAGGGCACAGTATCATGTGCCTGTGTCACTGGTTCCTAAGAGGAAGGCAAGTAGATGGTAAACTATACCCAATGGTAACCTTGATAAAATGAAGCGTGGCGCAAATGCTAGCAAATTGTATATTCTAATTCAGGACCAGAGGTTCCAATTATTGATAGTTTAACATTTATCAAACACCACAGTAGTTATATCGCCCACTGGTTTATAATAAAAAAGTTTAAATGTAAATTCGAATGACCAATAAGCAGATTTCATAATATCTTGAATGGTTGAACCCAACATAAAAGACTTAGGGCCCGATGTAGCTAATCCTCATTTATCGACTCTAGAATACCGAATTTTACCGATTCGGTATTCTAGATTCGGTAAATGAGATGTAGCTAAAAATTCTGTATTTTTTACCGAATCGGTAGGATTCAGTAATTACCGAATCGGTATTTACCGATTCGGTAAGTAATTGTCATTGATTCCTAGGCCCATAGGAATCAATGTCAATTACCGAATCGGTAAATACCGGTAAAAATACCGAATTTTCAAGGGGAACAGGGTGTCACTTTGACACCCTGTTGCACCCCTGATTTTGGCTTGTTTGCCATGTAACACACATACATGCCCTTAGGGCATGTGTGTGTGCCACATGGCACAGGTGTACATGCAGAGATGTGTAAGGATTGCAGGTTGGTTCCACAGGAGCGTCAGGAATCCGAAGAAAAGTCCGCAGCCTTCCCCTACGGCCTTCCGACTCTATCAAGCACTAGAGTACGAGAGACACGCCAGGGGAAAACAGGGAAACAAAACAAGGAAAGGTGGGGAGTGAAATGATGATGTTCAATGGTGATCTTCTAGATTCTATGTGTGATACATCAATTGATGAACTGGACAACTGGTGGGCTGCAAATGAAGGTAAGTATGTAACAACAATCTGCACACTGAAAGAACACGCTAAGAAATCTATAAACAACAACAGCACATACCCCTGGTTACTATCTTGTAAAAGAACGTACATGTAGCGCCTCTATGAGAAACTTCATCAGGAGCTGTGCCAAAAATGACATAAGGGGTTAGCGAGCAAGTACAATACGTGGTAGTGACAGTACTGTGTGATTGATATCTTTCTCACTTTAATTATCTTGTAGAAGTTCTGAAGAACCCTTCACAAGCGAGTGGTCTAACAAGAATGGTATGTTTGACTCTTCTTATGATGACTTGACCCGCTATAAAAAAGAACATAACATCTATCACTCGTGAATGTGCACAAAGTAAGACAAAATATAAAGCAGCGCAAAGAGCGCTGTTACCGTGATTCTTTGACAGAGAGGCTGAAGTCCAAAATGGTCCACGCAAGGATAGCTCCAAACACAGGGCGGAGAAAACCAGGATAACCAATCCAGAAAGGGGAAATACGGAGGGCGGAATAAATGGAAGGGGAACGAACAATAGGGAAACCTAACTATTCTATCTAAGGGGCAAAAAACGAAGGAAAGCAGGAAAACTCAAAGCTGAGCCCAGCCGGATGGCGGAGCTAAGCCCGGCCGCCGGGCGGAACTCAAGGGAAGGTGAAAGGGATGGCTCCTGCAGAGTGTTGAGCCCAGCGGGATGGCGGAGCAATGCCCGGCCACCGGGCGGGACTCCAAGGAAAGCAGGAAGTGGTTCACGGCGAAAGTCGTGAAGTGGCAGCACTCGTGCAAAATTGCACCAAAGGGACGCCTGGAAAACAACAGCGTGTAAGCACAGGAACTCCAGGCTAAAACGGAAGTCAGGCACAGGAAACTAGGACGGATGCGGAAACGAGGGGAGCTTGACGCAAGAACGTGAAGCGTCGCTCCTTGTTTCCCGTTGCTTTAAATAACATAATTCTTAAAGGGACAGTGTAGGGGAGTCCCGAGGCATGACAGTACACTCCCCCCACAATGCTCCCCTCCCGGTTTGGGCTTATCAGGATATCTTTGATGAAACACTCTCAGCAATCGTGGAGCATGGACATTGGACGCTGGCTCCCACGTGCGTTCTTCCATACCATATCCCTTCCAATGAACCAAGTATTGCAATGTGTTTCTTACTCTCCGGGAATCTATGATGGCCCCAACCTCATACTCTTCCGAATCTTGCAGAGTTACAGGAGCAGGTCTTACAGGAACTTTAGTCCCAGGTTCAACCGGTTTGAGTAGCGACACATGGAATACTGGATGGATCTTAAAGGAGGGAGGTAGAATGAGTTTGATGGCAACAGGATTGATCACCTTCTCCACCCTGTAAGGACCTATGTATTTGGGGTTAAACTTGCGCGGACCCCCCAGAGTAATGTATTTAGTGGAGAGCCAGACCTCATCTCCTGGTGTGTAAATGGGTTCTAATCTCCTGTGTAGATTAGCCCCTTCGGTGTATCTCACCTTTGCCATTTCAAGACTCTCTAATGCTCTCTTCTGTACTTCGTGTAGTCTTTCTACCCTGTCTGAAGCAGCAGGGGTTGGACAATCGGTAGGGACACCGGAGGGCAACAACCTGGGGTGATAACCATATGTGCAAAAGAAAGGTGAGGTTTTGATGGAGGAGTGTATGCTGTGGTTGTAAGAGATTTCAGCTAACCAGACTAACTCATCCCAATCCTCCAGGGTTTGCAACATCTGATTCCTTATGTACTGCTCAAAACACTGGTTGACCCTCTCTGTTTGCCCGTCTGACTGTGGATGGTGACTGGAAGACAAACGGACATCTATTTGGAGTAGGGAACATAAACTCCTCCAGAATCGTGACACAAATTGTGCCCCTCTATCGGACACCAGAACAGAAGGAAAACCATGTAGTCGAACTATATGTTGCATGAATATGGATGCCAGCTCTACTGCAGTGGGTAAGCCCTTTAAAGGCACAAAATGAGCCATCTTAGTGAATAGGTCTACTACCACTAACAATGTATTGTTCTTCAGTTTTGTGAGCGGTAGTTCCACTATAAAATCATGAGACACAGTATGCCAAGGACCTGAAGGAGAAGGTAAGGGCATGAGAAGGCCCACTGGATTGAGACGTGACACTTTGGTTTGAGCACATACAAAACATGTCTTCACAAAATGTTCAATGTCTCTCAGCATAGTAGGCCACCAAAAACGTTCACGCACTGCTTCTATGGTTCTTTTGATCCCGGGATGACCTGCTACTGGATGAGAATGGTACCATTGCAGGACCTGTTCCTGTAGCTCTTTTGACGGCAACACCACTCCCCCTTGTACCCGTACCAGTCCTCTTCTCAGAGACATTTCCTGTGCTCCTACCACTTGCATCATGTCTACCGAAACTTGACTAGTTCTGACCAGTGTTAGGAATTCATCCTCATTCTGTATGGTTCCTATGAAGTTAGCTCTGGGAATGATGTTGACTTGCTCAATGGGGTCTGAAGGGATATCAAAACCCAATCGTGACAGGGCATCCGCCTTGCCGTTTTTCCTCCCAGGTCTGTATTGGACAGTGAAGTCGAATTCACTAAAATATTGTGACCAGCGTAACTGTCTCATGGATAGAGCCTTGGCTGATTTGAGGTACTGGAGGTTTCTGTGGTCGGTATACACTACAGCAGGATATCTAGCCCCCAAGAGATACTGCCTCCACTCCTCAAATGCCTTTTTAATGGCTAAAAGTTCTTTGTCCCCTACGGCATAATTGTATTCAGCAGGAGTGAACTTATGCGAGTAATAGGCAACTGGATGGCACTCGCCAGTCACTGCATCCGCTTGGGACAGCACACCTCCTACGACCACTTGAGAAGCGTCCACTTCCACCACAAAGGGTAATGCTGGATCCGGATAACGCAAGACAGGAGCACTAGTGAACGCCTTCTTCAAGAGTCAAAAGGAAAGATCTGCCTCACCAGACCATACAAAGGGAACACCTTTCTTCAAAAGAGCTGTCACAGGTGATATCAAGGTAGAGAAATCACGGATGAACCGTCGATAAAAGTTGGCTAGACCCAGAAAGCTTTGGATCTCTTTTACCGAACGAGGAGCAGGCCATGCTAACACAGCCTCTACCTTGGAGGTATCCATACTAAGACCTCTAGGGGATACAACATATCCCAAAAAGGGTACTTCCCTAGTGTGAAAGGTACACTTTTCTAGCTTGCAATACAAATGATTGTCAAACAACCGTTCCAATACATTGCGTACATGTTGTTGGTGTTCAGTCAAGGTACAAGAAAATATTAACAAATCATCTATGTAAGCAATCACATAGATCTCAAGCATGTCTTTTAATACTTCGTTAATGAAGAATTGAAAGGCCGCAGGGGCATTGCATAGCCCGAAGGGCATTACAAGATACTCAAAGAGACCGTATTTGGTGCAAAAGGCAGTCTTCCATTCGTCTCCCTCCTTGACACGCACTAGATGGTAAGCCCCACGTAAGTCTAACTTAGTGAAATATTGGGCACTGCGTATCTTGTCAAGGAGAGAGGTGATGAGAGGCAGGGGGTAACGGTTCTTGATTGTGACATCGTTCAACTTCCGATAATCAATGCAGCATCGCAGACCCCCTTCTCGTTTTGGAATGAAGAATAAAGAAGAAGAGGCCGGGGACCGAGATTGCCGGATGAACCCTTTCTTAAGCATGGAATCTAGATAGTCCCTTAAATATACATTCTCCTTTTCTGTAAGGGCGTAAACTCTGCTGCAAGGAATCCTAGCTCCTGCCTCGAGATCGATACGGCAGTCATATACTCTGTGTGGGGGAAGAACCTCTGCTTCCTTAACATCAAAGACTGCCTGTAGGTCTTGGTAACAGGGCGGTAAGGTCAGACTGGACATATTACTGTCGCTGTCTCTACTTAAATCTTCTGCAGCTGCCCCCACTACGGGTGAAGGAACGACAGAAGGAAATGTCACTGTAGACGTTTCCCAATTGATAACAGGATTTTGAGACCTCAACCATGGGATACCCAACAATACCGGAAATTGTGGTGAACAAATTAAATCGAACATCACTTCTTCATGATGATCAGGATCTATAGTCATGTGAATGGGAGTGGTACGTTGGGTTACGGGGCCAGAACTAAGAGAACTGCCATCTATCGTAGTGACGGTACTGGCTGTCTCCTTCTTAGTATAGGTTAACATATTCTCTTTTGCCCACTCTTGGTCCATGTAGTTTCCTGACGCCCCAGAATCAATCATTACCAATACGTGTAAACCAAGTGCACCCTGAGCCATATGTGCCGAAATGTATAGATGATTCGTAGGAGCGGTGCTAAGGTCAGAAGAAGAGACTGTAAGACCAGATCTACCTGGGTTCCTCGTCTCACAAGAACCCAGGCTTGCTAGTTTCCCGAAAACTTGGTTTGTGTGGGCTTGGGTTTCACCAGACAGTCCCGCAAAAAATGACCTGCTTTACCACAATAAAGACAAAGCCGAAGAGTTCTTCTCCTCTGTCTTTCTTCTGGAGTCAAAGGTCCTCTAACTATACCTATCTGCATAGGTTCATTGTCTTCACTGACTTTCTCAGGAGCGCTCTTTTTCTCCTTTGTGCCAGCGTATCGGTACTCATGCTTCCCTCTCTCTTTCTTTCTTTCTTGGCAGCGATGATCGATCTTTACTACTAAATCAATTAATGCCGAACAGGAGGTGGGAAGGTCGACTATTTGGGATAGAGCGTCCTTCAATTCATCCCGTAAGCCCCTGTAAAAAATAGTACTCTGTTTTACTTCAGGCCATTCGGATTCAACCACCAAGCTGCGAAATTTGGTTATATAAGAAACTAAAACTTGGGTACCCTGTTTAAGGTCTAATAACTCAGTATCAGCTGAATGAGTATACATATGTCTATCAAATAGTTTGCGGAATTCTCGCCTAAAAGATGAGTAGCTATGTGTAGGAGAGTAGGGTCTGCAATCCTATGATCACCCAGATTTTTGCTTTTTGCTGCACTGGTTTACGACTTTCCCTGGCTGTGGGCCTGCTAATCAGACCCACAGCCTAGCTGTTCTCTCTATCCAAATTGTACTCAGGTACTGAATTGGCACTGGGCCCTCTCCAAGTCCCTGTACCCAGGGCTGAGGTGTACCCAGAAGTCTCCCAGGGGCTGAAGCATGTATTATGCCACCCCTGGGCTGACTAACTAAACTGACACAACTGGCTGCACGACAGCTGGGGCAAGGTGGTGTACTCACCCTTTGCTGTAGATATAGTATACCTATATCTAACCCTAAAATGGACACACAGATCTCCTATCAGTCACTCCTATGGCAGGCCTTAACAATCCTGAAGGCAGAGTGCTTGGAATCGTGTGAGATGGTGCTCTGGCATGAGCTGAGCCTGTCTGCGGCTTTCGGGATCCATCCCTTAGCCGTTTCCATGATATCGCATACCATATACTCTTAAGTGCATTATAATCCTCGCGGTTATATGCCAACTCTGGTATCGCTTTATCAAAACATGTCGAGTAAGGTGTCATACGAATTGGAATACTAACCCCTCGCCAATTCTGGCGACGGGGTTAGCATTCCACCCTTCTAGAGGGACACGACATGTATGTAACCCCTAACCCCGGTTAAAGTCAAACAGAGCCTCAGCTCCACAAAATGGATGCTGCCACCGAGACACAAGTCTGCCCTCCTGCTGCTGGGAGTCCTCCCAGAGCAGGAGATAAGGACAAAGGGTTTCCTGCCAGGGGCGGTGCCAGCACCGTCCCAGACAGGGTTTTGTGTATTGTAGGTAGGCAGGGCTTTAGAGGAAGGTGACTGCACGTGGCACCCCGGGGCTCACTGTGCATAGGCTGGCTGGAACCAGTTCCAGGGTCACTCCAGACCCTGTGCTGGGGAAAAGCCCGCCAAGGAAGTGGGTGTAACCACCCCCCTCCTAGTCCCACCCCTAGGGCAGGACTTAGTCGCGTGCCAGCCCCTTTTTACAGGATAAAGGTAGGAACTGGCCCCCTTCCAAATCAGATCATCTTTGAATCCTGAAACTACTTTCCACGAAAGGAACTCAAGACTTCTTCCTAAGATTTCTCCCTTGTGACTAAGGAGTAGTCACCCTGCATCCGCAGGCACCATCTTAAGAACACTGCGGTCTGCTGCAAGTCTCTCCTCCGGATCAAGACTGCCCAGCTCGACGAGAACCGGCTTCCCTGGCACCTCTGACCTCTACCTGCATCATCAGTCACGCTGAGATTCGTGGGTGTGACGAGACCTCGAGGGACCGGCCATCTTCAAGACTGCACGACTTCTTTCCAGCAAGCCCGCCGAGTAATTTCTTGGTGAGTGCTTTGGGGTCCGAGAAGCCCCGACCCTGAGCAGCTCCAGCACCGAAGTGCAGCCTCCCAGCATCTCCACGATCTGCGTGGGGCCCTTCTGCTTTTTGCTGCTCACCGCGTTGTTTGGCTACTAGCCCGCTGGCTTGTGGCCTTCTGAACGACGCCCGACGACATTTCTGCTGCTGGTCTGGTTGCTCCAGGCTGGCCCTTGCTCCCTTCCAAAAGAGGAGCACCCCGGACCCTCCTGGTCCACTCAAGACGCCATTTTGAGTCCACCGCGTGGGCTTGAATTAGCCAAGGCTTGTGGCCCAATCCTGGGTAACTTCGACGCCGACAGCTTCATCCATCGTGGGACAGCTCGCCTCTCCATCCTGGTCGCCGACAACGCCTCCTGGTCCGTGAGATCTGCAGAGCCAGCGTCGCCCACTCACCTAGTCGAGGTGACTTCGCCCGGTGCCATCCTGGTGCCCACTTAATCACTGGCTAGTGATTCAAGAACTTGGTCCCCTCTGCTTTCAGGTTTCTTCTTCCTCGATCCAGGCTTGGATCCAACGAACTTTCCTTCACTGGTCGCCTGCCAGCAACTTCCTCCTTCCAGGCTCCTGGTCCGGCAACGAGATCCCCGACGTCTTTTCAGACCTATGCAGCTGCAGCCCCTGGGCTAGGTAACTTCGGCACTTCGGTGTCCCAGCATAGCCTCACTATCCTAGGGTCAGGATCCACTGTCGTTTTCTTCCCACCAGGTCGGGTTCGCCCGTGAACACTAACTTTGCCTTTACTAGCTTCCATAGACTTTGTCCCGCATCCCGCGTGAGAGTGCACACTCTGCACCCGAGTCCCCTAGGTCTCCTAGAAGTAATCTAACGATTCTATAGTCAAGTCCTAGCGAGTCCAAAGCCTATTAGTACTGTACTTACCTGCTAGTAATTTCGCATTCCACTTTTAAAGTATATGGTTTTTCGTGCCCCTCGGGCATTTGTGTATAACGTGCTAACTTAAGTATTTTCATAAGAGTTTTGTTGTGTGCTTAGCACCCTGTCCTCATAAAGAGTACAGGGTTGTTGTGATTCTAATAAATACACTGTTTATTTTCATAACACTTGTGTGGTGTCCTTTCACTGGGTGTTCAAGGGGTAATGTGATGGTAAAACAGCTGGCTTAACACGCCCTCTAGAGTCTTAGCCTTAGACTGCTCGTATCCATGCTACTAGGATAGCTGGTCTATAAGGTTGACTTACAACCAATCATCAATAAGGGTTGTTTGGACTGATATATAGTGATCACTAGAATAGTGAACACTGCACATCAGGCCAACTTCTCACACTATGTAATAAAGGGTCATCTCTGTCTACTAATGGAATTGCCCAGTCAGCCGCTGACCCACTAAGGTATGAGATCACAAAGGCTACCTTGGCCTGATCTGAGGGAAAACAGGCGGCTTTACATGAAAAGTGTAATTGACATTGGCTAAGGAAAGCAGCGCATCGTGCTGCATCTCCTGCAAACCTCTCAGGGGGTGCCAGCGGAATGATAGGGGGAGTGGTCACTTGTACTACTGGCGTTCCCCCACCTGTAGCCCCCGAAGGTTGGTGCCTCTGAATTGTGTCTACCCTTGCCATTAGAGTTTGTGTCTCTACCTGCAGACTACCTAACATACCCGCTAGATCTGCCAGGGTTACTGCTTCGAGATCCATGACGCTCGGGCAGAACGTACCACGTGGGCTTCACGTTCTGTAAGGATTGCAGGTTGGTTCCACAGGAGCGTCAGGAATCCGAAGAAAAGTCCGCAGCCTTCCCATACGGCCTTCCGACTCTATCAAGCACTAGAGTACGAGAGACACGCCAGGGGAAAACAGGGAAACAAAACAAGGAAAGGTGGGGAGTGAAATGATGATGTTCAATGGTGATCTTCTAGATTCTATGTGTGATACATCAATTGATGAACTGGACAACTGGTGGGCTGCAAATGAAGGCAAGTATGTAACAACAATCTGCACACTGAAAGAACACGCTAAGAAATCTATAAACAACAACAGCACATACCCCTGGTTACTATCTTGTAAAAGAACGTACATGTAGCGCCTCTATGAGAAACTTCATCAGGAGCTGTGGCAAAAATGACATAAGGGGTTAGCGAGCAAGTACAATACGTGGTAGTGACAGTACTGTGTGATTGATATCTTTCTCACTTTAATTATCTTGTAGAAGTTCTGAAGAACCCTTCACAAGCGAGTGGTCTAACAAGAATGGTATGTTTGACTCTTCTTATGATGACTTGACCCGCTATAAAAAAGAACATAACATCTATCACTCGTGAATGTGCACAAAGTAAGACAAAATATAAAGCAGCGCAAAGAGCGCTGTTACCGTGATTCTTTGACAGAGAGGCTGAAGTCCAAAATGGTCCACGCAAGGATAGCTCCAAACACAGGGCGGAGAAAACCAGGATAACCAATCCAGAAAGGGGAAATACGGAGGGCGGAATAAATGGAAGGGGAACGAACAATAGGGAAACCTAACTATTCTATCTAAGGGGCAAAAAACGAAGGAAAGCAGGAAAACTCAAAGCTGAGCCCAGCCGGATGGCGGAGCTAAGCCCGGCCGCCGGGCGGAACTCAAGGGAAGGTGAAAGGGATGGCTCCTGCAGAGTGTTGAGCCCAGCCGGATGGCGGAGCAATGCCCGGCCACCGGGCGGGACTCCAAGGAAAGCAGGAAGTGGTTCACGGCGAAAGTCGTGAAGTGGCAGCACTCGTGCAAAATTGCACCAAAGGGACGCCTGGAAAACAACAGCGTGTAAGCACAGGAACTCCAGGCTAAAACGGAAGTCAGGCACAGGAAACTAGGACGGATGCGGAAACGAGGGGAGCTTGACGCAAGAACGTGAAGCGTCGCTCCTTGTTTCCCGTTGCTTTAAATAACATAATTCTTAAAGGGACAGTGTAGGGGAGTCCCGAGGCATGACAAGATGTGCATGTACACAGGTATTCGTTATTTACCACCAAATAGTATTTCGTGGTAAATAACGCATCGGTAAGGGCCTGTGGCACTGTTTAAAGTGCCACCTACATCTGGCTTTACCGATTCCGTTTTTTACCGAATCGGTACATTTACCGAATCGGTACATTTACCGAATCGGTAAATTTGAAGGCCCCTACATCTCCATTTGCAAATACCGGTCGGTAACGGTCGAAATCGGCCGTTACCGACCGGTATTTGCCGACCTACATCTGGCCCTTGGAGGCCATTGCCGCATGTACAGAATGAGTCACAAAAACTTGGGTATCACTATCCGCTTCTTTCATGACCAATTTTAACCATCGGGCTATTGTAGCAGAAGATACTGGTTTAAACTATTTCTGGAATGCAATAAACCATTGTGTCGATCCCTCCAGTCATTAGAGTTGTGTACATTCTTTGTATGCTTTAGAAATTGAACTGCACACAGCTTAGCATTGTTATGTACTCTATTGTTGTACTCTATACAATGAGAAAAAGTTTTTTTGCAGCCAGTTATGATAAAATAATCCCCCTGTGGAGTGAAAACACTACCTGTAAGATCCAGAACTCTCACATCCAAAGTACGTCTGCAGGGCTGATAGACACAAAAGCATAGCTAGCTTAGTTGGCAATTGTTTCCTGGATAACAGAGCATTATTCGGCCATCTGTCAAAGAGAGCCAGGACCAAAGAAATGTCCCATAAATCTGAATACTTCACTTTAGGAGGGTTAGCCACTCGGATGCTTTTAAGCAACTTACACACCACTGGATGCATACCTACCAGTCACCTGGCTATGACCTGCTGATATTGCAAATTGGAAATTATTTACTGAACAATAAGACAAACCATACAAAGCTTTTTCTGACAGAAAATTCACAACTTGGGATAATTCTGCCCCCACAGAATCTATGTGCCGTTCCAAGCCCCAACGTGCCCAGCATTGCCAAGCTGACGAGGATCTCTTTCTGGTGGAAGGGTCCCAGGCTTGTTGATTGAATATGGAAGCTGTATTCGAAATGCCTGAGAGTTCCCATTGTTGCCTTAAAGCCTCCATGCCATCAGGGACAAATGCTCCGACTTTATCATTGGATACAGTTCTCCGTGAGGGCCCTGGATCATCATCCGAGACCAAGGAAGTATCCGGGGGCAATCGCAGGTAATTTCCAACAGAATTGGGAACCAAGGTTGTGATTTCCACAGAGGCGTCACCAGAACCACCTCCGCCATTTGCCAGGCTACCTGGGTTGCCACTCTGGGAATGAGAATAAATGGGGAAAATGCAGAGTTCAGAGTCATTGACAAGTCTTTGCAGAAAGCGTTGTCGCTCTCGCTAGCATGTCCGGCCTCCAACTGAAGAACGCCTGTAGCTGTCGATTCAAGCGGGAGGCGAACAGATCAATTTTGCAAGGGCTCCACATTGCCTGTTACATTGAAACAGACGTATATCCCTATTACCGATATCTGGTGACTAAGGCAATAGTGCAAAAAATCTTTGGCTATTTCCACCAGAAGGGACGACCTTGTGTCTCCCAACTTGTTGATTTATCTCACCGCCATGTTGTCTAGCCCAAGGAGGATGCAACAAGAGACTTGTTTGGGAGAAAATGTCCATATGGCAAACGACCCTGCTAACAATTCCAGATAGTTGATGTGTAGAGATAGTTCCTCAAGCGACCACCTGCCTCCGGTGAAGATATCTCTGCAGCACACTCCCCAGCCCCATCAGCTGGCATCTGCCTCTATTATCACCACTGGTTGGGATCCAAAGATGGCTCTGTCGTTCCACGCATCCACGTGTCTCAACCACCAGTGAATTTCCTACCTCACTTCTTGTGTCAGCTGAACTAGATCTGTGTATGACAGTCCTTTGTGGAGGTGTAGGATTTTTTATCTCTGAAGAGCCCGGTAATTAAGAGGGCCCAGAAATATGTCCTGGAATGAAGAAGCCAACAATCCCACTAATCTGGCTATTGTTCATAGAGACACTTCCTGTCGAGATAGGACAGATGTCAGTTCTTCTTGAGATCTCGTAATTTGGACTTGGGAAGTTTCAGTTGATCTGTCTGGGAGTCTATGACAAATCCGAGGAATTCTATCGTCTGAGATGGACAAAAGACTGATTTGGGTTTGTTGATGACAAAACCCAATTTCTGCAAGAGTGTTATTGTCATCTATAAGTTGAGGGTGGCCAATGCGTGTACTTGAGCCATGATTAGTATATCATCTATGTACACTATCATGCATATTCCCTGCCCTCTCAGATGGGCTATCACCCGCTTCATTACTTTGTGAAAAACCATGGAGCCAAAGAAAGCCCGAAAAGGAAGGGCCGAATATTCCAACCACTTGTTCCTCCACCAGAATTGTAGGAAACGCTGGTGAGGAAGGGAGATGGAGATCGTCAATTACACATCTTTGAGGTCCAAACGGACCATCCAATCTCCTTTCCTCAGTAGGTCTGCTAAGAGATGGATACCCTCTATCTAGAAATGTTTGTACACTATGAAACGATTGAACTCTCTTAGATTTAGAACCAATCTGTGACCACCTCCCTTCTTTTGAACCAAGAAGACGTTTCTGCAGAATCTGTGAGCCTCGCTGTCACAGTAAGCCACTGCATGTTGTTGCAGCAGTTCCTCTATTTCTAAATCTATAAAAACACCCTCTCGATGAGAAAACTGAGTTGTTTTGGGTACGAATCTTTCTGAGGAGTCCAGGTGAAAGCCTAGTATTGTTTGTAATGTACATGCGTCCTGTGACAGAGTCCTCCAATCGTGGAAGAGGAACTGGGTACGACCCCTAAAAAGTAACTCTGATGTATTGACAAGTCTTCGCTGAGGAATTCTGGGATTGGAATTCCGCTCTATGTCTGCCTCTGTTGAAATGGTGTCTGTTGAATCTTTGACAGGTGGGGTAGAAGGTACCACCTCTGGTAGAGTCCTAATCACCTCTGCCCCGCGCATAGCCTCTGATGATAGGAGTGGCCTGGCGAGCGTCCCCTGCCTCGCATAGCCCTGTTTAAAAGGCCCGCTTGGAAGACCCTCTTGAAGTTAGGCTGAGCTTTGTCTAAAGACGTAAATGTACCAACATATTCAGAGTCATCTTTGACAAAGAGATTACCCTCTGGGCGGGCTTGGTCTACGCAAGACAGTGCTTGAAATTCCTTTTCGCCAGAGCAGATCAGGATGAACCCCAATGATGAAGCATGCCACCAAGGGGACAACCTGGTGGGTGAGGGTTTTCTAAGAAAAACAATGTTTTTCTGATCTTTTCCATCGCAGTGAAGATATTTGCTTCTGTCCCGCAAGTTGTTTTTTTCTATTTGTTAAGGGTTGCACAGCAAAGGCCATCTCCTTTCAGTTAAACAGAGGGTTTTGCGAGTGTATATATATATATATATATATATATATATATATATATATATATATATATATATATATATACATGTATGTATAATTTATTTTTCATTTTCATTATACACTATATATATGTTTGTCTACAGAGAAGGAGGATTAATTCCTCTGGACTCCAGCGGTTCCTTGATACAAGAGACAGGAAAAAGACTGTTTAAACCAACCTTTTTAAACAGTCGGTAAGCATAGCCCTTGTAGTATTTCATACGAGTTCCCTCACACCTCTTTTGAAGTATTTTATTTTGTATTCTATTTGACAGATTGATCTTTATGATTTTTTGCTGTCGATTGAACTAGAAGAGCATTTCGCCTCTAATACAGTGTACAATCACCACCATCGTCCATTTTTGGACAGTTACAAGGTATTAACACCATGCATGGAGAGTTTGTAGTAATGCCTTCACGATGGGATAATGCATGCGACCTTTATTCACTATAGAGGACACCTGATAGTTTAGAAAGACAGGAATTGTTTTTTTCCTCTTTTATGCACACGCTTTAATAGATCACACTTGGGTGATTTTGCTTTAGTCTTTTTACTCATTTTTTTTACTCGTGCTTTTCATTACGAGGGGCAATTATCAATGGGTCAGAGATATATGGTGTTTACTTGGAAATATCTCAGAATTGTGTATTTAGCAGTCCTCGAGTATGTACGTATAAATATTTTTTGTTTCTAGATATGGTTCTTAAAAAGCCCTAGTCCTGATGAGGCCCATAATTGTTCGTGCTGACACGCGTCGACATTTGAATATCAAGACACCATCAAATGTGAAGGATCGTCAGAAAATCTCTGATTAGGAGTTGGTTAAAAAAGAGAGGTTTAAATAGATATATACCGCATAAGGCTCCTATTTATTCTATGGTTGATCTTGTTTTTGATAGGAATGCTTCTAATATAATTCTCAAAACATCATTTGTTAAAAAAGAGGGGCTACAATTGATTTAAGTGTGTATATTGTGTATATATTTGTGTATATTTGATAATTGTAGCGAATTTATATGTGGTTTGTGTATATATGTGAAAGTGAAGTAAATATGTATATGTTGTGGTTGATAAAAAACATCAAGATAACAAAAAATATACTAAAAATAAAAACAAATAAATACATAATAGATCTTGTATTGTGTGGTACGTTTGGTCACAGAGGAATTTTCAAGAATACAGATTGATTCTCTGGTTCATTGGTTTGAGATAGTAAGAGATAATTTATAGATCTTTTTACTTTAATTGAGATTCACTTTTCCTTTCCTAGGCATCATTTTTTGCTGTGATATTTTTATATTTTTCCCAGATGCCATAGGGTTACTTGGGTTGCCCCCTGGTTTAATATGATCTCCTTTCAGTTCAGCACAAAAAAATTACTTCAGGCTATTTTAAGGTCATCCCAAGATACAATGGGAACACTCCCTCAAGGCCTATATTTCTGTTATCATAAGAATTGAATCAATTTATGGGCTCAGTAATCAATGAAATCATTTCAGTGACACTAACATTTATAATTTGATTGTCATTGTTTATTTAATTTCTTTGTATATTTTACTAGCAGCCCGCCCCGACGTTGTCCGGGGGCAATGAGGCTTCAGGGCCAACCACCCGCCCAGGCCCCCGCCCACCCCGGCCTCCGCCCGCCCCGACATTGTCCGTGCATGCTCATGCACGCACACGGACCAGATGGACCTGTACACACATATGCGCATCTACGTCCTTGCATTGTTTCTTATTGCTTTTTTTCTGCTGCTGCACAGCTTCGGGAAAAAGCATTTCTGTTTGCCCACGCTGCACAGCACTATTAGCTTTGCTAATGCTGTTTTGTTTTTGTATTCAGGGACGGACACGGACCAGATGTAAGCAGGGCCAACCGCCCGCCCCCTCCGGCCCCCTTCGGCCCCCTCCCGCCCGACCCCCTCCCGCCCGACTCACTACCGCCCCGACATTTTCCGTTTCCCTTTGCCTTACCTGATCCGCCGCTCCTCCCCGCGCTCCTCATTTCACTGCCGCTCCATGTCCGCCGCTCCTCCTCGTCATCACGCACGTCGCGGCCAGCGCTACGGCGCAGCCGGCGCTACTTTCAGGGGACTACTTTTTTTTTTAAGTTTAATTTTTACATTTACGTTTAATTTTTATTTTTTCTAGCCTATGTCCATCTGCACACCCTGACAATTTCAACGATGTATTGGGTGTGTGGATTGGCGCTATGGTTCCCGAGTTTACCTGGCTCAAAGGTTTGTGTTCTATCTTTATAATAGTAGTATAGATATAGACTAGCAGCCCGTCCCGACGTTGTCCGGGTATGAATTGCTGCCGGCCAGTAGTATATTGTTTTGTAGGATTTCGTTTTGATAGCATTTCTTATCTGTGACAGGCCTGTGAAACGCTCTGATTCCCAGTGCACTGCTGATGCACTTAAGAGTGCGCGTTCAGTAGTGTGTGAACACGAGTTTCCCTACTTTATTTTTCCTTGCAATATTATATAGCGCGAACTCACCAACATGGCATGAGCACAATTTACATTACAGAAGAACACATTCATTTGTGGTAGGCACGGGAGACAAAGAGATTTGCATGGAATCACAGGATGTTGAGCTGATCCCGAGATTCAAACGTAGATCCCCAGCTCTAAAGTTCGCAATTCTAGAACTTGTGGCGGGAGGTGTGTCTAAAAGTGTATGTCGGTGCTGGCCATCAATGAGAGAGACCTGTGCATTTTTCAAATCGGTGGTGAAAAAATATGAGTATGTTGCTGGAGATGTGGGCCGCCATGCCACCAATGTACTTACCGGGGGAGGGTAAACACCCATTATTCCGCAACTTTCTTTCCGCATACCATCACTCCGCATACTTTCATTACGAAATTACCATGACTCCGCAATGCCATTATAACACATGGCATTCCATTTTATATGCTTTTACCACACATACATTTACAACGAAATCCGTTGTAAATGCATGAATGGTAAAAGCATTTTTTTTTTAATGTTTGGATAAGGTAAGTATGGGTATAGGGGTATATGTTTTGGGGTACTGAGATATATGTTTAGGGGTGTTTGGGTATTTTAAGGGTTCAGATATAGTTTTGGGTTATGGGGTACAGGGGTAGTTTTAGGGTTCAGGGATAGGTATTGGTTTTGGGATACAGGGGTATTTTTAGGGTTCAGGGCTAGGTTTGGGTTTTGGGGTATAGGAGTATTTTTAGGGTTCAGTGGTAGGTTTGGGTTTTGGGGTAAAGGGGTATTTTAAGGGTTCAGGGTTAGGGTTGGGTTTTGGGGTACAGGGGTATTTTTAGGGTTCAGGGCTAGGTTTGGGTTTTGGGGTACAGGGATATTTTAGGGGTCAGGGGTAGGTTTGGCTTTTGGGGTACAGGGTTATTTTTATGGTTCAGGGCTAGGTTTGGGTTTTGGGGTACAGGGGTATTTTTAGGGTTCAGGGGTAGGTTTGGGTTTTGGGGTACAGGGGTATTTTTAGGGTTTAGGGATAGGTTTGGGTTTTGGGGTACAGGGTATATTTATAGGGTTAAGATGGGTTAGTGTTTAAGGGTGTTGGGGTATTTTAAGGAGTAAGGGTGGGTTATGATTATGGGGTGCAGGGGTATTTAAAGGGAGCAGGGTGGACACCCGGAGCTGGAATGTACAGAACCTGGGAAGAAAAAACAATGAAATATTGGGCACATCGCTCACTTTCTTCCCCCGTAATTCCGCGCACTGCACACGCCCATGCCCCCAGCACACACCCACAGCACAAGATATGAGACATGGCATGAAGGGCGGAACGTACCACACGCCCCCAGCATTTGTCACGCCCCCAGCACACGCCCACAAGGGACTACTTTGCTGGCACGGTTCTTTTACCTTTTAAATGTATATGGTGGGCGTCTGCATAGCCTATGTCCTTCTGCTGCAACTGCCCTTTCCAACGCTGTATTGGGTGTTGTGATTGGTGCTGTGGTTCCTGAGATTACCCGCCTCAAAGGTTTGGGCTCTCTCTTTATTATATTAGTATAGATAACAATTTTTTTTTTCCTTTATTCATCTTTAAAACTTGTTTTTGGTGTATATGTTACAATAAAAATTGATATTGTTATCACATCAAGTACAAAAACATACATAATGTACTATTAAACAAGGAAACCCCCGGAGAAAATCACATCAATATATCAAAACAAAATTCATTCAAACACATACAAACTCATACAACAATCACACAAAATGCATCTGGGAGAAGGGGAGACTGTATATAGCAAGATCTCCACAACCAGTTTTAGTAAATATGTTCAAAAGGGTCTGAACATAGGGTCAACCCGCGTTTCGGCAATATATGAAGAATAGTAAAATCACCTTCTTCAGGACCTTTCCTGATACCCACACAAATCTCACAAAACCCAGGGGACCTGAAAAGACATAAATATTAAGTATTATGAGCCCATCCTTTTAAATGTATTAATTGATTGGACCAAGATTCAAAAAACACCAACGTTATTAACACAGACAAAAAGTTACATTTATTAGGACCCACACCACAAAACTGTGTTACTCCCAATACTTACCAATGGGAGTATTATAAATAAATAACAGTATTAGGCAGTGGAGAAGCAGACCAGGACACTTGAATACTGTATGCTGTGCGGACTTTATTTGCAGTGCTCAAAAACAAGGGATTATGGGGCTTGAAGTCTTGCTTTCCCGACTCTCTTCTGTCGTCTTGGATTGGTTCCTGCCTTCTCCTCTGAGTCGGTTACTGGGAACGCTGTTACTCCATGGGCCGCAGTTTACACAAGGAATAGGAAAAAGGGAAAAACAAATAAAGAAGTTGTAAGGAAGGTGGTTTGCCTTCTCTGGGTTGTCGCGGGAAGCAGGGAGTGTAGAGGGATGTCACCAAATACCGTCACCAGTGTTTGTCATGCACAGACGTGAGCTGACTAGAATGCCGGTCGGGTCAGTTTTTATCTCCGCTGACATGCCCTCCCTTAGGACCGTCGATAGCACGCCCCCAGGCAAAGCCTAACCTTCCACGTACCTTGTGCAGCCACGACCCTCCAGGGCTGTGGCGGGCTTCTGTGTATTACCAGCTAGGGTCTGGCTGCCCGTCTTTTCTGCCTCCTGCCGTTCCTGCTTCTAGGGGGCTCTCTCCTGTCGACGACTGCTCCTCGATCAGCTGTTGGGTTCCCGAGGTTTTCCATGGTCGGATGACAAAAGTCTCCACCAGGGTCTTCTCCGGCTCCGAATCTGACGTCTGTGTGAGTCCCAGAGAGAGCAACCCTCCTTCGGCGTCTTCCGTCTTAAGCCTCAGTAAGTCAGGTGATTCGCCCATGTGACTCTGGAACGTTATGGGCTTAAAGGCACAGTGCTCCTCGGAGTGGGTCTGAAAATATAGAAGCGGACATGGAGAGAGTTAAGGGGGAAACTGCTCCGTTGTTTCTGATGTGGGTTGCATGGAATGCGCTACCTCGCCACAAACATATGTCTCCAATAGATACTAGATAAGAAAAAGAAAGAACGGAAGAATATTAAGGGGTGCATAGTGTTATAATCCCTTAATTCCCATACATACAGCCCAGAAATTCTTTAGGCCTAAAAGTAGAAAAGACCCAACAGATGACTTTTTCATGTGCTGCCTCCAATTTGTTCTAATGCCGAGGTGAATACATATATGTTAATACTTACAAGAAATGAGATTGGCCACAAAGACCGCTGTCAGAATCGTACAGCGTCGTCTTATACAAATGATATTTAATCTATATAAAAAAGGATATTGCGGAGACATCAGCACTAGGTAGTGATATTACTGAATATAATGTCAATGTATATAAGACTGATACAGCCTTACCTAAAGATCTTTTCTTGTTGTGCCCAAATTATGAGGCAACCATATTATCCGGAAAAGTAGCGTCCCAACAGGGACACAAGATTCTAAACAAGACAAAAACGTACTTTGGTTAGACTCCCAAAGACAGACAGATGCAGATAAGCCAAGATTTCTAATCGAATCATATTGATATACAAACCGAGTTGAATAATGGATAGGGTCTGTATTTAATCCCTTGTTTTTTTCATAAATACGTAGTGGTCCAAATTCTAGCTTCCCGCAACTTGTAACTAGTATGATGTGCAGAGTGACACCCTCATACCAATGGGTACCTAGTATAAATCTGTAAGAAAATCTATAAATCGTGAATATAAAAAATAGAATATAAATGCATTACACTAATAGACATAACGGTCTATCTGCCAGATTCATGAAAACCCTATTCTGCGAATTCCAAATTGCGATTAATACCGAATCGCAATTTAGAATTCGCATAATGGGATTCATGAAATTATGCGACTAAATATAGCGATTCGCATTCGGCCGCAAAAGCCGATAGCGAATTCCCTGAAATCGCAGAAAATTCGCAAAAACTGTCAAATCCCGTGTTGAAATTGCGATCTCGTTATTAGCGAGATCGCAAATTGCGATCTCGCTAATAGCGAGATCGCAAAAACGGGAAGTCGCATTTCGAGCACAGTGATGACATCACAACCAGGAAGCAGGCTGTTCCCTCCCTCATTCAGAATACTGAGGCAGAATTGGAAGCAGCACAGCTCACAGCTCCACTCCAACCACCTCCACTTTTTGCTTTTGGATCCTGCAGGCTGCAGCTATGTCACAGGAAGCACCAGGGACCAGTGACACAGGGAGAAAGCGTAAATTGAAATTCTCCGAACAGGAGCTGGAATACCTAATCGATGGAGTCTGTAAAGACCACAACAAACTTTTTGGCACGGACTCCAGGAGGGTGCCAGAGGCCGAGAAACGCCGACTGTGGTTGCGCATACGCACGAAAGTGAACTCTATTGGAGTAACACAGAGATCAATAGATGAACTCAAAAAGAGGTGGTACGACCTCCGTGGTCGTGCCAAGGAGAGGGTGGCTGAGAGGCTGGGTGAGCGCCTTGCAACAGGAGGGGGAGAGCCCACAGTCCCTCCCAACACCCCATTGGAGGATCGTGTCGAGGACACATTACAACCTGAGGCATGCGTGGGGGTAACCCGTCTGGACTCATCCCGACCCACCCAAGACAGCCAAGGTAAGTGTCATGCGACTGCGACCCTGTCCCCTAACAATGGCCATGACCCTATAGCTACTCATAATAAACCCGTCATGCAGCCCATGCACACCGGAATATCCCTATAGCATTGTGGGACATGTAGTCTGACCACAATGTCCTAAATTCCCATGCAGCCAGACATGACCTAATGTACTCAATGCAACAGCCAGTGAGGGAATTGTAGCCAGCATGCATGTAGCAACCTCACATGTCAAAGATACATGTAATTAATCAACGTCCACTTTCCATCACAGGTGGCGCTGATAACACCAGCAGCGACAGTGAGGGGCTGCAAATTGACGACACACAAGAGGATCCTGAGGGTGAGGAAGAAACATCCACACAACCAGCTCCATCTGCCCAAGCACCAGTGCCAGCAGGCGTACCACCACCTGCAAGGCCAGCTACAACAGGCACACCACCATCATCAGCAGTGAGACCCATGCCAGTGGCATTGGCAATCCCAGCAGCTGCAAGACCAGTGACACAACGCACACCTACTGTGCCCACCCAGCCCAGCAGGCATGTCAGGGAGCGACGCCAAAATACAGCACGCACCGCCAGGAGGGGGAGGACTGTGCGTGTGCCAGGGCTCTCAATAGAGTACTGCATGCTGTGCGTGCACCAATTACAGGCACGACACCTTGCAGCTATACACCTGCAGCTGCACAATACAGGCAGGAATATTGCCCATCTGTCCGACCGGATGACCACTGCCATGGAGGAAAACACTGCGGCCATGGTTAGGCAGCGAAACCTCCGCCGCCGCCAGCTCCTCACACGCCTCACGGCGTACACGCGCTCCAAATATGTTATTGGGAACGCCACTTCCCAGCTGGCCCGTAGGTCTCTGACCATGCAACTCCAGATGGTCCAATGCAATCAGGACGTGGCACGGCCACTGGAGCAGGTAACCACTGCTGTTCAGGCTCTGCAGCCAAATGGCCATGGCCATGCAGGAGGGGATGACACAAGTGAGGGGACATCTACTCACAGCAGCCTGTCTTCGTCACATGGCAGTGTTCCACGCCCCAGCAGCAGGCCCACTGCGGCATCACGTGCTCAGCCGGAGGAAGAGCCCGAGAGGCGCCTGGGAGCCGCGCGCCGGCGGCGCCAATGACATTGATGTACATAGGGCAGGGACATGCTGCTGACATAAGCATGCCCCCTCCAAAATGTCGAGTAGTATGAAGCAATACTCCTCTAATGTTACAGTTTGAACAAATGCCATATTATTGTGCAACCAACAATAATATTTATTCTATGATAATACATCAGACTCATGTCATTATTTCCAGTGTCATGCATGAGTGAAGTGTTGGGTGAGGGGAGTGGGTGCACTAGAAACAGTTCATTGTGATTTGGTTGCGCCGTCTGTGTCCCTCAGCAGGATTTTCCCCGCGTGCATGACGCGCATGTGCAGGTGGGCGTTGGTCCCCTTCAGACTCACTGCCAGAGATGTCAAGAGGGATCCTGCGCTTGGTAGCAATGTTGTGAAGTATTGCACACACGGCCACGATGCGGCAGCAGACCTCAGGACTGTATTTCATGGCCCCACCTGTCTTGTGCAGTATGCGGAACCTGCTTTTCAACAGCCCAAATGTCCTCTCAATACAATTCCTTGTGCGTATGTGTGATGCATTAAATCGCCGTTGCTGTGGTGTTGCAGGGTTGAGGTATGGGGTGAGGAGGTACTCACGGAGTGCATGGCCGCTGTCACCTGAATGAAAGGAGCAGAGGGTGAGTGCCTGTTCTGCGCAGCTACATGATCACAGTGTATAATTTTAGGGCATGTGTACTTACCTAGTAGGTGTCCTTCCCCAAAGTCTCCCCTGGCCAGTCGTGCGTGGATGCCGCTGTGCCTGAAGATGAAGGAGTCATGTGTGCTCCCCGGGTACTGTGCCACAATGTCCGTGATGATTGTTTTTGCATTGCACACCATCTGAATGTTGAGGGAGTGGTAGCTTTTCCGGTTGCGGTACATGTACTCAGTTTCAGCAGGTGGGCAAATATGGATGTGTGTACAGTCAATACATCCAATGACGTGTGGGAATTGCGCTACATTGTAAAATTGCAGCTTGGTCTCATTGAGGTCCTGTTGGCTGGTGGGGAATGATATATAGTGGTGTAGCCGGGTCAGCATTGCCTCCAGGAAACTACTTAGGCAGCGGGACATGGTGGGCTGGGATATCCCCCCTGCAACAGCGACCATCCCCTGGAAGCTACCGGAGGCCAGGAGGTGCAGGCAGCACAATACCTGCACATGTGTGGGCACGGCATTGGTCCTCCTTGTAGGGTGCTGCATCAGGGGGTCTAGGTCCCGGATGAGCTTGATAATCATAGCCCCACTCAGGCGGTACTTGGCATAGATTTGCTCCCTAGTTTGGCCCAGAAGGGTGACCCGCTGGCGGAAAATCCGGTCCTGTATCCTCCGTCTGTTGCGTGCAGCTCACTGCAGCCCACGCCGCCTCACCAGCATGTACAGTCCAGGCATTGTGGGAATCCCCAGGCTCCAGCTGCATGTCCTTAAATGTGTTTGGTCAGCCCTGCACCTGTTGGGACTAACCTAACTGTTTTTCAAAAAAAAAAAATTTCCCTAATGGTTACCACCTGATTTGAGTTCTTCTTAAACTGCGTGTCGCTATTAGCGATTTGATCGTTTTTCGCTATTAGCGATTTTTCATGAATGCCGATTGCGACTGATTTGCGAGTTCGCAATTGAATTCGCAGAATCCATGGATTTTCGCTATTTCAGATTTGCTATTTCCTTTCCTCCAGGATTCTGCTAATTTAATTGCGAACTCGCAATTTTTATTTTGCGAATATGCAATTTTGGTATTTTCTGTTTCTTGAATTCTTTTCCGTCTAATTGCGCTCGCAATTGCGAATTCGCAGCTATTGCGAGCGCAATTTGGCTTCATGAATCTAGCTGTATGTGTATCACGAACAGGTATCAAATCTGACTGAAATTAATAAGTGACTTATGTACGTTAAATACACAAAAACTGTAACTGAGCAGTCAAATAAAGATCAAGATACGATATATTTAAAACCCAAGTCACAGTTCTGTATGTATAAACATAATAACAAGGAAGTTGACAATTTTGCAAAAGTAGAAAAGATATCAAATCGGTCCTATCACAGTCACACAAAAGAAACTAGCAGTTCTTCAAAATATAAAAATTATCAGGCCAGGCCTGCCACAGTAGTTTAAAATAGGCTTCTCATAGTTAAATGTGCAACGAGGGTCTTCCGAGAATATTCCTACAAAGACTTGAATCATAAAGGAACGCTTACCATCTAAGACAGCTCTGCATACATACCATGGACATCAAGCATCTAACTGGAAAGAGGGCAGAGACTGATAGACAGTGCCCTATAAATAGAAGGCATCCGGTATGAAAACGGCAAAAAACTGTTAATTTTTACGTAACATTTGTTGCTGTAGAAATAGGACAGAAGATCCTCAACTTTGGGTGCCATCTTTAAGTGTATAATGCTTCACTGATCCAGAAAAGACATGCAGCTTACCAATTATAAAGGATGTCAGTGTCTTAAACCTATCCAAAAACTGCAACAGATCTATATAAAAATGCTATAATATCAGCAAAAGTAGTTGTTTACTATAACAAATGCCTAACTAGATAATTGACACCGATATAGGAAGGTGGCATAACTCAAACCAAGATGTCACATTTCCATACTGTGGGACCAAAACGTCTCATGTTGATAACTATGGACAAAATAAGTCTAAACGGAACAAAGATGGCATAAGTTTATAGTTATCCAACACAATAATATTGATACGGACACTACTGACACTGATTCTACAAAGTCTTCTACCAAGTCAGACCATAGTGAACAACCCATAAAGAAAAAAGCGAAAATATCTGTTGTAAGTATTCCTGATGTGCCATCACTAAATCCATCCAATCCCTTTACCTTTAACCCTGCGGATTTGCCCACCCAAGTTCTTCAGAATGGGCTCCAGTGCCAGAGGTATTGGAATACCTTCATGAAAACCTCAGTAAAGGGTTTGATAAGGAAGTACGCAAACGTCTTCAGGCGGAATGTCCTAGCCCAGACATACAGGTGAAGTGTCCGAAACCCCTGACATAGATGCAAGCATACTAACCTTCCTTAAAAAGTTTGCTAAAGATCCTAAAAAAGGGATTGACCCCACCTGGCATGGCTGTCAGGACAAGTTATTGGATTTGGCAGGACCCTTAGCCAAGATATTGAAAATGGCACTGACGGCCAAAGAATCCGCTATCCCTGTATTCCGGATATATTAGCTGGATGGATGTAACGAGCCATATGTTTGCTGGGGAATGCGAATTGCACCATTTGCATAGAATGACCCAAATTACTGCTCATGAGAATGGACTCAAACCTCACCGAACTGGCTTCAGCTGAAGCAGGTCCCCCAGCAGAGTGTAATCTGTTTGGTTGTAGCACGCCTCGATCCACAGCAGATCGGGATGAACCCAAATAATGAAGCATGCCACCAAGGGGCAAACCTGGTGGGTGAGGGTTTTGTAAGAAAAACAATGTTTTTCTGATCTTTTCCATTGCAGTGGAGATATTTGCTTCTGTCCCCCAACTTGGTATTTTAGGTCTCGCTGGAGCCAGTGAATGTGGTGGTCTGAAAGACATTTAGTTAGTGGGCTTTAAAAAACCTACCACAGCTTTATGAGTGGCATACTGCGTATGGTTACACGCACAGGCACGAGCAGAGGGGCCATCTGGCTTTTCTCTCACGTCATGGCACACGCACATCGCACACCAATCGCCAGACGTGCCTCCTTTTTTTTTTTTTAACTTGCAGCCCGAGGCGCGCATGCTTGTATGACAGTAGGGACACAGCCTGTTTCGACCCTTTATTGAGCTGTATTAGGAATTGCGGCAGCCATCTTTGAAAAACATACCGTTCACCTAAACTCACCAAAAATTCGAAAGAATAATAAATAGTAACTAACTGCCTAGAAGAAACGTCATGCCTGTTGGAAATAGTGAGATGCACCCCCACAAAATTCCAAATACAATATTTACGTTTTGCTTTCTCCTACATTCTACGGTATTTAATATCCAGTAAGCGGGTCAGTTAACTTGTGCGGTATTCAGTTTCCTTAACACAAACGAAAATACTGTTGTTTTGATGTACATTAAACATTACCGTTTTGCATGCAACCACCTATACAACGCCTACGCGGTGAAAGCAAAGAGTACTACAGATTACAGAACGTTAGCGTACATGGGGCCTCAACAAGGGAACGACTTGCTCGTGTTTAATAATAGGCGATGTTCAGCACGATCTTTTCTCCCCCTTGCGGGAACACAGTATGAACAGCCACATTCTTTCCACACCTAATATGGCCGCCACTTAAGTTCAGCCCTCGAAATGCGACCTTCGACACTGCCCTAATGAACATGCTTCATGGTGTTCCTGCCTCGCAATTTCAGTGCTTTGCGACTAGCTGACACATTTTATGTTGTGCACAGAAATATTGGTGGAGGGATGAAGTGCCCTGTTCATTGCGCTGTTCCTAGGCCTGCACAGCAGCAGAAGTAGAGGGGGTAATCTATCAGCCGTGAGTGTATACAAAATCCAACTCTCTAGACAACAGACTTGAAGTAAAGATTTAACATGCCCTCCATCTAGCATGATGCAGCAGTGATGCTTTAAAACTCATTCCATGAATCTCAGCAGACCCTTTCACCTGCAAAGGGCCTGTAAAAAGTTTGATGGCATCACAAGACATAAATCATCTTTTAAAGATGCTATCAGTAGCGCCAATATTAAATGTCGACAATTGTCTGTGTTATAAATAATTTATCAAACACCTTTTCTGATTACCCTTCAGCGCCAAGTTATGTATTCCGGCCTTTACAGCTCTATTCCTAAGGCGCATCTTGATAGATCTGTTATTGGTCAATTTAATGAACTTGGGGGTCCGCTTGGTTCCCTCAAGTGCGGCGATACAGCTGTGGTGACCATTATGTGAGTGATCTGCGCCTCTCTGCGTCTCTTCCAGGTGCTGGTCATTTGCCTTGCGGTGGTAAGTAGCTCAGCAGATGGGAGCCTGGGGACACATTGCAGGCTGCAGTAATGGAGGCGAACAAATAGCTCTATAAAGTAATGCTTGTCAGGGCTGCCTCGTGTTACAGTGCATCACTCTCCCTGTAATCTCATTTAAGGTGGAAGCCCCAGCGACCCCCACCTCTTTTATTCCCAGCCAGCTCTGGCCCGGCCGCCATAAACTATGTTCTGCTCCTGTTGTAAAGACTACTTTCTTTTACGGATTGTATTGTGTTCCGTATTGTAGATTCCATCCTTAATACTTATTTCTTGACCGATAAGGCTTTTTTTTGTGAACATTTTATTTTTCAAATAAGCTAGCCCTCTACTTTTAAATTTCTTCAGAAACAGTGCAGTATATTCTTTCAGACCACTAGATATCTAGTTTATTCACAGAAAATGGATTAATTTTTTATGACCTTTTTAATATAAATAATGCAAGCAGCTTCTTACCTCTCATGACCTCAACTTGCCACCTCTCTCTGATCCAACCTCTAGATCTCTAGATCTCTAGCTCTCGGTCAGCTCTCTGTCCCTCTCTTCTCCTCAAGTGCCTCTCTCTCTCTCTCTCTCTCTCTCTCTCTCTCTCTCTCTACTTTCTCTCTCTACTTTCTCTTCTTTCTGCGTCTTGCTGCTCTGTTTGCATCTTAACCCCCTTCATTTCTCTTCCATTTACTTCACCTCCCTCTTAATTTCATCTCTCTTTATCTTACCCTTTCTATCATTTTTGACATCTATACTGTTGAAATCACTTCGGACAGTTCTTGAGGTAAATAGAAGTAGTTTATTCAAGAGCACAGGAGCAAGTAACCCATTGCCTGCTGACCAAACTCCTAACTGACTTTAATAGAACATCACCCATGGAATACAGAATACACACAGGTATTCTGGAATGAGGGAGGGGAAGACATAGAGAAGGTATGTGTAATTATAGAGAAAACAATGTGAGATAAAGCATTTAAAACGCATCTTCCTCCTTTGGAGACAGAAGATATAAAGCAACAATGTAAAACAATATTAAAAAGAAATAAAAATACATTAACATACTATTTACAACAATAATCATTAAGATAAGCTGGTGGTCTACGATACCTTGCAATTCTGGAATTAGCAGGCAAAGATGTATTTTGAGAATTTGAAGAATCAGTGGTAATATTGTTTGAAAGACAAGAACTGCTCGAATCAGAGGCATCACCTCCACCATCACATCTCCTGCCAACTGGGAAAGAAATTAAGGTAGAGTCTTCCATAGAAGATAACATGTAACCACTATTCCCACTGTTGCAAGAAGAATTAAGAAGTACATGTGAAACATCATTGTTGTAAACCGAAGATTTTTTTTGATATAACGCGACTCTTCTAAGATTCAATTTTTCACCATTTGTCAGAACAATATAATGAGGAAAAACTTCACTGACACATAAAGGACCTCTAAATTTGGATAAACCTTTAGAAATCCTTCCAGGTTTTACTTTTACATAGTCACCTTTTGAAATGTGTGGAACAGAAGTAATTCTTGTGCTCTGAGAGTTTATTTGACCTCCTTTCGATACTAACTCTTTGATCCTTGAAGGAGTGAGTTTTGAGCCAGGAAGTCTGCCACGCATGAGTTCAAAGGGTGACTTATCGTTAGAACCATGGGTTGTTGTACGATAGGCACAGATCGTCTCTTTAACCAGATCAATGGCTAAGACACACTTGGCGTGAGCCATCTGAATGGTACCTTTAACAAGTCTGTTGACTCTCTCACATAAGCCATTCCCTTGTGGATTGTATAAAGATGTGCGGTGATGTGTAATGCCACAACCAGATAGAAAATAACACATATTATGGGAAACAAGTTGTGGGCCATTATCGGTGATGAGTACTAGGATAGCCTTCTTCTTGAAAAAGAGATTTTTAAAATGTTATGGTTCGCAGTAGTGAAATCTTTTACAAAAACAACAGTGAGCCATTTAGAGAAAACATCAACAGATATAACTGCAAACTGTTGGGATAAGGGTAGTTCTTCAATGGGTCCAATAAAGTCAAGACAAATACTATGCCATGGGATATTGGGAGTAGTCAACTGCCCCATGGAAGAACCAACCGCAACGTTAAGCCTTTTCTCTCCCTCCTTGCATGTTGAACACTTTTCAATGCAAGAAAACACTTGAGAGTGTCTACTAGGCCACCAAAAGTTGGCTTTTAATCTGTGTTGAGTCAGAGTTTGTCCCAGAGGACCTTCATGGGCAATGTTTATTCATTTTGTTCTCGACTCAGAAGGGGGAATGAAATGAGCTTGTCATCATGCATGAGAATATTGTCACCACAGGTCGATAATTCATCAATTACCTTTAAGAAAGGGCGAGCAGAGACATGTAAACAACTTTCACGTCTGGGACCCATTTTAACTATACAAATAACCTCTTGAGGTATAAGATCATTGACCATAGCATTACACCACTCATCATGTGAGAAAGATCCTTCCCCACCTGACAAAACATCATGGACCCAAGCAAAAGCTTCATCTTCACTTTCAAGATTGAGTGAAACATCATCAGGCTTTTCACTTTTGATTGAAAGTCTAGATAGACAATCTTCTTGGAAATTGCGTCAACCCTGAACATGGGAAATTTCATATTGATACTCCTGAAGTTTGGCGGCTAACCTAGGGGAACCCTTAACTGCACCGCCAGGGGACAAAATGCGAATTAAGGGTTTGTGATCTGTTTTTAGAAGGAACTTAGTGCCCCACAAATATGTGCGGAAATACTGAACACCCCAAGCAGCTGCCAGTGCTTCCTTTTCGATGACAGAATAATTCTGTTCAGAAGAGGTAAGGGTGCGAGAAGCGAATGCAATTGCTCGCTCTCCATCAGTATATTTCTGGAGAAGAACAGCACTTAGCATCTGGCACTAGAATCAACCATTAAAATTGAGGTTCGATTTGTGTCAAATGGAGCTAGAACATTGGCTTCACAAATTTCTTTCTTGATTTGACTAAAACATGAATTTTGATCACTACCCCACACAAATTGTACTCCTTTTTTGAGCAAAAGTCTTAGTTGCACGGTCTTGTCAGAAATTTTTTAAACAAATTTTGAGTAGTAATCTATCTGTCCCATGAATGACCTAAGTTGGTCTTTGTCGGTAGGACATGGGGCAGAATGAATAGCTTCCAAGAGATTTTTCTTTGGTTTGACTCCTAACACTGATATTTCATGACCAAGATATTCTATATGCTGCACAAGGAAAGAACACTTCTCCTTACGTAAAGTAAGACCGACATCCATGATTCTGTGCAAAACATCTTTGAGTATCAAATTATGATCAACTATAGAATCACCAAAAACAAGAATATCATCTTGGAAGAATACTACTTTCTGTAAGCCTTTAAAAATGTATGTCACCATGCTTTGAAACACGCTTGCTGCTGAAATTAGGCCAAAAGGAAGGGGTGTGAATTGAAAACTACCCTCTGTGGTTGTGAATGCAGTGAGATGTTTAGAGTCATCATGTTGTCTTATTTGATGATATGCACTCTTTAAATCTAACTTAGAAAAGAACTTTGCACCCTGTAGAGTTGTTACCAATTCTCCAATGTTTGGCAACGGAAAAGTATCAGTAACTACACCTTTGTTGAGTGATCTTAAGTCAACACAAAATCTCAATTTTCCGCCGATTTCTTTGTGATCACAATGGAGACAGTCATGAAGATGCCTCAACAGACTCTATTACACCACTCTGTAACATTTCATCTAGCAAAGATTTTACCTCATGTCGTTTTGAGAGTGGGATCCTTCTTAGTTTGTGTTGAATAGACAAACTATTTTTTTCAACTGAATAAGATGTGAATAGCCTCTGAGTTCACCTTATTCATCTTTGAATACAGATTTGAATTCACTCAAAATGTCATCTACAGAGTGATCTTCAATAACCATGATTTTAGTGGGTGCTCTTGGGTTGATGATAAGATGCAGATCATATTGATGAACCCAACCTAGTATAGGAGGTCCATCAACTGAAACATATACTTTACCAAAGGCGGACCTGTTTTGAAATACAATATTTGATTCAAAGTAACCAACAATGTCAATAGTTTCACCCTGAAAGCTTCTTGGAGAAATGTCACTTTTACACAGGACTTTGCTACTCCAAAGACTGCCCACAAGTGATTGAGGAATGATTGTATATCTTGACCCTGTGTAAACCATGAGAGAAACTTCACGTCCATCAATGGTGAAAACAGCTTTGGGTCTATTTTGTCTTTTATCATCTTCTCCAACGACATCAATGTCATCAATTGCTAGAAGTCTGTCTCTCTTGTGTTTAGTTTCTTGCATACAATCCTGAACGACTGCTATTTTCTGTCGATTTTTAGTATTACACATTTTATAGAAGTGTCCTAGTCGACCACATTTGAGACACTCTTTGTTAGAAGCAAAACAGAATCTGGCTTCTGATGTGTGACTATTACTGCCACACCATGAGCAAAACTTGTTAGAAGGAGGATTCTTTTTGGTAAATGGTCTGAATTTGTTCTTTACAATCGCAACAGATTCCTCATAGGATGGCTCGCTTTCGCCACAACAGCATTTTTCAGAGACTTCAGAAACGTCTTGCTGTGAGTTATTTTTCTTTTGTGCATCTATTGCTTTCATACAGCTCTCAGATTCTTCTATTACTATTGCCAGATCAATGGCCACTTTTAGGGAAGGATTCTTTGCTGCCCATAATCTTTCCTGAATCTTTTTGTTATTACATTGTACTATTAGTTGGTCTCTAATGGGTTTGTCATTCATGGCTCCAAATTTACACTTTACAGACAATTCCCTGAGATGGGCTACAAAATCATCTATAGATTCATCACTCTTTTGGTGATGTGTATAGAACTTGTAACAATTCATTACCAGATTCTCTTCTTTGAAAATCGCACTTCTAATCTGCAGATGGACTCTTTGTATTCATCAGGCATAGGCTGCCCATTGGCGTGCAAAGCTTGAGGAAGGAATCTAAATACTTGCTGACCTTCCTTTCCTAAAGTGCTCAATAAATTGCTTTTTTGCGTTTTCCTGAAAATTCTTGTTCATCAAGAGCTTCTAAATATTTATCAAAAATTATGAACCAATGTAAATAAGATTATGCAGGAGGTAAGGTTAAACACAAAAATGCCAATACACTGTAGTTGTGAAGAACTGGATGAGAATAAATAATGATAAAAACTGAGTCAATGGAAATATAAAGGCATACAAGAATGTCACATCATTTTGAGAGAGAAATTGTATATGTTGTTGTAAATGAGCACTAATAGTGTATACCTGTAGTCCGATGAAATTGCTCAGACCCAAACACAACAGTGTGTAAGACGATTAATTCCTTAAAATTGCTGAGTTAGAGGCACGGGTATGTGCATCACCACATTCGCGCTGTCAAGATCTAAACTGGTAGCTCGTTGTTCATGCACGGCTCCTTCGTAGTATTGACAACGTTTTCTTTTTTTTTTTAAATGGCAGCTCGCGTTCGTGCGTGAGGCTTGAAACGCACGCCTGACACGCAGCAAAGCGACCATCAAGAATGAGGTGAAAAGCCGTGCGCGGTGAAGGAATTGTGGGATGGCCGGGCTACAATAGATGACGCTGTAGTTTGGAATGCTAAGCGTTGTTGAACGACGCTTCCGGAACCATGCAAACGTGTTGCCTGGAGTCACACACAGCTATGGGGTTACGCATGCTACTCACAGTTGATGATGTCATCAGTCTTTAAAATAGCTCAAATTCATTCAATCTTCCGATTCCCAAATTTTACTCCTCCGTGGATTCCGTTTACTCTCTCTGCTTCCAATGTCTCGCTCGTTTAATACATCCGTCTTACCTCTGTCTCTCTATCCCTATTTCACCATTCTCTACTTCTCCCTCG